>NW_026575125.1:11730000-12980000 GCF_905146905.1 Nyctereutes procyonoides
GGTGTTTCTGGTGATGTACTCTGGTCCTTTCTAGTCTTTGTTGCTTTTGGTCTTTTTTTCTCCACTCAAAGAGACTCCTTAAAATCTCTTGCAGGACTGGTCACAAACTCCTTTAGATTTTGTCTGAGAAACAATTTCTCCTTCTATTCTGAATGACAGCCTTGCTGGATAAAGAATTCTTGGCTACATATTTTTCCTATTCAGCATGTTGAATATTTCATGCCACTCTCTTCTGGCCTGCCATGCTTCTGTCAATAGATCTGCTCCTAACCTGATCTGTCTTCCCTTGTAGGTTAAGGACATTTTTTCCCTTGCTGCTTTCAGGATTCTTTCCTTGTCTGGGCATTTTGTGAATTTGATTATAATAAGCCTTGGAGATGGTCGGCTTTTATAGAATTTAATGAGAGTTCTCTGCGCTCTTTGAATTTTGGTGTCTGTGTCCTTCCTCAGATTAGGGAAGTTTTCAGCTACACTTCGTTCAAATAAACCTTCTGCCCCTTTTTCTCTCTGTTCATCTTCTTCTGGGACTCCTATAATATGAAAGTTATTATGCTTTAATAAGTCATTGCATTCCCTAAGTCTACCTTCGTGATCCATTACCTTTCTTTCCCACTTCTTTTCAGCTTCATCATTTTCCACAATTTATCTTCTTTATCACTGATTGATTCGCTCCTCTGCTTTGTTCACCCTCATTTTTATGGCCTCCATTTGGGATTGCATCTCAGTTATAGCATTTTTAATTTTGGCCTGACTAGATTGTAGTTCTTTAATCTCTGCAGTAAGGGATTCTCTAGTGTCTTCTACTATGCTTTTTTTCAAGCCCAGCTAGTACCCTTATAATCATTGTTTAAAGTTCTAGTTCAGACATCTTATTTTTTACTGATTAAATCCTGGTCATGAGTTCTACTTCCTATTCTTTCTTTTGGGATGAATTTCTCTGTCTCATCATTTTGTCCAGAAAAGAAAAGAAGAAAGAAGAAAAACAAAACCACAAAACAAAAAACAAAGGGAAAAAAAAACTAGATCCTGGGTGTGTTTCGGTCTGCTTGTTAAAAAAGAATCCAGATCCCCCCTCCCCCAAAATATCCCTGGAAATAAATAAATTTTAAAAATGTAAATGTGTTATATATATATATATATATATATATATATAAGAATTCTTAAAATCAATAATAAAAAATTGTTAAGGAATTGGAAAAAAGAAAATAAATGAAAAAAACAAAAAAGTAAAGAATAAAAGTAAAAAGGAAGCTAGATCTTATTTCCCCTAGAGTTGAAGCTTTGTAGTACTCTATGATCAAGAGACTTGTTTCCAGCAAGTTGTTATGTGGGCCTTCTGGGGGAGGAGTTTGCTGGGCTGATTCTCAGACTTACTTAATTCAGTGGACATGTGCCTTCAAGGGTGGAGTTTGGTGTAAGCAGCTCCAACCTGCACTAAGGGGCACCCTCTTGCTCCCTGAAGGCTTTCAGTGCTGATGGGAGGGATGAAAATGGCAGGCTATGGCAGCACCCACTATCTAGCCCCAGCGTTGAAAGTTCGGGCCCCCCACTTCTCAGTGACCCCAAACAGAAGAGCAATCAATCACCCTACTTGTGTCCCTGGTTTCCATCTGAAACATGCGCTCACCCTGCCTATGTCTGAGTTTTTTGTTGTTGGTTTTTTTTAATCTCAGGTGCATGACTGAGTTTCAAAAGTGCAAATTTGGGGATTCCTGCAGCACGGACGGGCACTGTTCCTCTGGTGGAGGGTCCCACTGTGCTTTTGCCATTTGCTGACTGGTCCCGGGAAAGTGGTCACATGACCACACAATGGTTCACAATTTAGGCAAAACAGAGCAGAAAGCTGGCACCAAGACCCACTGCTCTCAGCCAGCTTCTCCACTACTGGGCCTGGGAACCCTTTAGGAGGATGGCACCGCTCATTCTTCTCGTGACCCAGGGGAACCTCAGACCATGCTGTGACTCCTGGGATTCTGCTCTGCTTCGCCACCTGAGCAACTCTAAGCCAGACACATTCCCAACAGTAGCGGACTTTGATTTTGTGCTTATAATACTTTGCAGTAGCCTCCGTAAGCAGGCTTCCTCCCCACTGCCATATCCACAGCTGTAATTCCCCCACGTCAACTCTGCACCTCCTGCCTCCCAAAAGGTGGTGGCTTTTCTACTTGTAGAACTTGCAGTTTTTGTTCTCTCAGACCTCCGGTTGACTTCTTGGGTATCGAGAATGATTTGAAAACTATTTAGCTGTGTTGGAGGGATGAGATGAGCTTCAGGTGCCCCTACTCCTCCGCCATCTTCGCTCCTTCTGCACATAACTCTTTGACCATATTTCTATCTTTTTCCTTCACAGTGAAATTTTGAGCCTAGAAGTCGAGACATTATAAGGGCTCTTTATACATCTGTAGGTTTACAGCTAAATGTCATGTGGCCAAAAGCAAACTGGTCAACACAATCACGTGACTGCACAGCAATTCTGCTGAACTAGTCTACTGTCAGTCAGTGGTTTTTCTATTCTTGGTCATTTTTCTACACCACAGGGCAGTTTTTCAACTAGTTACATGCTCTAGATATTGTTTTTCCCCCACTGAACCCCCAATTGTTAGAAACTTAACTCATTCCAAGAAATCACCTACTGTTGTATATTTAGATTTTTTTCCCCAATACACCCTTGTCACAAACATAAAAGGGAAGAATTAATTTCTGGGGGGAAAAAAGGAAAGGAAAAGAAAAAAATAACTGAAAATCCTTGAAAAAATAGACAAAAAGAAAAAATAAGGAAAAAAGCTTAACCTACAAAAAGGTTTAAAGGCACAACCTCCATTGTACAAACACCAATACAAACAACCAGGGTCTAGCAATCCTTATTTCTGAACAAAAAATCATTTTGATGAATTCTTATACTAACTGAATTGCTTTCACCCAAATTGTTTTGGTTTGTTTTTTGTCAAATCACTTGGTAACTGCCTGTAAAGAGTGTCCATTTCATCAAAATATTGACTATCTAATATATTTTTAAATTTTAGCTAATTTAGGAAGAAGAAATTGTTATATCCTTGCTCTTTTGATTTTGCTCTAAGTTTGGGTGATATTACTATTAATTTAACAAATACTATTAAATATTACTAATATAAGAATAACAACAGTGAGGCACCTGCGTGGCTCAGTTAAGCGTCTTCCTCTAGCTCAGGTCATGATTCGAGGGTCCTGGGATCGAGCCCTGCATGGGCTCCCTCCTTAGCAGGAAGTCTGCTTCTCTCTTTCCCTCTGCCTGCCCCTCGCCCTGCTTCTGTACAGTCTCTATGTTGCATAAATAAAGTCTATTTTTTTAAAAAAACAAGAATAACAATAGCTAAATATGTAAGGGCCTAGTGTGTACTAGACACTATTCTTGCTGCTGCTTATCTATTCACTAATTCACTTATACATCTCATATTATAAAATATCTGCTCATTACCTGTTAAGTTTTCACTCATTTATTAATTAGTTTCCTCATTCAAGAAACACTGATTAAGAACATGTAGTGTGTCAGTCACCGGATATGTATTTTGGTGAATAACAGGGTGTTTCCTTTCCAGTGAGGAACACAATGTAACAAATTAAATATAAAATTACACATGCTATAAAAGAAATAAATAGGGTGTAGAGAGAGAAAATGAGGTGAGTAATGGAAGGCCTTAAGGCAATAAGAGAAGAGGAATATGCAGACACAGAGATGGCTGCAGAGAATGGCATGAGATGAGTTCAGAGTCAGAAAAGACCCAGTCAAGTGCAGGCCACTATAAGGTATCTGGGATTTCTTTAAAAGTACAACAGGAACACACTGATCCAATTTTTATCTTAAACAGATGTCTTGAGCCACTATTTGGAGAACTGGGAACGGCGTAAGAACAGAAAAGAAAATCCCCTTGAAGAGGTACTGCAGTAGGTCTGGCCAGGACAGGGCAGGGGAGAGGAGTGGGGTAGATATGTCTAAAAATATTTTAGAAGTAGAGAGGTTTTGTTGGAACAAATAATCTTAAGATTTGTATGGAATCAGAAAAGACCCCGAAAATCCAGAGGAATACTGAAAAAGAAAACCAGAGCTGGGGGCATCACAATGCCAGATTTCAAGCTGTACTACAAAGCTGTGATCATCAAGACAGTGTGATACTGGCACAAAAACAGACACACAGATCAATGGAACAAAATAGAGAACCCAGAAATGGGCCCTCGACTCTATGGTCAACTAATATTCGACAAAGCAGGAAAGACTATCCACTGGAAAAAGGACAGTCTCTTCAGTAAATGGTGCTGGGAAAATTGGACAGCCATGTGCAGAAGAATGAAACTAGACCATTCTCTTACACCAGACACAAAGATAAACTCAAAGTGGATGAAAGATCTAAATGTGAGACAAGAATCCATCAAAATCCTAGAGGAGAACACAGGCAACACCCTTTTTGAACTTGGCCACAGCAACTTCTTGCAAGATACACCTATGAAGACAAGGGAAACAAAAGCAAAAATGAACTATTCGGACTTAATCAAGATAAAAAGCTTCTGCACAGCAAAAGAAACAGTCAACAAAACTAAAAGACAACCTACAGAATGGGAGAAGATATTTGCAAATGACCTATCAGATAAAGGGCTGGTATCTAAGTAGCCAAGATCCAAGTAGCCAAGTAGCCAAGATCTATAAAGAACTTAACAAACTCAATATCCAAGACACAAACAATCCAATCATGAAATGGGCAGAAGTCATGAACGGAAATTTCTCCAAAGACACAGACATGGCCAACAAGCACATAAGAAAATGCTCCGCATCACTTGCCATCAGGAAAATACAAATCAAAACCATAAAGAGATACCACCTCACACCAGTGAGAACACCAAAAATTAAGAAGACAGGAAACAACACATGTTGGAGAGGATGTGGAGAAAGGGGAACCCTCTTGCACTGTTGGTGGGAATGTGAACTGGTGCAGCCGCTCTGGAAAACAGTGTGGAGGTTCCTCAAAGAGTTAAAAATAGAGCTACCCTACAATCCAGCAATTGCACTGCTGGGAATTTACCCCAAAGATACTGATGTAGTGAAACGCTGGGACACCTGCACCTTTATGTTCATAGCAGCAATGTCCACAGTAGCCAAACAGTGCAAGGAGCCACGATGTCCTTCACAGATGAATGGATAAAGAAGATGTGGTCTATATATACAATGGAATATGACTCAGCCATCAGAAGAGACGAATACCCACCATTTGCTTCGACATGGATGAACTGGAGAAGTAAGTCAATCGGAGAAGGACAATCATCAAATGGTTTCACTCATACGGGGAATATAAGAAATTGTGAAAGGGATTATAAGGGGGGGAACTGAGTGGAAAAAATTAGAGAGGGAAACAAACCATGAGAGACTCCTAACTCTGGAAAACAAACAAAGGGTTGTGGAAGGGGGGTGGGTAGGGGGATGGGGTAACTGGGTGACGGGCACTGTGGAGGACACTTGATGGGATGAGCACTCGGTGTTACACTATATGTTGGCAAATTTAATTTAAATTTTAAAAATGTAAAACAAAAACATAGAGAGGTTTTGCTAATGGACTAGATTGGGGAGGAGAAGGAATAAAGATGACCACCATGTTTTCCTTTGAGCAGTTAGTGCCATTCATTTATTAACATGGAAAAGACTGAAAGGGAAATTAGTTTTCATTGGTTTGTCGTCAAGACATGTGGGAGTAGGGGACCAAGAATTCAAGTTCTATTTTAAATGTGACAGGCCTGGGAACATGAGAAAGGAGATGTCAAGGAGGTGGCTCAATAAATGAGCACACAGAGCCTAGAGGTGGGGTTTGTGCGGTGAATATCAGTGTGGGAGTTATAAGACTAAAAATGGCATCCACATCCATGGGATGGACAAGATCACCCAGGGAGATGATGTTTGATGAGAGAGGACTGAAATCCAGGGAACTCGGGCATGTAGGGGTCTGGTAGAGGAAAAGAGACCTCCCTACCTGAGAAAGGAAACTGAAGGAGCAAGGAGCACCCAAAGACAAAAGGACCCATCATCTCAGAGACCAAAGAAAGGAGAGAGGGTGTGGAGAAGGAGGAGGCAATCAACCCATGTAAAGGACAAGTCAATGTGAAAAGAAAAGACAACCTCTGAGTTTGGCTACATGGAAGTCACTGGTGACTCAAGGCACTGATGGGTGCCAGGCTGAGAGCACCGAGGATTTGGGTGAGCGGATACAACACGTGCACACAAATCTTCTGGGACTATAAGAGGAAGTCGAGAACGGGGGGGGGGGGAGGGAGTTTGGTGCTTCTCTTATCAATATATATGAAAGGTATTTTTTAAAATAAATTAAGGCTACTAGCCTTTAATAATACTTGCTGTAGAAATCTCCCAGTTTATTTTTGGCTTTTAATTTCATTTACAGCAGTTTTTTTTCTTCTCATTTACAGCAGTTCTAACATGGGTCCTATCTCAGTCTTTTCCTTCTTTTTTTAAATATTTATTTATTTATGATAGTCACAGAGAGAGAGAGAGAGGCAGAGACACAGGCAGAGGGAGAAGCAGGCTCCATGCACTGGGAGCCCAACGTGGGATTCGATCCCGGGTCTCCAGGATCGCGCCCTGGGCCAAAGGCAGGTGCCAAACTGCTGCGCCACCCAGGGATCCCTCAGTCTTTTCCTTCTGATGCTTTTAAACTTAGAAAGTCTTTCTCTATCCAAAGATCACATAAATGCCTTCCTACATTTTCCTAGTTCTGAATTTTTAACATTAAATTCATTTTAAAAAATATTATTTATTTATTCATGAGAGACACAGAGAGAGGCAGAGACACAGGCAGAGGGAGAAGCAGGCTCCCCGCGGGGAGCCCGAAGTAGGACTTGATCACAGGACCCCAGATCATGACCCGAGCCAAAGGCAGAAGCTCAACCACTGAGCCACCCAGGCATCCCTTAACATTAAATTCTTTAATCTATGTTGAATTTATTTCACTATGAGGTATGAGATCATGAGCTAAATTGGTGTCTTTTTTTGTATATTTTTTTAGGAGTTCGATTTGCCGACATATAGTATAACACAACACCCAGTGCTCATCCTGTCAAGTGCCCCCCTCAGTGCCCATCACCCAGTCACCCCCATCCCCCCTCCCACCTCCCCTTCCACTACCCCTTCTTCATTTCCCAGAGTTAGGAGTCTCTCATGTTCTGTGTCTCCTTATGAATGCTTAATTCTCCTAGTTGACTTATCTTTTCCTGATGATTAATTTCTTGGGTCTATTTCAGGTAGGTTCTCTCTCTGCCAATCACAAGGAAGAGCCATAATGAAGAAAACTTCACTAACTAGCTCAGGAGCCCCAACCAATAGAGGAAGATCTACTCCATAAGGAGTCCTTGTCAGCTCTAGTACACTTCCCACCAGGCTTCCCAATATCCTCATCCTACTGTCACAGTCTACTGGGCTTTGCATGGAGGAGAAAAGCCATCAGCACAGAACCTTTTTCTCTATGACGAACACCTTCATACACACTCAAGAAACTCACTGCCAGACCCCTTGGCCTCTGAGTGGAGAACCATACCTTACTCTTTCTCCTGGAGATCTTAAGGCTTCAAGGAAATGAAAAGTACATTTACCACATTATTTAAAGCAAAATTCCAGGGACACCTGGGTGGCTCAGCAGTTGAGTGTCAGCCTTCGGTTCAGGGCATGATCCCGGGGCCCTGGGATCGAGTCCCACATCGGGCTCCCCACAGGGAGCCTGCTTCTCCCTCTGCCTATGCCTCTACCTCTCTCTGTGTCTCTCATGAATAAATAAATATTTTTTTAAAAAAAGTAAACTTCCAATCTCATTGCTCAGAATAGGCTGATGATCTTCAATGAAGTCTTCTGTCTCCAATCCAAAGCACTCGGATTTCTGAGTTCTTGATTATTTTAAAGAATTTTGATAAGGAGTGGGAAAGATTAGTTTCCATCCTCAGTGCCAAAGGTATTGTGGGAGGATTAAAACCTTGTAATTATATTTTGACATATCCATGAAGTGCTACATAAAGAATTAAGGAACACTTTGGCAAAACGCCAGCTACTCTATATGGGGTGAGAGGGAGAGCCAGGCAACATTTTTAACTTCTATCAACCATAAAAGATTTCAGGAAATCTTGAGCATCAAGCTGCCCAGCTGACCAAGAGTTTTGGACATAGTCAAATTATCCTCCAGTCTAGGGTCCAGCATCTTATCTCGGGTTGCCCTGTTGTCAACAGTAACAATAACACCTTCTGTTTGGGAAAGGGGTAGTGAAGAGAGAAGAGCTAAAGAGGGATGGGATAAAGATGCCAAGAGGACTTGCAGTCCTGACACTTAAGCAAAGGCATGTTAACTGTGAAACTGGACTTGGACTTCTTCACTCTTTGAGTCAGCGTTATTGCCTCAAGTTGGGTTAGAGATGTTTTAATTTTTTGGAAAATTAAAACCAGAGGAAGAACAAATATCCATCCCTTATATGAATGACCCATCCATAATCTTTCCAAGGCAACAGTACAATAAAACCACAGCAACCCCCAAATATGCCAAGAGGGAGCCTTCTTATCCCTTGTCTCCTATCCATGAGTAACACGTTCCAAGGTTGAATCAGCAAATCTATTAACTGATGCTAGAATATTCCTCACAGGGCTTTATAATATTTTTAATCTCTATTAGTTACATTTGGTATTTACTAAGATGTTTTTAAGGGTTCTTGCAAGAAAGTGCATCAAGATGGGAAGCTATTTGGCAAAGATAAGATTTCACAGAGCACTGGGACGGATACCTCTGTGAAGATACGATTAAGGGGGAATTTATTATGGCACAGGGCATCTCCTATGTGATCGTTTACAGGACATTCTGACCCAGTCAGGGGTATTTGCTTGCACAGACATATGCCTGAAGGCACCCTTTTCGTATAGAAAGACAGAAATGTTCATTCTGAAGCTTCCTTCCATGAAAAAGAGATAAGCATTCCCAAACTGCAAAGAGACACACTCAGCAAGTTTCCGCACCAGGGCTGGATGGTATGGCAAGGCAGAGGCACTGTGCAAATAAAGTGGAGCAAAATTCAGGAAACCTGAGTCTGGGCCTAGGTTCCTTCCACAATGAGTTGTGTGACCTTGAAAGGCTTTCATGTAGGTGGGCTGCAGCGTTCTCATTGACAAAGCGGTGGAAGAGTTGGACAGCGGATCTCTCCTGTCTCTTGCTGCCTGACATTCTGGTTCCAACAGAAGAAAAAGAAGAGTAGGTCTTGGCTGGATCTGAAGAGCATCTCACAGTATCATGAACTCTAACCTCCTGCTGCCCTAAGAACTGCATTCATAGCCTAATATACCGTTATAGCAATGAAAGAGGTGAATGAATGGCAAGTTTCCTGTCCAACTACTACAGAAATAGGCTGGAGATGGCCCCTGTGTTGTTTAGCCCAAAGCCTGCTGAAATCAGCTCAAATTCTCATGCACCCAATTGCTTTAAATATATTCCAAATAAACACATTTTTTAGCCAGTTGGAGCCTACCTACTACACACACACACCCTACGAAGTGGCACCGACCACCTACTAGCAAAAATGAACATACACCGAAGCTAGGAAAGTTCACAAACTGCTGCTGCCCTTTCGGAGCACTCTGTCCAGAGGCCCTCTACCTGGTTGCTGAGCGACATCATCCAGCCAGGCAAGCCCCCTCTCTGATTTCCCCTATTCTCCCAGGAAGTCTCTTGCCCTATTTCCCTTCTGGGTGTGGCCTTGTGCCACTGTCTCCGAAGATCTCCAACTGGAAGGGACTTCCCTTTTCATGCAACCTTGTCCATGCACCACCCAAATAAAGTTTGTGTGTTATGGCCTCTCATGAACCTGTATCTTCCTTGATCAACTTCCAAATCCCCACACTTACCACACCAAGCCATCTAAATAAATAAGTATACAAAAACAGGCTCCGGAAGTATTGACTATGGCCACCTCTCTATCCACAAACAAAAGGGGAGGTTCCTCTACTATTCAGCAATAGCTCTGAGAAACTAAAGAATTGACCAAATCAACCAAAGGGCTGGAGGCCCATGGAAGAGGTCGGTACTTATCCCCCATCAGGGCAAGTAAGAAGTGGTTAGCTCCTTAGCACAATAACTGGTGGGTCAAGATTCTCCTCTGAGCCCTTCAACCATCCATCTCTCCTCTTGGGCCTTCCCTGTCTTTAAAGTCTCCACAGATGGGCAGCCCAGGTGGCTCAGCGGTTTAGTGCTGCCTTCAGCCCAGGGTGTGATCCTGGAGTCCCGGGATCGAGTCCCACATCAGGCTCCCTGCAGGGAGCCTGCTTCTCCCTCTGCTTGTGTCTATGCCTCTCTGTGTGTGTGTCTCTCATGAGTAAACAAATAAAATCTTTAAAAAAAATAAAAATAAAGTTTCCACAGATTAAAAACCTGTTCTTGGCAGGAAATCTGATTTATGCTGGGTTGTGCCAAACTGGTAAAGACCTAGGAGCTTGTGGTGTGCAGCACAACGTCTGGAGCCAGACATCTAGCCAGAATGCCAGCTCTGTCACTCAGGAGATGCACAGCTAATCTCGCTAAGCCTCGGTTCCCTCTCATTATGTTGTTGTAAGCCTTTGTGACAACCCAAGTTAAATCACACAACGTGGCCTCCTCAGAGTCTCTCAGCCTCACTAGCTCCTGAGCCCCCGGCCCCCTCCTCACTGACTGGCTGCCCGCACAGTGGTGGGAACCACAGCAGCTCCTGGGCTTGACCTGACAGGCCCACTGAGGCTCTGGATCCACATCCAGACTGGAAAGAAGATCCAAGCCACTGGATGCAGTACGTGCCTCCTCCTCAGAGGCTGCCTGAAGTGGCGAGGTGACACAGTCCAGGAGGAAGGGCATTAGCCCTAACAGGGCAAGCTTTGGCCAAAGGGGCATGGAAGATATGGAACTCTTCTTTTTCTCCATCACAAAGCCCCGAGGTCCCATTTTCTGAACAGGCATCCTGCACCACCAAGTATCTGTCTCACTTCCCTTCTCCTTCACACTTGCTGCCCTGGGATTGTACGTAAGACCTGCCTTAGGCTCCGTTTTCCAGAGAACCCAAGTTAAATCGGTAGGAAGAAATTAATTAACTAATTAAAATAAAGGGATGCCTGGGTGGCTCAGCGGTTGAGCATCTGCCTTTGGCTCAGGGCGTGATCCTGGTCCTGGGATCGAGTCCTGCATTGGGCTCCCTGCGAGGAGCCTGCCTCTCCCTCTGTCTATGTCTCTGCCTCTCTCTCTCTGTGTCTCTCATGAATAAATAAATAAAATCTTTTTTAAAAAATAATTAAAATAGGGGATCCCTGGGTGGCTCAGTGGTTTAGCACCTGCCTTCGGCCCAGGGCGTGATCCTGGAGACCCGGGATTGAGTTCCACGTCGGGCTTCCTGCATGGAGCCTGCTTCTCCCTCTGCCTGTGTTTCTCTCTCTCTCTCTCTCTCTCTCTCTCTCTCTGTGTGTGTGTGTGTGTGTGTTTCTCATGAATACATAAATAAAATCTTTTTTAAAAATTAATTAAAATAAAATGTTAACCCCAAAAAATCAAGAGGAAAAAAACTGATGCATGTAAAGCACTCAGAACTTCACTGTCCAATACAATTGCCACTAACCAGGAGACTATTAAGCGCATAAAACGTGCATGGTGAGAATGAAGATGTGCTGTAAGTGTAAAATTCACACTAGATTTCAAAGACTTCATACAGGGGCACCTGGGTAGCTCAGTGGTTGAGCCTTTGGCTCAGGTCGTGACCCTGGGGTCCTAGGATTGAGTCCCACACCGGGCCCCCCGCAGGGAGCCTGCTTCTCCCTCTGCCTGTGTCTCTGCCTCTCTCTGTGTGTTTGTCATGAATAAATAAATAAAATTTAAAAAAACAAAGGCTTTGTACAAAAATGTAAAATATCTCATTATAAACTTACATTGACTACATGTTGAAATAACAATATTTTGGATAACTGGGTTCGAATACACAATTAAAATTAATTTCACCTATTTCTTTTTACTTTCTTTAAAATGTGCCTGATTATTTTAGATTACATGTTGCTTCCATTACATTTTTATTGGACAGCTCTGACTTAGAATTTAGTACCCTGTGAGTCCACGAAAGATGTTAGTCATTTTTATTCCCTTCCCAAGAAGTTCTAGAGATTTGCTGTCAATAGAGCCTAATGATAAAAGAGTGTGGTAACAGAAAGGGAGACAGGGAAAAGGGAGAGAACAAATACTTATTAAGTACCCATAATGTCATTAGGCACATTATCTATCATACAAATAACTTGAGGCCTATTCATTACTATCCCCATTTGGCAGATAAGGAAGGGCTCAAAAGAAGTTTCCCAGGGTCACAGAGACATTAAACAAGAGAGCTGAAAATTGGACCCAGCTCTGCTTGACTCCACAGTCCATTCTCTTTTCAATCTATCATACTGTCAAAGGATTGGCTCTAATGGTATGGTATGGTTTCAATAATTAAGGTTTTTTTGACATATGTTAGGGCTTCCTAGAATTCCCTTAATCACCTAGGAGGTCAACTACACTAACCAAGTTAAAAGCTGCTGAACGCAAATCAATCAATCAATATCTCCCCCACCCCTTCCCTCTTGCTTTGAATGCAAGAAATGGAATTCAATTGGTCCATGGGACATGGTCATCATACATCCATGACAGCCCCCTTTGTTTTTTATTTTTCCTCATTCAATCCTATTCTCCCACTGGCTGTTAGTTGAGCATACATAATGAACATCCTTTCAATAATACGCTTCATATGTTTAATTAGATATACAGGCAGCCTGGAAAAGTGTTATTGTGTGCAAAACTGCTTTCTTGTTCTGATTTATGCCACATTATTTCCTGAAACCTAATAATGTAGATATAAGTAAATATCTATTGTTTCTGGCAGCTACACCATGTTCCGTCATATATAACCATCACATCCTATTTATGAGTGGGGACACGGATATTGCCTGAGTCCTTTTCACCACCCACGATGCTGAGATGATCAATGTCATAGGTCTACTTGTTGAAGTTCTGCTGGAGTAAATATCCAGGAGTGGAATTGCTAGGATACTCTATAGTCACCATTAGCTTCACTAAGTAACCAAGAAACATCAGCTCATTCTCCACAATGAATACAGTTAGTCACCTGCCATGCACGAAGCTATTTCTTCCCATCCTTGCCACACTTGACAATACTCAATTTTCTAATTTTGACCAATCTGAAGGGTGTCAAGTGGTAGCATATTATTTGAATTTACACTCCTCTGCATACTGGTTAAAAGGACATCTCTTCATATTCTTATCAGCCTTCAATAGTCGGGTGGAAGATTTTCTTTTTTTAAAAAAAAGATTTTATTTATTTATTCGAGAAACAGATAGAGAGAGAGGCAGAGACACAGGCAGAGGGAGAAGCAGGCTCCATGCAGGGAGCCGGACATGGGACTCGATCCCGGGTCTCCAGGATCACACCCTGGGCTGAAGGCGGCGCTAAGCCGCTGAGCCCTCCGCGCTGCCCAGATTTTCTTAAGACCCAGTACCTGGAGTTGCCACCGACACAAGCATCTGACTTTTCAAGAAGGCAAGAATGTCTCAGCTCAGAGGGCAGAGGCAGTATGGACACATGGCTTTGTTCTCCCAGCCTTATTAATGCTCTGGACTGACCACATCCATCAACTTTCTGCAGATATAACCACTCTAGCACTTAGAGATTTGGTTGTACAATGAAATCTCATGGAACTAGGGCTGGTATTGCAATAAACGTGTCTCTTACTACCTTCTGGGACTACCTCTAAAGTGAGACAAAGGAGAACTGGTGTAGAAAGAATTCAAGTTTGGCAGTCCTGATGGAGCCACGTCCAGTCCAGGTGACAAGCCAGGCTGCGGTGCTTATAAAGGACAAGAAAATCTGTACTCCACCCCACCCACCCCAGCCAAGCAAAGCAGAATTAAAGTTGGATAAGGATGCTTTGGAATTTTATTTAGCATGTAATTAGATATTATAATTTCTTTTGACTTGGTTTATAAAGGCAAGAGGTTTTAGATCAAGTGTTTAGATTTATTAGAAATTTGATGAGGTGAGAGATAGGTGTTCAAGATTGGAACATTTTAATATTTAGGTAATTTTTTATACTACCCCTTGGGTTTCTCACACACCTGTCAACATGGTTGGGAATAATTCCACAGGGAACTAGGATAGGGAGCCTATAATGTGTAGCCTAGAATACAGTGTGCTTTGGTATTAATTTAATGAAAATACTCACTATACTCATTTCAGACCCCTCTGGGGGTAAAATTTATCCCAGAGAGCTGAAGTTAGTTAGGCAGGCGGGGCAGGGTGGGGGGGCAGTCACTGCTAAATATCAAATCCAGTAAGTTAACAAAACAACATGCTGAGGAATACTGAGGGGAGCCTCCAGACCCCTTACTTACCCCTGGGGGTGGAGGAGAGAGGGAAGGGTTGGGATCCAGTTGGTAGGACAATTCAAGGATCTGAGAACGCTCGGCTAGGCTGTATTTGTTTTCTTTCTTTTCTCTCTCTCTCGTAATTTTTTTATTGGAGTTCGATTTGCCAATATGTAGTAGAACACCCAGTGCTCATCCCATTCAGCGCCCCCCTCAGTGCCCGTCACCCAGTCACCGCTTCCCCCCACCCACCTCCCCTTCCACTACCCCTTGTTTGTTTCCCAGAGTTTCCCTCTCTCCTTCTGCCATGATTACATTCCTCTTGGTCAGCCTCTGAAAAGGATGCCTGTGACTGTAAGCTCCACCTGGACATGTTTAATGAAATGCAGGAAGTATTAAAAGCTCAACAGATGTCAAGAGACAAGTCATGTGCCCCCATCCAGACTTTACTGGTAATCAAGATGATACTTGGGTCCCCAACTGGCTAACTCCGCAGGGTCTAAGTTCAACTCACCCTGAGTTTGGGAGGGGAAGAGGTGATAATGACCTCTTGGTCCTCTCCTCTACCTCAGCACCCTACATCTGACTTCCACCCAATTCAGTCCTCTTCTGCTTTGGTCTGGCTGACAGACCCTGGCAGTTAAAACCCATGAAAGCATGTGATCACAGCCACCAGAAACCCTTGCTCAAAACGTCGTTGGCGCTGATCAGTTACAGATGGCCTTGAATCAGCATCTGATGCTGAGAGGGCCAAGCCTCGGCAGGGCCTCGGAGACACTCAAAATCCCCAAGGCCCACAAAGATAGACGTGGTCTGGACTCCTGACAAGCCAAGCTGCTGCAGCCAGGCATGGGTGCTGGGGGAGTGGGGGGGACCTGGCCAGGAAGACTCGACCCGCAGAACCTCTTGGTGGTGGTGACGGGGTGGTGCGAGGACAGTGGGGTCATGAGAAAACACTGGGGAAGAGAGAAGATGGAGAAAGGCACAAAAATCAATGCTGGAGCAACCAGGATGGAGTAGAAAAAGTGGCAGGTTCTTTTTATCTTCCTCCTTTTCCCAACCCAGCTCTCTCTCTCACTCTCGATCTCGCTCTCGCTCTCTCTCTCTCTCTCTCTAGTGGATCCCTCCTTGTCATCGAGGAGCAGTGGGGGAGAGGGAGCCAGCATTTGTTCTCATATCCTAGGGATGAGAGGAAAACTGGCCACCAGCAGTTATTTGAAGGTGGTGGGAAAGAAGAGCCTTGTGTTCCAGACTTCAAAATGATTTTCTGTAAAAGGACGCATCTAACCTCCTCCAGTTTCTATGTATAATTGGACCAAGAAAGAAAAATTTGGGCCACTTTGATTACCCTCCATGATATCAAAAAATGACCATCTATACGGAAGCAAAGAGAACAAGGGGGCTTTAAGATTTCACAAAACAGAGGCAAATTATCATTATTTTATTCTTCGATGAACCTGGACAAACTGGATCTTCACGAATTCATGTTATATTCCAAATGTGACAGCTCTATTCTCAACACAGATGACTCCCACAGATAAGGATATGGGACACTGTGTCTTTGGGATTTTGCACTGTTTTAGTTTTGATCAGAGAGAGATAAAGAGAGAGGGCAGAGAAGACCAAAGAGCAGTTACTCTAGGTGAAACATGTTGCTATATTCAAGATACTTCTAAAGACAAAAGAAAATGAAATTGAAAAGTTAAAAAAAAAAGAGATACAGGGAAAGAAACTACCAGAAAAGTTTCACCTGGTAAAGATGATGATTTTTCCCATTTTTGTGCTTCAAACACTGAACATAATGCTTTGAAGGGCTTCCTAAGGTACTGAGGTATTCCACTGGATATTTCCACACCTTTAAGCAGAAACAGTTTATAAACGCCTCTGTGGCTTCATGCTGTCTCCTCTGGACTGTCTAGACCCTTTCCATCCTTCTTTGGCAGGTCAGCTGGCTCCTTTAGACTTGGGCCTGCTTTTCCCGAACTTTCAGATTGGGCTGAGCCTCCGGTCTACACCTCCTTCCCCTAAAGCCACCACGTTCCCCAGCCTGGTGACTCAGCACAGTATACGAGTGTTAGCAGTCGATGTGTCCGTCCCTTCAACTGTACCCTTCCAGCTCCTTGATTTCTTTTTTAAACATATTTTATTTATTTATTCATGAGACACAGAGAGAGGCAGTGACACAGGCAGAGGGAAAAGCAGGCTCTCTGTGGGGAGCCCAACGTGGGACTCGATCCCAGGACCTTGGGATCACGACCTGAGCCGAAGGCAGATGCTCAACCACTGAGCCACCCGGGTGCCCCAGCTCTTTGATTTCTTTTATCTTTTTCCTTCATGCCTTCACAGGATCTTGCACACAGTTGGCCCTCAATACATACTTGGTGAGCTCAACCAAACTATATTGGCATAGATACCTTTCTGGGAAATCCTTCCAATTCCCCACCGGCAGGAATGGGAAGATCTGACCATTTCCTAATCTCATTTTACTAAGTCAAGGGAATACTAAAGAGCCCAAGGACACGCAGTGGATGATGAGAAGGGCTCCCTATGGTTTTAAGACCACAACATACTCCTTTAACAGAGTAAACCCTATCACAGTGATTTAGGGCCCATGTGAGTTGAAATTAACAATCCTTGTCCATCTTGGAGTACTTATACTGACCCATAGGAGCAGAGTTCTTAAAGCTTCATGTAGGGGCACCTGGGTGGCTCAGTGGTTGAGCATCTGCCTTCGGCTCAGGGCGTGATCCCGGGATCGAGTCCCGCATTGGGCTCCCCGCAGTGAGCCTGCCTCTCCTTTTGCCTGTGTCTCTGCCTCTGTGTGTCTCTCATGAATAAATAAATAAATAATCTTTTTTTTTAAAAAAAAAAAAAAGGTTTTGTGTAATCAGAATTATATCTGGCACCAAATTTCCTCACCACCTTTCATTCTGAGTTGGGCCAAACTGTTCATAAGCTATGTGACCCTGAGCATCTGTGGTTTGGTCAAAAGAAAATGCTGTGTTGGTAGCTATCAGTAGCATAGCTTTATACATGCCAATGCCAGTCTTTAAAATACCGGCATTTACCTCGTTTATATCCACAACAGCTTACCTTTCAACGCAACATGCAAGAGCCTCTAAAGCTCTCTGAAGCGATCCTGGACTTTCTGCTCTGCTAGAAAACAATACATAATGTGTCCCTGGGCAAAGACTTACTATATATCCTAGAAGTCCAGGCCTTGACAGCCATACGAGCGACAATAATGATGTAAAGTGTCCACTCACCTTTCTGGAAGGTAACACCTTGGTTTTTTTTTTTTTTATGGCTTTTGTCACACTCTTACTCTAACTGTCCTTGCTAATCTGTAATCCTGATTACCAAGGGCACAGGATGTAACCTCGGATTTAAAAGCACACCTATCCATTCTTCCCTGATGGCCGGAAAAGGGCTTGTTATCGCCACTGGAATGTGCTTCCTAGGTCAGCGGGGACATCATGGAGGAATGATAACATCTGGCACCCTTTGTGCACACCAAGAATGGTATTTCTGGGGTGAATGGACCGCCCCGGGCAAGGGCAACCTTTTGTACAGCTGATTTGAGCAAATCCTGACCACTGTTTATTGGAACATTCCTAACTGCAAATGAAGTGCCAACTATGGCTGCCTACCACAGGACAAGTCTTTGAAGTTGCTGGATGCATTTCTTTGGTGTCCTCCTCTTTACTAAACAAGACCAACAGACCTAATTGTGCCTATTCCCAACACTGAATCAGAACCAAGTTTTGCACTTGTCTGTGGAATGATGCCGATCGTCTGCTCGGGCTACATGGCCTATGTTGGGAAGTTCCTACAGGACGGGCGGCTTTATGAAATTTAAGAGAAGACTGCACACGACACTCTACCCTACTTTATCCCCAAATAGTGCTATTGCCAACCCTGGGAGGGGGGATACAGGGATACGTACATACAGCCAAGGTCAACTGTAGGCAAAATCCAGGAGTAGACAGACGTGGTCTTGACTTTCCCTCTGACCCAGTATTTTGCACCATCTCCTTTTTTGCCCTGTCACAACCCCACGAGGGTCTGGTTATCCATGCAGCCTGCCATCACGATCCCCAAATTAGTTATCCCACTCCTACTACCCACACCTTCCACACCAGCCGTTCTAAGACATGACCCCTGCCCTGTGTCTTTTGTTTCCCTCGCTTTAGGCACACAAGCAAAATGGATTGTCCCTCCTCAGGACTCCCATGGAAGTTTCTCATACTGCTGGCTTCCCCTTCCACGTATCACAGTATGCCTCCGATGTGTGCCAATTCCCCTTCCTCCACTAGCCTGTGACCTTATTTGAGGACAGTGCTGGGTTCTTATTCACATATCTCCACGGCACTGCCCGATGTGCACACAGCTGGTGCCTAATGACTGAACAAACAGCTCACAGAGCAATGGGACACATGGATTAAATAACGGTCAGTCCCCACATCCCATGGGCTGTGATGCTAGATGGCTGTGTAGATCTAGGGCAGCTGAGAAGGCTTCACTGAGGAGAAGGCCACAGGCTGGACCTCAGTGAACAGAAGAGGTGGAGATGGTGAAATCCTCAAGTTCATGTTTCTACCGGTCTCTACTTCACTATGTCCTTTCCTGGCAAATGCTGCTGCCCTCGCCCTGTGTCAAGTGGAGACCAGAGGGGCGCTCAGGGGGTGAAGCATCTGCCTTGGCTCAGGTCATGATCCCAGGGTCCTGGGATCGAGCCCCACACCAGGCTCCCTGCTCAGCAGGGAGTCAGCTTCTCCCTCTCCCTCTGCCCCTCCACCCCTACTCGTGTTCTCATGCTCTGCTCACTCTCTCTCTGTCTCAAATAAATAAATAATCTTTTTTTAAAAAAAAAGTCCTTAAAATAAATACTTTCTCTGTATGGTTGTGTTGCCGCTATCTTTACACAAATTTGAAGGTGATTTGTTTCTGCTTGTTTTTGAGTTTAAGATTTGGGTTTTTTTTTTCTTTTCTGGTTTAACTTGATATTGTAAATATGCAAACATTGACATCTTTGAAAACTGAGAAGAAAAAGACCTATGGAGAGAAGTATTAGTTGCTCCTTATTCCCTACCCTCACCCAAAGGGAACCAGTTTTAAATATCCAGTTTTTAAGGCTATCACAGAGTGGTCTGACTTATAGATAAAATAAATGAACAGAGAAGCCTTTGGAAGGGACGATTCCTTTCGGGGCAGGTGTCATTCTCCCTCTGCTCACTCTCTGGGGCAGCTGAAGCCCGTTCTCGCAAGTCCCTTTTGTCAGGAACACACCATGCCACTGCCAACCTCTGCCCCCGGGAGAATATTCCTCATTCCTTTTTGAGCCAGACCCATGACCCTGTTGGCATACTTCAACTGCAAAAAAAAAAAAAAAAAAAAAAAAAAAAAAAAAAAACGAAAGAAAGAAAGAGAAACTGTGCCTGTGCTGTTTTCATGATTTAATAGTTTTTTAAATGCTGCTTTGAGAAGCTGTTCTGAGCTTGGGAAGGAAAGAGAGGCCTCCCGTGGAGGGGCCAGCTCTCCCCACATCACCAAGTGAATGGAAGCAAGCTCAGAAAGGCAGAGGAGCACGGGTATGCTGAGAAGTGGGGGTCAGCTGTTAAGTCTGCAAGATGCACTTAAAATGTGCCAGATACAATCAAAGGGTTCAAATTATCCCAGAAATAGAGAAATAGGTACAATGCAAAAATGTTCTAAGTGTAGTGGCCAGTATTATGATTGTCAAAACCCCACTCCCGTTTGGACGTGCTATCAAAGTACTTCCCTGAAAGCCACACAAACTATATATATACTTTTTTAATATATAAAATATGTTTTATATATTTTAGCATATATTATATTATTTTATATTTTTATATTAAGTTACCTGTTTTATATATTTAATATATAAATAACAAAATAAATAAATATATATTTTTTAATCCGATTAAGGTAGAAGGAATACTGACAAAATTGTATACAAAATTGTATACAGTGTTTGAAATGACATTCTGACCTTAAAGTTTCCTGGATGCAAACAAGGGCTGGAAAATGTGGTGGGCAGCTCTTCCAGCCCTGGTATGGGAAGAAGTATGTGTGCGCACCAACGGCCTGCTACACAGCCGGAAAACTCCCATGAGCTCTCTGCCTCGGAGGTAACAATCAGACTTGGTTATAAATCATGTGCCAACCCACAATCAACACAGTCTGATTAGAAGGCAGGTTGCTTTTTGGTGGAGAGACTTGCCCGAGGGACACAGGGTGCCTGCCCGAGTGAAGCCAGAGCCAGGAAGGGGGACAGATCCAGCAGGGATGCACCGAGAGCTGGTAAATCTGCTCCCCCCCCATAGAGATCAAGCCACATCTTGAAAACCCACAGAAAAGAAGCTAAAGCAGAGAAGACCCCCAGGCCTCCACACGTCTGCCCATCCTTGTTGTCACTGCTTGAATTTAAGAAACCTGCAGGGAACAATTTGGGTCTTGCAAAACAGCCTAGTATTCACATTTAAAGATGAAAAATCATTCTTTCTTAATTTCCCTACTTCCTAATCCTTAACTAGTTTAAAAATGCAATTTAACCAATTTTACTGTTCTCTCAACTTTTTAGTTAGCTCATATTATGCTTACTACAGTCATTCTTTTTTTTAGGATTTTATTTATTTATTCATGAGAGACAGAGAGAGAGGCAGAGACACAGGCAGAGGGACTCAATCCCAGGACCCTGGGATCACAACCTGAGCCAAAAGCAGATGCTCAACCACTGAGCCACCAGGTGCTCCTACTGCAGTTATTCTTAACCCCTAGATTGTCTACCTTCTTACTACTTCACCCATTTCTCATATTCCAGTATTCATCGACATTTTAGTGATTTCACTTATGCACCTAGAAAACATTTATTAATTGTCTTGTAGGTATCAGGCACTGTTTCAGGCACTGGGGCGCCGTGATAAGGTCTGAGTGAATTACATGAGACGCTTGGCCAATGCTTTTTGGAAAGTGAATCTTGAAAATTGTGATGATCGCCCAACACATGGATATACAATCTGTCCATCAGAAGGAAGATTCTGGAGGCCTGGGTTAAGTGTCTGGGCTCAGTTGGTTAAGTGTCTGCCCCTGGCTCAGGTCATGATCCCAGAGTTCTGGAATCCAGCCCCTAGGGCTCCCTGCTCAGCGAGGAACCTGCATCTCCCTCTCTCTCTGCCCAGTGCTCCCCCTGCTTGTGCTCTGTCAAATAAATCCATAAAATCTTAAAGAAAAAAAAAAGAAGGAAGATCCTTTTTGATATGTCTATAGGCTACATGAACACTGTGCAAAGCTTCTGCAAAGTAAAAGCAGCAACCACTTAGAGCTTATTCTGCACCACATATTGTTCCCAGTTCTTTACACATCCTCTCAGTCCGTTTTACAGATGGGAACACTTGGGCCCAGCAAGCTTAAGTGATCTTTCTTAAGTTACTCAGTGGTGGAGCTGGCCTTGAACCCAGGCAGCCTGGCTCCAGATTGCCTTTCTCTGACCCCCATGGCACTGAGGCCTCCTTAAGGTCTGCTTCTGACACAATGGAATTTCAGACAGCAGGAGGCCAGGAGAGGCCTTCGTTGGAAGACTTATATTCCTGAGAGAACTGGCAAGAGACATTGCTGATTGGCTGCCAGATAAGGATGGAATGGGCTTTGGAGAATTTCATACTGTCATGAAATAAACATGTGATTTTGACCTTCCAGAAGTGACAGAAACTATGCAAAATATCCCATTTTTATCCTTTCCTCCTTTCAGCCTTCTCTTGAGATCGTGATGTTCTGACAGATTTTTGCTCAAAATTGGCTGTGGCTTCCCAAGGGCTGAGATGCATACAATCTGGGAATAGGGGCACATCTATCTTTCAGACCAAAAAAAAAAAAAAAAAAGGACAGTTGTGCTGCTTGCAAAAGCTCTTAACACCTTGCACAGAACCCCCTCACCTTTTTTATGGGTGTCGAAACTAAAGTCCAGAAAGGGTAAGTAAGATCTGCCAAAAGCCACGGAGCTGAATCAAGCTGATCTACACACATAATCAAGCTGTTCCTTGTGAGAAGCTCCTGTGACTTGGATCCCACAGTCGCCACACATGTGACAAACAGTGGTCCCTGGACCACAGCATTCGCATCATCTGGGAGCTGGTTAAAGATACAGACTCGCAAGGCGCCTGGGTGACTCAGCTGGTTAAGCCACCGGTTAAGCGTCTACCTCTGGCTCAGGTCAAGATCTCAGATCCTGGGATGGAGCCCTGCATCAGGCTCCTCGCTCAGCGGGGAGTCTGCTTCTCCCTCTCCCTCTGCTGCTCCCCTTGCGCTAACTCTCAAATAAATAAAATCTTTTTTAAAAATTCCATCTTGCAGGCCACCTGGGTGGCTCAGTTAGTTAAGCATCCGACTCTTGACCTCAGCTCAGGTCTTGATCTCAGGGTCGTGAGTTCAAGCCCCGCCCAGCATGGAGCCTACTTAAAAAAAAAAATTGCAGACTCAGGCCTCACCCAAGCTGCTCAAGCAGTCTGCTTTTTAACAAGCCTCCTTCCTCCCCCACAGAATCCGTATGAATAAAGTTGGAGAAGTGCTGGGATGGTCACTAACTCAGTTTTCTAGATATTTTAGTCACAGGAGGGAGGCTGCGGTTGACTGCATATTGGCTAGAAGGGCATCAATCTCTTGAAAGGTATCTTCCTAGCCCCTCCTTGTACTTGAACTTAAAATTATCTTCCCGATGCAAACCAATCTTCAGTTTGATTTAAGGTAGATCTAGGCTTTGAAGTCTCAGTCATTCCTTGGTGAGCAGATATTAAGGCTTCAGATGTAAAAACCATGTTTCTTATGAGACCTAGAAAGAAATGGCCAAGAGTTCCCCATGACTCTTGGCCATTTACTATGGCCTGCTGGGGTCTTTTCTTCAGAGCAGGTTAAATGCCTTTCCCGAATCCCAGCAAGTCCCTCTGGCACAGACAGCAAACATAAATGCCAGCCCAGCTCCTGCCTAAGTTAATGTGAAGTAATCAAAACAATAATAGGAACAGCTATGCTTATATGGTGCTTACAGTGTGGCTGGTGCTGTTTTGATAGCTTAAATGTATCAAAAACTCAGTCCTCACAGCAACCCTACGTTATAGATGAATACAGTGAAGCACAGAGAGGTTGGTGGCTTTCCCGAGGCCACACAGCTAATTCAAGGTGGGGATTCTAATCCAGGCGGGCTGTCTCCGGAGGCCCTCCTGGTAACCATAGCATCACACTGCCTCTCAAAATTCAAAATAATGCTGCCCAGGGTTCCAAGAGCCCCTTATTAAAATGCTCTCTTACTAAAGCCTGATCATGTACCTAGGAGAATGTAGTTCACTTCAGAGATTTTACTCACCAAAAAGAAACAAAGAGAGGCCCTCAGCCACTAAGACGTTGTTTTACAAAGTTAAAACATTAACTCTGGTCTCTCCTTCTGGGTTGTGATCATGAGACCACGCGGTCTGCTGCTTGGAAGTACTTTACAACGTCCCTTTGCCTGTAACTGGAACCGGTTCCAACATTAAAATTGCATGGTGTTTTCTATAAATGAGAAGCAGTTGTGAATTCCAAGGATTCGTGACAATGCTGGCTCTGCTTATCTATTAAATCCGCGGTCTAATTTCTCTTTTTAGCTGCAGACAGCTCTTTTTCTAAGTGAAATCGTAAGGACCCTTCCAATAGACATGACTGGGCAAAGCCCCGTGCTCTGGAGTGAAGAGGGGAAAATCTCCTGACCTCCACCACCCACCCCAGGAGCCCCTGAAGGCCCAGCCCTAGAGTTCTGGAAACACAGGATGAAAAACCCCAGGAGCTGAAGGGAACTCTTGACATATGTTTGTAAAGGGCACTGCCCGACATTCAGCCAAACAGAGACGGGCTCCAGAAGTACGGCGAAGGGCCACGTTTCCAACTGCGAAGTAAGCCGCAGGCCTGCGAGGGGTAGCGACCAAAGTCACTTACCCATGCTTAAAGGAGAGCACACTTTGATCTTTATTCCTCAGTGACTTCTGTGTGCTCTGGAGACACAAAGCAAAGGGGACGCATACGTCTAGGCCCGGCACAGGTAAAGAACTGCGGGTAGAGGGCCGGGGATGAAAACGCTGGGAAGTCCCAGCCAATAATCCTGCCCAACCTGTTAACAGCAACGTGCATCCCACTGAGTGGCTGGCTGGCAGCCACTGCCAAGCCATTATCGCCCTGGGTGCAGAGAAACGGCATTCAAATGTACAGAAATTAGTACTTAATACAGTCTCAGGTGCTGGCCGCCCACAGGGAGAATGACAGAGTGGGTCCCACTATGCCCATGCTCTCCACTCCAGGTGGCATTGGTGCAACTGGATGCCAGGCCCCCTTCAGATCCCCTAGGAACCCTTTTAACCATTTCTGCACCCCCAGCCCAAACTCAATGGCCATTAGGTAATGACTTCGAATAAGAGAACAGGCTAGCTCCCCTGCCCGCGGTGGGTCTGGATGACCGGAAGGCACACTGAACCTTTCAGAGTCCCTGTCCTCTTTGGGACTTCGCCTGACACCACACCCTCGCTGGACTCCCTTCCCTTCCCCATCCCGGTTCCCCTAGAAGTTCTCTTGGCAATCATTTGCACATGAACTCCTAGCTCAGGGTCTGCCTCTAGGAGACGCCACCAAAGAGACCCCATGACCCGGCTCACTACCCACTAGCACAAATCACGTGGCGTCCCCAGTGGCAGTTCTGGTGTGCAGTTAATTAGCACAGTACTCGCCACACCCTTTTCCTGCCACAAATGTGTCCATGATCTTTAAGCCTAAACTGGTCTTCTTTGATTGAAAAGGATGAACCCTAATCCTAAATATTATAAAGTCTCTGTTGAGAAGAATGTTCAGGGCATGGCACGTGTGGATTAAAGAAGTGTTCAAGTTAAAAAAAAACTTTCTATGACATAGCAGTGTACTTTCCTTACTAAGCTGGGCATAAATGATTTAAATAAATCTTCAGGCGGTGGAGTTGGTTTCGGTGTCTGTCTCTCAAAGGTCGCAAACTTGCACAACCAAGGAGCTACAGAACTATATGATAAGTGAAAGGCTCACAAGCCTGCCAAGATAGACCTTGAAAATTGCTTTCTGGGGCACCTGGGTGGCTCAGTGGTTGAGCGTCTGTCTGCCTTTGGCTCTGGTCGTGACCCCGGAGTCCTGGGATCAGGTCCCACGTCAGGCTCCCTGCGTGGAGCCTGCTTCTCCCTCTGCCTGTGTCTCTGCCTCTCCCTCTGTGTGTCTCTCATGAATAAATAAATAAAATCTTTTTTTTAAAAAAAAGGAAAGAAAGAAAACTGCTTTCTGACATTTTTTATATGAGCTTGCTTACTTGTAGTTCCCTAACTCTATGGATTTGCATGTGGCAAAAAAAAATGTTCCCTTGGATTCCACTTCTGACAACTTTGAAGCATGTCCATCCCGTGGGATGGGAACTATGATCAACCCAGTGAGACCTGGTGACCCCCATGGGGCCAGCCTCACTGACCGCACACGTGGACTTTCACAAACACGTAACAACACGGCTCACCTTTATTCCCAGGGCTTCTCCAGAAATGACGGCAACTGTCACACCATCCTTACTGGGTTTGGGGATTTCTTTACTTTTCAGTTCCTGGTACTGAGGCTCCACCATCTTCTCTGTGCTGCGCAAATTAACCCACAGCTGTAGGCCGTGGGCTGGCTCCTCTGAGCAAGGCATCTCGGCGTGCAGAATGCCCCGGCCCGCAGTCATCCACTGCAAACAGCAGACCAACAAGAAGGGAATATGTAACCCAGGCTCTGCCAAGTCTGCAGGTGGGGCAGGTATGTCACGAGGGCTAAGCCGGGCACCTTACAGGTGCTGCTTTCAGGGTCCCAGGGCGTCGGGGGGAACAACAGGGCCGCAATGACAACCGCTGAAGCCAATTTCCAGGATTCCAAATGCCTCGCAAGCTTCCTCATTTGAACTCCAAGCATCGGACCTGGAACTCAACCCGGAGTGTCGGACTGAGCTCCGAGGTGGGGAGCTGCGGGCGGCCAGTGTCCCGGGCACCTCTCTCGGGAGATGCGCCCCGCGGGTAAGGAACACGACTGGGCTGGGGGGAGAAGCCAATCAGCAATGCGGTGACTAAGGAGACCTCGGCCGGTCCAACGCGGACCCCTGGCCTCGCATGAACCTTAGGATTGCCCTAAACTCGGACGAAGTGGCCAAGCTTCTCTGTCCCACCCCGGCAAACCATGAACTGTGCCCCCCCATGGGGAGCGGCCCCGGGAGAGGCCGTCGGTGCTGCGGAGGGCGGTGCCTGGACGGCCGCCCGTGCGGGGCACCTGGAGGACACCTGCGCGGACCTGCAGGTGCCGCCGCTCCAGGCCCGGGCAAGGAGCCTCACCACCCGGCGGGGCAGTAATCGCCTCGGCGCCGTGTGTTGCTTTAGGGACGCGAGCCTCAGGCCTGGGGGCGAAGGGATGGACCGCGGCGGCCAGGCCGTGAGCCGGGGCCGGCCCCAGAGACCCTGCGACGAGGGACTGAAGGGCAAGTGTTCGCTTGGGAGGTGCTGCGGGAAGCCCCGGCGAAGGAGAGAGCGAGCTCGACAGGGGAGGGAGCCCAAAAGGGGCACGACAAGCAGGTGACACCTGGGGGCGCCCGGGGCTCGGTCCCCCGGGGGTGTGGAAGGGGGCTTGGCGCTCTCCCCGCCACCCCCAACCCTCCCGGACAGGCGCCCCTCGGGTGTCCCTTCCCCAGCACAGCCGGCAGCCGAGCGCCTGGGACGGACAGCCACGGGGACTGCTGCCACCGGGACACGGACGGGGGCAGAGGGTGAAGACGCAGGCCACCAACCGCGTCTTCCGGGCGGCCCTCGTGGGGACAGAAACCCCTCCCCAGTCAAAGCGCCCTTGGCACACGCCCGTAGCCGGCACCGCGGCGGGGTTGGGGCACCACGGGCTTCCGAGAGGCCGCACCAAACGGCCTGCCTCCTCCAGGCAGCAATCCTGAGGCTGCACCCTTCGGGCGGAGACCCAGGCAAGGAGTCAGAAGCGAGCAAGGGCAAGAGGAAGGGAGTCCACGGACAGGGAACAGCAGGGGAAAAGCCTCTGAGCATATCAGCCCCCAGATGGGAAAGAAGGCCAGCACGTATTTCCGAGTTTTCTTTCTGTCACTAAATCTAAATAGATTTCCGTCTTCCATTTGCTCAGACTGATTAAACCTTCTAATTAGAGGGGTCCGCGAACGACAGCCCAGGGGCCTAGACCCAGCCTGCCACCTGGTCCGGTACGTGAAGTTTCGCTGACACACGCACGTGCCCGTTCAGTGCCATCCTGTCTGCCTGCTTGCATGCTGTGGAGGCAGGGTGGATGGTTGCCACGTAGGGGACCGCCTGCCCCACAAAGCCTCAAATATGTGCTCTCTGCTTATTACCGAAAACATGCGCTGAGGCCTGCTCTCTCACTACGTGAAGATCTCAGCGCCCCTCCACGCTGCGCTTCCTCCAACTGACAGCAGCTACTGGTGCATCTCAATGACTTGGCCTCCTGTTCCTTTCCCTGTTTCATTCACAGTTCGTCTCTCCATATTTTCAACCTACTTTTCATACCTTGTTTATCCTTTTTTAGATATGACCAAGTTTGGCAGGAACTTTTTCTTAATATGTACAGCCCATCCATTGGATTTGGAGGGGGGAAACAGATTTCTTCTTTCAACCCCACCATTTGCTAGCTCTGAGGCCATGGATATCTTTTTTTTTTTTTTGGCATCTTTAAATCCCCATTCTCTCATTTTAAAAATGAGGTAGAAAGAATACTTACCTTACGGAGATTATGCACATGAAAATGCTTTCAATTTCATGTTCATTGAAACACCACAATTCAAATCTGTGCAGTTAAAACTCCACACAATATGTAAATAACCCCAGAAAATTCTTGACATAGGGTTCAGACTCACAAACCCAGCAAAGAATACCGAAGAGTTTCCTAGGGATTCTAATATGTTTCAAACAAGCCTAGGATGGTGGCAAGATTTGCATCATGATCTTAAGTGGCAACATCTACCCCTGCAAACAAGTTGGAAGACAGAGAGTAAATTGTCACAGGGCACCGGGGTGGCCCAGTCGGTTAAGTGTCTGACTCTCAGTTTCAGCTCAAATCATGATCTCAGGGTTGTGGGACTGAGCCCTGCAACGGGCTCCTCCCTCAGCTCAGAGTCTACTTGAGATTCTCTCTCTGCCCTCCCCCTTCTCTCTCTCTCTCTCTCTCTCTCTCTCTCTCTCTCTTTCTCTCTCTCTCATAAATAAATAAATATATAAAATCTTTAAAAAAAAGTAAATTGCCACAAATGTAGCAGAAAGGTCTAGAAAGATGAAGACTGGTACACTGGATTTGGCAATGGGGACATCTGACTGACCACTGCCTGTGCAGGTTCAGTAGAGGTTTGTGTGGATGTTGAGAGAGGCCAACCCTGATTTCTGAGAGTGAAGGATGAAATGGGCGACAAGGAATTACGACAATCATCCTTGATTGTGCTTTTGAGAAACCGAAGAGAAAGACTAGTTGGGAACCTAAAAGTGACTGAGGGGGTCAAGGAAAGCTTGAGAGGTGAATACCAAAGACCTATGCAGGCTTGTATGCTGAGTGGAAGGAGCCACAGAAAAGAAGAGGTCAAAAATTTAAGAGAGAGAAAGTGGGAATGTACTGGAATTGGGCGATAGCAAGCATGCACCCCCAGAGACTATTACACCGTCAGCAATTCCTTGTCGTTGGCCATACCTGCAGGTCTCCTGGGTTCATCTGACCAACATGTCCACAGAAGTCTTCATGGGCCATGCTGCCGCCTTCCAGGAGGTAAGATACCTTTGACAAAACAAGCAGAAGAAAAAGTAGGTATTCGGCAGCTGTGAGGAATGGTTGACTTGAAATTGTGTTGAGGCCAGTGTCGGGAGCAGCTGAGACAGGAGCGTGGGCGGAGGGAATGAATCTGAGGGCAAGGGCCATGCTAGCCCATGCAAGTTCTCAGAGAATTTCAAATAGGACCCCTTTGCTCCGCGTAGATGCGGCCCTGAGCGTGCCAGAGCTCACAGCCAGGTGACAGAAGCCCCCACTTGTCCCCTCGGCCTGCAGATGGGTGAAAGAGAGGCAGCTCCCGTTGAAACAGCAGGGCCGTGTTACCAAGGCCATGTTCACCCGGGTGTGTGGGACGACAGATCCCAGGTCTCCACACCTTTCCCTAAAAGCTGATTTGAGAAATCCAAAGACAGTGTATTCCCAACACCAGACATACAAACTCACTTAGGTGCTCAATAGACACACGTAAAATGTCAAACGGATTCATATAAATTAAAGTCAACTTTTCCGGGGGCATGTCCATACTAAATCTAAGAATGGAAAGAAATTGTGTTGTCAGGCAGAGTAGCTCCTAGCCACGTGTAGCTATTTAAGTTTAACTAATTTTTTGGTATATTTTTTATTGGAGTTCGATTTGCCAACATAGAGCATAACACCCAGTGCTCATCCCGTCCAGTGTCTCCCTCAGTGCCAGTCACCCAGTCACCCCCACCCCCCGCCCACCTCCCCTTCCACCACCCCTAGTTCATTTCCCAGAGTTAGGAGTCTCTCCTGTTCTGTCTCCCTCCCTGATATTTCCCACTCATTTTCTCTCCTTTCCCCTATAATCCCTTTCACTATTTTTGACAGTCCCCAAATGAATGAGACCATATAATGATTGTCCTTCTCCAACTGACTTCCTTCACTCAGCATAATACCCTCTAGTTCCATCCACATTAAAGCAAATAAAGTGAAACAAAACTAAAAATCCAGCTCCTCAGTTGCACTGGCCACATTTCAAATGCCAAACTCCTGGCTCTCCCCTTCCTCTTCTGCAATCAGCCTGCCCAGAGAAAGCGAGTGCCTCTGGGAGAGGCCAGCCCCCACAGCAGTGACCTTCACGGGTCCGGCACAGCCAGTGAGATCTGAATAAAGTCTAAGTTTCGCTCGCAATTCAGTATTTGGAAGTTCAGCCACGTGCAGATGGAAGCCACATTCTCTACCATCAGCTTTATCAGAAATAAGGTAGTCTTTTGTGTCTGCCATCTTTCTTATTCTTTTATGGTCTCCAATGGCTCAGAATTCATGCTGGGAAATTAGGCCATCATTTACTATGCCTCCTCATACCCCAAAGGGGAACTAAAGACCTGCTACCATCAAGTTGTTGAAATTTTATATTGTAGCCTTATAATAAACCCCCTTTGCCGTGAGCCAACTTTATAGGATGCCAGTTCCTGAAACCAAAGACTTACACAGAGCACTTATGACAGTAGAAATCAGGACTGCCTGATAGGAGGACTCTCCGTGTGGCATCCTGCCAAGCAACGACATGGAGGTACACCATGTACAGAGTGGCCTCGGCAGCAACCTCTACCCCAGGTGACAGGCAGACAGCTACGGAAATTGGAGGTTCTAGGTTACGACAGTTCATTTCATGTGACAACTTGACTGGGCTAACGGATGCCCAGATACATGTAAAGCATTACTTCTGGTTGCATCCGTGAAGGTGTTTCCAGAAGAGATTGGCATTTGAGTCAGTAGACTGAGTAAGGAAGATTGCCCTCACCAGTGTGGGTGGGCATCATCCAATATACTGGGGGCCCCAACAGGACAAGAGGCAGAAGGGTGAATTCCTCCTCTTTCTCCTTTAGCTGGAACATCTAAGGTCTCCTGTCCTCAGACATCGGAACTCCTAGTTCTTGGCCTTCAGATGCTGGCACTGACACCAGCAGCAACCCCTGTCCCTTGTCCCGTCCCCCTGTCCCCTGTCCCAATTCTCAGACCTTGGGCCTCAGACTAAATTATGCTACCAGCTTTCCCAGTTCTCCAGCTTACAGAGGGGAGATCGTGAGACTTCTCCACCTCCATAACTGTGTGAGCCAACTCCTATAATAAACCTCCTCTTGTACATCCATGACAGCGATTCCAAATCAGTGGAGCCAGGATGCATTTTCTGATAAACAGTATTGGAACTGACTGACCATATGAGAAGAGAGAGTAAGCCTCCACTATATATGGAAATGTATTCCAAGTGGATAAAGATTTAAATGTTAAAAATAAACTTCTGAGATTTAAATCTAAGAAGACAAAATGTCAGCACAAATCTGTCTTTGCAATTTATTATAGCAGCAAGAAGACAGGAACAATCGGATGACGGGCCTACTAGGGCACACTTACCTAATTATGGTACAGCCATACAAGAGAATATTACACAACTGTTAAAAAAAAGTGATGTAGGGCAGCCCGGGTGGCTCAGCGGTTTAGTGCTGCCTTCAGCCCAGGGCATGATCCTGGAGACCCAGGTTCGAGTCCCGCATTGGGCTCCCTGCATGGAGCCTGCTTCTCCCTCTGCTGCATTCTCTCTCTTTCTCTCTCACTCATTAATAAATAAATAAATAAGTTTTTTAAATAAATAAATAAGTGATGTAGAGCTCTATTCACTGACCCAGAAAACCAAAATACTATTTATTTTTTAAAGATTTTATTTATTTATTATTTATTCACAAGAGACACACAGAGAGAGAGAAGCAGAGAGACAGGCAGAGGAAGAAGCAGGATCAGGCCCTGGGCTGAAGGCTGCGCTAAACCACTGAGCAACCTGACCTGCCCCCCAAAATACTATTTAATCAAAAAAAGCAAGTTACCAACAGCAATTTTATTTAAAGAGGTCACATACAATGATGAGTTTAAATGGGTTCATTTAAATAAAATTGTATCCCGTCATGTTAGGGTTTGCGTGGAGATGCCTGGACAGACACACCAAAATGTGGACAGTGGTCATCTCCAGGTAGTAGAATTGCAAGTACATTGTATTATATCCTCATCCCACTTTTCTGATAGTTTGGGTCTTCCTGCAATGAGTAGTTTACTTTTTTACAACGGAAACAACTCTTTTATTTTGTGAAAATATAAAGATACTACCGTTCACCGGTGAATGAAAAGAAGTGACCTGCTTTCTTCTGCAGAGATGCTGGTGAATATTTCTTCCCTCTTTAGGTGAACTGGGGCTGGCCAGAAAGGCGGTGAGACAGAAGGGAAAATACAAAGAATTGGAAGAATAACACCATACAGTGTGAGAGGACCATGCAGCGAGCTGCGATGTTGCTAGGCAGAAAAGACCTGGAATTATTATTATAGAGGCCAAACTAGGAATGAAGTACTAAAGACCTCATACAAAGCTTAAAAATTAAAGAGGACAAATGAAAAGCTTCCAAATCTCAAACAACCAAACTAGAAGGAACAGTGTCTAGAATTGCTTTTCCTTTTCCTGTTTATGCAGGCATTTTTGATTAAAATAACTGCGTAATAAAGGCAATTTTCATTCTGTTTGGGTGAAGCTTTGAGTTCTCAAAGGAGTCTCTTTCAAATCATATTCCTTCCATCTCCGAAGTTTTTTCAATTACCCCAGCCTAGGGACTTTCGAGTTGTTAATCATCTAAAAAGATGTCAGGCAACTTTAAAAAGTAAATTGTGGTGAGCATGACTCATTCAAAGATGAAAATTTACGCAGACACCAAAAGAGGTTTGTGCATGTGTGCGTGCGTGCTTGTTGCAAGTTTTATTTTAGAGAGCAATGCCAACACTGTTTCTAAAAGGCAGAAGGCGGTTATCCCCACTTTTCCCCTACTTTTTCAGCGTGGATGTCCTCTTTTCTCTGGTCACAAAAGTCAACATCATGCCTCCCATGCTAAATACTATAAAATCTGAATTGGAGAAGTCTGGTCAATGAAGCTTTACTGAGGCCATAATGCCTGCCCTTGACCACTTAAAGCAAAAGCCATACTTTTAGCCGTTGGGAGGGAAGAAAAAAAATCAGAAACCAATGACCCCTTAGTTTTGCTTATCTTATCTTTTCTTTCTTTATTTTTCTTAAGTGCTGTAAATCCTACACTGAGACCTTCAGTATAAATGATGCCTGCAGAGGATTTTTTTTGAAACTCAAGCCGTACTCTACTCTGAGAGCTGACACAAACCAGATGATCTTTTAGGACATTACATAATCGCAAACACCTGGAGAGTTGCTGTGGGTGGCTGATGGAACTGGGAGTGTTATGTTTAAACTCAAGAGTTGCGTGTGTCTAATTAAGAAGTCTGTAATCTGAAACAGGTGTTTTTTTAAAGGACTTGCCATGCTTTCTGATCCTGCTCCGTCCTTTCCTCCATCCTAGTCCTAAACTTTCCATGGAAAACACTTCTGCTTCCTTGTCAGTTCTTACTTCTTGATGCCTTTGCCTATTTGGAAGGAGAGAGACACGATGCCGAAACAGGAACCAGAGAAAAGTGCCACTTGCAACGTGAAATTTAAGAAACGTGCACCTCAAGGAGCTATCACTTAATTCTGAAGAATTATAGCACGAGATAGAGTCAAGTTTGTTGTTTCTTTCTGGCTGGTATTTAGAAGGACGAGTGTGATGATCTCATTCAATGTTTCTAGATGCAAGACTTTTTCTTTAAAGCACAAAGTTTGCACTATAGATAAAACTACGTTTACTTTTCATTTCCCTATGCCTGAAATGGTGGCCTTTTCTATTGGTAGCTGAGTAGGAAAAAGAGAAAAACAAAACAAAAACAGGGGTGGAGGCCATGGCTGTGGAGAGAGGCCAGCAAGGAGCACATTGCTTAATAGAAGCAGCTAGCAGGTCTTCAAGGCTAGAAATGTAATGTTCAGATCCATACAATTAAGGACCCACGTTATTTTACAAAAATGTTTTACTTACTTGGGCAATTGCGGAGAAATCTGGAATATCACCCCACTAAAATAAGCTCATCCAATCCTGACCCCACATAAACACCTTCACAAGTGCCAATGGGTGGGTTTAACAAAAAAGGAAGAGATTTAAAAAAAAAAGGAAAAGATAAACAACGTGGAAAAGAAAAAAGATAACCAAATGGTTTAGGTATTCAGCCAACTATTTTAAAGCTCCACTGGGTCCTGCCTTGCCATTTCCTGCCACAACCTTGCCCAGGGTGGCCAACCTGAGGGATTCCCCACCCCACACCGCCCCCTGCTGGCAGGGCCCGGCCTTGGGGAACCACTCAGGCTCTGGGGCCTGGGTTGGAATCTCAGGTCTGCCATTTACCACGTGTGAAACGCAGAGCCAAGTGCTTTGACTTCTTGGAGGCTCAGTTTCTTCATGTACAACATGGACCCAGGGGAGGGGCTCACCAAGTGAAGTGAGGAAACGTGTGCAAAGTTCCCGGCACATGACAAGTGGTCAGTAAGTTCCAGAACTGGCACAGCTGCCACACTTCCGCTGGCAGAGATCCCGTTGGTGGGTCTTCCCTCACGCCTCCTGGAAAGTGTGTCTCCCAATATGCTCATGGCTCACTCCTCAGGCCTCTGTTCATTCAGGCCTCCATTCAAACGTCACCGCCTAAGAGAGGACGCCCCCACCCAGCCCGTCACATCGGTCGGCCTAGTCTTTATCTTCCTACGCTGACATGTTTCTTCCTCTTAGCTTCTTCCCAAAGGAACACTAGATCATATAATTATTTGGTTATTCATCATCTGTCTTCCCTAAGAAAGCATAACCTCCCCTGAAGGTTCCAGAACAGCGCTGGCAGTGGAGATCCGTGACACATCAGCATGGACAAAGCCCCCGACTCTGAGAATCTACGATCTACAGGTCACGGATGAAAACACTGTGGCTTAGTGTGCTTAAGTCACGCCATTAAGAACAGCAGAGCGAGGACTTCAATCAACATGTTGTCTCTGAAGATAAAATCACGTCACCCTCTCATGCTGCCTCGCCATCTCAGCAGCAACACATGCGTTGTGAGATCTGATGGGAATTGCAAAAACAGGCGGGACTGAGGCACCTGGGTGGCTCAGTCGGTTAAGCGTCTGACTCTTGATTTAGGCTCAGGTCATGATCTCAGAGTTGTGAGATCGAGCCCCAAGCCGGCTCCGCGCTGGGTGTGGAGCCTGCTTGAGATTCTCTCTCTCCCTCTCCCTCTGCCCCTCCCCCTGCTCATTCTTGAGGAGAGATGAAAGAGAGAGAGAAAGATAAGACAGAGAAAACCAGCCAGGACTGCCCACTGCGAGGGCTTTAGGCGAACTGGCCACCTCTGGCAAAGAAAGGGTCCTTGCGCTGTAGTACACAAAGCTGAAAACAGGCCTCATGCGTCGTGGGTGAGGTGGAGAAGAGGCGGGTGGAGGGAGAGGGAGCCACAGGTTCCTGAGAGGAGGCGCTCCCAGGATCCTTCCTTGGTGTGGACACGAAGAGTTCCACCCAACAATGTCTAACTACAGAGAAAAGAACTTACTTAGTTTTTTTTATTTATTTACGATAGTCATACAGAGAGAGAGAGAGAGAAAGAGGCAGAGACAGAAGCAGGCTCCATGCACCGGGAGCCTGACGTGGGACTCGATCCCGGGTCTCCAGGATCGCGCCCTGGGCCAAAGACAGGCGCCAAACCGCTGCGCCACCCAGGGATCCCCAGAACTTACTTAGTTTAGGCAATTTTCCTTTTACATTTTTCTGTCGCTCCCATTCACAAAAGTCTCCCAAATCTACTAATTCTCCTCTCCCTCGGAGTAAAATATCTGACATGCACATCAAGGCTCGATACCGATCATATTCCTGCATCTAACTACTCATGTGAGCTGAATGGCAGACTCCCTCTGAAACTTCCAGCTGCTTCTAGAACCCCAGGGCCAGGCCAGGAATGCCCTTTCTCTTCCAACCCCACTCAGGATTCAACGTTTTGTGGAAGCTCTTCAGACAACCTACTGCTGGCTCCTCCCGTAATCGCAGGCTGACAGCACCTAAATCTCTTAAAACTGTGGTCAAGGTGTCCGTGCCCCTTGTGTTCCAGTTCCCGGGTTCTACTGAAGGGGCAGCAGGGGGATGGCTTGCCGACGTCGAGGATTACCCGAGTTTCCCACCTGCAAAAGTGTCAGGTCTGCACCCAGGGTGAGAATGTGCATCGTCAGAAGTATTGTTGCTTAAGAGTGCCCTCTGCTGATGCTAACGACGTGTGCTCGCTGTTTTTCTACTATCAGACCTCAGCAGAACAGCGAGAGGTCTTGCAAATCAAGCCCCTGAAAACTAAGCCTGTCCTCTAGGCCGTGCATGGGGTATCTTGCTTCAGGACCGTATGTGGGTGGCCAGATGCCATCTGGGCATCAAGGGACCGGCTCAGAAACAGAAATTAGAAATCACCCAAAAGGAAGACAGTGATCATCCGTCCCCTACCTTCAGGGAACCACCACTCTAGCAGGGGAAACTACTAAAATATGCAGAAAAGAGAAGTTAATACCAAAAAGAAATACAGGGGCGCCTGGCTGGCTCAGTCAGTGGAGCGTGCGACTCTTGATCTCGGGGCTGCAAGTTCAAGCTCCATGCTGGGTGTAGGGGTAGCTTAAAAATAAAATCTTAAAAAAAATAAGTAAAATTAGTCCCTGTGGAAACACAGAAAAAACGATCAATTCTGATGAGCAAGAATCTGAAGGAATGGGGGAGTTATTCATGGAGGAGCAGTCCCCCCAGCTGGTCCTTAAAAGACTGCCCTGCTGGGAAAAAGCTGGGGTGACTGGGGCAAAAAAGTGCAGAGGAGGAGGAAAGGAATTTGTAGGTTGGCATAAAAGCCTATAAGCAATTAAAGCATGGTTTTATTAATTACCATGTCATTACCAGATCGTGAATGGTTTTGTGGCTGCAAGAAGTTAAATGGGTACCCCTAAACATCCAGGCGGTTAACCAACCTAGTCCGTTTCCTCAGTGAAGTTCAGAGAAGAGCCAGACAGGAGGACATTTGGATCCCTGAACCACAACAGCATCAGGACCCACAGTTAGTAACAGAGAGACTCGGCGTGTTTGCAGCTGGGGATCTGTGTCACGGATGCAATCTCATTTCTAATGGTATTAACTTAAGAATGTTTTGAGGCAATACCAGATGTACAGAAAGGGAACTCTGTTCCAGGAGTGGGAGGGTGGAAGAGTGGACAAGTGCGGGCCCGGGATCAGATGGGCCTGCCCAATCCTGCCCTATATGGGCTGCGTGACCTTGACAAGTCACCACTTCCGAGCCTGTTTCCTCATCTATAAAATAGGGGAGGAGGGCTTCCAATTCCTACTTTTCAGGATTGCTGTGAAGCCTGGAGGTAACGTATAGAAGGCATACGGAGCGTTTCATAAAACTGGTAGCTCAGACTGGCAAATTTCCTTCGGGTTTAGTCCCATGTGGTCAAGGCATTTCATTTTCACAGAGTCGATTGATGGAAAACTCTGAAACAACTTTGCTAAGACTGTTGAAGATTTACAAGGATTTTTAAAAAGATTTATTTATTTATTTTCGGGGAGAGGGGCAGAGGGAGAGGGAGTCTTTAAAAAAAAAAGAACTTTATTTATTTATTAGACACAGAGAGAGGCAGAGACACAGGCAGAGGGAGAAGCAGGCTCCCCGCAGGAGCCCAACGCAGAACTCGATCCCGGGACCCCAGATCATGCCCTGAGCCGAAGGCCGACTCAACCACTGAGCCACCCAGGCGTCCCAGGGAGAGAGAGTCACAAGCAGACTCCACACTGAGCGCAGAGCCTGATGTGGGGCTCGATCTCACGACCCTGAGACCGAGACTGGAGCCAAAACCAACTGACTGGGCCACCCAAGCACCTGTGCAAGGAGTTTTGTTTTTTTTTTTTAATCACATACTGATCTATGTTCATTGACTCTGGACTTAATTTCAGTCTCACTTCAAAAGCATTATTTGGTGACATAAAAGGATGTTTAATGACTGGTTTACTGTCTTTATTACATCCCCTCTTCCAACGTGTCTGTGTAAGAACTCTAGGAATGTAGCCTCTCAGACACGAGTGGTTTCTGTTTGTAATTGTAACAGGGGGGAGGCGGCGCAGAGGGGGAAACCTGCTGGGGATGTATCTGGATTACTTTTGAAGACTAATTCAGTTAATTGCTGCTTTCCCTCCTGTGACCGATGCTTCTAGACATAGGCCAGGGTTTCGTTCTCTGCTGTGGGAACTGGCCCCTGTGCTACAGGACGTTCAGCAGCATTCCTGGCCTCTATTCACTAGATGGCAGCAGCACCCTCCAGTTGGTATAACCAGCAATGTCCCCAGAAATGGCCACATTGACCCCACTTAGTCAAAGTCACCCCCACTTGAGAACCACTGACGTAGACAGTCCAAAATCCCAACTTTGGGACTAAAGATCATACTATTTAGAATGACAGTATTAACGTGGGAGTTTCAGGATATAAAACATTGGTCATTCATTCATAACTGAAGGTCACACCCTGCTGTGAAGGCCTTTCCCAAATAACGGCCCAACCTACAGCTTGAGATCCCACCCCACCCTACACATCCAATTTTTTTTGAATTTATCCCACAGAGTTTTTATTTATCTTTTTAAGTAAGCTCTATGCCCAACATGGGGCTGGAACTCATGACCCTGAGATCGAGTCACACGGTCTACTGAGCCAGCCAGGTGCCCGCTCTACACATTTAATTCTTAGTCTGACTACTTCCTCACTATTTCTAGAATATCCCCATACCACGCCCTCTACCTTTTCCTCCACTGTCCAGAGAGTTCTAACTTATTCCTTAAGATTGTACCAAATGGCCAATTTCCTGCTGAAACTCTCCCAGACCTTTCTGTGAGAAATGCTAGCTTCTCCCTCAGAATGTGAAACTTCATCAACGGGACCTCTCTTGTCCCTCCTTAATTATTTTCTAACGGTCTTGCAAACTGGAAGTCCTCTGCCCCCACTTGGGAACTCACATTCACACGCGCATGCAGGCTTGCACACAGGTAGCTGTTGACTGGAACAGAACACAAACCCAGTTGATTTTATGTGCAGAGGCCAGACCCATGTCAGAGAGGCCTTGGCAAGAGTTCCTGGAGAGCCTGTGAGCACCAGGAGCTTCACCAGCCATGAGAGCACTGCTGATCTTATATGGTACGTGAAGAGGGAATTTTGAAAATACTGATTATTTGAATAACCAATACACATTGCTCAAAAGTGAAAGGTACAACAAGGAAAAAGAGGGATAGAGTGAAAATGAACTTTCTCCTCCTCACCGCTCAGTAACCTTCCCTGGAAGGCATAGGACCGGCTTCCTGGGTGTCCTGCAGAGATGATGTAGGCATACCCAAGAATCAAGGTCTAAGTGGGATACCTGTCCCATCAACATGTCCATCAACACATGACCAATAAACAAAACGGGACATATCCATACGATGGGTAATTATTCAGCCATAAAAGTGACTTAAGTGCTGACACACATCACAACATGCAAGGGCCTTGAAAACATTCACTAAGTGAAAGAAAACAGACACAAACGACCAGATATCATCTGATTCCTTTTACATGAAATGTGCAGAGGGACACCTGGGTGGCTCAGCGGTTGAGCATCTGCCTTCGGCTCGGGTCATGATCTCAGGGTCCTGGGATCGAGCCCCACATTGGGCTCCCTGCTCAGTGGGAGTCTGTTTCTCCCTCTGCCTCTGCCTGCCGCTCCCCCTGCTTATGCTCTCTCTTTCTCTCTCAAATAAATAAAATCTTTTAAAAACTAAAATAAGCCTGATGAAAATGTGCTGGAATTGGGGGTGATAGCTGCACAATACCATGAAAATACTAAAAACCGCTAAATATTTTCAAAAAGCTTTGTGACTCTGTATCTGTTGTTAAGCGTTGATTTTCTAAGCACCATCTTTTGGAATTGTAATGTGAATTTTGGAGTTCTATTTTCTTTGAATCAATATAGAAGTAATCACTCATTAAAACAGCCCATCTGGGGATCCCCGGGTGGCTCAGCGGTTTAGCACTTGCCTTCAGCCCAGGGCATGACCTGGAGACCTGAGTTCGAGTTCCACATCGGGCTCCCTGCATGGAGCCTGCTTCTTCTTCCTCTGCCTGTGTCTCTGCGCCTCTCTCTGTATCTCTCATGAATGAGTAAATAAAATCTTTTAAATAAAAATAAATAAAACAGTCTATCCTTCCCACAGCACAATTGATAATAAACCATTTTTAAAAACAATAAAGGTAAGGATGCCTAGGTGGCTCAGTGGGCTAAGCATCTGACTCTTGATTTTGACTCAGGACATGATCTCAGGGTCGTGAGAACAAAGTACTAAACGAATAAATAAATAAATCTTTTTTAAAAAAAGAATAAAAGTAGTCTTTGCTTTTTTTTAAAGATTTTTAAAAATTTATTCGAGAGAGAAAGAGTGGGCACAAAAGGGGGGAGGGAGGGAGAGAAGCAGACTCCCCACTGAGCAGAGAGCGGGACTCGGAGCTCTGATCGCAGGACCCTGGGATCATGACCTGAGCTGAAGGCAGACGCTTAATCAACTGAGTCACCCAGGTGCCCTAGTCTTTGCTTTTTATACAAATCCTACACTAATGCCATAATGGTTCTGTCACTTTCCAACTATCATGGAGATTATTCTATATTTGAACATATCAAGCTGTGGCATTCTCCTTAATGGCTGTAGAGCACGTCACTGCAGGGACACGTGTGTTTAAACCACTAGTTCTCCGGCAGCCCGGGTGGCTCAGCGGTTTAGCGCCGCCTTCAGCCCAGGGCCTGATCCTGGAGACCTGGGATCGAGTCCCATGTCGGGTTCCCTGCATGGAGCCTGCTTCTCCCTCCTCCTGGGTCTTTCTGCCTCTCTCTCTCTGTGTGTGTGTGTGTCTTTCATGAATAAATAAATAAAAATCTTTAAAAAAAAAAAGCAACCCACAGAATGGGAGAAAATATTTAAAAATAAAAAAAACCATTAGTTCTCGCCTGGGGGCCATTTGGTAGCCTCCCCAACGCACACAGTAGGCAATATCTGGAGATATTTTTTGTCACCACTGGAAGTGGTGGGGGGGGCGCTGCTGGCATCTAGTGGAGAGAGGCCAGGGAAGCTGCTCAGCATCCTGCAATGCACAGGATGGCCCTCACAGTAGAGTTATCCTCTCAAAACGTAACAGTCCCCAGGTTGAGAAGCCTTGATTTAAACAGCCCATGATTAGGGACGCCTGCGTGGCTCAGCGGCTGGGTGCATGCCTTCGGTTCAGGTTGTGATCCCGGGATTCGGGATCGAGTCCCACATCGGGCTCCCCACAAGGAGCCTCCTTCTCCCTCTGCCTGTGTCTCTGCCTCTCTCTCTCAGTCTGTGTCTCTCGTGAATAAATAAATAAATCTTTTTAAAAAAATAAACAGTCCATGATTAAGGAAAATTTAAATTTTTTACAATATTTGCTTTTACAAATGATGTCGAATATGCCATCTTCCAGGTATGCAACTTCCTCATATGCAATTTCCAGATATATAATGATTCCCCTATTATTTTGAATGCTTACTTTATTCCCCTTTGTACCAACTTTTTAAAACTGGAATAAAGATGTGTATAATAAGCCTTTGTTCTTACTTTGTTTTTTTGTTTTGTTTTGTTTTTTCTGTTTTGTCCAGAAAATTATTAGATTTCTAAAAGTAGGGGCAGCCCGGGTGGCTCAGCAGTTTAGCGTCGCCTTCAGCCCAGGGTGTGATGTGCTCCCTGCGTGGAGCCTGCTTCTCCCTCTGCCTGTGTCTCTGCCTCTCTCTCCGTGTGTCTTTCATGAATAAATACATAAAATCTTTTAAAAAAAGAAAAAACAGATTTCTAAAACTAGGATTACTGGGATAAAGGAGAAAAAACTTTTTCCTCTGAGGTATCTGGGGCTCCCACTGCTACTATGAAGGGGGTATCTCCCCCATTCTTATCTGATTATTGCTTTCATGTTTCATGCCGGAAAGTGAGTGACCTGTGCACGGGGATTTTATATCGAGCCACTTACAAGGAGCTTTTGGCTGATGCTCTCAGCACGGTGGTGAAGGTGGCTCTCGCTTCCTTCCTATACCCTGTTGAGCCTCAACTCCAGATCATGTCAAACAAACATAGGAGCTAAAACCTCCATGCATGGCTTCTGGACAAGTCCTGCGCCCTGCGCCCTCCGCCCTCCTCCAGTCACATCACCTCCCAAAGCGGGATGCGGCCACTGTGCGGTTTGCTTCTATCACCGTATTACCTCCAAATAAGTAATTTTTCCTCCTCCTCTCTGACAGCTGTAACTCTCAGTGGTGGCTTCAAAGCTTCTAGAGCCATGTTAAATCACAGTGGCGCTGGCAAACAGTCTTGTCTGCTCTTCCCTGCAATTAACAGGATTATGTGTAATACCTCCGTGGTAGATAGGACATGGGAAGTTCACTGAATGGTCTTCAGGACACTGAGAAAGGACCCTTCTTTCCCATTTTTTGTAGAGTCATTGTTTTTTCTTTGCCAAATGGGTTCTGATTTTTTATCAAGCTTTCCACCACCCCCACCCCGTCCCAGCTTTGATACGACAATGGCATGGTTTGGTTTTGAGACTACACAGAAAGCTAGAGAAAGCAGGCTGTGTGGGAGACGGGAGGCTTGAGTCAGTCGTAAGTTTGAGGGGTGAATCACCCGGACCCTTCCCTTCCTGTCCAGGATATCGTCCAGGCATTGCATGCAAATGCTGCTGGCTGCCATCCAGTAAACAGGAGTGTGGCTTTTCTGATGGGCACACCCTTGCAAACAGGACGGGTCTGTTCTCCTGAACAAAAGCAAAGAACCTGCTGAGGCTTGCAGTGAAAAACTTGAAAAAAAGCACTTCTAAGCCCTGCTAAGGACCCAAGAGACAAGGTCATCCCGAGGTGTCCCTGCCGCATGACGGTTTGCTCCTAACTGTCCTTAAATGTCACTAAGCGGGAGTGACCCCCCAGGCTGCCTTCCCCAGGACTCGGGGGTTCCCAGGAGCCTGGGACTTCCAGCACTACAACCAGGGCAGTCCCGAGGCTGTCATTTAAAGGATGACTTTGAAAGGCACAAAAACAGGTGAGAAGTTCATCAACAACGTGCTGAACTTGAACTGCTTCTTTTTGGAGCTAGGCGTGGGCTCTCCAGATCGTTCGGTCCGGCCGTTCAGAGCTGCCCTAAGCAAATCAAGGTATCAGGCCTGACCAGAAATAGGTAACTGCAAAATTATCCCGGCCTTTACCACTCCGCTCTTTTTTTTTCTTTAAAGATTTTATTTATTTATTCATGAGAGAGAGGCAGAGACACAAGCATAGGGAGAAGCAGGCTCCCTGCGGGGGGGGGGGGCAATGCGGGGACCCCATCCCAGGACCCCAGGATCATGACCTGAGCCAAAGGCAGATGCTCAACCACTGAGCCACCCAGGTGTCCCCACCACTCAGCTCTTTTGAAAACAGTGCTCCCCAGAGTCCTAACTCCCGGCAGGAAATGCTGAATGCATCGTCCCTTTTGTCTTGTGACCTCCAGCTGTGCCTCCTTTTCCGGAACGTTCCTTCTTCCTCATTTTTCAGGCAAGTTTTTAACAGAAAATATATAGTTATCCAAACCATTAGGTCTAAAAAAAAAGATTACCGACTAACAGTAAAATCAGGTCCTTGCTCTTATCTCATATAATTATAGTATTTCTGGTTCAGAAGATCATCTCGATGGGCATTTCTCCAATCTTACCTGCACATATCAGTCACTTGAGGATGCTGATGAAATGCAGATTATTTGTCTACAGATCAGAGGTGCAGCCTGAGGTTCCAGGTGATACCACTGCTGTTTCATGTTTTAACTTGAGGTAATAAGAACTTTGTAGAATAACATTCTCCACATTTCTTTGATTACGTATCACTATTAGTTTAAAAAAATGTGAGCATACACTCATAACGTATATATCTATTTATATTTTACATTCATGCGTTAGTAGTACAGCATAATTGCATTTTTATCTTAAAAAAATAATGTCCGGGGATCCCTGGGTGGCTTAGCGGTTTGGCGCCTGCCTTCGACCCAGGGCGTGATCCTGGAGTCCTGGGATCGAGTCCCACATCGGGCTCCCTGCATGGACCCTGCTTCTCCCTCTGCCTGTGTCTCTGCCTCTCTGTGTGTCTCTCATGAATAAATAAATAAAATTAAAAAAAAAATTAATGTCCATCGGGGGCACCTGGGTGGCTCAGTGGTTGAGCGTCTGCCTTTGGCTCAGGTCGTGATCCTGGGGTCCTGGGATGGAGTCCCGCATCAGGCTCCCCGCAGGGAGTCTGCTTCTCCCTCTGCCAAAGTAAACGTGTCTCTACGTTTCTGTGTCTCTCATGAATAAATAAATAAAGCCTTTAAAAAAATTAATGTCCATCAGCACAGCACTGACTTATGTAGCACACACCCTATTTTGAGGACCACTAATCCTGAAAACACACCCATTATGTTAACATTCCGTGAATGCTTATATTTCTCCAGGCATAAGAAACTCACTTTGATTCGGGAAGCCTATTCTATATTTTATATATATATTTATATATATATAGTCTATGTTTATTAGAAAGTTCTTCCTTCTATTGGTTTGTGTGTATGCTTTGTATCCAAAGGTTTACCTTTGGGGGCAGGCAAAACCAGCCTAATCCGTCTTAACACTACTGCAACTCCTATCACTGAGAAGGGCCTGATTTCCTTAACACAGAAGCTTCTAGAACACCATAAGAATGCCAGCAACCCAAAAGAAAAAAAATAGGCCAAGCATATATATATATGGAAGGTAAACAAATATTTAAAAAGAAAAGATACTCAACCTTGTTCAGATAAGAGAAATGTAAATTAAGACTACAACGAGGTATTCTTTTTCACTTGTCAAAATGGCAAAGGTAAAGAAAAACTGGACAAATATATGATGTTGGTGATGCTGAGGGAAGACAGGCACCCTCCTCATACATTGCCGTGGTAATGTCAATTGGTACAACCTTCACGGGTGGTGCTTAAAAGATTAGTTTTTCGAATATGAGGAAAATACTAACAATATAATGTTAAATGAAAAAAAGGCAGAAAACGTACAGCATGATACCAGGAAAAAAGTACCGAAAGAAAATTCATCAAAGCAATGATACCTGTTTCTGGACAGCAAGGCAGCATAGCAGGTGATTCTGGTTTTTTTTTTTTAAGATTGTATTTATTTATTTGAGAAAGTGATCTTGAGTGTGGGGGGGAGGGAGAGGGAGAGGGAGGGAGACGGAAACCCCCGCTGAGCAGGGGGCCTGATGCGGGCTCCATCCTAGGGCCCCGGGATCATGACCTGAGCTGAAGGGCAGACACTTAACCACCTGAGCGCCCCCTGGCTCTGTTCTTTTTTTTTTTTTTTAGATTTTATTCACTCATTCTTGAGAGAGAGAGAGAGAGAGAGAGAGGCAGAGACACAGGCAGAGAGAGAAGCAGGCTCCATGCAGGGAGCCTGACGTGGGACTCGATCCCGGGACTCCAGGATCACAACCTGAGCCAAAGGCAGGCGCTAAACCGCTGAGCCACCCGGCCTGCCCCGGCTCTGTTCTTTATACTAATTAGCCTTTTCAAACTTTACACCAAGCCTGTAGAAAATGAGCCAGGAGGAGTTGATGAGAGTCTACAAGCGGGCCTGGTTTTGAACTGTAGGTTGTTAACATTCCCATTAAGAGACAGAGGAGCCCTCGGCTTACCAACACCCTGGGAAAAACTGGTACGCTGAACCACCACACCACTCTTGGGGAAATACAGGGTCTGGTCCTGTGGAGTCTCCAACCACATTTTCATCAACCAATCAATATATAACCTTGTTTCATGTGTGTTTTCTGTTTAAAGACATTTCATTTATTTATATATACATTATATGTATAATATACATATATAATACACCTATACACCTATAGTATATATATAATTGATTCACTAACATTGAACTCACAGCAAGCATCCCTCTACCTCACCCCTGAACAGAACTAACATGCCTCCTTTCTCTGGAAGGCACATCACGGCCACCTTGTACCCAGGAACACTAGACAGCACTCTGGTGCTATACCTGGGGACTATTTTAAACAGCCAAATCACCAACAGAAAGCACACAAATGTGAAAGATGTGGCATTAGGCAGACCTCCAAAACACCTGTTCACAGCTCGCGAGCTGAAACAAGAAGGCAGTGGGGCCTCGCCCATCCCCAGCTGGCAATGCTCACACTGACCCGCTCTGCGCTTGCCCACGATGACAGCAGAAACACCACAAGTGCGGAGTCCGGGGTCACAAATAAATGTTAGCGAGTAGATGAATTCACGAATACAGAATCCGCAAATAATGAGTACTGACTGTAATTATACCTTTCGTTTTAAGGAAAATTCTTACTCAAAAGTAAAGGGCCAAATACTAATGTTCTAGAGCTGAACTCCTTCCCGGTTTAAAGTTGAGCACCTCACAATTTACACATTGCAAGTTGTAAAGGAAATTAAGTTTCCTTTTCACAATGGGGAAGAAAGCAATGTGTGCCATCACTGGTTTTATTTAATACATTCATCGTCTTTAGCGAAAATTCTGTTGTTATTATCCAATTACACTCAGCCAGTAGGTACTGAGTGTCTCCAGCTGCAGAACACGGAGAGGCATGGGATTATCTCAGCTGAAGCAATTTACAGTGCTCTTGACCATGGGAGGGGAGGTTGAGGCAACTCCTAACTCTAATACATGACAGAATAGGATCGAGGCCACCGTAAAGATTTAATGTGCAGGAGACTAGTAAAAATAGAATGCTGTGGGGACCAAGCGAAGGAGAAAGAAGTGTCCCCTCTTGAGATTGTCTCGTGAAACTTGATGGAGACAGTGACATCTGAAAAGACCTTGAGGGATTATTACAACTGGAGCTGTGAAAGTGGTGAGAACAGCCTGATACCAGAAGCAGAGGAGCACAGTGCGGAGACGTGCTCAGGGACCCAAGTCAGAATGCAGCACGGGGGGGTGGAGGGTAAGTAAAAGGAATGGCTTCCATGACTGCTGTAAGGCAAGACACAACACCCCCAAAGTGCTAACAGAGAAGAGAATTGGAAGCCCAATGGCTAAGTGAGGGAGGGAGACCGGTCCAACTACCTTGAGCCTTTATATTATTTCCAGAAGCTTCTTGGTTTACTCAACCTTGACACTGCAGTGGTTAACTCTTTACTGGTCCGTCTTTCACCTCCCTAACCAGATTGCAAACTAGAGGCGAACAGGGGCCAAGTCTCCTTCTTCCTTAGCCTCCCTCCCGCCTGCCACCCACGCTCCCCAACACACGAACACACACACCCAATCTACAAAAGATCGCCTGACACCAATATCTGCATGTCGCCAGTCTTTAGTAAATATTTACACATTCAACAATTGGCTTGACAAACACACTGAGCCCCAGTCTGTTTCCTAATACAGGTTCCTCCCACGGAGCAGATGGTAGCAGTTTCTTCTTAACTGTCCCTACGCTTTCCCAGAATATAGGTACATGTGGAGAATAAGAATCTTTCAAAGTGCCACAATACTGTATTATACATTTTTATCTCCCTATCTCAAATGGAAAATAAGTGTTCAGCACAATCTCTACAAATCTTTTATTTTTGTTTTTTTTTTGTTTTTTTTAATCTCTACAAATCTTAGTTAAATTTGTAAATGTATCAGTCTGACCTTAAAATCCTGATTTTTAGGCTATATTCCATTTCAGCCCTCGATTCTATAATTCCTTAGAATTGATTTTAAATACTAATAGTGTTCTTAGATTGTCTTTGGAGTTTAAAATATTACATGAGATTGGGCAGCCCGGGTGGTTCAGCAATTTAGTGCCGCCTTCAGATCACCAGGGTGTGATCCTGGAGACCTGGGATCGAGTCCTGCGTTGGGCTCCCTGCATAGAGCCTGCTTCTCCCCCTGCCTGTGTCTCTGTCTCTGTCTCTCTCTCTCTGTGTCTCTCATGAATAAATAAATTTTTTAAAAAATACTACGTGAGATTAATCATTTCTGAATATTTTTGAAGAAAAATGCATTTTCTACATAAAAGTATTTAAATCACAACTTAAATTGTTTCTTCTCTCACAAATTATTTTAATTAAATAGAAATTTTAAGAAGTCCATTTCTTTTTAATTTATGTATATCAAAAAAGTATGTATATTTTTTGAGAGGAAGTGGGAGAGGGGTAAAGGGAGAGGGAGAGAATCCCAAGCAGACTCCAAGCCCAGTGCATTAAGCCCCACATGGGGCTCAATCTCACAACTCAGAAATCATGACCTGAGGTGAAATCAAGAGTCTGATGCCCAACCGACTGAGCCATCCAGGTGCGCCAGAAGCCAATTCTTGCTCTTTATTAACTGCTCAAATAAAAATGTTTCCAGTGGCACCAGTTCAAAGAATATTAAAAACAACAAGTATTTATTTTTTAAAGATTTATTTATTTATTCATGACAGAGAGAGAGAGAGAGAGAGAGGCAGTAATATAGGCAGAGAGAGAAGCAGGCTCCATGCAGGGAGCCCTATGTGGGACTCGATCCCAGGACCCTGGGATCATGCCCTGGGCTGAAGGCAGAGGCTCAACCGCTGAGCCACCCAGGCGTCCTCAAAACAGCAAATATTTAAATTTGAATATGCTTTGTGTGACATATGTGGCTTGCCATAGTAGCTGGTCTACAGCTAAGAACTTATAAATTAATTTAACTATTATTCATTGTTTCTAACTTTGAATTTTCTATTAGAAGTTATTACTAAAGGCACCTAGCTGGCTGAGTCAGAAGAGTATGCGACTCTTGATCTCAAGGTCATGAGTTCGGGATCCCTGGGTGCCTCAGCAGTTTAGCGCCACCTTCAGCCCAGGGCGTGATCCTGAAGACCCGGGATCGAGTCCCACGTCGGGCTCCCTGTATGGAGCCTGCTTCTCCCTCTGCCTGTGTCTCTGCCTCTCTCTCTCTCTCTCTGTCTCTCATGAATAAATAAATAAAATCTTTTTTTTAAAAAAAAAAGGTCATGAGTTCAAGCCCCACTTGGGTGTAGAGATTACTTAAATAAATATTTTTTTAAAAGAAGTGACCATTAGGTTTTGAGGCACCTGGGTGGCACAGTTGGTTGAGTGTCCAACTCTTGGTTTCAGCTCAGGCTGTGATCTCAGGGTCATGAGGTCAAGCCCTGAGAGGGCTCCGTGCTCAGCTCAGAATCTGCTTAAGACTTTCTCTCCCTCTCCTTCCCCCCTCCCCTATGTGCACTTTCTCAAATAAATATGTCTTTAAAAAAAGAAATGATTACTAGATTTAATAACAGAGGCAAATTTAAAGATACTCACTTTTGTAGTCAAATTATTTTACTTACCGTCTCAAAACCTCGATGTGGGTGATCAGGAAATCCGCCTGGTCTACCGCCTTTAAATTCATCAAACAGCAAAAATGGATCCAGATTTTTTAACTGAAATAAAAATTAAATCCAGCAGATTAGACATGCCTTTTAAACCACATAGTAGGGGCTATATTCATGGACAGATCTAGCAAAACTCACTGAGAACGACATAGCTAATGAGAAACTTCTGCAATGAAAATTACTTTTGGGAAAGAACTCCTTGCGCGCACGCACACACACACACACACACACAAGGACTAAGTTAAAGAGCTGATTTTATAAGAAATACAAAGAGAGGAAAAACATTTCATGATCATCTAAGACTAAATGGTTAAGCACAAACAAGATACTGTCTCTCCTAAACAGAATCAAAATATCAGGGACTTCAGGCCCCCCCTGGAGAAGGTTGACATTTATATAATATTGAGGTTTCCTATACATAAACAGTTAACTCCATCTATCTGCGGCTTTTATTTATTTTTTTAAGATTTATTTATTCATGAGAGAGAGAGAGAGAGGCAGAGACACAGGCGGAGGGAGAAGCAGGCTCCCTGTGGAGAGCCTGATGCGGGACTTGATCCCAGGACCCTGGGATCACGCCCTGGGCCGAAGGCAGACACTCAACCACTGAGCCACCCAGGCATCCCTATTTGGGGCTTTTAAAATGTCTCTTAATAGGATTCATAATTTCCTCCATACATATTTTTTTAAAAATTTTATAGGTAATGTTTTTAATGACATCATAAATAGGATTTTTTTATTTTGTTTTTGAACAGTATGCTACTAGGGAATAAAAATGTGAATAGAAAGGTGATTTTTGAACATCACTAAGCTCTTATTAATTTTAATAATCTATCCATAGCTTCTTTTGGGGTTTTTTCGGGGACATTCAGATCACCGGTGTATTTATCAATGAGCTTTTTGCTCAGTAGTTCACAAATCACTTGTTGCCTGCATTAGATTAAAGCTGTGCCAGGCTGCTGTTTTTCTGGGTTCTGCTAGGCTTGGCTGGTCTCCACATGGATTCTCATTCTCGAGCACAAGCTGAAATAGTGGCCACCTTCTAGGACATGCTGTTCTTATAACCAAGGACAAGAGCAAATGGAAGCCAAGCCAACAGCACACAATCACATTAACATGTCCCATTGGTCACAGCATGTGACATGGCCAAGCCCAAGGCAGGAGGACCACACTCAAACCCTGCCTATGGGACTCACCAGTAATGCACCTAAAAGTGGGTGTGAGTGTACAATCCCTTGGTGGGGGGCAGTGACTATCTGGGAATAATATTCCAACCAACACCCATCAACAAATAAATAACTGAGGTTTTTTTCCCCCTTCATTTGCAATCCTTACATGTTCTATTTCTTTTTCTGGTCTTTTTGCAAGCTAGTGTGTCTACAACAAGGCTGAGTAGAAATGATGGTAAATAGATGTCCTTGTTTTCTTCCTGATTTTAAGATTGCTTTTTCAAGATTCACCAGCACACAGGTTGTTTAACGCAAGTTTTTTGCAGATTCCCTTCGTAAGATGAAAGTCTTCCCCTTCCATTTTTAGTTTATGGATTTTTTGGATAGACACAGGTGCTGAATTTTATTGAATGCTTTTTCTGCACTCCTGAGATACTTTTCTCTCCTTTCATCTCTCAGTGGTGGTAAAGTACATAACTAGATTTTCTAACATTAAGCCAAATTTGCTAGGTCCTGACAATCCAAAGTTTGTTCGTGATGTATTATCTTTTTTATACACTGCCGTATCTGGGTGGTTAATCTTTTGCTAATGACTCTTGCAAAAATGTGCATAAAAGCGATGTCATTATCCTTTCACTTGCTGTCCTTGTCTGGTCTTGACTGTAAGGCAACATTGTTTAATGAAGTGATGTCAAGACTCCCTGGAGCTTCAGCTCCTGGACAGTTTGTGCGGTACCGGAGTTTTCCGTATCTTAAATATTGGGTGAAATCTGTAAAATCTTCTGGACCTGTTGTCTTTATAACAGACTGTTAAAATACTGACTCCACTGCATTATGGCCATGAAACTTTTCAGACTTTCTTCTTTCTTTCTCATTGTTTTCGGACTCTCAGGATTTCTCCAGCTTCCTGGCAGCTGAGCTAATTACGTTTTTAAGTTGTGTGTTTCAGCGTACCTACTCGGTCATATTGCTTGACATGAGGGTACTAGGCCCTCTCTTTGTCCCTGTGTCCAGTTTTGACTCTCTTATTTTCACTTTCCATAGGAAAAAATACACACACGTGTACACACACACACACACACACACACCAGATACTGTGCACACACAGAAATTCGACAAGCCACTGCAAGTTTTTCACCTAGCCAAGTCTCCACTTTAAAATGTGGACTGTCACCCGTAAAAAGCTTGGGCCACTTTGCAGCCCATCTCAGTCCAGTGTGTCCGCAGGAAATGCAGTGAAACGTTAAAAAGTAACCAAAAAGCAAAACATTTATTGACTTCTCACCCAATCACCCAAGAAGGCGTCTCAACTTCTACATTTCAAACTGCCCTCACTGCTGTCCAGCATGTCCCCTGTGTTTCCATCTTCCCTCACTTGACTCCTCACACCCTCAGGAGGGTGCTCCTCTTCTCCTCCCCTCACACCTTCTGAATGGACTGTCTCTTCCACCGTGAACTCTCTGCCCCTTCCAGTGAAAAGCAATCTTGGTTGGATCTTTTCAATCTTACCCCATCGCTCATAACTCCACTTCAGCTCAATGAAAGCCCATGAATGGAACTGGGGTTGGGAGGAGAGGGTGAAAATTCTCCTATCTTATTATTTATTTTTCCTCTCTCAGGATACTCTGTGGCTCAAAGGACTGGAAGCAATGAATGTAAAGCAGCTGGGCCAATGCCTGGAGTGCAGCAGGTCTGACACAGATGAGTGGGATCTGCTACCAAACGCCTACAAATCTCTGAGCCACAAAGTCCCCACCTGCAAAAGAAAGGGTGCAGATGGCTTTTCAAGATGGCTTTTTAGTTCTACGCTATTAGGGTGCTACGGTATGAAAATGTGGGTAAGGATGAGATGAGTATGTATTGCTTCTCGGTATCAGTTTGGTGTGTCCAAAAGATAGATACAAGGGATTAAGAGGCACAAATTACGAGTTATAAAATAAAGAAGTCATGGGGATATAGAGCACAGCCTAGGGAATATAGTCAATAATGCTGTAACCGCCGTATGCTGACAGGTGGTGACTACACTTGGGGTGGCGAGCATTTTGTAATGTATATAAATATCAAATCACTGTGTGGTACACCTAAACTAATATGCCATCAAATATACTTCAGTAGAAAAGTACAAATACTATAACACACACAAGTAAAAAAATGAAGAGAGATTCACATGACCAAATATGTGCTGCTGTTAAATAAATCGTGAAAAGCAGAGGTTCCTATTTTCCAGGCCCACCCTCATCACCATCCATCGCTCACAGAACAAGAGTTAGTCATCGCTTGGAAAGTACTGTTTGTTCTATACTGATTGCACATTCGAGCCATCTGGTCACCAATGCATGACACAGGGACACACACAGGAAGAAAGGCAGCACAAGGAAAAGCCTGCCGAAGCCAGGGACTGACTGAAGAGAGCCAGAAGGATCAAGTGTTTATGGCCAAAAGATGGGGTTCACGTGTGAGACACTCTTCCTCCAACAAGCAAGATGTACCTCGTACTAAAGTGTGATCTGCGCGGTTGGGTAGCAGGCCTTATTAAAGTTCCTCACATTCTAGGGGCACGTGGGTGGCTCAGACAGTTAATCATCTGCCTGTAGCTCAGGTCCCTGCGTTGGGCTCCCTGTTCAGTAGGGAGCCTGCTTCTCCCTCTCCTTCTTCCTGCTCATGCCCCCTCAGCCCCAGTCAAACAAACAAACAAACAAACAAACAAATAAATAAATAAAATCTTAAAAATAAAGTTCCTAACATTCTGTAAGCATTCAGCGAGTATTCAAGGGCATGTCAAAGAAACATGTGATCTGTAGGCAGGATCTGATTGACATGAGCGCTTGGATTCTCTACGTTTTGACTTGGTCACCACCTCATTCACAGCTGATGATCTTTTCGAAGTTTTGGAGCCAAATTTCCTTTCCTTCACACCGTTCCAAATCCTTTAGCAGCCAAATTCAGGTGGCAGCTTCCAGGCTATTTCTGTTGATGTTTGAAGAAGGCCAGTCAAAACCTGTGGCCACCATCCCAAGTGTGTGGCACTCCCTCTATAAAGCTCCAGCTGCCTGGTGTTCTATTTAAATCAGGAAGAGGGACACCTGGGTGGCTCAGTGGTTGAGCATCTACCTTTGGTTCAGGGCATGATCCCAGAGTCCTGGGATTGAGTCCCACGTCGGGCTCCCTGCATGGAGCCTGCTTCTCCCTCTGCCTATGTCTCTGCCTCTCTCATGAATAAATAAATAAAATCTTTTAAAACCTTTTTTAAAAAATAAAAATAAATAAATCAGGAAGAACTGCATGTAGCTACCAGGAAGGTCAATTCCATGCGGAGAGCGCCAACATCATGCTTTGTTATGATGCTCCACTGAATCTAGAATAATTCTGTGTGTATAGGAGGTACTACAGACATCCCAAGTGGGACTTGAGTCAGGCCCCTAGTAACCCTTGTAGCTGGGTCTGGTCCTTTGACTGACTCCGGCTAATGAGAGGTAGGTAGAAGTCGCTGGGTGGGCCTTTCAGGGAAATCCTTTACATCTAAAAAAGGAGTGGACAGCTGGGACCTCTCCTTTTGCTCTTTCCCTTCTTGCTCCTCTCTGCGCCCAAGGGCAAGTGGTTGCTATTTCCCCAACAGCTGTCTTGGGCCATAAGGTGGTGTACTGAGAACGTTCTAAAAATGATGAACTAGGGCAGCCCGGGTGGCTCAGCGATTTAGCACCGCCTTCAGCCCAGGGCATGATCCTAGAGACCCGGGATCGAGTCCCACGTCGGGCTCCCTGCATGGAGCCTGCTTCTCCCTCTGCCTGTGTCTCTGCCTCTCTCTCTTTCTGTGTATGTCTCTTATGAATAAATAAATAAAATCTTTTTTAAAAATTTAAAAATAAAAATGATGGACTTAGAATAAGCATGGGTCTCTGAAAAGTGGGGAGCCTTGAGGCCCACCCTAGACTGTCTACTTTTGGGTAGTCACACAGCTGAACCTGACCTTGATAGAAGAGTAATAATGCCTGTGGTGGCAGCCTGGAACCAGCTGAGATCCCACCCGCCCAACACCCAACCAAACCCCAGCCTGTATCAAGGCAACATGGCAGCAGAAGGGAGAAGGCCATGGAAGGCCGACTCCAGCAGCTTAGACTACCTCCTGGGCCTACTCAGCACCTAGAAGGGGCCCAACGGGAACGATGGAAAGGTAGAAGGAAACTGCCCCCATGTAGTCCAGACCTGGATCAGACTCGGCTTTGAATGCATTTGCCCTATGACTGACTCTACGCCCCTCTACCGTGACTCAACTTCCAGGGACCCTGCTAATGGAGGGCGCCACCTAGAGGCTGCGTCAATCAGGACCGAGGTTAGTCAAGGTTATTTGATGATAGTAGGGGACTCTTAATAAATTTTTAAGTGTGTAATGGGATTTAAAGCTTTATAAATATAGGTCTTTCTTATCTCTTAAAGTTCCTATCTTTTAGAGACACAAACTGAAATATTTAAAAGTAAAATGAAACAATTTGCTTTTAAAATACCCTGAGTACAGGAACACATGGGGGAATATAGAGGAAACCAGGATGTCTGGGAGTTGATCACTGTGGATGTTGGGTACATGGAGGTTCATTATACTCTCTCTTCTCTCTACTTTTCTGTGTTCAAAATTCTTCCTGACAAAACAAATACGTATAAGAGGGGGTCCCAGGAAAATCACTTTCCACCAAGGGGTGTCCAGAGGGAAGGGCAGTGGAGCACAGAGGCAAGTACAAAGGAGTAGTGGGCTTCCCTCCCATTGGGAGCACAGACCATGCTATGCTCAAGCCGCTCAAACCATGCTATGCAGTCACTTGAATTCCAGCTTGGCTGCTTCGGCCCACACAGAATTATAATGAATGGTGCGAGCCAGCCCCGCTCCATCTCTTCTTTATGTTCATCACCCAAAGGCTCAGTGAAAGCTTTGTAAATTCCTCTACTACCTCATTCACAGCAATATGGAACATGTCACTTAGGGCCACTAATACCAAACACTGTTGTCAATTCTACACTAACACAGCTCTGGGTTCCAAAGTGTCTGAGGTGTTTCTTCAGAGACAAAGCCTTGCTGCAAGAAGTTGGAAAGGTAACTGCCCTGAAACCAGATGGGTGCTTTCCTTCTCTGCTGACTGGAAGGTTAGGTTGTCGACCTTTCTGATAAGCCGGTAGGGTGCAGGGTACTGAAAAATATGGTGACAATTTAAATGGTCAAAAATAGGTCCATGAGTAAGACAATAACTGGAACACATCATTGTTATTTAAATGATGTTCATGAAGGGGGTGCCTGGGTAACTCAGTTGGTTAAGTGTCCAACTCCTGATTTGGGCTCAGGTCGTGATCTCAGGGTCATGAGATCGAGTCCCACGCTGGGCTCTGCACTGGGCATGGAGTCTGCTTAAGATTCTCTCTCTCCAATCACTACCAATACCAAGGAAATACAAACGATATTAAAAACTTATGAGCAGCTATATGCCAATAAATTAGGCAATCTAGAAGAAATGGATGCATTTCTGGAAAACCACAAACTACCAAAACTGGAACAGGAAGAAATGGAAAACCTGAACAGGCCGATAACCAGGGAGGAAATGGAAGCAGTCATCAAAAACCTCCCAAGACACAAAAGTCCAGGGTCAGATGGCTTCCCAGGGGAATTCTATCAAACATTTATAGAAGAAACAATACCTATTCTACTAAAGCTGTTCAGAAGATAGAAAAAGATGGAATACTTCCAAACTCGTTCTATGAGGCCAGCATCACCTTAATTCCAAAACCAGACAAAGACCCCACCAAAAAGGAGAATTATAGACCAATATCCCTGATGAACACAGATGCAAAAATTCTCAAGATACTAGCCAATAGGATCCAACAATACATTAAGAAGATTATTCACCATGACCAAGTGGTATTTATCCCCAGGATGCAAGGCTGGTTCAATACTCATAAAGCCATCAATGTAATAGATCGTATCAACAAGAGAAAAGACAAGAACCATATGATCCTCTCAATAGATGCAGAGAAAGCATTTGACAAAATACAGCATCCATTCCTGATCAAAACCCTTCAGAGTGTAGGGATAGAGGGAACATTCCTCAGCATCTTAAAAGCCATCTACAAAAAGCCCACAGCAAATATCATTCTCAATGGGGAAGCACTGGGAGCCTTTCCCCTAAGATCAGGAACAAGACAGGGATGTCCACTCTCACCACTGCTATTCAACATAGTACTAGAAGTCCTAGCCTCAGCAATCAGGCAACAAAAAGAAATAAAAGGCATTCAAACTGGCAAAGAAGAAGTCAAACTCTCCCTCTTCACAGATGACATGATACTGTACATAGAAAACCCGAAAGACTCCACCCCAAGATTGCTAGTAATCATACAAATTGGCAGTGTGGCAGGATACAAAATTAATGCCCATAAATCAGTGGCATTTCTATACACTAACAATGAGACTGAAGAAAGAGAAATTAAGGAGTCAATCCCATTTACAATTGCGCCCAAAAGCATAAGATACCTAGGAATAAACCTAACCAAAGAGATAAAGGATCTATACCCTCAAAACTACAGAACACTTCTGAAAGTAATTGAGGAAGACACAAAGAGATGGAAAAATATTCCATGCTCATGGATTGGCAGAATTAATATTGTGAAAATGTCAATGCTACCCAGGGCAATTTACACATTTAATGCAATCCCTATCAAAATACCATGGACTTTCTTCAGAGAGTTGGAACAAATCATTTTAAGATTTGTGTAGAATCAGAAAAGACCCCAAGTAGCCAGGGGAATATTAAAAAAGAAAACCATAGCTGGGGGCATCAAAATGCCAGTTTTCAGGTTGTACTACAAAGCTGTGGTCATCAAGACAGTGTGGGACTGGCACAAAAACAGACACATAGACCAATGGAACAGAATAGAGAACCCAGGAATGGGCCCTCAATTCTATGGTCAACTAATATTCGACAAAGCAGGAAAGACTATCCACTGGAAAAAGGACAGTCTCTTCAACAAATGGTGCTGGGGAAATTGGACAGCCACGTGCAGAAGAATGAAACTAGACCATTCTCTTACACCAGACACAAAAAAAGAAACTCTAAATGACAAGAATCCATCAAAATCCTAGAGGAGAACACAGGCAACACCCTTTTTGAACTTGGCCACAGGAACTTCTTGTAAGATACATCCATGAAGGCAAGGGAAACAAAGGCAAAAATGAATTATTGGGACTTAATCAAGATAAAAAGCTTCTGCACAGCAAAAGAAACAGTCAACAAAACTCAAAGACAACCTACAGAATGGGAGAAGCTATTTGCAAATGACATATCAGATAAAGGGCTAGTATCCAAGATGTATAAAGAACTTATTAAACTCAACAGCAAAGAAACAAACAATCCAATCATGAAATGGGCAAAAGACATGAACAGAAATCTCACAGAGGAAGACATAGACATGGCCAACAAGCACATGAGAACATGCTCCGCATCATTGACCATCAGGGAAATACAAATCAAAAACACCATGAGATACCACCTCACACCAGTGAGAATGGGGAACATTAACAGGACAGGAAACAACAACTGTTGGAGAGGATGTGGAGAAAGGGGAACCCTCCTGCACTGTTGGTGGGAATGGGAACTGGTGCAGCCACTCTGAAAACTGTGTGGAGGTTCCTCAAAGAGTTAAAAATAGACCTGCCCTACGAACCAGCAATTGCATTGTTGGGGATTTACCCCAAAGATACAGATGCAGTGAAACGCCGGGACACCTGCACCCCAATGTTTATAGCAGCAGTGTCCACAATAGCCAGACTGTGGAAGGAGCCTCGGTGTCCATCGAAAGATGAATGTATGAAGAAGCTGTGGTCTATGGATACAATGGAATATTCCTCAGCCATGAGAAACGACAAATACCCACCATTTGCTTCAATGTGGATGGAACTGGAGGGTATTATGCTGAGTGAAGTAAGTCAATCAGAGAAGGACAAACATTATATGGTCTCATTCATTTGGGGAATATAAATAATAGTGAAAGGGAATAAAGGGGAAAGGAGAAAAAATATGTGGGAAATATCAGAAAGGGAGACAGAACATGAAAGACTCCTAACTCTGGGAAACGAACTAGGGGTGGTGGAAGGGGAGGTGGGCAGGGGTTGGGGTGACTGGGTGGTGGGCACTGAGGTGGGTACTTGACGGGATGAGCGCTGGGTGTTGTTCTGTATGTTGACAAATTGAACACCAATAAAAAATAAATTTGTTAAAAAAAAAGAAGCTGTGGTATATGTATACAATGGAATATTCCTCAGGCATTAGAAATGACAAATACCCACCATTTGCTTCTGCGTGGATGCAACTGGAAGATATTATGCTAAGTAAATAAGTCAATCAGAGAAGAACAAACATTATATGGTCTTATTCATTTGGGGAATATAAAAAATAGTGAAAGGGAATAAAGGGGAAAGACGAGAAAGTGAGTGAAAATATCAGTGAGGGAGACAGAACAGGAGAGACTCTTAACTCTGGGAAATGAACAAGGGGTGATGAAAGGAGAGGTGGGCGGTGGGTTGGGGTGACTGGGTGACAGGCACTGAGGGGGGCACTTGACGGGATGAGCACTGGGTGTTATGATATATGTTGGCAAATTGAACTCCAATAAAAAATTTTTAATTAAAAAAATTTTTAAAAAGATTCTCTCTCCCTCTACCCCTTCCCCCCTCCTTGCATGTGGGCTCTCTCTCAAAAAAAAAATTTTAAAAGATGTGCATGAATTTATAATACCATGGGAAGTGCTTATGTTACCATGTTAAATGAAAAAAAAATAAGGACACAATGTTGTCTATTTTGTATGATCCCCATGATGTAAAATATACAACTATATGGAGACAAAAGGAAACACCCTCTGCCTTAATCGTGATTAAACCAGGATGATGGCATTAGGAATGATTCCAATGCACATATTTTTCCTGAGGGTAGTGGCATACATGGGAGACCCTCAGAATTAGCAGAATGTGGGGGTCTTTAAAGCATAGGTTTTCAGCCAGGGACTCTTACCTGGGTACCATGGATTGAAGCCAGGGCGGCTATAAACTTGGCTGGGAAAAACATTACATCTTTATTTTCACTAACCTCTAACGGAAAATTTTTTTCTTCCAGATTTTTTTTTTGTGGTAAAATGTACATAACAAAATTTACCACTTTAACTATTTTCAAGTATGTGGTTCAGTTTACACTGGTGGGCACGAGTCACCACCAGCCATCTCCAGACTGAAATTTAATACTTTAATCATGAATGCAAAGAACCACAGTAAATGACCAGGACCTGTGACTCTGTCACCACTAGAAATCAAAGCTGTTTTCATCTCACATGACAGCTGTTGCAGGCATACTGAACTACTTTTTAAAGACTTATGTAGTTATTTGGGGGGACGGGCAGAGGCAGAGGGAGAGAGAGAATCTCAAGCAGGCTCCACGCCTAGCACAGAGTCCGACGCGGGACCCGATCTCGGGACCCTGAGATCACAACCTGAGCTGAAACCAAGAGCCAGACGCTTAACAGACTGTGCCACTCAGACACCCTGGTATACTGAACTGTATTGTTCATGCTCCTCGCAGCTTTGAAATCAGGTAGTTATGTGACCTGCCACCAAATCTTGTTATTTAATGCAAAATTACTAGATTACAAATTCCTTTTGTAATATTGTGCTAGCCGTATTTCAATATGTTTTCTTTTGTAATCCTATGTATTTTATTTCATGCCATTTAAAAAATATTATCCTGGGGCGCCTGGGTGGCTCAGTCGGGGAAGCATCTGCCTTCGGCTCAGGTCATGATCTCAGGGTCCTGGGATTGAGCCCCACATCAGGCTCCCTGCTCAGTGGGGAGTCTGCATCTCCCTCTCCCTCTGCTGCTCCCCTTCCTGTTTGTGCGCGCTCTCTGTCAAATAAATAAACACATTTTTTAAAAAGATAAAAAACATTCTGAGAGGAAACATGTATGTTTCATCAGACCACCAACGGGGTTCACACACACACACACACACACAAAAATTAAGAAACCCTGAGCAGATGTGTCTTGACAGATGGAGTAATTAAAGTATTAGCTACCTTCAACACACAATAACAATGATGGGTTTACTAATGGGTGTCCAAATTCTTTATAATTGTTCTGTTGATGTGGCCTAGTAGAATATGATTCCACATCCATCTGCATCTCCCCAACATCCACTGCAGATTTAGCCCTTTAGAATAATCCTGTTTGCATGTATCCCTTTGGAAAACAATGTCCGACGTGCCCCAAAAGACATTCAAAGGTGAAAAGGAAGCTAATGGCAGAAAGAGTATGAGAATAAATGAGCAGATTTTAAGAAGAGAAACAAACTGACCTCATTAAAAAAAAAAAGAATCCATTTCCCTAATATACTCCTTCCTTTATTCAAAAATATTTGGGGGGCGGGGCGCGAGGGAAGATGCTCAACACCACTCATTATCAGGGAAATGCAAATCCAAACCACAGTAAGAGATCACCTCACACCTGCCAGAATGGCTAGGATCAAAAAGACAAAAAATAACAAGTATAGGGAAGGGTGTAGAGAAAAGGGAACCCTTGTACACTGTTGGTAGGAATGTAAATTGGTGCAGCCGCTATGGAAAACAGTAGGAGGTTCCTCGAAAAATTAAAAATAGGACTACCATGTGATCCAGCGATCGATCCCGCTTCTGGGTGTTGACACAGAGAAAATGAAAACACTAACGTGGGATGTCCGCCCCCCGTTCACTGCAGCATTATTCACAACAGCCAAGACATAGAAACAACCTAAGTGCCCATTGAATGGATAAAGAAAATATCATAGGTGTGTGTGCGTAGACACATGTGTGCAGGCACGTACACACACAATGAGATGTTATTCAGCCATAAAAAAGTGAAATCTTATCATGTGCAGCAACATGGGTAGACTTTGAGGGCATTCTGCTAAGCGAAGTAAGTCAGAGAGAGAAAGACAAATACCATATGGTCTCACTTACATGTGGAATCAAAAAATAAATAAATGAACCCAGCTCACAGACACAGGGAACACAGCTCAGTGGTTGCCGCCAGAGGTGAGGGGTGGGGGGTGGGTGAAATAGGTCAAGGTGGTCAGTCCAAAAGTACAAACTTCCAGTGATGAGATAAATAAGTTATAAGACAAGGAAGTCCTCGGGATGTCATGTACAGCATGGTGACCATAACTAAGGTCATTGTATTGCATATTTGAAAGTTGCTAAGACAGTAAATCTCAAGAGTTTTCATCACGAGAAAAAATATTATAACTGGGGGTCCCCGGGTGGCTCGGCGGTTTTGTGACTGCCTTCGGCCCAGGGCCTGATCCTGGAGACCAGGGATCGAGTCCCACGTCGGGCTCTTTGCAGGGAGCCTGCTTCACCCTCTGCCTGTGTCTCTGCTTCTCTCTCTCTCTGTGTGTCTCTCATGAAAAAATAAATAAATAAAATATTTTTCCAAAGGAAAAATGTTATAACTATGTATGGTGACCGATGCTAACTAGACTTATCATGGTGACTGTTCTGCAATATATACAAATGGCAAATCAGTATGCTGTCCACCTGAAACTAACACAATGTCGCATGTCAGTTATGCTCCAATAAAAAAAAAATCTTTTTGGAATCTGGTCTGGTGATGGACGCCGCGTTCCCTGGGCTAACCCCACCCTTGGCTACCTTTCTGTGCGAATAAGATTCTCTTTTCTGCAAGTCCCACGTCCTCTGTCATTTTCAAATAAAACTGCTCTGTCATGCTGAAAGAAGTCTACCCACCTAACCTAAAACCACCTCCTATGAGAGAAGCCCTCACGCGCCCCCGTCACCACAGGAGGTCCACAGAGTCCCAACTGTCAGTGGTTTTTCCATGAACCCAAATCCCTGGAAAGGCTGATTGGCCAAGGGAGGGGGGTGCGGTGGAGACGTGACCCAAACCGAGCCAACCAGATGCCCTCCCCCGGGAATCTGGAAGTGAGACCTAAAGTTACTGCCCGGTGTGTTGAACTGCGGGTGAGCAAACTCGGGGCTGGGTTTTGGCGACGTGCATGCTGAGGCTGGTAGAGGGACCCAGCACGGGACAAGGGAATGCAGAGGGGGGCGGAGGCGCTTCAGCTGCACCTTGTGTGCAGGCAGGACCCCATACCCATGTTAGAGAAACCCCCTCCGGCCTGGGGCCAGTCCAGCGGGGACCCTAACTGCTAAGTTGAGAGTGGGCCCCGATGGGACCTCCACGAGGCAGCTCCTGATGGTCCCGGGCCCCCTCTCCCCAAGTTAACTCTCGGTGGCCTGCCAGGACCTTCTGCAGGAAAGCACGAAGCAGCCCCCCAACCTGCATACCTCGGGTCTGCCGATGCTCCTGCGGACCCTGGCTCCAACCCCCTCGGCCTGCTCCCGGCTCAGCACGGACAGGGTAACCTTCTTGGAGGGTGCCATGTCCACGTCTGGAAAGTACTCCACTGCCAAGCTGCAGACGGTAGAGGGCCAGTGGAGGACAACAAGAAGGAAAAATCAGGAGGGCACATCCAAGGGCTTCCAAATAAAGGCTATTAAACTCAGGCCTGTCCAAAATATTAACAGCTGCCATCTATTGACTGCTTAGTCTGTGCGAGACCCGGGTTAGGAAATCGAGAACAATAACGTTAGTGAGCACGCATGAGCACTAATGTATTAGTGCCACTAATTGTTTGCAATCTCACGCAATCCCACAGCCATCTTTTACATGGTTTGGCAACAGCCTCTCTCCTGGGCACTTACTAACCTCTAAGGAGCATTTTATCTGCTTTCTTTTTTTTTTTTTAAGTAGGCTCCACGCCCAAGGTGGGGCTCGAGCTCCTGACCTCAAGGTCAAGAGTCGCATGTTCCACTGACTGGGCCAGGCAGGCGCCCGTTTATCTGCTTTATCTCATTGAAATTTCTCAAGCTCCCCAACCTTGCATTACCCCCACGAGGGAGGTGCTACCACGAGGCTGAGAGTGATTTATGGGGTGTTGACTAAGGGAACACAAAGAAAATCCGTGAGGTCTGTGAATCTCCCTAGAACACGTGGAATGGGGCGCCTGGGTGGCTCAGGGGTTGAGCATGTGCCTTCAGCTCAGGGTGTGATCCCGGGGTCCCGGGATTGAGTCCTGCATCGGGCCCTCCACAGGAAGCCTGCTTCTCCCTCTGCCTGTGTCTCTGCCTCTCTCTGTGTGTCTCTCATGAATGAATGAATGAATGAATAAATGAATAAATAAATAAATAAATAAATAAATAAATCTTTTTAAAAAATCGTGTCAAAGATCTTGGCACTGAAAGTAATTTCGAGGGTCACCAAATTCAAAGATCCGTGTGCCCCTAAAGTTCAGGGCCAACTTAAGCAGCAAGAATGCCCTGAGCTTTGTCAGGAAGTCTTCAAGAGCAGGAAAGTCACGGAGGAGATGCCCTTGACAACGCATCCTGTATTTGAGGCCCAGTCTATACTCCGCTTTTATTGCAAAAGACTTTTCTCTTTTGGGGGGGCCTGAGTTCTACCGAATGGAGTATCACAGACCCAACATAATCAATCAGTTTCCCACTTCGAATGCTTGCAGACAGTGCCACCAAATCGCTAAGACTCTTCTTCAAGCGAAAGGCAATCCATTCCTTTCGAGAGTCCTACTCACGCCAAGAGGGGTGCTTTAGGGAGAAGCGCAGACTCCAGAGCCTGAGAGCCTGGGGTGCACCCCGGCTTCACAGGTGCCAGCTGTGCGGCCTCAGGCCTCTTGCTAAGCCTCTCTGATCCTCAGTTTTTCCCATCTGTCAGATAGAGGTAATAAGACTGCCTACCTCCAAGGGGTGTCGTCAGCGCTCCGAGCGTCAGCTGCTGTTCCTCCGAGCGCTGTACTTGGCAACGCCCGCCCGCCACCTGCCCGCCACCCCCCGCCACTGAATACGTGCCCCCCCAACCCCCGGGCCAGGCGATCAATAAATACTTCTAGGGTGCCGGTCAGTGGGGCTCAGGAAAGCGTTTAATCCTCAGAGCGGGACAGAACCGTCACCACCTGCCTCCAAGCGACTAGTAAGGGCTTCACCCCTACCTGCGCTCCTTCTGGGTCCTTCCACGCTCCCGCCCGCGAATTCCACGCGCGCCAACACCCGGCGAGGTGCTCACCCGAGCGCAGGGCTTTCAGACCGGAAAGCCGCCTTCCCCTTGGCCAAATGTCAGAGCCCTATTTAAGCATCTCCCGTCCCCTCCTGGGAGCCTCCCCGGGAGTCGGCGGCGGGCTGGGAAGGCGGGTCGCGCGCGCTGCTCCCGGGGGCCCGGCGGCGGGGGCGGGGGCGGCGCGGGGCGCGGGGCGGGGAGGGCGCCGGGCCCGCCGCCTCACCGTGACTCAGCGTTTCGCCGCCCGCGGCCGCAGCGGGCAGGAGGCGGGAGTCCGCGGGTGGGGGGGGTCTGCGGGTGCCGCTCCCTTATTTCCTGGCCGCCCGGCGCCCGCTGCCCCGCCCCTGCCTGCTCGGGGCCCCTTCCGTCCCCCGGGAGAGGCGCGACCCCCGGCGTCGGGGTCGGGGTCGGGGGTGCTCGCTGGGCCCGGCAGCTGCCGGATCGGGCGCCGTTGGTTCCCGCGGGGCCTCTGTCACTTGTTCGCTGCGCGACCTGGGGCCGGTGGCTCAGCCTCTCTGTGCCTCCCGTTCTTCCGCCGTCAAACGGGGATGGGGATGCTAGACCAGCCTGCTAGGGTTGTGGGGAGAACCGACCGAGCTCGGCGTGCCCTCTGCACCCCTCCAGCGTGTTGCAAAAAGAAGGCTGCTGTTCGGTACTTAAAGCAAAGGAGTAGGGAGAGTGAGGTGTGCGGGGCGGTAGGAGGGCCAAGACTCTTTTGCACCTGCCTAAAAAAGAGACACAGTCAGGACACCGGGGTGGCTCAGTAGTTGAGCACCTGCCTTTGGCTCAGGGTGTGATCCCGGAGTCCTAGTATCGAGTCCCGCATCGGGGTCCTCGCAGGGAGCCTGCATCTTCCCGGGCCTACGTTTCTGCCTCTCTCTCTGCGTCTCCCATGAATGGAGAAATAAAATCTTTAATAAAAAAAAAGAGAGACAGACAGACAGACAGACAGACAGACATACACACACAGCCTAGTGGGGACAGAGTTGGTGAGGAGCTCGGTCGTCGTGGAGCGCAGCGGGCAGGCGTGCGATCGTCCTCCCAGGGCAGTGGGGAGTGGCAGGAGCCTGTGAGCGGCCCGGTTCGCCGCGGAGATTCCTCACCAGGGTTACATGCACAGCTGCAGGTGTCTCACAGAAAGCTCATTGTGTGACCCAGAAAGGAAAGAAAGTGGCACTTCTAAAACAGGGACCAGAAAACTTTGTAAAAGGCCAAAAGGTAAATAAAGGCTTTCCACTTCGCAGGCCACCTCCAAGCTCTGGGAGGACTGCTCCATCTCGCCTCTGGAGCAAGGAACCGGGGATGGCATGCAAATAAACGGGTGTGGCTGTTTCAATAAAACCTTAATTAGGGTTACTGTTGGGGAGGAAGGACTTCCTCTGCCCCTCCTTTAGCTGAATGAAGAACGACATTGACTGGAGACAGATGACCGAGTGGAAATGAAATGTAATTTCATTTCGTAAGGGCGGAGAATCCACACAGCCTGAAATTCCGAAGGCACGGAAGCACCAGGAGGCTTATCTGGCCTCCTGAGCTCAGGTGAGGGGCAGGGGTGCGGGAAACAAAGGGAAGCAAGAGCAGTTGCAGGAAGGTGAGAGGACAAGCTTAGAAGACAAAGGTGGCCTTGGGATGCACTTAAGTTTCTTAAGTAAAGAGGAATGTCTGTTGTAGCTCTCTTTTGGGTCCAGGCTCTCCTTCTTTCCCATGTAAATAGAGGCAGTTGACGGGGAGGTAAAGAACTTTTCCTGAACCTCCTGGGTTTTGATCTCTTTTAACTCAAAATAATCTTCAGGCCAAACTGGCCTGCGGAGTGGGGGGGCGCCTAGGTGGCTCAGTACTCTTAAGCGTCTGCCTTGGGTTCAGGTCATGATCTCAGGGTCCTGGGATCGAGCCTGCTTCTCTCTCTCCCAAATAAATAAATGAAGTCTTTTTTTAAAAACTGGCCCATCTTGAGGTGACCTGCCCTTGCCTCTACAATACTGAAATTTGAATTTCATATAATTTTCACTTGTCATGAAATATTATTCTTTTGCTTTTTTTTTTCAATCACTTAAAAATGTAAAAACTGCTCTCAGCTCAAGGACTATAAAAACTAGATAGTGGGCCAGACTTGCCTGCAGGCCTAGTTTGCAGACCCCTGCTCTAAAAGCACAGGGTAGTAAGGGAACGGGGGACTTTGCCCCGGATTCTTTATGTGTGAGCAGGATTCAAATCCTTCCTCTCTACCTGATTCAAGGCTAATTGAGATAATGCACATGAATATTAAGTCCCATGACATAATGAAGTATTGTCACTTAGCATCTGAAGCCGTCTCCCAATTATATATATAAAAAGAAGAAGAAAGAAGACGAAGAAGAAGAAGAAGAAGAAGAAGAAGAAGAAGAAGAAGAAGAAGAGAAGCACTAATCTCTCTTTCTGTGACAATAAATTTGCCTTTCCTGGAAAAAAAAAAAAAGAAATATGGGCTCTCCGTCTGGCTCTTTGCAGTCTTTAGTAAATGCTACTGCATTTGCTACCAAAAATGTCAAAATTTAGCCAATTGCCTGGGCCTGAAACTCAAGCTATCCCATCACTCTTCCACCTTACAATCCTGTGGATTCCACTCCTAATATCTCTTAAATATGATTGCCATGTGTCATCGCATCTGAGAGCCACTCTACTCTTCCAGCCTTCAGGCTTGCCTCTGGCCAATCCACTGTCCAATTCCCAGGAAAATGGAATAACTGCCTAAAACCTTCAGGGCCCTCAAGAGAGTCCTGCGATGTCTTTAATCCGGCCTCACTTTCAACATGCTGACACTTGCTCAAGGACACACACACACACACACACACACACACAGACAGAAGCACTGCACTCCCTCTTTCCACCTAGCTGACTTCTTTTAGGCTCCCAAATGTGCATTGCCCCACTTGTTAGCTTGCTGTGCCTCTGTCTGCAACTCTCTCTCTCCTTGATCTGGCGTATATGCATTCATCTCTCAGCTCGCTTTCCATGTCACTCCCGCTGGGAAACCTTCCTTCCTCTCAAGTCTGGGTGAGATGTTTGACATGGCAATTATTATGAGGCAGGAAAACAGAAGGGGCCCTGTGGAGGAGGGGGGGGAACCCTGCCTTTTTGCTCCTTTTCCTGCTTCTGGTCTGGCTAGGACCCGCACCCAGGCCTTACAGGTGCCTTAATGTACATCGTCCTTGTAAAGGTCAGGAGTTAACGATTTCTCTGGAGTCTTCCAGCACAATCGATAACATCTGAGGGGTGACCCGGCAGGTTGTCAGGAACGGTTTGCAAGACCACTGACTCCAGAACCTTGATGAGGACACCAGAGCCCTCGTCCTTGTTTGACCAGTTCCTGGATGCCTGAGAGGACTTGTACCCCAGACCATCATCTTCAATAAAACCCCAGACCCCCGAGCAAAGACGACACTCACTCTCCTTGCTTCCGAGTCTCTGAGCCACGTGCACTCTCTCTTCGTTTCCAATAAACTCTGTTCTCACTTCCTCTGGGCTCAGTGTTTGATTTCTATCCTACACGCGGCCTGGGACCACCCCCACCCCCGCCGGGGCCCTGGACCCAGGCCAGCCTGCAGCAATCACAACCACACGTTGTCGATCAGACCCATTGTTTGCCATCTTTTGGAAGATTCGGTTTTCCTCTGATCATGATACTTCCAACAGTATGTCCCGTTAGACATGTCTTCTGCAATGCGACTTTGATACTCCCTCCATCCCAAGTGGCGTTTCCTTCTCTTCCTCCTGAGTCTAGGCAGGGCTTGTGGTTGCTCTGACCAATACCATACAGTGCAAGTGACACTGTGCCAGTTCTGGACGTGGCTCTGAGATGGCCCGATGGCTTCTGCTTGCTGCTTCCTGGGAGCAGCTGCCATGTGAGAAGAGCAATGGCTCTGAAACCACCTTTCTGGGAGACGCCCATGCCAGGCGAATAAGACATGAACACCCAACTGCATCCTTCCCAACTTCCAGGCCCACAGAACTATGAGCAAAGAAAAAGCGGTTGCTTTAGGCCGCTCCGCTTCTGGGTCATTTGTCTCGTGATACTAGACAAATGGAAAATATACTTTCATGCAAGAGGAGAGGAGGTGGGTTTTTAGAGCTCTCTGGACTAAGAAAAAAACACTCTTATGAAGATTTACTCTTTTAGAACGTGGCTGTGTCCATTTAGATGTTGTTACCAAGGTGACCAGCCACCCGGCAAGCTAAAGGATTATTAAACTTGAGAGAGCAAAAGTGGCATGCCCCAGGCCATCGCAGTGACCCTGGGGGTTCAGGTGTCCTGAAAGGCTCCTCTGTTACAAGTAGCATTTACAAGGAGAGCTTTGCACTAAAAGGAAGCAGGAGAGAAGGGCCTCACTGTCCGCTGTTACCCACTTCCATAGTAGAGTTGCAACACTCTTGGGGACGCTTTCAGTTTATCACCTTTTCAGAGTTTCCTCTGGGACTCAGAACACCCTCCGCCTCCGAAACCGAAACAGGAGCCCGAGCTTCTCTTTCCTCTTGTCTTTGAGAGGCCGGTCATGGGTGCAAACTAAGCCCGAGGCTTGCGTTGGCAGGGCAAGGCACAGAACTCTCTTTGCAGACCCCGTGGAGGAAAAGAACAGGGCTGAAAAGCTAGGAGACCTAAACTGAGGACAAACCAAGGTCAGAGAGGGACAAATGTTTTCAAATGGAATACGGGGCATGGAACGTTCCACGAGGGGCCCACTTTGGAGATGAGAAGTGTGACCCTGTATGTGGAGCTTGGCACACTTTTCACACTAGTTATTGGCCATCCAGATGGAGGTGCCCAACGAGCAGCTGGACATATGAGTGTGTACTTAGATCAATGGCCCTCAGGCTCCTGTGAAGCATAAAAAAACTCTGTGCCAACATGACAGCAAAGAAAGCCTTCCCTAAATGATTCTAAGTAAAACCATTATAATATTTAAAGGCACCCACATTGTCGACATACTTTATTTGAACTTTTTCCTCAGTTTATTTTTCTCTTCTGTTTGAGTTATTGATTTTTCTTCTCCAAGGTACATTTTACGTAAATACACAGATATCTTCTATATTTCACCATTTCCATGTTCTCCTCCTTGTAGCACGCAGCTCAAAAATTCTTTCTCACAGATTGGTCAGGTTTTGGTAATTTGCCTCCCAGAGCATTGTAGCGGCCATTCATTAAATGACAAATGCCTTTGGAATATTCCAAGTTAGGGATTCAGACTCACCAAACCCAGGAAATCTATCGGCTCCAAATCAGACACTGAGTGTTTTGTAAGCATTAGTTTACAAAGGTCATTAACGTGCTGGTGGTTGAGGACATCCACATACATCCAGCAGAGATGAGGATAAGTGACTCCACTTCCACCCTCGTGAGAGCAATCTGCACAGACCAGGTCTGTTCTAGCACCCAGGCTTCTGACCCAGAAGCTACATGTGATCAACCATTGATTGCATGAAACTCAGGACTGTGTTCCTATCTTTCCCATGGGTTTTTGGCAGCATTCCAGAAAAAAACAGCTTATGACCCTCTCTTTTGAGCCACAGAAATTTCCTAGAATTCATCACAAGCAAAATGGTCTTGGCCCTGAAAGGCTGATTCATCTCTGAACCAAGGAAGTGGAGAAAGGTGAGTGATGCCCCTGATACTTACCTCAGTTACCCTGCTAACCTTACTCAGTTTCTGGCTTTTATGTGGTCATGTCTTCTGGGTAAATGGAGACTGCTTTCAAGACCACAGAATTGGAGTTTAAATAAAAGGCTAATTTGACTTAACCCCTCTAGGTAATTAACGTTAGGATGCTGAAGTGTTCCTGGATGAGGTGTACTGGTGTCTGCAATTTCCTTTGAATGCACCAGAAATAACAACAATGATCAGAGTAGTAGTAGCAGTAGAAGTAGTAAGACCAATAAAGGAGGATTGATGGATGGATAGAGAGTTGGATAAACATATACGACAAAGCAAGTAGAGCAAAATCTAATTGCCCAATCTAGATGGCAGGTGTATGGGTGCTCGCCGTACAATTCTTTTACCTTTCCTGTATTTCGAAATTCCTCATGATAAATTTTTGGGAAAGATAATTTGAATCAAAGTGGGAATCATGGCTGGAAAGGTTCCATAAAGCCACCTCCTTTGCTTATTTTCTTCACTTCCAACTCTGGCACCATGTACACAGTATGATTCAGTGAGCGTCTGTGGAGTTGGGCTGTCGAACTTAATTCCAATCTACTAGGTCATTTCCACAGCTGGCAAGACTCTCCTAGAGCATGAGTTGGCAATTTTTTTCTGTGAAGGCCAGATAGTAAATATTTGAGATCTTGCAGGCATACGGTCTCTGTTGCAACTACTCCGCTAGGCCGCTGCGCACAATATATAAGGAATGGACGTGGCTGTGCTCCGATACATTTTATTTACAAAAGCAGGTGGTGGTCATAGTTTGCCAACTCCATCTTGGGCCCCAAATCCCTCCACTAAAAAAAAAAAAAGAGGGTAAAATTGATAGCATGCCTACAGGCTCTGTAAAGATTTCGTATGTATCAGGATAGGTCCTAACAAAAAGGAACAGCAAAACTTCTCATGTCTACCTCTATCCCCCACTTACCCATCTCCTCTCATAAGAACCAAGTCTAATTGTTCCACCACTGAGCCTGAGGTTTAATAGGCAAGCGTTTCTGGGAGAGGTGGTACATTAACGTTCCATCCCAATAAGTGTTGACTGTTCACATCAGATCCCAACCTCCAAGGAGATCCTCTTAGCACCAGGGGAATACATGCGAGAGGTGATGGAGTGGCATCCCCAGTGAAGAGATGCCCATGGAAAAAGCTCCGGGTGCAGAGAGATGTCCCCAGGACTTGCTCTTTAAAAAGCGGAGACAGACATTAAAAGTAATAAAAAAGGGGATCCCTGGGTGGGTCAGCAGTTTAGCGCCTACCTTCAGCCCAGGGCATGATCCTGGAGACCCAGGATCGAGTCCCACGTTGGGCTCCCTGCATGGAGCCTGCTTCTCCCTCTGCCTGTGTCTCTGCCTCTCTCCTCTCTCTCTCTCTCTCTGTGTGTGTGTGTGTATCTCTCATGAATAAATAAATAAAAATCTTTTTTAAAAAAGTAGTAAGTAAATAAATCATGTAGCAGGTTTTAAGGTGTTAAGTGCTGTGGAAAAAGACAAAGTAGGGCAGAGTAAGGGAGACTGGCAGTGCTGGGTGGAGAGAGGTTATAGTAGTAAACAAGGTGGTCCGGGTAGGGCTCATTAGGAGGATGCCATTTGAAGCAAAGCCCAGAGATGAGCAAAGGAACCAGGCAGATAGATGTTTGTGACAGTTTGCCTGGCAGAGGAAACTACCAGTGCAAAGGCCCTGGGGCAGACAGTGCTTAGAATAGTGTAGGAGTACCCAGGAGGCCAGCTTTAGGAGAATCATGATGAGATGATGTTAGAGACCGCACTCGGGGACCAGAAGAGGGGGGACCAATGGAGAGCTCAGACTGGGCGAGTGGCAGGATTCGAGTTGCTTGTGAAAGAATCGCTCTGGCTAGCCAGTGGAGAACAGACCTCCAGGAGCAAGAGCCGAAGCAAGGATAGCAGCCAGGAGGCAGGGGCGACATTGCAGGTGACGGATGGTGGCAACTTAGACCAGCAAGTAGCAGTAGAGGTGGTGAGCTCTCTCTCTCTCTCTCTCTCTCTCTCTCTCTCTCTCACACACACACACACACACACACACGCACGCACGCACGCATGCGCGCGCACACACACACACACACACACACACACACAGTGGATCCTTCCAGGTTCTTTCTTAGCTAAAGATAAGCGCTACTCCTCCCAAGTGGACAAGCTTGTTTACCTCAGAAAGTCGAATTGTCTCATGCATCCCTGCAGAAGCTCATCGCCTGTTAATGGCTTGCGTGAACAAGCTTTAGGGAACATTCCTAAGGGTCTCACCGGGTACAGGTGACCATGTAGGCTATAACTGGAACAAGTTAAATCATGTGATCGAAGCAGCAGGTTGCTAACAACGGGTTAGAATCACGCTGAAGGCACGGAAAATGCCTTCCAGAGCCAAGGGAAGGTTGGGGCGAAGCGGCCGAGGAAGGGAATGAATGGAGTAAGTCAATAAATCTATGACACTTGACTCAGAGGAAGCCACCCCTCCCTGCTGCCCTGGAGTCTCTCAAGGCCCCAGAAGGGATGGGGATCCTAAGAGACTGTGCCCAGGTGTTTCCAGGGTGCTACCACTACCTCCTTCCCCACCCCGAAATTGACAGTCCATTCTAGAATTGATCTCCTGCCAGGGGACCATGTTTAAACAGTGGAGTTAAATACACATCGCAGAGCGCAGCATCCACCTATGTGGCCAAGTAGCGGCGCCACGGTCCTTGGCCTCACCCCGAGTTTCTGGAATGACTGCCTACTGCCTTCCCAGAGCCCGAAGAGCTACTGGGGCTCCAGCCGCGACTCATTTGCTCTCAGGGTGTAAGCTCCCCTCTTGCGAATTCTTCCGAAGGGCTCTTTGCCCCTTCCCGAACCACGCGGGTTTCAAGCAGAAACGTCAACAGCGCCTCGGCCAAGCTGTTTTCCACGCGCTCTACTCAGCTAGACCTTCCCTTGGGGTTCTCTGCCTGCGGTGGACAGAAGGCCCTGGAAGGTGCGGGCTGCCCCTGCCCGGCCTACTACGGTCTGCAGCCCCTCGCGGAGCCCTTGGCACATGGTAGGTTCCGGGCAGGACGCGTCCGCTCAACAGACCACCCCTTGGAGAGTCGGTAGCTTCGCTCCCTGCGGCCAACCCAAGATTTCATCACCCCATAGATGTTTCCAAATAGGCTCACGTAGCCGACCACGTGTGAGTTGATACGGCGTGTCCCTGCATAGCAGAGGGATGATCGGGGGGTTGGCCGTGGAGAGCAGAGCCTCGAAGAATTCAGTAGACGTATTACAGATGGCCCGTCAGTGAGGACCGGAGAGGAGGGTGGCACGAGGAGGGCCAAGAGTGGTCATACTGTCCTAACGATGTCGAGGGACTCACGCTCCTTCACCGCAATCTGGGTGCCTGGCACGTTAGCCAGAGCGATCTCTTTTCCACTTGGGGAGTCCCTGAATAATTGTTCCATGTGTTCCTTTTCGGGCACACTACCGTCCTTCTCTGCCACCCCCCCGGCCCCCCTCCGTCCAGCGGTGAGCTGCAGTTCTCATTGCTTATTCTCTGCGCTCTTTGGCGTTACCTCATGGTTTCCTGGCTCGTGGGAGAAGTCAGCGTCAGAAGCGGGCTTTTGCCGAGCTAGTTTCTTGTCCTTCCCAGCGCAGAGCTCTCTAAACAAAGGCAGGGTTATCACACGAACCCAAGGGCTGCCCGGGAAAAGCAGGCGCTGTGGTTATCAAAATTGGAACCTTTATGAAACACGCTTTTGTCTCCGTTTGTGTTGCATTCAATCAGATCAACAAGTGTTGGCTAAGTGCTGAGCGTGGTTTCCTGTGGGATTGTGTAAGGCCCTTGCAGGACAATAAACGTTTTGGGGGCACTGAGTAATGTAGCCATTTCGGACCCAGCCGCCGGGAAAATGTGAGACGGTCCGCTGCCGCTGGAAGGAAGGAGGGCAGCCGCGCCTGTGTGCGTGCAAGAGCAGACTGACCCCTCGGCGGTGGACCCCCGGCGGCCGATCGAGAGCCACAATGGTGCGTTGCAGCGGCAGGTGGCCACACGAGGTCATAGCCGACAGGCTAACAGGTTCAGAGTGATGCATATGACGTTGCTGGGGCTCCTCCGGGGACTTTGGATGAGACCGTGTAATTGGGAGGCCCGCTGCGGTTTTACTGTCACCCCCCACCCCCACCCCAGCTCAAAATCTCGTTCAGGGGAGCTGTCAGGTGGTGTACACGGCCGTGGGCTCCAGCCAGCCCTGGGTGCTTCCTCTGCTGGTTTTCTCCGCGCTATTCTGCAGGCATTGCCCCTCCGTGACTTTGCATGTTGGCTTCCTAACTGCTTCCGAAAAGCCAGAGAAGTGTCATTCTGACCCTCTTTTATTTACCTGGGTTTTTATGGTGTTCGTTTCGCTATGAGTGCTTGTTCTCAGGTTCCTGAAGTCTTCCAGAGTCTGGGGTTTCGGGGTGGGGGTGGATTTTAGGTGGTGATGGGAAGATGGGGCAGGTGAGCCTTTCGGTTACGGTCACGGCCAGATACCTTTGAAAGTTCTTGCAGCCCACGGTAATTTCACTGGGTTTAAGAAGTAGTACAAGGGTATCGTGGTCTAGGGCAGGGCTTTCCAAACTCTCATGAGCACGTGAGGCACCTGGGGACCTCGCCAAAATGCAGATTCCGATGCACCAGGTCTGGGGGGGGAACTGAGGGTCTGCGTGTCTCTCAAGCTCCCGGGCCACGCTGATACTCCAGTCCACGGACCACTCCTGCAGTAGCAGCCACGTATCACTGATTTGCAAGAAACCTAGTGGCACAAAAACACAGACAGGAAGGGGCTGCTTCAACCTGATTCTAAGGAAAGCAGTCCCAGGATTGAAAGCTTGTACCAGACACACAGGGCAGGTGCTTGCTGACAAGAGAATGCGTGGGGCATCTTCCTGCCTCCTGTGATCACCCATCCCCGGGACCTGGGTAAGAAGGGTGAAGACTGAAATATTATCCTCGAGGGTCATTTCATCATCTTGAGTTTTTAACTTTTCCTATGGTCCTTTTTTTTTTTTTTTTGACTTTACCTATGGAGTGATGACGGGAAGGGGTATAGAATTTGGGAATATCTGTGAGCGTGCTGGGCATCCTATTGCCATCTTCTCTTAACTCCTCAGAACCCTTCCAGGTGGTTACTATTTTCCTCCCTTTACAGATGGGGAAGCTGAGCTTTAGCAGGGCTAAGTGACATGCCGGGGTGCATAGAGATGGAACAGGGATTTGAACCCACCATCTTGGTGCTTTTGCCCACACCAGCCTGTATCACCCAAAGCAGTGCTGTGTATTAGTAATTCAGCATAAGGAATTAGGACATGGATTTATCACTTGTTGCTTTTTTCCTAACCACCCCATAAGGTGACTGAATTAGGACATACCCCACAGGATGGTGGGGGGGTGGCCTACCCCCCCCCCCGCTGGAGTAAATGAATGCATATTTTTAAGGTGCTTTAAATAGTGCCCGGCACAAGGCAAGTCTTCCTTAAATGTCAGCTAGGATCATTATTGCTACCATCACTCATATCCTTCAAGACCTAGTTTTAACACCCTTCCTTCCATAATGTCTTTCTTGATTATCTTAAGAAAAAAGAAACAATTCTCCTTCCCTGGGCCTTTCGGGGCAAAGAGAACATGGACTCTGCTCTAACATTCGAGTTGTTTCTTTCCCCCCTCTTCTTTTTCAATCGTGGTTCAGCGCCCAGGGCGCACCCAGAACGTTTACATAAGCTTTCTCATTCAAGCCCCAGAAAGTGAGAGAGCTGTATAACCCATCTTATCTTACAGATCCGGAAAATTGAAGCTTAGCGCAGGGAAGGGGCTCGGTCGGGATGACCCAGCTCCCAAATGACAGTCGTGTAAAGTCCGCCACGCCTTCTGAGTCCACCCTACACCCCCAGCCTCCGCCCCTCCAGCCACCTTGCACATTAATTAGGTATGAGACCCATCTCTCGGGTCTGCTTCTTGTCACCCGGGCAGTGGAGAGCTGATCCTCGCTTCTGGAACCATTCACTCGAGGTCTGGCCCGCCGCGGGCTCAGAATCGAGTGCGCTGGGCCTGCAGGGTTGAACATCTTTCTCTCCTGGTCATGCTTCCTTACGGATGCTCACCGATCCTGGTGATTCCAAGTCGTGTTAATTTAGCATTCACCTTTTAGGTATGTGATAGGTTACCTGATGGTTGCTGGCATCCTTAGAAAAATGCTATATTGGTTTCTTTTTTAAAAACCTAAAATTTGTTTAAAGATTATTTATTTATGTATTTGAGAGAAAGGGGGGGAGCACGCATGAGCAGGGGGCAGGGCAGAGGGGGAGGGAGAAGCAGGTTCCCAGAGGAGCAAGGAGCCCAACCACCGAGCCAGGGGCTCGATCTCAGGACCCCGGGATCATGACCTGAGCCGAAAGCAAATGCTTACTCGAGTGAGCCCCCCAGGCGCCTCTACTATATCGATTTCTGCCAGTTTTTTTGTTTTGTTTCTTTGTTTTTGCCTCCCCTCACTTTAATCTCCTTCTAGTTTCATGTGCTTATGGAAATGGGCAGCCCGCCTATTTGGTAAGCAAATTGATGTGCCTGTTTCATGTAGACGGTAATGTGAGAGCCCAGCCAAATTCTGCCAACTTCTCTATGGAAATAGATTTCTGGCTAATACCACCAGCTTTAGGATCTCATTTCATTTCAAAAGTTTTGTGTGTTTTTTTTTTTTTTGGTTTTGTTTTGTTTTTATCTTCCCACTGAGTATTCCTTAGGCACGGGTAGGCAGAGCCGAATTTGCTAGCTGTTGGACAGGCATTTGAGTCAACAGTGGAGCCTGTTGACTTATTGTCCTAATACAGGGAGGAAATATTATGTTTCTAAAAATTAGGCATCACCGACTACCTCTTCCTGTACCAGGGGAGACCTTAGGAATGCCTTCAGTTTAGAATCTAGGCTGATGTAGCAGAAGAGAGAAGTACAAGGAAGGGAGAGAAGCAAACAGAGGTAGAAAGGCTGGAGCCAGGTACTGTCTTAGAAGAAACTGATCTGGATGAGACAAAACATGAGTCATCAAAACGGGGTTCTTCAAGTTTGTTAGGAAGCTCCGGGGTCCAGCTGAGGGAGTAGAAGTTTGAAGGTCTCCAAAGACATGTGTGTGTTACATGAGAATAGGGGCACCTAGGTGGCTCAGTGGGTTCAGCATCTGCCTTTGGCTCAGGTCATGACCCCAGGGGCCTGGGATCAAGCCCTACATTGGGCTCCCTGCTCAGCAGGGGATCTGCTTCTCCCTCTGCCTCTGTCTGCTGCTCCCCCTGCTTGAGCTCTCTTTCAAATAAATATTTTTTAAAAAGGCGGAACTTTGGAATGAACAACTTTATTGAAATTTGACAGATTATATCGCATCGGATGCAACAACATGCATAAAACCCTGGAGTCCTGGAAGAAAATGTGCTCAAGGACTTGCTACTTTTCTTGTCTGGCCAATGTTCTTCCCTTTAATATACAGAAGCAACTTTGTGAATTTCATTTGTCAACAGTTTCTGTGACTCACCAGATTAATTTTTAGATAAAATCCCCCCAAATCTTTAATGCAATGAATATAAATGTTCTATAAACAGAAGTGTGTGTATGATCATGCAGTACTGGGACAGTTTGCTTACTACCTGGGACGTTAGGATTTGCATTTTTTAAAACGGTGCTTTTAATGTTATGAGTTCATTCAATACCTGACAAAGTTTTGAAGAGTAAACTTTCTTTTTCTTCTTTTCTTTTTGAAAAGTAAACTTTCTATTCAACTAACCAGATCTATTTAACTAGCATTCCGCTTTGAGGAGTCCTGTTCTAGCAGTGGATATAAAAGACGTTTGATAAACGTTTTCACAGTTTTCTTTATACCCTTTGTTAGTAAAATTTTTAAATGCAGGGATGTAAAAGACAAAAGTATCTTAAAACTTACCACAAGTGCCCAATGTGGTATGGCTCCCCAAAAGGGGAATGTACCTCAAAAAAACTAGACCCTCCACAGTTTCAGTAAATCTTCAAGGAAATTCTCTTCCGGCCATAGACTTTGGATGTAGAAAATCATCTTCTCTGAACAGGCGCATTTGTAGAGTTTCTAACGAAGACGTGTTACCTGACTTCCCAGATCCTGCTGGGTTTACCTAAGCCCCCCAGCCTCTGCCCATCTTTGAGTCTGGAGGCCAAGAAACCAGTGACCACGACAAATAGCCCCCACTGTGCTCAAAAGAAATCCATTCTACTTTTCCAAAGGATTTATCCTTTTTTTCCTAGATAAAACAATATTCAAAACAAAAAGTAACTAATGGATAAGATTTGTAATGGATAAGATCTCCATTACTTCTGCCTCTAAGTCAAATGATGCCCTTGGAGAACATTTGAGTCACTTCATCTGTATAAATAATGAACATAAGCTGATTTTCTTGATTCCTGTTTCTAGAGTGTTATGGTCTACATCAGGAGGGAAGCTGGCTGGACTTGACCATGGTTTATCCAATGTGTCTCCCTTCCCTCCCACTTCCCTGCCATAGTAGGCCTGTCATGCTCAGGGCCAGTGAGAAGTGACTTTTAGTGATTGGACAGGTTCACGTGCCCCCCCCCTCATCCACACAGAGCAAAGCCTATGTGGATGCTTCCGGATGGAGAGTGATAAATAGGATGCAAATATCTTCTTTGTAATGCGTGATCCTGGCATAGCCAGAGGGAATATGAGTACCTCAGAGCAGCAACTTTTGGCTTAGAGCTTGAGAGTTGAAGTTAAGGACCCATAAGCAAACTCCAGCTGATCCTGATTGAATGCAAGGTGAGTAAAGTTAATGACATTCAGATTATCAGTAAACAAAGAGAGGTAGAAATTATTGAACATCTGACTGCTAATACTCATGTGATTTCACAAAGTGAAGAAGAACATAGGAAAGTTTCTCTCTTGTGACCTACCAATTAACATTACTTTTTTTTTTAACATTACTTTTCCTTTCCAGACTTAATATCGTACTGAGGTGACAGTACGTATTGAAGTGACAGTCTTAGTAGAACCAGAAAATTGATGGACTTATTTTCTAGAGATACCTTAAGCTTTAATGTTTTCCATGGCTCTGGAAGGAAAAGCAAGAGTGTTCTTGTTTTGTAAGGCGCCAATTTTTTTTCAATTCTTTAAAACGGATGTCGATAGCATTTTTAAATGTTCTGTGCTCAGAAATATTGAAAAGTATACCCGTGTCCTTTATGTTAAAGATCTGATCACGATCAGGAACTGTGGGTATCACTTACAATGATAGCAGAGTCTCACAGTGGTCTGGAGGATTTGGTCAAACAGCCAGACACATTAGTGGAGAGAAATTTGTTGATCAGTTCCTTCAGATATAGTGAGCTGTCTGGAGTTCAAATATTTCAAAGTTTGATCATATATAATCTGATTCAACAAATGCCTATAGAATGTTTAAGGAACAAGGAGAATTTCGATAAGGTGGTCTGGAGGGTAGTGCAAAGATGGTGAATTTATGATCCAAAGTGGGAGGCGAGTAAAAATACATAAGATGTTGTAAACAAATCAACACTATTTATAAAAGTCAGAGCTGGGCCACCTGGGTGGCTTAGTGGTTGAGCGTCTGCCTTTGGCTCAGGATGTGATCCCCGGGGTCCTGGGATTGAGTCCCACATAGGGCTCCCTGGGGGGGAACCTGCTTCTCCCTCTGCCTGTGCCTCTGCCTCTGTCTCTCTCTCTGTGTCTCTCATGAATAAATAAATAAAATCTTTTTAAAAAGTCAGAGCCAAGGCTGTAGGAATGAAATACAGATGTAGGTGTTGTTAAGAGTCTGCTTAGTTAAAATTTCCTCTCTAACTCTAAATCTGATTTTTAAGAATTATATTATTTAGATTATCCCTGAATGAGAAATAGTTGACTAAAAATTCTGAAGGCTAAAAGAGAATGTAGCTAGGTGCCGCAAACACTCATTCTCATTATTTTATTTGATTTAGGACGACAATATGGACACAAAATCCATTCTAGAAGAACTTCTTCTCAAAAGGTCACAGCAAAAAAAGAAAATGTCGCCAAGTAATTACAAAGAGAGGCTTTTTGTTTTAACCAAAACAAATCTCTCCTACTATGAATATGACAAAATGGTGAGACCCTACTTGTTCCATTGTTTTTGTACTATTTATTTTTCTTGAGTCTCCACAAAGTGCTGAATGACAGTGAAACAATGTCAGGTTTCTTAGCTCACACAGTAAAGATCAACCTGACTTCACTTATTACATTGTCTTAACGAAGGTATGGTTAATTCAAGATAAAAGGTTTTACAATATTGGCTAACTTTACTAAGGCAATTTATAACTTTAGAACACTGGTTCTCGACTGAGGGTGATCTGGCCCCCGAGAGGGCATTTTTGGTTATCATAATTTGGAGGGGGGGTGTAGTGAGCTACTGGAATCTAGTGGGTAGAGGCCAGGGATGCTGCTAAGCCTCCTATAGTGTACAGAACAGCCCCCATCATAAAGAGTTATCTGCCCCCAAATAGTGCTGAAGATAAGAAACACCGCCTTAACACCATGCTGGAAATCAAACTATTTCTATACAACTGAGAATTCTAGCAGAGTAGAAGTCCTAAAATACTGTCTTAAAATTGAAACAAAATTAAAATGCTTTTTGAGGGGCTCAGTTGGTTAAGCCTCTGACTTGGGTCCAGATCTCAGGGTTGTGAGATCAAGCATGGCATCCAGCTCTGTGTTGGGCATGGAGCCTGCTTGGGATTCTCTCTCTCCCTCTCTCTGTTCTTCCCGACCCATAAAAAAAAATTTAAAAGATGCTTTCTGGAGTTAAATCCTGATTTTCCATAGACTAAGCACATGGCAGGTGATGGAAATATGTTTCAAGATTATTAAAATAAAATTAATTGCTGCTTCTCGACTTGCTTTTGGAGGAGCATATTAGTTTGTGCCCACACTCGAAAATATATTCTGTTGCCACTGGATTTTGACTCTGATGGAATAATTGGAAGAATTCTCACATACCCATCCCATCTCTCCATCTCCCTCACTTTACGCTTTTCTTTGGGTACCGTTGTGTATCGCATTACGCATCTTATATTTTGGTTTTTAATTCAGAAAAGAGGCAGCAAAAAAGGATCAATTGAGATTAAGAAAATCAGATGTGTGGAGAAAGTAAATCTCGAGGAGCAGACCCCTGTGGAGAGACAGTACCCATTTCAGGTAAGGGGAGGGACAACATTCTATTGGATGGATGGTTTTGTTTTAATATTTTCTATTACAAACTCAACATATTGGCAATAACTAAAGATGTTGCAAAATGATGAAGACAATGATAAGACTTGGAACATTCCCAGATGGGAGTTGGGCATTTTCCTGAAATTCTATCTACCAATCTGCTTTCTCTAGGGGGAGAGAAAGAAAGAGGAGCAAGTAAGCCACAGTGGCCTGACTTGCCTTGGGGCCTGACAATCTCTTTCATCAAACATTGTGGAGCATTTCCAGGGGGCTACAAGATAGAGGCACACCATATAAGGAATCAAATGCGTCCTCCTCCCCAAGGCATTTGCAGATCGTTATAATGCAGTGAGGGTGAGTGTTAAGATGAAGGTCTGCAGAGGAGCCATGGTGCCCCCCAGAAGCGGAAGTTCACTCCTCACTCGAAGAGGTCAGGACGATTATCTATGGGAGGTGACACTCGGGTTAGGAAGGACAAGTGTGGCCCAGCATAAACAGGAAGGGCAGTGAAACAGCAGAAGTCAGGGCGCTATAGGTGAAGTAGTGTGGCATGTTGGGAGAGCTCCAAGTCTCCTTAGGAATAAAGGGGCCCTGTGAACAAGCAGACACAAGCCTGGAAAGGTAGGTGGGGCCACGTCATGAAAGGCTTTGCACAGCATACCGAGGAGTTTGCATTTTACCCTGAAGTATTTTTAAGCAGGGGCATGGTGCAGAGAGTGTGCCTACAGTACCCTTTGGAAATGGCTTGATCTTGGGCACCTGGGCGGCTCAGAGGTTGAGCGTCTGCCTTTAGCTCAGGGCATGGTCCTGGGTCCTTGGGATTGAGTCCCCCATTGGGCTCCCTGCATGGAGCCTGCTTCTCCCTCTGTCTGTGTCGCTGCCTCTGTGTGTGTGTGTGTGTGTGTGTGTGTGTGTGTCCCTCATGAATAAGTAAATAATCTTTAAAAAAAAAGGAAATGGCTTGATCTAAGTCATGCCCTAGTTTTATCATATCATTGATACTTATTTTTCTGATCTAAAGGCAGACGGACTGTCCCTCCGAGGGTCAGACAACCCAGTGTTAGTGGCTCGAGGGAACTGTGGTCAAAAATGAAATAAAGTCATCTGGTTGATGAATAATCCATACAATGTTTAAAAGTGAACATTGCCCAATTGGAAGAAACCAGGGAGGGTTTCTTGAAAGTTGCTTCAAATTTGTATCATGGAAGCATGGAACACTCAGAAGAGCACAGGCTTTGGAAGCACACAGAGTCCTTAACCCCACAGCTTGGACTTGTGTTACCATAGGCAACACACTCAACCCTCTGAGTTTGTGCCTTCATTTGCAAAGTGCAAATAATCATACATATTTCACAGAGTTGAAATAGGACTAAGATCTTAAAGTATCTAGGAAAGAGCCCAAAAACTAGTAGATATTTAATAAAGGGTCTGTATCGTTTACTCACAAAAACTGAGTAAGCTAGAGAAGGATCTGGGGAAGACGTTATAATGTTCTGACATTTAAACAAGCATCTTAAAGAAGAGAGAATGATTTCTGCTGGGGACTTCGTGGGGAGGGACATGACCCCAGGGAATGAAGTAACAGGGAGGCAGATTTTTACTCAGTATAAGCACCAACTATATAATGATCAGAATATACAGAAATTGCCAAGGATGGCATAATAATAGTAAAGGGCATTTCATCCCTGAAGATATTTTTTTATTTTTTATTGGAGTTCAATTTGTCAACACATAGCATAACACCCAGTGCTCATCCCATCAAGTGCCCCCCTCAGTGCCCGTCACCCAGTCACCCCCACCCCCCGCCCACCTCCCCTTCCACCACCCCTTGTTCGTTTCCCAGAGTTAGGAGTCTCTCATGTTCTGTCTCCCTTTCTGATATTTCCCACTCATTTTTTCTCCTTTCCCCTTTATTCCCTTTCACTATTTTTTATATTCCCCAAATGAATGAGACCACATAATGTTTGTCCTTCTCCGATTGACTTATCATCCCTGAAGATATTTTTAAGGATAGACCAGCAGGTAAACATTTTCCAATGGGCTATAAGTAGAGTCATGTGCTGGGTTGGTGGATGGACCAGAACACTCCTAAGACACCTGTAATATCTAACATTTTAGACTTTATAATTCTCCATGGTCCAGGACACCCACGCTGGGACCTCAATGTTCACTGTTGGCAGATCTTCCCAAGTGTAGGAGTGTCTGCGATGAAACAAATTGAGAGGTGGAGGATAAAAATAACTAGATCTTTTTCATCTAATTCCAGAGTGAATGCATATTTTATAAGCTAACTCAACTTTTCTTCAGGGTACCAGAAAATTCGCAGTTACACTGGAATGAACCATGGATGCAATTATATCTAAATGCACCCAACCTTTTCCTTTCCAGATTGTCTATAAAGATGGGCTTCTCTATGTCTATGCATCAAACGAAGAAAGCCGAAGCCAGTGGTTGAAAGCATTACAGAAAGGTAATTTTTAAAAGTACTAAAAGGGAGTCCTCAATTGAGTTCTGTTGAGGCTCGGTGGGGGAAGGATGTGGCAGTAAAAGGACCCACTGCCAAGAGAGAATCTGCTGATTTTCCTACCAACCTCAGAGAATGTGCCACGCTCATGCTCATTTTGCATTCTCGTTGTCACGTGGAGCGAGCCTGTGGGTCGGATCCCCTTTCCTGCCCTGCACAGAGCTGGCTATTGTGCCTTCCAGCAGCGTGGAGGAAGCCAGACCACCTGCTCTCCATCCACTGTGCTTGTCTTTACCCAGGCAAAGTCTGTGTTCTCCTGGGGCTGGGTCAAGGCCTGTGGCTACCGTACTTTGGCTGTTTACAGAAAGTTCTAGCTAAGTACTAAGTACTTATCATCTGCCAACTACTGTGTCAAGTACTTAGTAAAACATTTCCTCAAGTAATCTTGACAACTCAATAGAAAGGGGAAATATTATTCTCCCTTTTTCAGATAAGTGAAATTAAAGAGACACGGCCAGTGTCACGTACCTAATAACGGAGAACTCATAATTCTACTACCCCAGCCAGGCTTTTTAACCAGGACGGAATAAATGCTAGGCAAAACCGGGGATTTAATGGAGCTTTTCCTCAGGGATTCCTCGGCTGCTCTGGTGACAAGCTGTGATAGGAGAGAGAACGTTGCTAGTAATTTGGCAACATGATGTTTCTCCCTGTGATATTCTTATTTGAAAGGAAGATAACTGTGTGAGGATAGTACAGAACTCGAATGGATGACTCTTCTGGTGGAATTTCAGATATTAAGCCCCCAGACAGGGTGAGGTTTTATTTTATTTCATGCTAAGTTTGAGATTAGGGTTCTTTCTCAGTATACTTCAAATTATACCCCTTTAGACAACCACATACTCCACTTTGATGCAAATACATCCTTTTTGTCACACATAGGGCTTCATTTTTCCTTTGCATGAAAGGGTTTAGCAACCTCTTCTGTAGGATAGTCAAGTGGTCCGGTGAGGGGAGAAGCCTCCCTCTTCCTGCTCCCAGCTTGCAGGAGTGAGAAGGGCATCCCTTGTAGAGACAGACAAGTCTGCCTCCAAGTCCTGCTTTGCTGTGTCACCTAATAAAACCACCTCCCACCTCTGGATCTCAGTTTCCAGACCTATAAAATGAGAAGTCCCGTTGCTTTCTCCCTAGAGTGATCATGAGCCACAAATGAATGACTCACATACATATTAAGGTATCCTACACACAAACGTGAGTCAGTGCGGTTACAGTGGGGCCTGTAGGATGAGCTCTCAGGTGCTGCTTCCCATTCAGGCTCCTCTGGAGGGATTTCCTGGGAGTAGTTGCTGTGTAGACACCTCCAGTGTGCAGCTATGAATCATGGCCTAGAGTCCTCTGTGGGTCCTTCTGGAAGGATAGATGGCAAGCAGGTTTGGGTGGGCCCTGGAGAGCTCAGGTAAAGGCACATAGAGCAAAAAAGGAGAGCAGAGGGAGAGAGAGGCACAGGTGAATCTCTTAGCCCCTTGTAAAACTTCAACTCAGTGAAGTCGGGGGGGGGCAGGATGCCACTAGCTTTCTTCTCTGCCACCTTTCCAGGCTCTTGGGAAGGCTCTGAGCTTTTCTAGAAGCATCCCTTGCAAACTTCAGCACATGTTCTACTGGCCACAACTGTGTCTCATGGCCATCTCTACATGCAAGGGAGGCTGCACGACAGTATCTGGTTTTTCCAGCCTCTCTGCTGGGAAAGAGTAAGAGAGAAGGTGGGTGAGATTGGCTGCCAGCTTGAAGGAAACAGCTGTCAGGCTGGCCAACCAGCCGGCCGCAGGAAAACAAAGGAGTTTCCTCGCTTAAATCCTCTCCCCTATGAAGCCTTTTTCGTCTGCGATTTAGCTCGGGCATGATAAACTGAGCTGGCGTGGGAAGCACAGCATTTTCCAGATGGTGGCCTATACTCAGGAGGTGTGGGCTGACGTCGTGAGGACTCGGGTGTGTGGGCCACCAGTTCTGAATCCAGCCGACCAGATGTGGCTAAAGCGTGTCCTCCTTTCCAAAACTGAGAACTGCAGCGGGTGCCCCAGGGAAGCCGGCACCTGTGCGTCGGATTATAGGACAGAAAGCTGGGGCCCGAGTCTCGGATATGCTTCTTACCAGAGGCTTGTGAGCGTGAGCAGGTTACAGCACCTCTCTGCAGCTCACCTAGCTCTCTAAGTGCCGTGAAGACAATCCCAGGTCCCCGCAGGGCTGTCGAGTAGGTGAAACCGGAGGATATATGTGAGGGGACTACGTCAGCTCCTACACACACATTAATATATGCGAGTTCCTCTTATTGTCATTATTAAATGGTGCGAGTGTCGCAATGTGGACTTTTGGACTTGACTGGAAAAGAATTGGTTACCCAGGAAACGAAATTCATGTAGTAGGAAATAACAGGAATCCCGGCATGTGGGGAGCAGGAGCCTGGGGAGCAGGAAGGCGAGTAATGCGCCCAAGGAATCTCAACGACCATTTGGGACCAGGGTCAGAAACCCTGGTTTTCTTTTCTTTTCTTTTCTTTTCTTTTTTTAAGAATTTATTTATTTATTAAAGACAGAGAGAGAGAGAGGCAGAGACACAGGCAGAGGGAGAAGCAGGCTCCATGCAGGGAGCCCGACGTGGGACTCGATCCCGGGTCTCCAGGATCACACCCTGGGCTGAAGGCGGCACTAAACCGCTGAGCCACCCGGGCTGCACCAAACCCTGGTTTTCTAATCATAACTCCTTTTGCTTTTTTGTGACTTCTGTAATAATTTCCCTTTAGTTCCCATTAATATTTAGCTAAGTACTTTCATGCAGGTGCTTTCAGCTAAGCTGAGCTGAGCTAAACTAAGGGAATGGTAACACTCTAGGCTCACTGTTAATTGAACTTGTGCTCTGAGCCAAACGCTGTGCTGGATGCTTTACATACATTATGATTGGATCTGATCCAATGACCCAGCAGAGCAGTAATTATCTCCAGACACTTCCTTGAATCAGGGTTGGAAAGGAGGGGCAGAAGTCTCCTAGGATTAAAATAAAGAATCCTTAAGATGAGCATAAAATCCAGAAGAACTGAAGTCACACAGAGAATCAGTCCTCCCCACCTAGGGACTCTTCTTGAACTATTCTCGGCTGAGACCTTGTAGGTTTCTCTGCTGCATTTTGAGAGAAGCTAATTTGGTGTAGAAACAATATTCTACTCCAATATTAGAATTTCATTTCTTTGGGGGCGCCTGGGTGGCACAGTTGGTTGAGTGTTTGACTCTTGGATTCGGCTCAGGTTGTGATTTCGGGGTCATGGGCTCGGGATCCGTGTTGGGCTCCACGCTTGGCTCAGGAGTCTGCTTGGAACTCTCTCTCCTTTACCCTCTGCCCCGCCTGTGCCTTCCCCCAAAGTGAATGAATAAATCTTTTAAAAAATAATAGCATATTTGAAAAAAAATTCATTCTTTAAACATTGCCCTATTACCATTATTTTTTCCATTATTTTTTAAATATGCACATATTCCTAGAAAAGTAGCCCCACAAACCATAGTGTAAATAAGTCAAAGTCACAAAAGACAAAGCAGAGATGAGGTTCGGTTCCGGATCAAGGGAAACTAGAAAACTAAAGGCCACATGTGATTCTGGATTGGAGCCCCAATCAGAAATAGTGAGTGATTATCAAGGGTAATACTGGAACAGTTGGAAAAATTTTGAATATAAAATATTCAGCGACAGTGTTGTTTCAGTGTCAAATATCCTGAATTGGATAATTGTATTATAGTTATGTAAGGGACTGTCCCTGCTAACAGAAGTCACATGCTGATGTGTTTATGGGTGACAGTGTTTAGGTCATGATATCTGCAACTTGTTCTGAAATGGTTAACAAAACATAATAATAATTTTTAAAACTTTTTTTAATAATAAATTTATTTTTTATTGGTGTTCAATTTGCCAACATACAGAATAACACCCAGTGCTCATCCCGTCAAGTGCCCACCTCAGTGCCCGCCACCCAGTCACCCCCACCCCCACCCTCCTCCCCTTCCATCACCCCTAGTTCGTTTCCCAGAGTTTTTAATAATAATAATATGTATATATAGAGAGAAAGAAATAAAGCAAATATGGCAAATAGTTAAAAGTTGGTGAGTCTGGGTGAAGGGTATATGGACATTCATTGTACTATTCTTGAAACTCATCTGTGTGTTTGAAATGTTTCAAAATGAAGAGTGGAGGGAAGTACATGTTCATTCATATTCATTCGAAACTTCTCTTCTTGCTAAGATCTAGTCCTATCCTTCAGCCTCCTTCTATGACAAGAGAACAACATGTGCCCTGACCCGCTTACTTCCTTTACAGATGTATTTCTAGAACCCTAGATCACCAAGTTAATCTGTATATACATTTTCTAGTTTCTTTTGTAACATTGATAGAAGTTATTTTGTTGTTCTCACTATATACCTGGGTAGACTTTTTTTTTTTTTTTTGGCATATTTACTTCTGAGTGAAAGACTTATATCCTTAGGGAAACATTTGCTCTTAGCCTGGTGGCTGGCAAAATAAGGTTTTCATTGTTCTGTGATAACAGCACTTACTGAATGTGTTTCTTCTCTTGGGCCAACATTTGCTCATGCTGTGTTTTCTTCCTGCCTGGTCCCCAGAGATAAGGGGTAACCCCCACCTGCTGATCAAGTACCACAGTGGGTTCTTCGTGGATGGAAAGTTCCTGTGCTGCCAGCAGAGTTGCAAAGCGGCCCCAGGATGTACTCTCTGGGAAGCATGTAAGGTGACCCCTCCCCCTTTGTTGGGCAGGACCCTGGGTGGATGGTGCCCCATTAGGCAAACCTGCCAAACAGAACAGCTCACCGGCTGGGGAAAGGAAGATGTGCCAGATTGGTTGACATCATGAAAATCCAGCCTCAAAAATGCTCTCGGGCAAATGAAGTCTAATTCTAATAACAATATTAACATTTGCCATTCTTCTGTTTTATGAGAACTGTTTTTTTTAATTGGAATCATGAATCAAGCAAGGGGCTGTTTATTTCCTCCCATACTTTTTCCTGGCTTAAGATAGACTCCAAATGGGTAGAATGGGTGAACATATTACCATGGTTCATAACGTAAAATAAGAAACGAAAAAAATCAACATTCTTTTAAAAAAAATACGTTAAAGGATAAAATTCAAATAACCCTTTTAATCACCGTATATACCAAAATGATGGACGACCAAGTTTTAAAAAAGACATATTTAAAGGGTTTACCTTTTGTACCTGTTTGTTGAATTCTTAGTAACACCACAGAAGGTAGCGAAGGGATTTCTTTAAGTGCAATCAGATTCTATCCGGAGATTTCTTTAAGTGCAATCAGATTCTATCCGGAGTTATATTCCTAAGAACACCCGCCTGAAACTTCATCTTGGGACAGAGAAGAAGGCCCACCGAGTGGCTCTGCAAGGCTAATGGAAGGAAGGAATTAGGTTGTTTTCTGCTTGTGCCTTATAGGATCCCACCCATCTCTAGGATATTTACATGAGGTGGTCTTTTTTCTAAGATTTTTAAAAAGATTTTATTTATTTATTGGAGAGAGAGAGAGAGAAAGAGAGAGAGAGAGAGAGAGAGAAAGTGCATGAGCAGGGGGAGGAGGAGAGGGAGAGGGACAAACAGACTCCATACTGAGCATGGAGCCTGAGACAGGGCTTGATCCCATGACCCCAAGATCATGATCTGAGCCGAAATCGAGTCAAATGCTTAACTGACTGAGCCACCCAGGCACCCCATAAGTCAGTCTTATGTATTTTAGAAGTTTATCATTGTTTAACAACATTAGGTTTTGAATAAATTAAAAAAGGAGAACTGATTCTGATAGCAGTTTTACCAGCCTGAACAAAATATGCTTGGATTACAACTTTAACAAATTGAATAAGATCAGTGGTGTGATATCACTCTAGGAACTGAAAAACACACAGGGACCTGAGCTGTTATTCAGATTCACCCCATTTTAGTATTGACACCTGACAGTCACATTGGTGGTATCACTAGTAATCTGACAACAAAAATCAATGAACAAATGTCCATTGTGTTTCTTTTCTTTCTTAATTAGGCTACACAATGAACACTTATTAATCTTAAGTATATTATGTTGTCCTTCATACTCACAAATTAGAGTGATTTAATGAACTATACAGAAATTACTGTGTATGGATCCTCCCTCCACTGTAAGGGGCTGAGGAATAATGTTTCCTTACGGCATTAATTCTTCCCCCGATTACTCTGTCCATGGTCTGGCATCATGAGCCAGCAGGCCAGAGTCTAGCTCCGACCCCAACTCCCTGCGAAAAAGCAGGAAAAAAGGCCAGAGAGAGCACAACCTTGGGATCATCTTCCTAGGCTCTGTCTGGATCGCATCTGCCATATGCTCTGGGTGCAACAGGCTCTTCGCCAACCTCTGAGGAAAGCTATAGGTTTTGGACGTGCTGTGGCCCCTGAGCAGCAATGATACTGTTTAATTAGCCAAGTATAACTTACTCCTCTGCTGAGTTTCAGGGCAGCCCGTGGGTACAGTTACTAGCAAGGAAATAGTTGAGAGTCTGCTTCTTTCTGTCTCTAAGATGCCCTGGGCCATTCCTTTTCCAGGATACATGGCCTACAAGTAAGTTTACCATACACCCCAGTCTCATTCTGTAGCTGGTGACTTGACATAATTTTTTAAATCTTACTTATCCCTGTAAGAAATGTTTCAGTTTGGTTAGTAAACCATACGGTCCTACTTATAAGGCACCTAACGGCTTCACACTCATATCCTGGGCATCTATGTATATGTAGAAGTGGAAAGAGAAACCAACAATTATCATAAGAAATGGAAGAAACTATGGGATAGGTTTGCTCATTTATAAATCAGCTACTTATAAGCATCTTGTATGAGTCAATCAAAGAGGAATCAGACATGGATTCTGACCCCTAGTGACATAGGTACTACCCAACGAGGGCAGATATCTATATTTCAAATATAAGGTGGAAATGCGGTAACATTAATAGTTTAGGGTTTTTTAAAAGATTTTATTTATTTATTCATGAGAGACAGAGAGAGAGAGAGAGGGAGGCAGAGACACAGGCAGAGGGAGAAGCAGGCTCCATGCTGGGAGCCTGACGTGGGACTCGATCCCGGGTCTCCAAGATCAGGCCCTGGGCTGAAGGCAGCGCTAAACCGCTGAGCCATCCAGGCTGCCCTAGTTTAGGGATTTAGAGGAACTTGAATTTTTTATCCATTTGGGAGGATATTGATAATCAAAGGCAGAGGACTAGAGTCTGAGTTGGGTGTTACAGAAGACAGCAACAAAATCACTCCAGATGCTGTGTCTAAATTCACTTCATCTGAAGCATTGATCGCATAAGCTAGTTCATTCGTTTGCTTCCTAACATTGGGTGTTTGCTTTGTTTTGTTTGAAGTCCCTTCTGATATTACTTGGTTTTGCTTTTCAGACGCTGATCTGCACATTACAACTCACGAAGAGAAACACAGAGTTCCCATCTTCCCAGACAGAGTGGTAAGTCAATATTAAAATATTCTTTGCAAAAATAAATAAAAATAATATCTTTGCATAGTCAGGATATATTAAATTAACCAAGAGTTGCCAGGTTCAAGACTAGAAAATATGGGCTCCATTCAGACTGTTGAGCAGAGAGAGGGAAGATGTGAGCTACCACCGGTGGCAATGGCAGTATCGAATGTAAGTTCAAATATCACATCATTTGATCATTTTATATTGTTGTACTTAATAACCGGGCCTTTTCTAAACTGTAAGCACATAGTCACCGAAAAATGGGTGCACGTGGGAGACTTCCAAGACCACCTCGTGTGAGTATCCGGGTGAAGGATGGGACTCCACAGGGCACAAGCAGAAAATAACCTAATTCTTTCCATCCACTATCCCTTCAAGGCCACTTGGTGGACTCTCCCTGAGATTGCTCTCAGATGCTCTCCAGTTGCTCTCAGATGAGCCAAAATGTCCTGATTACTAGTAGTCATGAGAAGAACCTCTAAATTGTCCCATCCAATGTTATAATCATACGACTCCAAACATCCTTCCAAGTTACAACTCCACATAGCTCAGGTGTACATCGGCTGGCAGCCTGCTTTGCAGGGAGGGCCATGGAGAAGCTGAGATTCCTGACTTTTTTGTGGTTGGGGCCCAGAAAGGGGGGGGGGTCTAATGAAAAACAGTCATTTGTGGCTGATCTCATCATGATTCTGGCAGGGGTGGCTTCTGGGTGAGACAGTTTTCCAATGCTGATTCTTTAGCTTATGGGAAGTTTTTGTGGGTTTGCCACTAGAGTGCAGATCCAAATGTAGTTTTATAACAGAGGGGTTGTCTTGATCCTCAGCTCTTGGGTTTCTAGTCCTCACATTTCTGCTGGGTCAATTCACCCATCTTGGACAGAGTTCCTTTTGAGATGGCTCCCAGAACCTTCTCCCAAGGGTGGAGTTGGCCGACAGGAAAACAAACAAAACCTTGACTTCTCTGGCTAATAAAACTGTATGCGGCTCACTCTCACAGTACAGGCTGCTGCTCTGCTTTTGTTCTGCTCTCCTGGGTTTGCAGCCAGAGCCTCCTGCATTTAAGGCTTCCCAGGCAGGTATCAGCTTCCTCAAATCCCAGGGCACACATAAAGTGGCCTCCCAGTGATTCTTTAGAAGCTCTCCTAAAAGTTAAGGAGTGTCTCTACCCATCCACTAGCTCTATGGTTGTCTTGGGTATTTATTTTCAGCTGCGTACATTCACGTATACCTCTCTCTTTCTAAGTAAAAACCATATAATCTTTGTGAACCGACATGAAGGACAAAAAGAAATCCTTTATTAGAGTAGGTTAAATTGGGTCTCCCAAATTTCATGTTCTCACCAGAACCTCAAAATGTGACCTTAAAAAAATGTGACCTTATTTGGAAACAGGTTTTTGCAGATGTAATTAATTAAGGACTAAGATGAGATCATACTGGATTAGGATGTGTCCTTACAAGGCGAGGAGAGGACACAGGGAGATACACAGAGAAGAAGGCCGCTTCAGGACCTAGGCAGACCAAAAACCAAATAATCCAGTTAAGAAATGTGCAGAAGACATGAACAGACACTTTTCCAAAGAAGACATCCAGATGGCTAACAGACACATGGAAGATGCTCAACATCACTCATCATCAGGGAAATACAAATCAAAACCACAGTGAGATACTCTCTCATACCTGTCAGAACGGCTAAAATTAACAACAGGAAACAACAGGTGTTGGCAAGGATGTGGAGAAAGGGGAACCCTCTCGCGCTGTTGATGGGAAGGCAAACTGATGCAACCACTCTGGAGAACAGAATGGAGGGTCCTCAAAAAGTTAAAAATAGAGCTACCCTATGATCCAGCAGTTGCACTACTAGTTATTTACCCAGAGGATACAAAAATACAGATCCGAAGGGGTGCATGCACCCCGATGTTTATAGCAGTGTTATCAACAGTAGGCAAACTATGGAGAGAGCCCGAATGTCCCTTGACTGATGAATGGATAAAGAAGATGTGGTATAATGTATACAATGGAACATTATTCAGCCAACAAAAGGAATGAAATCTTGCCATTCGTAGTGATGTGGACGGAGCTAGAGTGTATTATGCTAAGTGAAATAGGTCAGTGAGAGAAAGATAAATACCATATGATCTCACTCATGTGGAGTTTAAGAAAGAAAACAGATGAAAATATGGGAAGGGGGGAAAGAAAAAAGGAGAGACAGAAACAAGCCATAAGAGACTCTTAAGGATAGAGAACAAGCTGAGAGTTGATGGAGGGAGGGGGTGGGGGATGGGCTAAATGGGGGATGGGGAAGAAGGAGGGCACTTGTGATGAGCGCTGGGAGTTGTATGTAAGTGATGAATCACTGAATTCCACTCTAGAAACCAATATTGCACTGTATGTTCAATAACTAACATTTAAAATAAATAAATAAATAAATAAATAAATAAATAAATAAATAAAGACGTAGGCAGAGATTTGAGTTATGCTGCCACAAGCCAAAGAATGCTAGAACCACCAGAAGTTGGAAGAGGCAAACAAATATTCTCCCACAGAGCTTTTAAAGGGAGCACAGGGATCCCTGGGTGGCGCAGCGGTTTGGCGCCTGCCTTTGGCCCAGGGCGCGATCCTGGAGACCCGGGATCGAATCCCATGTCGGGCTCCCGGTGCATGGAGCCTGCTTCTCCCTCTGCCTATGTCTCTGCCTTGTCTCTGCCTCTCTCTCTCTCTGTATGACTATCATAAATAAATAATTTAAAAAAATAAAGGGAGCACAGCCACAGTGAAGTCTTGATTTTGGACTTGGGGACTCCAGAACTATGAGAGAACAAATTGGATTTGTTGCAATCCACCAAATGTTATGGCAGCCCAAGGAAACTAATACAATTTTTAATATTTGAAGGTTTTATTTTGTTATCAGCAACATTGCTATTTTCCTTTGGGTACGTGCTCCAATAGCGACGCTTGAAAATGATGGCTTTATGAAACACCTAAGGGCAATGTTCAGAATAAGCAAATTTACAGGGACAAAAGGTTGATTAGTGGTTTCCCAGGGCCAAGACGGGAATGGGTGACGGTTGACGGTCACAGGAACCTTACGGGAGTAATGGCAATGTGCTCAGACTGGATTGTGGTGATGGTTGCCCAACTTGATAAATTTATCAGACTTCGCTGAATTCTACACTGACAAAGGGTCAATTTTATGGTACGCAAATTATAGTCCAATAAAATTTGTTTTAAGTAAATCTGCGCGCAGAGGATAATATAGGAGCCAGAAACCATTGCATCTAATCTCTGGCAAGGAATTCTTTGGGAAATGTGCTGAAAATTATCAGTCAGGCAAATCAGTGGCTGAGGGTTCCTAAGGCTGTTTTGATTGTAAGCTGCCCTAAGGGATCAGGGATCAGAGTATCATGAAAACATGTTTTCCTTTGTTTTGCTTTTTTACCAGAACATTCAGTAGAGGACTTACTTTGCGGAGCTGAGGAAATTTAAAAATCCACTTTCTAGCCGTTCCGTTCAGATTTCCGTTTAGGGAACTTTCCACAGCATTTATTTCTGGACAGAACCACCGCATAGCTCACAAATAGCAGTGTCCTGCATAACGAAAATTTCCAGGACATCAATCCCTGCAAAAAAGTAAAACTACAAGCATGAAAAGTTAAATTCAGAGCTTATATATTTTTACAGGAATTTTTAATAGAAGTATAACATGCACTTAGGAAAATATACGAGCCCTAAGTGTTCAGCTTGATGACTTTTCGCAAACTGAACATGTCGGTATAACTCTCACTCAAATCAAGAAACAGAACATCAAAAGAAGAAAGAAAGAAAGAAGAAGAAAGAAGAAAGAAAGAAAGAAAGAAAGAAAGAAAGAAAGAAAGAAAGAAAGAAAGAGAGAACAGAGAACATCACAGAAGCCCAGGGGTACTACATCCCGCTGAGGGCAATCACTAGCCTGACTTATACCATCGAAGATTACTTGCTCGATATTGGCCTTTAGAAAAATGGAATCATAAGGTATATAGTCATTTATCATCTGACTTCCTATGAGATTGACCCACACTTCAGTGTGTGGTTGTCGTTTACTCCCATCGCCGTGTAGAAGGATTCTACTGGGTGACTATACCACTGTATCCGTTCTGTTGCTGCTGTGACAAATTGCCACAAATTTAGTGACTCAAAGCAACACAGATCCATTCTCTTGAAGTTCTCAAGGTCAGAAGTCTAATATAAAATGGGTCCACGCGGACCCTTCCTTCTGGAGGCTTTGGGGGGGGGGGAATCTATCTCCTTGCCTTCTCTAGTTTCTAGAAGCAACTTATATTCTTTGGTTTCTGGCCGCCTCCTCTATCTTCAGAGCCAAAAGCATAGCACCTTACGTTTAGTATAAAATATGTTTCTTATTTTATCCTTTAAGTGGGCATTTAGGTCGTTTCTAGTTTGTATCCAATTGAAATAATTCTGCTATGAACATCCTTTTACATGTCTTTTGATTTCACTGTTGAGTGTGCGTGTAGACTTTCTGGACCATAGGCTACGTGCACGCCCAACTTTAGTAGATTCTGGGAACAGCTCTTCAGTGTGGTTATAGACTCCCTACTCCCACCGGTGAAGTGTGAGAGCTCTAGTTGCTCCAGATCTTTGCCAATACTTAGTATTGATTTCCCTTGATGCCTGTGTCTTTCTTTTCGTTTCTTTTTTCTTTATTTCTCTTTCCTTTCCTTTCCTTCCTTCCTTCCTTCGAGCTGATGCACTTGGCCTGTCAGCTCCCAGTAGGTGAATCTGTGCCTCACTGTGATATATTAAAATAAAATCTCTTGTCCTCCAAAGCTGAAGATTCCTCGAGCAGTTCCTATTTTCAAAATGAATGAACCATCTTCGAGCACCACCGTGGCCCCGTATGACAGCGACTCAAAGAAAAACTACGGCTCCCAGCTAAATGCCAACATGCAGCATTTTCCAAGAGAAGACTGCCCTGACTGGTGGCAAGTAGGAAAACCGAAAAGGTAAACTTCGACTTTGAGTCGGGCTGCCCCGCACGTGGGGAGGCATCCCCCACCCCCTGACCTTGGACCTCAGCCTCCGGGCTGTCCACGCAGCCGCAGCTGACACAGGGCTGTCCCCTCAGAAAAGCCTCAGTGCCTGAGCCAGGAGCCCGGGCAAGCAGCGGCCCCCCTGGGACTCAACAGCACGGACTTGCCATTTAGATGATGTGCTCTGTGATCTTGCGCATCTAATTCCCACCTCTTTCTCTCCCCCTTGCCCCCTAATAACCCTACATGCTAGAGCTCAGAAGCTTTAATATATCTCCTTCACCTGAGACTATTTGGGGGGGGAGGGGCTTACTTTTGTACCGAGCTTACAGGTGACAAGTAACCCTCCCAGCGAGGCCTCGGCTGCCTTCTCAGGATGGGCTCCTTCACCTCTCCCGACATGATCAGTTTTCTCACGTTTTTTTTTTAAGCCAAAAGATGCTGCCGAAAGCCAGAATCAAAACTACCTTGAAGGCAGGACCTAAACTGTGTATCTCTCCAGGGTCTGGGGCCGGCTTGGCCCCGTGCCTGATGCTCACCAGAGATTGAGCTGAATCGCAAGATGACAACAGAGGAAGGGACAAGTGACTATCCTTCCTTATTCGCTGCCCCAGACTTCCTCCCCATCCCCTTGTTCACTGTCTGACATCTCCTCACTCGGGGCACTGGGCCTGGGGGGGCTGTCTTTTCCCCCAGTGGATGCAGAGCATCTCTCTGACTCCCCCAGTCATCCCCTTTCTTTGTTTTGTTCTTTCCATCCTCATCGTTTTTACCTAAAGCAAATGCCTCACTGTACCGAGGATACAGCCACGGGGCCACACAGAACTTGAAAGAGTGTTAAGTGTATTCTTGTTGTTGCTTCCGGCATAACAAATTGTGGCACTTTTCATTTCAAAGTGGAGCTAGAATCCAAGTATTAATCTATACCTGGTGCCTGGGGGGACATGTCACAATTATTTGCCTGCCAATCCAGTGTTCTTGTGGAAGGAGACCCTTAATAGATGCAGGTCCTAGGATTGGTGTCATGCCAGCTTTGTGTCAGGTCCCCTTCCTACCGGAAGCCCCAGGGAGTCATTGACAAAAATGCACGGCGATTGCTAGATCCTGTCTTTATTGAAAATGTTGACTTTTTTTCATCATGGGTTTTTTGCATTAATTTTTACAGAAAAAAATCTCATTACAACGTTATTTACCTTGACCACTGAGTTTTTCTGACGCCCCTCCTTAGATTTTGCACCCAAGATTCAGTCCCAACTTTGGATTTTCCCCTAGAACTCGAGAAAGCTAGTTATCTGAACAAAAGAATTGATGAATCACTTCTTAGCATGAGTAGCATTACGTCAGTGAGTGATGATAATTGCTAAAAGGTCTTTGTGGATTGAATTTTTAAAACACAGTCGTGATTCTCAGCTCACGTAAGTAAATAATACTTCTTATTAATTATCCTCACTTGAGGTGCTTTGTAATTCTTTTTCTGAGTAGGAAAATGATGCATGCTTCCATTAAAGCATTCAAATATTGCAGAATATTCAGGGTACGTTCTTCTAGAATGTTTCCTATGCACATGCTACCATGTATAGAGAATGAAAAAGTCAGATTCTCACCACGTAGTCTTCTGCGCCACTCGCTCCCTTTACTTCACATCTTGGATATTTTTTTTCCCATTTAAACGCACGAGGAGGACACACTTAAGTTTTAGTGTGAACAAATATTGAGTGGTGGTAAAACATAACATACGTCTTGCCATCAGTCATTTTTAAATGTAGAGTTCAGAGGTGTTAGGTACCTTCACACTGTTGGGCAAGCTCCTCAGTTATTTTTTTAAGATTTTATTTATTTATTCATGAGAGACAGAGGGAGAGGCAGAGACACGGGCAGAGGGAGAAGCAGGCTGTTTGCGGGGAGCCCGATGTGGGACTCGATCTCGGGACTCCAGGATCACGTCCTGGGCTGAAGGCAGGCGCTAAACCGCTGAGCCACCCAGGGATCCCATGGTTATTTTGAATGTCTACGCAGTGTCCCATTATGTGGCTAAACCTAAGAGATGCACTCTGGAAGGACAGTCTCTGCCTTCTTTAAAGACAACACAAAGGCTAAGTAGACTGCTTAGCATTTTAAAATACGAGTTTTCTTATGAAAAGATGAAGCAAAAAAAGCCATGCTAGGAGTGAGTGAGGTTCCTTGGAAGGCACTGCAGTGTTGAGGGCTTTCTCAGGGCATTCCTTGAAATGGAGCCAGAGAAGCATTTCCTTGTTAGGGAAGCTTGTCACTATGAAGGGTGGTTTTGAAAAAGATCCTGAGATATGAAGGCAAGCAGGAAATAGGCCCTCCATTCCAAACAAAACAGCCTTTGGACTTGGAGAGGTAGGCCCTTCCTCACGTTCTGGTTGGCACCCAAAACGGAAGAGGGAAAATGACGGGTGGCAGAGGGGTGATGAAGATCCTGCGGATCCATCGGCGTCCACATGGAGTTAAAAGTTCAGTATTTTCCAGACTTTTATTTATTTTTTTTCCCGGACTTTTAATTGCAACAGCCACAAGGAAAAGAACATGTTAAAATATATAAGTGACCGGATGCTTGCATATCGACCAGAGAATCAGGGCAAATCCGGTGGAGATGATCTACTAATCCCACGTTGCTATTCACAGGTCTCTTGTTTAGGAACACGGACAAGCTACCACTTGTCATCGGGGTCCCTGCCAGGATGAAAATGCAAAAATAACTCATTAGCTTGAATTCCCAAACCAAGTGAAATGTGCCGGTCAAAATGTTCAATGAAGCTAAAAGATATCTAACACAACTATTTTTGTCCTTGAACATTTACAAATAATCAGAAGCTTACAAAATGTATCTTTTGTCATAGCAGTGACGATTTCGGGGGCAGTAACCAGAGGGAAAGGACTGGTGTCAATCACAGCACCTCAAAGATGTCATGGTAAGTCAATGCACACTCCTTTATGGCTAGGGTTTGCTTCCATTTGCAGGAAAACTAACCAAATTTGCAATCATTTTGCAACCAGACTTCACGTTTAAGGTGAAGGCAAGCCAAAACAATTCATGTAGTTGGCCTCTCTGATCCCTTCAGTTGATCTGAATCGATGACTCGTGGGTTACAGTTTTCTTCACGGTGATAGTTCCCGTCCATCATTCACGACATGCACCGGTGTTAGCATGAACAGGAGCATACCTGGCTCAGCCTCTCTAGCAGGAGGAAAACCCACCGAGAGTCCAGTACCTCTTCTCTAAGAATTGCTCTATACCCAAGCCGAATTCTTTTTGAACCTCATACTAGAGCTGCTCCCGAAAGCACTCATCTATTTCATGAGCCTGCTCTTCCAAAAGAGTCAAACAAATCCGTGTTCCTGGGGGCCTCCTGTAGCAAAGAGCCATTTTCTCATTAAACCGGGCACGAACTCAACTTGTGAGTCATTCTCTCTTCACTTTGCAGATACCCTCCCAAGTGCAAAGAGGGAACCCTGACAGTCTAAATTTTATTTACAGGGGTGAAAGCAGGGTGGGATTTTTGACATTGCACCGCCAGGTGATTGCATTATTTCTTGGTGGTGGTTTGCATTCGTATCATTTCCTCTCTTCTTAAGGGGATTTCCTGAGTCCAGTTCATCTGAAGAAGAGGAAAACCTGGAAGACTATGAGTGAGTTTGAAAGTCCTCTGTGTTCCTCTAAAACTAACATAGATGCTTCTATTCCATTCTTCCCTGGAGGCATTAGAGCAGATGTCTCAGACTTGCCCGGGAGGCTGTATTTACATGGGTAAAGTCATGTGAGCTTCTGGGCCATTTGTCTGGATGACGGGTTGTTACTAAGGGAAATGTTTTTCTTCAATCTGGATTATCTAAGTTGGCTGTACATATTCACTGGATTTATCATATACCTGGTGTCCCCTTCACTTCACTTTGTCTTCATGGATCAGCATATGACATTTCTGCCAATTATTTCTTCCCAGGAGGTTTCTAACCAGGGTGATGTTTGAAGGCTCTTCTTAGCACCAAGTCCCATTTTTGAAGTTATTCATGATGCAGTCAACAAGGTAGCACAACTGAGACTTGAATGTGACAATATTTATATTGAGAGAGTCCTATTTCTAGGGTGACCTCATCATTTAGCATCCAGATTAGGACATTTGACACAGAGAGAGACTGAGCGAGAGAGAGAGAGAGAGCGCTATTAAATATTGCACCTGGACACCAGGCATAAACTAGACTCTTCTGGGTGAATAGAAATGTATGATCACCCTAACTGTACTGGGACAGGTTAGCCTGAGGAGCCCTTAAGGTCTTTTCCAAAATCTAAGACTGTCTCCTTCTACAAATAGGGACAAATAAGTCTCCTGAACTTTATTTAAAATTGGCACTCCTTAGAGGTGGGAGTGATGCGTCTCCCGGACACCTGCTCCCCGGTGGTGGCCAACTCTCTTGAACACCAGGATTACACATATTTTCAGTTCTGTGTTTGTATGAGCGCTGTCACTGATATATTGCCTCTAGGTACAGTGAGAGGTTTTATAAGTACATGTCACTGTTTTGCCTCTTGGGTTTACCTCTAACCCAGCTCGGCCCTAGGCGTTGGTGCCACGTTACGGAAGACGTGATGTATGCCCCACCTCTCTATTAGCATGGCCTTTTCACCGCCTTCTAGCACTTGATCCCTACCTTCTGCCCCAACATCCACCTGCAGGAAAGCCTCTGATGGAATAATTCAAACTAAGACATAAAAGACTGAGAAACACCAGCATAAAAATGATCCAAAGATAATAGCGCTTTGACGGATGACAAAGACTTAAACCCATGGGAGTGAACTTCGAATTGTACATGTCAGCCTTTAGCATTTTGATGAGTTAGAAGTCTTTCTTTGGTTTGGAAAGCCCAGATCTGACCACATGGAGAGTCTCTATCTCCAGCATTTCTAAATTCAAATGGTGCATGAGAGGTGTGCTTTGGGGAAATGATCAAGAGAGACCTACTCTCTTCAAAGTCAAAGAGATGCCTAAGGACAATCAGAAGCTGAGGTCTGTGTGACCCGGGACTCAGCCTCTCACACTGTGCTTGGTGGCCCTGGCTTCTTCCTTTATCGGGGGCACTGAAGCATTTCTTTGGTGGCCAGAACTCCACAGGCAATTCTACTCTTGCTCTCTTGAAGGCTGAGGCACGGAAGCTTCGATGGAAAGTCATATCTTAGGACCAGGCTTAAGGCTCAGCTGCTCGGGCACTGATGAGCTGAAATCTTTTTTAAAACAGAGCCAGACCTCAGCAAAATTATGACACGAGCAAAGTGTGTGTGTGTGTGTGGGGGGCGCTTATTCACAATCTCACCTTGCTTCTCCAGGCCTCTCTCCTGATCCCCAATCATCTCTTTCTCCTATCTCCCATAGGCATGTATCCTGGATCACATTCCCCGAGGAATCTTTGGATTAGCTATGATTAGCTTAAAATATTAACTAAGAAGAAAATGATCAGTTCATACCTCAAGGATTAATTATAGTATCTGTATGGGTAGAATTAGAAGAGACTTTTAAACTTATCAAATTCAACTCTCATCCTCATTTTGTAAATGGGTAATTCCAAGGTCAAAAGAGGCTAAGTGGCTTGTCCAAAGCTGTACAACTACTTATTAGGAAGTTATGTCTAGATTCCAGACCTCCAGGCTGACTGGTGGCTCTTTCTACCTCACTGGCCTGCCCAGCAGCTGACACCACCCCACCCCCCACCCCCCGCCACGTCCCACCTAACACATTCTCACCCTCGGGTTCTTCTTTCCTCCTCGGATATTATTCTCTAGCCAGAGGGTCCTTGTAAGCCCCCAAACCCATGCTCCATCCCCCCTCACACCCTGTTCATTTCCCTAGTGTGACATTCTGGCCAAAACCAAAAGACTACACACATTGTTGATCTCACATGAGAAACAACTCTGTGGCCTGCTGAGCTCTACATACAAAGTAAGATGTTATGCTCTCAGCTAACGTAGTAAAAAAGGCAATACTTAAAGATTACACCTGGTGGCACCTGGGGGGCTCAGTTGGTTAAGCGTCTGCCTTCAGCTCAGGTCGTGATCTCGGGGTCCTGGGATCCAGCCCTGTGTTGGGCTCCCTGCTCAGTAGGGAGTCTGCTTTTCCCTTTGCCTTTGTGCTTGCTCTCTCGCTCTCTCTCTCCCCCCCCCTCTCAAGTAAATGAATAAAATCTTTTTTTAATTTATTTATTCATGAGAGACACACAGAGAGAGGCAGGGAGCCCAACGTGGGACTCAATCCCGGGTCTCCAGGATCAGGCCCTGGTCTGAAGGCGGCACTAAACCGCTGAGCCACCCGGGCTGCCCAAATCTTTAAAAAAAGAAAATATTACACCTGGCTGTCCCATGCCATCTCTTTCTCAGGTGGCTTAATATTACTGGCTTAATATAACCACAGAGGCTTATCTACTGCAAATCAAAAACATTTGTTAGAAAAACATTTGCTTTGAAACTAGATGCTATAAAGTGTCCTTCTATCAGATTATTAAAAGAAAAATATAGGGTTGAAAGACAGGAACTAAAAAAAAAAAAGGAAAAAAAAGACAGGAACTCTCATCTATGGCAACCCCAGCTTTCCCAGTGGACCATTCTTCATTGGTCTAATCTCTGGCTCTCCCTCCAAACAGTGGCACATAGAATTTAGGCACCTGCTGGAAGGAGGCCAAAGGTTCTTAAGTGCCAGCCTGTGTGAAAACACAGAGACACAGGCCCTACCCCAGAATCATGCTCAGGTGGTGGAGACTCAGGAATCCGTATTTTTGAAGAGCCCCCTGGGGGGATTCTCCGGGGCGGTGAGGTGTGGAAATCCCCGATGGAGGCCGATGCCTCCGGATTAGAAAGCTGGGTGATGAGTCACCCTCGACTGGCAAACATGCAATTCTTTCTCGTTGCAGCTGGTTTGCAGGTAACATCTCCAGGTCACAGTCTGAGCAGTTACTGAGACAAAAGGTAAGTCACCTGGTCTTCAACGCAGCCTCTGAGAACCTGTCGCCGGGCGCAGAGGGCACGGGGCTTACTTCTGGCGGAGACCCCCCGGGTGTCCTCAGGGCGTCAGGCGTCCAGCCCCTGGCTTACAGGCCCTGCGCACGCACGTAGCCACTTCCTCTGGCTTTCCTTATCTCCTGCTGGGTCGTCAGCCACTTCCACATCTAGCGGTTTGAAACAAGATTTATGGTTTCTCACCAGTGTGCCAAGCGGGTGCCTCCGTTCCGCCCGTGGGGCTGGCGTGGGCCTCCTCACGGCGTGGTGAGCCCAGGCAGCGGGACACGGCGCAAGGCCTGCAGGTCGCTCCACGCACTTAACATTTCTGCTTTTGTCCTGCCTGCTAACATCCTACGAGCCAGAGCAAGCCCCGAGGCCCAGCCCGGACTCAGTGGGGGGGATGGCACAGGGCAAGAACAGAGGCATGATTTCTGGGGGGCCGGGGGGGGGACATCCTTGTAACAGTCCAGCTCCACCGGCCCTGCTCAGTAGCACCTAAAGCGGAGTCCAGAGGCTGTAACAGGGCCTAGATTTTGTTACTAAATTGGCACAGAATTACCAGAAGGAAACTCTTTCCAACCTGCAAAACTGGTGCTTTGATATAGTTCGACCTAATAAAGCACGCCAGTGGGTTTCTTTGAGGGGTACTCGTGAGAATGCGATGACGCCACCCCCTAACTCTGAATCTTGTCACATTGTCACGTGCCTATGGGTCTGCCTCTCCCGATTCTGGATCTGCTTGGAATTAGCCCAAGTCATTAAGAAAGACAAGCTGAGCATGGAACTCTAACAAATGATTTGTTCTGCACCTTTGGTTTTCTAATGCCTTCTCGGGTATTATATTCCACGGCGGTGGGTGGTTTTAAATGTTATTTCTGCAAGATTAAAACATCAGGCTTGCACAAACACCAAGCAGAGCAAACCATCGGGGAGGGTTAGAAGCTAAGTGGGGAGGGAGAGTCGAGGCACACGGGGTAGGTCTCTAAAGGAAGAGAGCGAGCAGAGGAGGAAAGCTGCCCCGTGGGTCCCCTTCTGTGCCAGCTGTTGGGTGACCTGGGCCGTCAGTGACGTTCCAAGTGGGTCTGAAAGATCCACTTCCCTACCACCTACCAGGAAAAATAGTTTTCAAGAATAACGAAAAGGTTTTCTGTTCCTTCCCCTCTTTTCTTTCCTTTCCAGGGAAAAGAAGGTGCGTTTATGGTCCGAAATTCCCGCCAGGTGGGAATGTACACAGTGTCTTTATTTAGCAAGGCTATGAAGTGAGTATCACACGGATTTCCTTCTCATCTCTTGTGCATGTTCTCTGCATATGCTGGCCATCGAGTCCCATTTGGGGATAAGACACCATCTTCAACCTCTGGCATCGTGGATCAAAGTATTTCTATTGAATGCAACTGTTTGTAGTTGCCTTGTCCACTCGGCCTCTACTCTGAGAGCTTGTTCCCTGGGGGAGTCGGGTCCTCTTCTGCACATCCCGGGCAGCAGGGGGGTGCACCGCCCGCCTCAGTACACACCTGTTAAAGGAATCTCGGGCTGTTCCCCTGGACTCGGTCCTATGTCTAGAAAGAGAGAAAAAGAGCAACGGAGCCTGTCCACTCTTGGCCTTAGCCACCTGCTGAGCTGAGAAACCCACCCCAGGCTCTGGTTTTTTAGCCAGTGTCTCCAGTAGGGGACAGAGCTAGCAGAGAGTCGAATCAGTGTATCTGTGTTCCGCAGAAAGCTTCTTTCCGGGGTGCTGACTTCTCTTTGTGGTTAAGAGCTCTGGCTTGAAGCTGCACCTCGGGGTCCCACTCCCGACTCTACCATTTCAAGGCTCTATGTCCCCGACTTCTGTGCCTCGGCATCCCCCTCTGAAAAGGAAAAATAACAATGACGACTATGTTGTATGGATGAAGTGAGTTAATTCACGTGTTGGATCACAAGGGTGCCTGGCACAGAGTGAGCACTTCATGCATGAATAGCAGTTACTTTTATAGTTGTTGCTGTTTTAAAGATTTTATTTATTTATTCACAAGAGACACGGAGAGAGGCAGAGACACAGGCAGAAGCAGGCCCTGCAGTTTCAGCCAAACCTGATACCAGAAGTCTTCCAAGTCAAGATCCTTGACCCCAGATTTATTTTTGAAGGTGGCCAGGTAGAAAAAAAAGCAGCAAATAGCTAAGGAATCAAATGAAAATAATCCAAATTAATGAACACGGAAGCTTTCTTTTTATGAAACGTCATCCATGGGCTTGAATGAATTGCATGCTGAGACCAAGAGCAAAGTAGCCACTTGCAACAAGAAAGCACCCCTTTTCCTTTTTATAGTTGCAATTTTAACCAGGCTGGCATTACAGCAACAATTCATCAACAGTTTCTTTTGCGCCAAGCATAGTGCAAATTGCTATATATAAAATTGCATCTGATCTTCGTAACACCCAAATGAGGGTTGCCAACAAGCAGTGGAAGGGGATGCAAAGCCCAGCTTTTTTTTAAAGATTTTATTTATTTATTCATGAGAGACACAGAGAGAGAGAGAGGCAGAGGAGAAGCAGACTCCCTGCAGGGAGCCCGATGTGCGACTTTTTCCCCGGACTCTGGGGTCACGCCCGAGCCGAAGGCAGATGCTCAACCACTGAGCCACCCAGGAGTCCCAAAGCCCAGCTCTTGATTAGAGTACGGCTCTGATATCTAAGACAGGCGGGTGTATTATTCCTCATTAGCCCAAATCAATGTGCTTCAATTCACCACTATTTTCCAAAAGTAGAACAACAGGAAAAACGTGTTTTATGTGGAAAAGGTACAAGTTCATAAGAGGAATTAAAGGGTATCCCCACCCATTTCATCTTGCACGCACCACTCCCAAAAGAGCCTCCCACCCATGCTCTGGATGAGAACACCCACAGCCTAATCACCGTTGTCTACCACATTTTAATCTTCATTATTATCCTAAAAGAGAATTGGTGTTCAGAATAATGATCTTTAAGAACTGCAGGGCTCTCGATCATCAAAGGAAGATTCCAGAGAGGAACAGTGCAGAAAGTTGAGATTTTATTGTACATGAATTCTGTATGTGTACAAAAGATGCGTTGAGTTCAGAGAGGAGCTCTCTTCCGTAATTACCCATTGTCATGGATAGCTCTAGAAAAACATCTCATGTCCAGAAACCTTCTGACTTCCCTCTCCAAAATTTGCGAATGCATCTGAATGATCATTTAACCATTGTTTGATCAAACTTCAATTGATAATCAAAAATATTCTAGGGGCACCTGGGTGGCTCAGTCGGTTAAGGATCTACCTTCAGCTCAGGTCATGATCTCAGGGTCCTGGGATCGAGCCCCGCATCAGGCTTCCTGCTCAGCAGTGAGCCTGCTTCTCCCTCTGCCTCTGCCCCTCCTCTTCGATTGTGCGCTCTCTCTCCCTCTCTCAAAATAAATAAAATCTAAAAAAAAAAAACAAAACATTCTAACATTCTTTCTTCCTTACCAGTGATAAAAAAGGAACTGTCAAGCATTACCATGTGCATACGAATGCCGAGAACAAATTGTACCTGGCGGAAAACTACTGTTTTGATTCTATTCCCAAGCTTATTCACTATCATCAACACAATTCAGCAGGTAATTTTTTTCAGTTTTTCTTTTTATGGGTCCTTGTTGAGAAGTATCAATTTTCTCAGGTATCACTGATCCTCCTAATAGTCTTAATATTATTGAGAACCATGAAAATAGGAATAAAAATGCTCTCAAGTCACACACCTGCTGTGATTTTTAGCCTACATTTCCCTGGAATATGACACTCTGCACTCTAAAATGCCAGAAAAATGAAGTTGAGTAAGTTAGCGGCTTAGGAATGGAGATTCTCGTTATGAAAATATTTGCAGTCTTTTTCTGCCTAGAGAAATAAGTTGATTACAAAATTCAAACATTATAGAAACGTTTATCATTGGAGAGAGGACCCCGTAGACAAGTTGGGGTCTATTCCAACAGAATCTTTTGGTCTGCTGATACTAACACTTACTATTTATTATAGATATGAATGAGTTATATATGTGTATGTATGCACACTATGTTTTTGGGGGCTTTTTGGTTTATTTTTTTTTTACACATTATGTTTTTACAGAGATCAGATCCTTCCCCACACACACTGCTTTTTCAGCTTGCTTTCTCTGCTCAACATGTCTTAGTGGTCTTTCCATGCACATACATATCGCTCATGGTCTGTTTAACAGCTGCATAGAATTCTACAGTAGAATTACTCCGAAATGTGTTCACCCAACCCTGGATTGATTAGCGGTTGCATCGCATACAGTATTTTCACATCATGATCGATATTTCAATGTACAGGCCTATACACGTAGCTCTGTGCATCCATATGAGTGTTTCTGTAGCCAGATTCCCTACAAGTGGAATTTCTTTTTTCTTGTTGTTGTTGATAATTTATTTTTTTTTAGATTTTATTTATTTATTCTTGAGAGACACACAGAGAGAGAGACAGAGACACAGGCAGAGGGAGAAGCAGGCCCCACAGAGGGAGCCCGATGTGGGACCCGATCCCGGGACCCCAAGATCACGCCCCGGGCCAAAGGCAGGTGCCAAACCACTGAGCAACCCAGGGATCCCTGACTTGAGCGTTTAATGCAACTTAGTAATAGGTTCGATTTTTTATTTTTTTTTGTTTCGATTTTTTAAAATTGAGTGGTTTGCTTTTTATTTTGTGCCCTTCTGTACTATTTAGATTTTTTAACCAAATTATTGAGCTGTATGTATATGTATATAAATATAGGACTATAAAAAGCAGAACCAAAATGGGAAAACTATTTATTTATTTATTTATTTATTTATTTATTTTTAAAGATTTTATTTATTCATTCATGAGAGACACACAGAGAAAGAGAGAGAGGCAGAGACACAGGCAGAGGGAGAAGCAGGCCCCACGCAGGGAGCCCGATGCAGGATTCGATCCCGGGACCCCAGGATCACACCCCAGGCCAAAAGCAGGCGCCAAACCGCCAAGCCATCCAGGGATCCCCAGGAAAACTTTTTAAATGAAAGATTCCATCGAGTTACTTATTTGATGGGATTTTTAAAAATCACATAAAGATGTTTTACTCTTCTAATTTTTGCCTTACATTGAGCTAGTCAAGTCAAGCAAATCAATACAGCTACAGGATGAACATGGTCAGAATGGACCCGCTCTCTCCATCACGACATCCTGAACTCTGTACTTTTCCAGCTACTCTGGCGAGAGCACAAACAGAGGGGTGATGTAATGTGATGTGATACGATGTGATGATCTGGTGCTGATTCCATTGCAGGCATGATCACACGACTCCGCCACCCTGTGTCGACCAAGGCCAACAAGGTTCCCACCTCCGTGTCCTTGGGAAATGGTATGGACAAACACTTGGGCTCTTAAACTCCATTTCCCACCATTTCTGGTTTAAAATTTATATATTATATATATATATTATATATAAATTATAGTTTTATTATTATTATATATATAAATTTATATATATACACATATATATATTTGCCGTTGCCTGTCCTTTCTTCTTCTGGGATTCTGTGCCTATTCAGGGGAGGCAGTGTTCAACCTTGTGTATTTAGGATAATGACATCCGCCCAGATCACAGTTTAGTTTGCTTTATTAAAAAAACTCTAATGATTATTTTACCAAGCTAAGAGCATCGAGCACGCTTTCACACCAGGTATTTCCAAGCTGCCTCTAGTTGGCAAAGTACCCTAAGCCTTTTGTCAAGAACTCTGGCTGCTTCAAGAAGAGTATTGTCCTGTTGGCATTATCGTGTGGTCAGAGAGGTCATATAAGACTGCCTCACGAAGGGTTTTTTGAAGCGATCAACTTAAAATCAAAAGTCTTGCTGTTCTTCATATTGTCAATATGAAACTCACTGGAGAAGTCCCTTGGGAAGCTGTTAGCCCCAAAGCCTTCCATTCTCATCCTGAAGAGTGTCTATAATGCCTCATTAGGAATATGGGAACTGAAGAGAGAAGAGATTACCCTCCTGAAGGAGCTGGGGAGTGGTCAGTTTGGAGTAGTCCACCTGGGCAAGTGGAAGGGCCAGTATGATGTTGCCATTAAGATGATCAAGGAGGGCTCCATGTCCGAAGATGAATTCTTCCAGGAGGCTCAGACCATGATGTAAGTTTCTCCTGAGGAATGGCAGTTTGGCCCTTACCGTGGGGGTGGGGCATTCACGCTAACAGGCCTGTCCCCAACATTTGCAAGGCCTAGAGCAAGAGTCCACATACGGCAGGTATTACTTAGAAGCTGTAAAGCAAGCTGACACACTGGTGGATAAAATCAGTTCTATGCTCCTACTTTAACGGGTAGACCTCTGTACCAACCTCAGAGGCCATATTCCAGTTTAGAATTCCCAAGACTCTTGGGAAACCAGCCTCTGGCACATGTCAGCCCTCAACCACCCACTCTACCCCTCACCTTACTCTTCCCACCCCAGCTCTGCCCTGCACTGTACTCAGTACTCAAGTGCAGACATAGCATTCAGTACCGCCAAGCTCCCTCTGTGTCTCCAACAGACAGCTGTCTATCAGCTAAGGATCTTGGTTAGGGGTAGGCACACCAATAGCATGGTTCACTCTTAGGGGGACTGGCCCAGGACGAGTCCACACAGTCCTGGAAGAGGCCTCAGGACTCCGTGGACAGGGGATTCCAGAGTCCTGGTACCCTAAGGGTGATCAAGAAAAAGGGATGCATGGGTGCTGAGTAGGTATGCCCTGGCCCTTCGGGGAGGTGCGTGGTGGGATGAGGAACAGAGTGGGGCTGTGGAAAGTACATGCCCAAGGGCAGGAGCCTCTAGGGGCCAGAACTAAGGCAAGATTGAAAACTAATGCCCTATGGACAATATCCTTCTCCTTCCTGGAACCAGTCTCACAGAACCCCTTTCTCACCCTACTTCCTTCCTCACCGGATAAATGAAGATGCACTTCCTAACGGGCCTTAGCTCCAAACAGATGTGTTCTTTTTCTCTTTGAACTGGCTCGCTCGAATGTTGTCTCTCTATCTCTATCTCTATCTCTCCCCCTCCCGCCCCCTGCTCTTACACGGAGCACCCAGGTGTGCCTGAGACTCTTCTGCTCTAGCACGGAAAGGCCTGTGATCCAGGAACCCCTCAGTCCCAGGCAAACTGGGACAGCTGGTCATCCTGCCTTTAGGGAACTGATCAACATGATACGAAGAGCAATGCCACAGCAGGATTTTGATCAAAGACAGTTGAGATCACGAAGCCTAGCCTGCTGCAGAGTAAGGGCCCTTTAAAAAAATTTTAAACACTTATGTGGCATTTACAGGCATCTCTCTGAGCACTTTATAAATATCAATGCATTCAGCCCTCCTAAGAAGCCTGCGACGGATGTACCATTGTTATCTTTGTATTATAGGAAGCTGAAGCACAGAAATGTTAAATAATGGGTCCAAGGTCACCATGCTAGTAAAAGTGGCAGAGCAGAGATGCAAACCCAGGCAGATATTCCAGTGTCCACTTCCTTAGTCATTCTCTCATGAAGACCAAAGGTACCAGGACAGTCAGAACTATCACTTTGACCATAATTGCAGAACTGTCTGGAAGCAGAGGTACCATGTGTAGATAGCCTTTGGCAAGGGCTGGCTTCACGGGCCACCTGCACCACCTTGAGGGCTGCCACATTTAGAAGGGCTCTGCACTTGGTTTACTGCTGTGATGTCCCCATCTTGAGATTCTCTATTTTTTTGAAGATTTATTTATTTGAGAGAGAGAGAGAGCATTTGAGTGGGGGGAGGGACAGAGAGAAAGGGAGAGAGAATCCTAAGCAGACTCCCTGCTGAGCGTGGAGCCCGACACAAGGTTCAATCTCATGACTCTGAGCTGAAATCAAGTCAGACACTCACTGACTGAGCCACCCTGACCCCACACCATTTTGAAATTCTGAATAATCCTTAAATAAATATTTTCATTTCATACCTGGTCCCTACAAATTATGTAGCCTGTCCTGCCTTTGGCAATTATACTGTCTTAAAACTGGGGAGGAGGCCTGTGATGTCCTCCTTTTGTAGGACAGAAAAATCTAGGGGAAACTCCTTTAGGTTTATAGTGTAACCCGTGTCATGGTGTACCTTTAAAACATAGTTTTTGCTACTAGATGGCTGGTAATCACGCAGAATCATGAAAAGTCATTAACAAATCACCTAGTCATAAAGAAGGAGGTCAAACTGTACCTGAAGAGGACAATGCTACCGCTCAGCTGATGGCCAATTTGAGGCCTATCGTGCGGGCAGTATCAGTTGCCATGGTGTCCCACCATGGGGCCCCTGGTCAGTGACTGAATTTGTTCACAGAACAGCTTTTATTGGGTGAGGGACCTTTGTCCCACCACTAGCCGCCCCCCCCCCCCGTAGGGAGCAATGCTGAGTTCCAGGTCGTTCTCTAAAAGAGCTGAAAGGAGGCATGACAGAGCTCATAGATAGCCTTGAGCAACCTGATAAGGCATGTCCCTAAACCAAGAAGGAAGAAAATAACTACTTAAATAGTTATAACTGGGGCACCTGGGTGGCTCAGTGGATGAGCATCTACCTTTGGCTCAGGTCGTGATCCCGGGGTCCTGGGATCTAGTGCTGCATCAGGCTCCCTGCATGGGGCCTGCTTCCCCTTCTGCCTGTGTCTCGGCCTCTCTCTCTGTGTCTCTCATGAAAAAAATAAATAAAATCTTTAAAAAAAACAAAAAATAATAAACAGTTGTAACTATAGAGAATATTTAATAAATGCTCATAAAAAAAATTCTAAAATCGACATGTTGGCTTTAGGTTTACTTTAAACACCTGAACATTAAAGAATTAGCCTGTACATTGATCAACTACATGGACAAGCGGATGAGCAGCGTAACAACTGAGCGTCTATATGTCATCACCTACCAGAAGGGCTATGTCATATCATTACTATTTTCTAAATTAATTATTGAAAGATAACGTGAGGTGCCTGGGTAGCTCAGTCGGTTAAGCGTGGGACCCGTGATTTCAGCTCAGGTCAGGATCTCGGGGTCATGGTATCAAGCCCCACATAGGCCTCCAAGTGGAGAGTTTGCTTGAGATTCTCTCTCATTCTCCCTGGGCCCCTTCCCCCACTTGTGTGTGCTCTTTCTCAAATAAATAAATCTTAAAAGAAAAAGAAAGATAATGTAACAATAATGTAAAACGAATTTAAAAAAAAAAAGAAAAGAAAGAAAACTCATGGCTAATCTCACTTCCCTAACATGGCAACTATTTTCATTTTTCCTGCACCCTTCACATTCTGATACAACTGTTTTTTGTTTTTTTTTTTTTTTTTGAGAATAAAAGTGCTTGGACTTCAAAACTTAGAAAGTTAAATGCTTTAGAGTGGAAGTGATTGCCCTCAGTGTGTGGCTCCCTCCACATCAGGCATGGAGGCTCTCTAGATGCCGGGAGACTCAATGAGATTTTTGAGGCAACAGACCCCTGTTCTGCTGGTTCTCTGTGGGAAAGGTGCACGGAGCACCCACAACTGCTAACTTGGTACTGGGGGTGTTGATGTCGTCTAAGAGGCAGATTTTTTTTTTTTTTTTGCTTTCAAAGGCTAATGCTCCCAGAATAAAATGCACAACGTTTTTCTCTCTTTCTTTGTTCAAGTAGAAGGGGGGGATTAAAACAAGCAAAAATGTGAGAGTGATTGTTTTTCAGAACATCTGGAAACCGGAGTGTGCAAATTCAGTAGTGAACTCTGCCAATCTGTCGTTTCCAGGAAACTCAGCCATCCGAAGCTGGTGAAATTCTATGGGGTGTGCTCCAAGAGATACCCCATATACATCGTGACCGAGTATATCACCAATGGCTGCTTGCTGAATTACCTGAAGAGTCACGGGAAGGGACTGGAGGCGTCCCAGCTCTTGGAAATGTGCTACGACGTGTGTGAAGGCATGGCCTTCCTGGAGAGCCACCAGTTCATACACAGGGACCTGGTAAGCAGAGCCGCTCAGGGCAAGCAAGCAGCGCAGCGTCCCCACCTGCAGTGACGGGGTCCTTGGGAAGGACATCAGGGGCGAGCGCTTCGCTCTTCCCGTGCCCACCTGTGACGTGCTCAAGCACATGACATTGTGTGATGAAAACCGCAATTGCAAAATAAGAGATTGGGAGGAGCGGCCGTCAGGACGCAGGTGGCCGTGTCCTGGTAGGAAGGAGAACAGGTGAAAGGGAAAGACTTTAGTCAGTGTCGGCGTCTCACCAGCATTAGGTGCCAGGTGGCCTTTGCCCCAGGAGGGCTCAGTGCTGGAGCGGCCTGGGAAACCCCAAAGGGGAAGGAGGCGACATCTGCGTGTGTCTTTGGCGGGGGGTGGGGGGGTGGGGGTGGGCAGGGCCTGGCTGGGTGGGAGCTGCTGTTTATCTTTAGGGGTCCCCTTGAGCTCCCGAAGGCAGGCTGCCATCCCGCCAGGCCAGGGCGGCGAAGGAACCTTCTGGAAATAACGCTTCCCTTCTTGCCCACGAGCTGAGGCTCTGTGTTTAACGCAACGTCCTTCGGGCCGTTTGGCCGGGTGGGTGCGTGCGTGAAGATACGCAGGGGAGCACGTCTTCGCCCCGAAAGCTGCAGAATTGCCAAGGAGAAAGTGCCTCAACATCTGGGGGGTGCGATTGGCAATGTCAGGTTCCGTGAGGACTCCGCCAGCGGGAAGGAAGACGCTGGATTCTGGTGTCCGGAGATTCCGGGCCACTCTGACCACGTGGGGATTCTGTTTTTCTTCCAAAGGCGGCTCGGAACTGCTTGGTAGACAGCGACCTCTCGGTGAAAGTGTCGGACTTCGGAATGACCAGGTAAGCCACCGGGCGGCGACGCGGTGACACGTGGTTGCCCACCAGTGTGAACTGAACCACAGGACTTCTTTGGAAATAAGGCCCACATGAGGCAAACGAAGATTGTACAACTAGCAGATGATTCATGAATCACATACATAATATACAAGCATATATAAATAGAAGTATATGAAATATATAGGACTATATATAAACATATAATTATATATATAATTTATATGCAAATTTTTGAGATATATATGATTATATATTTAGTTATATAATATAACTTATATTAAATTATAAAATAACTTTTATGATATATAATTATAATAATTATATGATTTTTATAATAATTTTTAATGATATATAATAATATAATTTTTTAGATTATAATAAAATTATATATAAATTTATATTTTTATATATATAATTTTTATATAGAATTTTATATATAATTATAAAGTATAAAATAAATACTGATAAATATAAATATCATAAAGTTTAAAATAAACACTAGTAAATAGTAATAAATATTCAGATGTAATGTGTTATAGCCAGATTATTGGCATAAACACATTTTTTATGTATGTATTTTAACTCAAGCAGGGTTCCTTCAGCCCTTTCTGTATACTTGTTAATATTCATTCAAATAGGCATAGCGCTAACACTAGGAAAGTTTTCATTGTCATGTCATTAACTATTCTGTATAACCAAGTAAGGCATGAAAGTAGACTTTGAGATTCTGTTAGTTGGCATTCTAGCACTTTATCATTTAGAGAAATTATTTTATGGTAACAGTTTAAAGACATCTTCCATTATCTTTATTATGGATCTTCAGAGGCACTTTTCCTGGTTTTACAGAGGAAACAAAGATGCACACGTTGGCCTTTCCATTCAGCATTTACCGGGCACCTACATAATGCCGAGGCCCCGTGGGAGATCCTGATATGGACGGCATAGTCCCTGCCCTCAGAATCATCAGCTTAGTCCAGAGGGCAAGTAGATGTCAACATTAAGACAAAATACAGCTAGAAAGTTGTGTCAATTCAACCTAAACTCACACAATTCTGAGGAGGAATAGTATAGCTTCAAAGAAGCCTGAAGAGTGGACTAAGCCTACCTCTATATTTAGTGTACCCAGCCCTAAAACACCGTAAGAGTATCTGTTTTTTTTTTTAAGTTCATTTATTTTTTTTAGTAAGCTCTACACCCAGTATGAGCCTCAAACTCACTACCCTGAGATCATGAGTCACATGCGCCTCCAGCTGAGCCAGCCAGGCGCTCCAGGAGGATCTGTTTTTGAAGTCTTCTCCAAAATTCAATACTGAGAAGTGCTTCTCTTCTGGGACACCTCAACATGGTCGAGATGTCCCATTAGCTGTGTGCTACTTGCCGTCCCCCCAGCCGCCGTACACTGAGCCTCCTACACCGATTCTCCAAATGTGTAGCTCTCCAAGTGTGAGAGAAAGCGCTGCGTACGGCTTCATAGGGCAAGGAGAAGCTCCTAGGACAGGGAAACTGATCCCCACCTGCTCTCATAGTGGGAATACTGGCTGGTATGCTGGCATCCAGGGAATATACTTGTCAAGTTCTTTGAGGCTGAGAAAAAGGGAGACATGAGGTCTTGCTCTGAATAAGGAATCCTGGAGGCCATGGAACAGGCCCTGTTGCTCATGAAGTCCTGTGCTGCCACCATTCAGAAGCCTGTGACTTCACTTGAGCCTGATGACTCAAAGGAAAGTTTAAGCCATGAGCAGAACCCAGTGCCAGGGGAGTTTCTGGGTGTCTTGTGGTGTCTAGAGTTGCTGAGGGGGTCTGGGAAGGGAAGTATGGAAGGTGCTTTATGTAATCCCGTGAAAGTGTACTTTATTATTGCTATTAGTATACCTATTCTATTCATAATATAGTCAAAAATTAAATATTAATATAGTATTCATATAATATTAATATTGTTAATATTTCAAAGAATGATTTTCAAAACCGGATTTTTCTGACATTTTAAATTACAGTATATACCTCTAACACATTTTCAGTGTGTATAGTTTTCCCATGAAGTACATCCAAAATTTCAGTTTCCATATCTTTCATTTTCCTTTTTTAAAAAAGAAATTATTCATTTTATTATTGTTCATTTTATTCATTTAAAAAAAGAAATTATTCACTTTTATTATTCGTTTTAGAGGGAGAGAGAGCCAGAGCGAGTGGGGGAAGGGCAGATGGAGAGGGAGAGAGAATCCCAAGTGGGCTCCCGCGGAGCACAGAGCCAGCTGTGGGGCTGGATCCCATCACCCTGAGATCATGACCTGAGCCGAAACCAGGAATTGGGCGCTTGACCAACTGAGCTACCAGGCGCCCCTCATTTTCCTTTTTTCTTAAGAGTCCTTATTTATTTGCTTTTTTCTAGGCAAATATATGAGGTTCCCCTCTATTAGTTATAGAACTAAGAGATAGATGCTTCTTGTGAGAAATATAGCAAGAGCATAGAAGGTAAAAAGTAGAATCTGCCCCGCCTTCCCCTTATTTTCAGCAGTAGGAGTAACTACTGCTAACACATTTGACAGATGTCCTTTCATACCTCATTCCGAAGTATACCCAATCATATACACAAATATGTGCATTTATTGTTTGTTCCCACAAAGACAGATGAAGGGGATTAAGAGTACACTCGCTTTGAAGAGCCCCGAGTAATATATGGAGGTGTCAGATACTATATTGTACACCTGAACCTAATGCCACACTGTATATTAACTATACCGGAATTAAAATTTTTTAAAATGGAATTACATTATATGTATCTACTTTTGCATGTACCCATTTGCCATGGGCATTCTTTAATTTTGGGAAATATCGAGCTCCCTTGTTCCTTAAATGGCCACGTACTGTTCTGCTGCATTACTGTGCTTTAGCATATTTAATTGCTCCTCGACAGGTGGAAATTGAGGTTGCTTCTATTTTTATCATTATTATACAGTGCATATCCTTGAATATATATTTTTAAGGTCTCGATGTCTCCAGAGGATACTGTCCTTCATCATTGCTTGTAACAGCAGATCAGAAGCAACTTACAAGGTGAAACCCTACAACGTTAGTCCATAGGAGCGAATACTATTCAATCATTAAACACGATGCCGCGCAAGCAAATGTAACCACGTAGGGAAAATGCTCTTGTGATGCCGTTAAAGGAAAAAGCAAACCTTAGCACGAAAGAAACCCAATTTTGTTCACATTATACGTAGGACAAAAGATTGGAAAGTACCAGCAAGCGCGCATTACAAATTATCTTCAGGGTGAGATCCTGAGTCATTCTATTTTTACATTTTTTCGTGTTTTTCTATGTTCATCAAATGTTTTGCATTCAGATATTGGTACCTGCCAAGGGGGATGTGATTTTTCCAAAGCCTACAGGCCAGAAGCGGCCTTTGGGTAAAGCTACACGTTGCAAGGAGGCAGGAGACCTAGAGAAGCAAGGCTCCCCCCTCCCCAGACAGCAGGGCTCTGCGGCCCCCAGCACCCAGCCTGCAGAGGCCTCTCACTCTGCACGGCCCGGGGCCTGAAGCTCTGTGTGCACCTTTGTCCCCGCAGGTATGTTCTCGATGACCAGTACGTCAGCTCAGTAGGAACAAAGTTCCCGGTCAAGTGGTCAGCCCCAGAGGTGTTCCACTACTTCAAATACAGCAGCAAGTCAGACGTTTGGGCATTCGGTAAGAACTTGGCCACACGGGCCCCAGCCCCGTTTCGTAAGCTCGCTTCCCCAACAGGAAACCGCAAGAGCAGCAAACATCCATTCTTAGCAGAAGCCCCGAGCGCTGACGAAACGCCCCAGGGGCCTGAGCTAGAGATGGAAGAGGGTGCTGACCTGTGCTGGGCCGCGTCGGGCTGTCACTGTCACCGTAGGAAACCTGCATCCTGCTAGCGTCTTTGTATCGAACCGTAGGAGATACAAGCTCTTCCACTGGAGATTTCTATCTTTTTCTTTTTTTAAGATTTTATTTATTGATTCATGAGAGACACACACACAGAGAGAGAGAGAGGCAGAGACACAGGCAGAGGGAGAAGCAGGCTCCACGCAGGGAGCCCGATGCGGGACTCGACGCCAGGACCCCAGGACCTGAGCCAAAGGCAGACGCTCAACTGCTGAGCTTCCCCCTCTAACAGTCTTTGGAGAGGAGCCCTTAAAAACTAGAACCGAGTTTGCGTGAAACCCAAAATGTTGAAGGGCTTGAGATGTAGTCTTGGACGTCCTGCGTGAAAGCAGCTGTGACCACCATCCCCTTTGGCATCGACCAACCCTTTGGGCATGCCTGGTGCAAGCCCCAAACACGGCTCGGTGCTGTGTGCAGCATCCTCATTAAAATCCATCACTAGATCAAGGGTCAGCAAACCTTGGCCCAGGACCAAACCCGGTGGCCTGTTTCTGTAAATAAAGTTGTCCTGGAGCAAGCCTTGCCCACTCGTTCCTGTATTGTGTCTTATTTCCTACTGTAACCGCAGAGTGGGGTAGTTGCCAGAGATGCTGTACCACCTACAGAGTTTAAAAATACCTGCTATGTGACCCTTCACAGAAAAGGTTTGCTGACCCCTATTTTATTAAAGAGCCATACTGAAATTGAGTAAAGGTAATTAGAGAACAGAAATGATTCTTAAGTTGTGATTTGGTAGATTTTCTGATCTTTCTACGCTACGAGAAACATCAGGCCTGCTTACGATCACTGTCAGAGGGATCCAGGGTAAATTATCCAAATTATCATAAAGTTACGGATATATGAACTGCAACTGACACCTATTACATGTCTATCTTGGTCCATAAGCATAACTTGACTTTTTGACTTTTCATATGACATCCAAAAGACTGCATGAGTAAAAGAAAATTTAGTTAGCCATTTATTTTTTTATACGACACACATTTTTAAAATACTACTTTTGTCAAAGTAGTACCGTTCACTTAAAAAAATAATTCAATGTACACAGAAGAAAGAAAAGCCACGAAGATAGCATTGTGGTGAATACTTGACATCCTTTTGGGCTGATTAACTTGTCAAAATTAGTTTCACTCTCCGTGTGTTGATACGCCTTATGAAAGATGCTTTTAAAACTCAGTATCCTTACTCAAGAGTTACAGTTTGTTTTTGACCAAAAAGTGGCATCACCCGGCCTGATTACTCCCCGGACGCACTAGAAGTTGGCTCCGGGTATTTTCTGGCTATTTGCAAACACTAAATCCATTCGGAAGTAATTTGTTTCCAATGAGGACATTCAAAATGGACCAGGGCCTCAACAATTCTCAAAGGAGAGGAGGCCCCACGGATATTTGAAACAATTTTGGGATAAGTGGATGACCTTCAAAGACAGAACTGTGAAGGGAGCAGTATACTCTCGGATGGCTGTTTTAGAAGGTTGTTTGAAAAAAAAAAAATACAGGGCAGCCAGGATGGCCCAGCGGTTTAGCACCGGCTTCAGCCCAGGGCCTGATCCTGGAGTCGTGGGATCGAGTCCCACGTCGGGCTCCCTGTGTGGAGCCTGCTTCTCCTTCTGCCTCTCTCTCTCTCTGTGTGTGTGTGTCTCATGAATAAATAATAAAATCTTAAAAAAAAAACAGCCACAGCAACTTGTAATATTGCCTTATTGTAAATACTTTACATAAAATCTGTGGCCCTGAAAGTCAAAGAAATTTTGAAGTTAGTCCTTCAGGTACGGTTCTAGAATAATTTTCTTCCTTCTTACTTATTTCTGGCTGCCCAAAGTTTCGAAGCTGGCCGACTGTTGAAATCCTGCGGCTAGGCCAGGACGACAGCACCTTGGCCACCACTCAGGGAGCACGCGTAGTGGCCGGTGCTTTCTCCTAGCCGTGCTCGCGGCAACCCTGGGACGTGCAGCCCCCCTCCCCGGGGTGGAGACGGGAGCGTGCTCGGAGGGTGGCTTAGGCGCTGCCCGGCCTGTAAGCGGCAGAACCGAGCTCAAGGCCACAGCCGCCGCGGCCAGGACCCCGTATCTAGACCTGGAGTCCGCGGTGGCCTCCGAGGGGCTTCGGGATACCGTGAACATCCAGAGAGCGAGCACAGACGTGCCGTGCATTCACGTTCCCGAGAGAGAGCCAGTGGTGGTGATCAGAGTCTCAAAAGGACACCTGACCCACAACATACCAGGGACCATCGAGGCAAAAGGAGGAATTTTGTCAGTGATCTCACCTGTAAATCCGCTCGGGCGGCCGATTTGACGGGGCGGTGAGACGTGGCACAGCCGCCAAGGCAGAGAGAAAGGAGGGGCTGGGCTGGGGTTGTCTGTCCGGGGGTGTGGGGGGACGAGGCCCCAGCCGCCTCTCGGAAGCACCCCGGAATCTTGGCCCCAAGTAGCCCCCCTGCAGCTGCCTTCGCCGATGGCCCGCTGGCCAGCAAGAGGAGGACCGTGGAGAAGAGACAGTGGGCTCCGGAGGCGAGGGCACAGGGCCACCGTCCACGCCCGGGCCTCTGGCTAGGACTGGTTCCCCGGGCTCCCTCGCCCCGGCCCGGAGCCTCCCCGAGCCGCCGTGGGAGGCCCCGCTCCACAAAGCCTGCACCTGCTGACACGGCCTTTCCCTTTGTCCGCCGGCCGCCCTCCGTGTGCTGTAGGGATCCTGATGTGGGAAGTGTTCAGCCTGGGGAAGCAGCCCTACGACCTGTACGACAACTCGCAGGTGGTTGTGAAGGTCTCCCAGGGCCACCGGCTCTACCGGCCCCAACTGGCGTCGGACACCGTCTACCAGATCATGTACGGCTGCTGGCACGAGGCAAGTGCACCCCGGGGGGCTGGCGGCGGGTGCGCCCAGGGCGGTTGCCCAGGACCCGTGGGCCGGGCCGCTTTGACTGAAGCGCCTGCCCCGGGCGGGCCCGGCGGGCCTCAAGCGTTCGGGATTGAAACCCAGCAGCGCGGCAGCGCAGGTGCAGGTGCAGGGGCTACCAGCGTAACAAGCCACTTAACGTCCAGCACTGTTTGAAGAACTTCATAAATATATATTTTTTAAAGATTTTATTTATTTATTCATGAGAGAGAGAGAGGCAGAGACACAGGCGGAGGGAGAAGCAGGCTCCACGCAGGTAACCTGACGTGGGACTCGATCCCGGGACTCCAGGATCACGCCCCGGGCCCAAGGCAGGTGCTAAACCACTGAGCCACCCAGGGATCCCCAAGAACTTCATAAATATTAACCCATTTGTTCATCAGGCAACATACTAGGAAGTATGTGCTATCGCGACCGGAACTAAGAGGAGAGAGGCAGCCCGGGGGGCTCAGCAGTTTAGCGGCACCTTCAGCCCAGGGCGTGATCCTGGAGACCCAGGATCGAGTCCCACATCAGGCTCCCTGCATGGAGCCTGCTTCTCTCTCTGCCTCTCTCTGTGTGTGTCTCATGAATAAATAAATAAAATCTTAAAAAAAAAAAAACTAAGAGAAGAGGAAACAGACCCAGCGAGGTTAAGTGACTTGCCCAGGGTCACACAGCTGGGCTAGCGTCAGAGTCCCTGTTCTTAACCACAACACCGTGGGGTCTCTCCTGAGATAGAATACGTGTCGTGGAGAACCTATGAGCACGCGTGGGCAATGCATAATGGACACCAGTCCCTCCTCTCTTCCCATGCTCCCCGATGGTGACGAAACCATTCCGTGCACTTGGGGAATAAGAGGGTGTGTGGCAGTAGTCATGGAGCTCACGTGGCAGGGGACTGACTCACAAACCATCTACGATGTCCGTAGAACTAAGGGGGGTGGATGGTAAGGAAATACGAAGCTCCATCTCTGTCCTCAGGGAAGTCAGTCTTTACACACACCTGTGCACGCGTGTGGGCACACCTGCACACACACACGCCCCACTGTGAGATTGGAAACACCCAGCAGTTTCTAATTATACGTGCAGCATAGAAATGTAGGCAAGTGCAGAAAGAGGTCAGAGGAGAGCACTGTTATCTGAGCCAGGTCAGGGAACCTCAGCAGTGTCCACAGTCAGGTGAGTGGAGACGTGGTCAAGGGTGTCCAGGGGAGACCGGCACAACCAAGGTGAGGAGGCCAGAAGGAGCAGGGTGTGCTCGGCTGTAGCTACCGTTGGAAGGGCTGGGAATTAGTCGGAGGAAGAGGTCTGGTCCGGATGCTGCAGACTGAACCCCAGGGAGAGGAGTGTGAGTTTTGCTTTTTTACAGGCAATGGGGAGCCATGGAAGACTTTAGAGAGTAACTTGATAATAGGGGACTTTTAAGAACATTAATTGAAAAGCCCAAAGTTTGTAGCCATTATATGCTACTGCCTCGTCGACAGAGGGCCTGATGTCGTATTCCTGTATTCATTCCTCCACCAGTAGAAGGCAGATGGGTGTCATGGCTAAGCACGTGCACTGTGGAGCCAGAATGCCGGGGACCAATACTAGCTGTGTGACCTTGTATAAGCCTCCTACCATCTCTGTGCTTTACCAAAAAGTAGCCCTCTGCTCATAGGATTTAAAAAAAACATTTTATTTATTTATTAATGAGAGGCACAGAGAGAGAAGCAGAGACACAGGCAGAGGGAGAAGCAGGCACCATGCAGGGAGCCCCATGCGGGATTTGATCCCAGGACCCTCAGGGTCACACCCTGAGCTGAAGGCAGCCGCTCAGCTGAGCCACCCAGGCGCCCCCCCCATCATAGGATTATTGTGTGGGTTGCATGAGTTAATATTGTCAAGGCCTCAGAGCAGTGCCTGAACCACAGTAAGTGCACCTCGTGTCTGTGGTTGTAGGTTCACAGGGCCCCTGTGCACCAGGCGCTCGGCGGGGTGCTAGGAAGAACTTGCCGCACACGACGTAGAGCTTCTGTCTTGTGTTGGAGCCTCGAGTCCCCCACTGGCCGAGTTGCTGGCTGTATCACACAATAATACTTGATCCTTTCGCCTGACACCATCCCCTGGGATGGGGGCGCTTCATGATTTCCCACCCTATGGCACCTCGCTTGCTAAATGAGGCCCCCCACCCCTCGCACCCCTATGTAGCGCCTATGGTGCTGAGGGCCGCGGGCAGCGCTGGGCAGTCCGGTGGGGCCAGAGCAGAGTTAGAGACCTGCCGCTGCCCCCAAGCAGGCTGACTTCGTGCTGTCACGCGTCCGATGGAGAAGAGGAGCAGACAGGGATTTGGAGTCGAAGGCCGGAACCTGCCTGGCCTTTCCCACTCCAGCTCCTGGGACTAAGGCCAGGAGCAGATGGATGGGGCGGCCCCCAAACGGGAGCAAACTGCCTTCTTCCCACAGTCGGTCTGTTGAGATGGCTTTGCACAGAGACAATCCCGGGTCGAAGGTTCTGCACGTATCATTTTGTACATTTTGGTCTCCCACTTTTAAAATATCCTCTTTCACAATTTTTAGAAGCACATTCACAATTTCCGTTAGATTCCAATTTATCTTTCCCACAGTTCTCTGCACAAAAGTGAGTGTGTACATACGTGTGTGCTTCCCTTTCTTTCTTATAAGAAGAGGAGCATACAGGTTCCCTCTACGGGGTCGGTGCCCCTCCACCAGCGTGGGTATTTTCCCACCAGCTCGCTGACACAGACCATTGTCAAGCTTCTGGATTTCTGCCAATCTGAGAGAGGAGAGATGGCCTTTTAGTGCAGCTTGTATATGTACATCTTTCATCACAAGTGAGGTATATTTTTAAGGGCACTTGGGATATCTTAGAATTAGACAGCGTTTCTTTTCCCTTTGTTCTATCAGGCTTTTGATTTCCCTCACCTCGATTTTAAAGACCCCTTTATAAATTAAAGAGATGAGCACTTTATCTGTGAGAGTTGTCAATATTTTCTCCCAGTTTGTCATTTATCTTTTGGTTTCATTTATGGTTGTTTTTGCCTTGCAAAGGATTTTTTTTAAATATTTTTTAAAATTTTTATTTATTTATGATAGTCACAGAGAGAGAGAGAGAGAGAAGCAGGCTCCATGCACCGGGAGCCCGATGTGGGATTCGATCCCGGGTCTCCAGGATCGCGCCCTGGGCCTAAGGCAGGCGCCAAACCGCTGCGCCACCCAGGGATCCCTGCCTTGCAAAGGATTTAAAAAAATAGAGTTGACTGTATTAACATTGGCTTTTATTGCTTCTGGAAACCGAGTTAAAGTTGGATAGGCTTCCCCAGCCCCTGATTAGAGTAGCATTCACTCAGATTTTCCTCTAGTATTTTTATGGCTTCACTCTTTCACATTTAGGTCTCCGATCTAGTGTGCTTGTTGCAGTATATGGTGTGAAGCATGGATCCAAGGATGTCATTTTCTAAATGACTACGTGCTTGCTGCAGCACCATTTATTAAAAGACCATGTCATCACGAGGGATGAGATACCATCTAACAGTGCCGAAATAGCTAACAGAGGAGATTTCCATACACATTTGGGGTTATTTGGGGACTTTCTCTTCTGTTCTCTGATCTCTATTCATGTTCTAGCACTGCATTGTTCTAATTATAGAGGATTTCCAATACGTGTTAATCCTAGGTAGGCTAGTACTCCCTCATTACTCACCTTTTTTATACTTTTCCTAGCTATTTTTACAGACATTTTTAAAAATTGAGTTTAATTTTTTAAGTTTTAGTCCCAATGTAGTTCACCTACAGTATTACATTCATTCCAGGTGCTATTTCTGCATACTTTAAAAAAATCTATGAACTAGAGGGTCAATTTGTTCAGCTTGAAACTAACTTGTTCATCTTTTGGAGGAGATTGTGTTTAGTTTATATTTTAACTAGGGAAATTTGACATCTTTGTGATATTGATTTGTCCTCTTCAGGAACAAGTAACGTTTTTCTATGTGTGTAAGTCTACATTTGTCCTTTTCATCAGTGTTGACAGTTGTCCTCATTTTGGGGGCTGTGTTTCTGTTTTTATTTTATTTTGGTGTCGTTGCTACTCCAAATGGGGTTTCCTCTTCCATCGCGTCTTCTGACTGGTTCTTGTACATGTACCTGAAGAATATTGATTTTGTATGTTAATTTTGCAGACTGCTCTCCGGGTGAATTCCTTATCATTTGGGTTGGTTCTATCATTCATTCTCCTGGTTTTTCCAGGCATACAACCATATCTTATGCAAATAAAGAGACTTACTGTTTCTTTTCCACCTCTTAGGGCTCTAGTTGTTTTGTCTTTAGTGGAAATGTCCATAGTGTGTCCATGCTTAAAAAGTCACTAGCTTTAGGACTGAGGTACACATATCTTCAATATTTTATTTTTAATCATAATTTTCATAAACTAAGCCTTTGGGTTTTTCTTTTATTTAGCTTCCAGAAAAGCGTCCCACATTTCAGCAACTCCTGTCTTCCATTGAACCACTTCGGGAAAAAGACAAGCCTTGAAGAAGAAATGAGGAGATCTGATGAGAAGGACCGTCAATGCTGGCCAACATTTTCATTCCTTTTAAGGAAAGTAGCAAGGCGCAAACCATGTAATTTAGCTAATCGCATTCTGTATACTGTTTGCCTCTTGTATTATCTCAAAATGAACAAGGTAAGAAACAAAAGATTTCCTTGACATTTAAGTCAAATTAGTAGTTTTGTGTATGCTGCTCTTTATATTATTATACTTCCCAGCCTACAGCAGAAGCACATTTTCTGATTGTGGTAGACAGAGTGTGTACCATGTGTAAAGATTGAACAGAATTGAAAAATTCTTTGTTGGATATTTGTTCTTTTCCTTATATCATCACTATCACGATAATTAAATACGTTGTTAACAAGTACCAAAATGTGGACATTTGTCTTCATGTTTTATTGCTGTCAAACTTTAGCATGTATGCAAATCAAAAGGAGGGTTCATTAAAACAGATTCCTGGGGCACCTGGGTGGCTCAGTTGGTTAAGCATCTGCCTTTGGCTCAGGTCATGATCCTGGGGTCCTGAGATGGAGAGACCCGCATCTGGGGCTCTCCCTGCTCAGCAGGGAGCCTGCTTCTCCATCTCCCTCTGCCCCTCTTCCCCTACTTGTGTTCTCACGCTTTGCTCTCTCTCTTCCTCTCTCTCTCTCTCTCTCTCTCTCTCTCTCTCAAATAAACAATTAAATCCTTTAAAAAACCCACACAGATTCCTCAGGAACTACTCCAGAGATTCTGGTAGAGGAGGTCTGAGTGCAGCCTGAGAACATGTATTTTTAACAAGCTTCCAAATGTTTCTGTGCTGTCTGTCCGGTGTGCCCTAGGGGCCTCCTTATATGGGGGGGCATCAGTAGGTGGTGCATAATTTAATGCAAATGACTCTACTCTCATCTGACTTCCAGATTAGAACAATGACTCTTTGTGTCATGTATATATGCCATGCAAATACAAAACTAAAATTAAGGAATATTCAAGAATATAGCAAATACATTTCCACAAAGAACAGATTGTAAAAGATGCTAAGGTAAACTTGATGCCTTTTTTTAGCCTAATCCTTATCAATTTGGATACCGTGTAACCACAGTCTTCATTCTAGAATTGATTGTTGCCTTCTAATCATTTTCAACCCTTGAGTTTGGGTTCCAGGGTTTCTGGCTAGTTTGGTGACTGGCATTTCTATTTCAGTCTTGTATCTTGACACAGAGGTACAAAAGTACTATTTCAGTGTCTTGTGGTGATTACTAAAAGGTACTTTTGCTTTAAACCATTCCTGGGACTCCCCTCCTTCACAGCTTGCTGCTGAGCCCATAGGTTTTCCATCTCTTTTGAAGCACCTTGCTGTCTTTTCTGCAACGTCAAGGAGGGAAAGAGAAAGGCTCTGTGGAGGCACAATCACACTGAAAAGACACCCTAAGTGCTGCTCCTCATCTCTGGATGGAAGTTAACCATCTCCCTTAAGAGATCCTCATATTAAAAAAAAAAGAGAGAGATCCTCATATTGTCTCATTCCACTGACTCCATCACCTCCCAACTGTTTCTGATGATCTCTCTTGGTTGTTTCTTCACATGTAAATGCGGATTCCTGTGTTTCCAGAATTGACTTTTGATAGTAGTTTCCTGTTGGTTTTTTTTTTTTACAGAGGTGCACAAATATCAATTTATAATGAAATGGAACTTTGTTTTTTTAATGATTTTATTTATTATTTGACAGAGAGAGAGAGAGGGAGCACAAGCAGGGGGAGCAGCAGAGGGAGAGGGAGAAGCAGGCTCCCTGATGAGCAGGGAGCCCAATGTGGGGACTTGATCCCAGGACCCGGAGGTCATGACCTGAGCCAAAGGCAGATGCTTAACTCACTGAGCTGCCCAGGCACCCGGTAGTATGGTCTAGATAAAAAATGTTGGGGGGAAGCGCCTGGGTGGCTCAGTCAGTTGAGCATCTTTTTTAAAAAAAGATTCATTTATTTATTTGAGGGGGGGTGTGAGTGAAAGGGTAGAGGGGCAGAAGGAGAGAGAGAGAATCTCAAGCAGACTCCCTGCTGAGCAGGGAGCCTGACATGGGACTCAAGCCCAAGAGTCTGAAATCATGACCTGAGCCTAAGACAGATGCTTAACCAACTGAGCCACCCAGGCACCCGAAATGGAACTTTAAGAACAACCACTAGGGCATGTATACATTCAGCGAGCATTTCTTTAGTGAGTACTGTGTGACGGCTTCTTTCCTACCCAAGGGAAAAGAAGGAACAAGTAACTCAATCCCTCCTCCTCAACGGGCCCTTGTGAAGTCTGTTTTCCTTTCTTCTATTTATTTTTATGTATTTGTTTTTATTTATTTTTAAAGATTTTATTTATTAATGAGAGACACAGAGAGGCAGAGACATAGGCAGAGGGAGAAGCAGGCCCCTCACAGGGAGCCCCATGTGGGACTCAATCCCCAGACCCAGGATCATGCCCTGAGCCGAAGGCAGACACCCACCTGCTGAGCCACCCAGGCATTCCTATGTATTCGGGATTTTTTTAAGATTTTATTTATTTATTCATGAGAAACGCAGAGAGAGAGAGAGGCAGAGACACAGGCAGAGGGAGAAGCAGGCTCCATGCAGGGAGCCTGACATGGGACTTGATCCTGGGTCTCCAGGATCACACCCTGGGCCAAAGGCAGGTGCTAAACCGCTGAGCCACCCAGGCTGCCCTGTATTTGGTTTTTAAAAAACAATTCTCTTTATAACAAAATATATGCTTATTGCAAGAATTCAAACAGTACAGAATCCTCTACTGTGAAAAGAGCCAAAGCCTTGCTTATAAGCCTAGCTTTCAAAACCAAGTCAAGCAAGATTTTTAAGATATTAGTAGAGGTTTATAAGAAAGTCAGCCCAGTGATGCTAAGAGGAGCCGAGTAAAGGAATACTCATACCACATAAAACATGCATAATTTTGAAAATGCTATTTAATCGTGTTTCATGATGATATCTAACATTTGCTGCTACTGTTTTAAGCCAGGGGACTGCTTACGTGCTCTTGGAAATGAAGAAAAGGTCATCCTCCCTTGACTTGGCTAACTGATCCACCATGACCATTATCTCCATAGAATCTATTTTATTTTTTTAAAGATTTTATGTATTTATTCATGAGAGAAACAGAGAGAGAGGCAGAAACATAGGCAGGGGGAGAAGCAGGCTCCATGCAGGGAGCCCGATGTGGGACTCGATCCTGGGACTCCAGGTTCATGCTCTGAGACGTTCAACCACTGAGCCACCCAGGCGTCCCTATTTTATTTTTTTTAATTTATTTATTTTAGAGAGAGGGTGAGAGAGTGAGCAGCAGGGAGAAGAGAAGCAGAGAGAGAGATGGAGAGAGAATCTCAAGCAGACTCCCCAAAGCTGGGCTCAAAGCTGGGCTCCATCCCACGACCCTGAGATCGTGACCTGAGCCAAAATCAAGAGTCAGACCCTTAACTCACTGAGCCACCCAGGTGCCCCTCTCCATAGACTGTATTAAGTACAAAGTTACTCTAACATTATGCTGGTCACCACAGAGAGTGAGTTGATGAGTAGAGTTTGGATATTTTCATCTACTTTGAATCAGTCTTCGGTGTGTAGTGGATGCTGTGCTCAGAACTGGGCTGGATTCTGAGATGTACAAAAGGAGTGTTAGGCTTGGTCCCTAACCTGATGGCGTAAACAATCTTAACACACCTCTTTTTAGATTGGTCTTACAGCTGCATTGTACAATAAAGCAATTTAAGAAATTGGGACACATTCCAAGACGTTTGAGAAGTTAAGGGTCTCAGGCAGGCAGATGGAAGGGAAAAGCAGATAGAAGCCCCAGCACATAAGTACACTTGAGACCGCAGGAGTGTGAATCTAGTAAGTATTTATTGAGTGCCTGCTTGGTGCTCAGCACTACTCAGACATCGAGGGTGAATACAAGAGCTAAGAGGTTGGGTACCCACTTCAGAGGATGACCTTCAGTTGAGATTTCTAGTCACTCCAGAGAGAACAATAGAAGTGAGTTTCTATTGAAACAATAGAAGTGAGGTGTGCTCTGGCGCAGAGGTGGGGGGCAGGGGAGGGGTAGGGAGGTGGAGGGGTTGGGGGGGTGGTTCCTGGAGGCCCCTGAGGCTAGTTTTACGTTGTCAGGAAGATGATGATCAAGCAGTTTGGAAGTGAAAAGGCAACATCTGTGAACAGCTCTCTGGATTCTTCTCTCTCCGTTACACCTGTCATCCTGAAGAAAGCATGATCCAGTCCGATCACTGGATCTGTGGGCAGACCGCTATAGTACTTAGATGAACTTAATGTGAAAAGAGTGTGCCATCCTTTACACTTAAAGTGAACAGCATGTGCCACTCTCGCTCCTGCAACCCTGCCAGCAACTCATGGACACTGTCCTTGAAAGAGATCCATCCGGATTCCATACAAGGCCCCACTTGCTCCCACCATATAGCCCCTCTTTTCTATTTTGACTCTGGCCATGCAACAAACATTTCCACTTCCATTACGACCCCCCCACCCACCCCGCCTGAGTAGCTGGCAAGGCCAAAGACACATTTTCTCTATTACTCTCAAATAGGAGCAGAGGTGGAATCTCAAGGCAGAAATAAATACTGAAAGCCAGTGAAGATGCCCTTTCCCCAGGCATGTCTTCTTGGGAGAACTATTCCTGAACAGAGCCATGGTTTTGATATTTAATGACATCTTTATAATCTCATATACGTAAATGTTAATTTTATGGTACAGACGACAATAAAAATCACCTCAAGAGGGAATAAAACAGATTTTCCTAAAATGAAGTCTGAGCATCATCCACATTTTGGAATCCTGGATTATTTTCTCCTTTACTCAAGTCCACGGAGGCATAAGGATTTTCTTCACCTCTTGCTTGATCATTCCTGTTAAATAGAGTAAAGTAGCCTTAGTAGAAGTACCGCTGGATGGACACTGCCTCCCTCGGACCCCACTGGCCCAGGCGTCTCAGACACCTTAGCATCTAATCCCTCCTCAATGAATCAGCCCCCTCCCAATGGACTGTGGTCCCCTAGAGAACATGCCCCATGAGTGGTTGGCACGATGCCTGGCAGGGCATGGGAGACCACAGAAACCTCTGTGCTCCGGGGTCATAGAGAGGGTGCCTCTGTACCTTAGTTTGCCTATTTGGCAAATGATGCCCCTTCACCGAGTCACCGAGCTAGTGCTAGCAGAGTGCTCATAGTACCTGGCACGCAGGCCTCAACGAGTATCAACCACAATTATTATTTTTAGGAGTGAAGTGGTCAGTTAGCCAGTTCCCTCATTCTTTTTTTAAGATTCTATTTATTTATTCATGAGAGACAGAAAGAGGGAGAGAGAGGCAGAGACACAGGCAGAGGGAGAAGCAGGCTCCATGCAGAGAGCCCGACGTGGGACTCGATCCCGGGTCTTCAGGATCACGCTCTGGGCCGAAGGCGGCACTAAACCATTGAGCCATCCAGGCTTCCCCCTTTCCATATTTTTAAAATTCTAATAATATGAATGTCTTCTATTCAATGCCTATTTTTTTTAAACTGAAGCTACCTTAGGGAACTAAAAATCTCTATGGTGAAGAATCGGTCGGACTAGACCAGTGCATGTCAAAATTCCATCAGGAACACGTTTAAGCAACCTGGATGCGCACAGAGTTTTGTCAGGTACTACAGAATATTCACCTTAATTACAGAAGCCCAGCGAAAGCCAGTGATTTCTCAATGTCAGAAAAGCCAACTAGTGGCAGAGCACGAGTATAAATCAGGTCTCTGACGATTTAAATCCTCCATGAACTTGGATCTTCAACTTAAGGACGAATGAGAAGTACTGGGGCCCACGAGTTAAGGGGATGACAGGGAGCCTGGGCCACCTGAAGGGGAAGGAAGGGGATGGAAGGGCGGCTGTATGGAGCAAATCTTAGAGCTCATTCTTGAAGGATTTTTCAGTGCCAACCATTGCTGTACCACTTCATTTCTAGACCAAGGTAGACTACGAGTGAGGACAGCCCCCTGAGCCGGCCTGCTCACGGCTCAGGCCTGCTCACACTTGCTGAGTTTTCAGGGCATCTTGGCAGTAAGGAGAGGATGCTGTGGCCAGGATGGAGTTTACCAGGGCACACTCGAAACCCCAGGCTGAGCGTTGACTGTGGGCCGGCGCTTGATAGGAAGGCAAAGTGCTGATGAAACCTGGGAAATCTCAGACACTGCATATTCAGGTGCAAAATTGTCCAAATAAGTAGTTGGCTCATACAGCCTACCACTTACTGCAAATTTGCCAGTTAGTTTTCCCTAAACCTTTCTGTTTTGAGATAGGTAAGTCGAGGAAAGGTCACTTACTTCCTTCGATTCCTGATCCCAGAGAAGATGAGCAGGACAATACCAACCACCACCACTCCCATCACGACCCCAAAAACAATCAGCCAGATGGTGACAGGTGGCTCATAAGGGGGTCCCAGTGTTGGCTGAATCCCCAGAAACTCCAGGCTGTTGTCATCCAGGCGGAAAACATCATTGATACGGCTCCGGTACATCCTATTTCCAAAAAGCAAAACACTTAAGCTAAACAAAACGGTGTGTAATGATTTACTTCTTACATCATTGGCCCCTGAAAGGACTTGATAAGGCTTATCCTAAGAATATATACCTTAAATAGCAGTGAACTCAAAGCAGATAACCAGGTCCGATGAAAGATAGGAGATTTGACAATTAGGCACCTTTTATGTCCTGCAGCCTAGATTAGGTCTGGCAACAGCTTCCTTGGAAAATTGGGTTGCGAGTGTGGAAATGTGCAACTGGCCGGCACTTGTTCATTTGTGACTGCTGTGCTGTAAAGGTTAAGTCAACCTATTTGGCAAGAATTCCCCTTCTGTCAGAGTATGTCTACAATGACTTTATAACAGATAATGGAAAAGGACAATTGGGTACATCTCTTCTGCAAATCAATCGTTGGGTCCTATACCCAGGTCTTGACAGTTACATTTTCCAAATAAAAGGCATGGACCTGGGACGCCTGGGTGGCTCAGCAGTTTAGCGCCTGCCTTCTGCCCAGCGCATGATCCCGGAGTCCCGGAATCAAGTCCTGCATTGGGCTCCCTGCTTGGAGCCTGCTTCTCTATCTCTGCTTCTGTGTGTGTGTGTGTGTGTGTGTGTGTGTGTCTCATGAATAAATAAATAAAATGCCTTTAAAAAGGCATTGACCTTTGGAGGCAAGGGAGGAACACAGGAGAGGGGCCTTTGCCAATTTCTCCAGCACTGGGAGGGGATATAGCTAAATTTTATCGAGCAAAAAAGGATGAAGATTATTTTTAAAACAAAATAGGGAAAGTGAGAATATTCTGGATTGAAAGCCAAAGTGTCTGGCAGCCCGTCCTTCTACCCTTGGGTGTAGTGCAGGTCAGGAGATCAGAAGGAGAGAGGGACATCAGTCAAAGCAGAATTAGCCATGTAACCTCAGCCTGAAAGTGTGTCAAGTCCTTCTGGAAGCAGTAAGTTTGAGAGCCCCTGCAGCTCACAAGGAGGGCTGGGCTCTTTTATGATGATCTCAGCTGGCACTTTTCCCCAAGACAAAAACAAGTCATTTGGAGGCAGGCAGTGAAGGCTCTGTGCGTGGGTGGGTTGTATACTGCAACTATGCCAGATTTTCCAGACACACTTTCCCCGGGCTGGTCTTAGATTTGCTTCCAAAGATGAACAGCAGCTCAAGAGGGCCACCTAGTGAACTCCCCCATAGCAGCGGGTATCTTCAGCTTTTTGTTTTGTTTTGTTTTGTTTTTTGGTGACAAGGGAAAACATCTACATCTATCCATTCTTCACTCCTGCTGTTTGGGGAAACAGATGAGGCACATTGGGCCAGTCGTTCCTTCTAGATGCTCACTGCCCATAGCAAGTCCCTCTCTTAGTGTGAAGGCCAACCGATGCCTAAGGAATCCTGTTCTTGCCTACCTCATTTCAGACTCTGGTTGCTAAAATGATTCCTTCATCCAAGTCCCTATAGCAAATGGTGGCAAAATGTGTCCGTGACCCTTCTGCATCTATCATTCTCCGTGCGTGCAGGCCGGACTCTCTTCAGCCGGTACCTGCTGCCTCTGCCCGAGAGTATTCTCAGGCCACAAGGGCCTTACTGGCCTGCAAGCCAGAAATGCTGGAGAAGTCACATCACCTGTCGGGCAGTTCTCAACCAGTGACTGGTGGGAGGTGGTGGATAAATACACCAGCACTGACGGGACAATTCAGGTGCATATTCTGCTCAGTCTCCCAGAATTCCCCAGCAGTGGTCCCTTGCTCGGTAACACGTCATTTATCACCTTCCTTCCAACCTCTGTCCCCTATGCTTTCTCAGAGCTTCTTGAGATCACCTCCCAAATGAACTACTTATGTTCAGATACTGTTGAAGGGCCTGCATCCAGAGTAGTCCAAATCAAGAGAGTTCCCTTACTAGGAGATCCTTCTGGAATTAAACCCCACGTTTTTAAGCTGTAAATGGCTGAGAACAGTGCCGGGCACAAAGCACACTAAACCACCAGTGACTGTTGTGGTGGCTTGTGTTACCTACCCCCACCCTTACAGTTTGTTTGAAAATAAAATCACCTGATGGCCTCTTCAACTTCAGTTCTGGGAATGATGTCAGACACATTTCCAGGTGAAGTGACAAAGAAGTTGAAGGAGATTCTTGGTTTCAAATCGCTCACCCACACGTTATCCTCCCTGCAGAGAAACAAAGGAAACACCTTTTCTCATGGCCAAGGACACAACAGAGAGACTGGGTGCTTTCCTTGCCAGTGGAAAGGGAGCTGGGGTGGGGGGTGCGTCACAGGACGAAGTCAAGAGACATGAGTGAGTGCAAACAACGGAAGGAGGGGATTGTCCCCAAATCCTTAGCTCTTCCCAAAGCACTTGAACTCAGTGACCTAAGTTGTGATAACACACTATTGGCACGATTTGTTCTGCCCCCCCCCCGTGTGAACCCCGGTTTCTTCTTTTTTTTTTTTTCTTCTTAATGACAGAATGGTGTCGAACTGAAAGCAGCCAGAGAAGCAGCGAGGAACCACTGGATGGGGGGCGTGGCCAGGACTGTGATAAACCCCACTGTGGGCAGCGATGGCTCAGTACCATGAACAGACGTGGTGTGTTCAGATCCTCCACCCTGCTCCACGCTGCCGATCCTGACGTGTTACACCCACAGCTGGGGGGGGAAGGAGTGCGCTTTCCGGGACAGTGGGACAAGACTGCGCTCTCCCAGCTGCCACAGGGATCCTAACAGAAGCTAAAGCAGACCCTTGTGGCTCCCAGCCCCTCTCACTCAGAAGAAAGCCAACGTCCTTGGAACGACTGGCTTGCGAGGCCCACGCAAACATTCTCGTCCCCTTCCCACCCCCATGGCCCACTACCGCCCTGGCCACAGCTCCTACTTGTCTTCTAGGATCTCACTGCTCCAGCCTCATTGGCCTCCTTGCTGTTCCTTCAACAGGGGGAGGATATCCGTGCCTCAGGACCTTTCCACCTGCTACCTTCCCCCTCATCCGTCTGCTTTGCTGGCGCCCTCTTTGCTTCAGTTGTCTGCTCAAGGGTTCATGAGGCCTTTTCTGACCGTTGCAGTTAAGGCTGACCTCTAGACACCAAAAGTAATTTGGTACTTTCCTCCCTCCAGCTTGTCACCATCTCATTCTACTATATTTCACTTAACATATTTTGCTGATTGTAACACACATGAAGCACATATTAGAATGCAAGTTCGATGAAGGCAGAGATGTCTGCCTTTTCCTGTCAGTCTCGAGGGTGGAGGAAGCATCTAGTGGAGGGTGGGAGTGGGGGCAGAAAGAGGGGAGAGGAAGGGAGAGAAGAAGGGAGGAGTAGGGGAGGGAGAACAAGGCTCTTGCCATCTACAAGTCAAGTAAGTCACGGTCCTCCCTAAAGAGAATGGCCTGAGTTCCAGGATAGCATAGATGTTTCAAAGTCATTAGGAGGTTGTTCTTCATTTCACTTGAATAAAAGTTTAAACATAATATCTTCTCAGACCCAAGAGAAAGAGAAGTCCTGGTTGGAGTAACTCGAGAGCACAGAGAATCAACTCACACAAAAGGAATCGTCTGGTTTTTGACTTCTGAAAAATACTGTCTCATGGCATATGCAATAGATGACCGGAACAAGTACATTTCATTGTTATTCCATTCATACTGCAAATACAAAAGAGAAGGACTGCTCAGTAGGGGTCATAGGATACCCTCAAAACCTCCTATTCCGGAGGTATTTTTAAATGCTCTAATACTCCAGAGAATCTTACTCTTCATTAGTCAGTGACCTCCTCCTTGGGTGAGCACCAGCCGCACCTGGAGGGCTTGTTAAACCACTGAATACCGGTTAAACCATTGAATAGTGGGCCCTACCCTCCTGAGTTTCTAATTCAGAAGGTCTGGGAGGAGACCCGAGAATTTGTATGTCTAACAAGCTCCCAGGCGGTGATAACCTTGCTGGTCAGGCACCTGTGCTTTGAGGTCCCCTTCACCGATCCCTTGACTTCAGTTTGGTAGGAGCTGAAATAAACATCCTGGGGGCAGGTTTGTAGATGGGAGTTATGCGAGTCATGGGTTTGGTTCAAATGTCCATGTATTGTACACCTGAGACTAATATGACACTGTTCGTTAGTTATACTTGAAATTTAAAAATTGGCTTAAGACAAAAAAAGTCCATGTGTTGTAGACAAAGATGCAGAGCTTTTACTATGTTTATAGTGAGTTCTCAGATATGTACAAGTGTAAAAAAGAAACTTGAGGTTCGAAGGGAAAAATAAGTGTTTGGAAACAAGGTAATTTGTTCTGGTCTTTGAGTGCTAAACAAACAGCTGGTGTATTTGCATACCCGATGAATATTTGCAAAAAGAGGGGGAAAAAAAGCATTCACTCTCCTCCAGTAGCTGGCAGTAGAGATCAGTGAATGGCTCAAATGTTGCCTCTCATTTAGAAAAAACAATTGACAAGGTTTCACAAAAGAATTATTAACTTCAGCTTGATACCACTCAGGTATGGAAGAAAAGCTGCTTTCATAATAATAATAATAATGTTATTAATATTGCTACTATGAATATTCTGGTTACTGTAAGTAAAGGTTGAGTTCACAAAACAATGCCAATCATCCAGGTGGACTTGGCCATGCAACAGCTCAAACTGCCCATACTCTGGCCTGATGTCTAGGTGTGCTAAAGCATGGGGCCGGTTTCACCCGAGCAGCCTGCTGCTCAGCCAACAGGCCTCGTAGCATCAAGAGCTAATAAAAAGATGATGGAGAAATAATCCCACAAACATTCAATGATGGTTAAGAACTAGAAATCGGAACGCTTAAAGTTTGGGAAGTGATGCACCTTCATTTTTATTCTTTCTTTCTTACATGTTCATTTTTTTACTCCTACTATGTTATCTATGTTTAGCTGTCTTACTTAGCTAGGAAAATGACACTCTAACTACTGTGGAGCCTTAGGGAATATTTAACTTGCCAGGAAAAGGAAGAGGGTAGAAATGTAATCTTGGGCTCTACCCAATGCAAACCACAATTTTCTATAGCGCCCTGGACTGCTCCACCTGACCGTCCTTCTCATCCTGCATGGCCTCCTGTGCTGCCCATCTGTCTGGGGATGCCCCGTTTTCTCCTCTTTCCCAAAGCCACTGCTTCTTCGGCCTGGCTAGCCCGAGACAGGTGTCTATCAGAGCAATAGCTGCTGTAAGAAATTCACACTCAGATGTGAGGAATTTGGTTTTCCATGAAACATTTGGGTAGCCCCCAGTGCAGATATACATCAGTAGTTCTCAACTTTGGCTGTAATTAGAATCACCTGCAGAACTTTTAGAACTCTTGATGCTACACTGCCAAACAATTAAGTCAGAATCTCTGGGAGTGGGACTCGAGCTTTAATATTTTTAAAGCATCCCATGTGACCCCAGGGTGCGGCCAGGTTTGAGAAACTGTGCTGTAAATCAGAGCTTCCCAGTCTTGTGACTTGTTGAAAATGCAGATTTGGATTAAGCAGGTCCAGGGTTGGGGGATAAGATTTGATATTTTTAACAAGTTCCCAGGATATGAATGATTGACTAAAACAAAACAAAGCAAAACTACTCGACTTCTGAAAACAATCTCTCAAAATATAACCTTGTCCTCTTCCTCAAATACAAGTAATGGTGGTAAGAGTGAATTAAGAGGGTGGACACTTGGGGCGCCTGGGTGACTCAGTCAGTTAAGCCTCTGCCTTTGGATCAGGTCATGATCCTGGGGTTCTGGAATCAAGCCCCCTGCTCAATAGGGAGCCTGCTTCTCCCACTGCCACTCCCCCTGCTTGTTCTCTCTCTTTCTCAAATAAACAAAAAAAAATTTTTTAAAGAGGGTGAACACTTGATATTTAAGATTGGATGTTTCTCATTGATCTTCATAACACCTTGAAAGTAACAAGGAAAAAATAGACATACCAATCCAATAAGGAATGTGTTACTAAAAAAAAAAAAGAAAAAAGAAAAACCCCAAGAGCCGAAGGCCAGAATCTGAGCTTGTAGATTTTAAAAGAAATATGTGGCCTGTTTTCTTTTAGACCACACTGGAATGGGCTTATTGGTCCTGTTTAAGGGAGTGCATTAAGAAGTAAAGGATGGGGGTGCCTGGGTGGCTCAGATCATGATCTCAGGGTCATGAGATAGAGCCCCAGAGTCAGATTCCACCTCCCCCCACCCCGGGAGTCTGCTTCTCCCCTTTTCCTTCTCCCTCTGCCCCTCCATGTGCACTCTCTCAAATAAATAAATAAATAAAATAAAATAAATAAATAAATAAATAAATAAATAAATAAATAAATCTTTAAAAAAAAAAAGAAGTAATGAACACACTGTCCAGAATACTCACTGCTTTTTCTCCAAGAGCTGATTTTAGGCTTATCCTCACTTTAATGCTTTGGTCAGCGTCTGATTAAAGAGAAATCACAGACTGTTACAGATGACAGATCAACCATGTTCATTTAATTCCTTCCCCTCCCAAGATCCCACCAAAGTTATAGTAAAGGAATTTTCTTAACAGGTACAAATACATTTTTTGAAAATGAGAAGTAATGGAGGAGGGGTAAGTGCTTTCTCAAGCGTCAGGAAGCCATGGCCTAGTGTGTATATCGGGGGAGTACAGACCCCAAAAGTCCCAGAGAATCCCAGAAAGGCTTGGGATTCGAGTATAGCTGGGGGTGGGAAGAAGATACCATACTGAAAACAAGGAGAATGAAAGTCAACATATGGTTAAAGCCACTGTGGGACATAGTTGATCCTCCTACCCCACATGGTCTTGCTTAGAAAGTCATTGGAGGCTCTGGTGCAGCAAAACAAGAGGTGATCCAAGAAAGAAGACATGGAATCCAGGAAGCAATGAATTAAACTCAGGAAAGCAGCAAAAGGATGGATGACTCAGGATGAAAACTGTGTGGTCCAGATTGAGACAGAAGAATGGAAGACTCTAAGAGGGAAATTTTTAGGAAAAAAAATAAGACTGAAAAAAATAGATATGTTGAAATACCTGTAAAAGATAAATGCAATGTTGATAGCAAATTAGACACTAAAAAAACAAGGCAGTAGAAACTCCAGGACAAAGAGCTACATAAGAAAGGATTTAAAATAGTACATTACTTGGCTCTTCAGGCATTATGATATAAGTACTGATAATTTCTTATAAAAATTATTAAGGGGATCCCTGGGTGGCTCAGCGGTTTAGCACCTGCCTTCGGTCCAGGGCTTGATCCTGGAGACCTGGGATCAAATCCCACATCAGCCTCCCTGAATGGAGCCTGCTTCTCCCTCTGCCTGTGTCTCTGCCTCTCATGGATGAATGAATGAATGAATGAATAAATAAATAAATCTTTAAAAAATAAAATAAAAATTAAAACATATTAAAACTTTATTGGTAGATGAGAAAGGGAGGTGGAGGAGTAAGAGATGCATGCGTAAAATTGACCAATAGTGAAACAATATAAACAAAAATGTTCAGAAATGAGTGTAACTGCCAGAAAGAGGTAATAGCATTAAAATTGATTTTTAAAAATTTGTATTTGAAGAGCAGGATTTGAGTGCAGTGGGTTGGGGAGTGTTAAACTCTTTTATTTTAAATATGGGGCTAATAAAGCAGACTTGAAAGAGAGAGGGCAGCCCGGGTGGCTCAGCGGTTTAGCGCCGCCTTCAGCCCAGGGCATGATCCTGGAGACCTGGTATCAAGTCCCACATCAGGCTCCCTGCATGGAGCCTGCTTCTCCCTCTGCCTGTGTCTCTGCCTCTCTCTCTCTCTATGTGTCTCTCATGAATAAATAGATACATTTTTTTAAAAAAGAGAGAGAAAATGTGTGTGTGTGTGTGTGTGTGTATGTGTAGTTTTCATCATGCCCAAAATATACTTAGGTGCTCAACAAATGTGCTTCCTCCCCAATAAAATGGAAGCTGCCACCATAGCACAGTCAGAAGCAGGGTCTACATGGAAAACATACTCGGCTGTGCCATGGCCCCATGAAATGGGCTGGAGGAGGCTAGGGGAAGCAGAAAGGGAGTCATTTTAAATGTGTCAACTCAATGTACTCACATGGACTCCAGTCAGTGTTCCATCCCACAAAAGAATTCCTATTTTGCTCTTTCAGCCAGGTAAACAAGGGTTCAAAGTAGTTAAGCAGTGGTCTTACATCCATATTCTTTGCTCCTACAACAATTTCCAAAGCGTAGGTCCAGGGTTTTGATTTTCCAAGTTTCAGCATTTCACTACATGAAAAAAGGGAAGGGTGGGTTCAGGGCTTTTTGAGGAATTCCAGATGTACACATATTTACACTATGATTTATGGTTTCTCCTCTTTGGCTTGGCTAAGTTTGCTCCAGGCAGATAAGAAAATAAGGCAGGTTAATGGATATATTCATCCTTCAATCTCTTTCCTTCCAGTGACTACAAAGGGAGTTCTGTAGTTAGTTATGATATGGAGAGGAGATAGACTGTCCAGCCATCACATGGTCTAGGTTCCTATGTGACCATTAAATAAACATTTAATTTGTGGATGAGGACATTTTGAGTTCAAAATTTTTCTTTTTAGAACAAGGAAATCAAATTCAAACCTAGGCATGGAAGTGAGTAATACTAGATAGCAGGAGAGGTTAAACATTTTGAAGTATTTCTTTAAAAAAGAGAGAGAGAGAGAGATTCACCTATGTATCTGAAAGAGAGAGAGGACTATTAGGGGGAGGGGCAGAGGAAGAGACTCTTCAAGCAGACTCCTTGCTGAGAGAGGAGCCCGATGCAGGGCTCAACCCCACCACCATGAGATCACAACCGGAGCCGAAACCAAGAGTTGGACGCTCAACCAATTGAGCCCCCAGGTGCCCCTTGAAGTATTTCTTACAGCAGCTTCTGCCCAGCTTCACTGGAATTGGAGATATCACACTTGTGTAGGGGACCTTCATGTTTAGCTATTTGACAAAGGGCTTCTTGAAACTGGAATTGATAAATGGTCCTTGTGTAATATCTATAAAATAGACAAAGAAACAAGAGAGCAGTCCTGTGTTTAGTTACTTTGCTAGACTCATAGATTGAGGCATATATTTAAATTCTGAGGCTAAAAAATAAAAAATAAATTCTGAGGCTCTAGTAACCAAAGAGATATTAGTCCAACCTCTTTCTCCAGAAAGACCAAAATATGAATCCTACAGACTCATCATAACCTACTTGTATTTATGTATCAGTTGATTACTAAGGCACTATCACTTTGTTACATGTTAGTTCACATTTGTATTGTGTTTTACATATTTATGGCCCTTTCATATAAATAACGCCAATTGATTCTTATGGCAGGCCAATAATATTTCTATCTTCCAAATAAAAAAAAACTTGAGGTTCAGCAAATTCAAGATCTGAGACTAATAGGTAAAGAACAGAAGTTTTTGGACTTCAAATTAAAAATACTCCATTACAGTTACTCTGAACACTGCCAGTAACAAGAAGACAAACAAAGATGATTTTATTTCCCCCAAGGATACTATGAATTCCTTCATAGTGGAGAAGAGATTTCACGTAAGTTTTATTGGACCCAATAAATCATGCTGAGTTAAACTGAATTAAAATTGATGATCTGTTTTGAGGTTCTAGGGGGAAGGAGAGTAGAAATAGGGAGAGAAATTATAGTCATTACTTCATGGATCCCTATTTCTTTGCCATTAGCACAGCTGTTCACAAAGCCTGGAAGTTAAACAGTGAGAAGAAAACCGTCACTTACCTGATGAATGAGTAATCATTAGCAACATGGAACAGAGATGCAGGGTCGCAGTATGTTTCATCATGGGGCACAGGTTCCACCACCCCGACTATATTTCGCCTTTGGGGAAAAAAGCAGATACATGAGCCAGGAGGCACCTGTCACAGGAAGGTACAGTTGGATGCAGCTAGTGTGGTTTTGTCTGCCAATGGCATTTAGACTGGAATTGGTTATCAGGTGAAATACAAACAGTGTAAAAAAAATTACAGAATAAAGCCCTGATGTGGCGATCTCTCTCTTTTTAAATTCATCCAGAATCTACCACTGGAAAACGGCTGCATCTTCAATACACTAATTTAATAAAGAGCATTGTGTGGTCAAAAATGTACAGTGAAAGTCTTCATAATCCCTCTTTGGCACCACATTTCATGTGCTCCTGGCAGACAGAATTTTGTAAAATTGACATCTTACCAATTCTTCAAGGCTAGCTCGAGGGCCCGCTCCTCTGTGAGGCCTGCCTCCGATCCCACCCACCCGCCGGCACAGTGAGCCCCTCCAGCCCCCGCAGCCTTCTCTAGCTGTGCTCCTTTGGCATTTCTCTCTGTGTTTTACAAGTCTTCACACACAGCTTCTTCTGAGCCCTGAGACTGGAGCTCCTGGAGGGCGGGGCTGTCCCTGTCACCTTTATGGTTCCAGTGTCAAGCATGGTGCCTAGTGCTAAGGAAAGGCTGCATGTATATTTGTTGAATTAATGGAGTGATTAATGCACAATGAATGATTTTAAGGGCCTGGTACCATTTACCTTTCAAAATAAACTTTTAAAAGGGATCAATAATTAATTCAATCAGGAAAAAAAAGGTTAAAAAAAGTAGGGAAACCATGTATTTGGCATTATTTAATCTTAAGACATTTGTCCTTTTGGATTGTGGAATCACTTCAGACACAAATTTAGTAATACTTAAATGCTAGAAATAGTCATTATCACTGCTGCCTCCTTCCTCCCAGGTAGGATTTATGTCAACAGAGAATCTTGGCAGAACAGTAGCACTGACTTAGACTAAACGGATACAGGACTGAATGTTATATGGGTAGATCTTTACCACAGAAAGGAAAAATAAGAAAAACAAAGCAAAAATAATTGACAGGAGTCTGACAAATAGAGGATGGAAAGATTATTCTTCCTCTTCCCCTTCCTTCCTCCCTTCTTCCTTCTTGCCTTGCCTTTCCTTCTTTCCTTCCTTCCTTCCTTCCTTCCTTCCTTCCTTCCTTCCTTCCTTTCTTCCTTCCTTCCCTTCATATCTGTCTTCTCTTGCAATTCTTTCTTCCCAAACCCATTGATTCATACCTGTACATTCCCAGGCACCATGCAAGGTACTTGGGCTACTGCGGTGAAGAATATAGTGCTGAAACTATTGAAAGGGATCATCATCTGTTTCCCAAAAGTGCCAGGCTCTCACTAGCCTGGAATTCTCTCTGTTACCCTCTACATACACCTGGCCAATTCCCACCTCTTTCTCAGAGCTCAACTCAGATGCCTCTCCTCATGTGACCCATCAGATTGGACTTTGGATCTTGCCTTGGATGTTCATGGATCCCCATACATTCCCAACACAACAGAACACATCGCCATGGTTTCATTTCCCACATCCTTCCATAGACTAAAAATTATTTGAAATCAAAGAAAACATCTGAAATGATCAGTATTGGATCCCCAGTGCTTTGCCTAAAATATCACAGTTTATTGGGTGACTGAGCACTTAAGATGAACCATGAGAAGTTGTGTCACCTGGTCCTCCTTAGGGGAGGGTGGAACCAAGGAAATGTTATCTGAGGAGAAAGTACCCAAATGGAGACTTAAAAAATAAAAAGGAGGCAGCATGTGTGCCTGTGTGTCTCGCATGTGTGCACGTGCATGTATGTGTACAGGCCAGTCAAATGCTTTTAGATAGTGGCAAAATCACAAGAAAAAACATTTTACTGATTGCATATTCATTGACTTACTTCATCTCCCACCAAGTTTTCATCCACTGGTCTTTGGGAATTTCACCCTTAAAGACCATCCACCTCCACTTTTCTAACATGTAAGTAAATGGTAGAGTTCCAACAATTGTAAGTGCTTGTTTGAGTAGGAAGTTTATTTCTGTTTCTGAAAGTAAAATGGAAAAGGGTAAATATTAACATGAGGATGACAGTGGATGTTTTGTGTTAGCTTTCCAATCTCAAGATATTATTCCTCAAGATATACTTACAACAAGGATGATTATGTGAGAAATGCTGACAGTGGACCTAGTAATACTTATATATTCATTTTCTCAGCCAAGGGACTTGGAGGAGGGTGAAGACTAGGATAGAACAAGGTAAAATGAACCTGCAAGTAACACCTAATCCTCAATTTTTCATTGGTGTCAACTGCCTTCCTTAAATATCTCTTATCAGAGCCAATTAGGGCTATTTCATCTACTGTCATACTGTTTACTCTTGTAAGCTCCATGAAGGCAGTGACAGTTAACGTTTCATTCAAGACTATATACCTAGCCTGGTGTCTCCTATATAATACCCTCTCTCAGTCTTTGTTAAATAAACAAATATTAGACAGATGTGGCCAAAAGCCAGTAAACCAGGGAGGAAAAACACAAAAAATAGCCTCCCTAGAAGAAACTATCCACTGGATAATCAGAAGTATAGTACACTTTAAATATACTGACATCTTCTTCACCTCAGTTTAAAATGCTTTAACAAATTATGTGATTTCATTTATTCTTTATTTAGTGGTGTAAAAAAGCAGTCGAGCTTATCCCTAGTGTACAAATGAAGCTCAATGAACTGTAAACAGGGGGATACTAAATACTTGGCACACCAAGTGCCTAGTGTTGAGAAAAATGCCTTGTACGTATTATATGCTCAGTAAATATCTTTGAAAGAAGAAAGTAGGCAAGGAAAAGAGAAGGAGGGAGGAAGAGAAGGAGGGAGGAAGAGAAGGAGGGAGGAAGAGAAGGAATGAAGGAATTTATTTAACATCATTCACAGATCAGGGGTAGAGCCAAGGAAGGAAGCAAGAGTTTTTCAAACCAATGGTATAACCACGTCTAGTACTATCCTAGTGATTCAATCATCTTTGCCTGGTGTCAGGGAAAATTTAAAAAATTATAAAAATAAATAGATGTCTGTTAATTGACTTAAAAATTACATTTTAAAATCAGGCAACGTGTGTGGTTGCTGTGAACTCCCTATCCTTTGCTGCTCCCTTCATGGGAGGATGTTGTTACTCGTCTATTACCCACTGGGTCTGTGCTTACAGTAACTTTCAGATGTGATGATGGCTTTACACTGACTACTCCCAGGCCTTCATGAGATTACCAAAGTCTGGAGCCAGAAATCAAGGCACAGTGAATTGCCCTCACAAAGATGGAGCTTATGACCTTGACCTCATTGACCAAACGTTCCAGCCAGTGGAGCTGATGTTTTGAACTAAATAACTAAAATGAGGGGAGAGAAATGTACAGAAGAGAACATATTTGGCTCTAAGTATCCTTTTACAAGGAAGAATCAAAAGCCACGGCATGTTCAGTGAAGAATCTGGATCTCGCGAACATTCATCATGTGCCATCAAGTCCCAGCCATCCAACGAGAAACAGGCTGCCTTGGGCAAAGATGTTGAAGGATAGCATGGAGCTGAGGGGATGTTACAGGGGCAATTTTATGCTTCAGCTGGGTGAAGAAAACATTTCAGTCCCATCCAGTCTTGATATTCCACCACCTGTTCTTTAAGAACTCAAATTTCAAATCACACTTTGCTTTGCATAATATTATGGGGAAAGCTTTAGGACTCTGGTTCTTGTTCTGCTATGTTGCCTTTGACCTCAGGCTCATTACTTTTCCCCTCTTGTCTTCAGTTTGCTACCTCTGCAAAACGGTTTTTAGAATGTTCCTGCTCTCACATTTTAGGTGGTTTTTACCTAGAACCAGAAGGATCTAGTCAGAATTCTAACACTAATTAGCTGGGTGACCTTGGATAAGCCATTTCAGTTCTGTGGGCCTGTTTTAGCATCTTCCCCCGCCCCCGTTAGATGTTTCTTAGAGTTCCAAGACCATTCATTCAGTCACCTCTCTTATGCCTTTTTCAAAGATACAAAACCACAAGTTGGCTTGTGATACATTCTTATTTTTTTAGGGAGGGGGGGAGGGGCAGAGGGAGAGAGAAAGGGAGAAACCCAAGCAGGCTGTCCGCCCAGCCTGACATGGGCCTCAATTTCACAATCCCAAGATCATGACCTGAGCTGAAATCAAGGGTCAGACGCCTAATCAACTGAGCCACCCAGGTGCCCCTTGTGATATATTCTTTAAAAAATGTTTTTACCAGTAGCAATTCCAGCTACCCATAAATATCATATACTTTATGTGGCAAAAATTAACTATATCCCACATGTGATAATAAATACCTTTGCCCACAACCAACTAAAGAATCCCCAAAACAAGCCATGAAAAAACGTCCATACCACTGTCTTCGAAAAAACTAGGAGGCAGAAGACCAATGTTTTTCAAATGGTTGGGTGTAGCTGCAGAAAGTGACATGATTTCCCCAACAGCTTCATGGAACCCTTCATTAGCTCCATTTCTTAGCAGGAAGGGTTGTGCAGCATATGCCATGTCATACTGGATGTGTCCCATCTCATGATGGGCTGTCAGGAAGTCATCCATCGTTACCTTTGTGCACATCTTGATCCTGAACAAAAAAATGGGCAAGATTAAAATTAATCTCAATGAAATTAATTTAATCATCATAGTAAGAGCAGTATAGGATTTTGGTAGCTTGGATCATCTTTGCAAATTTGTTCACCAATGAATCTTGAGGACTTACTTCTGAAACTGTACAAAGTGCTCAATATAAAGTGATGGGCAGGGCTGAATCCTATTGCTCACAAACTAATAGAAAGATAAGCAGAGCAGCCTGGGTGGCTCAATGGTTTAGCACCACCTTCAGCCCAGGGCGTGATCCTGAAGACTTGGGATCGAGTCCCACATTGGGCTCCTTGCATGAAGCCTGCTTCTCCCTCTGCCTGTGTCTCTGCCTCTGTGTGTGTGTGTGTGTGTGTGTGTGTGTCTCATGAATAAATAAATACAATCTTTCATAAAAAAATAAAGGAAAGAGGGCCAAAAACAAAGGCCTAGGTGGTCCCATACAGAGTAGAGAAAGATGATTCAGAGAGAGAAAGAGGTCAAAGAAGTCCAGAAGAGCAGGACAAGGCAGAAGCCAATGAAAAGTGGCATTTTAAAGAAAACCTGTAAACCTCGTCTAAGGCTTCAGTGACCCAATGCAATAAGGACTGCATTTGGCAGTTAGGTAGTGGTCCTGTTCGACTTGGCCAGAGCAGTCGCACTCAGGTGAACACAGGGGTCATATTTCAGTATGGTTCCCAATTAATTTTCTTACCACTCTGACCATGTCACCCCCTGATAAATCTCCTTTAAGTCTCCCCCAGTGCTGGGGAAGAAACTCAACCTCTTTAATACAGTCCAGTACGACCTGCTTTTCTACCCTGGTTTTTCTCTCTTCTTTTTTTAAACAATCACAAGAAGAGCTATGATATATTTCATGTCTGCAGTACCTAGTAGCCTAGGCTAGGAAATGTACATATGTTTAAGCCTCACTATAGCACCAGAGTCAGTGAACTGTTTTTGATAAATAAGTCTTCGTTGGAACACAGGCACCATTTGTTTATGTATAATCCATGGCTGCTTTGATGCCACAAGGGCAGAACTGGGTAGTTGCAACAGAGACCCACAAAGCCTAAACTATTTACCATCTGACCCTTCACAGAAAAGGGCTATCTGCACCACTCTAGTGGATGTCTCTGGGGTCCTGCCACTGGGGTCCTGCGCAGACCAGCTCCACCAGGCAGAGCCACCCGGCCCTCAGTTAGCCTGAGTCATCGCTGTTAAAAACCAACAGCTGCTTCCTTGTGCACTGCCTTTGGCTAAAGGAGAGGTGCCTCAACCAGGAGAGAATGTCTTCCCACACTCTGGGGCAGTCCACAGCCAGTGGCTGACTGATGTGGGGTTACAAAAGTCCAGTCCTCTTCGTTCAAGGTGTGATCAACTGTGATACACATCAGGCCCCGGAGAGCCCAGTGGGATCAAGCTGAAGGCCAAGTTTCCAACAGAGACCACACCTTACTTAACTCTTTCTCCTTCCCACCCTGCTTCCCTCACTCCCCTTTGCCTGACTTCGTCCCTCAATGAAACATTTGTACGAGAATCTTCTTCTCAAGCTGGGAAACCCAACCTAAGACAGTCACAAACCTGCTACCTGGAAATTACCATTCCAGTTTGTAGATAAGGAAAATGAAAGCCAAGGTCAAATACCTTGCCCAAGGCTGCCCAGCCACACCTGGGGTTCGAATGCCTGGGTTCACTCCACCATAGCCCAGGCTCCTCTTCACATGACCTTTATTCTAGCCTAACTTGCTGGTTCCAGTACACAATGCCAGGTCCTGCCTCTCTGCATTTGATCCTGCTTTTCTCCCAGCCCAGTGTCCTCCTCCCAGCTCCCTCTGTCCGAACCCTTCTCATCTTTTAAGCCTAATCCAAATGTCACCCGAAAAGCCCTGTCTGAACCTACAGCCTATTCCAGGTGTAGTCAGTTCTCTTCCAATTCCCCATAGAGTGTTCTCTGTGGTTTTCTTATAACACGTACCACTTTCTCTATTCTTCTTTTTTAAAAAAAGATTTTATTTATTTATTCATAAGAGACAGAGAGAGAGGGAGAGAGAGAGGCAGAGACACAGGCAGAGGGAGAAGCAGGCTCCATGCAGGGAGCCCGATGCGGGACTCGATCCCGGCTCTCCAAGATCACACCCTGGGCCAAAGGCAGGTGCTCAACCACTGAGCCACCCAGGTGTCCCTTTCTCTCTTCTATCCCAGATTATTTATTCACCTGTCCTGTCTCATTCACAGGAGAGAAACATGGAGGGATAGAACAATGCCTGGTGCACCTAGCCACCTTTGTAAATCTTTCTCATGGGGATACCACCCTTCCCAGGACCTGGTGAATCTAATGGGTGCATATTATTTCAAGTGAGGCAAACTGTCTAAAGTTCAAGACAGGGCCTGCTGATAATTCCATTTTTTCTGGAAAAGCCCAGATACGTTCTCATGGACTCCTGAGCCCTCATTTAAGGGGAGTTCACACATCCCTTCTGTGCTCAGGAAAGCAGAGAAAAAATCCAAATCCATCCTCATCACTGTCTCCATTGTTTCCCAGTTTAGTAACAGCCATATAAGGACCATCCTCACTACCTGAAGTCACCCCTCCCTAGGTCCCAAGCTGTGGGGTGGCAGACCACTTTCCAGCTGTCACTTGGCTCAGTTAGCATGGAGTTCTCCCAGAATCCTTGAGTCATGTTGGGAAGGCCAACAGACACAAAGAATTTCTCAGCCTCCTTGAATATCTTCCTTGCATCCCAGCTCTGGAAGAAAAAAAAAAAACATTTCATTCTAGCATTAAAATAACTGCATTCTTTCTGTTGGCTATGTACAGAGGCATGACTTTTCTGGAAGGCAATCTGGCGACATGTATGGACATGTCAAGCTTTCAAAGTGTTTATACTCTTTATCTCAGTAATCCTGTCTCTAGGGAACTAACCTAGGAAATTCTCAGAAGTTAGGTCAAAGAATTCCATTTAAAATCGGGGGGTTTTGTTTACTTTTAAAAATTAAGACATATTGGACACATCACATTCTGTAAATTTAAGGTGTACAACATGTAAGATGACTTTTAATAAAGAAAAAAGTGGAAACCTCCACCAGAATGGTTAAATAAATAATGATGTCTTCATGGAATGGAAAATCTAAATAAATTCAATTTATAAAGACTTTTTATTGATGTTTTTATAATTTAACATGAAGTTAAAAAGTAAAATATATAAACCACTTATATAATGTGATATTAATGAGGAGATATACAAAAAATTAACAGTCAACTGCATGATATTATGTATGATGTTTTTGTCTTTACTTTTTGTATTCCAAGTATAAACAACAGTGACCTTCCCTTTGCTAAAATACTATTCAACTCAAACAAACCATCATTGACTGAGCCCCTTCAAGGGAGGAGACCGTGCTATTAGGCTCAGTGGAAGACAGAAACAATAAAGTGCATATGAAGTCACGGACTTCTATAACCAAATAGGCCTGCATGTGACACAGTGGTCAGTAAGTAGCTAGGCATTGGCTTCATAGTCTGTATGGGAATCTAAAGTTTCAGAATGTTCCAGAACTGGAGAGGGACAGCAGTAGGTATCTGCCATCTAGCAAACCCTTCTGGGAGCTGACAGGACTTCTTTGGAAATAAGGCCCACATGAGGCAAACTAAGATTGTACAACTAGCAGATAATTCATGAATCACTTTGGGTGACACAGAAAACTTTCTCTGATCTCAAAGACCAGTCAAGTCTGGTTTTTCTCCTCTATTGCCTTTGGGGATTTGAAACAGGATGTGACACTGTGGATGTTTTTTATTATTGCCCTTTAAAGGCAATATTGATATTAATAGGTATGGCATTCTCAAGCAGAATGAACGTATGTATACCAGAACAGTGTAGACTAGTAAGCACAGTTAACATCTATTAAATGCAGAATGAATGAATGGAAAATGAGACTGGAAATATTAGGAGTTCTGACCTCAAACCTTGGTTGCTACTGATTATCTTTGTGACTTCGGGTGAGTCATTTACCCAGGCCTCAGTTGCCTCACCTACAACACGGATCCATCACAATCCCCGTCCTGATAGTCTCATTGGTTTGTTGTCAAGATGACCTTAGGAGAGATGGTGCATGTACCAATCCTGGAGATAGTCTAAGGAGCTATATGCAGATGGGCCTCTGCTGTTGCTCAGCTGTGAAACCAGACCTAGTATAGCTATGGGAGTTTGGAGGCCCTTGCAGCTTCACATTTTTATTTTGGTATGGCCTTTTCCAAGGAATATGTTATGTATGTGAAGATTTTCACTGCATGACTGTTTACAGGTTTAAAACTGGTATCAAGGAAAAATCTAGCAATATGTAAATAGTAAAGGAAATCATGATGCAACTCTCTGAGGACATTTTATACAGCCAATAGAAGTATGACCATAAATTGTACCCAGAAAATGTAGATTGTTAGCTGAATAGAAAAATAGAAAAATATGTAATTATAAAATGATTTCACCAATGGCAGGGAACACAGTGAATCTAAACCATTATGCCAAGATGGTAACAAAAAAGTAATTTAAAAATTAAAGACTCATAATACTTCTAACAATAGTGAATTTTTAAATATGCAAAAATCTCCTAAGGATATCATTTTTTCCTGTTCATAGAGATTATAGGCTGATTACCTCGCAGCGACTAACTCTGGAATGAATAATGCCAACCAGTCAGTAATTTCACATCTTACTGCCTAATGGAAAACTCAGGTCATCTCCATTTTTAATATCTCTCAAGATCAATACAATACTTATCATTCAAGGTACTTGATGTTACTGACATTGTAAATGACTTTCCCATAAAAAGATAGCTACATAAGAAATACATTTATTATTTTTTAAGGTTTTATTTATTTATTTGAGGAGGAAAGAGAGAGAGAGAGAGAGAGAGCAGGGGAAGGAGAAGCACACTCCCCACTGAGCAGGAAGCCCAATTTGGGGGCTCAATCCCAGGACCCTGGGATCATGACCTGAGCTGATGGCAGATGCTTAACTGACTGAGCCACCCAGGCCCCTCTACATGGTTTTATATGCAAAAGATAAGGAGAGAAAAATGGCAGAAAAAGAAATGAAGTTGAGGATTTAGATTTAGTTTTTTTTTAATTTTATAAATTAATTTTTTTTAATTTTTTTTTATTTATTTATGATAGTCACACAGAGAGAGAGAGAGGCAGAGACACAGGCAGAGGGAGAAGCAGGCTCCATGCACCGGGAACCCGATGTGGGATTCGATCCCGGGTCTCCAGGATCGCGCCCTGGGCCAAAGGCAGGCGCACAACCGCTGCGCCACCCAGGGATCCCTATAAATTAATTTTTATTGGTGTTCAATTTACCAACATACAGAATAACACCCAGTGCTCATCCCGTCAAGTGTCCCCCTCAGTGCCCGTCACCCATTCACCCCCACCCCCCGCCCTCCTCCCCCTCCACCACCCCTAGTTCATTTAGTTTTTAAGGCCTCTTCCTACCTGGTTCACCATTGCATTAGTAACATCTATGTTTGGTTTCTGTCCAAAGGGGACTGTCAAAGGGTACAGATTTGTCCAAAATCTACCCCACATATCACCTATTTAAAAAAAGATTTTGTTAATACATAGCAAAGACAGCAGAATTATAGACCTGATTTTACACACTGCATAAATTAGGATAAGTAAGTAGGCCATACAGTATTCTAGATTTAATTTAGTTTCTTTTCATTACCTCTTTTTGTTTTCTTATTTAAAATTTTCAAGGCTCTCTTCTTTTACTATCTCCTCTAAAAGGTTAAGATTTATTAAGATTATCCCTGTTTCTCCCATTTCAAATTACAATTCAAAGGCACAATTTATTAAATATATGCAACATCATAGCTACTATAGATTAGAAACATTCATATAATCCATCATTCATGGAACAAAATATTGCAAATTAAGCTATTAGTAATTCCTAATATTGGACTCAAGAGAGATCATATAGGATCATCATTCAGGAATCTCTACTAACTAGTAACAAAGTTCCACCTTTGTCACTATACTATAGCAATACACTTAATTGGGTAATTTTTCAAACATTTCAAATAAATGCTAAATTGGATTCCAAGGTCAGAGACCCTAAACGGCAAGATGGATCTACAAAAAGTCAATCTAATGGCAAGACCAGAATGTTGGTACCAAAGGAATGGGGCAACATAACTACATGAATAATACTCCAATGAACTCATGTTTTAAACAATAAAATTTAGTATAGATAAGTATAATGGCCTATGCTTAAATTTTAAGGAAAGATGTATCCAATATAAAAATATGTGATATGTGACTTTAGGCTGAAACACAGTCTACATGTAAAAGACCAAAAGGGACCCAACAAACAGTGTGACATGGCTTCCAAAACACAAATGTGATCTTAAGGTAAATAAATAGAATTATAGTGTCTAAAACAAAGGAAGTCATGGTACCATTTTTACTCTATATTGGCCAAACGTCATCTGGAGTAATTGTTCAATTATGAGCATGATATTTGAAGACAAAGACATCAGCAAGGGCTAGTTTGTCCAAAGGAGAACAATTAGAAAATTGAGATTTTAAAGAATGGCTAAAAATCTGTGTAGGATATTTCACTGGAAAAAAAGCAAAGAGCGTATACATTATGGTAACAATAATACTCACTAAAATATATTGGTTACGTACTCTTGTGCCAGGTACTATGCTATGCCTTATACAATGGTTGTTTAAAATATCTAGAAGGCCATCTTATAGAACAAGAATGAACATATTCTCAGTAACCTCATATCATAGAATTAGATGTAAAGAATGGAAGACATTAGAGGGGTGTTGATTCAGTCCCGTATAAGGTAGAACTTGCTTATAACTGGTGCCACGTGGCAATAGATTCATCTACCTTGGAAGGAAGGAAGAGCCACATCACACCAGACAGGTTTAAGCAGAAACTAAATTACTGAAGAATTCCTGCTAAAGACATTGTAGAGAGTACTTATATATTGCCTTAGAGTAAAAGTCTCTACAGGCCCTTTGTCCATATTCTCTCCTGCTGAGAGCTTTGGCTGTTGAGAAGAATTAGCTACCAGCAGCTTAGTTTGGTAGGAACGCTATGTATGCATGACATGACTTTTCAAACACATATTCTATTTGACCTTAGCTTCTATGGAGTGGTACAGATGAAGGAAGGATGGCCACTCTCTATAAGGGAATTAGACGATTCAGTAAAAGACCCTAGGTCTTTCATGGTCTACAAAGTCTCCATGGCAGGATAGAAAGTTCTTGGAAGATTGAGTCTCCTCTTAAGCTAGGCATTTTTCTTCATGGCAAAAACTTCATTCATAACCCATATGATTCCAGTGAACTACTACAGTTTAGAATAAATTTATGAAGCTTTCACTCAAGCTATACCTTAATTCTAGAAAGCCTTTCTCTCACCCCTGACCACCCCCAGCCTACCAAGCATTAACAATATAATACTAAAATGCCAAGCTCCACCTCAAGAGCTTAGTTAATCAACTTAAATTGTAAACTTATTTTCCCAATTTCCACTCTCATTTGAACTCGGAGTTTTCTTTCTAGTTATCCTAAATAACTCCTTATCCTTTGGACTGTGGCCAACATAATAACCTTTTGTGTGTAAAATAAAGTAATGCAATAAAGAACAATTTTAAATGGCTTTAATGTTGAAGAAAGTGCTTGCAAAATGTGATTTTGATAATGCTACTAACTTCATTCGCATAAATTTCCAAAAGTTTTATGTTGGGCCTCCTTCCAAAAAACAATATTATTGGTGGAAATAACAAAGAACAAAGTACACCGAGAGTTCCTGGAGTTTCTTACCAAGCAAATGGGCTGGGAGGCATCCAGTTGGGCTGATATAGGAAGGGTAGGTGTCCATCAACTTTGTCCTCACATAAGCATGAAGATGTTGATACAATGGCATAATCTGAAAAGCCCAGAAAGAAAATTTAAGACCAAGAGTAGCCTACTCCAATTTCCAATTCCCAACACTAAAAATAGGAACGTCTTTAGACAATTAGAATTTCCCTAAATTCTGATTTCTTTTTTCAAATATTCTGGAAAGTTTGAAAACATCTCTTCTTCCCAGATATTGATAATGACTAGCTTCATTGCATAAAGCATTAAACATACCTGGAGGAATACAGGTCCCAAAATGAAAGCTGATGCAAAAAATATTCATTTTTAAGATGATACCTACTTCCTTTGTTTATAGATTGAAGTACCATTTATATCCCACAAAATTCACCCATTTTTAAATGTATAGTTTCATGAGTTTTAGTAAATTTATGTTAGGCAACTTTCACTACCACCCAGTTTTAGAATATTTCCATTACCTAAAAACTTTTCTTGTGCCCATTTGCAGTCAAATCCAGTCCCACCCTCAGCTCCAGATCACTGAACTGCTTTCTGTCCCTATAGTTTTGTCTATTCTAGAAATTTCATATAAATGAAATCATTAAGTATGTGACCTTTGGTGTCTGGTTTCTTTCACTCAGCATAATTTTTAGGTTCATCCATGTTATTACATGTATCAGTCATTCATTCTTTTTATTACTGAGTAGTGTTTCATTGTATGAATACATCCAAGTTTGCTTCATTTAGTATCTCATGGAAACAATTCACCAGTTAAAGGACAACTAGGTTGTTCCCAGTTTGGGGCTATTATGAATTATACTTCTATAAGCATTCATGTATGAGTCTTTGTATGGATCTATATTTTCATTTCTCTCATATAGATACCTAAGAGTGGAATACTTTAATTATATAATAAATGTGTAACTTTTTAAGAAATGCCAAACCACTTTCCACAGCAGTTGTGCCATTTTGCATTTCTGTGTCTCTACAGTGTCTCAGCAGTGTCTCCACATCCACACCAGCACCTGCTATGCCAATCTTTTATAACCATAACCATTCTAGCATGTGTGTAGTGTTTTTTTTAGATTATTTATTTATTTAAGAGAGACACAGAGAGAGAGAGCATGAGTTGGGGAAAGAACAGAAGGAGAGGGAGAAGGACAAGCAGAAACCTCACTGAGTGGGGAGCCCGATGCTCGATCCCAGGATCCTGAGATCATGACCTGAGCCAAAGTCAGACGCTTTATTGAATGAGCCACCCAGGCGCCCCTGTGTGGTGTTTTTTTTTTAAGATTTTATTTATTTAATCATGAGAGACACAGAGAGAGAGAAAAAGAGAGAAGAGGGGGCACAGGCACAGGCAGAGGGAGAAGCAGGCTCCATGCTGTGAGCCCCACGTGGGACTCAATCCCAGGTCTCCAGGACCACGCCCTGGGCTGAAGGCAGCGTTAAACTGCTGAGCCACCCGGGCTGCCCTGTGTGGTGTTTTTTTTTTTTTTTTTTTTTTTTGTGTGTGTGTGTATGTGTGTGTGTGGTGGTTTTTAATCATGGTCTTAATTTGCACTTCTTTAACAACTTTTTACTTGTTTATCTGCCATTTATATAACGTCTTTGATGATGTACTCATTCAAATCTTTTGCCCATTTCTTTTCTGGGGAGTTGTGTCTCCAACTTCCTCTTTTTAATAAGAGATTTTATTCATTTATTTGAAAGAGCGAGTACACAAATGAGGGGGAGGGGAAGAAGGAGAGGAAGAAGCAGACTCCCTGATGAGCAGGGAGCCCAACTCAGGACTTGATCTCAGGACCCTAGGATCATGACCTGAGCCAAAGACAGATGCTTAATTGACTGAGCCACCTAGGTACCCCTCTCCAACTTCCATTTTTGATAGTTTTGTCTAACTAAGGCTATGACAGAGAGGTCTACATAAGAAGTTTGAAGGCACAGGGGTAAGGGAGAGAGTGGGAGCCAAAATGAAGAAAGAAGGAGACATTGTGAAATGTCCATGGGATACTCTCCCTTCCTAAAAGACTTCCTTAGTCAAAGGTAGGGAAAGAATAGTATCAGTTGTCCTGAGGAAGGAAGCAAAGCCTACAGCTCTGCTAACAAAGTAAGACAGTGTGGGTCCAAAGTATTTCACCAAGACTATTCTTTCTTATAATCTAAAAGACATTCCTCCCTGTAATCTTTCCTTTTTATAATCTTGCTATTGGCAATTCCTGGTCAATTCAGTGGCTAAAAAGGGGAAGAAAGCAGAGCAGTTCTGAACATCCATAGGGGTTGCCCTATTGTTCTTTTTTTCTTAAAGATTTTATTTATTTATTCATGAGAGACACAGAGAGAGAGAGAGAGACAGAGACATCGGCACAGGGAGAAGCAGGCTCCCTGCAGGGAACCCAATGGGGGACTTGATCCCAGGATCACGTGATCACATGATCCCATAATTCTGGGATCACAGCCTGAGCCAAAGGCAGGTGCTCAACCACTGAGCCACCCAGGTGCCCCTGCCCTATTATTCTTTAAAATCTTATCAAGCTCTAATATTCCATAACTCTGAGACCTGGGAATGGCTGACTAGTGTGTTAAGAACAAGTCCAAATGCCTTTGGTCATTGTCCCTTCTTCCCATGCACTGCCCTACACCTGTCTCTGTGTACGGTTCCTTGGTTACCTGTGTGAAGGTATGTTCCACATCATCAATCAACTGGTTGCGGCTATAGTTATAGCCATTTTCCCACTCCTCTTCATAATCTCCTCTCCAATAATCCCCATAGTCCTCATAATCTGTTTTTAAAAAGGAGAAGGAAGAGAACATAAGGGAAATAAAGAGATGAAGCACAGTATATATAAATTAACCTTGCTGGGAGGTTAAAAAAATCCAAAGATGTGTCACATTTTTATTGCCCTTCTAAATAATAACTCAAAGGCATGAAATGAATAATAATACTAGCTAGTGTCTGTTAAGCACTTGCTCTCTGCCAGAAATTTTAATGCATTATCTCATCTAACATGCACAAAAACTCTACAAGACTGACATTAGTAAAATCCCCACCATGCAGATTAGCATGATGTTCTTAGACGGTGAAATCATTTGTCCGGGGTCACACTACTGGTAAGAGGCAAAGGCACACTCTGAGTCTCCTAGCCCTCGGCCTGGCCTCTATCTTCTCCATACTTCAGTTTACATCTTTGGCTTTAAAACGTGATTGGATTTGAGTTTTTAAATTCTCCTTTTGTTTAGGACCTTATATTTTCAAATCTAACTCAACTCATCTTAGACCTTGCCATAGTGAGCCTCTGTTTGCAAATTATACGTCTGCGCAGAACATCTCTTTGTGCTACATGTAGTATCTCAGCATCAGGAAACACGAGCTTGCATTAGGATATTAGCCAATGAAGTTTGCAAATGTATTTTAATAATTTTTTTTGTATGCATATTGGCAATGAATGATCAGGAGGAGGAGAGGAAGAACTCGTTGGACGGAAGGATATAGTGATAAGCTACAATCTCCAGCTTGCTCGTGGCTTGAGAATAGAAGTTTAAGTGGCAGGGAAAGACATTTAGAAACAACAGATGAAAAAAAATTCTTCCTTACTCAACCCCAGGGTGCTGAGAATCACCAAAGCATAAAGTTACTCATAATGCCACAGCTCCAGCTCATTATTCGGGCAGGAGAATAAGTTAGGAGATATGGAAATTCCGCCTCATGTTAAAAGTCTTATGACCCCACGATTTGAGTTATAATTACAACTGCAGAACATAATGGATTTCCAGCCTAAATTCATCTTTTTTTCTTTCTTTCTGGGACACCACCCTGACTTAAACACACAAATGACCTTTGAGAATAAACTGTGGCCAGATAGGAGTTTAGGGGAAAGACAGTGTCTCTGTCTTCCATCCTATATGAGAAACAGAATCCCTACTCAATCCCCAGGTTGCCTTGGGAAGCTCCTGACACTTTCCCAGACAAGTGATTTGTTTGATGCTCTCTAATTGAGCTCTTTAAAGTCTAGAAAGTCAGTGCACCTTTCCTTATTCCCTAATACTTTCCTCTTTGAGACACATAACCTGAATTTGTTCAGCAGATGATCATTAATTTAGGGATGCCTCTTCTATCAAAGGGCAGCCTTGGTAATTCCTGAGAAATAGCCCACAGCCCCAGAGAGGGCTTCAGGACCTCTACCAACCAGTGAACTTACTGTTTGCTCTTGCCATCTCATTTTTCAGGGCCACATACTCTTCATATAATGGCCTCAGCTGCTTGCCGACCTCAGACCTCCAGCCTTCCCAGGCCCAGAGCCTCTCATTGTAGTCTTTGCTGTTTTCCATTATGTCATCCAAACCTGTCATTGCAAAGCACCCAATAGGAAATAAACATGCATTTGCAAAAATTTTTATTCATAAACAATTATGTGAGCTTTAAAGGATTACAAGTAAGGCTGGCAGACAACAAGGTCATAAGGTAATTAAATTAAATCTCATGATTTATTGATTTCTTCATCTTTGTTATAGTTTCAAAATATTTCTGCAAGGAAAATAAACCATTGAAATCATTTGGCAACTAACTTAATTAAAGTACTTGGAATGTGATATAATTTACCATGAAGTTTTGTTAAAAGTTAAAAGTTCATCTATGTGTTGAAACACCTATTTGGAATCTTATCATTGGATTACCCATTTGAAAGGCACAAAGTCAACATCTAGTGCCAATCTCAGTTTTAAAATTTAGAGTAAAAAGGGGCACCTGGGTGGCTCAGTCGGATAAGCATTAAGCATCGAACTCTTGATTTCGGCTCAGGTCATGATCTCAGGGTTGTGGGACTGAGCCCTGTGTAGGGCTCTGGGCTCAGTGTAGAGTCTGCTTGAGACTCTCTCTCTCCCTCTGCCCCAACCCCAGTGTGTGGGCACATGCTTGCGCTCTCTTTCAAGTAAGTAAATAAATAAAATCTTTAAAACTTAGAGTAAAAAAATTAAATTTCATAATCATTGCTCAAAATTAATAACCTACCTGGTTCAAGTAATAAGCACTCCTGAGGATTACTTGGGTTACAAGCTTTTCCAGTACTGTAGATAGTGCTCATTGAATTTAGGATTGTGTTCAACTGCAAATTAAACAGAATAAATAACGTTTAAGCTGGGATATCTGCTGTATAGAATGCTAAGGCAAAGATGTCCTTTTGACCGTGTGATTTTTTTATGCCTCAAAATATAGCAGTTCACATCTTTTCCCAGTATCCTCCTTTATGTAGGGCAGGGATATCTCTATCCCTACCCCCATCAACTAGCACAGAGCCTTAGAAACACGTAATAAATATATGTGGAGTGGCTGAAATAAACAGATCTACCAAAATTCCAAGGATGTTGCTCAGGTACACATGCACAGAGAAATGTCTTTATTGTTTCATTTAACATTCTTTGAGTACACATTTACTGAACATCTACTATGTCCTACACTCTAATAACTCTGACATGAACAAGTCACTGGTCCTCAAGGACCCCACAGTCATGGGACAGTGAGGCAGCCATGAAATCAATAATTACATAACCAATTGACAAGTGGTATAACTGTCATGAAAAAGTGATGTGGAAGTCTGGCAGAGTGGATAAATGAATAACTTGGAAATTCAGGAATAGCCTCAGAGAGGAGGGGGCATTAGCACTGTGTCTTGGAAGAGAAGTAGGAATTGGTCAAGTAGAAAAAGGAGATAGAAGGCAGAGCCTAAAAAAAAGATGGATGGAGGTAGGGAAAGAGCAGGCATTTTCCAGAAGTGATGACACATTGAAGGAAACTGGCATAGTGATACTGACTTAGGGAAGGAGGGGACATAAGGATGGAAGGTCAGCAGGGGCCAGGTCATGAGGGCCCATTTGTGCCACACTAAAGAGCTTAAACTTTACCATGGAGGTAAAGGAGAGTAAAGGTAATAGAGTTAAGCAGTGCTACTCAAAGTGTGGTCTGTGGACCAGTACAAGAGAGTAAATGGTTTGTTTCTATTCTGTGTAAGTACAGGAATCAAGAGAATACATTTTTTAAAGGGAATAAATTTTTATTAACTTTTTAAAACCGTTTGATATTTCCATGACATCTAGATGTGAGCAATGAAGTTAACCAAGTATTGATCTACAATGGATTTGGTAATAAGAGAAGAAAGGGAATAAGAGAGGGAGAAAAGGAGGGAGGGAGGGGGGAAAGGAAGGGAAGAGAAGAGAAGGGAGGAAGGAAGAAAGGAAGGAATGAAGGAACTGGTTATCTTTCACATTTGATTTAAGAAGCACTGGATGAAAGGCTATTTCCCTTCTCCTATTTCCCTCTTCCATTGTTCTTTCACTCTGCTACAAGAATCATTATCCTAAAACATGAAATAGATCCCATGCTTAGAACATCAACAAGATCCCACAGTCCAAAGGAATCAATCCAATTCGTTACCATGGCACAAAACTCCTCATGGTCTTTGTCTACCTGTTTTTTTCAATCTCCCCTCCTTCCTCTCCATTAAATTCATATATCCTTGAGTCCTCTCTCTCCCCAAACATTCCAAGCTTTTACACGCATTTCAGTGGTTTTCAACTTTGGCTCCACGTTAGAATTACCTAGGATCTTATAAAAAAAATACAGGATCCAGGTTCCACTCAGGCTAGATCAGTCTGTCTAGAGACTCTACAAGACCAATGGGCAAGGTTTCACATGGTGTCTTTGTGAAAAAGATGGAGAAGTATGGAATGGATAAGATAAAGTGTATTATAACAAGTTAGATAATTGGATCCAAAGAATGTGGAATAACAAATATCAACTTGTAGGAAGATATGTGCCATATGGTTTTATCTTTGTCCTTATCATGAATTTTTTCTTTTTATAGATGGAGATTACAACACAGAGTTCCAGAAGAAAAGCAACTTAGAAAGAAGACTTTGATGTTAAATAGCCAAATATTTTAGATAAAAATATTTTAATAGGTTAGATCAGGGGTCTGTAAACTATGATCTGCAGACCAAATACCGTCTGCTGCCTGTTTTTGTAAAGTTTTATCAGAACACAGCCACACTCATTTGTTTATGTACTAGCTATGCTGATTTCCTGCTGCAACAGCAGAGTTGACTCATTGTGACAGAGACTATATGGCCCACTAAACCTAAAATATTTACTATCTTTCCTTTTACAGAAAAAAAGTTTGCTGGCTCCCAAGCTAGAGAGATGGGACGAGAGATGTTATTTTAACAGGGAAAATACAGGCTTTAATTTGAACAAACTACCTACTTAAGAGCAGAATTTTGAAAGCTATCATTTTAGAGCAACATTGGTAGAAGAGATTTAGAGACTTCATGGACAGTGATATTGTTATGAGCCAACATGGAATCTGACTATCAAAGAACCCAACTCAAGCAAACAAAATCCAAATATAGTCATAGACTGTCTTTTTTTTATTTATTTATTTACGATAGTCACACACAGAGAGAGAGAGAGAGGCAGAGACATAGGCAGAGGGAGAAGCAGGCTCCATGCACCGGGAGCCCAATGTGGGATTCGATCCCGGGTCTCCAGGATCGCGCCCTGAGCCAAAGGCAGGCACTAAACCACTGTGCCACCCAGGGATCCCCATAGACTGTCTTAATAGATGTAGAACACAGGGTGCAGAACGTCATATTCCTGCTCACCTTCATGCAGACCAGAACCAACTCAGAGTGTGATGTTTACTTTGAGGTTACTGACAAAATGAAGACAGCAACTAGGACTGGTTAGAAAACTTGAAACCATTGTACAGAGGAAAATTGACAGAGCAAAGGATGTTTAGCCTAGATTTTTCTTTAAAAAAGGACTCAACTAGTTTTTAAAAAGAGCTACCATAATTTATTTAAAAACTATTGTAGGAAAGAGCGATTTGGATCCAGAAGGCAGAACAAAGCAGAGGTAAAACATTTAATGTTCAATGGAGGGAGCACCTCCATCAATTAGGGGGACCCACCTATGATATGGATGTCTTAGAAAGAGATGAACCCCCCCCACCTCTAAAGCAGTTTGAGCTGAGATTCTTAGCCATTTGTTAAAGATACTGCAGACAAGAGTCAAGAATGAAAGGGGGAAAGGACTGGACCACATACAGGACTTCTCAAGCTTGGTACTATTAACATTTTGGACCACATAACTCTTTGTCATTGGGGGCTGTCTTGTGCATTGTAGAATGTTTAGCAGCACCCCTGGCCTCTACCTACTAGGTCTAATAGCTTCCTTCCCCCAGTTATGACAACCAAAAATGTCTCCAGATATCATCAAATGTCCCTGGGGCAGAGGGCAAAATCACCCCCGGTGATCATAACTGACATAGACGAAATATATTCTTCAGGCTGCCTGGTCCTACGAAGGCGACTTCTGTATACAGTATGCATATACAACACAGTGCCCAGACAACACCAGTTTAACTTTGTGTCCTAACATAATTATTACCAGTGTCTTCTTTCACTTGCAAAAGGATTCCAGTTTGGATGACAAATTATGTGGTCACCCTACCTAGGCACAGAGCTCTTTCTAATGTCAGCAGCACTATATTTGCAGATAAAGGAAGCAGCCATGGGGATATTAATGTTTAATGTTTCCCAGATATTTCAGCTCCTGGGGGTCAGTGCTAGAATGTTCACATACTCGTTGGTTCTTGTCTGCTGAGAGCACTGATGATCCACTGTGCTGAAGGGCCCGCAATTGACGCTTGACTGTGGAATCCTGAATTTCTTCAAGTGGGTATGTTTTGGCAAGCTTGGACTGTTCTTCATAAAAGGCAGACCATTTGGCCCCAGCATTATTCTGAAATGACAAAAAATAAAATTGAAGTCAGAATGGCACTGCTTGAACAGATAGAACAGAAGATACTGTCCAAAAAAACATCTGGTGGAATATATAATATTTCCTGAGTGGTTTAGTTCTCTACTTTGCTGAAGGTCAAGGCTTAGGTTATGAGTGATCAGGCCACTCTTGGTCACTCTCTCTTTCTGGCCCAGTGCCTAGTTTTCCCAAGGGTCCTATCCCCAGAACTGGAAATGAATTCTCACAGATAATTCACATTGTGGGGCCCCGGAATTTATGGCCTTAGTACTGTGACGTGGGTGAGTTAATTGGGGATTTGAGGATGAATGCTCTAAAGGGAGAGCCCAGTAAAGCTTGGAACAAACTTAATGGGAATATAGCCCCTCATGACAATGGGAACCATAATAAATGAGAAACAGTTTGCAGTGAGCTCCATGGTGCCATGACTTACCAGGAATTCTGATCTTAAATTATGTTCCCCAAAGAATGTTGCCCAGAATATGGCCGTTTGGTAGCCATGGTGATTTTCTAACAGCAAAAGAAACCAACAAGCAGGTGATGATACTCACTTGCCCCCATCTTGAACATCAGTATAGGCAAGTGGACTTCTCTAGACTCTTCTAGTGCAGTCTTTTCTCAATGTAAAAACTAATTTCCATTTATCAAAGATGAAAATGAACAATTACTTTGTACACTGTACTTTTCTAGACTGTATTTAAAAGGTAGCATATGAGACAAGGAAGGACTCCATTCTTGAAGTCAGACACCTCTGACTAGCTGTGTGACTTTAGGCAATTTACTTACCTTCTCTGAGCCAGTAAAATGAGAGTAATAATAGGACTTACCTTAAAGGGTTGTTGTAAGGATGAGAACAATTAACAAATAATAAAATGTTTATCACAGTATCTGATACATCCTAAACATTCAAAAAAAGGTAGCTATTTTATAATTTATAGAAAAAAGTTTTTTGTCCTTAAGTTGCTTAGGACAACTTATCAGACAGTTGAGATATGCATCATGAATGTTTCATTAATAAAATATAAGAGCGTATGATAATGTCTAAACTTTGAGTGCCCAAACAGTTTCTGCTATCAGAAAAGAAAGACTCATGCAGGCAAGTAGATTTGGCCCAGCCCTCATGCAGAAGACCTTAAAGTAGGTAGGAGTTGGATGGATGGAGAGTACTTTGCAGAATAATTTACTTCATTTGAACTTCCTAATCCCATGAGATAGAAAATCCTTCTGTCTCCATTATTCATAGGTGCATAAAGGGGCTGGGAGAAATAAATAGTGGTTATGGGAATCAAGTGACACCACCTGGATCCTGGATCCCATGGTAGACAAACTCTAGGATGGAGCCCATAATCTTTACCACCAGGAGGTACACGTTTGTGTGATCACCTCCCCCTTGAGTGTGAGCAGGAGCCATGATTCACTTCTAACCAGTAGAATATACCAAAGGTGACAGGATGGACATATTTGTGTTATATAAGATTGTAATTTTCATCTTGCTAAAACTGTCTCTGTTGCTGACTTTGATGCAGCAAGATGCCGTGTTGTGAATGACTCTGTGGAAAGGACCACATTTTGAGGAATTGAGGACATGGATTCATCCCCAGTCAAGCCTCAGATGAGACCACAGTGCTAGCCAGGACCTTGATTACAACTTTATAAGACTAAGAAATGGAAAAAAAAAGACTCAGAAATGGAAGATGCAGCTACACTATGCCTGGACTCCTGACCCACAGAAGCTGTGGGATTATAAATGTGTGTTATTTTAAGCTGCTAAACTTGTGATAATTTTTAACACAATAGATAACTAGTACCAATCCCAAAGGCAGGACTTCAGGCACAATTGCATTTTCCAGGCTAAGAAATTTCACTTTTATTCTTTGAATACTAGGGAATCACTTAGGGGCTCCAAGCATGCACATAACATGATGCAAATGGCATGTGGAAATGACAATGGATCAGGCAAGAGATGAAAATAGTGGCAGTAAAAATGGAAAATGATTTCTCTTTTTATTGAGCACATACAACCAACCCCTCAGGAACTACTTTTTAAATTAATCTTCACAAACAATCTTGTGAGGTAGTTGTGATTGTCTCCACTTCACAAATGAGGGAACTGAGGCACAGAGCAGGTAAGTAGCTTTCCCTAGGTTACACAGTGAGTAATTGAAAGAACCAGAGTGCTAACCCAGATATGTTTGCCTCCAAAGCTAATGCTCCAAACATCGATTATAGATAGTATTCAACACATTCTATTCTTCTCTGCAGCACACATGAGTGGGAAGTAGTGAGCTATGGAAAGAAGAGTTTGATCTATGGCACAGACTCATCTATGCAACCCACCACTCACCTCTAAGTCCCTATCCTTCTTCCCCCAATCCAGGATGTTCTACTGTCAAGCAAAATTTCTGGTAAAACTTTAATACCAAATTATAGGAATAATTTTATTCTCAATCTCCTCTTGAAACAACTCACAATCCCCAAAAGGGCCCAGTCATAGAACTTTTTAAAATTATACTGCATATAGGTACTTTGAAGATATCTGTCTTATTTTATCACTACCATACTCTAAGTGTTATACTTTAAATCCGCCCCCCCCCCCCGCAATTACATGATGTTGCCTTGAATTTTGACCTCCTAGGGCATACTCCTCCTCCTCCTCCTCATCTTCTCCTTCTCCTTCTTCCTCTTCTTCTTCTTCTTCTTTTTAGGGCATACTCTTCCATCCCAAGCTATTCTTTTTTCCAGAGCTCTAGGGACCTGAACTAGTTTTTTGTTAATTTCTTGGCTTGATATTCCTGCATCATGCTAGTAGTGGAAGTTCAATTTCCATACCTATTAAATAACTAAAGGATGAAACCTGAGTCTGATCAAGTCTCTAGATCAGGACTCTGCCCACCATCTGATTTTATAAATAAAGTTCTAATGGAACATAGTCACACTCATCTATGTATTGTCTATGGCTGCTTTCGTGCTACAACGCCAAAGTTGAATAGAGGCTGTAGGGCCCACAATGCCTGAAATATTTACTATCTGGCCTTTACAGAAAAAGCGCTCTTCCCTCTGCCCTAGGTCTATACATTCACAGTAAATGCAGGGGACAAAAGAGCATGGTCAGCAATATTTAGACGGCACAAATCAGCAAGTCCAGAAAGTGGGAGTTTCTATAGCACCAAAAATTTAATTCTTTAGCAAATAAATTGCAAAAAATACAAAATAAAAAAGTGAGGGACTCCGTAGATCAAAAGACAGCTAATGTACATCCTTCAAAATGATTAGGAGAGGATATTGTTAGATCTTGATTCAAACAAAACAGCTGAAATTGAAAAAAGAAAGATGAGGCGGTAGGGTGCATGTGAATGCTGACTAGATATTTGACAGTACTGGGGAGTTATTAAGTTTTTGGCATGGCACTATTATTAAGGTGGTTTTAAAAATACTTCGAGTGCTCCAAGGTAAAATATACACACAAAACTATATCATGTTTTGGATTTCCTTCAAAATAATCCAATAAATGTGGAGTTGTGTAGAAAAATAAAACAAGACTGGCCAAAGTGTTAATGATTTGTAAAGCTGGATGAAGGGTATGAGGAGATTCAATATACTCATCTCTCTTCTTTTACACATTTGAAATTTTTTGTGATAAAAAAATAAAGAAAAATCATACGACAGAGTACTCTTTGGCAACAAAAAGGAATGAAGTGATGCTACATGTTACAACATGTAAATTTAAAGAAGCCAGTCACAAGAGACCACACATTGTTATGTTTCCATTTATATGAAATGTTCAAAGCAGGCAAACCTCTGGAGACAGAAAGTAGATTAGTGGGTGCTCAGGGCCAGGGGCTGGGAGGAAGAATGATAGCAGGCATGTGGCTTCTTTCTGGAGTGATGAAAATGTTCTAAAATTAGATGGTACCGAAGGTGGTATATAAACCTTCTGTAATATACTAAAAAGGCTGTAAATATACTAAAAAGCATTGAATTGTATACTTTAAGTTGGTGAATTTTATGGTGCATAAATTATATCTCAGTAAAGCTGTTGTTAAAGGCTCTCCATAGTCAAAGCAAAGAAAAACCTTCACCTTATTCCCCATGTCCTATAACTAAGTCTGAAACCCCATGAAACTGCTCCCAACCAAAGGAGTCAGCCAAAATTAACTTCATGCTCTTCTACCCAGGTACCCACCACCCACCAAGGAAAAGCAGAGGCTCCTGACCACCGGACTGCCCTCCCGGCTAGTAGCTGGTGGCACCTGCTTCCCTTTTGCATCCTAATATTTTCTCTTTCCTTTAAAGGGTCCAGACTTTCTGCAGCTTGGCCACACTTTATGATTCATGCCCTTTCCTCTCTGGCCTTGGCTCTAATCAACCACTGCAATTTAAAAGTAATAACACTTAATGATCCAGAGATGATTTCAATAAACATCACTACGTCTCATTCTTTAACATGCCTTCTCAGCAAAGGGCACTCCACGGAACTGCTACATGTCTCTTTTGCAGTTATACCTTCCTCCCACACCCATAGCAATAATACTGTGTCATTCTCCCATGCTCATAAGCTTCAAGCTCTGTTCTGGTGGCTTTGGGTATTAATTCGGGCTTCACAGACACCCTACAAGGCAGGTATGAGTACAATGTTCTTTTTCACAGGTGAGATAATGAAGGTGCAGAGAGGCAAATTAACCAACTGAAGCTCACCCAGCTGGAAAGTGGTGGGGCCAGGATCTGAACCCGGCAGTCTGGCTCCAGAGCCCGGGGGCATAAAGCTGGTATACTTTCACCCGCCCCTATGGGATCAGCCAGCTGAGAATGAAAACAAATAAACAGGACACCACAGGCACCTCCAACAGAGAGCAAATAAAAAGTGAGAGAAAAGCAACAAGAAAGAGATAAAGAGAGGTAAGACCAAAATATGAGATAAGAAACAAATGATCTCCCATGATGATACCGGGCTGTCAAAATCTCCAGGATTTCCCTGAGCTTTAGAAAAATGGAAAACCTTTTTTGGGGGAATTTCAAAGGAGGTGGTAGGTCTCAGATTTTATCTGTCCTGTGAGTAGCAGTAATTTAAACACACAGCCTACTAAGCATTTGAAAAAATAAGCTCCTGAATTACATTTTTGAAGGAATGTATTGCTATCCAAGTGTTGCGAAATCTTTTAAATAATGTTACTCAGCTTCTAGCACGAATATGTAAGGATACTGCTTTGATATCTGTGAGAGAAGAAAGTCCTAAATCCTTGCACTTGTCAAAGCATCTTGCTTTCCCAGAGCATTCTGAGATTTGTCAGAACTGGCTTAATCACAGTTTTTCTGGTAGGGCTCTGAATGGGTTCTGTGACCTTTGAAAGTCCCTCAGAGCTCCGTGACAATGAAGGAAGGAATTCCCAAATCCAGCCTCCAGACCCCTGGTTACTTTAATTACTAGCTAGCTTTTTCACTAAGCCTCCAATTGCATTTTCCAGTTAATATATCATTTTAGAGAGTCTTTAGATATTCCTGTTGACACTGTAAGCTTGGGAAAATTATTAACTCAATAACTTATGGCATTTCCACGAAATGCTTTAAAACCCTGATTATGATGAGAATTATGGTGGCAATTTTACAAAGCATGTTCAATGGTTTCTAAGAATCTGGACCGAGACCAGTAAATTATTTTGTAACAGTTTCCAAATGAGCCCCAAGGTCAATTAAGTTTAGTCGTCTGGGACTCCAAAATCAGAAATACTAAGGCAAACATCCAACCTCACAACTCAGAGCATTTCTTTGATTTCCCTTTTCAGTTGTATGGATAGTAATCTAATCTTTAAGAAGCAACAAATATCCTTATGTAGCCATGAAAACTCACCATCTTTTGGAGATTCTCGTCGGTAATATTGGTGTTATAATTCCAAGAAGCAAGTGAACTTTGATAAGACAGCTCTTCAGCTTCATAGTTAAACTTCTCCAAAAATGTGTTGACCAGATCCTCAGTGGATTGAGCAGCAGTTAGAGCAGCAAGGCTGAGAAGGAGCCAGGAAGAGCCTGACATCTTTCCCTATGCACCAAGATCCCATCCACTGAACAACTTTCCCTAGAGTAAAACCTCTTCATGAGTTTTTCTGTCTCATCAGCCTTTGAACTTGGGTTGGGCACTGAGCAGGAAAGATGAAAAAAAAAAGAAGAAGAAGTAGTAGTAGAAGAAGAAGAAACAGTAAACAATCTGCTGAACCAATATAAAGTTCATCCTGGAGAGGACAGATATATAAACAGATTTTTAGAATGATTTTTAAAGTAAATCAAATAAACAAATGTTATTCATTAATCCTAGAGAATCATAGCTCTCCTAGCATTTTATAGCCAGATCCGAACTTGCACATTTGGTTAATATGTTCCTAAAAAGCTGTTAAAGATACACTGAAGGTGTTATAATTTTACAGGGATTGAAGAAGCCTAGATTTAGGGATCATGGGGGTATTGTTGGTACTTATATGTTTTACAGACAATTCCATTAAAAGTCAGTTATCCCTCCTTTCTTTTTATTTTAAGCTCAAATTCACAGAAAGTCTCTACTTGGGTAACATTTTCCCTTCTTAAACTACTTTGTCCTTGTCTTTATGGAATTCATTTTTTTCTGATAAATTTTAATTTCCATGGCCAGTTTTTAAAAGTATAAGACTACCCTCCACTCCACAGGTTAACTCACGTGATCTGGCTTGGGTAAACTTAAAATGGCTTACTTTCTACTTCTCAGATGCCATGCTGAACCCTGGTTCTATGGCTGACTTCCCTGTGTGCCTCCGTCCCTTTTACTTACCTGTTCTAAACTCAGTCGAGGTCCCAGGGGAATAAAAATGACTCTGCATGGTATGAAATTCAAAGAATGTCCATGTCACGCTCTGGTCATCCAAAAGCATGGAATCATAGCAATGCAGAATTCAGAGAGACTTCAGTGGGTATCCTGTAGAGTCTCAAGAGCTGGATTAGTGTCCTCATTCCCGGGGTGCAGGTATATCAGAGATAAAAGAGAGGAGCCACTTTAAATGGCAGGGCTCATGGGCCAGCTTGATGGTGATTATGAAATCTTCACACAGGGAAAATATTTCTTCACCCAGAAAAACAAGTCTTCCAGGTCCAGGTGCAGTAACCAAGCCTTTCAAAAAAGTTTTCATGACTTTCCCTATTGCATGGTTGTTATATTAGTGTTACTATAGAACAGGAAAAAATAATTCTAAGTAATTGCTCAAAGTGCTTTGCATTATAATATCTCATTTAAGTAAATTTTTTAAAGATTTATTTATTTATTTTTATATATTTTTTATTGGAGTTCAATTTGCCAACATATAGTATAACACCCAGTGCTCATCCCATCAAGTAATATTTATTTATTTATTGGAGAGAGAGAGAGCGAGAGCGGGTGCACAAATGGGAGGAACAGGGTGAGGGGTGGGGAGAGAGAAGCTCATGCAGACTCTGTGCTGATTGTGGACCCCAATGCAGGTCTCAATCCCATGACTCTGAGATCATGACCTGCGCCAAAACTAAGAGTCAGACACTTAACCGGCTGTGCCACCGAGGCACCCCTAGAGGTAAATCTTTATTATCGATACTATATAGATTAAGAAACTGAGGCTCAGGGATCCCTGGGTGGTGCAGCTGTTTGGCGCCTGCCTTTGGCCCAGGGCGCGATCCTGCAGACCCGGGATCGAATCCCACGTCGGGCTCCCGGTGCATGGAGCCTGCTTCTCCCTCTGCCTGTGTCTCTGCCTCTCTCTCTCTCTCTCTCTCTCTCTCTCTCTCTCTCTTTCTCTCTCTGCGTGTGACTATCATAAATAAATAAAATTAAAAAAAAGAAACTGAGGCTCAGAGAACTTAAATAAATTGCCAAACCTCATTAAGCTAGTAAGTTGCAGAGCCAGGTATGCCTTTTGATTCTAGGGTACAGACCTTTCCATTATCGTCAGTAGTCTTAAGAGCAACAATAGAGGTGTAGATAAAGAGCAGTAGAGGGATGTGTGCCTTCAGTAAAGATGACAGATTTGTTTTTGCCATATTAAAAAGAGGGGCTCTCACTATCCTTAATATGAATCAAAATATGCAATCTTTCTAACAAAGTAATTGACAAATTTAAGCAATTATGACAAAGAATGTTAAAAGAAAGTTGGCGGGGGTGGGCATGGGGGGATCTGAATTTTCAGAGTTTCAGTATAGTACAGCACTTCCCACATTTGAGGAAGCTGGGATCCACTTACTTCTCACAGGTATTAGGAGAAAAATCAGTCAAGAGAAAGGGGAGCAGCATGTGAGGCTTTGAACAAAGAGTTGGAATATTACTTTTAATAAAAGCTGAAACAAAACCCTACTCACGTCACTTCCTGAATGAAGCTCTTGGGTTTAGAAAAAAAAATGGAAGTAGTCCAATTTCAATTCATGAGGCAGAAAATAAGATTAACGTGATCAAATTGAAATGGAGAAAGCAGGATATGAAATCTGAGAGCTAAAAATAGATGGACAAGGAGCCTGAGATAACAGTGAGGCAGGAAAATTCTGGAAGCCAAGAAACTTTGAAGAGTCGGAAATAGAAGAACTGTCACAATGATTCCGTAGAACTAGCTTGTCATAGCAAACTGCAAGCAAGTTTGTTCACTCTCCACTGAGAAGATGCTGCTGTCCTGACAGGTACCCAGAAGTGTTCTGTCCAAGCCCATGTTGAGAATGGGAGGACTCCACTCAAGACCCAGGAGATGGGATCCAGAAAAACAACTGGCTCAAAGGAACGCACTGTCTTTGAGAAATAACAAAGAAGCAGAAAAAAATAGAAAACTAGAGATGCAGGAAACCTGTTCTACTTTTCAAAAGGGTTGGAGGGTGAATTTCATAAGTGTTAGAGGAAGACTTTGATCTTGACACCTGATGAAACTATAAAATATAATTTTTAGGATGTGGTTTGCATTTGGGAAATATATAGATCTCTGGTCCTAAATACATATCCAGGGATTCATTAGGAACAAGTCACATGCTAACTGCCTCATTTCCTTTCTCTTTTTTTCTTTTAAAGATTTTATTTATTTATTTGAGAAACAGAGAAAGAGAAAGGGAACACAAGCAGTGGTGAGGGGCAGAAGGAGAAGCAGACTCCCCATTGAGCAGGGAGCCAGACTTGGGGCTCAATACAGGATCATGACCTGAGCCAAAAGAAGATGCTTATCTTACTGAGCCACCCAGGTGACCCATCTCATTTCCTTGCTGATGAAAGAATACAATAGAAAAAAAATTACAAAGATACAGTGTATCTTCCACTTTGGTGAGGTATTTAACAAAATGTAAAGTTATACAACTAGATTTTTTTAAAAGATTTTATTTATTTATGAGAGGGGGGGCAGAGACACAGGCAGTGAGAGAAGCAGGCTCCATGCAGGGAGCCCGATGTGGGACTCCATCCCAGGACTCCAGGATCACGCACTGGGCTGAAGGCAGGCGCTAAACCACTGAGCCACCCAGGGATCCCTATACAACTAGATTTGAATGTCCCCAAAACAACCACAGAGTACAGGGTGAAGCAGTCCTCTGATTAACAATAGTTCATGTCCAAAACAAGAATCTTTTTTTAAAAAAGATCTTATTTATTTATTCATGAGAGATACAGAGAGAGAGGCAGAGACATAGGCAGAGTGAGAAGTAGACTCCCCTTGAGGAGCCTGATGTGGGACTTGATCCCAGGACCCCGGGATCACAACCTGAGCCAAAGGCAGATGCTCAACCACTAAGCCACCCAGGTGCCCCCAAAACAAGAATATTGATTCAACAATTATTTATTAGCTACCCGCTATATGCCAGGTGCCATCCCAGTTATTGGATATACATTAATAAGACACAAAGAGTTCCTGTGGATATCATCTGATATAAGGCAGGGTAGAGGGAAGAAACAGCTGATGATCAATGCTATGACTTTGCAATAAGCAGGAAAGGAGGGTGGTGAGTGATGAGGTGGGGATGAGAGGATGACCTCTGAGCAAAGATCTGAAGGAAGGGATGAAAGTCATGTGGGTATCTGGGGAAGACTGTTCCAGGCAGAGAGTAGCAAGTGCAAAGGGTGCAGTCAGGTCTCAAGAATATCAGAGGCCCTTGTGTCTGGAGCCTCGTGCCTAAGGAAAGTGGCAGGAGGTAAAGATGGAGAGAAAGGTAGGGGCCACATCAGAAGGGCTGTACAGATGATTGGAGAACTCTGGCTTTTCCTGTGAGTAATGTAGGAAGTTATTGGAGGGCTTCCAGTAGAGAAGTGATTCACTCTCACTACAGATTAGAGAGCAGATACCAAGGGGGTGAGGGTGGAAGCAGGGAGATCAGTCAGGTTGTTACCACAGCAGTCCAGATGAGCTGGGTGAATAAAAACTTAATACAAGCTGTAAACCCAATCTGGTTGGGATACCTGGGTGGCTCAGGGGTTGAGCGTCTGCCTTTGGCTCAGGGCATGATCCCAGGGTACTGAGATCGACTCCCACATGGGGCTCACTGTGGGGAGTCTGCTTCTCCCTCTGCCTGTGTCTCTGCCTCTCTCTGTGTGTCTCTCATGAAAAATAAAATCTTTTTTAAAAAAAAAAAGCCAATCTGGCTGCCCAACAAAAGAAAAATTCACCTACGACTATCTTCAACTTTATTAACAGAAGTATCAGATGCAAAATAATTTAGAGCATCAAGTTCATGTCAGAGGAGCACAAGTTTAGAGAGACACAGGAGAGTATCTAGAGGAAAATAAACAAGAGAGTAGAAGGTCTAAAACAGTGTGATTTGAAGCACAGTTCAGACACAGAGGAGGACAGGATGGACATCTCTCCCCCATTGTGAGCCTGCCGTTTAGAAGCCAGGTAGCATAATGGACTTATGCCACTTGCTAGCTGTGTGACTTTAAGCAGGTAAATAGCACCTTGGCACCTAGTTTCCTTGTTTCAAAGCTGATGATAATATTATACCCATCTCATAGCATATCATGAATATTATATGAATTAATATGTGAAAACACAGAGAAGAATGCTGGGAACCTAGTAGTAAAAGCCACTCAAAATGAGAGGAGCTGTGTAATAATTCAGTCCCTTCGAGAAGTAGGGGAAATGAGAGAACTGTCCATAGTACAATTTTTGGCTGTAGGAAAACTGTCATATTTTGAGAATGAGCAGGCCCACATAAGCAAAATGAAAATGTACTACTTTGATTATAGGTTGTGTGTGCATCTTTAAACCATTGAAGACAGAAATTTTTTCTAAAATATATTTCATCCTAATTAGGATGTTGCCTGAGCAATTTTTTACGTGTCTTTTTTTTTTTCCCCAGAGGACTCAGTGTCATCATCTTGCATAGTGTTTACTGACTAGGCTATAATGTGATAATGTCTTTAGGGCTTTACATTAATGGCCCCGGAGAGCTTTATTGCTCTTAACTCTGCTGTCTCTGCAGGTTCTGAATCAGCTGTCACTTCTTGAAGAATCTACATCTAGTAACCCTGCCCACAACAAATCTCCTCCCCGTTGGAACTGCCGTCTGCTAAAACCTAAACGGAAACCAGATAACCATGGAGTTCAGTCAGAAAATCCCTTCTTCATAGGCTCAGAGCTGAGGGTGTGTCTGCACTCTGCTGGAGCAAAGTGCATAGACTTTGAGATCCATATTTCCCTTACTGCTCTACTTTCCATATCCTTCCAACTGAGTCATCAGTGGTGAGGTTGCCAAATAGCTATGGCGAAAACATCTTCTAGTTCCCCAAGCTGAGAAGATAACTTTGGTTAACTTCAGAGAATAAAGGATGTTTCTTGCAATTTCTTGTCTTATGATTGATAGATAATGCTTCCAAAAGAAATAACAAAGGGCATCTCAAACATAAAGCACAGAGAAATTTAAAACTCCACATAGCCAAAAATTGTTTGCATTTAGCTCAATTGGTTTTGACTACATACTTATCAAAGTGGATTTATAAGTACTTTATGGAAAATAAATAACAAGTTGACTTTATTGCCCAAAGGAAAAGCTAAAGCTCTTTCCTGTTTACATTTCTAGCTGCCTAGCAGTCCCTTTTCCCTACAGAAAGAGGAAAGATAATCTCCATTAACAAAATTGACAAATATTTTCAACAGAGTTTAAATTTGTGAGGATGAGCTGTGGATTCCAGGAGGGTTGTACTAATCACCACTGGTCTGAATTTATCATTGCACGGTGCTTGCCATGTAACCCAAATTTATTTCTACACCCAGACTAAAAAATAGCAGGCAACACTAGAGCACATTCACTTCTAGGGCCTTAGAAGCAAAACTTGAGACTTTATCCTGAGTGAAATGAGAACCCATGGTAGAGTTTGAACAGAGAAGTAACATGATCTCACTTGCATTTGAAAAGAATCACTGGCTGCTGTGTGGAGAAGGGGATCCATGGGGACAAGACCACAGACAGAGACCAGTGCGGAGGTCATTGCACCATAGTGCCTCGGTGGTAGCAGCAGGGTTCGTGAGAAGGTAGCTAGATTTTTTAACACGTTTTGAAAGTAAAGCCAACAGGATTTGCTAATGAATCAGGAATAGGCTCTGAAAGAAAGACAGTCAAGGATCACTCCAGGGTTTTTAGGACTGAACGACTAGGAGAACAAGGTTGACCTCCATTTGCATGGGGAAGGTTGCAGGTAAAACAGTTTGGAAGGAAGACTAGGAGTCCAGTAGAGTTTGTGATACCTCACAGAAATTCAAGTGAAGATGTTGAAAAGGCAGTTAGATGGGCACCCCAGGTGGCTCAGCGGTTTAGAGCCGCCTTTGGCCCAGAGTGTGATCCTGAAGACCTGGGATTGAGTCCCACATCGGGCCTGCTTCTTCCTCTGCCTGTGTCTCTGCCTCTCCCTCTGTGTCTCTCATGAATAAATAAATAAATAAATCTTAAAAAAAAGAAAGAAAGAAAAGGTGGTTAGATATACAAATCTGCAGTTTGAAGAGTGGCTGGGGATGAATACGAATTTGAGAGTTATCATCTAGAGATGGTTGGTCAAATATATCTTTTCAGTTAAGACCAAGAGGAAAAGACCTTACTTCAGAATCCCAGTGTGCTGGAAAGCATTACTTAGCTCAGACCTGAGGAGGAAAATAGGATGGATAAATAAGGAAAAAAGTTACTTGAAACAATCCCCCCGCAAAGGAGCCATCTGTGGACTAAACAGAGAAATGATAAAAAGGGGGTTCTAGTCTTTGATTTAAAATCTAATTTGTCTGGTATCAGGATTGCTACCCCAGCTTTCTTTTGATGCCCATTAGCATGATAAATGGTTCTCCAACCCCTCACTTTCAATCTGGAGGTGTTGGGTCTAAAATGAGTCTCTTACAGGCAGCATATTGATGGGTCTTGTTTTTTAAATCCAATCTGATACCCTGTGTCTTTTGATTGGAGCATTTAGTCTATTTACATTCAGAGTAATTATTGAGAGATATGAATTTAGTGCCATTGTATTACCTGTAAAGTCACTGTTTCTGCATATTGTCTCTGTTCCTTTCTGATCCTTGTTACTTTTGGGCTCTCTCTTCACTCAAAGGATCCTCTTTAGTATTTCTTGTAGGGCTGGTTTAGTGATCACAAGTTCTTTTAGTTTCTGTTTGTCCTGGAAGCTCTTTATCGCTTTTTTTAAAAAAAGATTTTTATTTATTCATTCATGAGAGACACACACACAGAGAGGCAGAGACATAGGCAGAGGGAGAAGCAGGCTCTCCATGGGAAGCCTGATGCGGGACTCAGTCCTAGGACCCCCGGGATCACAACCTGAGCCAAAGGCAGATGCTCAGCCACTGAGCCACCCGATGCCCCTCTTTAACGCTCCTTCTACTCTGAATGACAGCCTTGCTGGGTAAAGTATTCTTGGGTGCATGTTTTTCTCACTATCAGGGAAATACAAATCAAAGTCACAATGCGATACCACTTCATATCAGTCAGAATGGCTACAATTAATAAGTCAGGAAACAACAGATGTTGGTGAGGATGCAAAGAAAGGGGACCTCTCTTACAATGCTGGTGGGACTGCAAGCTGGTACAGCTACCCTGGAAAATAGTACGGAGTTTCCTCAAAAAGTTAAAAATAGAGCTACACTACAACTCACCAATTGCACTACTAGGTATTTACCCAAAGGATATAAACATAATGACCTGAGGTGGCATATGCACCCCAATGTTTATAGCAGCAATGTCCACCACAATAACCAAAATATGGAAAGACCTCAGATGTCCATCGATAGATGAATGGATAAAGAAGATATGAAGATGTATACACACACACACAATAGAATATTACTCGGCCATCAATAAATGAAATCTTACCATTTACAGTGACATGGATGGAACTAGAGGCTATTATGCTAAGTGAAATAAGTCAATCAGAGAAAGACAATTATCATATGATTTCACTCACATATGGAATTTAAGAAACAAAACAGGATCACAGGAGAAGAAATAAGATGAAATCAGAGAAGGAGACAAACCATAAGAGACTCTTAACTCTAAGGAAGAAACTGAGGGTTGCTTGCTGGAGGGGAGGTGGCTGGGGTGATGGGGTAACTGGGTGATGGGCATTAAGAAGGGCACTTGATTGGGCAGCCCGGGTGGTTCAGCAGTTTAGTGCTGCCTTCAGCCCAGGGTGTGATCCTGGAGACCCAGGATCGGGTCCCGCGTTGGGCTCTCTGTATGGAGCCTGCTTCTCCCTCTGCCTGTGTCTCTGCCATTCTCTCTCTCTCTCTCTCTCTCTCTCTCTCTCTCTGTGTGTGTGTGTCTCTCATGAATGAATAAATAAAAATCTTAAAAAAAAAGAAGGGCACTTGATGGAATGACCACTGGGTGATGTATACAACTGATGAATCAGAATCACTAAACTCTTCTGAAACTAATAATACACTATATATTAATTAATTGAATTTGATTTTTTTAAGAAAGGAAGTTTCAGGAACTTGGTCAGAGCATTACATTTCTTCACTGGTTTAGAAAAGTAGACACATCTCAGGAGCACAGGGTGATGAGTTGAAGCAAGGTACAGGTTCAGAGAAGGCAGCTGACAAGAGAGATAGTCAAAGCCCAGCCAGGTCAAGGCTGAAACACTGATGGGCATTCAAAGCATAGAAGATTCCTTTTGGAGTCAGCTCCTGCCTCTCAGCTAGAGTCTGAGAGTGACTGAAGACTTTTACACTTTGCTTAATACTTCCTAATTGGCTCTAAATAGAGTAAACTTTGATCCTCTTTGGGCTCTACCTCAGTCTCCAGATTGAATATTAAAGCCAAGTTTTCTAATCCAACTAGAAATGTCCCATAGTTTTTTATCTTCTTGAACTCTATCAGGCTCATTTTGGAGACAATGTTCCCTTCTCTCCTTATCTTCTAAGGGATTCCTCTGGTCTGGGCCATTAGGAGGGGTAGTTACTGACTCCATCCCTAGGGGCCTAGAATAATTGGCTTAGACTAATTAAGATTTGCATCTGATTCATGTTGGAGAATGGTAGACATCCAACTAAAGTTGGCTCTGCCTTGAGGGAGTAGGGGGGAATGTCTTTCATATGGGTAATATACATAGTGCTTGTTTCACCCACTGCAGAAGGGGCTATTTGTGGGGGCATTTTTCCATAGAGATTTCATTCCAACAGTGAGTTTGGATTCTTATGAATTTCAGGCACAAAAGACAGAACTTGCAAAATCTTCCTGAATGATGCCTTGGTCTGGACAGAGTTTCCATCTTAGTATCAATATCATGCTGCTGCCCCTACCCCCTGACTATATATGATATAACCAAATAAGAGTGGACAACAGGAGGAAAAAATCCTGATAGTAGAGGAAAGATATCTATCCAAACCACTACCCCAGTTTCTCCAGGAATATAGCCCCCCCCAACAGTGGTAACAACTATCTGCTCAATAAGTGAGAGGAGAGAATGAAAATCATTCTGTGTTGCTGGGAAATTTTACTCAGATAAAAGATGATATGAATAAACTCTGATTTATAAGATTATACAACTTTTCATGATTTCAGAGAAATAGGAGGTGAGAGCAGCCCCAAGGAATCATCAGGTAGGCTTTTTGAAGGAGATGAGACTGAATCATAGAGACTAATACTACTAATAATAGTAACAATAATGATATCTAACCTTTGCTGAGCGCTTATTGTGTGCCACCCAGAATCAAGTGCTTTACATGTGCTCCCTCATTTAATCCTCACAACAGCCCAAGAGGTAAGCAAATGCACCATCCTCATTTCCTAGACGAGGAAACTGAGGCACAAAATTAAGATCACAAAGCTCAAAAGCAATGAAACTGGAATTTGAGCCTTAGCAGTCTGGTTTTAAGGTCAGACTCCTTGGGGTCGAAAGGGCTTTTTCGACAGACATGGAAAAGAGGGAGGGTCAAGGTATGGAGAAGCATAAAAGGTGTGACTGGACAGCTCAAAAAACGGCCTCAGGGGCAGCCCGGGTGGCTCAGCGGTTTAGCAACGCCTTCGGCCCAGGGCCTGATCCTGGGGACCCAGGATCAAGTCCCGCGTCAGGCTCCCTGCATGGAACCTGCTTCTCCCTCTGCCTGTGTCTCTGCCTCTCTCTCTCTCTCTCTCTCTCTCTCTCTCTCTCTCTCTCTCATGAATAAATAAATAAAATCTTTAAAACAAAACAAACAAACAAAAAAACTGGCCTCAGGATGACATGAAACTTGCCTCAGTTACAAAGTTTCTCTCCTTATCTTCATGATTTTCACTGAGAGGAGACCATAGGTGCTCTGCCTATCTTGATAAAAAGCTGGTTTTTCTCAGTAGGGTGAGTATATTCAGGAACAAGGAATGATAACTAGAGATCGTAGATTCAAAGATGACAACTTCAGATGACATGGCAATAATTTTGTTCTCTTCAAAGCCAATCTTTGCCGGTGATAAAAAGCAGTGGTTCTCAACCAGGGTAATTTTGCCTCCCAGGAGGCAATTGGCAATGTCTGAAGATATTTTTGGTTGTCATAACCGAGAGAGGGTGGGTAGAGGTCAGGGATGCTGCTAAACATTGTACAATGCCCAGGATAGCTCCCTGCAAACAAGAATTGTTTGGCCTCAAACATCAAGTGCTGAGGTTAAGGGACTCCAATCTAGATAATGCTATGAGCACAATGCTCTCAAGAACGAACGTGCATGCGTGATTGCACCTCCCCGAATCTCAATCAAGACCAAGCAGAATAGTAAGTAGCAAAGCTGCCAAGGTGTGCAAACACAAAGTTATCTTAAACATGGCTTGTTTATATATATAATATATATTATATTATATATATTATATAATATAATATAAACAATATATATAATATATATTATATATGTATACTATAGTATATATATAGTGTATGTGTATGTGTATGTATATGTATATATATATATATATATATAGTGTCTGTGTGTATATGCACTGGTCTCAATAGCAAATAGGAGAAAGCAAGAAAAAATAAAATATAAAATATCAGTCCAAATAATTAGCTCTGTTTTGAACATCACAGGGAAGAGAACTGACACTCGAAGTATTTACTGTGTGTAAAGGGCACCAATGTACATCAGCTTGCTGAGAGTTCACAACTACCCTTGTGCAAGTTGATACTTTTCGAATCCTCAGCAAGATTAGTAATTAGCTCTATGTCACCCAGTAAGAGGACAGGGACAGGACTCTTTCTGTGGGATTTGGCAAAGGTTCAAAGGAACTAGTAAGACTGTTGAAGGAGAAAATAATCATAATTTTTAAAAATAGATGAAAGGATGTAGCACTTCTGCCTTGAAATTTGCTGACGTCAATACTTAAGGACATATTATCTAGACAACTCCCTCTCTACCAAGAAAAGAACAGGATGAAATGGGTGAAATAACACATCAAAAGCTCATGTTTAGTCCTAAGGGAGACTCGCTTAGCAGTTGTAAACACTGACACAGACTACTGAACGATGTGTGTAATGCTTATCTCTGGAGAGTTTCATCGGCTGAGGGCTTAAACATGGCTTTGACTGAGAGGGAGGACATGGATGACCAGAGCTCCAGTCAAATGCTGCCCTGGGAAAAAGAAAAAAATAATAATGGAAAGGAATAAAGAAAGCCTACAGGGCAGCCTGGGTGGCTCAGCGGTTTAGCACCGCCTTCAGCCCAGGGCCTGATCCTGTAGACCCAGATCGAATCCCACGTCGGGCTCCCTGCATGGAGCCTGTTTCTCCCTCTGCCTGCCTGTCTGTCTGTCTGTCTCTCTCGAATAAACAAATAAATAAATAAAATCTTAAAAAAAAAAAAAAGAAAGCCTACAGGACTTGTGGAACACCAGTAAGAGAAACAATGTATGTATCACTAGAGCCCCAGAAGGAGAAGAGAGAGACAAAGAGGTAGAAAGCTTATTTAAAGAAATAATGGCTGAGAGAGATTTATCCAAGTTCCTGAAGCTAATAGGTCACTCAACATTTCAGTCTAAAATGATGCTCTCCAAGACACATTACAATAAAACTGTCTAAAATCAAAGACAAAGGGGAATTTTTTAAATAGCAAGAGAAAAAAAAAACCCTTTCATACAAGGGAATCCCGATAAGTGTATTTATCAGCAGAAAACTTGCAAGTCAGGAGGGAATAAGATGATGTATTCGAAGTGCTGAAAGAATAATGGTTTACTCAGCAAAGCTGTCCTTCAGAAATGAAGGTGAGATACAGACTTTCCCTAAGAAATAAAAGCTGAGGGAGCTCATCGTCATTAGACCTGCCTTATAGGAAATGTTGAGAGGAGTTCTTCAAGCCAAAACTTAAGGACTATGATTGGTCACATGAAAACATATGAAAATAAACAGCATACTGATAAAAGCAAGGACATAATCAGATGCAGAATACTCTAATACTGTAATATGGCGGGGTGTTAACCACTTAACTCTAGTATAAAGGTTCAAGGACAAAAATATTAAAAATAGCTATGGGGGGGCAGTCAATTAAGCACCAGTCTTTGGCTCAGTTCAAGATCCCAGAGTCCTGGGATGGAGCCCAGGGCCTGATCAGGCTCCCTCCTCAACAGAGAGCCTGCTTCTCTCTCTGCCCCTCCCCCTGTTGTGCTCTCTCTATCTCAAATAAATAAATAAAATCTTTAAAAAATTAAAATAGATATAGATGCAATAATTTGCTAATGGATACATAATATAACAGGATGTAAATTCAAACATCAAAAACATAAAAGGGGGAGAGTAAAAGGATAGAGATTTTGTATGCAATTGAAGTTATTATCAGCATTTTTTAAAGATCTTATTTATTTATTCATGAGAGACAGAGAGACACAGGCAGAGGGAGAAGCAGGTTCCCTACAGGAAGCCCAATGTAGGACTCAATCCCAGAACCCTGGGATCATGACCTGAGCCAAAGGCAGATGCTCAACCACTGAGCCACCCAGGAATCCCTATCAGCCTATGTTTTATGTTTTATGTAATCCTCATTGTGACTACAAAGCAAATACCTACAGTAGATTCACAAAAGATAAAGAGAAGGAAATGAAAGCATACCACTGTGAAAAATTATCAATTCGTAAAGGAAGGCAGCAAGAGAGAGAGAGAAAGGAAAAGGGGAACTATAAAATAACCAGAAAACAACTAACAAGGTGGCATTAGGAAGTCCTTACCTATTGATAACTACTGTAAATGTAAATAGATTGAATTCTTCAATGAAAAGATGTACAGTGACTAAAAACCAAGACCCAACTGTCTGCTGCCTACAAGAGACTCACTTCAGCTTTTTTTTTAAGATTTTATTTATTTATTCATGAGAGACACAGAGAGAGAGAGAGAGAGAGAGAGAGAGAGAGAGAGAGAGAGACAGAGACACAGGCAGAGGGAGAAGCAGGCCCCATGCAGGGAGCCCAATGTGGGACTCAATTCCGGGACTCCAGGATCACACCCTGGGCCGAAGGCTAAACTGCTGAGCCATCCAGGGATCCCCTCACTTCAGCTTTAAGACACACATAGGTTCAAAGGGAAGGGATGGAAAAGATAGTTCATGTATGTGTAAACTAAGAGAGTAGGGTAGCTATACTTACATGAGACACAATAGACTTTAAATCAAAAGTGGTAATAAGAGACAAAGAAGGTCATTATATAATGGTGAAGAGATAAATTCATCAAAAAGATATGACCATTGTAAATACCTATGCTGCCAACATTGAAGCACCTAAAATACATTAAGCAGATCTGAAGGGAGAAACAGGCAACAATAAAATAAACAATAAAATAAAGTAAGGGATATTAATATCCCCCCCCCAAATTTCGACAATGGATAGATCATCCAGATAGAAAATCAACAAGGAAACATTGGACTTGAACCATACTTTGGATCAAATGGACCTAATAGACATATATAGAACATTCCATCCAACAGAAGCAGAATATACATTCTTCTCAAACACACATGGAACATTTTCCAGGATAGATTATATGATAGGTCACAAAATAAGGCTTTGCAAATTTTAGAAGACTGAAATTATACCAAGTATCTTTTCCAACCACTTTTCAATGGTATGAAACTAGAAATCAATACCAGGAGGAAAGCTGGAAAATTCACGAATAAGTAGAAATTAAACAATACACTGCTGAAGAACCAATAAGTAAAAGAAGAAATCAAAAAATAACTTGAAACAAGTGAAAATGGAAACATGCCAGTACCTTTTTAAGGACATTTTTCCAAAGAAGATATACAAATAGCCAATAGGTAACAATAGGTACAAAGTGCTCAACATCATTCCTCATCAGGGAAATGCAAAGCAAAACCACAATAAGATATCACTTCACACCTGTTAGAATGGCTGTGATTTAAAAAACAAAAAACAAAACAAAACAAAACCAAGAGATAACACATGTTGGTGAGGATGTAGAGAAAGGAGAACCGCTGTTCACTGTTGGTGGGAATGTAAATTGTGCAGCCACCATGGAAATCAGTATGGAGTTTCCTCAAAAAAAGTTAAAAATATAACCACCATATGATCCAGCAATCCCATTTCTGGGTACATATCCAAAGAAAATGAAAACAGGATCTCAAAGAGGTATCAGCACTCTCATGTTAATTGCAGTATTATTCATAATAGCCAGGATATAGAAACAACCTACGTGTTTGTCACAGAATGAATGGATTAAAAAAAAAGATGTGGTATAAGTTCTGGGAATGTAATGTAATGTACAGCATATAGTTAACAATACTGCATTGTATATTTGAAAGTTGCTAGGAAAGTAGATTTTATCAATTCTTACCACAAAAAGAAAAATACTATGTGAAGTGATGGATGTGTTAACTAACCTTAGCATGGTAATCATTTTGCAATGTATACATATACCAAATTATTACATTGTACACTTTAAACTTACACAAAGTTATATATCAATTATATCTCCATAAAGCTGGAAAACAAATAAAACCAAATGCTGTTCTGGGAATGAGTCCCAATCACAGCCCAATTGAGGCCTCTTCTGCCCCCACCTCCACCAACCCCAACTCCCACTCACTGTTTAAGGACCTGGGTTTAATAGGCATTCTAGTCTGTCCTCCATTACATCTCTAACAGCCTGATCCAATGGGTTCTCTTCTTTCACTTCCAACCCTCTCAGGACCCTATCTCTCCTGGCCCTTTATAATTTCAGTTTTGAATGGTTAGATCTAAGTGGTGGATATATGGGTACACATTGTGCTATTCCTCCAGCTTCCTTCATGTAAGACAATTGTTATAATAAAGAACAGGGAGTTTGCAGGGGCTCAGGGCAGATTATGTAGGGCCCTATTGTCATTTAGAGACTTTGGGGTCTACCTTGAAAGAGATGCGTACGCATGGAGAGGTTTGAGTAAAGGAATGACAGGGTCTGATTTTTTGTTTTAACAGGATATGTCAGGGGTTTCATCCTCCATTTAAATCTGACTCAATACAGAATAAGGAAAGTTGTATTTCTGGTTGTAGTTTTACCAGACCCTCTAAAACATGCCCTGCATTACCTACAAGCAAAGCATAAATGGCAAATGACCTAAATCCAAGTATAGCATAGGAATGGCCAATAATTATCCAAAGTGCTTTATAAATGCTGAAGCAGAAATATAATCCTCATCTTTAAAATTTCCATTGTGAAATTTCAGCATCCAATCTGTGTAAGGTTCTGATTTCTCTCTATGCCACTGCCCATGGTACAATATTCAGCTTGGACCAAGAATAATCCTGGCAACTACCCTGCATGTTACTCAATAACAGGGTTTCAGGCTCCCTAATTCCAATTCTTGTCCTCCAATGAGCACATACCTTGGTACATCCAAATTATTCCCAGAAGAGGAGTTGATGACAAAGTATATTTTTTTGACAAAGTATATTTTAAATGAAAAGAACAATATAATCAAAATATGGAAACTAAAAGAATCAGTTGCTATAAATCCTCTAATAACATATGAACACTTTAAAATGTTATATGACTTTGGGCAATATATTTAAATTCACTTAGCCTCCATTTCTTCTTTTGTTAAGTAGGATTAGTAATATTTGCTATTGGGTAAATAATGAAAAGCACTAAAAATTAGTTAATAAAATGAATCCTGTGAATAAAACTTTTATATTCTTTATAAAAAGTGATATTGAGGGATGCCTGGGTGGGTCAGCAGTTGAGCGTCTGCCTTTGGCTCAGGGCGTGATCCCAGAGTCCTGGGATCATTTCCCACATCGGGCTCCCTGCATGGAGCCTGTTTCTCCCTCTACCTATGTCTCTGCCTCTCTCTCTCTCTCTCTCTCTCATGAATAAATATAATCTTTTTTAAAAAGTTATATTGAAAAAAAACTTAACTGGTGTGCACAAAGAAAAGGAAGATCTACTTAGAGAAAATATTTTGCTACATGAATAAATATTCATTTACACAATGACCAAATCTTAGAAGTAAGACAACCTATCTGGAAAGAAATATAGATCTGGCAGGGAGGAGGTGAAAGGGAATGCATACATATGTAAAGCATCATTTGGATTCTCAACACAAAGAAAGAACCTTGAAACCCTGTTTTCTAGCCCCCACAACACCCTTGATTCCCCCAAAGGACTCCAGTATTATCCTTGGGGAGGTTTTGTAAATGGGCATTTTATTTGCCAATCTACCGGAATGTGCTGTGTCAAAGCACTACATTTGAAACTGTAACCTGAGGCTTTCTGCAATTCTTGTAACTGAAATGAACCTTGGTATTCCCCTTTATAGCTAATCAGATGATAATCTAGGAAGCAAATACTATATGATAGGAATCTAACATGAACTTCGATCAGTCTTGGAATGAATGATGGCGGATACTAGCATTGGCAAACCTCTGTCACTTTTGAGCAAGTAGATTTTAGTTCTTACGTTCATTGATTTAAATTCTCTTTAGTTCTTCAAAGAGCATGTTAGATTACCTGGAATTGTGCTAAATAAAACCCCAAAAGCTTATCATATCAATGAATTGTTCCACTGCTGGCCTGTGGCCCTGTTCTCCCAGGGACCTTTGAGTCTTTGCTTATAATAGCCCCAAGCAATGAAAAAATTGGATGAGTGACTCATATCCACAGACCTGGCAGACACATCACAGGCACCAATCCTCAATGTAAAAGAGTCTAAGTATCTTTAGAATTTGACCAGAGGCACAAAGTTCTATCACATTGAATAGTTAATTCAACAAAACAGCTTATCCATCCAGTGAGACAGAATTTTTTAACTGAATTGATTGGGAGGACAATTGATTTGATAAATGTAAATTAGTTCAATGATAGTCATAGAATAAAAGATTTTAAAAAAAGAAAATAATCATTTAAAAACAAGATTGTTACCTAATTGAGTTAAAGTCAATACTGGGATAATTATCTGAGTTACACAAGTTTCTATCTCTCTTCTTTCTTCAGAGATTGTACAGGATCATATCCTCTGGGGGGGGAAATCGAGGTATTATTGGGGCTAGAAGTAATGTATACTTGGAAATTTTTTCTTTACAATTACAGTCGAGCCTTGAACAATGTGGAGGTTAGAAGCACCAACCCCCTGGGCAGTAGAAAATACAGTTATAGCTTTCAACTCCCCAAAAACATAACTACTAATAGCCTAATGTTGACTGGAAGCCTTTCCAATAAGATAGTCAATTAATATATAATTTGTATGTTATGTGTATTATATACTGTGTCCTTACAATAAACTGAGCTAGAAAAAAATAAAATATTATTAAGAAAATCATAAGAAATAAAAAATACATTTATAGTACCATACTGTAAAAAATCTACATATAAATGGACCCATGCAGTTCAAAGACAAGTTGTTCAAGAGTCAACTGTACACTAGAAGCTTTCCAGGTTTTTAAAAAATTTCTTTGTGTTGAAAATTCAAATAGATACTTGATCTATATTCCTACCAGTTGACTCCCCACCAGATCTATGTGAGGTTGTGTCTTTCCACATGTCCTTTATTTATTTCTGAGATTCAGCTATTATAAATATATGTATATATTCATATAGTAAAATACTTCCCTTAAACCCTCTTATTCCTCTTCATGGCCTCAAGTTGAGTAGTCTCAATATCATCTTTAATAAATTAAAATTTTCACTTACACAGCACATTGTCTTTATTAATTTTTCTGTTTTTTATTATTTATTTCATTCTGTTCTCTCAATCTTTTGGGCAGATAGGGCAAGTATTAGTTCCTTTTTAAAACTAGTCTATTTACACTAAATGAAGACAACTTATTTCATGGGATTGCCTTCTCTCCACTCTTACAAATCCCAGCACACACAGGATCACACAATTAGTTAATGGTGGTGTTAGGATTAGAACCCAAGCCATACAGGTAATGCTGTATATATGCCAGTATTAATCTACTTCCATTGGGATCTGGGGCAGCATCCCATCACCAAACACTTGAATATTTCTGCATTCAATATTATTAAATACAATAAATACAGATCACGAAGAGCATTGTATTTGTTCAGGTCAGGTGTTGCAGCTAAATGGTTTTCAGAGGGTTTTGGGGTTGGGAATTGCAGATAAGGGACTGTGATTATGTATTCCTCGAGCCCTGGTGCTCTCCACCACTATGTGAAGCAACTAGCCATTAAAATACAATGACTACTTGCACATCTTTTTTCTCTTACTCCAAGGCTTTTCTAGATAGCAAACCAATCTACTGGTGGTCAGCAGAGAGCACCATTAACCCCAAGAATGTTCTCCATCACTTTCATTGTGCACAGGATTTAACTCTCTTTTTTCTTTTACTACGAAGAGCTCGACTACACTACACAAAAGCATTCAATTTTTTTTTTACCTACTTATTTCGCCCTCTCAACTCTCTGGCTTCTTTCAGGATAGGCATAGAGAGAGGAGGAGGAGTAAAAGGATAAGACCAAATCACAGAAAAGTCAAGAACAAAGAGTGTGTCAAAGAGGAGGGAAGGGAGCCCTAGTGTAAAATGACTGTAAAATAACTCCAAGATATTCAGGAGGGTGAGGACCAGGACTCCATGACCTTAACAACCAGAAATTCATTAGTGATTTTGAGGAAGCAGTTTCCTCCATGAGAATGGATGCCAGAATGCAAAGAGTTGGGAAGCAAGAGGATGGTGGTGAATCCAAGATGGTGAATGATAGACCTAATCTTTAATGAGCCAGGATCAGTGTCCCTCAAAAGTCTCAGACTATAAATGAATTCCTTGTACTAGTTCCATATACTTTCTAATTCTTCCATTAAAATCTGCTTTTCCTCAAGCACTGACAATAAAATACAGTCAAAGCTAGTTCTTGTTAAATCATATTCTCTTTTCATTAAATTGCTGGCACTATAACAATTTGTCTTTTAATATTTTATATCATAAATGTACAATACTTAAGCTATATCATGAGTTAATATGCTGTGAGGTGGCCTGAAGGCTGTCTTACCATGTATGATGTATTTACGTGGGGAACATCTTTCCTAAATTCCAAGAAATTGACTAGCAAACTAATAGCTTGAACCACAGGCAATTGACATTTCTATAGATCAAAAATGATTGCATAGCATGAATTTTATCTGATTCAACTTTACAAGTTTTCAAATGCAACCTTGATACAAACTGAATGTTGCCACAAAAATTCATTCTTCACTAATATGGTGGGCTATGAATTGATGGTTTAAGATGACAAATGGAGTCCAGGGAGTGATTAAGATATTATTCTTATTTGGACTTTTGCTAAATTCTTCAAATAAGGACCACTTGTTCACTGTACCAAGGCACTTGACAGTGGCACTTCTAGCTTGCCTGTCCATGGTGGCTAGTGTTCACTTTTGTTCTATGCTATGCCCCGGAGCTCATGTTCTACCCTTTCCAATGGTCTTATATATGACCTAGCCCTGTTGTTCTGAGAACCAACCTACTTTCAGATTGGGTCAAAAGATATCAGACACTTGGAAAAAAACTAGGATCATTCTCTCTGAGTCTGATTAAATGTCTCCCTTCATCCAATACCCCACACCTATATTATTATCATATAATCACTAATTTCCAAAAAATATAAGTGACAACAAAGAGTAACTCTTGAAAAATTACATTTAGAGACACAGATATCACTTCATTACTGGCAAAATTCTCCCCTACTACCCAGTACACTGGCACCAACCATTTGCACCTTGCTAGTGCCCCTACTATGCTACAATAAAGAGGCTAATGCTGTGCTTTATAAGTTGGTTCTTATTCTGTACCCATAACTAATATAAAATTCTTTTTCAAACAATGCTATCAAAATGAAGAGCAAAATAAATCAATATATAACCAGAAGCCATTCATTCATTCATTCAACCCCAAATTCCCTAAAATAGAATGGTATTCTTAGTAAAAAACTTAATCTTGTCATAAATAATCAATGGTCCCTTCTAAAATATTCTTCCTGTTTGCATTTCCTGAATCTACCATGATATCTTACATAGAGTGAACATTCAATAAGTTCTTGAGGCAGAAAGGAAGGAACAAAGAAAAGATAGTAAAGAGGGGAAATCTTCCTTGCATTTGCTTATATAATCAAGTTATCTAGACATGCATTATTTTTTAATGAAGAAAACAAGATGTAAAATGGGAAATAAAATATTACATTAAAGGAGCCCCCATGAATTTGAAATAAGGACTGGTAATTTGGACTCTGAGATATTTTTTAATCTTTTTGGTTCTTAACCTGTGTTCCCTCCCATTCTTTTTTTTTAAGATTTTATTTATTTATTCATGAGAGACACAGAGAAACAGAGAGGCAGAGACACAGGCAGAGGGAGAAGCAAGCTCCATGCAGGGAGCCCGATGTGGGACTGGATCCTGAGATCCCAGGATCATGCCCTGGGCCGAAGGCAGGCGCCAAATCGCTGAACCACCCAGGGATCCCTCCCTCCCATTTTTTGTTCCTTATCCAGGATATCTGGAATCTGATTATGGATCAAATGTGGGAACTCATTGCATTCTTTTAAAAAAAAAGATTTATTTACTTTAGAGAGACAGAGAGTGTGAGCAAGGGTGGGGCAGAGGGAGAGGGAGAGAGAAAATCCCAAGCAGACTCAATGCTAATAAGAGCCCAACGCCCGAGGTGGGCCTCAATCCCATGTCCCCAAGATCATGACCTGAGCTAAAACCAAGAGTTGGCCACTCAACTGGCTGAGCCATCCAGGCACCCCTATATTCTTTAATATAGAAATATTTGGGGGCACCTGGGTAGCTCAGTCAGTTGTGTCCAACTCTTGGTTTCAGCTCAGGTCATGATCTCATGGTCATGAGATTGAGCCCCGAGTTGGGCTCCATGATCAGCGAGGAGTCTGCTTGTCCCTTTCCCTCTGCTTCTCCCCTGACTCACACACTCACTCTCTCTCTCAAATAAATAAATAAATCTTTAAAAAAATAATGTAGTGATGTTTGTATTGGCTAGTCTTTGTGGAAAACATGGAAGGTGAAACTACACCAAAAAAAAAAACACACACACACACACAAAAGTTACCTGCATTTACATTTCCTCTATGAAATAAATCCAGATATCACCATCTCACCTAATTTTTTCTTAAGTGACTTGCTTTTTCAGATGCTCTGTCTTTCCAGTTTCATCACAGATTTTGTTAAAGGCTTGGAGAGTGGACTGACAGCTGTATTTCCACTAGCTTTACACCATTTTATTTCCAGTACATATCACCTCACAATGTGCTCCCTTGTGACACATTACAGGATCATTAAATTAAAAACGAAAGGTGTGGTTGATGACTGACTGCTCTCTAATTACCCTGAGTGTTTGTCAAAGGCAGTAGGCAGAAGGCATAAACTGCATTTTGCTGTTGATACATCAACTGTCAGGTTTATAGCACATTTCTGTTAGCATAGAAAACTTCCCCAATAAGGATATCTAATGGAGCAGACCTTTGCAAGTGGAATCAATCCCCTCAGCATCAGGACAAACAGAAGTAAAGAAAATGATCTAGTGATCAAACTGGTTCATCTCATGCCTCCGAAATAAGAAGCCTATCTGGGATCAGTGTTCCTCAAACTGTTGTTTCCCCATTATTGAGACTTTTTAGACATCTTTTCCTAATAGCTCATCCAGAAAGTGTTAATACCATATACTTTTTATCTCTTTATTGTCCTTTGGAGGAGTATAAACCACTGTCACATCTAAACTTTTTTTCTCCCCACTAAGAACAACTTCTACCATCTTGAGAATGCGTGTCTTGAATTATGCTTGCTACTACACACTGAATTCTGATAATGTTTCACCAATTCTATATGAAAATCTACCCTATTCTGGAGTATACAACTCAAGAAAATGTAAGATAGAAAATGGTTCTTTAGCAAATCATATATTGTCAACTGAGAGAGCAAATTTCCTTTCTCTCCTAAAAATGAGGAAGTCTTACTACTATGAAAGAGCATATGGTTCCCAAGTCAAAATGGTGTCCAAATAAAAAATCTCACACCCATAATTTCAAACTCCTCCACGTATGGGGAGAGGGGCAGGCTTTGCTCCCAGAAAGTATAAGTCTATGAACTTGTAACAACTACCATCTCACTTATTTATCAGCACACATTAATTGAGCTCTGATTATATAGACTTTCAGCTCTGTAAGGGTGGGAATTGTGTTTGATTTTGCTCATCACTATAGAATAAAGGACAGAAAGAAGGAAAGGAGAAAGGAAGGAAAAAGGAAGACATGGTACTATGCTAAATGATTTGAACACTGCCTCTAGGAATATTATATTTAGTGTGAAGATACAGATGTATGGAAACAAATAAAGTAAAATATTATAATGATTGTCACTAAAAAGATACATAGCTATGGTGAGATTACAAAGTAGTAGTTAATTCTATCTGGCTAAAGGTGAAGGGAAAGTGAAGTAGGCTATGAGAATGTTTGTGGAGACAGTGAATTAGGAGTTGTGTGGGCCCTTAGGGTACTCTTGCCTATATGGTCTCCTTCCTCCATAAAAACACATTTAAATATAACATAACTATAGTACAACGAGAGGAGTATAATTATCTGGGCAGTCTAGGAACACGTGGCTGGGAGATCCAGACCCCCCAGGAGGGGCAAGATGTTTAAGTGAGAGAAAGGCTAAGGACGAGCTGAAGAGTGGCTGAGAGACAGGGAACAATGTAGAGAGAAGAGCTCGTTCAAAGGCCTGGAAGTGAGAGATCTGTTATGATTAGATGAAAAAGAGAGTTAGAGAGACATAAAGAGGAGGAGGGTGAGAGATGAGATTGAAGAGGAAGGTAGAAGTCAAACTGCAGCAGGTCCTGGCCTATGTTTTAAGAGTCTGGCTTTATCCTAAAGATACTAAAAAGCCATTTAAAAGCATTTATGTTAGGAACCAATATGATCAAGTTTACATGTAGGATATTCACTCAAGCTACCTTACAGCTAATGGACTGGTGAGGGTATGGTGGATATTCTGGGGGTCCACCAGACCCCCTCTTCAAGGCCCAGGTACTCATCCCCAGCTTCTGAAACATTGGCTTTTGAAGACTCACAGCTGACTTCCTTCCATGGGAACTGCTCCAGCCACAGGGAACTGCCTTTCCCAAGAGCAGATCCCCTCCCAGAGAGCACCCATGCCATGACTGGCTAATGTGGAGATACAAAGGCCCAGCCACCTTATCTCAATCAGGGACAAACTCAGCTCCTAAGGTCCTTGAAGGATTGTCTGAAGCCTCTGTTGTAATGATGTTGCTGGTCACTACTCCCTCTGCCTAATCCTACCCTATTATTTTCCTATTGCTGTATAACACATTACTGCAAATTCAATGGTTTGAAAAAAAACCCACATTTATCATCTCACAGTGTCCATGGGTCAGGAGTCTGGGCACATCTTAAGTGGGTCCTCTGCTCAGGCTGCAATCAAAATGTTGACTGGACTGTATTCTCATCTGGAGACAGTCTGACTGGGGAAAAATCCACTTCTGAGCTCACTCTTGTTGTTGACAGAGTTCATTTCCTTGTGGTTGAAGGACTGAGGACCTCAGCTTTTGGCTAGTTGTTGGTCAGAGGCTGTCTTCAGTGCTGAAAGGCTGGCAACAATTCCTAGAGGCCACTCACATTTTCTCTCATGTAGGCCTTCCCAACATGGCCACTTACTTAATCAAGCCAGCAAGGAGAGTCTCTAGAACAAATCTGCTAGCAAGACAGACTCAGACATAATATAAATTAATTGCGGGAGTAACATCTCCTCATCTTTGCTGTATTCCATGCAGAAGCAAGTCACAGGTCCCACCCTCACTCAAGGAGAGGAGTTACATGAAGGCATGAACATCAGGAGATTGCAGACATCTTACAGTCTATTTGCCACACTTGCCCTCCTCACTTCTTAACAGGTGTATCTCTTGAGAGCACTCCCCAATAAACCTGCCTGCAACTACCCATCTTGGAGTCTGTATCTGGGGAGCAACACTGGGGCAGGAAAGGGAGTTAGAAACTGTTGATGTAACATCAACTATGGATGATAACAGTAGGAGAATGAGCAGTGAATTTTCTTTCTAGTCATAAATGTGTAATAATTTATTAGAATTTAGAATAGTCATGGCCTATTAAAGTAAAATGAAGTCTACAAACTATAAGATGTCTTCAAGCAAGGATGCACACAACAAAAATAATTCATTTCTAGGGCTGTAGAACAGATTACACATAACTAATAAAAATTAGGCTTACTGATCGCCACAGTATGAAAATAAATCTCAAACACACAATTAAAAAGAGACGATTAGCACTTTATTAAATTCACATAGATTGTACTTTTACAAATTACAGAAATAGTCAACCAATAGGGCTGCCTTATTAGAGAATGGTAGAGAATAAGTATTGGTATGACAACAGGATCAAATTCCACCTTGTGTATCGACACTCCCATTTTCATCCATCTCATTTACAATCATTTTTCATTCTTGCTTAGTCAGTCACATAATGATATAAAAAGTATTCTAAGTGGATCCATTTTCAAAGACTTCTACACCATATTATGGGTATTCTCCACTGGAAAAATATTTCTCCTTAGGTTTTCAAAGTGTGAAAAATATATATATATGTAGTAGCCTGATCCTATTTCTAGAAATGCTTAACACTAATGCACTTTTAAACCAACAACTAAAGACACCACATGACTGACTACACTTATACACTGTGTTGTCAGAGAAATATTTTAGAGTATTTTGAGTAGTCAACAGTTTATGATTCCGATGGTCTTCATGGGTATAACTGATTGCCTTTTACCTTCATGCATATGCAAAATTTCTTACAAAAGAAGAGGTGAAACAAAATAGATGATCTGCCCTTGATAATTTATAATGCTCAGCAGTTGCACAGAAATAAGTGTTGGGTTTCTTGGGGAAGTTAAACAGCAGCCCTTCAGAGAGGGGTGAGCCGCTCATCCTCTGTCATGAAGGCGTCATTAATGTGCCCTCCCTTCGTGTCCAGAGGATCGCAGGGGATGCCATTCTCAATTGTGATCGTGTTTTCACACTTATCTTCAGTGTCATCTGCTTCAGATGGTTCTTTGCTCTTCCTAAATGCACATAAAAAGAATGATTGGGATCTAGGAAAAGAAAGCCTGGTCTTCTGTACAAACATGGAGAGCAGGAGAAAGAAGAGGAAACTTAAAATGATGAAGTAACTGATGACATTACATATTTTCAAATAAATTGCAACGATCATAAAGAGCTAATGAGGTGGAAAGTTGCTACCAAGATAAGAAGTCTGCATGGATGACATATATACATACTGGTCAGAACAAGGGGTTTTATTTGGAATACTAAAATAAATATATATGAATACATATATGAGTGAATATATACATTTATATGAATGAATGTGTATATATACATATATACACATATACATTCACATACAAATTGCATGAAGGAATGTGAAGGAAATGTATGGTAAGTTAGCAAGTTAAAAAATTTAGCTCTAGAAGAACAACTTAACAAAAATTGAATTTTAAAAAAAGTACTAAATTCCTCTCACAGTATTTGACAAGTAGTTTGCAAATGTTGAGTGAAAATAAAATTTAAATGAGATATCAAAAAGCAAACTTATATTCCTTTGTAGAAAAGAAGTAACCATTAAAAACTGCAGATATTGGGATGCCTGGGTGGCTCAGTGGTTGAGCATCTGCCTTAGGCTTGGGTCATGATCCTGGGGTCCTGGGATGGAGTCCCACGTTGGGCTCCCTGTGGGGAGACTGCTTCTCCCTCTGCCTATGTCTCTGACTCTATGTCTCCCATGAATAAATAAAATATTTTAAAAATATTTTAAAAAGTAAAAACTGCAGATATCACTGCTTAGTTCCACTCACTGTAAAATAGTTGCTTTCATTTAAGTTGGGTTTTTGGAACTCAGAATGCATTTTACTAATTACATTACAACTCACAGCTAAAATTCTGGGCCATTCCCTCCACCAAAAAAAAACCTCTATGTGATAGTATAAATCTTTGAGTTTCTCATTCTCAGACCCTTTATAGATTCTGCTAGCCTTACCCTTAACATTTCCTTGGAGTGTGGAACACCGTAACCTTGAATTCAAAGGGTCTTCCTGTCTTTTGTGAAAGACCAAGACACTGAGCCAATTATGCTTGATAACAAGAGATTAATTTGGGGGCATCATGGAAGCATGATTTTGGGCTCCCAGACTTGTCAGAGATTGCTTTGTCCCAGTAATCTGTGGAAACTTCAAAGAAGCAGACCTGAATGGATCACACTGCTGGAATGGTAGGCATTGCTGTAGTGACCAGGATGGACTCCCACCACTATGGAAGTCCCTTAGAATCTTGGTAAGTCTCTGGTGAGTGAGGAGGTGGTGAAGATGCCCAGTGATGACTAAGGTAGAGTTCCCTATTAGTCCTGCATGAGAGTCCATTTTAATGCTTTAAAGAATATGGTGGAGGAAGGGAGAGAAAAAAAAGAGCTCTTATTTACAAAGGAATGACAACTATTATAGAAAGAGTAACAGAAATAGAAAATCACCACTACAATAATAATTGATTCTGATGAGGCTCATCAATGGATACTCAACCATTAAGTAAGAGATGATCAGGGAACAGGGTATTTACATGGTCTCAGTCTACTACCCTCACAAGCAATGTACTGATTATAGAGATATTTGTATTTTGTCAAGGAAGAAATCTAGTGAACATCACCAACAATGAGACAAATTGACAAGTGCCTCCAGGTGTGATATACTGATATTTTATTTATTTATTTATAAAATTCTGTGTTCTGTGTTCCTACCCCACCTCATCACCAGTTTCTTTTTTATTTGAATCACTGGGGAGGAAGTAATAAGACAAGTTTCAAATTTAAAAAAAATTTTTGGGTGGCCAATGCACCTATGCAAATTTTAAAATATTTTATAGAACAGCTGATCTGGACTCAGAACAGCTATTGGCATTCAAGTGATGTACTTAGAATTGGATGAACAGACACATGGATAGTTGGCTAGACAGACGGATGGATGGATGGATCAATAAACGTAGATCAATGGCTGGTTGGCTGGATGATAAATTAACAGATGGATGGATGGATGGACTAATGCTATAGGCAAAGTTACTCAGACAGTAGTCCAAGATAGATCCTTTTTTAAGATTTTATTTATTTATTTATGAGAAGCACACGGGGGGGACAGAGAGAGAGAGAGAGAGAGAGAGAGAGGCAGAGACACAGGCAGAGGGAGAAGCAGGCGCCATGCAGGGAGCCTGACATGGGACTCGATCCCGGGGCTCCAGGATCACGCCCTGGGCTGAAGGCGGCGCTAAACTGCTGAGCCACCCAGGTTGCCCCAAGGTAGATCTTGAACGGGATTCACCACAGAAAGAGAAAGAAAGAAAAAGTGAGAAAGAAGAAAGGAAAAGTGAAGGAAGAATATATACACACATAATATTTCTTGTATCCCTTATGTTGTTGCTTTTCCAAATGAATGGAGGAAAATATTTGTTTTCCTACCTTAGAAATTAGGAGTTAATATAGATTTTGCCAGGCTTTGCTGATGGTAATTGGATAATTCTAAATAGCTTAGGTTCATAAAGAAAGGTAAAGTATCATTCCAATACTGTAGATTCCACTGTCATCATTTGAAAGTATTTTGCCATCATATAAGCCACTGTTGAGTGTTACAATTTATCACTACAAGCCTAATGCTGGATTAGAAGTTGGGGGTCCTAGTCCTAGAGACCTAGGAAAGGATAAGCTGTTATGTTTTTCAATCCTCAGGGTGAAGACACTGTACTGGCCATTCTAAGTTTCAGCCATCAGCAATTAGGGCAGCTTGGGGTGAGCACAGAATTTCATGTGATGAGAAGGGTCTTATAGCCAGGTAAAACCACCTACCAGAGGACTAGAATACTGTAGACAGGAGTATTGTTACTTTCCACATTCTCTAGAAGGCAAAAGCAAGTGACATTCTATAACCATCATTCATATCACTTCCATTCATAATACCCAACATTTATTGAATAACTGTTTTGAGTGACTACTATGTATTCAAACAGACACAGTCCTTGTCCTAAAGTGAAAAGAAAGGACTTAATAAAAGGGGGAAACTCTGGGGACACCTGGGTGGCTCAGTGGTTGAGCGTCTACCTTTGACTCAGGGTGTGATCCTGGAGACCCAGGATCAAGTCCCACGTCGGGTTCCCTGCATGGAGCCTGCTTCTCCCTCTGCCTCTCTCTCTGTGTCTCTCATGAGTAAATAAATGAAATTTTTAAAAAAGGGGAAAACTCCAAATTTCACTCATCTTCCTCCCATTGTTTATGGACTATAAAAAAGAGGAGTGATGTTTCAGTAGGGATGAAGCCCCAGGAAAAATGTATATTTATGAATTACCATCAAAAAATGTCTAATTCATGCAATTTCCCCAAAACCCACTCCTCATTGGGTTTGGAGTGAATAGGATTTTAAATAGTCAAATCTTACTCTAAAATTTGTGTCTATAAGTATGAAATTCATATTACAGAAATCTTAGTGGATGGAGCATTGGTGGCAATGCAATGGTAGTCTTAGAAATAATGGTTGCCAGTTTTCTCAGTTAAGGAAGTGTTTTTATCAAGTTAGATGAAAAATCACAGAGAACCGGACACATGCAGATCACTGCAAGGAATCTTGCCTCCCTCTCCGAACCATAAAGAAGAACTAATCATTAGGTATCACAAAGGAATGGGGAAGAACTAAAAAGAAAGATGCAAACAGATGAGGACAAGTTTGTCTTCTTTAGAAGAAGGATTTCTCAACCAAAAAGATTCTGAGCAAAATGGCTGTGGATATGTATCTAATGGAGCCGTGCCAGTGACAAATTAGGTACATATTGTGCTTTTGTGACCTTAGATCCAGTTGTTCAGAGTCTTGGCATTGCCGGGCTTCACAAACTGCAATGTCAGTAACGTGCTGGCTGGACATGATAAGCAGCTCAAAGGTTATCTAACAGTAACACAGCCCTTTGTCACATTTCATAGTATGTACTGTAATAAACTGATTCACTGCCTCTGCATTGCTCTTACTAACAATAATAAAACTTAACTATGTTTCTGGATCATTCTGATTTGATATTCTGCTAAAAACATTAATTCTTTTTCCTGAAAAAATAAAATTGAGTGTTAATGACTTCTGCTGTTCTTGCAATATCAGGTGGTTCTGGAAGATTTTTTTTCTTAAAGTAACGAAAATACCTGAAACTAGCTCTTAAAGCCTTGAGAGTAGACATTTCTACTCATAAATCCAGAAAGAAGAGGGGCAAAACAGGAGACAAAAAAAATACCGGGTGACCCTCGGAGCTAAGGAATATTGAGGAACAGGGTTTGCTCAAGATAAAGCAGTGGTGGCTAAAGTACAAAGAATATTTCTGTCTCCCTTCAAATAAGATAAGGCTGAAGAGCCAAAGACCAAGAATAGCCAGGAAAACAAAAACAGATAGATAAACATGATTTTAAACCAGAACAGAATTAATTATTGGGGATTTAGGACTATCCTCATAATCAGTATAGATGATTCCTGGGGAAAGTATCAGTGCTGCTGGAATGATTTCAGTGGGTGTTGTAGTCCAGTGAGATTGACTGGCTCTGGGATCTATCTGGTTTTAAATACGGTTACTACTAACTTTCTAACCATGTGACTATAGGCAAGTTGCTTTATGTCTGCCCTTTGGTAGTGATAATAATAATAATTAGTACCTATTACATGACAGAAACCTAAGTGCTTTGTATACATCATCTCATTTAATTCCTATTGCAATATTATAAAGATTTTATCATTATTCCTGTTTTTCAAATGAAGGAGCTCAAGCTCAAATATGTAGAGCAGCTTGTCTTGAGAATGGAATAAGATTGGTGAAACCAGTAGACCGAGAACTCTATTTAATCTCCCCAAGCTTCAATCAAAACACACATTGGATTCCTACTGAGTATGTACATTTAAGAACAGCAAAGGAAAACAATGATCAGCTCTAACATTTCTGATTTTATTTTCACATCTATTATTTATTTTTTAAAACTACATCTCATTCATTTTTTAAACTAAAACTCCCAAATGTTAATTTAATTATATATATTTTTTCAATTTAATTTCAATTAATTAAACATATATTATTAGTTTCAGAGGGAGAGGTCAGTGATTCATCATTTTTATATAACACCCAGTGCTTACCATATCAAGTACCCTCCTTAATGCCCATCACCGAGTTACCCCATCCTCCCTCCCCCTCCCCTCCAGTGACCCTCAGTTTGTTTCCTAGAGTTAAAAGTCTCACGATTTGTCTCCCTCTCTAACTTCATCTTGTTTTATTTTTTCCTCTTTTCCTCTCTGATCTTCTGTTTTGTTTCTTAAATTCCACATTTAAGTGAGATCATATGATAACTTTATTTCCCTGACTTATTTCACTTAGCATAATGCCCTCTAGTTCCATCCACATCATTGCAAAGGACAAGATTTCTTTTTTTGATAGCTGAGTAATATTCCATTGTATATATATCCCACATTTTCTTTATCAATTCCTCTGTTGGTGGACATCTAGGCTCTTTCCATAGTTTGGCTATTGTGGGCATTGCTGCTATAAACATTGGGGTACAGGTGCCTCTTCAGATCACTACATTTATATCTTTGGGGTAAATACCTAATAGTGTAATTTACACATCTATTTTTAAGACTACTGATTTAATTAAGACTTTATAAGAATGTGAGGTTTCAGTATATGAAAATGTTGGCCTGCCCCATCCTCTCATTTGAAAAGCAATATTCGTAGAAATCTAAATGTATTTCTGTTTACTACTGACCTCATGGGAATAGAAATATAACCAGAAATAAACCAAGGTAATTTACTAATGACTCTGCTCAACTGTGAGCATTAGCTAGGATTCTATGTCCTGAGTCTTTCACCTGGCTTTGTTACCAAGTATAAGACTATAATCTCCGTATAGGCAGGGACCATCCATGTTATCTATGTATGTATCTTCCATGATAAGTACTAGAGCTCCCATTACAGAATGAATGGTCAATAAAGGAATAAGATATTTTTTACCACTTTGGGCTTTGACTTCTGGAGAAATGAATTTAGATCACTGTTAAGTTCTTTTCCTAAGACCCTAACGTTATTATAGTCTATTTATGTACAGGATTCATAAATCAATTCTATGATGCACATGCAAGTCTGAAATCATGCTGTGTCTGCGACTCTCCTTTTATACAACAGTGCCAAGTTATATAGAATTAGCACTTTCAACTGCTTTTTGATGGTGATGCGAGTAAGTTAGATTAATAGAGCACTGTCCAGTGTATAAAGCACTTCTGTGTATTACCTAACTTCGTCTTCTCATCATAACTACTTAAGAAAATATTATTGTCCTCATTTTCCATATGTGACCTGCTCAAGATCACTCAGCTAATAAGCAGCAGGGTCTGAGATCAGAACCCAAAACCAAGAATATCGATCCAGGGCTTTTTGTACCAAAACACACATCACATCAACTGCATCATCATTGTCATTGCCACATCACCACTACCATCACAACTACTGTCAACATCATTACTATCATCATAAAGCTGACCAGAGAACTGAAACATCTACTTGTGGGCTGGCACTAGACACGGATCTAGTACAGACATCATTGTGGAATATATGCAGTTCATCTTGGGTACCTGCCCACCTACCGAGTCACCTAATTGTTTCCCAAAAGTAAAAAAAAAAAATCATTTTCCAACTTTTTTTCCTTCAACAAGTCTCTCATTTCCATAAACTGCTATTCTCAACTAGATGTAATAGAAAAGCAACTCCCTCAAATTATTTCACGAGGAGGTGGCATTTGTAATGGTGTACTGAAGCTGTCTGGTACAGGCTTGTAAGAGGTGGTTGTTAAATATTCAGAAATTTCTACTTGATAGGAAATCAACAAATGCTACAAATTGGGATATTTTTTTAGAAAGCTGGTTAATCAGCTCACCACTATTATGGTAAATAGTAACCCCAATATGATCATTTGGTGTGATCAGGTGTTTGTTAACTAATAAAGTCCCAAACAATGGGCCATTGAACTGGAAAAAAAATTTTTTGGAAAAATTTTTTACAGTATCATGGCAATATCTGGATGAAAACAAGATCCCTTTTCAGTAATACTTAGTCACAGAAATGGGTTAAGCTGATCTTGGATAATAATACTGTTTATTTAGTGCATGCTATATCCTAGGTACTTCATACACATTTATTTCATCCAATCCTCGTGGAAGTCTTATGAGATATTATCTTCTTAATACAGATGGAGAAACAGTCCCATGCAATTTGGATGACTTGACCAAGGTCATTTGGCTAAAGGGTACAGCTGGTGTTTGAGTTCACTTAGTTTGGCTTCCAATGACTGCATACTTTACAGCCAGCAGCTATGAGTAATCAATGTAATGCTGTTATTGACACAGGTAAAATAATTTTTAAAGCTTTATTTGAGAAATCTCCTCAACAGTAAGTTTAAATACACGTATATGTCTTAGATGACAGTGGCACTCTTCTCCACAGAAGCAAAATGGCAATGGAGGTGACCCTGCAGTCTCTCCTGGCCTTCTAAATTTCAGATTTTATATCATGAGAATGATGTTTGTTAATATCCAATGTATGGGTTGAATTGCTAAGCAAATCTTCATCTTCCTCAGGACTAAAGGCATTGGGGACAACTCCTCCTTTTTCCATGATTAGAAAGGGCTTTCATCACAATTTCCAGGGCTCTCCCCACTTCAGACTGTATCCTCTCCACACCTTCAAAGCAGTACTTTGCCCAAGAGAAGCCCACCACAGATTGTATCAAATTTAAAACACAACAAATCAATTTATCTTCAGAAGGTTGTCATAACTGTCCTGACTCTATTTGCCAATTAGTGATGCTCTCCAGGTTGACGCAAGAGATTTGTCTATCTGTTTTCCTAGTCTGAACACAAAATGAATTTGCGAAGGCAAGGCTGTGACAACAGCCTCACTTCTCCCGGGCAACAGATTATGATGCTACGCACCCAATTATTATATTACTGCAGAATCTGTTCAGCAGGAAAGAGATAGCACAAACTGGAAGACCAGCAAATGGCAGGATAATAAAATAACAGTAACAGCTAACACTTATTGAGCACTCGCCGTAGACCAGGCACCACTCTAAGCACATCACTGCATTAACTCTTTTTATCCCACCAAGTTCGTTATTTCCAGTATACCTTGCTGTCGCTCTAGCAAAGTCATCTCTGCACAGGCAACAAAGAAAGATTTAACCAACTCGATGCTAGTACCACAAACATATCCTCCTGAGCTTCCGTTCCCTGACTCATTCCCTGTGCCCTGAGTTAATGCATTGCATTCAAGAGCAGAATGTAGGATACAAATACTTTGAACCTAAGCAGTATGTCCATTCTTCTAAATCGTACACTATACTGTGCTAGTGAGAAAACTGGGAACCAAGGAGATGCAGTGAATTCACAGAGGTTATGATCATTACAAATCATAGAATCACAGTATTCTAGGAGTAATATGGAACTCAAAAATATTAACCATAAGTATTCAAATATTGCAAGGAAACCTTTCTTAATATTTGAAAAAAAACTCAAAACAAAACAAATTAACAACTTGTACCAAGGCTCTTTGCATTGCATGACATGCCAACATAAAGAAAACCAAGCAAGTACAATTTGATTTTAATCTTTGAATTTAAGTTAGGGACTAGATGCAAATCTCATTTATTTCAGAGCATTTCACTTACCATTTGTGAAAAAAATCTACAAAGGCCAACATTTAAAATGATTCCCTTCTGCTAGTAACTAGAGTGAGACATATGGAAAGTGGTAAACCTCCAGAGAAACATTTAGTTGAAACCACACTTGGCCAAACTCATCCCACATGTCTGTGTGGGCACTGACCTTTTTGAAAACCAATGCATGTCCCTGTAATTCCATTTATCAGAACTCCTCTTCCTTGGTATCACATGAGACGTTTTCAGCAGAATCAAATTGTCTAGTGAAGAGTAAGGACTCTCTCCACTTCCCTTCTTGATCAGAGATACTTGTAAACAAAATTATTCCCTTCTTTCACCATGCTGAGAAATCCTATCCTCCTCTCCTCCTGTCCCACCCCTTTAGTAATTTTCCTGCCAGTCTGAAATTCTCTCTTGAAGTAATCTCAATAATTTAGATGGCAAAGTTTGTAGGTGCCCCAGAATCCAGGTAAATGAACACAGAGAGTAGGAATCCCTAAATCGGAAGCTCTCAAACCAAGTGAATTAGAATAACCTGGAATAGTCATTAAAATGCATCCCCTTCACAGATTATAATTTAGAAAGTCTGCAGTAGGGCAAAGGAACCTACATTTTAAACAAGTGTTCCAGGTGATTCTGATGCAAGGTGTTGATTCAGAGTTCACTTTGAGGAACATGGTTCCATATAATACCACAGGCACGAGAGGGACAAGTAATTGTTGAAAGGAGGAAAGTATAGAAGGCCAAGAGTATCTGGGACAAGATGGCAGCTGCAGGGCACTGGGCCAAGAAAAGGCAAGCCAAGATGGGGGTGCATGGAAAGAACTGTGGAACTGCCATCATTTGGAGGTAGAGGACTATGAAAGATTAACTCTGCTTACCCAAAAACTTTGCTTAGCTTTGTATATCCAACTTACAAAAGCATGATACAGATATTAAAATCAATTCTTGATATGAAATATTCATATGGTGTAGAATAAAGAAAATGATAGTAATGGAAGGAGTCATAGTAAGAGACACTGTGCTCTAAAAGGTCTCTAAAAGAGCCTAAGTAATAATTTTGAAAATCACCAATATTTTCAAAGTTTCAAATTTAAGGCGTTATCTTCAGCTTTGGGAACATCCTCACATTTTTCCAAGTCATGAGGAAATAGGAAAATCCTCTGTAAATTACTCTATTTAAGTATCTTACCTTCTACGTTGCCGGATTCCTGATAAAATCAATAACACGACTGCCACTATGACGATGCAAAATATCACACCGAATATAATAATCCAGATGGGCACAGATGGATCAGTGGGTGGTGCAAGAGTGGTAGGAATTTTTAAAAATTCCAGAGTCTGGTCATTCAAAAAGAAGGCATTGTTGATCCGGTTCCTATTCATTCTATGATATAATGATAATTAAAAACAAACAAGAGAGAGAGAAAAAAATTAGAAACAGAAGGTATAAACCTATCTCTCCATGACTATAATTATCTCTAGAAACAGAGCATCCCTGTAGCAAGAGACCTCAGGTTGACAAGACAGTTTAACAGGAGCAATCATGCTGTGGTACTCTTTTCATGGATGTTCTGGATGCTACAGAAAGGCTCCCCTACTGCCCTCCATAGTTGTGAATGTCCTAGAAGTAACCAGAAATCCTGAGCATCAAGCTCTGGTCACCATGTTTTATTTCCGGAAAGGTAGCATCTAGATTAAGATGACAACCCTATTTAAGGTGGGCTTTACATATATTAATAATTATTATAAATTAAAATCTACATTATATCTAACATTAAACTTTAATTTTTTCATTCTCTTTTCAATAAAACAATATAATCAATAACAAAATAACAATACCTACCTAAAAACCACAAAATCCCCCCCCACCACTATTAACCACCACCATTTCCCCTCTTACCCACATACCCCCCCTATTTTATCAGTTTTATTAATTTATCAACTAATAACGCTCCTAATCAAAGCTACTATAGCACTTACTCTTTCTGTACAACATCTTTTCCATTCAATCTTATCTAATCTTCAAACTTAAATAAAAAAACACCAATACTATACAAATCATTAACACAAACCACAAACAACAATCCAACACCCTCCTCCTCTCTCACCCACCCAATACCTCTATTTCTATATATGATATACATCCCCCTCCCCTCCCCCTCACCCCATCACTAATAGAGATCTCTTAGATAGACTAGAGATAGAGATCCAAATCAAAAAAAAACTACAAACCCCAATTTCATCCTAACACATCCTTCCCCCCCCAAAACTTCCCTGCCCTCTCCCTTCTATAAAGTTATCCCTCGCTTTACTACCCCTTCTTCTCCTGTGTGTGTTGTGTGTGTGTGTGTTCTTTCAATCTAGTTTCACAGCAATACCTCTCCATTCTGACGCATTCTTCTTCTAATTAGTAATTGTGATGTTCTCTCATCGATTCTCCTCTACTCTAAATACGAGAGTATTTGCGGCTGGTAGTAGAAACGTGTAGACCGAAGTTGAGAGTCGCGGGAGGAATGTTTTGTGTGATGTGGTGGCCCCGGTTGTACTATACCAAAAGTGACAAGAACAATACCAAAGAGTATAGTTGTGTGTGTGTGTGCACATGGCCTATTCGATAGCGACAACGCACATCGAACGGAAACAAGGATCCCTGTCTACCCCCCCTCACCCTACGTGAGCTATAGTCCAGCGCGCACGCACTCGCGGGAAGTGAGAGCTTGAGCATGCCCACCACTTTTGAGCTGTGTTTTGAGGGACACCTGGGTATTCTTTAGACCAAAGTGTGTAGTGAGCACAGGAATGGAGACGTGGTATAGTAGATTTGTTCAGGAAACTGCAAGTTTCAGATGACTAAAGTAACTGGTGCTTAAGGAGTCCAAAAATCCAGAAAAATATCAAGGTAAATGAGTGACTCTTCCTGGGGGAAGTCTGCATTTTTGGTGGTGGCAGCAGTTAAGGAGGGGTTGATAGCCAAGACTTATTTGACTGAAACTAATTTAGTGAATTTCTAACTGGAATTTGCAAACTAAATGAGATTTCTTAGAGATATTGTATGGCCTTTACTGAACTCACACTAGACAAGCTGACTTCATCTACCTCTAGAGCAGCAATGGGAAATACATATATAATATTAGCTTCATATGTGACTTCAAATTCTCTAGGAGGTACATTTTAAGAAAAGTAAAAAGAAACACGTGAAATTATTTTTTAAGTAGGCTCCACACCCAACATGGGGCTTGAACTCATGACCCTGAGATCAAGAATCACATAGTCTACTGACCAAGCCAGTCAGGCATCCTGAAACTATTTTAATAATTGTCTTTGCCCAGTATATCCAGGAAAATATAATTTCAATCTGTAATCAATATTGAGTTGGTCCACATTTAATTTTGTACTCAATATTTGAAATCTGATGTGTGCTTTACACTTAAGGTGTATCTAATCTTGGACTAGCTACATTTTAAGTGTTCAATAGCCATATATGGCAGGTAACTACATCCTGTAGTGTGCAGGTCTTGAACCTGACAGTAATGGCTTGAGAATCTCTGCAGACCAGCACCAGGCTATCAGGAAAAACCTCTTTTAGCAAATAAAAATCTAAGTCGAGGCATGATTATTCACAAATGTGAAAAAGAATCCCAGCCAGATACTCTATAACAGGGTATAATTTCAATGAAATTTTTTATCATTATATCCTCTAATTCCATCTACATCATTGCATAGGGCAAGATTTCATTCTTTTTGATGGCTAAGTAATATTCCATTATATATATATTTTTTCATACACTCACACATCACAACACATCTTATTTATCCATTCATCTGTTGATGGACATCTGGGCTCTTTCCATAGTTTGCCTATTGTCAAACTATGGAATGTTTCCTTTTTCCATAACTTATCATTGATAATCTGGGAACACAAACCTCTCCATAAAATAATGAACCCCACCCCACTACTAAGGTATAACTCAGAGTAATATGAGAAGTTGCTCTGTATTCTCATTCTATCCACCTGGTTAGTGAACATTTTGCTGTTCTTTTGCCTCTCAGGCTGATTAGAAGTCCTAGATCAGTACAGAATAAATCTTCAACCACCACTTAAATCCCCAATAGGTGTCAATCACCATGGATATCTTCCAGCTAAGATTGGCCTGATAAGGCCAGGCCCTCACAATAGAGCTAAAACAGACATCTGAGAACTAGTGGGTCATTCCCTCATGTAATCCCATAGGTGTGGACACTCTGGGGGAGAGGAAAAACACCACTGGATGTGATGGCAGCATGCCTAGGTTCAAATCCTCACTTTTCATTTTTCTAGCGTGGTGGCCTCAGCAAATCAATTAGTCTCCCTGAGTCTCAATTCCCTTGTTTATAAACCAGGGATAATAACAATTACTCAAAAGTGATTGGTGTTGACATTAAATGCCACAGATGTGCAGGAACATGCTTTATGAAGCAGAAAGTGTTATGCAAATATTAAGTGGAACTAGCATTATTTTGCCCAACTCCACAGATTCTTCAGTTTTGAAATTCCTACTACCTGCCCTCTAGTCACCATCCCTTTGTTTTTCATGCTATCCTTCTTTCTTGGTATTGTTCCCTCTATTTTCAGACAGTCCTGATGAAACCTATCCCTGACATAAGTTCTCATTCCCTCGGCCATCCTCACCTGCTAAGTAGCTTCTCCTGCTAGGACCTTTGACAGAGACATTTTGTTGCGAACATATTCACCTGCACCCTCTCCACCTTCACCCCAAACACTCTTCTCTCTCACCTTAATAGAAGCCTGCTTTAACTGCAGTGCCTTCATTTCCTTGTAGCCCTCCCAGATCATGAGGAGGGCTTGAATAAAATTCCTTTTCATGTGAAATACAGTGTTCCTAATTCTTATTCCCTATGTGGTGTGTCTTAACATTTTTTAGTGGCAAAAGTACAGGAAAAATTTAGTTCAAACCTTCTTGTTAAAGCAGATGAAATCATTTCCCACTAGTATATATTCTCAAAGCCTTTACTTCAGCAAGGGAAGTAGATGATCACACAAAAACCTTTGGCATTTGATTATATACCCATTATCTTAAATGTTAATATTTTACAGAGAGCTAATGAGTTCTTATAATAGATATTTCTCCTTGGTAAAGAGAATAACTTGTATTTCAGTAACCTGTAAGTGCTTTGTGAGGAGAGTTACTTTTTTTCATTTGTCTTTTTCCAGAAATAGTTTATTTCCTGAACTCATTCTTCCAATATACCTTTGCCCAACATTAATCATTTGAGGGATGGAAAGTGTACATATATAAAGTGTGCATTAACTGAAGTAAAAACAAATTGCATCCTTCTTCTTTGAAGACAAGAATACAGTTTACTTTTGAAAGTTTGCTATGATCACAAGAAGAGGAGGAAAGGAACTCTTAGGAAAAACTGTAAAATTTGAAATGGGTAAAATTATTACTACCTGGTGAATACACCTTTCTGGAAAAGTTATACCTTATATTTGCCTTTGAGTTATTTCACAAACCTGTAAGTAGTAGAAAATGGACATGATGTAAATGATTCTTGTCCATAGAAAATCAAATGATTTGTGTCTGGTGGAATGTGATTGATCACTACCTGATGGACAGAATGGTGCATCTTTTTGTAAATAGACATCACCATTCCCTGATTCCTATAGATGCATGGTTCCTTGAAGTCTTCTTTGAACTGGTTTTACCATTTTACTGAGTTCCCTCATTAATTAACAAGATAATACAATTTTTAGTGGCATTTATTTTTAATTTGTATGAGAGTCATGCTTTTACCCTGCTTTTGAAAAAGTATCTTTAAAAGGCAAAGACTGTACATTAAAGAAGCTAAGTCCTTAGAGACCCAAGAAACAAGAATATTTTTATTGGTTTTTAAATAAAAATCAAAAGTACGGGGAACCTGAGTGACTTAGTTAAGTGTCTGCCTTTGGCTTAGGTCATGATCCCAGGGTACTGGGATCGAATCTCAGATTGGGCCCCTGCTCGGCGAGAAGGCTGCTTTTCCCCCCATCCCTCCCCACGACTTGTGTTCTCTCTTGCTCACTCTGCTCTCTCTCGCTTTCAAATAAATAATCTTTTTTAAAAAGTCAAAGGTATGACTTGTCCTTCAAAACGCCTTACATTTATTAACTCATTTAACCTTCTCAACAACTCTGAGAGAGAGGTACCATAATAACTACTCCCATTTTATAGATTATAAGAGGGAAACAAAAAGAGAGAAAGTAACTTGTCTGAAGTCAAGCAGTTGGCAAGAGGTAAAGTCAGAATTAAAAACCTAAGCATTTGGGCTCCAGAATCCACATGATGAACCATAACACAATAATGTCGTTCAAGGTGTTCTTGTCAAAAGAAGACAGCACTAAATATTCGTAGCTAATATTTAAACTAGGGTTCAGCCACAGCATGACTGACATTTGGAGTTGAATAATTCTTTGTTCTGAGGTGCTGTCCTGTGCATAGTAGGATGTTTAGCAGCACCCGTAACTTCTGTCTATTCAATGCTAGTAATACCCCATCCCCATCCCTGCCTCAATTGTGACAAGAAAAATGTCTCCAGATATTGCCAAATGTCTCCTTGGAGGCAAAAGTGTCCCTGGATGAGAACCACTGATCCAAACCAATCCGTAATATAAACTAACAAAAGTAAACCTTTGACATATTAATAAATAAATCACTGTGAGGCAGAGAGAGAATTCTTCAAAATATATGAAAACAGTCAAGTTAATCAACAAGCTAATATGATGTACCAGTAGAAGACATATTTAGTGGTAATTACCTTATGGCCGACTGTATCTCAACAGCAGGAAGGGTGTGATTTTTTGAAGGATCTGTAACCACAAACCAGAATGACACCCGCTGGGTTACATTGCAAAGTAGGACGTGGGAAATTCTGCAGATGATGGGAAAAATACATTAAAAGCAAACAATGACTAATTCCATTGGAACATCCACTCCAGAGTGATTACCATCTTAAAAGGTGTCTTAGCTATGAATAAAGTCATTTCTACCATCCTTTGTTTCAAAATAATATATGTAGGGATCATTCGTTAAATAGGAACCCAGCAAAATGAAAAAATAAGAAAAAGGACACAGTAGAGAGTGTTAAAGCATTTCATTCTCCATCATGTGCTTACAGCATCCCTGCTTCCCCCAAACTGGGCCTCTTTCTGAACCACAGAAGCTTTTGGTTTGTCCTCATCAAGCTCTTTTTAGTCTCATTCAGCCTTGCACATCTCAGATCCAGACAAATCAGTTGCCCACCTTTGGTCCAGTACTTGCTGACTGTGTTGGCCACACTACCATCCATCTTCCACTCCAATACTGGAGCTGGCACAGTAAGAGACCTCCAGGCTGAAGTGTTATCATCAATTTACCAGCAGCCTTTAAACACTATTTCTACAGTTATCTACTTCACAACTGTAAAAAAGGGATGTACCACACTACTCTATATACATATATTAGCACTAGAGATGACAGCAGAGAAATGACCTTAGTGTTCATATTGGAGACAATTATATATGAATGTAGGAAAGATACAAAGCTTGAAAAATTATAGGGAAGTCCACAAAAATCAACGTTGTTGGGGCTAAAAGATAAACCCTGAACGGCTGTCACCATTTCCTTGAGAGCAAAATCGCAAAACGGGGGGGGGGGGGGGGGCTCAGCAAGCAGCCTGGCAGATGGAAACGCACGTGCCCTTTACGAGTGCACACAAGCTCGTCTTTCGTTAAAAGGGCGTTCAAGTGCTCTACGTTCATTTTCGCGGTAACGCAACAGAGGGCCATTGTGCGCACGTTCTGTACTTGTGAGGAGCTGACGGAGATGGGCGCATCTCGTCCGTCCAAACGTCGGGGCCGGACGCCAAGGCCTCCTGGCCGCGCTGCCCAGGCCAGGCGCCGCGGGCCTGCGTGGGGAGCTGGGGGGCGCCCCCGGCAGTTGCCGCGCCCGCCAGGCGCTGGCCCAGCTCGCGCAGGACCCGTGACCCGTGACCCGTGACCCGTGACGTGACCCGTGACGCAGGGTTCCCACGAGGGGCGTCTGCCAACGGTCGCCCTGGCCCTGCGCGCCTCGCGGCTGCGGACACGGCTGGGGGCCGGGGGGGGGGGGGGGGGCGCCTGCGGGAGCGACTTGCCGCGGCAGAGGCGGAGGCCGGAGCGCGCCGCCCCGCGGTCATGGGCAGCTACCTGAGCTCGTACCTGGGCACCACGAAGGACACGAAGGACACGAAGGACGCGCGGCCGCGCCCCGCCTGGACGCGCCCCGCCCCGCAGCCCGGGCCCGCGCCGCGCCCGCTGGGCCTGGGTCAGGGCCAAGTGCTCTCCTTCTACCGCGAGCTGTGGGGCCGCCGCAGGCCGCTGCCCACCCTGCCGCCCCGCTGGGGCCACACCGGGGGCCAGGGGGTCGTGGTCCCCAAGCCCTGGAGACGCTTCCACAGCAAGTCGCCCCTCGAGATCCTCACCGACTGGGACTCGCCTCGCAAGACGTGGACCAGGCCCTGGCTTTGGAAAGCCCAGAGCCTCCTGAGCGTCTGGAACATGGTGACCGTCAACGTCCCTTCTCCTGAGAGCCGAGGCAGCGTCTCCAGGGCTCCAGGCGACCAGGAGCACCCGGACCCCGGTGCCGAGGAGAGCCCGCTGCGGGCTCCCAGCCGACGCAGGAGAGGAAAGAAGAGGACCCACAGACCGCTCTGGTTTGAAGCCCCCCACGGCAAGAGACGGAAGCTGAACGCAGAGGCCAGGGCATCTGCCTTCAGGCCCGTATGGAGAGACGGAGTGGTCCCGATCTTTGTGCCCAGGCCTGGGCCTCTGAGAAGAGGCTTCTGCTCCTGGCCTCCGCCTGTCTAACCCAACACCCACCTGGGGCCCGACCTGCTGCCGCGACACCAGCAGCCCGGGGCCCTCCCTGTATCCTGAGCCACAGTCCCGCCACCACCACCTCCACGTCCTGAGACTCCAACCCGCCGGCCGCCGGCCGTCCGTTTACCCTGCTGGCCCCCGCCCCCTACGTGAGGCACTGACACCACCAGCCAGCCCTCACCACCCCAGCCTGCACCTCTGCCAAGGCCCCCAGACCCGCCTCTGCTGATCCTGCAGGGCCCACACCGAAGAAGAAACAACACCGTTGCTGTCAGAACCTCTGCCTTCCTCCTGCCCTGCCCTGCAACCCCACCTACCTACCGGGAAGGCCTGCTTCTCCCCTGTTTTCCCAGTTTCTATAGTGAAAGCAGCGTGCGTGTTCTATTTTAATAAATAAGAAGAATAAGCAACTTGAGTATCACACAGTGTCATTGTCTTTCCTTCAAAGGTACGTGGAGTGCGATTTCGTCTGCACCAGGAATTCTCTACCCTGGCACTCTCAACATCTGGGGCCAGATAACTGTTGTTTGTTGGGTGCTGTCCCCTGCTTCGCAGGCTTTAAGCAGAATCCCTGGCCTCCAGCCCCCAGGGGCCAGCCAGCATACTCAGGTGGTGAAAATACAAACGCGTCTCCAATCATTGCCAAATATGCCAGGGCGAGGTGGGAGGTGGGCTGGATGGTGGGGGGGTGGAGGAAGGGGGCGGGGTGGGGCTGGGGTTGGGGGGTGGGGAGGCACACTGGTGGACAAACTCCGAGGGACGCTGACCTCTACTGGCAGAAACGGTCAAGCTGGGTCTCGGCAAAATGCGCTGTTTTAAAACCCGGCACAGATAGACATGAACAGACTGAAGTGGTCTATGCTTAGCAAAAAACATTTCCCCCAGCTTTGGAGAATGCGGTGCAGTGTGATGGATTCAAATAGCTTGGCCCTATTATTCATCAGAAAATGCAAATTTAAAACCAATAAACTACTCATTTAAGCTCCTCAGGCTGGCAAAAATGAAAATGCCAATCACGTGAAATGCAGAGACTTGGAACCCCAGGCAGTGCTGCAGCTGTGAATGGGTCCGGCCAATCTACAGGAGCACTTGCAAGGGTCTCCTAGAGCAGAGTGTGGCTACCAGAAACTCTTACACATGAGCGCGCGCACAACACACACACACACACACACACACACACACACACACACAAGCACGCGTGCGCACGCAAAGACTGGTGAGGGTGTTCTTCCCAGCACTCTGTCAGGTCAGACAACTGGGACAGTCTAAATGCCCACCAGTAGGCGAATGGATAAAGTAAATATGCTACGTGCTATCGAGGGGGCACTCTTCCACAAACTGAAGGAAAGAAATAGCCCAAGGATTCTCCACTCTTGGGCTCCTGGGCCAGATAATTCTGAGCATTGCAGGATGTGAAGCCGCACACCTGGCCTCCATCGCCCAGATACTGATAGGACCACCCCTCCAGTGGTGACAGTCAAATGCACCTCCAGGCATTGCCATATATCCCCGGAGGGACAAACACCACCCCCCACTTGGAAATCGCTGAAGTAGAGAGACCTATGTACTTTTTAATGACAGGTTACATCTCAGAAATACATGGTGAATGAAAAGACGGGGCTTAGTACATTACGTGCAGCATATGCCCTTTATGTAATTTAAACAAGTGCCGAGTAATATTGCTGGAATAATAGGGGAGGCTAGGAACCGGGTAAGAGGTCATCTGGACACTCTGCCTGCATTGTTCTTTCCACCTAAAGCCTCTTTAACTACTGTTCAAACACAGATTTCACGGCATTCCCCTTCAGAGAGTCAGAGGATATGCTGTAAACAAAGCAAAGTCCCTTCTCCCATGGAGCTTGCTTTCTAAAGGAGGTGGAGACACAAGATAAACGAGTAAATAAATGGACACACTAGCAGGTGCAAAGAAGTATAAAGAGGTATAAAGAAAAATAAGGGGGATCCCTGGGTGGCGCAGCGGTTTAGCGCCTGCCTCTGGCCCAGGGCGCCATCCTGGAGACCCGGGATCGAATCCCACGTCGGGCTCCCGGTCCCGGTGCATGGAGCCTGCTTCTCCCTCTGCCTGTGTCTCTGCCTCTCTCTCTCTCTCTCTCTCTCTCTCTCTCTCTCTCTCTCTCTCTCTATCAAAAATAAATAATAATAAAAAAATAAAAAATAAAATAAAGAAAAATAAGGGAGGGGGAGGAGGGACACATACAATTCCACCAACACCACTGTGCCCCAAGTACTTTCCTGTGTCCCCATCACCTTGGAACTATGCCATCCTTTACTACCAGTTCAACTCTGTTCCTCAGGGTTTCCATTGGTGGCAACTCCTGCTTTCATGTAGAACCTCCGCAAAGAGATTGAAAATATTTTATCTACCTAGATACAAAGATTTCTAGGAGATTCAGATTGTTGCCGAAAACACTAAGCTCAACATTTTCAATGTTGACAGCTACTGTTAGATACAAAATGTCCTCTAAAAATCAAGGTTGTGTCCTGAAGTTTACTCCCTGCCATTTGCCAGACTTGAGTCAAGGCATTTCACGTTCCACGAGTTGCTAGAAAGGGTTTCATTTTTTAGAAAAGACTTTATTTATTTATTCATGACGAGAGAGAGAGAGAGAGAGAGAGAGAGAGAGAAAGAGACAGAGACACGGGCAGAGGGAGAGGGAGAAGCAGGTTCCATGCAGGGAGCCCGAGGTGGGACTCAATCCTGGGTCTCCAGGATCACACACCAGGCTGAAGGCGGCGCTAAACCACTCGGCCACCCGGGCTGCCCTAGAAAGGGTTTCAGATCTTAGTGTGTCCACAAGGGTGCTGGTGACATTTTGAGTAGGAAATTCCCTATTAACATGCAACTGTCCTGAGCTTGGCATCAGGTTCATTCTCTCTCAGCCTCAACCCCTAGTAATTGCCACAACACTCTCCAGGCATACATGTAGCTCCCAAACACACCACATTTCCATAGGCTACCTGGATGGAGGCAGAAGCATACCCACATAAGAAACACTTGTAAACCTTGTCCAAAGTGTCAAGGTTCTGAGAACCAAGGCAGACCAAGGTCTTGGAAACCAGAGAAAGATGGAGAAACTGGCTCCATCACTAGAGTGGTCACTGAAGAGGCAGAGATATGGAACAGAAGAAGGACATTAGTGAAAAAGGGAAGAGGGTCTGAAAAATCCCATAGCTCAATAATATTGAAATAATGATAGTTCCTTAATTTTTATGTATCTATCAGGGTTACTTCCTATAATGGCCGTAGTGATATGGGTGAAGAGTCTACAGCAGAGTTTCTCAAGCTGAGCACTGTTGACATTTTAGGCTAGAGAAGTCGTGCTTGTGGAAGGCTATCTATTCTTTTGTAGGATGTGTAGCACATCCCCAGCCTCTACATGCTCCAGGCCAGCAGCACATCCAATTGTAAAACCTAAAAACATCAGAGCTCAAAATATCCTCGGGAGCAGTGCAGGGAAGAAATCCCCCAAGGTTGACGACCATTGGTACACAGGATCTCTTTATATTATGTCTGCAAGGCTTTTGTAAGCGTAAATGCATTTTTTCTCATTGAACACACACCAATACAGGAGCAAAGCAGTTAGTTTTAAAGCTGCCTCGGTACAGTAAAATGACCTACAAGGATAAAACTAGGCAATGGATTAATAATAGTTTTTGACGGGCTTCATTGATAAGGAGATAACATACAAATGTACTTTGAAAATAAGAGTCATTCAAATCAGGAGCGACCCGTACTTTGAAAATAAGAGTCATTCAAATCAGGAGCGACCCGGTGGCGCAGTGGTTTAGCGCCGCCTGCAGCCTGGGGTGTGATCCTGGAGACCTGGGATCCAGTCCCACGTGGTGCTCCCTGCATGGAGCCTGCTTCTCCCTCTGCCTGTGTCTCTGCCTCTCTGCCTGCCTCTCTCTCTCTCTCTCTCTCTCTCTCTCTCTCTCTCTCTCGTTCTACCACTGAATAATTTTTTTAAAAAAGAGTCATTCAAATGCAAGATATTGATAGCCTTCAGCATAGGAGTGGTCTTAATAATTATGTACAATTTTTGGAAATTTGTTCCGTAACATGTTTAGACGTATCAAGAATTTATCAGGGAGCCACCCCCTGTTCTCCTGGCCTCATGAAGCACGACTTCCATCACTTGTGCAAGATCCACATGAGCGAGAAAGGGGAATAATTTTAGTTGCTGAGGGTCTTCCGCTAAAGAATATTAAGTATCATTGAACACCAATAAAAAATAAATTTATTATTAAAAAAAAGAATATGAAGTATCCCTCCTACATGGTGGCTCCTCCAGTAATATTCCTGGTGGCTCCTCCAGGAATATTAAGTATCACTGAACACCAATAAGAAATAAATTTATTATTAAAAAAAAGAATATTAAGTATCCCTCCTACATGGTGGCTCCTCCAGTAAAATTGCTAGGATTTTTAGCAAGCAAAAAGTAACCTTCTGCTCAACAAATACCAACCATAGAAATAGAATTGTCGAGAAGCTTTTATACTTTGTTCAGATACAGGCAGTTGAAGTAGTAATGAGAAAGCCCACTTGCTAAAGGATGAGGTTGTGGGAAAGGCCAGGGGAGAGCACACCCTGCTTCTGGAGACAGCTGTATGGCAAAGGCTGTAGAAGACAGAGAAACTCGTGAACTGGAGCTTCCTCCTTGTCTGGATGATGCTTTGAGAAATTAACCATGATGTCTTGGCTCCCCCAGGAGTGAGAAACAGAGGGCCAACAAGAGGTAGAACGCAGGCAGTACAGAGCTACCTCTTCTATGGCCATTGACACGAGATCCATCAGGGGAGTGTCTACTGAGGTAGAAGAAGGGGGAGAAATGGGTGGGTGGGCACTGTTTTCTTGTGCGCACTGTACTCTGATAGTTAGGCCTGAGGTTTAAAGTCCTGGATGTTAAGCATGTTTCACTCACTCACAAAAGGGTACTCACAACTAGCATAGATTAGCCGGTATGGTTAGGGATGTGAGGAAAAGCGCTCCTACTGCAAGGGCTTCCAGATTCCATGACTCTTCCCAGAAGTGCAGGAGTGTAGTGCTAAGACCCTTCAACACCAAGGTCATAGTGTCTTGAGCCAACAGAAGATTCAAAACCAAAGAAGTAGAGGCATACTTCCTGAGATGCCTCAATTGGCTCACAACATTCCATACCCCACCTGAGAACAGACCCAGGACAGTCGGAAGGGCAAAGGGCTTCTAGATGTCATGTGGTTTGTCCACAGTTCTTGTCAGGAGGGTCTCTAATCCCTGTCCTGATACGAACTTCATTGTCTCCAAGCAAAGAACACCCTCTTTAATTTTATCAGCTGTGGAGTCACCTGGGTGATTATTAAAAATCCTTAGTTTGGGGATCCCTGGGTGGCTCAGCGGTTTAGCGCCTGCCTTTGGCCCTGGGCGCGATCCTGGAGTCCCAGGATCGAGTCCCATGTCGGGCTCCCGGCATGGAGCCTGCTTCTCCCTCTGCCTGTGTCTCTGCCTCTCTCTCTCTCTCTCTCTCTCTCTCTGTCTATCATGAATAAATAAACATAATCTTTAAAAAATAAAAAATACAATAAAAAATAAAAATTTTTAGTTTATCTGCAACACAAGCCTTCTCCGGGCCCTGGGACATGAGAGCAAGGCCCAAGTCTGTGCTGCATTGGGAGCCCCTGTATTCCTGCCATGTGGCCTGTCTGGGCACTCAGTGAGCCTTGGGAAATGGACGGATGGATTGATAGATGGATGGAATGGAGAAATTATATCTCAAGAGAGACAAGCCGAGAAAGTAAATTGAGCCATGACCAAATGGGAAAGGGGGGGAAAGGAGGGAGGTTGCTTCTCCCAAATCATTGTTTACTCAACACAGCTATTCAGACAACACAATGACAGCCGAGGTCTCCAGCAGCAGAGCATCCCTGAATACAGCGAGATAGGGGTGGGCCCAGAGGAAGTGTAAATGTGAGGGAAGTTGGTACTGAAATGGAAGTAACACGAGGCCTGATTGTACAGGCTAATTCAGTACTAATTTACTTAGCACCCAAAAGATACAAATTCCTCCCATTCGTGGGTTATGTACTCCTAGTGTGATTTCTCCCTGGTCTTTCTACCCAACGTGACCACACTGAATGTCTTCTAAGATTTACAGGAGGTATGCCTGGGTGGCTCAGCGATTTAGTGCCTGCCTTTGGCTCAAGGGGTGATCCTCAAGTCCCAGGATCGAGTCCCACATCAGGCTCCCTATATGGAGCCTCCTTCTCCCTCTGCCTGTGTCTCTGCGCCCCCCTCTGTCTCTCATGAATAAATAAAATCTTAAAAGATTTACCTGGAATGAAAAATTAAACAAGCAGTTACTGAGCTAAACTTGTCTTTGTAAAGTTTGTTTTGATGTACTAAGTAAACTGAAATACTTAAAATCTTCAAAGTTCTCATCACAAGAAAAAAAAAACCTAAAATTACATACAGTCACAGATGTTAACTAGACTTCTTGTGGTGATGATTTTGCAGTCTATACAAATATCACTTCCTTATGTTGTCCACCTGAAACCAATGTAATGTGGTAGGTCAATTATACTTCAATTTAAAATTTAAGTAAATAGGGGCACCTGGATGACTCAGTCAGTTAAGCATCTGCCTTTGGCTCAGGTCATGATCTTAGGGCCCTGGGATGGAGTCCTGCATTGGGCTCCCTGCTCAGCAGGGAGTTTTCCCTCTCCTCACCCCCTGTTCGTGTTCTCTCTCTTTCAAATAAATAATAAAATCTTAAACTAAAGAAATAATAAAAACTTTTTAAATAAAAAATTAAGTAAATAAACTGAAATACCAGGAGCACAACTAAATAGAAATCCTACATTTTCAAGATTGTAAATATAGGGGGGTCTGATGGAATTATTGGAATTTGCTTCAATAATCATTTTGTTCAACTCTTTTACAAAGTACTAATATCTGTATGTATCCTAATGGCTTCTCAAGCAAATCCTTGAAAAGGTAAAAATGTCCACTCCCTTTCCTCAAGTGTGGAAAGCCCTGGATTTATACTAATCCTCTACAATTCTGCTCCACTGCCATTTCTCATCAAGGGCGCCAGAGAGGCCCAACTGCATCCAAGGGGTGGTAAGAATCAGGCTCTTGTTTCTGGAAATCAAAGGACTAAATAGGAGCGGGGCTGCTGTTTTATTAGCACAAGACCATTAATCCCCTTACTGTGGACACAACAGCACGTTGTTCCTTTTTAGATCATAAGACTTATCCTTGAATAATTAGGCAGAGGAAGAAATCCATTCCATGTCCTACCCCATGGAGCTCAGAAAAAAAAATGTCATGCCTCAGTAAGACTTCTCCCTCTCTTGCTAAAAGTGATAAATTACCCTAAAAGCCAACACTTGAGCAAACTAGGCAGGTACATTTCCCAACTTACTTGGGAAATAGACTAGAGTCTAACCTTAGATTACATTTCTCTAGAAACTATCCTCAACATTTAAAAATTTCTGTGAAACTATTTTACTAAATCTGGCCTAACCCTTATTGTAATAACTTGAAAGCACCTAGTTGCCATCTTCCTCAAATTCATAAGGAATCTTCATGTAACTTGTTCTAAAGAAATCAGAATTTCCTATCATTGAAACCTTCCCATACATCTTCCATTCTTCTTTTAAGAAAACCCAGGTAGTTTCAAGAAAACGACTTGATATCAAGATTTAAGTAAGGACATTGAACGAGTTGTCTTGTTCTTGTCACATTTGGTCCACTTTCCTATCATGGCTCCCAGTCCTGGCTTCCTCGGTGTGGGCGTGATGCTGTGTGAGGCTGTGTTCCCTGTCACCTTGATCCCAGCAGGCTTTGGGACAGGTTCAAGTCTGTGCATTCAACCGCAGCCGTGCAGCTCCCCAGGCCGGCCTCAGTAGACCACGATGCACAGAGGTTTCTACTTCTCACCCCTTTGCCTTGGGCTGCCCTGTCAGCTCCTTCTCCTTCACTCCTTGGCAGCATCTGCAGCAACTGGTGGAGCTTTCCAGTCACTTCGACTTCAGAAAGAGTTGAGGGCAGTGGGATTGGAACTGGGATCAAAGCTGTCTTCCTGCCTCTGGCACACAGCTCCTCTCCCTCCAGCAGTGGCGGCCTAAGCGGGGTGCTCCACTGATTTACTTACTCCCTCTGCACACTCCTCCCCCCGACCCCGCTTGTCTCCCCTTCTTTCCCCCCACCCGCTCCATTCTCACTCCTCTAGGAATGGCAAGGAAGAGGGGAGAGGGCTGTGGGCATCTACAGAAGGAAACAGCAAAGTTCCTTATCCTTAGCCAGGGCTCTTTGCAGACCGCGCCCCCCCCCCCCGCCGCCCTGGCTGTTCTGCTGTTGGGGGTCCTCTCCTCTGCTGTGGTGGGCATCCTCAGGTTCTCCATTTAGAGCACCTGTGGGGGCCCTGGGGACCTGCCTGCGCACCTCCACACTGCATCTTCCCTGACGTGGGCGATGCACTCTCACCACCTCCCTCCATCCCACCCACTCCCAGGCCTCTAGTGGTGCTCTCCCAGCCTCACGTCACCCCCTCCTCCTTTCCCTGCAGTGGGTTCTCAGCCCCAAAGGCAGGGGGTCCCTCCAGCTCCCTCCTGCAGCCTCTACTTGGTCCCAGGAACACACTGCAGGGCAGACTGCTTGCAAAGCTCTCCTCTCTCAACCCAGTCACTGGAGCTTGAATCAGCCTTCCACCTTTAGACTTCTCCAGCTACAAGGCAGGCTCCGTTTCTGTTCATGGTACCTACGCCCTCAGGCACTGGGCTCACCATCGTGCACGTTGGGGAGCATCTGATGGGGAAATAATATGCCAGTCTCTCTTCTACAGACAGCTCCACTCTCTGTGAGCGGTTCTCTGCCTGATGTGAGGTAGACAGGGACACGAGCGAAGGTATCACTCAAAGCGCATGATTGCTAGTGTGGCAGGTACCACAGCTCATCAGAACGGACACAGTTGTCAGCACCCCACCTGGCTGCATGGTGCATATGCGCTGGAACCCATGCCCACCCGGTCCTGTCCTGTGGGGGAAGGGAGTGGAAACGCCACAGCCCTCTGCAGGCCCACAGCCCCTGCCCCTCTGACCCTCCAGCTCTCTCTCCCACTGCCTGCTTGGGTGAAGGTGACTAGACCAGTTCAGCTGTCCCATCTGTCCTGCGTGGACACAGCCAGGACCTCTCTCCAGGAAAAACAGCCTCTTGCATAGTCAGTCAAGGGTGTCCTGGATCAAGGATATGCCAACCATTGGTTGCCAAGTATGCCAAAGCATCCTCGGGAGATCCTGAGCTCTGTATCACTGGAGGAGGTCAAGCTTGATGTAAGAGATATTGTAGTAAGGACTGGGTAAAAGGCAGAATGAAAGCGAAACTATTTTTTATTCTCTTTATAATTTGATTATCTTTATAATTATAAATTATATTATATTATATATTATAATTTGATTATCTTTAGTGAGTTACTTTTTACTGTTCAATTCTGTACATCTTGGTGTCTTCGGATTCTCTACAATATTCATAAAATCAGTAATGAGGAAAAATAAGTAATAAACAGTAATATTCCAGATCTGGATCCCTGAAGCCATCCCAGAAATGGATATTTGCCACTGGGCTAGTCTGCTAGGGCTGCTGTAGCAAACACTACAGACCCTGTGGCTTGAACGACAGAAATGTAATTTCTCACAGTGCTGGAGGCCAGAAGCCTGAGATCAGGGTGTGGTCAGGGCTGATTTCTTCTGAGGCTTCTTCCTTTGGCTTGTGGATGGCTGTCCTCTCCTGTCACACCTGGGCTTTCCTCTGGGCACATCTGTGTCCTCATCTCTTCTTCTTGTAAGAACACCATTCATATTGGGTGAAAGCCCACCTATATGACCTCATCTTACATGAATTATCTCTTTAAGGGCCCTATCTCCAAATACAATCACATTCTCAGCTACCAGGGGTTAGGACTTGAGCATATGAATTTTCAGGGAATGCCATTCATCCCATAGCAGCTATCTCCAGGGTTTATTTTGTCCCTCGCTGGCACCACAAGACCATTTGGGGCAGAAGAGTTAAAATCTGAGGTAGTTGCCAAGCTGCTAGTGTGTTCCATCCTCCCTCATGCTGGAGAGAGGCAGTGTCTCTACAAAGTTGTTTTCAAACTTGTCTTGCATTTTGTGGTGCCCTTTCCCACAGGGGAAGCCTGTTTTTGTAAGGATGCAGGCTTCCTTATGGCAGCACATGGAGAATGGGGCTCAGTCATTGAACTGCATCCTAAACACATCCTTATTCATTAGGCAGCCCTTATCACTCAGCCTCCTGACAGCAGTATTGCTGGCCCTCGTACTGCCTTTACAGAAAGGTTTGTTGACCTCTGATGGAGTTTTGTACTTTTTGACTTTTTCACTGGGCTTTGGCAACAAGTTTCTATATATCTTGTGGAAGTGAAACATGTTTGCAAGTAAACAAGATCAGATAATCATAGACTTATACAATACCCCAATTAAAAAGAAAAGTTCAAGAGTGAATTCCTCAAAATTCATCTAAAATGTTTCATGCTTACTTTTTTAAAGATTTTATTTATTTATTCATGAGAGACACAGGGAGAGTGAGAGAGGCAGAGACACAGGCAAAGGGAGAAGCAGGCCCCATGCAGGGAGCCCAATGTGGGACTTAATCCCGGGTCCCCAGGTTCAGACCCCAGACTGAAGGCAGCGATAAACCAATGAGCCACCGAGGCCGGCCCTATTTCATGTTTAAAATAACTTTTCCTAATAATGGGAACATCCAATTTAACATAACCACTTACAAGGTTTAATGCAGGTACCCATAGTTAGAAATAGTATGATAAACACAGCAGTGTGTAAAGGCTGCTGACCAGAAGAGTAGAAGCTAAAGAGACTATTTGGGGGAGGGGGTTGCATTGTAAGATGACAAGGGGGCTTTTTTTATTATTTTTTTCCTTTCCAATTTTTTTGCAAAGCAATCACCTAATTTTTTGAGAAAAGTTATAATGTTATAATAAATAGTTGTGGTAAGAATATGCAGTTTAAAAGGCATAGGATATTTACCCCAAAGATACAGACGCAGTGAAAGGGCAGGACACCTGCACCCCAATGTTTATAGCAGCAATGTCCACAATAGCCAAACCATGCAAGGAGCCTCGGTGCCCATCGAAAGATGAATGGATAAAGAAGCTGTGGTCTATGTATACAATAGAATATCACTCAGCCATTAGTAATGACAAATACCCACCATTTGCTTCAATGTGGATGGACCTGGAGGGTATTATGCTGAGTGAAGTAAGTCAATCGGAGAAGCACAAACATTATATGGTCTCATTCATTCGGGGAATATAAAAAATAGTGAAAGCGTTTAAAGGGGAAAGGAGAGAAAATGGGAAATATCAGTGAGGGAGACAGAACATGAGAGACACTAACTCTGGGAAATGAACAAGGGGTAGTGAAAAGGGAGGTGGGCGTGGGGTTGGGGTGACTGGGTGACGGGCACTGAGGAGGGCACTTGACGGGATGAGCACTGGGTGTTATGCTATGTGTTGGCAAATAAAACTCCAATAAAAAATAAATAAATAAATAAATAGCATATGATAAACACAAATACATTTTTTCTAAAACTATAAAATAGGAATGGAAAAAAATAGGAATGGAGCTCACCTTGGACGCAATTTTGTTTTACTATATACTCCGTCTTTTAATTTTTTGAATCATGTGAACATATGAACTATTATAAAATATATATGTGCGTGTATACACAAATACATATATCATATGTTTATTTTGCTTCCCCAAATACTACTGTTCTGTTTCATTCTTTATATTCACATCCCGTGTATGAGTTTGAGGGAGGCCAATAAATAGTGATCCTCTTTGTCAGGGTCTGAATCTTTACAGAATTAAGACAAAAGAATGAGCAGATGGGAGACCAAAATAAAGGGCCAGGTTGGAGGATACAATATTAATCAGGAGGAACGTTTTCTTCCTAATTAAATAAAAAATCCTGAAAGGAGATAAATCCATTTATAGTGTCCCAGATAGAGCTGAACTGGGGGCACAGATCACATATGCTACAATAATATGCAAGATACTTAACACCCTTTATGCTGTGGCACCTGTCCATGGAAACTGTTCTCATCTACACATAGCACAACCAGCCATAGAGTTGCGTGGCCTGCCCACACAGGGCCTGACTCTGTACTTCGTGTAGGGAGTAGCACAGAAAAATGCCTGCTGTCTGAGGGCAGGCCTGCTCCTGAAGAGTGGGGAACCCAGAGAGCTTCTCCTCTCAGCTCACCAATCAGGTCCAACATTTCTCCTCTCAAGGGGAAGGAAAGAAGAAACAGAAAAAGCAGACGTGTTACCTGAATCACAAATAGAGGTAGAAGGAAACATTACAAATAGAGATGATTCCTCTGGAAGAATAGAAAAAATGTAAAACTGTATAAAGTTATATTAGCACTCCTAAGAAAATCACCAAAGTGCTGTGAGAGATGCCAACAATGGGATGAACCTATCCATATGTGTTTCTAAAAGGAGTGCTATGGACTGATTTGCTCCCCTTCCCCCCGAATTCCTATGTTGAAGCCCTAACCCCTCATGTGACTGTATTTGGAGGCAGCCAATGAGGAGATAATTACAGTTAAATGTCATCATAAGGGTGGAGCCCTGGTGGCATTAGTATTGTCATTAGAAGAGACACCAGAGAGGTCCCTCCCACCCTTCCACCCCCCTCAACAAGGAAGAGGTCTTGTGAGAACCCAGTTCTAGTGGCGTCTGCAAGGCAAGAGAAAAAGCCTCAGAATGAAACCTACTTTGCCGGCACCTTGATCCTGGCCTCGCAGCCTCCAGAACTGGGAGAAATAGGTGTGTGTTATTTAAGCCACCCGGTGTGTGGTATTTTGTTACGGCGGCCCTAGCAAACTAACACAATGAGAGCAGAATTCTAGCTACCTGTCTACAAGAGAAACTGTATGTACATAAAAGGAATGTAGAACAAACTTATAACAGATGACTACATCTAAAAAATTTTATCATCATAGTGCCTATTGAACACAGCATTGTTGGAACATAATATAAACTGTAAGGTAAGCTAAATTACAAAAGGTTTTCTAAATGTTACAATGTGGATCCTTTCTAAAAATTAGGTTAATTATTTTCAAGACAGAATTTTGAATTAATGCAGGTCTCAAATAATACTGCAAATAGCCAATTAAGATTCTTTACTGTTTACTTACTCTGTTGTTTCTCTGTTGGGAACTTTTCTCATGGAGAAAGCCACCATTGCTTTGAAAAGATATTCCTCATTTGTATCCCAGACATACTAAAAGAGAAGTAAAATAGAAAATGTAAGAGGCATAGGATAAAAAATGGCCCACTGGAATCTAATTGTGACCACAGTGGTGGTATTCAGTGCCTGCCCGCCCCCCTTTCTCTTTCTCATACACTGAAGACTAGAGATCAAGATAAATCACGTCACGGTAATTTCAAGATAGGCTTTCTTGGCCATTCTATCATTCCAAGTCTGGTGTACTTTCCCTTGCATTATCTTCTTCACAATCTGCAGTATTAGAGCCAGTCAACAGAGAGGGCATTTGGACATCGTAGCCAGGACATCTACAGTCAGTTCCCTTCCTCCCTTACTCTCTCCCCTCATAAACTGACTACCTCTCTCAGCTTCCAATCCTTTGCTAACATTGGTACAATTTTTCTTTCCATTTTCTTAGCTGGAAACTTCAGTGTGTGTGCATATTGTGGATTGACTTGTGTCCCTCCCCCCAAAATTTATATGTTGAAGTCCTAAATCCCAGTACCTTAGACTGTAATCGTATTTGGAAATAGTGTCTTTACAGAGGTGATTAAGTTTAAATGAGGTCACTAGGGTAGACCCTAATCCAGTATGGACTGGTGTCCTTGCAGGAAGAGGAAATCTGGACATAGCCACATATAGAGGGAAGACAATGTGAAGGTACACAGAGAAAATAGCCATCTACAAGCCAAAGGGAGAGGACAAAAACAGATCTTTCCGTCACAGACCCCAGAGGATCCAGCCCTGCTGATATCCTGATCTTGGACTGCTAACCTCCAGAATTAAAGGAAAATAAATTTCTATTGTTTAGGCCACTCACTTCATGGTACTTTGTGATAGCAAGACTAGCAAACTAATGTGACTGAGCACATATTTTAGGTGAGTAATCAAGTATAACTAGAGAAAGTCCCATAACAGGGTTTAACTCTAAGTTCATGATGACCTACTCCCAAATTGGTTGGGAACCCCTTAGGTCTCTGTCAGTTCTCTCGTTCGTTCTCTCTCTCTCTCTCTCTCTCTCTCTCTCTCTCTCTCTCGGTTCACAATGACTATTTCAAACCTCCTTCAGCTCCCCTCTCCCCAACCAAACTCAGTGCTTTCCCTTACACTTCATACTCACTAGATTCTCTTATCTCATAATTTTCCTCAAGTCATCAATTTAAACTCCCCCATCCTCCTGACACCAAACAAAAAAACTTCCTCTATAGGCACATGTTATCCACATCTTCCCCCAAAAGGCTGAATGTTGCATTTCTCTTCCTGTCAATGGCTATTCCATCCACCTGTATTAGGAACACTTCCCGGGATGCCTGAATGGCTCAGGGTTGAGCATCTGCTTTCGGCTCAGGGCATGATCCCAGAGTCCAAGGATTGAGTCCCACATCGGGCTCCCTGCATGGAGCCTGGTTCTCCCTCTGCCTGTGTCTCTGCCCCTCTCTGTGTGTCTCTCATGAATAAATGAATAAAATCTTAAAAAAAACTTGTAGAATATTAAAAAAAAAAAAAGGAACACTTCCCTCTGCCCTTCTCAGGATCTAAATGATATCAGTTTCCCCTCTCCTCTATACACTGGACTTTGACTTTTAGCCATGCTCAAGCCTTCCCATTAGAACACCAAAACCAAATCACTTTCCTCAATCCTTCTTCCTCCACCTACTGCCACCTCTCTCCTGCCCTCCACAGCCAATATCCTCAAAGGAGTTGTCATACTTGCATCTTTACCTGTTCACCTCCCACTTATTCTTAACTCCCTCCATCATCCGCTTTCCAGTCCAACCACTCCACAGAGATACCAGTGACCTCCACATGACTCAACACAGTGAGTGCCTTTCAGTCTCATCTTGCTTGATCTGTCAGCAGCATTGACACTCTTGAACACTTCCTTTAACTTGAAGTTAACATCACTTTTGTGATACACATTCTGGTTTTCCTCCTGCCACTTTGCCCCCTTTGTAGGCTCATCCTCTTGTATAAGGGCTTCAAGTTTTAGAGAACCGCAAAGCGCTATGCTAGATTTACCCCTCTTGTCACTGTCCTTTCTCCCTCAGACCGCCATCTACTCCATGCTTCCAATATCACCGTAATGCAAATGACCCAGGAATGTATATCTCAAGCCTATCCTGTCCTCACCTATTCAATAATACCTCACACTCAACAAGTCCAAAATTACAGCCATGATTTTCTTGTCTATACCTGCTTCCCTGACTCACAAGTGGGTCATCACCCATTCAGTTGCATAATTAGAAACTAAAGTGTCATCCTTGATGACTCCTTTCTCCCTTTCTTTCTACTTTTGTCCCTTCTAATCCGCCTGCCACACTGTGACCAGAGTATTTTCTAAGCACTAATTCTATCATAACATCTCTTCCATAAAACTCCCACTTGCTTTAAAGTAATAGCAAAACTTCCTAACACAGGTTACATATTCTTTAACCCAATCTCTCCTTTCTACCCGAGCTCATCACATGCCATGCTCTACCTCACTGCTCCAGTTGCAGAGACCTCAGCCTTCCTTCCATTCCCTCCTCTCACCAAGTTCCTTCCTGTATTAAGCCTTTGCATGTTCTGTCCCCTCTGTCCCTTTTTCTTTTATTCTCCAGCACACCTCCACTCATGCTTTAGACCTCATAGCAAATGCCAAGTACTAAGGCCCTCAACAAGGCCAAAGCCCCCACATATTTCTCCTTCCTGTGATACTGGTCAAGACTGCACATTTCATTTATTGAATGTTTAATGAACAGTCAATCCTCCCAATACCATAAGCTCCACGGGGGCAAGGACAAGACTGATTTATCTGCTGTTGCATCCTCAGCATCCAGCATGATGCCTGCCCTCGGAGGATCCCGGGATAAGTAACTACACTCTGGTAGGAAGAGTAGATTCAACAGTCAGACTGCGTGGGTTCAAATCTCATCTCTGTCACTTGCTGACTTGAGATCCTGAGCAGGTTGCTTAATTTCTTTGTACCTTGGTTTTCTCATGTACTCGACGAGAGTGGGAATGCCCATACTACCTTTCTCAAAAGGTTGTTGTGGGGGCTACGTGAATTGACGTGAGTAAAGTGCTCAGAAGGGTCCTTGCTGGAAAGTAAACTAAGTTCTCAATCAATGCTGGCTGTTATAATGATCATTAGTCACTGAATGAATAAAATAATATGTTTTTGATTTGGCCTGCAGACACAATACGTACCTCTAAGTTCTCTTAGCACTCTCTTATTGCTTCTACCCTGAGGCATCTTAATATCGCCTTCTATTCCGGAAAATTTTCACAGACCACATGAAGATACTAAAACTAGGATTACACAAATCATCTTAACTTGACAGGCCATCCTGTTCTTATAGCTACATGTGCCTTATGAGTATTTTTTTGACTTCAATTTCATAAGCACATATTTCATGTTGTTACTTTGAGAAAAATGGAAGAAACTTCACATTAAAACTAGCAACTTTTCGGGGCACCTGGGTGGCTCAGCAGTTGAGCATCTGCCTTTGGCTCACGTTGTGATCCTGGGGTCAAGTCCCACATCAGGCTCCCCACAGAGAGTCTGCCTCTCTCTCTCCCTATGTCTCTGCCTCTTTCTCTGTGTCTTTCATGAATAAACAAATAAGATCTTTTAAAAAAGAACTAGAAACTTTTCGTCCTATGAAAAATCTGATGTGGGTGAAATCGTGCCATCGTTTCACTGACTAGAAAACTGAGAAAAGATCCAAATGACACCAATGGTGAGGCGCAGAGCCCAGCCCAGACCTGAGTGCCCGACTCGGGCCCTGCAGCTCCACTATGTCCAGCTGAAGTGTTTGAGTTTACCAGATTGTTTTCTTTTTTAAGGTTTTATTTATTTATTCATGAGAGACACAGAGAGGCAGAGATACAGGCAGAGGGAGAAGCAGGCTCCCTGTGGGGAGTCCAATGCAGGACTGGATCTCAGGATCCAGAGATAATGACCTGAGCCAAAGGCAGATGCTCAACCACCCAGCCACCCAGGCATCCTTGGCAAATTGTTTTGTGTAACACAAAACTTCACAGATTTTCTAGCACATACTGCAGATTGAAGACTTTAGGCAAAATCATTGTTTAACAAGTTCCATTTTATATTTTTTTTTTTACTTTAAGACAGTGTCAGATTTGAGGTTTTTAGAATTAATCTCTGAGTTCAAGATAACTGGACAGAGGCTCATCACTAGAGAAAGTGGTGTTATTAACAAACAAAATTAAAAATGAACATGCAGGTTCACCACTTACTGCTTTATCTCCCAGAGCTGTTCTGATACTAAGTCTTACTTTAAAAGCATTCTCTGCATCTGCCAGAAAGACAAAAAAGAGCAGGTGATGATAAAAATCTGTCAAAACATGAAGTTCAAACATTTAACCGACTCAGATCAACAGAACACAGAACTTCAGTTAAACTGCCCCCAAAACTGAACGTTTAACTACAATCACCTTAGATGGTTTAAATTTTTCTTTCAAACTCATACAACAGTCAGTCTCAACTTTCAAGCCACAACACGCCTGCAGATTTTGAAAAAATAAAGAGGTCCTTCAGTCAAAGGCTTGTCAATCATTGAGAAAACTGCTACCCTATTTTTAAGTTTCACAGCTACCTACCTGGCTGACACAGTTGAGCATGAATCGCAGGCACCAGGACAAAGAGCAGGCGCAACATTGTTTCAGAAGGCAAAACACAAGGCAAAGGAAGCAGGGGAAAATCCAGGCTCCACTTAAAGCTGCCTTAGCCATTCTGTGACCCGGATTAGAATATCAGAGAAACAAGAAAGCCACCACCTAGAAGGTTTAATGATTAAACCCCATTATTTGGGTTAATACTTAGATAGAAACAGCCCATCTCCTGTCAGTTATTTACGAAAATCTATTTGGAAAACAGATTAGTTGTCCTTTCTGAACTCTACCTCCAGAGAATGTTTCCTCTGCTGACTCAAAGCCAGAATCCTCTCCCGTCCCTCCTGTCGTTGCCGGGCTGAGGGCACTGTGGAAAGAACAGAGCCCTCTCTAGACGTTTCCCCTTCGCTCCAACTTTCCATCTTTTCAGAGCTAAGATAGCTGGCTCCTAGATAGGCTATCTTAATTTGGAAAACAAACATCACCCCTTTCTATCTCTGGTGAACAAAGGATGCCCTTCCAAGGGCCTCACCTGACTCTCACCTGCACAGATAAACATCCGGGGAGTGCTTCCACTTCAAAGGGAATCCTGTTGGTCTGCCCTAAGCTCTGGTGGTGGTGTAAATTCAAAGTTCATGATACAGAACAGTGCTGTCCAATGGAGCATTCTGTGATGATAGAAATGTTCTACATCTGCACTATCCAACACGGTAGCCACCAGACATAGGTAGCTATTGACCACCTGAAAGGGGGGCTAGCCTACGACCCAGCAAATGCACTGTTAGAGATTTACCCCAAAGATTCAGATGCAATGAAATGCCGGGACACCTGCACCCCGATGTTTCTAGCAGCAATATCCACAATAGTCAAACTGTGGAAGGAGCCTCGGTGTCCATCAAAAGATGAATGGATAAAGAAGATGTGGTTTATGCATACAATGGAATATTACTGAGCCATTAGAAATGACAAATACCCACCATTTGCTTCAACGTGGATGGAACTGGAGGGTATTATGCTGAGTGAAGTAAGTCAATCGGAGAAGGACAAACAGTGTATGTTCTCATTCATTTGGGGAATATAAATAATAGTGAAGGGGAATATAAGGGAAGGGAGAAGAAATGTGTGGGAAATACCAGAAAGGGAGACAGAACATAAAGACTCCTAACTCTGAGAAACGAACTAGGGGTGGTGGAAGGGGAGGAGGGCGGGGGGTGGGGGTGAATGGGTGACGGGCACTGAGGGGGACACTTGACGGGATGAGCACTGGGTGTTATTCTGTATGTTGGTAAATTGAACACCAATAAAAAATTAATTTATTAAAAAAAGGGGGGGCTAGTGCTGATGAGCAATGAAATGTTCTATTAATTTAATTTATACAGAAACATGTGACTAGCAACTACATTAGTCAGTGCTGCTAGAACACAGTCATTAAGAGATTCCTGCCATGAACTAGATCTACTGGATTATTTCTCTCACCCTCAACATGGCACCTTCACAGTCACTGTTGTTATAATATCTTACACATGAGGGAACTGAGGATCTGGTGTTTAAGGCATTGGTGGCAATGGGAGGAAGGGAAGGTGTGTCACTTGAACCCTGTCTCCACCACACTGAACTGCACGGGTCTTCACTGGTCATCATGGGTCAAAACTGAAATTGCAACAAAGCCTTAAAGATGGTCTGAGGATTACCATAATGAGCAGAAGACAGTCTCCCCTAGTGGGCATTCTATGGATGCCAATAGAAGCCACCACCACCCCCCAGGCAGGTGGCTGTCAGGGCTTTCCTCTCTACCACACTGCCTCTTCCTGAATTCAGTCCCCAAATTCCACCTTGTTGCTTAAAAACTAGAATAGAAAAAATGAGACTGAGTGACCCTGATGTTAAATAGAAAACTTGGATTTTCAAAGCAGCCGTGAGAAAAAGATCAACAACTACACTTCTGCAACGTTTTGAGAGTCCTGTCATTTTTCCCCTCCTAGATAGGGTGATATTTTAGCAGAGAGGACCCATTTCTGTTTGGGAAGTCCACCTGAGGAAGCTTCTCTCCTCTCCCTCATCTTGGTGGCAAGGGTACAGGGTCAGGAAAAGTTGGATTAGAGGGAGAGGTGGCCAAAACTTAGGCCCATCATTCTAGCAATTTCACTATCAGGTGAAATGGGAATTTCCCAGAAGGGAGAGCTCACATAACTTACCCCTGAAAACGAAGTCAGACTAGATGAAGTTATTTTGGGAAATGTTAGACTAGATAAAGTCCTCATGGGAAGCAAAAGCCAGTAGTTGGAAATTATAACAAAGCTAATTATTTGCATCAGGGAACAAAGCTATGTTAGAAACAAATGTAATTCAGCCTCCTTCTAGCCTTAAACTTCATAAAAGTATCAAACATTTTTCGTGCTCTTAATCAGTTATGTGACTAGGATTGAAGACAGTAAAATGCTGAATTATAGTTAAGCCATTCTTTGACAAGCAAAGGAAGTCTCTTTCCTTTTGATTATGATTTCTCTCTCTTTTCAAAATACAATTAACCATTAAACAATTTATATGTGCCAATCTATTAGTGCTTAATAGGATTTTTTAAATTTGTCCTAACTAAAATATAATGGACATATGATATTATATGAATTTCAGTTGTATCAAAGAATGTTACATTTATATACATTTATATACATTACAAATGCTCACCACAATAAGTGTAGTTGCCATCTGTCACCACACAGTTATTACCATTTTATTGACTACATTCCCTACGCTATCCTTTACTTCCTCTAGTCTATACTTTATTGATGTTTGTTGTCTTATTTGAAAAATGACAGAGAAAAAAAAAGACAGGAAGAAAGAGCAATAGAAGTTCTGTACAGGAAACACAGAGAAGCCAAAAGAGAAAAAATACAAAATATCCGTAATACCACCGGTATGAATGACCAGTGGTAATACATCCTGAGAGCTGAAACACACCTGCCTCAGCCTTGGATCTTCTTGCCCGTTCTTGTGCGATGCTGTTGTTTTGTCTCATTGTAGCAGCACTGTCAGCATAGTAATGGCAGAATAACACAGACCTTTGTTTTCCTTACTCTAATGGGACTGCTGTTCTTCCACATGATCTGGTGGGTCACTTTAAACTTCATGTGTTGTGAGATAGAAAGTCTCCTATTATCTCTAGTTTATAAAAATCCTTTTTATCAAGAATTCATGTTGAATTTTATCAATTGCTCTTTCAGTGTCTATCAATATGATCCTAGAGATCTTATGATTTGGTGCATTTTACTAATAAATTCCTTTACATTGATCCAACCCTTAGATAAGCTCAGTTTGATAATTTTTAACACGCCCCTGGCCTTAACTGCTGTCTTTCCTTAGGTTTTTAAACCTATTTTTATAGAAGAATATCATTTAGGTTCCTTTTCAAGTGCTGATTCTTGAAGTTCATTTTTTTTCCTGGCCTTTACATTACCATCTTGAAAATGGTATACAAAGATTTCTAACATCGTCTATGTTTGCAAATACTTTAAAATGTAGAAGACAATTGCAGAAGAAATGGAGAGTTGAAGAATCTAGATCATACATATTTGGGGGGAAAAGTTCTTTCAAAACTGCTATTTCTTATATTGTCATTTACTGCAGGTTCTATGTTTCCGAGTCCATTCTGACTGTTCACAATTTCCAAGAAAATCATTATTTCATCAAGATTTTCCAGCATTCTCATGGACTTTATACAGTATTTCCCATCAAGTATCTACATTCATTGCTATATTCCCTTTGTATTTTCTAGTATTCATATTAATTTTTTCTCATTTTCCATTATTCTTGCCAGAGGTTTGTCTAGTTTCGTTGCTTAACCAAAGAATAAGATCTAGAACTTAATTTTCAAGTCTTTTTTTTCTACTTTCTGAGTCATCAATCTTATTTTTATTTATTAAATCCTTATTCCAAAAAAAAAATAAATCCTTATTCCTGTTGTCATTATGCTGGTTTTCTTGTTCTTCTTATAACTCCTGGGTTGACAAATAGGCTTATGTATATTTAGTCTTTCTCAGTTAATAATGAAAATATTTATGGCTATGATTTTTCCTTGGAGTATTGTTCTGGCCACATGACATAAAAAATATAGATGTACAGTGAACTCATACTTATTTTCTAAGTAGTCTGTAATTATAACTTCAATTTTCCGATATCCCAATGTTTGCTTAGAAAAGTATTTGACAGTAGCAAAATTAAGAGCAGCCGAAAATACAATGATGAAAAATATCAACTTTTATAATCCTGTCAGGTGACTAGAAAAAGTGTGACGATAAAATAAGACACTGTCAATGACTCAACTTAAAATATGAAAACTCAGGGATCCCTGGGGGCTCAGCAGTTTAGCGCCTGCCCTCCGCCCAGGGCATAATCCTGGAGTCCCGGGATCGAGTCCCACGTCAGGCTCCCTGCATGGAGCCTGCTTCTCCATCTGCCTGTGTCTCTGCCTCTCTCTCTCTCTCTCTCTCTCTCTCTCTCTCTCTCTGCCTCTCATGAATAAATAAATAAAATCTTTTTAAAAATATGAAAACTCTTGCAAGGTATGGGGTCACTTAGAACAGCTAAAACTTATCAAAGAGCTTGATAGCTCTATAAGATAGGTGGAACACAGAACTAGATACTTACTACTTTTCTTACCTCTTAACATACTGGGGATTTCCTCCACTTTTAAAAGTCTTGCACAAACTTGCTCTTTATTTTCACACGGAATTTTAAGCATTAAACCTCCAGAGACTTCATACCAAACTTGCTTCATACAATGTTCATTTCTGCAATTTCACATATAGGAGGTTCAGAATTTATCAGTAACAGTGGTAACGATGACAAGTAAAGCAGTTTCAATCATTCTGAACATGTTACTATTTACTTCCAACATTCAGAGTTTAGAGAACAAAGATAAAAAGTTGAGATTACTGTTGCCATGAGCAATACAAAAGGCACTGAGTCTCCTGAGACAGGAAAAAGAAATTGATTTCTCGTGTTTTTTCATACTCTACAACACTACTGAAAAGCAGTTTCTCAGCACATAACTATTGATCTACTACTCTGGAGGGTAAATTAAATATGAGATCACACAAAAAGAAAACACGTGTGTCACTCTTTTGATTCACGCAAGATGCCTCTTAGAGTTCATCAGAGTTGTAAAAGCATGTGGGCATATGAATACTCCATTTACTTGCAATCAATCAATGTGTAGGTAGAACCAATGTTGCTTTTAAATTTTGACCCTGAAAAAAAATAAAATAAATTTTGACCCTGATTATTCCATTTCATTGTCACAAATATGTATTTTGTAAACCTGGAATACCTAAAACCAGTAAACTGTGAAATCATTTCAAATGTAACTTTACTCTGTATATTTTTACTGGATTTTGGGAAATGTATTTAGCTGTGACATAATAAAAATATAAAAAAATCCTTTAATAGCTGAACCCATAAATTTTTTTAAAGATTTTATTTATTTATTTGAGAGAGAGAGAGAGAGAGAGAGAGAATACACATAAGTAGGGGGAGATGGAGAAGCATACTTCCTGCTGAACAGGGATCCCAGGACCCTGAGATCATGATCTGAGCTGACAGAGACAGATGCTTAACCGACTGAGCCACCCAGGTAACCCCCCCAAATTTTTTATAACATAAAAGCTTGCACTTTTCAAACTAATGGTTCCATTCAATTTTGCACAACAGAATTTGTAGAATTTGGAATATGGCCCTTTATCATTTAAATTGGAATAAAATTGATATACCATATAATAAACAATGTCAAGACGTTTGTAGTAATTAGTCTAATTTTCAATATAATTAGGAGGTAAGAAAATTATTTTATTCTTTTCAAATTGTCAGCATTAAGATGCTTGGGAAGATATATTTTTGTCTATAGTGAAAAATATTATATTTTAACTTTGTGGTTCTTAAAATTGGGGGGTGGAGGGCTGTATTTTTTCCTCCAGAAGACATTTTGGTAATGTCTGGAGACATTTTCAGTTGTCATGAATTGGAGAGGGTTGTTACTGACATCCAGTGAGTAGAGGCCAGAGATATTGGTAAACATCTTGCAAATTTCAGAAACATTATTTAAGCCTTCATCTGGTAACTTTTCTCTCCTTGTATTAGAGTTTAATGGAAGTAACTCACAAAAGGAAAAACAAAAGCTATAAGGGAATCGTGTGTGTGTGTGTGTGTGTGTGTGTGTATGTGTATGTAAAAATCAAACATACTTATGTTAACATCATTTGTTCCATATTCTGAAATTATTGTTAAAGTAAACTCATTTATCTTTTTACTAAGATGGCTAATGAGAAAGAATAAATGCCTGCTTGCTGGAGCACTGGGCACATATGGGCTGCCAATCCAACAGCTGATGCTTAGTAAGTATAGGCACATGTAAAACTCACTCTAATTGCATGCTGTTTCTACCTCCCACTGTCTTTCTTCTTCTGTCATTTACATTGAAGCCATTCCCACTTGAAATCTTCTCAGCACCCCAGGGCCTATGTCAGGGAATTCAAACTCTTTGGCCTCTAAGATCTGAATCCAATTTGGCTTTTCAGATGCACCTACACTCATGGCCCCTCCTCCATCCCTCTGACCTGCCAGTCCCTGCAAGTGAGACTCATCCCACCTCTGTCCTTTGTGTGTTTCTTTTCACACTGTTTTCAGTTCAATACGATGAACTTTCACTTTTTACCTTTAAACGTCTTATTGTTCCAGGTCTATCTCAAATATCACCTCCTTTGAGAAAACTTTCTTTTGTTGTTTTTGTTATTTGTTTTACACTTGTCTGATCCACTAACTTTTTATTCTCTCTCCTGAGTTCCCATAGCATTTTGTTCACATCTGTACATGCACCTATTGTCAACATGATTTACTTCTGTGTCAACAAATTTTAAGTTTCCGGAGAGCAAGGACTATATTTGGTTTAATTTTGCATTTCTCAGGAATCCCTGGGTAGCTTAGTGGTTTAGCGCCTGCCTTCAGCCTAGGGCATGATCTTGGAGTCGCAGGATTGAGTCCTGCAATGGGCTCCCTGCATGGAGCCTGCTTCTCCATCTGCCTATATCTCTGCCTCTCTCTCTCTCTCTCTCTCTCTCTCTCTCTCTCTCTCTCTCTCTCTTTCATGAATAAAATCTTAAAAAAAATTTTTTTTGCATTTCTCATGGGCTGTGAATATTTGATAACAGAACTGAATTTACTTATTTGAATCATAAACTAACATTTGAAGAAGCTCAAGAATGCAGATGTAAAAAATCATGAGGTACACTGCAAATTTTTTTCATTCCTAGTCAGAGAAAAACAACTTCTAGTATCTGCTAAACAAGGAACAGTTGGCTTTGGAATATTTGTATCTCCACTTCCATACCTATAACCTTCTTAAGATGAAAAGAAATCTGAAGCTACAGTATTTGGAAGGCTCATCAAATTTTGTAGGTTAATCAACAGCCATAACCATTATGAACTTAGTCTTTTTATTCACAGGGTAACATTTTTCTAGTTCAGAGAAAGTTAATCACTACTGGTTAGAAATAAAGATTAATTTAGACAAGCTGAGTGAGTGTAATTCTGCCTACTTTATATTCTTAAGAATTTAAAGGACAATTTCTTAAATGGAATGCATGTGGGTTTGTGTGTCTCATCTTATGCATGAAGATCAACGCATTAAAATCAGTCTCGGGGCACCTGGGTGGCTCAGTGGCTGAGCATCTGCCTTTGGCTCAGTCATGATCCTGGGGTCCTGGGATCGAGTTCCACATCAGGCTCCCCACGGGGAGCCTGCTTCTCCCTCTGCCTATGTCTCTGCCTCTCTCTCTCATGAATAAATAAAATCTTAATAAATAAACAAATAAATAAATAGCCTCAGGTAGTAAAAGCAAGATCTTACTGATATTTCTTCCTAGATCTAACTCTTTCCAATGTTGCTTGGGTGGCATATTAAGAGTTTTCTCATGGTTTAGGCACGTTATAATTTTTTCCAAAATTATTACAGCCATGCTCTATGGAGTAGTATTTTCCACCTTCTATTTTCCACCTTCCATTTGGCTTCCAGTTAGTGCCACCTAGTCACATTTAGCCCTGACTATGGGTACTTCCTTTGCCAACCTATATAGAAAGGTGGAGGGACCATTGGGCCATGTACCGTTCAGGTTAGATGCTCTCATTCTCATAACAGAATCTTGAGCTCTCCTCATTCTAATTGATATACAAAGCATATGAATTAACCAACATGTCAAAATTTCTGCCCTTAAATTCTGACCAGCAACAATGATCCTGACCCTTTTACTGTCTGAAAATCGTCAATAGCTTATAGTAAGAAATGTTGTTTATGAGGACTGCCTAAAAGACATGCATGCAATACTTCTATCACTACAAGTCAAAGATGCCAGATAGGTTGTTGCAGCCACTCAACCATCCTGCAGCCACTCAACCATCCTGCCCATGACAGACATTGTTAATCTACTACAGAACTTGTTCCTTTTGAGTGTGTACTCAGCCATAAAGCTTCCTAACAGTTTAGTCAGGTGACAAATTGAAACTTACTCGCCATCATGGGGAATAATGATCTAAATGCTGCCCTGAATAAAGCCATACCACTGAGGGCCTGTGATCCCAAACGAACAAAAAAGTTGGGACGGTTCATAGAATTGATTCAATACTTTGTGATGCTGGGCAACAGTTTACATTTAGGGGATCTACATAAAAATCTTTTTGGCATTTGTCTCCGAGTTAATTCCTAGTGCCATCATGATGAGGAATCAGGATTTCCCTTGGAAAATCAAGAAAACCTGCTTCTTAAAAAAACAAAACCAAGGGCAGCCCAGGTGGCTCAGCGGTTTAGCGCCGCCTGCAGCCCAGGGCCTGATCCTGGAGACTTGGGATCGAGTCCCACGTCGGGCTCCCTGCATGGAGCCTGCTTCTCCCTCTGCCTGTGTCTCTGCCTCTCTCTCTCTCTCTCTCTCTCTGTGTGTGTGTGTGTGTGTGTGTGTGTCTCATGAATAAATAAATAAAATCTTTAAAACAGAAAAAACAAAACCCGCGGGACCTGGAGGGCATTATGCTACGTGAAATAAGTCAGACAGACAAATACGGTAAGATCTCACTAACATGTGAAATCTGAAAAACAAACAAAAACAGAAAACTGAACTTGTAACAAATTATTGGTTGCCAAAGGCAGGGAGTTGGGGTGGGCAAAATGGGTGAAGGGGGTCAAAAGGTACGAACTTCCAGTTAGAAGATAAGTAAATCATGGGATGTAAAGTACAGAATGGTAACTATAATTAATAATACTGTATTGTATATTTGAAATTTGTTAAGAGTAAATCTTAAAAAGGTATCATCACAGGAAAAAAATTTTAAACTATGATTGTGATGGATGGTAACTAGACTTACTGTGATCATTTCACAATATACACAAATACTAACTCATTACGCTGCATACTTGAAACTAATATAATGTTATACCTCAATTACAAAAAGAAAGCAGCACTTACCAAGGCCTTGTCCACTTATTCCAACCCCCTTACCACACCTTAACTTTGTCAATTCTTGTCTCATCCAAACCCAAGTTGGAAAACTTCAGCCTGTAAGTTCTTGAGGGGTTTGAGTTGTCACTGGAATTTAGTACTCCATAAATACGATTTAAATGAATGAATAACTGGGGACACCTGGGTGGCTTAGCTGTTGAGCATCTGTCTTTGGCTCAGGGCGTGATTCTGGGTTCTGGGGATCGAGTCCCGCTTCTGGCTCCCTGCGAGGAGCCTCCTTCTCCCTCAGCCTATCTCTGCCTCTCTCTGTCTCTCATGAATAAATAAAATCTTTTAAAAAACTGAGTAACTGAATGGCTAACGGTAAGTGCCCTGCCTCCCGAAGTGCCCTGAGACTTCTGGACAGAAAAAAAAGTGGTAACCTTTTCCACTTTTTTTCTTGTGGACACAGGCTTATAAATGGAGGGAGTAAAGAGGATTAACCGTAGGGCAGGGATCTGCAAACACGGGTCTAAGTGTTGTGCTGTCTGGATAGACTCTAGCTAGCAGGAGGGCAGTAGGTGCTTAGAAAAAGTCACCTGAAGGAAATGTCAGGAGGTAGAGTGCTTATGCCTAGCATTTAAGGTTGGTTGAAGCCTGGTAGGAACACAGTTCCAGTCAGTGCCTAGTTGTTACCTATTCGGTTTCTGCTCGTGAAGTTGTGGTTTGGAGCTGGGAGAAATATGAACAAAGTCTATTTTTAGACGAAGATCACAGATACAAAGGTCCGTTTCACTATAAACGCCACTGACGTCTAGCTCGAAGGCGTGGTCGGTTTTCTCCGGAAACACAAGGGCCCCGCCCGCTCTTGAGCAGCTTCTCGGGGCCGAGCTCCGCCAGCAGAGGGAGAGCAGGAGGCGCGGCCCGGTCACAGCCGACGCAAACCCGGAGGTCCTGAGAACCCAGGGAGCGGCCGCGACGGATCGCCACAAACGCGCAGACGCAGCGGGGGCGCGGCCAATGTGGATCTTCGCGTCGTGACGTAGGCCCGTGGAAAGCAGGGAAGGAACGTGACCCGGCGTGAGGGGCGGGGCCTGGACACCGTGGGAAAGAGCGTCTGCGACGGCCCAGTCGAAAGGGCGTGGCCTAGGCATGGCCCAGGGGCGTAACCTGAAAAAGTTGGACTTAGTGCGTGAAAGGGGGGGCGTGACCGCTTGTAAGGGCCTGACAGAGTTGGTCGAGACTGCGGAAGAGGTGAGCTCGAGCAAAGGGCAGTGGAATTACCAGAGTGGAAAGGAGGAACGTGGGCACAAGGGAGAGACGTGGGTTCAGAGGAATGAGCTCGATCCCGGGATAACAAGGATGTGGAGAAGACCCGTGGAGAGGCGGGGCCCCGGAGTAGCGCCAGGTCGAAGCGGGGGTGGGTCCAGGCAGAAGGCAGAGGCGGGGCCAAGTTAGTGCGCAAGCGCGCGGCCGCAACTTCAGGCCCGGAGCAACAGCAGTAGAGGTGTAGCCCGGGCAGAGAACGGGTGCAGACCCAGGCTCTGGGTGCATGGAGAGCAGATTCTGGCTCCGACGCGGTGAGCGAGCCCAAGGACTTAAACTGCTTTGTCGGAGACCTGGGCCCGGGCGACGGGGACGTGGCTTGACGTAATTAAGCGAGATGACGTACCCGGCGTGAGGGGCGTGGCGAATCGTAACCGGACGTAGCCAAGATGGCCGCGCGCATGAGTCTCCTCGGTGCAGAGCGGAGGGGTCCGCGGCCCGGGAAACTTTCGGGTAAGATCCGGCGGCGATTACAGCATAAGGAGTAGGGGGCACACGTGGCCGTATTAGAGAGGACCGCCCTCTTCCCTCACGACCATGCTCTGCGATGGGCCCTGAAGCTGCAGCAGGCTGGCGGTTCCGCGAGGATGGCTGCAGTCCCCGCCGGGCTTCTCTGTAGAGCGGGGAGGAGGAAGCAGGAGATCGCTTTTTCCCTACTCTGACCCTGTTACTCCACTGTGAAGGTCACCAGGCAGCTACATCCCCTTGGGAGCTTGTCCATTTAACGGTAGATCAGCTGTCCCAGACACTTTGGGAGGTGGGGGGTTGCAGTTCCAGAAACCCAGGCGCAGCAGGCTGGGACTCACCCACATCTGCATCGTTGCTCTCCCCCCCTTGGCCATGCCAAAAGCTATGGGCAGAGTCACAGCCACACCAGGGCAGGGGATCAGCTTAGCTCTGTCAGGTGGGCATATCTGAGTTTTCTCTACTCAGTTGTCTCCTTTTCCTTTTTGCCCTGCCCCAGATCTGGAGGGAAAGAACCCACAAAACATGAACGTTGTTGGTGGCTCTGATTTTTTTGTAGCATGAGTTAAAAGCTACTGTGCTGAAGCTGTTGGAAACTCGTTGTTGTTGTTGTTGGAAACTATTATCAGTGTAATTACTTCTCATTTAATTTTGCTGCGAAAGCTTGAGAAATGCAGGACGATAGCGAAGAATTCCACTAATTTGGGTGGAATTAATTTTCTGTCAGCCACTGAAAGCCACATTACTTTCTGCTTTTCCTTCGTCCTTTACTGCTAATCTGGCCATCTCCACTCTATTTAAAAGTCTTGCCTGAATATGGAGAGAAGTCCAATATTTCTGGTGAGAAAAGCTGCCCCACAACCTGCCCCTGCAGGTCCCTGAGAACTGTCATTGTTCTCAGCCTGCTTTGGAGTTGACAATGAACCAAAGTTCACCACACCCACCTTCCTTTCTGGGTCTTAGTAAAGAGCTGCACTATTCTTGACTATTTTGGGAATGAAAATCTCTCTCTAGCCTCATGCTCTCTGCTGAGCACCAGAGCTGCCCTGGCAACTCTCCTAGATTTTTCCTCTTGCTGTCTCCTTAGACCTCAAATCCATAGAATTAGCAGGAAAACTGTCATCTTTCTTTTCCACTTGCTCTTTTTGCCAGCTTGTTTCTCTTCAGGCAGTCATCCTCATTCTACCACCAGCATCATCCAGCCATAAAGTCATGGGGCCTTCTTCCTCAACTACTTCCCTTTTCATCCCCTCCAGTGATGCTGCTCGACATCCTACAGTGTATAGGACAGGCTCAACACAGAGTTATGTGGTCAAATGTCAATAATGTCAAGATTGAGAAACCCTGAGTTAGAGAAAAAAACCTTTACAGTGGCCTAGAAATCTATGCAATCTGGCATGCATTACCTCTCCACCTTATCTCCTACTACCCTCCTCCTAGTACACTATTCCTGCCATGCTGGCCGCCTTACTATCCCTTTGTATTTGCCAGACACGTCCCCACTTCAGTCTTTGCACAGGCAATTCCCTCTTCCTGGAGTATCCTTCCTGCTGATAGCCCTATTACTAAATCCTTCATTTCTTAAATCTTTAGCTCAATTTTCAATAAAGCCTCCTTTGAGCAGTTGACTTTATTTTATTTATTTTTAAAGATTTTCTTTATTCATGAAAGAGACAGGCAGAGACACAGGCAGAGGGAGAAGCAGGTTCCCTGTGGAGAGCCCGATGCAGGACTGGATCCCGGACGCTGGAATCACACCGAGCCAAAGGCAGAAACTCAACCACTGAGCCACCCAGCCATCCCTGAGCAGTTTATTTTAAATGCAACACTCCTTTCCCAGTGGCACTTCCAAATTTACTCTATCCTGCTCTACTTTTCCTTGAACATACTTTAATTGTCTATATGGCTGACTTACGTATTATGTTGCTATTTATTGTCTGCTCCCCTTACTGGAATGTTAAGTTCCACAAGAGTAGGGACTTTGTTTTATTCCTCTAATGATCCTAGAACAGTGTCTGGTATTTAATAGACCTTTGATTGATGACCTGGTGAATGAAAAAATAAAAGAATGATGGATTGAATGAAGGATGGTTAAAGGAATCTCCATTTGTTGAAGCGCTAACACCCAGTCGAATGGTGCCAGGAGATGGAGCCTTTGTGACCATAATTAGGGTTATCAGGTCATCGTGCTCCATGATAGGATTAGTGTCCTTAAAGAAAAGGGAGAGTCCAGAGCTTGCTGTGTATCATGTAAGGACTTGGTGAGAAGATAGCTGTCTAGCAAGCTATGAAGTGGGTTCTCCCCGGGAACCAATTGGCCTGAACGTTGATCTTGGATTTCCAGCCCTTAGAACTGTGCAAAATAAGTAAGTGTCTGTTTAAGCCACTCAGTCTATGGCATTTTGGTAGAGCAGCCCAACTGGCTAACGTACTTCAGTGTGTTCATTGCCAAAGTGACATATACCACAGAGTGCGTGGAACCAGGTTGCAAGGCTAGCTTTTTATCACCCTTTACTTCGCAATAGTTGTCCCGACACATAGCTTGTTGCTGGTCATAAAGGGTTCTACCCGGAGCCCTCCTTTGTTCCTTTCAGGGCCATAATAGGAAGTAACTCTGCTTCCTGCTTTCAGTGGACACAGCTCAGGTGTGTTGTGTTTTTTTTTTTTTTTCCCTCTCTCCTTGCGCTTGGGTATAGCCCTCTTTCCTCTAGCTTGGAACTGGCAAGTTTGAGGCAGCAAAACAGGGGAGAAGAGCAGGTTCACAGTCAATTAATAGATACATGAAGAGAGGAGGATGAAATCAACTTTTCTGCCTTGCTCAGCATTGCTGGGGATCATAATGTGCTTTTTTTGTACCTTACGCTTTTCTCAGAAAGGTGATATGCAGAAAAAAGTTCCGATCTGTAAATGACATGTGTGTTCAGTGCATCCTCAATTTCAGTTTTGTGAATTTGGGCCCCCGCTTGCCCGCCACCACGGCCAGACAGTTGAGAGGCCTCTGGTAGGCCACAGGCAGAACCTGAGGAGTCCTGGATCGTTTTCCTTGCCATATGATGTGCATTTCAAGAGGCTCCAAGGGGGAGAAGTGAATTGCACACGTGGAGGGTCCAGTTCGTGCCTTGTTCTGCTTTGCATTCCAGCCCCCAGCATGGTTCCTGGAACAAAGGAAATGGCAATCAGCACAGAAGTGCAAGCATTTACAGCAGAATTCCCATCCCTGTGAGACCAACTTAGGTTCATCTTCGGGTGTGTTCCCCCTGCAGGTCGGGGAGAACTTTGGGGGTCCTTCACCTCTGAGAGGTAGGGATGCGAGGCCCTCGTCTGAAACAGCAAGCATTTAAAAGTGTTTCAGAAGTATAAGTAACCCCACAATTGGGTGATGGTGGCCTCTAGGGAGAGCCCTTCCTACTGTCCAAGAACATACTGGCCACCACTTCACAGTTTGCAGTCCTTGAAATCGGGATGCACATCTCCCGATTGTGCCCAGGTCACTGAGCGGCCATCATGTGCCAGGCCCTGTGTCCCCAAGAGATGCGGCTGTGGCAGAAACAGACATGGCCCTTACTGCCACAGGGCTGGGGTGCTGGGGAGGTGGCGTCACAATGTACGTTCCTGAGGAGGTGTTCAACTGCAAGAAGCACCATGAGGGAGGTGAAGAGGGCGCTGGGCTGAGCCCGTGGTCAGGGGAGGTTCTTGGAAGTGATGCTGGAGCGGAACACCTGAGGAGAGGGAAGGAACTAACCAGGCGCGGATGGAGGACAAGTGGTCCAGGGAAGGAGGAGCATCTGCACAAGCCCTTAGGCTGGAGGGAGCTTCGGGAGAGGGAAGAAGCAGAGTCCATGTGGCTGCTGTGCAGGCAGAAGTGGGAAGTAGACATCAGAGCGAAAGAGACTATCCTCCTGGAGTTGACCAGTGACTTTCAGGAAGAGGAGTAGATTACCAACTCATTCCCCCCTCAGCCCGCCCTCCTCCCTCCCCCAGCCGTGTGTACTCATAGTCTGAATGTTGTCCTGCTTAGAGGTTTCCAGTTGATGGCCAGTCTCAGTTGTTTACAGCTTTTCCTCTTCTGTCCTCCTGCCTCTAGGTTATTAGGTTCCTGCAAGTTATTTGGGGCCCAATCAAGATTTCAAGCTAAACATGGCAGTGATGAGTAGCCTGAGGGCCATTCTTCAAGCCTCTCCATGCAAGTCACTTTGGAGAAGATACCAGATCCCCACGTTCATGCCAGGAAGGCCCTGCAGCTGCACGTAACGAAACCTGGAACCAAGCCTGTGAGTACACTGCTGCCTTAAAGAGAGTGAGAGGTTGGGGCACCTGAGTGGTATAGTCCATTAAGTGTCCCACTCTTGGTTTCAGCTCAGGTCATGATCTCAGGGTCGTGAGATTGAGCCCCACCTCAAGCTCCAGGCTCAGCTTGGAGTCTGCTTGAGATTCTCTCTCCTTCTCCCTTTCCCCCTTCATCCCCCCTTCTCTGTTCATCCATGCTTACTCTCTCAAATAAATCTTTGTTTTTTTAAAAAAAATTATTTATTTATTCATGAGAGATACAGAGAGAGAGAGGCAGAGACACAGGCAGAGAGAGAAGCAGGCTCCATGCAGGGAGCCTGACGTGAGACTCGATCCTGAGTCTCCAGGATCACACCCTGGGCTGAAGGCAGTGCTAAACTGCTGAGCCACCTGGGCTGCCCTCAAATAAATCTTTGAAAAGAGAGCGAGAGGTTTGCTGTTACATGACAGTCACGTGTCCTGTGTTTATCTGTATAGTGTCAGTGGCATTCCAGAGTGGGATTGTGTACCTTCAGAACCATGAGAATAACTACTTGTTTCTCTATTTGTCTTCTAAAATAAACGTGGAAAATTCTTTTTCCCCCGGTTTATTGGCATATAATTGCCACATAACCTTGTGTGAGTCGAAGGTGTGCAATGTGCTGATTTGATACACATATATTGCAAAATGATTACCATAAAAAGATTTGGAAAGTCGTTTTCTTGACAAAGCTTACCATGTGAAAATGATGTCATGCAGAAATAGGATGAGACGTATTCTAGTTTCAAATAGCTTGGAAGCTGTTCTGTATTGTTTTTTTTTAAAGATTTTTTAAAAAATTTTTATTTATTCATAGAGACACAGAGAGAGAGAGAGAGAGGCAGAGACACAGGCAGAGGGAGAAGCAGGCTCCATGCAGGGAGCCCGACGTGGGACTCGATCCGGGGTCTCCAGGATCACGCCCTGGGCTGCAGGCGGCGCCAAACCGCTGCGCCACCGGGGCTGCCCCTGTTCTGTATTGTTCTTGTTAGCAACAGTTTTCTTACAAACATTGATCCACAGACTGCGAATTATTTCTGAGAGTCTTAATGTTCTGGAAGTTGCATGTTAATGTTTGTAAGCAGGTCAGTAGCTTCGCAATCTGAAATATTCTTTCTCAAGTTACAAATTGCAGAGTTCGTTCTGGTTGACCAGCTTACCCAAATGGGCTCTGCCATAAACACAGCATATTAATCGAGGCAGCAGATGGTCTTTCCTGAAACCTCTTGTATCTCATCCCTCTCCTGAAATACCTGTTCCCTGCCATGTCCCTGTGGTGCAGGGATTGTCCACCGAGGTTCTACTGACATTGGGGATGGGTCATTCTGTGTTGTTGTGGGTGCAGTGTGCACTTTAGGTGTTAAATGACATTCTAAATATCCACTGAGGAACAAAATAACCCTGGTAAAGCACCAACGAGATTGTAGGAGGAGGTTAACGTATGTGTTAGTGGAGAGAGGAGTTAAAGAAAAGGCTAGGAATATTTTATATATTTCCCACTTTTCTCCATGAGTTAACAGAGTTTGAAATGTTGGCTTGCTTCAAAATTTCAGGTTCTTAACTTTTCCTCCTTAGATTTCTTTTCTTTAACCCTATATTGCACATAAGAAAATGAATTCATTAGTAATGCTAATCTGGTTAAGTTCATGGCCTTAAAGCTGCTTCATAAATATATTTTTATTTTAGGTTTATTTTGTTTTCTCCAACATTGACTCTGTTCTCATTAGAATAAACTGACTGGAGTCATACGTTTCTGGTTGCTAGGGGTGGCTTCCTACCAGTAGACTCACATATTACTCTAATGGCTTATTCCCAACATTTACATTTGCGGTCTGAAGCTTAAATTGAGGGGGAAAAAATGATAGTATCTGTCTAGTTACTAATATTTTGTGTTTGTGTGGGAGTTTTTCTTGATTTTTGTTTGTTTTTATTTACAAAGAGATGAAATTTGAAGGTATAAAATTCAATATGCTAATGACTTCAGAATAGTTTGCTTCTTTTAGTATTGACCCAAAAAGCAGTGGCTTGGGAGTTGTGGGGGCTTCCCTTGATTGATTTCCCACCTCAGATGAAATGTTATTTATTTATTTATTTAATTACTTATTTACTTATTTATTTTTAAGATTTTATGTATATATTCATGAGAGACACAGAGAGAGAGAGAGAGAGAGGCAGAAACACAGGCACAGGGAGAAGCAGGCTCCATGCAGGGAGCCTGACATGGGACTGGATCCTGAGTCTCCAGGATCAGGCCCTGGGCTGAAGGTGGCGCTAAACCGCTGAGCCATCCAGGCTGCCTGAAATGTTCTTATTTATAAGTTACTTAGAAAAAACATGTGATGGGATCCCTGGGTGGCGCAGCGGTTTGGCGCCTGCCTTTGGCCCAGGGCACGATCCTGGAGACCTAGGATCGAATCCCACGTCGGGCTCCCGGTGCATGGAGCCTGCTTCTCCCTCTGCCTGTGTCTCTGCCTCTCTCTCTCTCTCTGTGTGTGTGTGACTATCATGAATAAATAAAAAATTAAAAAAAAAAAAAAGAAAAAACATGTGACAATCATGATTTGATTTTACTTTTTGGAATAATGCACCAGCCCTCCTCCCTGTTTTCACTGGGGGGAATTTTATGGTCTCTGCTGCCCTGAGCCACTGAGTATGTCCTGTTCCTAAATCCCAGACCTTTTGCCTTTTCAATTGTAAGGACAATATGTATTGTGTCTGGCAACTTAACAGCCCACTGTTGCTGGTTATAAAGGGTTCTGCCTGGAGCCCTCCTTAGTTCCTTTCAGGGCCGTAATAGGAAGTAACCAGAAGGCCCATTGCACACTTGCGACCAAGAACAACCCAAGATCGCTGAGGGTTAGAAAAGATAACATGGAAAGCCCTTTGCTAGTACCTGCCACACAGTGAGGACTGTGTTGGCAGGTTACTTCTGGTACTATGATTATCATCATCACCGTCTTTATCATCATTATCGACTCAGTGCCTCCCTCAAAAATGTTTGGCCATTTTTAAAATGGGGGTAAGCAGAATGAGGAGTAAAGGAAAGAGGAGGATATGGCAAATTCAGAAAGCAGCATTTCACTAGAGCCTGTCTATGTCTGTGCTTCACCTTCACACTCTACTCCCCACCTCCCAGGGAATCGTTGTCTGTCAACTCAGATTGCTGTTCGCTGTTATCTCAAGTAGCAGACAGTAAACATTGACAGTCCTGCATCTATTACCCAATATGCAAATAAAATCAATTTTACTTAGTATATCATCTAGTGAAATTCAGTTTCATTGTCACAGGAAAAAAATGTTAGAGATCTTCAAGCATAGGAAAAGAAATTTAATGTTAATTTTTAATTTAATGAAACATAAAGAGTATCAACTAGAATGGAAGTGGTACGGATTTGTTGTTATTCCAGTGATTCTTCACGATCTCCTTACTTTTAGAAGGAAAAGAAACATTTTTTTTAGAATAACATGGAATAGAATGGCACTATATAAAATCTAGCCACTGGACCCATGTGTGTATTTTCATGTAAATGTAAATTTATTATAATTTTATGGCCACATATTGCTAGCACTTACCATATTGAAACTTACCATCATCAGAGAAAGTTCTATTTGATAGGACTGGTCTGTATCATAACTGTATTAGTAAAATGTTCTATTATTTCTCCTGTTAAACCTTGATGAACACAAAGCCTGGACAACAGTATTAAAAAGCTTGTTTTACAATGTCTTAACAGAGAGTTTTATTAATCCCTTGATAAAACAAGCTGGGATACCCCGACTGTGTTGTCTTCTATTAACTTTTGAATAATCCTGAGAAACAATGGACTGGTTAAGAGCCCCTTGAAATTATGTTAATGGCCTCAGGGGTATCAGCAGCTATAAGGAGTGTTATAACACTGAGCCTCAGGAACTGTGGGCTTTAGTCTCCTGTGCTGAGAACTGCATGTGTATGCTGCACTTGCCTGGGCTCAGCATCAGAATGTCTTTTATAGCTCTCATGCTCTGAGAAGACAATTTGTGATCTTTCTTAGCAATATCCTGTGGGAGGAAGCTGTCCCTGTGAATCCTATCACTGTGCCCAGCCCTAGCTAGGCCTACTAGGGATCTTAAATTACATGAGGAAATCGCACATCTCAAGAAAAAGGACAGTAACAGGGCAAGGCACAGGAGAAAAAGCCAGTGAGGTTGTCCAATAGATAAATAATGTGAGCCACCAATATGAGCCATATGGGCAATTCTATATTTTCCAATAACCATATTTAAAAAGGAACAAATAGTATGTCAGTAAAACTGAAGGAAAAACAAATGTGTTCAGTTATGAAATTCTATACAGGAAATATATAGATGAAATATAGTATACAGACAAAATTAATTTTACTGATATATTTAACTTAGTATATCCAAAATATTATCACTTTAACGTATAATTGATATAAAAATCATCAAAATAGTTTACATTCTTTATTTTGTACTAAGTCTTCAAAGCCCAATGGGTATTTTACATTTATAGCATATCTCATTTTGAATGACCAAGGGGAATAGCATGGCAAGGTTCTAGAATAGCATGGCAAGACCAGAGTTTGGGAAGAATGAAGAGAAAGGAAATTTAGGTGGCTAAGATGGGTTCCTCATAGGAAAACCTTGGCACTGGACACAAATTAGGATTTGACATACAGACTTTAAAATAGGAACAGCATGGGACATCTGGGTGGCTCAGTGGTTGGGGTGGCTGCCTTCGGCTCAGGTCATGATCCTGGGATCTGGGATCGAGTCCCACATCAGGCTTCTGCAAAGAGCCTACTTCTCCCTCTGCTTGTGTCTCTGCCTCTCTCTCTCTCTCTTCTCTCTCTCTCTCTCATTGTCTCTCATAAATAAATAAATAAATCTTAAAAAAAACAGGAACAATATGATAAAGGTGGTAATTTAGGAAAATTGTCGGATGGTAAAACCTAGTAGAGGGTATTGAGACCAAAGGACATGGTATGATGTCTAGAGTGTAGGGGCCTGACCTGAGCTGCTGGCCATGGACAAGGCAAGGAAGAGATAAGCATGAAAGATCCTTAAAGAAAATGTAATGTGATCATTAGGGTAAGAGGAATAAAGATGATAGAAGACTGGAACCTTCTCAACAATGCTCTTTATCTTACATGTTTAGTGAACAAGCATTGATAAAAAACCACTTCATTTCCTCTTGGGGTTGATACAACACTGGGAGAGGCAGATAATAAGCTTGCATGCATATGATATTACACCTGTGTAATAAATGTTTTGAAGGAAAATATCAGAATGTTATGACTTAAAAAAAAGAGGGGATCATATAATAAGATAATCAAAAAGGTGAGGAGGTGACACTTTTGCTGAAGAGGTGATAAGCCAATAATAGGAGCCAGCCCTGAGCTGAATGAGTGGAAATTAATTTCTGAGGAGGAGGAGCAGGAATTGAGGGGCTAAGGCAGGAATGTGCTTTTTCTATGTTTCAAGAGTTGAAAGAGGGACAATCTTGAGGCTGGAGACATAGGGTGATACAAACACAAAATAAATCAAAACCAGGACTACTCCTATTAATAAGAACTAGAACCAAGCACATTTTCACTATGGAACCGACAAGGATTTTGTTGCTCATTAGCAATATATTAGTGACACCTTCCTAACGACAGTGTAGCTCTGCTTACTGAAACCATGGTTGATAAAATCACTGTTCCTGTTTATTTTATTCTCCTCCATGAGAGAAGAACCTGAAAATGAAATGAAGACACTATTAATCAGAACACTCAATCCTTTTCCTATTTTGAGGAAAAGTGTAAGCAACTGCAAATTTCAATCTGTATTTTGTTAATGTGGAGGAAGATGATGGGAGTATTGGAGAGGAAACTTTTCTTTTACTCTTCAAAGTTTTCACTGGACTAAATTAAATTGACAGATCAATAAGAGAAAAAAAAAACAAAGTTTAATTACATGCACACAGAGACCCAGTAATAAAATTGTCATACAAAGAAATGACCAGGTCCCTGGGTGGCTCAGCGGTTTGACGCCTGCCTTCAGCTCAGGGCATGATCCTGGAGTCCCGGGATTGAGTCCCGCATCGGACTCCTGACACGGAGTCTGCTTCTCCCTCTGCCTGTGTCTCTACCTCTCTGTATATGTGTGTGTGTGTCTTTCATGAATAAATAAATAAAATCTTTAAAAAAAAAACAAAGAAATGACCAAAGTGGGCAGTATTTATACTGTTTCGACAAAGAAACAATAACTGTGGGGAATTGGCAGGACAAAGAAAACGTATTATTGAGGATCTTCAGTTAGTAAGGAATTCTAAACAGAATTTGGGCTGGAGTAGTAAATTATTAAAAGGAGCAAAGGTTGTCTATACAATCTTCTCAGCTCTGAATTTCCTGTCTCTGGTGATAAGGTTTGTCTCTTTACCTCCTGGTGTGGGAAAGGTACCTTCCACAGGGGAGATTTATTTCCTGCTTTTTGGAGGTAAAGGGGGTTTCCAAGTGTTCTTGCACTGGCTGTTTCTTAAGTAACTGTGGTTTGAAATAATATGCCAAGGTGGCACATTTTGGGGTGGCCTGCCCTTAGCTCCCACAGGAGGAAAGAACAAAAATGTGAATGTATCTCTCACAACAGTTTATCTTTCAAAACAAACCCCTTGGGAAAGGCTGACTTTGCTAAGGTGACAGCCACCAAGGGGGGGATGGGGGGATGGGGTCTGGATTCCCAAAGGAGAAAGTGATGGGGGCGAGAAAACCTTCCAGAAGCTGCTGAACTTATAAACCAAAGGGCATAAATTGATAGGAGCATAACAGTCCTAACAGAGCAACAAAGGAATAGGCCCAGTTTGGGGGGGGGCAGTGTTTGCCTGGGTGAGAATAGGCATTTCTGGGCATTTCCTGAATGCAGTGTGAGGGACAAGTCAAAGCGAAAGGAGAGATCATCTTGGGGATCTGCTCGTTAGTTTCCTTCTTGCCTAGTCTTTACAGGAGACCCTCGTGAATTGGTTTTGAAGAGTGAATTCTCAAACCCTCAGCCACAGTCTGAGTGTCTTACAGGGGATGGAGTTGCAAGGTCTCTTTGTGCCAGGCATCTTGAAAACTCAATCGGTGCTGTTTACTTGTGTTAGAAGGTGGGAGAGGGATAGTAAAGCTTCCCCCAACCTGAGAAGGCACTTCGAGACCAGAATACAAAGCAAGCCACTCTGTACAGTTTACACAGAGTTTTATTCAGAGTAACTTACTGCAGGGTATCAAGCTGGTGACAATCCAGCGAGACACAGCTAGCTATTTGCGAAGTCTGGACCTTGGTCCACAGATTTTACAGAGTGAGGAGACTCCCAGGGGGCACTGTAGTGAGGGCAGAGGATTCACATGCATTTCAAAGGGTTGGCACACACCTAATTTTACAGCTAACATTTAACCTTGTGACACCATCTGTGTGTCAGGGAAGGGAAAGAGACTGTGTCATCTCTGACAGATTCGTGAGAGGCTGAAGCAAACCTCCTCGCATTCTGGCCTTGGCTATTCTAAGGTATGAATATTAATTTCCAAGGGATCCATAACACATAGCCTGAGACAGGGCAGCGGACAAGATGGAGGGCAAAGATGGAAATAAATCGTTAAAAAAAAAAATACCCTGAGTTTGCAGAGACCATGGTTTCTCAACTTCATTGATGTTTGGGGTCCTGTAATTCTGTGCATTTTTAAGATGTTTAGCTGCATGCCTGGCCTCTATCCACTAGATGTCAGCAGCACTCTTCCAGTTGTGACAACCAAAACTACATCTAGACAGTGCCAAATGTCTTCTGGGGGCAGCGTTGCTCCCTTCTGTTGAGAACCACTGGTCTACTGTCAGGAGAGCCCTCTATCTCATTTTTGCCCTACCCTCCCCCCCCAAAAAAAAAACCCCATACGGCTAGGATTTTGAATTTTAGATTTTAGCAGCTACCCAAGCAAAACAAATCCCTCCTTTGTAAAAGTAAACTAGAGGCAAGTTTCTGGGTTTTGGGTGGGTTTTTTTTTGTTTTGTTTTGTTTTTTATGAAAAAAGGGGTCTCTGTGAACCTGCCATACAGAGTGGGTTGGCTGAGTAGCAGCTGCCTTATCACTTTCTCAGATTCTTACTCTCCTTCTTAGCAATGGAGTGAGGTACAGAGTGTCGTTGGTAGTGATTTATCTCGAAGCATATTTCTTCTGGTTTTCCTATTGGTCTTGGTTTTGCCCATCTGTGGTGCTCCTAAGGGACAGAGCACAGGGGCACCCCAAATTACGCGTGTAGTTCTATCCATCATGCATGGATGTCTCAACAGCTCTATGTGCATTACAGGTAATCCACTGAGATTTATCCAGGACTTACTATGAAGACCCGGTGCTTGACCCTCTGTAGGAAAATCAGGACAATTCCGTGTGTACACCTTAACCTGTAGTGGAGTCAGGAGCTCTCCTAGTCAGTTGCAGACCCAACAGGAAGAAATAAACACTGCACGGGGACACTACTTCAGCTACTAATCCACTGTCTCAGCCTGAGGAAGGAAGACTGCCCCTTCTTCCCCAGCAAGAGCTCAGCCAGTGAGAAACAGTTACAACTCAGGCCGTGAACGAGAAGCCAGGGGGATCCCTGGGTGGCTCAGCGGTTTAGCACCTGCCATTGGCCCAGGGCGTGATCCTGGAGTCCCGAGGTCGAGTCCCATGGAGCCTGCTTCTCCCTCTGCCTGTCTCTTTGCCCCCCCCCTTTGTCTCTCATGAATAAATAAATAAAATCTTTTTTTATAAATTTATTTTTTATTGGCGCTCCATTTGCCAACATATAGAATAACACCCGGTGCTCATCCCGTCAAGTGCCCCCCTCAGTGCCCATCACCCAGTCACCCCCACCCCCCGCCCACCTCCCCTTCCACCACCCCTAGTTCGTTTCCCAGTTAGGAATCTTTCATGTTCTGTCTCCCTTTCTGATATTTCCCACTCGTTTTTTCTCCTTTCCCCTTTATTCCCTTTCACTATTTTTTATATTCCCCAAATAAATGAGACCATATAATGTTTGTCCTTCTCCGATTGACTTACTTCACTCAGCATAATACCCTCCAGTTCCATCCACATCGAAGCAAATGGTGGGTATTTGTCGTTTCTAATGGCTGAGGAATATTCCATTGTATCCATAGACCACAGCTTCTTTATCCATCATCTTTCGATGGACACCGAGGCTCCTTCCACAGTTTGGCTATTGTGGACATTGCTGCTAGAAACATCGGGGTGCAGGTGTCCCGGTGTTTCACTGCATCTGTATCTTTGGGGTAAATCCCCAGCAGTGCAATTGCTGGGTCGTAGGGCAGGTCTATTTTTAACTCTTTGAGGAACCTCCACATAGTTTTCCAGAGTTGCTGCACCAGTTCACATTCCCACCAACAGTGCAGGAGGGTTCCCCTTTCTCCACATCCTCTCCAACATAAATAAATAAAATCTTTTAAAAAAAAAAGCCACTATATTTCCAGCTCCCAGATTCCTCCAGTGGACTTTTTGTTTCTAAAGGCCTTCCCAGCTTCCTCCTTCACTCTGTAAAGGAGCAGCCCTCTCCTTTGCTCTCTGGACTTGTCTGTGGTTTTACCATAGCTTGCTTGTTCCAGATTGTAATGCTTTGCTATTCGCCCCCAACCCCCAAAAAAACTTTTTTATTTTTATTTTTTGGTGGTAAAATAAGCGGCAGTGTTATTCCTAAGGTAAGCATATGTCAAACTAAGAAGAAATCACTCCTTTTCCTCCCCAGATTCATCAGTACCTTCCTTCATTTTTCCAAAACCCTAGAGTGTTGCCCTCATCTCAGTCGGAAGCCTATAATAATATAACACAATAATTGGATAAATCCAGAAATCTTCAAAATTGCAAGCTAAATTACAGACGCATGCCACGCAAGCCTTTATTTCTCCTAGCCAAGCAATGAAAAACGTAGAGTGCTTCGGTGAACACTTGCTTTCCAAAACTTCTTCCTCCTCTTCCCCCATGGCCTTTGTTGAAAAGAAGTCCACGAGGGAAAATTGCATGGCTCTGTATTTGCATGTACACCTGGTTTGGTGGGTGGGGCTCAGAAAATTATCGGGAAAGAAAAGAGCCTCATTGGAGACCACGCTCCTTCCCCACGGTGCTCATCTGCACGCGTCCTACTGTTGGCACATCCTACTGTTGGCACGACGCCGGGCAGCGCTTGGTTTAGGCGAGCCGAGAGGGTGGGCCGAGCTGCCTGCGCTGACGACGCAGCAGGCTGCCCCTGTGCCCGGTGCTCCCTGAGCGGCCTTGGTCCGTGCCATCGGCCCCCACGTGGCTGATCCCTCAGGCTTCGATTCCATCAGCCTCGGCAGCCCCCACGACTGGCATCGCCCGCTGTGTGATCCCGTATAGCGGACGTCTTGACCATAAGCCCCGATGTGCTTTCTCCTAGTGCACCCGCTCTGGGAGAGCGTGGACCTGGTCCCGGTGGGCGAGCGCCAGTCGCCCATCAACATCCGGTGGAGGGACAGTGTCTTTGATCCTGCCCTAAAACCGCTCACTGATCCTGGAGACCCAGGATTGAGTCCCACATCGGGCTCCCTGCATGGAGCCTGCTTCTCCCTCTGCCTGTGTCTCTGCCTCTCTCTGTGTGTCTCTCATGAATAAATAAATAAAATCTTAAAAAAAAAAAAAAACGCTCACCGTCTCTTACCACCTGACCACCTGCCTCCATGTCTGGAATAACAGGTACTTTCCTCATGGAATTTGAAGATTGTACAGGTAAATCAGGTGAGAGCCAGGCGGTGGTCTTGTCTGGAGTTGAAGGGTCAGCTTCGGGTCAGCATCAGCACAGGCCACACCACACCGCCTCCATAGGAACGTGGACCTCTTTGAGCAGTGGAATGGGATGCATTGCACTGAGCTTTTCGTTCTTCAGTGTGGTAAAATACACAGAACGTGGAATTTATCATCTTAACCATTTGCAAGCATTCAGTTCAGTGGTGTTAAGTACAGTCACACTGTCGTGCAACCAGCACTGCCATTTGTCTCTATTACTTTCCATTTTCCAAAACGAAACCCTATTACTTAAACAATAATTCCCCATTTTCCCCTTCCCTCAGCTTCTGGCTGTGACCGTTTTACTTTCTGTCTCTGTATTTGACTACTAGATACCTCACATAAGTGGAATTACACAGTATTTGCCTTTTTATGACAGGCTGATTTCACTGAGCATAATGTCAACAGGGTTCACCTGTGTTATAGCAGGTGTCAGAATTTCCTTCTTTTATTTAAGATCTTTTAAAATTTATTTATTCATGAGAGACACAGAGAGACAGAGACATAGGCAGAGGAGAAGCAGGCTCCCTGTAGGGAGCCTGATAGTGGGACTCAGTCCCAGGACCCCAGGATCACAACCTGAGCCAAAGGCAGACGCTCAACCACTGAGCCACCCAGCTGCCCCAGAATTTCCTTCCTTTTAAAGATTGAATAATATTCCATTGCATGGATGGACCACATTTCATTTATCCATTCACTATCTATGTATACTTGAGTTGTAGCCACCTTTTGGCTATTGTGAACAATGCTGCTATGATCATTGAGTGTACAAAATATCTTCCAAAATGTTCTTTCCATTGATATATACCCCAAAGTGAAATTGCTGCATCACCATTAGAGTTTTTTGAGTGTATGAACCATGTCCCTTTTCATTTTCGTGCATGTTTCCTTCTGGTATGAGTGGTATTTTCTATTTATAGGTGGATAGGTAGGTAAATATAGATAGATTCTGTATTTAAATTTTTACTTAAAATTTTATATTTGAATTTATTTTTTTGAAATTTTACATATATATTTATTGTTCATTTGAATTACTTTCATTTGAAATTTGTTTTCTGTGCGTGTTGAATGTGTGCTAACCTTCCTCTGCTTGTTGACATTACAAATAGCTCCTATATTAAATAGTAATACTGTTTAGCCAGATTTTAAATGATAAGATTGCAATGCAGAGCAAAAGTAGAGTCAAACAAGAAAAAGACACTTTACATTTTTAGTCAGCTAATAACATGTATGTATTTTGTCAATTAGTGATTTATTTATTCATTTTGTATTGACTGCGTGCCAGCCATGTACCAGGCATTGCAGTAGGTGCCAGGAATGCTAAGCAGATTCTTGACCTCCCAGCATTCAAAGTCTAGTGAGAGATGCATGCATGAAATAGAGTTATAAAGCAAGTGTGATTGAGAAAGGGTTTTTAAAAGTGCTGTGGCACCACAGAGGAGGGGATGATGTAGATTGCCCAGAGGAGTCTATGATTTCACCCAAGGAGAGGTGTCAATGCAGAATGAACCTTTTAGAATTTCTTAAAAAAAAAAAAAAAAAGGAGTTTTATTCCAGCCCAAGTGAGGGCAGCTGCCCAGGAAACACCACCTTCACAAAGAGGAGAGTGCTTCTCGTAAAGGATCATTTGATGAAGGGTTATATACATTTTATATAGGTAAATTATAACATTTTTAAAAAGTTACAAATGATCCATGTTTCAGGAGGGTGCAGCCCTTAAATTTCTAGTATATGCAGAGCTGTATGACTTTAATAAGCGGGAGAGAACCAGGGAAGTTCTTGCTTCCTCTCATCTGTTGTGCTCAGAATGCACCCTTTTGGTTATTTTATTTAACAAAGCAGATATACATTGTGTGCTCAGGGCAGAAAGAGAGCTCATACTCTGAGGTTTTGCTGAGTCATTTTGACCTTGGTAAATGTTAAAGGAGAGCTTCCCTGGGCGCCCAGGAGCAGGGCCCACAAATATTAAAAGTTGAGAATTTCCTTTATCTGGGGACTTTTATCTCGAGTATTGAAGGATGTGTCGGAGTTTGTCAAGAGGATTAATCAGAAGAGCATTGGAGACTGAGGGAAAATCATGTGCAAAAGCAGATGTTCAGAAAATGGCCAAAAACGAAGTGGCCGGAATGCAGACTGTGCATTTTAGGGAGAGACAGGAAGAAGAATGATGATCATTGAAGCTTGGGGGGTAGATGGAAGATAGGTTCATCAGTACTGGTTATTTTTACGCGACAGTGTGGCACAGCATGGTTTCATTTATTTATTTATTTGCATGGTTTCATTTAAATAGTCAATTGCTTTATTTTTTGAGATTAACCCAGTCAGTAGTGCCGGTCCACGAGGTCAGATTAATCCAAGCATGAGATGGTGGGAGCTTAAATGAAACCTGTAACAATTGAAGTAGAGAGAAAGCATGTTTTTAAAAGGCATTTCTAAAATAAAGGTGTCCTGAGCACGCTCGGAAGGTGCTCCTGCGGGCGGTCTCTTTCCATGGTGTCGGTCACCGAGCAAGGGCAACGTGATTGTGAAGCGGGTGAGGAGTCCACACTCCAGGACACCCCACCACGTGGCTAGCTCGGCTTCTTACAAGGCGCGCAGAGCGGGGCAGAAGCCAAGCCACACAGTGAACCACAGGAGGGGCGGGGGGCAGGACGTTCCTGGGCCAAACACGAAGTCGGGCCGTGGGCGCATCCCTGAGCTGGGGCGTCGGTGGGTCCGGTGGAGGGTCTCAGTTCTGTTGGGGGACACATGGGGCACAGCCCTTGGCGGCGGCTGCCTTTTCCGAGTGCTCAGACACAGAGGGGTCATTCTCAGGAGTCTGATGTTCCTGCAAAAGTCCTCTCTTGCTAAAGGGATTTAATCACCAGTCCTGGGCCCCTGCAGACCTCCTCTGCTTCTGCTTGGTATCGGTTCTGGGGTGTTGTCAGCTGGTGCCGGTCTCGGTGCTGTCTGGTCGCTGCACTGCCCTTAACTGCTCACATCATTGCTTGACACAGGCCCCTGTTTGACTTGACTGACTCCATCTTGTTCTCCATAAAAAGCATCAGGACTTGGAGACAGACTCCTCTTCAAGGGAGGAGAAGGCAAAGTTAGCCACATACTTGAGTCAATGTCTCACTTGGGAGGCTGGGGGGATGCTGATGCTAGAAAGGTCATGAATCATGGATGAGAAATAATTTGTAGGGAAGTATAGGGAGCATGTAAGGAAATAAAAAATATATATATTTTACAACTTCTCCCCTAATTTAATTTTAAATATTACATTAAAAATAGAAACACATTTTGAGTGGTTATCCATCAAAGAATTGTGTCTTTAACTCCTATTTAATTTCCATGGGGAGAATCTGCTTCTCTCAAGATAAGCATCTTTACTACTTTTGATAAGCCAATGGATCTTGGACTTTAGTGTTTCTGGCAAATCAAGATGGGAATTGAACAAATGTTGATCCCTCACTGAAATATTATCCACTTTTCTATGTAAATACTATTTTTCTCATCAAATAAATCCCTTTATTTCAAAGTAATATTAATTGTTGCTCCTGCATAAATTGCTTCCTTTTCTTTATTTCTTTCTCATTTTGTATCAGATTGTCATATGCTGGGGTGCCTGGGTGGCTCAGTGGTTGAGTACCTGCCTTTGGCTCAGGTCGTGATCCCAGGGCCCTGGGATCGAGTCCCACATCAGGCTCCCCACAGGGAGCCTGCTTCTCCTTCTGCCTATGTCTCTGCCTCTCTCTGTGTCTCTCATGAATAAATAAATAAAATCTTTAAAAAAATTATCATATGCTTTTCCCAGTGGTTTTATTTTGGGTGAGGAAACGTTTAAATATTGTAGGTTGAATAAGGCTGTTGATTTCTTTTGAAGCAATCCTGTAGGGTCGGGCATTAATCTTTCTTTTAATAGTGTTTCAGCTGCACTTGCTGTTTCATAATGCAGTCAAATTTCAAAGCTTTGAGGATACAGCAACTAGAGGAAGATGGTTTGGCTCTGATAGGAATTTTTTTTTAAGATTTTATCTATTTATTTGAGAGAGAGAGAGCACAAGCAAGGGCAGGAGCAGAGGGAGAGGAACAAGCAGACTCCCTGCTGAGTGCAGAGCCTAATGCAGGGCTTAATTTCATGATGCTGAGATCATGACCTGAGCCAAAATCAAGAGTTGGACACTTAACCGACTGAGCCACCCAGATGCCCCTATAATAGGAATATTTTTAAAGGTAAAAAAAATCTTACCAACTTTAAATGATGTGTTGTATTCTAGAACGGAAAGATTGAACATTATGATATTGTTACTTAAGAATATTGAGATCAATACACTGGTAAGATAAGCAATGCTTAAAATACAAAATCATTACAAATAACATTTCAAATGATATAAAAAAAACTGTGCTGTCCGATATCGTATCCATAAGGCATGTATGGCTATTAAGCTTGAAATGTGGCTAGTGTAATTGAGGAAATGGATTTTTAAATTTTATTTTAATTAAATTTAAAAACTGTTACTAAATTCAGTTGTTGAAAACTTTTGGAATGTTTGGAACAACTTGAGTATATGCATCTATATTTTCAAGTAAAATCTGAATCAAGTAGTTCTTTGTTTTGTTTTTAATATTTTATTTATTTATTTATTTATTTATTTATTTATTTGAGAGAGAGAAAGAAAGCACAAGTGGAGGGTGGGGGGGTGGGGAGGAAGAAGCAGGCTCCCTGCTGAACAGGGAGCCCGAAGCAGGACTCAATCCCAGGACCCTGAGATCATGACTTGAGCCAAAGGTAGATGCTTAACTGACTGAGCCACCCAGGTGCTCCCAAATCAAGCATTTCTGATGAAAATTTAACATCTAATTTGATGCATTGTGTGTAAAATACATAACAGATTTTTAAGACTTATTGTGGAAAAAAATGGAAACTCAGTAATTTTTCGTATTGATTACATTGACAATCTTTTCAATGTATTTGGCAAAATAAAATGTTATCAGAAGTAATTTCACCTTTTTTTAAACTTTTTTTTAAAAGATTTTATTTATTGAGAGAGAGAGAGAGAGCACAAATGGAGGAAAAGGAGAAGCAGACTCCCCACCAAGCAGGGAGCCTGCCACAGGGCTCAATCTGAGGACCCTGGGATCACAACCTGAGCCAAAGGCAGCCACTCAACTAACTGGGCCCCCCAGATGCCCCTGTAAACTTTTTAGATATGGCTCCTAGAAACTTGAAAATTACCTTTGGAGTTTACTTTTCTGTTTGTAGGCACTGTTACAAAAGGATAAAGGCAGATAATGCTAAATAAATAATGGTTAAAATGTGAGATCAGTTAATATATTCTAAATGGCATAAGAACATAAAGTCAAACAGCTTTGGGAAGTGATCTGGAAAGAAACTAGTATTTATGAGTGCCATGTGACTATATATTTGCTAAGTGCTTCATTTAACTTCCCCAGAGGTCTTTGATGACGATACTATCATCTGCATTTTTCAGATGAAGCGAAGCTGAGTGAAGTTAAGTGCTTTCCTGCCAGGTCACAGCGCTGACAGATGGAGAACTGGATTGAAAATCTGTGGACCACACTCTGTGCAGAGCCTCTGAGCTCCTGCAGGCTCAGCAGGTGCAGCCTCCTGCAAGCTCTGGAGTCTGAGTGTTTTAAGGGTACCCAAGATTTGTTTTAAACAGGTAGGGTAAAACATACAGACATGGAAATGACTGTCATGAAAGAAGCATTTTATCGTATAGTCCCTAAAACCAGAAGGCAGGCCACCTGGGAAGCACCAGGGATGGCCAGGAGGCAAATGGAAGGAGGAGAAATCGTGGATGAGAGCCTGTTGTGGTTTCTGGGGGAAGGGATCCATAAGATAGTGTAAGTGGACTGAAGATTGGCCGCTTTGAATAATTTCAGTAGGCTCTAGGGTATAGAGGTTGTCCCTAGTTGTCTACTACCTAGTCCTGGGGAGGTTAGGGCACAGGACTAGTGACTCAGCATGTAAGAACCCTATAAAGGAGGTGGTTGGGCTCTGGATTGGTTGGTTTCCTTATGAAGGGCACTCTCCCAGGTGTTTGTTCTCTCTTGGAATTAGCTAGCCCTGGGAGGGACAACCCCTCTTGTGTCAGAAAGGCTTCAGATGTCAAAGCACCGAACAGAAACTGGAACACATTGTTATAACACTGAGGCACCCGGAATGAGTCCTTGACGACTTGGGCGGGAGCTGAGAGCTGGGCCACACCATGGGCTGGCTGGGAGAGCTTCAGCCACCAGCACCCCCGGAGGCCAAGCGCCAGGGAGGCTCAGAGGGCAAGGCTAACAGCAGGGCCACCTTTCCCTGCACCCTGTGGGCTTGAGCCTGGCCGCAGACAGCCTGCCCATTTGTTGCATATCTGCTTTCATTCAGTGATGTTTGTAACATCCAAAATTTTCAGCTTAAGTGAAGTTTGAGTACTGTAAATTGTTTCTAGGTAATCACCAAGTATCTGATTCAAATTCACATTCTATAACAATACTAGAGTAAGATCTCATTTTTAAAAATATTTTCTCATTTATTGTTCTATAGCTACATATCACAGAGAGCTACAGAAATTGATGGATACGGTGCAGTCAAGCATAAGGTAATACTATTTTCCCTAAATCACTTGAAACACACCTTACATTTGATCTCAGAGTGGAGACGTTGACAAGGCACTTTGAAAGTTGCCCCGAAGACAACTTGCCACTTAAGATGCGTGTGTTGAGCCCCTGGTCCTGGGACACCTTGAAGGCCACAGAAGTGATTCTGTTGGTGGGCACTGACCTCTGGTTTTGCTGCCATGCCCCAGCGCTCAGGGACTCGGGAACACAGCGCTGTCCCCTCCTCTGCTCCTTCTGAGTCCCTGTGGAAGCACCCAGAGCAGCCCTGTTGACTCTACCTGCCCTCTCACAGGCAGGGGGCAGAGAAGAGTCTGACAGAACCTTGGCTTGACTAGCTGTAAAGAACAGTTATCCATATCCTTCAGGATCTACCTTTGTGCAGGCCCCAGGGTTAACTGTCCAGTATTCAGGATCCCAAAGGGGCTGTTCCCTGGGGGTCCACATCTTCTCTCTCTCCCCCCACCTCCACCCACCTGGCTGTCTCCCCACTACCTCTTTCCCTCTTCCCCTCCACCTCCCTCTTTTTCCTCCCCTCTTTCTGTCTCCCCTTTCCTCCCAGGGGCCTGGCTCCCCTGAATTTGCATTGTGTTTTAGAAAGGAGAACTCTATTCCTTTTTCTTGAAAAAGGGGAGCCTCCTTGTTCATGCACCAGCTACCACCTGATGCCTCCCAAAGAGGTCAGAGCAGACCACCTGCAGCAAACTCACTAGACTGGGCAGAGAAGGTGGTTTTTGCCGTGTTCCCGTGGAGGACTGTCAGGACTATACTGTTGTCAATTATGTCTCAATTAAAATCTTTTATGTCTCTTTTTTAAAAAAAGAGAGCCTTGCACAGTGGATTATATGTAGGAACAAAGCATGGGTGTGATTCTGTCCTTAGGCACCCAGAGGTACCTGCAACTCCTCTGGACCAGTGCTGGTCCCCAGCCTCCCCAGGAATCAGGGCCTTGTCTTGCAATTCCTGAGTGGTTTTCACGCTGAATGATAGTTTCGGTGACCCCTTCTCTTGGCCAGGACACCCTTGTGGAATTTGGGTCATTTGATCCTTCCTGCCTGATGCCTGCCTGCCCAGATTACTGGACCTACTCGGGGTCCTTGACTACCCCTCCACTCTCTGAGTCTGTCACCTGGATCATTAAGAAGCAGCCTGTAGAGGTTGATCATGATCAGGTATGTTCTGTCCACATTTCTGTATGAGGAAATGCTAGTCTGTCCCTTTAAAAACAAGGCTGGGCTCCAACTTTGGCATCCGTTGTTAACATCTTGTAATGCTTATACATTTTTATTAAGATGTGCTATAACATTGTCTCAGTTTGGACATGAAATTGGAAATACTTCAAATTAACCAGAGAGGAGTTAACACATAGAGGAACATAAGCTTTTTGCTCTCATTTTACAGTAACATGTGTTTTACTGTATATGCATTGTGCAGAATCTCTGAAAATTAAGACCTTTAAATGGAAAAAATGAAGGCTGGAAACCCTTTGATATTTCTTTATTCATTTATTATTAAAGTGTAGGTTATACACAATGTTATATTAGTTTCAGGTGTACAACATGGTGATTTGACAATCCATATGTTATGCTGTGTTCACCACAAGTATAGCTACCATCTGTCACCATACAAGTCTATTACAATACCACTGACTATATTCTCTGTGCTTTTTATCTTTCATCCTCATGACTTATTAATTTCATTACTGGAAGCCTGTACCTCCCACTCCTCTCACCGGTTTTTCTCATCCCCCCCATCCCTGATATTCCCTCCCCTCTAGCAAATATCTTTTTTTATATATATTTTATTTATTTATTCATGAGAGACACACACAGAGAAAGGTAGAGACATAGGCAGAGAGAAGCAGGCTCCATGCAGGGAGCCCGATGTGGGACTCGATCGCGGGACTCCAGGATCACACCCTGGGCCAAAGGCAGATGCTCAATCGCTGAGCCACCCAGGTGTCCCCCCTCTGGCAAATATAATTCAGAGTTTATTCTCTGTATTGATGCAAAAACCTTAATTTTCTTAAGAGAACTTACTGTGAAATTTCAAGGTAAAGACAGAGCCCAACAGTATCTATACAGAAATTTTATTCTAAGTCAGAGGTTTTGACTTGGTAATTGTTCTTCATTTAGAAATGAAAGTTTAGGGGCACCTGGGTGGCTCAGTGGTTGAGCGTCTGCCTTTGGCTTGGGTCATGGTCCCGGGGTCCCGGGGTCTAGTAACATCAGGCTCCCTGCAGGGTGCCTACTTCTCCCTCTGTGTCTCTGCCTCTCTCTCTCTGTGTGTATCTCTCATGAAAAAATAAATAAAATCTTAAAAAAAAGAAAAGAAATGAGAGTTTCAGTGGTGGTTACTATGTCAACACAAAATGTTTAATTCAAAAATGAACTAACTGTAATAATAATTGCTTTTACTTGTTTTTTTTTTTTTGGAATTCTGATTAAAAAATTTTTACAAGAACAGAAGCTTCCAAGTTCTTTTTTATGAAGCCAAGACAACAATGAAACCAAAACCCACCAAAGATTGGACACTCCCCAAAAAGTAAATACTAAGCCCCTAAAGTAATATCTGTCAAGAATATTTAGGAAAAAAACTAAATAAAATGTTAGAATCCACCAGTATATTAGATAGGATTTTTTTCTAGTAGGATTTGTCCACATAGGATTTTTTTCTAGTTATAAGGATCATTCAGTATTAGGAATCATATACTTATGATCAATAGATTACATCCCATCCGCAAAGCTAAAGGGAAAACTCATATTTTCATAAATTCCTAAAATATATTTGATAATTCATCATGTATTTTTTTAAAAGATTGTATTCATTTAGGGGTTCCTGGGTAGCTCAGTTGGTTAAGTGTCTGCCTTCAACACAGGGCTCAATCCCAGGACCCGAGATCATGACCAAAGCCCAAATCAGATGCTCAACCAACTGAGCCACCCAGGTGGCATCATCATGTATGTTTTGTAAAATTTTTTAATAAAACAAATGAGAATTCCCTAAGTTAATAATGTCGATTAATCTCGGCTCAGAAGTAGAGTATGACTGGTATGGAAAGGATATCTACTAACTCCACTATAATTATTATACTAAATATTAAATTGATTAAATTCTGGTAGCAGCCAATAAAGTTAGGCAAAGTAAGATAAAGGAGGGTTCCCCGGGTGGTTCAATTGGTTACGTGTCTGCCTTTGGCTCAGGTCATGATACTGAGGTCCTGGGCTGGAGCCCCACATCGGCTCCCTGCTCAGTGGGAACCTGCTTCTTCCTCTCTGCTTGCCACTCCCCCCCTGTTTGTACTCTCTCTCTGTCAAATAAATAAATAAAATCTTAAAAAAAAAAGAAATGAGAGGAACATTATTGGAGTACTGTACTAATTTATAGACCTCAATTCCTATGACAGTCAATCACAAGATATAACAGAAGAAAGAACCCTACTTATAATGGAAACTAATAAACTAAAATACCTTCGAATGAACTTGAAATGTTAAAACTGTCAAATATTCCTAAGGGACACAAAAACTATTTCAAATAAAATGCATACTATGTTATTGAATAGAAAAGTATCCCAAAGACACCTTTGATGTCAGTTCTTAAGTTGTAATTTTCCATGAGTTGTTTATTCTCCATAAATTTCATGTGGTCCTTATAAATAAATCAGTAGTTACATTGTGGGATACTGTCCTGTGTATTATAGGATGTTTAGCAATATCCCTGGCCTCTACCCACTGGATGCCAGTAGTACCCCAAAGACTGACAACCAAAAATACCTACATACATTCTCTGATGTCTACTGCAAGCTCACCCCTGCTTGAGCACCACTAATATGTACTAATCTTTAATATCAACTAATAAATGAAATCCTTTACCGCTTAGTGTGTGAAAGAAACCTCTTCAGTGTGAAAATGGCTTTTAATTAACACATTAGTTTACCAGTAAAAGCATAGGGGTGATTCACTTCTTATTCCCTATAGCTCACCAGCAGAAAACTGATTTGTTGGAGGATTCTTTACTTACAAACCAGAATGACACTCTGTTGTGCTGCAGATAGGAAAACTCCTGAGGACATTTGAAAGAAAAATACATTATAAGAAATCCACACACAATGGGATTAGACTGTCCAATCTCATGCTATGCCCACCTGAAGAGATAGGTATCTATGAAGAGTTATTTCTATCATAAGAATTTCTCTTTTAAAAATCATCTACCTGGGGGATCATTCCTTAAATAAAAAATTGCCCCCTCCCAATTTCAGTGGTGAGTGGAGAACGCTACCCATGAGATAACCACACCCCTGCATCCCAAAACATTTGGTATCTCTCTGAAGGGGCACCTGCACCCAAATGTTTGTAGCAGCAAAGTCCACAGTAGCCAAAATAAGGAAAGAGCCCAGATGTCCATCGATGGATAAAGAAGACATAGTATATATGTGTCTGTGTATATATATACACACATACAATGGAATATCACTCATCCATCAAAAAAATGAAATCTTAAAAAAAATGAAATCTTGCCACTTGGAACAACGTGGATGGAACTGGAGGTTATTACACAGAGCAAAGAAAATCACAGAAAGACAATTACATTATTTCACTCATAAGTGGAATTTAAGAAACAAAACAGGATCACAGAGTAAGAAAGGGAAAATAAGATGAAATCAGAAAGGGACACAAACCATAGGAGACTTTAAAAAAAATTCATTTATTTGAGAGAAAGAACATGGGCAGGGGGAGAAGCAGAAGAAGGAGACTCCCCACTGAGCAGGAAGCCCAACAACTTGGGGCTCCTGGGGATCAATCCCAGGACCCAGGATCATGACCTGAAGGCAGGTGCTTCACTGGCTGAGGCACCCAGCCCCCACCCCCCATAAGAGACTCTTAACTTTAAGAAACAAACTGGGGTTGCTGAAGGAGGGGTAGGATGGGTAACAGGGTGATGAACATTAAGGAGGGCACTAAATGTAATAAGTACTAAATGTTATATGCAACTGATGAATCACTAAAGTCTACCTGTAAAACTAATTTAAAAAAAAAAAGGAAAACCTCAAGAATGTCTTCATTTAGCGATATTTAGCATCCTCAACGTTGAGCTGTCCACCCCGCTCAGCTCTGGATAGAATCTGTTGCCTGTTTTTGGGCTTATCATTGGCTTCTCCTTTATATCTCTCATCCGATCATTGGAGCCAGCCCAATAGATGCATTCTGCATGGGCTTTTGAGGGAATTTTTCACAAAAAGAGATTGATTCACACCAACTTAAACAGACCTTAAACGTAAGGACTAAAATCAGTTACCCAGCAGCCCTTGAACACTTGTGGATGTCAGATGTTTTCAAGTACTAATGGAAAATATGACTCTACTCCATCATTATCAATAGAAATGAAAAAGGAAAGTCATTTGGATTCACAGAAAACACTTTCTTGGACTGTAAGAAGGCTGAAAATTATAGGGGAGTCCACAAAAATCAACGTTGTTGGGGCTAAAAGATAAACCCTGAACGGCTGTCACCATTTCCTTGAGAGCAAAATCGCAAAACGGGGGGGGGGGGGGCTCAGCAAGCAGCCTGGCAGATGGAAACGCACGTGCCCTTTACGAGTGCACACAAGCTCGTCTTTCGTTAAAAGGGCGTTCAAGTGCTCTACGTTCATTTTCGCGGTAACGCAACAGAGGGCCATTGTGCGCACGTTCTGTACTTGTGAGGAGCTGACGGAGATGGGCGCATCTCGTCCGTCCAAACGTCGGGGCCGGACGCCAAGGCCTCCTGGCCGCGCTGCCCAGGCCAGGCGCCGCGGGCCTGCGTGGGGAGCTGGGGGGCGCCCCCGGCAGTTGCCGCGCCCGCCAGGCGCTGGCCCAGCTCGCGCAGGACCCGTGACCCGTGACCCGTGACCCGTGACGTGACCCGTGACGCAGGGTTCCCACGAGGGGCGTCTGCCAACGGTCGCCCTGGCCCTGCGCGCCTCGCGGCTGCGGACACGGCTGGGGGCCGGGGGGGGGGGGGGGGGCGCCTGCGGGAGCGACTTGCCGCGGCAGAGGCGGAGGCCGGAGCGCGCCGCCCCGCGGTCATGGGCAGCTACCTGAGCTCGTACCTGGGCACCACGAAGGACACGAAGGACACGAAGGACGCGCGGCCGCGCCCCGCCTGGACGCGCCCCGCCCCGCAGCCCGGGCCCGCGCCGCGCCCGCTGGGCCTGGGTCAGGGCCAAGTGCTCTCCTTCTACCGCGAGCTGTGGGGCCGCCGCAGGCCGCTGCCCACCCTGCCGCCCCGCTGGGGCCACACCGGGGGCCAGGGGGTCGTGGTCCCCAAGCCCTGGAGACGCTTCCACAGCAAGTCGCCCCTCGAGATCCTCACCGACTGGGACTCGCCTCGCAAGACGTGGACCAGGCCCTGGCTTTGGAAAGCCCAGAGCCTCCTGAGCGTCTGGAACATGGTGACCGTCAACGTCCCTTCTCCTGAGAGCCGAGGCAGCGTCTCCAGGGCTCCAGGCGACCAGGAGCACCCGGACCCCGGTGCCGAGGAGAGCCCGCTGCGGGCTCCCAGCCGACGCAGGACAGGAAAGAAGAGGACCCACAGACCGCTCTGGTTTGAAGCCCCCCACGGCAAGAGACGGAAGCTGAACGCAGAGGCCAGGGCATCTGCCTTCAGGCCCGTATGGAGAGACGGAGTGGTCCCGATCTTTGTGCCCAGGCCTGGGCCTCTGAGAAGAGGCTTCTGCTCCTGGCCTCCGCCTGTCTAACCCAACACCCACCTGGGGCCCGACCTGCTGCCGCGACACCAGCAGCCCGGGGCCCTCCCTGTATCCTGAGCCACAGTCCCGCCACCACCACCTCCACGTCCTGAGACTCCAACCCGCCGGCCGCCGGCCGTCCGTTTACCCTGCTGGCCCCCGCCCCCTACGTGAGGCACTGACACCACCAGCCAGCCCTCACCACCCCAGCCTGCACCTCTGCCAAGGCCCCCAGACCCGCCTCTGCTGATCCTGCAGGGCCCACACCGAAGAAGAAACAACACCGTTGCTGTCAGAACCTCTGCCTTCCTCCTGCCCTGCCCTGCAACCCCACCTACCTACCGGGAAGGCCTGCTTCTCCCCTGTTTTCCCAGTTTCTATAGTGAAAGCAGCGTGCGTGTTCTATTTTAATAATAAGAAGAATAAGCAACTTGAGTATCACACAGTGTCATTGTCTTTCCTTCAAAGGTACGTGGAGTGCGATTTCGTCTGCACCAGGAATTCTCTACCCTGGCACTCTCAACATCTGGGGCCAGATAACTGTTGTTTGTTGGGTGCTGTCCCCTGCTTCGCAGGCTTTAAGCAGAATCCCTGGCCTCCAGCCCCCAGGGGCCAGCCAGCATACTCAGGTGGTGAAAATACAAACGCGTCTCCAATCATTGCCAAATATGCCAGGGCGAGGTGGGAGGTGGGCTGGATGGTGGGGGGGTGGAGGAAGGGGGCGGGGTGGGGCTGGGGTTGGGGGGTGGGGAGGCACACTGGTGGACAATGTCCGAGGGACGCTGACCTCTACTGGCAGAAACGGTCAAGCTGGGTCTCGGCAAAATGCGCTGTTTTAAAACCCGGCACAGATAGACATGAACAGACTGAAGTGGTCTATGCTTAGCAAAAAACATTTCCCCCAGCTTTGGAGAATGCGGTGCAGTGTGATGGATTCAAATAGCTTGGCCCTATTATTCATCAGAAAATGCAAATTTAAAACCAATAAACTACTCATTTAAGCTCCTCAGGCTGGCAAAAATGAAAATGCCAATCACGTGAAATGCAGAGACTTGGAACCCCAGGCAGTGCTGCAGCTGTGAATGGGTCCGGCCAATCTACAGGAGCACTTGCAAGGGTCTCCTAGAGCAGAGTGTGGCTACCAGAAACTCTTACACATGAGCGCGCGCACAACACACACACACACACACACACACACACACACAAGCACGCGTGCGCACGCAAAGACTGGTGAGGGTGTTCTTCCCAGCACTCTGTCAGGTCAGACAACTGGGACAGTCTAAATGCCCACCAGTAGGCGAATGGATAAAGTAAATATGCTACGTGCTATCGAGGGGGCACTCTTCCACAAACTGAAGGAAAGAAATAGCCCAAGGATTCTCCACTCTTGGGCTCCTGGGCCAGATAATTCTGAGCATTGCAGGATGTGAAGCCGCACACCTGGCCTCCATCGCCCAGATACTGATAGGACCACCCCTCCAGTGGTGACAGTCAAATGCACCTCCAGGCATTGCCATATATCCCCGGAGGGACAAACACCACCCCCCACTTGGAAATCGCTGAAGTAGAGAGACCTATGTACTTTTTAATGACAGGTTACATCTCAGAAATACATGGTGAATGAAAAGACGGGGCTTAGTATATTACGTGCAGCATATGCCCTTTATGTAATTTAAACAAGTGCCGAGTAATATTGCTGGAATAATAGGGGAGGCTAGGAACCGGGTAAGAGGTCATCTGGACACTCTGCCTGCATTGTTCTTTCCACCTAAAGCCTCTTTAACTACTGTTCAAACACAGATTTCACGGCATTCCCCTTCAGAGAGTCAGAGGATATGCTGTAAACAAAGCAAAGTCCCTTCTCCCATGGAGCTTGCTTTCTAAAGGAGGTGGAGACACAAGATAAACGAGTAAATAAATGGACACACTAGCAGGTGCAAAGAAGTATAAAGAGGTATAAAGAAAAATAAGGGGGATCCCTGGGTGGCGCAGCGGTTTAGCGCCTGCCCCTGGCCCAGGGCGCCATCCTGGAGACCCGGGATCGAATCCCACGTCGGGCTCCCGGTCCCGGTGCATGGAGCCTGCTTCTCCCTCTGCCTGTGTCTCTGCCTCTCTCTCTCTCTCTCTCTCTCTCTATCAAAAATAAATAATAATAAAAAAATAAAAAATAAAATAAAGAAAAATAAGGGAGGGGGAGGAGGGACACATACAATTCCACCAACACCACTGTGCCCCAAGTACTTTCCTGTGTCCCCATCACCTTGGAACTATGCCATCCTTTACTACCAGTTCAACTCTGTTCCTCAGGGTTTCCATTGGTGGCAACTCCTGCTTTCATGTAGAACCTCCGCAAAGAGATTGAAAATATTTTATCTACCTAGATACAAAGATTTCTAGGAGATTCAGATTGTTGCCGAAAACACTAAGCTCAACATTTTCAATGTTGACAGCTACTGTTAGATACAAAATGTCCTCTAAAAATCAAGGTTGTGTCCTGAAGTTTACTCCCTGCCATTTGCCAGACTTGAGTCAAGGCATTTCACGTTCCACGAGTTGCTAGAAAGGGTTTCATTTTTTAGAAAAGACTTTATTTATTTATTCATGACAGAGAGAGAGAGAGAGAGAGAGAGAAAGAGACAGAGACACGGGCAGAGGGAGAGGGAGAAGCAGGTTCCATGCAGGGAGCCCGAGGTGGGACTCAATCCTGGGTCTCCAGGATCACACACCAGGCTGAAGGCGGCGCTAAACCACTCGGCCACCCGGGCTGCCCTAGAAAGGGTTTCAGATCTTAGTGTGTCCACAAGGGTGCTGGTGACATTTTGAGTAGGAAATTCCCTATTAACATGCAACTGTCCTGAGCTTGGCATCAGGTTCATTCTCTCTCAGCCTCAACCCCTAGTAATTGCCACAACACTCTCCAGGCATACATGTAGCTCCCAAACACACCACATTTCCATAGGCTACCTGGATGGAGGCAGAAGCATACCCACATAAGAAACACTTGTAAACCTTATCCAAAGTGTCAAGGTTCTGAGAACCAAAGCAGACCAAGGTCTTGGAAACCAGAGAAAGATGGAGAAACTGGCTCCATCACTAGAGTGGTCACTGAAGAGGCAGAGATATGGAACAGAAGAAGGACATTAGTGAAAAAGGGAAGAGGGTCTGAAAAATCCCATAGCTCAATAATATTGAAATAATGATAGTTCCTTAATTTTTATGTATCTATCAGGGTTACTTCCTATAATGGCCGTAGGGATATGGGTGAAGAGTCTGCAGCAGAGTTTCTCAAGCTGAGCACTGTTGACATTTTAGGCTAGAGAGGTCGTGCTTGTGGAAGGCTATCTATTCTTTTGTAGGATGTGTAGCACATCCCCAGCCTCTACATGCTCCAGGCCAGCAGCGCATCCAATTGTAAAACCTAAAAACATCAGAGCTCAAAATATCCTCGGGAGCAGTGCAGGGAAGAAATCCCCCAAGGTTGACGACCATTGGTACACAGGATCTCTTTATATTATGTCTGCAAGGCTTTTGTAAACGTAAATGCATTTTTTCTCATTGAACACACACCAATACAGGAGCAAAGCAGTTAGTTTTAAAGCTGCCTCGGTACAGTAAAATGACCTACAAGGATAAAACTAGGCAATGGATTAATAATAGTTTTTGACGGGCTTCATTGATAAGGAGATAACATACAAATGTACTTTGAAAATAAGAGTCATTCAAATCAGGAGCGACCCGGTGGCGCAGTGGTTTAGCGCCGCCTGCAGCCTGGGGTGTGATCCTGGAGACCTGGGATCCAGTCCCACGTCGGGCTCCCTGCATGGAGCCTGCTTCTCCCTCTGCCTGTGTCTCTGCCTCTCTGCCTGCCTCTCTCTCTCTCTCTCTCTCTCTCGTTCTACCTCTGAATAAATTTTTTAAAAAAAGAGTCATTCAAATGCAAGATATTGATAGCCTTCAGCATAGGAGTGGTCTTAATAATTATGTACAATTTTTGGAAATTCTGTAACATGTTTAGACGTATCAAGAATTTATCAGGGAGCCACCCCCTGTTCTCCTGGCCTCATGAAGCACGACTTCCATCACTTGTGCAAGATCCACATGAGCGAGAAAGGGGAATAATTTTAGTTGCTGAGGGTCTTCCACTAAAGAATATTAAGTATCATTGAACACCAATAAAAAATAAATTTATTATTAAAAAAAAGAATATTAAGTATCCCTCCTACATGGTGGCTCCTCCAGTAATATTCCTGGTGGCTCCTCCAGGAATATTAAGTATCATTGAACACCAATAAAAAATAAATTTATTTATTCCTCCAGGAATATTAAGTATCATTGAACACCAATAAAAAATAAATTTATTATTAAAAAAAGAATATTAAGTATCCCTCCTACATGGTGGCTCCTCCAGTAATATTCTAAGTATCATTGAACACCAATAAAAAATAAATTTATTTATTTTTTTAAAAAAAAGAATATAAAGTATCCCTCCTACATGGTGGCTCCTCCAGTAAAATTGCTAGGATTTTTAGCAAGCAAAAAGTAACCTTCTGCTCAACAAATACCAACCATAGAAATAGAATTGTCGAGAAGCTTTTATACTTTGTTCAGATACAGGCAGTTGAAGTAGTAATGAGAAAGCCCACTTGCTAAAGGATGAGGTTGTGGGAAAGGCCAGGGGAGAGCACACCCTGCTTCTGGAGACAGCTGTATGGCAAAGGCTGTAGAAGACAGAGAAACTCGTGAACTGGAGCTTCCTCCTTGTCTGGATGATGCTTTGAGAAATTAACCATGATGTCTTGGCTCCCCCAGGAGTGAGAAACAGAGGGCCAACAAGAGGTAGAACGCAGGCAGTACAGAGCTACCTCTTCTATGGCCATTGACACGAGATCCATCAGGGGAGTGTCTACTGAGGTAGAAGAAGGGGGAGAAATGGGTGGGTGGGCACTGTTTTCTTGTGCGCACTGTACTCTGATAGTTAGGCCTGAGGTTTAAAGTCCTGGATGTTAAGCATGTTTCACTCACTCACAAAAGGGTACTCACAACTAGCATAGATTAGCCGGTATGGTTAGGGATGTGAGGAAAAGCGCTCCTACTGCAAGGGCTTCCAGATTCCATGACTCTTCCCAGAAGTGCAGGAGTGTAGTGCTAAGACCCTTCAACACCAAGGTCATAGTGTCTTGAGCCAACAGAAGATTCAAAACCAAAGAAGTAGAGGCATACTTCCTGAGATGCCTCAATTGGCTCACAACATTCCATACCCCACCTGAGAACAGACCCAGGACAGTCGGAAGGGCAAAGGGCTTCTAGATGTCATGTGGTTTGTCCACAGTTCTTGTCAGGAGGGTCTCTAATCCCTGTCCTGATATGAACTTCATTGTCTCCAAGCAAAGAACACCCTCTTTAATTTTATCAGCTGTGGAGTCACCTGGGTGATTATTAAAAATCCTTAGTTTGGGGATCCCTGGGTGGCTCAGCGGTTTAGCGCCTGCCTTTGGCCCTGGGCGCGATCCTGGAGTCCCAGGATCGAGTCCCATGTCGGGCTCCCGGCATGGAGCCTGCTTCTCCCTCTGCCTGTGTCTCTGCCTCTCTCTCTCTCTCTCTCTCTCTCTCTCTGTCTATCATGAATAAATAAACATAATCTTTAAAAAATAAAAAATACAATAAAAAATAAAAATTTTTAGTTTATCTGCAACACAAGCCTTCTCCGGGCCCTGGGACATGAGAGCAAGGCCCAAGTCTGTGCTGCATTGGGAGCCCCTGTATTCCTGCCATGTGGCCTGTCTGGGCACTCAGTGAGCCTTGGGAAATGGACGGATGGATTGATAGATGGATGGAATGGAGAAATTATATCTCAAGAGAGACAAGCCGAGAAAGTAAATTGAGCCATGACCAAATGGGAAAGGGGGGGAAAGGAGGGAGGTTGCTTCTCCCAAATCATTGTTTACTCAACACAGCTATTCAGACAACGCAATGACAGCCGAGGTCTCCAGCAGCAGAGCATCCCTGAATACAGCGAGATAGGGGTGGGCCCAGAGGAAGTGTAAATGTGAGGGAAGTTGGTACTGAAATGGAAGTAACACGAGGCCTGATTGTACAGGCTAATTCAGTACTAATTTACTTAGCACCCAAAAGATACAAATTCCTCCCATTCGTGGGTTATGTACTCCTAGTGTGACTTCTCCCTGGTCTTTCTACCCAATGTGACCACACTGAATGTCTTCTAAGATTTACACGGAATGAAAAATTAAGCAACAAGCAGCTACCGAGCTGAAATTGTCTTTATGTTAAGTTTGTTTTGATGTACTAAGTAAACTGAAATGCCTAAAATCTTCAAAGCTCTCATCATAAGATGAAAATCCTAAAATTATGTATAGTGATGGATGTTAACTAGACTTTGTGGTGATCATTTTCCAGTCTATACAAATATCACTTGTATGTTGTTCACCCGAAACTAATGTAATGTGGTAGGTCAATTTCACTTGAATTAAAAAAAAGTAAGTAAATGAAATGCCAGGAGCACAACTAAACAGAAATCTTACATTTTCAAGATTGTAAATATAGGGGGGGGGTCTGATAGAATTATTGGAATTTGTTTCAATAATCATTTTGTTCAACTCTTTTACAAAGTACTAATATGTGTACATATCCTAATGGCTTCTCAAGCAAATCCCTGAAAAGGTAAAAATGTCCACTCCCTTTCCTCAAGTGTAGAAGGCCCTGGATTTATACTAATCCTCTACAATTTGGCTCCACTGCCATTTCTCATCAAGGGCGCCAGACACTGGATCCAACTGCATCCAAGGGGTGGTAAGAATCAGCCTCTTGTTTCTGGAAATCAAAGGACTAAATAGGAGCGGGGCTGCTGCTTTACAAGCACAAGACCATCAGTCCCCTTACTGTGGACACGACAGCACGTTGTCCCTTTTAGATCACAAGACTTATCCTTGAATAATTAGGCAGAGGAAGAAATCGGTTCCATGCCCTACACTGTGCAGCCCAGAAAAAAAAAAAAAAGCCATGCCTCAGTAAGACTTCTCCCTCTCTTGCAAAAGTATAAATTACCCTAAAGCCAAAGTACATTTCCCAACTTACTTGGGAAGTAGATTAGACTTTACCCTTAGATTATATTTCCCTAGAAACAACCCTCAACATTTAAAAATTTCTGTGAAACTATTTTACTAAATCTGGCCTAAATCTTATTGTAATAACTTGAAAACACCTAGTTGCCATCTTCTTCAAATTCATAAGAAATCTTCATGTAACCTGGTCTAAAGAAATCAGAACTTCCTGTCCTGTCATTGAAATTTTTTCACATCTTTTCTGCTTAAAAAAAAAATCCAGGAGTCAGAGGCTCCTGGGTGGCTAAGTCGGTTAAGTGACCATCTCTTAATTTAAGCTCAGGTTATGATTTCAGGATCATAAAGTAGAGCCTTGGGTCAGGATCCATGCTCAGCAGGGTCTGCCTGAGATTCTCTCTCTCCCTCAGCCCTTCTTCCCACTTGCTCTCTCTGTCTGAAATACATAAATCTTTTTTTAAAAACTCCAAGTAGTAGCAAGAAAACCACTTGATATCAAGATTTAAGTAAGGACATTGAACGAGTTGTCTTGTTCTTGTCACATTTGGTCCACTTTCCTATCATGGCTCCCAGTCCTGGCTTCCTCGGTGTGGGCGTGATGCTGTGTGAGGCTGTGTTCCCTGTCACCTTGATCCCAGCAGGCTTTGGGACAGGTTCAAGTCTGTGCATTCAACCGCAGCCGTGCAGCTCCCCAGGCCGGCCTCAGTAGACCACGATGCACAGAGGTTTCTACTTCTCACCCCTTTGCCTTGGGCTGCCCTGTCAGCTCCTTCTCCTTCACTCCTTGGCAGCATCTGCAGCAACTGGTGGAGCTTTCCAGTCACTTCGACTTCAGAAAGAGTTGAGGGCAGTGGGATTGGAACTGGGATCAAAGCTGTCTTCCTGCCTCTGGCACACAGCTCCTCTCCCTCCAGCAGTGGCGGCCTAAGCGGGGTGCTCCACTGATTTACTTACTCCCTCTGCACACTCCTCCCCCCGACCCCGCTTGTCTCCCCTTCTTTCCCCCCACCGCTCCATTCTCGCTCCTCTAGGAATGGCAAGGAAGAGGGGAGAGGGCTGTGGGCATCTACAGAAGGAAACAGCAAAGTTCCTTATCCTTAGCCAGGGCTCTTTGCGGACCGCCCCCCCCCCTGCCGCCCTGGCTGTTCTGCTGTTGGGGGTCCTCTCCTCTGCTGTGGTGGGCATCCTCAGGTTCTCCATTCAGAGCACCTGTGGGGCCCCTGGGGACCTGCCTGCGGACCTCCACAGGGAGGAGGGGATCTTCCCTGACGTGGGCGATGCACTCTCACCACCTCCCTCCATCCCACCCACTCCCAGGCCTCTAGTGGTGCTCTCCCAGCCTCACGTCACCCCCTCCTCCTTTCCCTGCAGTGGGTTCTCAGCCCCAAAGGCAGGGGGTCCCTCCAGCTCCCTCCTGCAGCCTCTACTTGGTCCCAGGAACACACTGCAGGGCAGACTGCTTGCAAAGCTCTCCTCTCTCAACCCAGTCACTGGAGCTTGAATCAGCCTTCCACCTTTAGACTTCTCCAGCTACAAGGCAGGCTCCGTTTCTGTTCATGGTACCTACGCCCTCAGGCACTGGGCTCACCATCATGCACGTTGGGGAGCATCTGATGGGGAAATAATATGCCAGTCTCTCTTCTACAGACAGCTCCACTCTCTGTGAGCGGTTCTCTGCCTGATGTGAGGTAGACAGGGACACGAGCGAAGGTATCACTCAAAGCGCATGATTGCTAGTGTGGCAGGTACCACAGCTCATCAGAACGGACACAGTTGTCAGCACCCCACCTGGCTGCATGGTGCATATGCGCTGGAACCCATGCCCACCCGGTCCTGTCCTGTGGGGGAAGGGAGTGGAAACGCCACAGCCCTCTGCAGGCCCACAGCCCCTGCCCCTCTGACCCTCCAGCTCTCTCTCCCACTGCCTGCTTGGGTGAAGGTGACTAGACCAGTTCAGCTGTCCCATCTGTCCTGCGTGGACACAGCCAGGACCTCTCTCCAGGAAAAACAGCCTCTTGCATAGTCAGTCAAGGGTGTCCTGGATCAAGGATATGCCAACCATTGGTTGCCAAGTATGCCAAAGCATCCTCGGGAGATCCTGAGCTCTGTATCACTGGAGGAGGTCAAGCTTGATGTAAGAGATATTGTAGTAAGGACTGGGTAAAAGGCAGAATGAAAGCGAAACTATTCATTATTCTCTTTATGATTTGATTATCTTTAGTGAGTTACTTTTTACTGTTCAATTCTGTACATCTTGGTGTCTTCGGATTCTCTACAATATTCATAAAATCAGTAATGAGGAAAAATAAGTAATAAACAGTAATATTCCAGATCTGGATCCCTGAAGCCATCCCAGAAATGGATATTTGCCACTGGGCTAGTCTGCTAGGGCTGCTGTAGCAAACACTACAGACCCTGTGGCTTGAACGACAGAAATGTAATTTCTCACAGTGCTGGAGGCCAGAAGCCTGAGATCAGGGTGTGGTCAGGGCTGATTTCTTCTGAGGCTTCTTCCTTTGGCTTGTGGATGGCTGTCCTCTCCTGTCACACCTGGGCTTTCCTCTGGGCACATCTGTGTCCTCATCTCTTCTTCTTGTAAGAACACCATTCATATTGGGTGAAAACCCACCTATATGACCTCATCTTACATGAATTATCTCTTTAAGGGCCCTATCTCCAAATACAATCACATTCTCAGCTACCAGGGGTTAGGACTTGAGCATAAGAATTTTCAGGGAATGCCATTCATCCCATAGCAGCTATCTCCAGGGTTTATTTTGTCCCTCACTGGCACCAAAAGACCATTTGGGGCAGAAGAGTTAAAATCTGAGGTAGTTGCCAAGCTGCTAGTGTGTTCCATCCTCCCTCATGCTGGAGAGAGGCAGTGTCTCTACAAAGTTGTTTTCAATCTTGTCTTGCATTTTGTGGTGCCCTTTCCCACAGGGGAAGCCTGTTTTTGTAAGGATGCAGGCTTCCTTATGGCAGCACATGGAGAATGGGGCTCAGCCATTGAACTGCATCCTAAACACATCCTTATTCATTAGGCAGCCCTCATCACTCACCCTCCTGACAGCAGTGTTGCTGGCACTCATACTGCCTGGCAGCAAGATCAGCCCTTCCCTCCACTGAGGACATCCTGCCAAAAGCCATGTCCTCCTGGAACATTTTCCCCTTGAAGGCTGCTTCTGGCTAATCCAGCTTCAGCTTAAATGCTGTCTCTTTTTTTTAGAATGGCTACACCAGCTTCCATTCCCTCCAATAGTGTAAGAGGGTCCCCTTTCTCTGCATCCTCACAAACATCTGTCGTTTCCTGACTTGTTAATTTTATGGAACTTTTTCAAAAATTTGACGATAGAGCTACCCTACGACCCAACAATTGCACTACTAGAGATTTACCCCAAGGATACAAATATAGTGATCTGAAGGGGCACCTGCACCCCAAAGTTTATAGCAGCAATGTCCACAATAGCAGACTATGGAAAGAGCCCAGATGTCCATCAACAAATGAATGGATAAAGAAGATGAGATACACACACACACACACACACACACACACACACACACAATGCAATACTATTCAGGCATCATTTAAAAAAAGAGAGAGAGATTTTGCCATTGGATGGAACTAGAAGATATTATGCTAAGTGAAATACGTTAATCATAGAAAGACAGTGATTATATGATATCACTTATAATCAGAATTTAAGAAACAAAACAGAAGATCATAGAAGAAGAGTGGGAAAAATAAAACAAGACAAAATCAGAGAGGGAGACAAACCATAATAGACTCTTAATCATAGGAAACAAACTGAGGGTTGCTGGAATGAAGGGGGAATGGGAACATGGGGTAACTGGGTGATACACTATATGTTACTTATTTGAAGTTAAATTAAAAAATAAATAAACAAACAACATTTCTTTGAATCAGAGAGGCCTTCCCCTGATGGCTCAACATAAAGAAGTCCCCACCCTACCCTATAGTTAACAGTCTAGTACTTCCCTTTCCTTCCTAACATGTTTGCCACCAATATCTCCATTGGTCCTTTGGAACATTTCCTAAGGACATTCACAACAGTCAACCATGTTGCCCATTTAGAGTTTGGGAAATTTTGTGCACCACAGGCCTAGCAAGTGCTGTCCTCTCTGTCTCTTGCAATGTACTATTTATTGCTGCTTTTTCATGCTACTTTACATGAGTAAATGTGTGAGTATGTAGACAGTAGTGGCCCCATGGGATGATCTGGGGAGGCTTTATCCTATCACTATTTCCATCAGTACCTCTCTCATGGCAGTCTGTGTACATGGGTGAAGTTAATGAGAAGGAAGCTGGCTGCCAAAATGTAACTTCTCCTGAAGTCCCTCATGGCCTCTCCATCCATCAACAGACAAAATCTGAAGCCACCCCTGAGACATTCCCATTGACTGAAAACCAAAGGGAATGTCTCCTATGCTAGTAATAGCTATTTTGCTCCAGCATCAGCATGTTCGTTTTAAAATTTTATTTTCTAATAATATTGTGCTTTCTTTAGTATCGGACCCTTCCTCATAGTTATCTTGAGCTTGAATTAATTATTTGGAAAACTTCACTAAATGCTCCAATCAAAAGACATAGGGTATCAAAATGAATTTTTAAAAAAAGACCGGGCAGCCCTGGTGGTGCAGCGGTTTGGCGCCGCCTGCAGCTTGGGGTGTGATCCTGGAGACCTGGGATCAAGTCCCACATCGGGCTCCCTGCATGGAGCCTGCTTCTCCCTCTCCCGCTGTCTGTGTCTCTGCCTCTCTCTGTGTGTCTATGAATAAATAAATAAAATCTTTAAAAAAAAAAGACCCATCTTTATGCTGCCTCCAAGAGAGTCATTTTAGACCTAAAGACACTTGCAGATTGAAAGTGAGGAAATGGGAGAACATTTATCATGCAAATGAATGTTGAAAGAAAGCTGGAATAGCCATACTTATATCAGACAAAGTAGGTTTTTTTTAAAGATTTTATTCATTTATTCATGAGAGACACAGAGAGAGAGAGAGGCAGAGACACCGGCAGAGGGAGAAGCAGGCTCCACGCAGGGAGCCCGACCTGGGACTCAATCCCAGGTCTCCAGGATCACACCCTGGGCTGCAGGCGGCACTAAACCGCTGCACCACTGGGGCTGCCCCAAAGTAGATTTTAAACCAAAGACTGTAATAAGAGGTGCAGGGCACTATATCATAATAAAGAGGACTATCCAACAAGAAGATCCAACAATTTTAAGTATTTATGCACCCAACTTGGGAGCACCCAAATATATAACACAACTAATAACAAACATAAAGGAACTCATTAATAATAATACAATAATAGTAGGGAACTTTAACACTTCTCTTACATCAATCAATAGACCATCTAAGCAGAAAATCAACAAGGAAACAATGGCTTTGAATGATACATTGGACCAGATGGAGTTAAGAGATATATTCAGAGCATTTTATCCTAAAACAGTAGAATACACATTCTTTTCAAGTGCACATGAGACCTTCTCCAAAACAGATCACATACTGGGTCACAAATCAGCCCTCAACAAGTACAAAAAGATTGAGATCATACCATGCATATTTTCTGACCACAACACTATAAAACTTGAAGTCAACCACAAGAAAAAAAATTGGAGGGGGATCCCTGGGTGGCTCAGCGGTTTAGCGTCTGCCTTTGGCCCAGGGCGCGATCCTGGAGTCCCGGGATCGAGTCCCACGTCAGGCTCCCGGCAAGGGCTTGCCTCTCCTTTCTCCTGTGTCTCTGCCTCTCTCTCTCTGTCTATCATAAATAAATAAATCTTAAAAAAAAATTGGAAAGACCACAAATACATAGAGGTTAAAGAACATCCTACTGGGCAGCCGCGGTTTCGCGCCACCTGCAGCCCAGGGTGTGATCCTGGAGACCCTGGATCGAGTCCTACATCGGGCTCCCTGCGTGGAGCCTGCTTCTCCCCATGCCTGTGTCACTGCCTTTCTCTGTGTCGTTCATGAATAAATAAATAAAATCTTTAAAAAAATACATCCTACTAAAGAATGAATGAATCAACCAGGAAATTAAGAAATTGAAAAATGCATGCAAAACAAATAAAAATGAAAACATGGTAGTCCAAAAGTCTCAGATGCAGCAAAAGTGGTCATGAGAAGGAAGTTTATAGCAATACAAGCCTACCTCAAGAAGCAAGAAAAATCTCAAATAAGCAACCTAACCTTACACCTAAAGGAGGTAGAAAAAGAACAACAAATGAAGCCTAAAGCTAGCAGAAGAAGGGAAATGATAAAGATTAGAGCACAAATAAATGATACTGAAACAAAAATCCACAGTAGAATATATCAATGAAACCAGGAGCTGATTCTTTGAAAAAATTAATAAAATTGATCGACCCTTAGCCAGACTTATCAAAAAGAAAAGAGAAAAAAAAACCTCAAATAAATAAAATCACAAATTAGAGAAGAGAAATAACAACCAACACCACAGAAACACAATTATAAGAGAATATTATGAAAAATTATATGCCAACACATTGGACAATCTGGAAGAAATGGATAAATTCCTAGAAGCATATAAACTACCAAAACTGAAACAGGAAGAAATAGAAAAATTGAACAGACTAATGACCAGCAAAGAAATTAAATCAGTAATCAAAAATATCCCAACAAACAAAAGTTCAGTTCCAGGTGGCTTCCCAGGGGAATTCTACCAAACATTTAAAGAAGAGTTAATACCTATCCTCCCCAAACTATTCCAAAAAATGGAAATGGAAGGAAAACTTCTAAATTCATTCTATGAGGCCAGCAATACCCTGATTCCAAAACCAGGCAAAGACTCCACTATAAAAGAAAACCACAGGCCAATATCTCTGATGAACATTTATGCAAAAATTCTCAACAAAATACTGGCAAATCATATCCAACAGTACATTAAAAGAATCATTCACCATGATCAAGTGGGATTTATTCCTGGGTTGTAAGAGTGGTTCAGTAGTCACAAATCAATGTGATCCACCACACTGATAAAAGAAAGGATAAGAACCATATGATGATATAGAAAAAGCATTTGATATAGCACAGCCTCCCTTCATGATAAAAACCCTCAGCAAAGTAGGGAGAGAGGGAATATACCTCAACATCATAAAGGCCACATACAAAAAACCGACAGCTAATATCATTCTCAATGGGGAAAAACTGAGAGCTTTTCCTCTATAGTCAGGAATCAGACTTGGATGTCCAATCCCAGCACTGTTACTTAACATAATACTGGACTACCTAACCTCAGCAATCAGACAACAGAAGACAATAAAAGGCATCCGAATTGGCAAGGAAGAAGTCAAACTTTCACTATTTGCAGATGACATGATATTCATTTTAGAAAACCCAAAAGACTCCACCAAAAAATTGATAGAACTGATACATGAATTCAGTAAAGTTGCAAGATACAAAATCAATGTACAGAAATCTGTTGCATTTCTGTACACCAATAAAGAAGCAGAAGAAAAAGATATCAAAGAATTGATCCCATTTACAGCTGTACCAAAAACCGTAAGATACCTGGGAATAAACCTAATCAAAGAGGTAAAAGATCTGTACTATGGATCTCTTATGAAAGAAACTGAAGAAGATACAAAGAGATGAAAAGCATTGAAAGAACAATTAGACATTAAAATGTCTATACTAAAAAAATAAAAATTAAATAAAATAAAATGTCTATACTACCCAAAGCAATCTACACATTTAATGCAATCCCTGTCAAAGTACCACCAGCATTTTTCACAGAGCTAGACCAAACAATCCTAAAATTTGTGGGGAACCACAGAAAACCCTACATAGCCAAAACAATCATGAAAAAGAAAAGGAAAGCTGGAGGCACCACAATTCTGGACTTCAAGTTATATACAAAGCTACAGTGATCAAGACACATAGATCAATGAAACAGAATAGAAAACCCAGAAATGAATCCACATATATGGTCAACTAGTCTTCGACAAAGCAGGAAAGAATATCCAATGGAAATAAAGTCTCTTCAACAAATGGTGTTGGGAAAACTGGACAGCAACATGCAAAAGAATGAAACTGGACCACTTTTTTTACACCATACACAAAAATAAATTCAAAATGAGGGGCGCCTGGTTGACTTCGGGGATTGGGCATCCAACTCTTGATTTTGGCTCGGGCTATGATTTTGGGGTCATGGAATCAAGCCCTACATTGGGTTTCACAGTCAGCATGGAGTCTGCTTGAGGTTCTCTCTCTCCCTTTTCCTCTGCTCCTCCTCCTGTTTGTGCTCTCTTCATTAATTAATTAATTAAAAATTAATTAATTTTGAGATTTAAAAATCTTAAAAAACCTAAATTCAAAATGGATGAAACACCTAAATGTGAGACAGGAAACCATCAACACTCCTGAGGAGAACATAGGCAGTAACCTCTTTGACATTGACCATAGGAACTTCTTTATTTTTTTTTTAGATTTTATTTATTTATTCATGAGAGACACAGAGAGAGAGGTAGACATAGGCAGAGGGAGGAGAAGCAGACTCCATGCAGGAGCCCAATGCGGGACTTGATCCCAGAACTCCGGGATCACATCCTGAGATGAAGGCAGACGCCCAACCACTGAGTCACCCAGGTGTCCCAACAACTTCTTACTAGGTATGTCTCCTGGGTCAAGGGAACCAAAAGCAAAAATGAACTATTGGGATTTCAAGATAAAAAGATTCTGCACAGCAAAGGAAACAATCAACAAAACTGAAAGGCAACCTTCAGGATGGGAGAAGATATTTGCAAATGATAAATCTGATAAAGGGTCAGTATACAAAATCTATAAATAACTTAGAAAACTCAATACCCAAAAAACAAATAATCCAGTTAGAAAATGGGCAGAAGATATGAATACACTTTTCCAAAGAAGACATTCAGATGGCTAACAGGCACACAAAAAGATGCTCAACATCACTCATCATCAGGGAAATAGAAATCAAGACTGTGATAAGATACCACCTCACACCTGTCAGAATGGCTAAAATTAACAACATAAGAAACAACAGGTGTTGGTGAGGATGTAGAGAAAAGGGAACCCTCTTACACTGTTGGTGGGAATGCAAACTGGCGCAGCCACTGTGGGAAACAGTATGGAGGGTCCTCAAAAAGTTAAAAATAGAACTACCCTAAGACTCAGCAATTGCACTCTTAGCTATTTACCCAAAGAATACAAAAATACTGATTTGAAGGCATACGTGCACACCAATGTTTGTAGCATTATCAACAATAGCCAAAGGAATCCCTGGGTGGCTCAGTGGTTTAGTGCCTGCCTTTTCAACCCAGGGCCTGATCCTGGAGACTCGGGATTGAGTCCCGCATCAGGCTCCCTGCATAGAGCCTGCTTCTTCCTCTGCCTATGTCTCTGCCTCTCTCTCTCCTCTGTGTCTTTCATGAATAAATAAATAAAATCTTTAAAAAAAACAATAGCCATATTATGGAAAGAGCCCAAATGTCCATTGACTGATGAATAAAGAAGATATGGTATATATAGACAATGGAATATTACTCAGCCAAAAAAAATGAATGAAATCGGGGCAGCCCGGGTGGCTCAGTGGTTTAGCGCTGCCTTCAGCCCAGGGTGTAATCCTGGAGACCTGGGATTGAGTCCCAGGTCGGGCTCCCTGCGTGGAGCCTGCTTCTCCCTCTGCCTGTGTCTCTGCCTCTCTATGTGTCTCTCATGAATAAATAAATAAATATTTTAAAAAATGAATGAAATCTTGCCATTTGCAGTGATGTGGCTAGAGCTAGAGTGTATTATGCTGAGCCAAATAGGTCAGAGAAGACAAATACCGTATGATTTCACTCATATGTGGAATTTAAGAAAGAAAACAGATAAACATAGGGAGAAAAAAAAGGGGGGCAAATCAGAAAACAGACTCATAACTATAGAAAACAAACTGATGGTTACCAGAGGGGAGGTGGGTGGGGTGATGGGTTAAATGGGTGATGGCGATTAAGGAGGGTGATGAGCACCAGCTATTGTATAGAAAGTGATGAATCACTAAATTCTACACCTGAAACTGATATTACACTGTTTTTTAACTAACTGGAATTTAAATAAAAACTTGAAAAAATTATCCCAAAGAGCTCAATCTGATATTTTATTAAAGTAATAATAGATTGAAATGGAAATTGTTAATAAAATGGCTTTGCTTAAAGTAACCCATAGTGTAGGTTAGAAATCCAAACTGATGAATAAATATATACAACTAGTATGTGTCTCTTCATCTGTGAAGCCAAACATGAAATCTAAAGATTCAATCCAATTTCACATTTATTGAGCACTTATTATGAGCCAAGTATATGCACAGCAGGCAGCTAAGCTGCTATGAATATTCTTGTCCACGTATTTTCCATATGCGTTCTTTTTCTTGAGGATTTACCCAGGAGTGAAATTCCAGGGCATAGAGTATACATATGTTAGCTTTGGTAACTCTTTCCTTATCCTATCTTATATTGTACATTTTGATTCCTTTTATGCACAGAGCCCATCTCTTTGAAATGTTTTGAGTGCTGTAGTGACTGTGTGCTTCATCCATTGCACAGGCTTTCAATCCTTTAACAATTACCCAAAGATAACTGGTTCCATTAGCAGGATATGTCATCTAGAACTATGTCGATCCTGTTCTGATCTGAATACCTTAAGGCTTTGCTCTGTGACCAAAACCCAACTCTTGTGTATCACCAGCCAGCTCACTCTCTTGAATTTAAGAGCAAGCAATGAAAAAACAAAAACAGAATTTCAGGTCATATTATATCCCCCAACATCTAAAAGACAACATAAATTTATGCTCCAAGGACAGCAAGCTAGCACTTTTATTTGCATGTGCTGCACTGAGTTTACCATTTTCATCTGCACGAGCAAGCCTATCCCCATAACAGCATTGTTGACAAGACTTTCCTGTCTAAATAGAGTCTGTGTTGATTCCTGATCAACAACGGTCTTGCTTCTTAAGTTTGTAGACATGAAATCCTACACTTCAGCTCCCTAAGCTGGTCTGATACTATGCTCACTTGAAAAGCATGTTCTTGCATAGGGAGTGGTTGTGGTCAGCCTTAATGTCTGGTCCTTTAATGAAATCAATGTTAATGATAAAGACCAGTGCCATCTCGTGAAACTTTCTGCAGTAATGGAAATGTTCTCTCTCTGTGCTGTCAAGTATGGCAGATGCTAGACAGGTGACTACGGAGCCCCTGAAAGAGCAGCATGTGATGAGAAACTGCGCCATCCAGTGCTAAGTGCTAATAGTTAATGCAACTTCAATAACCAGAAAACAGAACTACAAATCAGCCCCAAATACTCTGGAAACTTTAACATCAATCATCATAGGTAATTTAATTTTTGTTTTCCGAACTCCTAAAACAGAGGCGCAATGTTTAAGCTGTGACACTTCTGCAAATTTAGCAAGTCGCCAAGTTCTTTAAGTCCAAGGCTTGCCAATCAGACGACTGAAAATTTAATCTAATTTCAAGTTTCAAGGTGACATACCTGTTCCACAGAGTTCAACTTGAATCGTAGTCACCAGGAAATTAGGCCATAATGTTCTTTCAGAGTGGAAAATACAAGGCAAACAGAGAAAGGAAAAAAGAAAACAAACTCCGCCCTCCACTTAAAGCTGCCTTAGCCATTCTGTGATCTGGATTAGAATATCAGAGAAACAAGCAAGCCACCACCTAGAAGGTTTCATGATTAAACCCCATTATTTGATGGGACGCCTGGGTGGCCCAGCCGTCGAGCGTCTGCCTTCACCTCACATCTGCCTTCAGCTCAGGTCATGATCCGGGAGACCTGGGATCTAGTCCCACATCGGGCTCCCTGCAAGGAGCTTGCTTCTCTCTCTGCCTGTGTCTCTGCCTCTCTCTGTGTGTGTCTCTCATGAGTAGATAAATAGAATCTTTAAAAAAATCCATTATTTTGGTTAATACTGAGATAGAAGCAACCTATCCCCTGTCAGTTATTTACGAAAATCTATTTGGAAAACAGATTAGTTGTCCTTTCTGAACTCTACCTCCAGAGAATGTTTCCTCTGCTGACTCAAAGCCAATGTTTCCTCTCCCGCCCCTCCTGTCGTTGCCGGGCTGAGGGCACTGTGGAAAGAACAGAGCCCTCTCTAGACGTTTCCCTTCGCTCCAACTTTCCATCTTCAGAGCTAAGATAGCTGGCTCCTAGATAGGCTATCTTAATTTGGAAAACAAGCATCACCCCTTTCTATCTCTGGTGAACAACGGATGCCCTTCCAAGGGCCTCACCTGACTCTCACCTGCACAGATAAACATCCGGGGAGTGCTTCCACTTCAAAGGGAATCCTGTTGGTCTGCCCTAAGCTCTGGTGGTGGTGTAAATTCAAAGTTCATGATACAGAACAGTGCTGTCCAATGGAGCATTCTGTGATGATAGAAATGTTCTACATCTGCACTATCCAACACGGTAGCCACCAGACATAGGTAGCTATTGACCGCTTGAAAGGGGGGCTAGTGCTGATGAGAAATGAAATGTTCTATTATTTTCTGTAGACTAGTGAGGCACCTGGGTGGTTCAGCTGGTTAAGCATCTGCCTTTGGCTCAGGTCGTGATCCCAGGGTCCTGGATTGAGCCCGCATTGGGCTCTCTGCTCAGCAGGGAGTCTGCTACTCCCTCTCCCTCTGCCTGCAGCTCTGCTTATTTGTGCTGTGTGTGTGTGTGTTAAATAAGATCTTAAAAAAAAAGAAACATGTGACTAGCAACTACATTAGTCAGTGCTGCTAGAACACAGTCATTAAGAGTTTCCTGCCATGAACTAGATCTACTGGATTATTTCTCTCACCCTCAACATGGCACCTTCACAGTCGCTGTTGTTATAATATCTCACACATGAGGGAACTGAGGATCTGGTGTTTAAGGCATTGGTGGCAATGGGAGGAAGGGAAGGTGTGTCACTTGAACCCTGTCTCCACCACACTGAACTGCATGGGTCTTCACTGGTCATCATGGGTCAAAACTGAAATTGCAACAAAGCCTCAGAGATGCTTTGAGGATTACCATAATGAGCAGAAGACAGTCTCCCCTAGTGGGCATTCTATGGATGCCAATAGAAGCCACCCCCCCCCCCAGGCAGGTGGCTGTCAGGGCTTTCCTCTCTACCACGCTGTCTCTTCCTGAATTCAGTCCCCAAATTCCACCTTGTTGCTTGAAAACCATGAATGGAAAAAATGAGATTGGGTGACCCTGATGTTAAATAGAAAACTTGGATTTTCAAAGCAGCCGTGAGAAAAAGATCAACAACTACACTTCTGCAACACTTTGAGAGTCCTGTCATTTCCCCCTCCTAGATGGGGTGATATTTTAGCAGAGAGGACCCATTTCTGTTTGGGAAGTCCACCTGAGGAAGCTTCTCTCCTCTCCCTCATCTTGGTGGCAAGGGTACAGGGTCAGGAAAAGTTGGATTAGAGGGAGAGGTGGCCCATCATTCTAGCAATTTCACTATTAGGTGAAATGGGAATTTCCCAGAAGGGAGAGCTCACATAACTTACCCCTGAAAACGAAGTCAGACTAGATGAAGTTATTTTGGGGAACGTTAGACTAGATAAAGTCCTCATGGGAAGCAAAAGCCAGTAGTTGGAAATTATAACAAAGCTAATTATTTGCATCAGAGAACAAAGCCATGTTAAAGACAAATGTGATTCGCTCTCCGTTTAGCCTTATTTTTTTAATAAATTAATTTTTATTGGTGTTCAATTTACCAACATACAGAATAACACCCAGTGCTCATCCCGTCAAGTGTCCGTTTAGCCTTAAACTTCATAAACATATCAAACGTTTCTCTTTTGCTCTTGCTTAATTAATCACTTATGTGACTAGAATTGAAGACAATAAAATGCTGAATTAAGCCATTTTGGGAAAAGAAGGAAATATCTTCCCTTTTGAATTATGATTTCCCAATGTTTGTTGTATCATTTTTTAAAGGTAGAGAAAAGAACAGTGCAAGTCCTTTATAGAAAATAACAGAGAAGGCAAAAGAGAAAGGTAGAAACCACTTGTAATTCCATCAGCATCACTGACCATTGTTAATGTTTTTCTAAATATTTGGAACATATTTTTCTTAGCCTTGGGTCTTTCTTTGCGTGTATGTGTGTGTGTGTGTGTGTGTGTGTGTGCATAAATACAGATAGATTTCTTCTTACTAAATAACTGGAAGTAGAACTGTAGGTACCAAGGCCTGGGGATAGGAAAATTGGGGGAATGGGCAGATGTTGTGTAAGGGTATAGCCTTGCAAGTGGAACATAAATAAATTCTGAAGATCTAATGTACAGTGTACTGATTGTAGTCAATAATAGTATATTGTCAACTTCAAAGTTGCTAGGAGACTAGATCTTAATTGTTTTCACCACAAAAAAGAAATGACAATTATGTGACATGACAGAGGTTTTAGCTAATGCTATATTGCAATATATCAATGTATCAAATCAGTACATGATACACCTTAAATTTACACACATACATTGATTATATCTCAGTAAAACACCGGGATTGTACTATTATGAAACTTTGTCATCTTCTCCCTTGAACTTCATAGTATATTTTGAATGTATTTCCACATCATTAAATATTCCTCTATGATATAGTTTTATTGATTGCCTAATGTGTTCATTTTATGGGCATAATCACATGCTTTTAAAACTAATTTTCTTTTTTTTACTGTAATAAAAATACTGTGATAAATATTCTGGAGGCTAGCAATTTTCTGCTCATTTGTAACAATACCTTCGGTATAAAATCTTAAAATTTAAATTCTGGGGTTCAAAGTTATGCAAAACTGTAAAATTTTGATACATGCTAATTTCCTTTTCAAAAGATATTATATCAGTGTACATATTTTCTGCAGCATAAGCATGTTCATTTTCCAGCATCCTGCACCAGATACCATGGTCCTCAAAACTCTTCTGGCTGTTCACACGGAATAGCAGTGTATGAATACTGCTTTGATTTGCAATTCTTTGTTTCATGTAAAGGGGAACGTTTTACATATTGAATAGCCATTTGTATTTCTTGTAAATTGCTTATTTGATCCTTGGCCCTTTTTTGTGCCAAAGTGTTCGTTTTTCTCAAATTTTTTGTGTTTGCACATCCTTTGTCAGTTATTAGTTCACCCCTTCAATTTGTTTTTGTTTTGTTTTGTTTTTTTTTAAGATTTTAGTTGGGACGCCTGGGTGGCTCAGCGGTTAAGCATCTGCCTTCAGCTCAGGGTGTGATCCCAGGGTCTCTGGATCCAGTCCCACATCAGGCTCCCTGCATGGGGCCTGCTTCTCCCTCTGCCTATGTCTCTGCCTCTCTCTGTGTGTCTCTCATGAATAAATAAATGACATCTTTTTTTTTTTAAAGATGAGAGAAAGAGAACATGAGAGAGAGCACATGAGCAGGGGAAGGGCAGAGGGGGAGGGAGAAGCAGGCTCTCTGCTGAGCAAGGAGCCCAATGCAGGACTCCATCCCAGGACCCCGGGATCATGACCTGAGCCAAAGGCAGAGGCATAATCGACTGAGTCACCCAGGCGCCCCTCTTCCCTTCAATTTGATATGTAATTTTGGGCAGCCCGGGTGGCTCAGAGGTTTAGCGCTGCCTTCGGCCCAGGGCATGAACCTGGAGACCCGGGATCTAGTCCCACGTCGGGCTCCATGCATGGAGCCTGCTTCTCCCTCTGCCTGTGTCTCTGCCCCCCTCTGTCTCTCTGTGCTTCTCATGAATAAATAAATAAAATCTTAAAAAAATAAATTTATGATATGTAATTTTCCTGGAAAGCAATCCTATATTTCATATTATGTAAACATACTTCAAATTCTTTCTTTTACTTTTCAACAATAATACCGAGCCGATGATGAGATGTTCTTGTTTTGTCTCATTGTAGTGACACTATCAGAATGGGCTGATGTAATGGTGGGAAAAACATGGACCCTTGTCTTCTTCCACAGGATCTTGTGAGTCATTTTAAATATAATGTATCTCAAGTTTACTAAAAATTCTTTTTATCAATAATCAATGTTGAGCTTTATCAATTGCCTTCTCAGTATCAGTGTAATCATTGGGTTTCTACCAATTGGTGTATTATACTAATACATTTCTTTACATTGATCCAATCCTTCTATAAACTCAGTTTGATTATTTTTAACATGCTACTGGACTTATTTTGCTACTTTTTCCCCTCAGATGTTTAGACCTATTTTCATAAGAAGAATAGCATGTGGGCTCCTTTTCAGGTGCTAAATCTTGAAGATTCTCTTTTTTTGTCATTATAACATCACCTTGAAAATCGTGCAAAAATATTTCCAACATTTTCTGTGTATAGAAATATTCAAGGAGGGTCAGCTCAGGTGGCTCAGCGGTTTGGCGACGCCTTCAGCCCAGGGTGTGATCCTGGAGACCTAGGATCGAGTCCCATGTCGGGCTCTCTGCACGGAGCCTGCTTCTCCCTCTGCCTGTATCTCTGCCTCTCTTTCTCTCTGTGTCTCTCGTGAATAAATAAATAAAATCTTTAAAAAAAAAAAAAAGAAAAGAAAAGAAAAATTCAACGGGCACCTGGGTGGCTCAGTTGTTGAGTGTCTGCCTTTGTTTTTTTTTTTAATAATTTTTTTTAAATTTTTACTTATTTATGATAGTCACAGAGAGAGAGAGAGGCAGAGACACAGGCAGAGGGAGAAGCAGGCTCCATGCACCTGGAGCCCGATGTGGGATTCGATTCCGGGTCTCCAGGATCGCGCCCTGGGCCAAAGGCAGGCGCCAAACCGCTGCGCCACCCAGGGATCCTGAGTGTCTGCCTTTGGCTCAGGTTGTGATCCCAGGGTCCTGGAATCGAGTTCCGCATTGGGCTCTCTGCAGGAGCCTGCTTCTCCCTCTGCCTATGTCTCTGCCTCTCTCTCTGTGTGTATCTCATGAATAAATAAATAAAATCTTTTTTAAAAAAATGAAATATTTGAAAAGCATAAAAATAAAAAATTTACAGGTAAATAATCTGGACCATGCATTTTTGGGGCAAGTTCTTTGAAAACTCCATTCCTTCCATTGTTTAGTTATTTCAGATTTAATACTTCTTTCTGAGTCCATTTAGATTCCCTACAGTTTCTGAGAAAGTCATTTCATTCATTCAGATTTTCCAGTATTTTCATTAGCTGTATAGACTATTTCCCAAAAAAAATCTATATTTGTTTCCATGTTTTATATATATGCTAGTGAATACATTAATTTTTTTCTTATTTTCCATTAGACTTGCCAGAAATTTTGCCATTTTTTGGTATTGTTTTTTCAAAGAACATGTTCTTAGATTTTTATTTCTATTCTTTCTGTGTTCTGATTTATCCATCTTATTTATATTTATCAAGTCCTTCTTCTAGTTGTTATACTTGTTTCGTTGTTCTGTTTGTAACTTTTTAAAAAAAGATTTTATTTATTCATTCATGAAAGACACAGAGAGAGAGAGAGAGGCAGAGGCACAGGTAGAGAGAGAGGCAGGCTCCATGCAGGGAGCCTGATGTGGGACTCAATCCCAGAACTCCAGGATCACCTGCTGGGCCAAGGCAGGCACTCAACCACTGAGCCATCCAGGCATCCCTGTTTGTAACTCTTGAATTGACTAGTAAGTAAGCTCATTTATTTTTAGTCTTAGTTAATAATGAAAATATCTGTGGCTGTGAATTTTCCTCTTATTTCTTTGGCCATGTGACATAGGAAGTGTAGACGTACAGTGATCTCATTATAATTCATTTTCTTTTTTTTTCTTTTTTTTATAATTCATTTTCAAAATAGTTATAGTTTTAATTTTTTCTATAACTCAGTAATTACTTAGAAAAGGATGAAATGTTTTATACATTTCTAAGTTCCTTTCAAATTTAACTAAATATATATGTGTATATATCTTATTTTAAATAGCATTCTTATTAATCTGAAGTATATTGATGCATTTTTAATCTTTGAATTTATAAGAGGAAGTCTGTACAACTTACCCACTAATATCCAAAGATATTTCATTCATAACTTCAAATAAGCATCTAACAATATTCTTATTTTTTTAACAATATTCTTTTAAAATGAATCACAAATGAATACTGTGCTCATAGGGTAAATTTCCTTTTTTACAATAAAAGCAATATAGATGATTTTCATATTGTTTTAAAGCAGATTTATCGGGGATCCCTGGGTGGTGCAGCGGTTTGGCGCCTGCCTTTGGCCCAGGGCGCGATCCTGGAGTCCCGGGATCAAGTCCCGCGTCGGGCTCCCGGTGCATGGAGCCTGCTTCTCCCTCCTCCTGTGTCTCTGCCTCTCTCTCTCTCTCTGTCTATCATAAAATAAATAAATAAATCTTAAAAAAAGCAGATTTATCATAATATTAAATAGCTATGAAACATACAATTTCTTAAGGTAGTAAGATTTTTATGTCAAGATAAAGCAAATTTCTGACTATGCACTGATGTACTCTTATGTTTGGATTTGTTTAACAACAACAAAAGACAATGTCAGATGTGCAGCCCAAAATGTCATGATTCAAAATGTCAACTTTTATAGGTCCAGCCAGGTGAATAGAAAGACAAAAGCTCAAGTGACAAATATGAGACACTGTTCATAACTTGATTTCAAATCCAAAGACACCATAAGTCACATATTACATAGAAAGTACTAAAAATAAATTAATTGTTAAATAGTGTTATAGAGGGATGCCTGAGTGGCTCAGTGGTTGAGGTATCTCCCTTCGGCTCAGAGTGTGATCCTGGGCTTCCAGGATTGAGTCCTGCATCAGGCTCCCCACGGGGAGCCTGCTTCTCCCTCTGCCTCTCCCTCCTCCCTCTGTCCCGGCCTCTCTCTGTGTGTCTCTCATGAATAAATGAATAAAATCTTAAAAAAAGATAAATAGCATCATGGAGATCTCAATAAAATAGATGGAAAACTGAACTGGACACTAGGATTATTGCCTCTCAAATACTATCTCTACTTTCTTATAACTTTTAATATCTTGCACAAATTTACTATGTACAAGTTTTAAGTAGTGAACTTTCAAAGGAGTCATCTTTATGTAATTTGCTTCATATAATGCTCATTTGAGCAGTTCCACATATAAGCCCAATAACCTATCAATAACAGTGATAATGATGACAAAGCAGTTTCAATCATTCTGAATATGTTACTATTTACTGCCAATGTTTGGAGTTTAGAGAACAAAGGCTCAGTAGTTTAGTGCCTGCCTTCAGCCCAGGGTGTGATCCTGCTGACCCAGGATTGAGTCCCACGTCGGGCTCCCTGCATGGAGCCTGCTTCTCCCTCTGCCTGTGTCTCTGCCTCTCTCTCTCTGTGTGTGTCTCTCATGAATAAATAAAAAAATTTAAAAAAAGAAATCACATAGAAAGCAGACATATGTATCTATCATTCATTTAATTCATGCAAGATAACCTTTAAAAGTTTATAGCTCTGTAAAAAGCATGTGAGCATATATATACTCCATTTACTTGCAATTAAACAAGAGGTAGTAGAGGTCAATGTCCTTTTTGAATTTTGACCCCGATTATTCCACTTAATTATCACAAACAGAAATTTACTAAACCTATAGCACCTAAATCTACTACAGTAAACTGTGAAACCATTTAAAATATGTTACTCTGGGGTGCCTGGGTGGCTCAGTTGGTTAGGCATCCACCTCTTGATCTCAGCTCAGGTCTTGATCTCAGGGTTGTGATTTCAAGCCCTGTGTTGGACTCCATGATGGGCATGGAGCCTACTTAAAAAATAAATAAAAATAAAATATTATGTTACTCTGTACATTTTTATTTTATTTTATTTTTACTCTGTACATTTTTAAAGGATTTATTTATTTATTTTAGAGAGAGAGATTGAGAGAGACAAAGAGAGTGTGTGTGAGCATGGTGGGGGGGAGGAACAGAGGGAGAGAATCTTCAAGTAGACTCCCTGATGAGCATGGAACCCATTGCAAAGGCCCAGTCCCAGGACCAAGGAGATCATGACCCGAGCCGAAACCAAGCGTCAGAGGCTCAACCAACCAAGCCACCCAAGTGCCCCTGCACATTTTTATTGGTTTTTGGGAAATGTGTCTGGCTGTGACACTTTGAAAGAAATCAAATAAAACCTTTAATCACTGAGTATGGAAACCTCTCATAAGGTAAAAAGGCTGCATTTTTTAAACTAGTGTCTCAATTATATTTAGCACTACTCACTAATTTTCTACAATAGAAGTCATAGATGTTTTTAAGATTTTATTTTTAAGTAATCTACATTGCAATATGAGGCTCAAACTTATAACCCTGAGATCAAGAGTTGCATGCTCTACTGACTGAGCCAGCCAAGTACCCTGAAATTGTAGATTTTTAATCAAGTGTGATTCTTCATCGTTTAATTGGAATGAAATTGATGTATGTATATAATAAACAATTTCAAGAGACTTATAATAGGAATTTTAAAAAAGAAAACCATAGCTGGGGGCATCACAATGCCAGATTTCAGGTTGTACTACAAAGCTGTGGTCATCAAGACAGTGTGGTACTGGCACAAAAACAGACACATAGACCAATGGAACAGAATAGAGAATCCAGAAATGGACCCTGAACTTTATGGTCAACTAATATTCGACAAAGGAGGAAAGACGATCCACTGGAAGAAAGACAGTCTCTTCAATAAATGGTGCTGGGAAAATTGGTCATCCACATGCAGAAGAATGAAATTAGACCACTCTCTTGCACCATACACAAAGATAAACTCAAAATGGATGAAAGATTTAAATGTGAGACAAGACTCCATCAAAATCCTAGAGGAGAACACAGGCAACACCCTTTTTGAACTTGGCCACAGTAACTTCTTGCAAGATACATCCACGAAAACAAAAGAAACAAAAGCAAAAATGAACTATTGGGACTTCATCAAGATAAGAAGCTTTTGCACAGCAAAGGATACAGTCAACAAAACTCAAAGACAACCTACAGAATGGGAGAAGATATTTGCAAATAACATATCAGATAAAGGGCTAGTTTCCAAAATCTATAAAGAACTTATTAAACTCAACACCAAAGAAACAAACAATCCAATCATGAAATGGGCAAAAGACATGAAGAGAAATCTCACAGAGGAAGACATAGACATGGCCAACATGCACATGAGAAAATGCTCTGCATCACTTGCCATCAGGGAAATACAAATCAAAACCACAATGAGATACCACCTCACACCAGTGAGAATGGGGAAAATTAACAAGGCAGGAAACAACAAATGTTGGAGAGGATGCGGAGAAAAGGGAACCCTCTTAGACTGTTGGTGGGAATGTGAACTGGTGCAGCCACTCTGGAAAACTGTGTGGAGGTTCCTCAAAGAATTAAAAATAGACCTGCCCTACGACCCAGCAATTGCATTGTTAGGGATTTACCCCGAAGATTCAGATGCAATGAAACGCCGGGGCACCTGCACCCCGATGTTTCTAGCAGCCATGTCCACAATAGCCAAACTGTGGAAGGAGCCTCGGTGCCCATTGAAAGATGAATGGATAAAGAAGATGTGGTTTATGTATTCAATGGAATATTACTCAGCCATTAGAAACAACAAATACCCACCATTTGCTTCAACGTGGATGGAACTGGAGGGTATTATGCTGAGTGAAGTAAGTCAATCGGAGAAGGACAAACAGTGTATGTTCTCACTTATTTGGGGAATATGAATAATAGTGAAGGGGAATATAGGGAAGGGAGAAGAAATGTGTGGGAGATATCAGAAAGGGACACAGAACATAAAGACTTCTAACTCTGGGAAATGAACTAGGGGTGGTGGAAGGGGAGGAGGGCGGGGGGTGGGGGTGAATGGGTGACGGGCACGGAGGGGGACACTTGACGGGATGAGCACTGGGTGTTATTCTGTATGTTGGTAAATTGAACACCAATAAAAATTAATTTATAAAATAAAAAAAAAGAGACTTATAATAAATATTCCAACATTTCCAGAATACTTATAGAGGTAATAAAATGATTCTACTCTCTTCAAGCTGTCATCAGGTTAAGATACATACGGGGATAAAAGATTTTTGCTTTTATGCAAACCTATTATATTTTAACTCAGTGGTTCTTTTTTTTTGAGATTTTATTTATTTATTTATGAGAGGCACAGAGAGAGAGTGGCAGAGACACAGAGATGTAGGCTCCATGCAGGGAGCCCAATACAGGACCTGATTACGGGACTCCAGGATCATGGTCTGGGCCGAAGTAGAAGCTCAACTGCTGAGCCAATCAGGCATCCCTAACTCAGTGGTTCTTAATCAGGGGCAATTTTGCGCCCCCCCCCCCAAGAACATCTGGAAATGTCTGGAGACATTTCTGGTTGTTAAGGTGTGGTCCTGAGGGACAGGGATGGGGACTTCAATGGCCTTCTGATGGGTAGGTATAGAGACAGGGGTGCTGCTAACTATCCTACAATGCACAGGACAGCCCCCCACAACAAAGAGTTATCTGACCCTAAATTTCACTAGTGCCAGGGCCAGGGAACTCTGTTTTAACCTAATGGGGCCCCTTGCATTGCGCAGATGCTTTTGGGTAAGGGATCACATATTGCTTCCTAGTTTGCCAATATCAGAAACAGCAACTTAGGATATAGTATATTGGAGGCCATATTTGGCAATGACACCTTGACAAATTGGGATCATTAATTGTTCACATGTACAAATAAATAAGTCACATGTCATACGCTGAGGAAAACCTCATAGCTGTATGTGTAGTGAGTGTCACCCTTGGAGACACAGAAAGGATGAGCAACCTTCAGGACAATGAGGTAGGAGGCAGCTGAGGGCTCACCTCTTTCTTGTGGCCCCGGAGCCCACTCATGCGCTCCAAACCCAATCTTGTTCCAGGGTCCCTGGATAACCCCCAGGGTCTGATCTCCCACCAGCTGCACCCCACCCCCTCCCCACTGCCATCCCAAAGAAGCTGTCCTTCTTGGAGCTTCTTCAGGGACCACACCGGTGACGTTATATTTTTCCCTCCCGGCTCCATGAGTTCGGGAACTGCTTTACAGGTGAGCTAGCAGCCGCTCCACCCCTTGCTGCTCCTCTCCCATCTGTTCCCAATGTGAACCCCTGGAACGGTGTGGAAGGGGTACACCTGAACCACATCTCCTGTACCCTTAAGTCCAGGTGTCACTTCCAGGCGGACGCAATCACGGAGGTCCAGAACACAGTGGCACGAGGCCCACGTGGCTGACAGATGACTTCCCAAGTCCCCTTGGCCTGCTTCTTTCACTCCTGCAAATCCCTGGGTCCCGGCCTTCCGGCCTCCGCAGCCTCCCAGGCCCTGCCTGGCTGTTCAGGCCTGGTGGCGCCAGTCCGACGGGACCTTGGACAGCGCCCGGGCCCTGGAATGCCGCGCCCACCTTCCAACACCCTTCACACTGGCACTTACAGGGGAGGCATTGCCACCCTGAAATCTTCATCAGCACCCGGGGCCTGTGGCAAGTGGTCCAAACTCCTGGGCCTCAGAGACCTGAACCCAACTTGGCTCTTCAGGTGCATCTACACCGATGCCCCCGCTCCCCCCCCCCCACCCGACCTCCTGAGCCCTCCAACCTTCCAGTCCCTGCACCCAGCCCCATCTCACCTCTGTCCTTCGTATGTGTTTGTTTTCACACCTGCTTCCTTGAATTCAACACCGTGAGCCTTCTTTTCTTTTTTCTTTTTTTTAACCTGTGAACGTCTTAGCCATTATTCCAGATCTATCTTAATGAACTACTTTGAGAAAATTCCCCTCCCCCCCCCTTTTTTTGCTTTTTTGGTTGAGTTTTATGACTGACTTGTCCAATCTACTAACTTTGTATCCTCTCCCTTTCCTGCATTCTCATAGTATTTATTTAACATTTGTATGTGCAGGTGTTGCCAATGTGATTTGCTTTTGTGTCCTACAAAATTGAAACTTCCTGGAGAACAGGGACTGTATTTGTTTCACTTTTTGCATTTCTTTTTTTTTATTTTAAAGATTTTAATTTTTCATGAGAGACACAGAGAGAGAGGCAGAGACACAGGCTTCCTGTGGGGAGCCCAATGTGGGACTCGATCCCAGGGCCCAGGATCACGACCTGAGCCAAAGGCAGACACTCAACCTGAGCTACCCAGGCGTCCCTCATTTTTTGTATTTCTAATGGCTCAGGAATATCTGTTGAACATAATTGAATTGACTAATCCTAATCATAAACTTGATTTCTATGAAGCCCAATACATTTTTTTCCTCATTCCTAGGCAGAAAAAAACAAAACAAACAGTTTCCAGGATCTATCATAAACAAGGCTTTGGAATATTTTTGTCTCCATCCTGATATTTTATGCTCTCTTTTAGGACAAGAAAATCTTATGAAACTGTGATAGTTAAAAGGCTCATCAAGTTTTGTAGGCTAGGGCAGCCCCAATGGCTCAGTGGTTTAGTGCTGCCTTCAGCCCAGGGTGTGATCCTGGAGACCCAGGATCAAGTCCCACATTGGGCTCCCTGCATGGAGCCTGCTTCTCCCTCTGCCTGTGTCTCTGCCTCTCTCTCTCTATGTCTCTCATGAATAAATAAAAAAAATCTTTGAGGAAAAAAAAAGTTTTGTAGGCTAATTTTACAGCCATAACCATAATGAACTTTGACTTATTTGTCGTAGGCTAACATTGTCTTACTTCAATGAAAATGAATCACTACTGCTTGGAAACAAAAAATAGACAAACCGAGTGTAGTTTTGCCAACATCATCTTCTTAAAGTGGGGATTTAAAGAACAGTTTCTTCAATGAAATGCATGAGTGCCTGTGTGTCTCATCCTGTGAATGAAGACCAATAAATCATGAGGTTTATGTAGTAAAAGCGAGATGGTACAGAGCCTTCTGATATTTTCTCCTAGAGGTTTAATTATTTACACTGCTTCTTAGATGTTACCCGGAAAGTTTTTCATGGTCTGGACACATAATGCTTGCTTTTCTAGGCTAAATTCTTACAGCCTTGCACGAAGTAGGATTCAGTCTTTGATTGCCTATTGGGCTGCCTGCAGGAGTTTACCCAGAGGTCGTTAGCGCTGTCCAGATGTACTTCCTTTGCCAACCTTCATAACGAGGGAGAGGGGGCATCAGACCATGTACCACTTTGGCTGGAAGCTCTCATTTTAATAACAGAATCTTAAACCACCCTCCTCCTAGTTGATGTAGAAAGCATATAAATTAATATCTCAAAGCTTCTGCCCTTAAGTTTTGGCCAGCGACAATGATCTTATACTTTCTTCTGTGTGAATAGTTAGCAGCAGCCCTTTAATGAGAAATGTTTCTGGAAGACTGTAAAGACCTCTATTCCTATGAATCGGAGATACTGGATTGGTTGTTGCTTGCAGCCACTCACTCATCCCATAGTGTTGATCAATCACAAAATGTTTTCCTTCTTCTTTCCTTCCTTCAGCTGCAAAACTTCCCAGACATTACTCAGGCAGCTACTATGAATGGATCAGAGTTGAAATGTGGGTTGAAACCTACTTGCCATCCTGGGGAACAATAATCTAAATTGTACCATGGATTAGGCCAGACCATTCAGGACCTGTGTGCTTTACTTAGTTAAACAGGAAAGTTTGGATATGGTTTCATGCATTGTGCTTTGTGACTGTAGCAATGATTTACATGAAAGGGGAACTGTGCAATTCTTTATGACACCTATGTCCCATTTAGCTCGCTACATCATCTTTATGAGAAATCAGGATTTCTTTTGGTACTAAAAATTGAGAAAGCTTTACTTCCCAAAATCAATCAAAGAAAAACCCTAGATTTTATGTTATGAACACTGGAAAACCTTAAAATGGTTATCATTTTCTCTTTCAATGGGCATTCACAGTTTTACAGTCAAATCTCTGGCCTGCCTTTAATAAGGACGTTTTCCTCTATGCTCACAAGGGGGAGGTTCAGGATCTAACTGCTTGTCTACTTGCTCATCTTATCACTAGCTGCACTGTTCTCTTTCTTTTCAGCTCCCCTTTCCTTGATTCCTTCAACTATTTCGTTTATCTAGCATTGTCTATATTTTCATAAGTTGCCTCAGATCATTTGTGGAAGAAGTAATCTCTTGCTAACTACATAAAAAGCAACTCAGTGGGTAGCCCGGGGGGGGGGGGTGGCTCAGCGGTTTAGCGCCGCCTTTGGCCCAGGGCCTGATCCTGGAGTTCCGGGATTGAGTCCCACATCAGGCTCCCTGCATGGAGCCTGCTTCTCCCTCTGCCTGTGTCTCTGCCTCTCTCTCTCTCTCTCTCTCTCTCTCTCTCTCTCTCTCTGTCTCTCATGAATAAACAAATACAATTTTTTTTTAAAAAAGGGATATACATTCAGTGAAGATTTATTGAGAATTCATCGAGAAAGGAGCCCTAGTAAATATGACTAAAGTGGCTTCCTATGTTTTTCTGCCCCAAATGTTCCTGCTAATCAGATTAAGTAGGCCTGTCGCTATTGTCAAATGACAAAAATAATACAATTTAGTAACAAGTTTGATGTCCTTTATTCAAGGGAAAACAATGCATGGATTAGGGAGTATAGTGCCTCACAAGCAAGGGAGCATTTTTCCCCATGGATTTCAGGCAAGAGGAGTTTCATAGAGCATTAGTAGGGGCAGCCCTGGAACAGAGCACAATTGGCTAGGAAGCCAAGGATTTCTTTATAAGGCCACTGGCGGGTCCTATTTTCTAGAGTAAGGTAGGCTTGCTAAAACAGAGCTGAAGGATCGTGACTGGCATGGTCACCCTGGCAGATATTTCCCATAAGTGCAGGCTGACTTAGGTTTAGATTTGAGCTGTGGGCCAGGCCACTGGAGCATCATCCAGTTTGTGAGTCCCAGTATACAAAATAACATTAGCATTACCAAGTCCTTTTCCACCTATCAACTCCCATAACACACCTTCCTTTACTCTCCAGTCATTTCTTATCTTCAAAACCCAACTTGGGACAATTTCAGGCTATAAGCTCCTTGAGGCTCATCAGTCACTGAACTATAGTACTTGATAAATATGGTTTGAGTGAATGAGTGACTGAATAGATAATGAAGAGGACCTTGGCCCCAGGAGTGTTCATTCTGAGACTTTTGGATGGGGAAAAAAGGTTTATATACCGTCTTCATTTTTTTTTCTTTCAGACTCAGAGTTGTAAATGGAGGGAGCAAAGCTAGCAGAGTGATCTCAGAGCACAGGGCTGCAGCCGGAGTTTCAGTGTAAGTGAGGTAATGTCAGTTCTGTCCCTAGACAGCCAGAGCACCCTGGGTGCCTAGGAAAGGTCTTTGGGAGGAGATATGAGGAAATGCAGGGTTGCTACTTACTCCCTGCATCTGTCTAGCATTTAAGGTCAGCTGAAGAACTGGAAGGAACGGGTTTTCCGGGTCACATTAGAGAACATGAAACCTGGCTAGAAGGAACACAGATTTAATGGACATGAACACTGTCTGGGAGGAATATGGTTCTGTGACCCATCTACAAGCTGGGTTCACCCACTGAACGACTACATTGCTTCTCATCAAGTCATGGTGTTTTGAGCTAGGAGAAACCTGAGGAAAGTTATATTTTAGACAAGGATCATGGGTCCATGCCCTCATTTCATTATACAGATGCCACTGGAACCAAGCCCTGGGGCCTGAGTAGGCTTCTCAGGACCTGAGCACTCCCCACCCACAGGCACTCTCTGAGGTACCAGGGACCAGGTCTTGCCAGTGGGGAAGCAAAGGAAGTATGGCATGCACAGTAGGGTTGGTTGAGACAGAGTGCACTAGCTTTCCTGGAACCGGATGGGCATGGCCATGGCAGGTTGCAAGGATGTGGCATGGGCAGAGAACAAAGGGATAGCCCAATTGAGAGGGGCATGGCTGGATGAGAGGGGCATTACCAGTGCGTGTGAATGGGGTAGAGCTATGATGGGAGGGGAGTGACCATTGACTAGCACAGAGGCCAGCCTGAGGAGTGATCTTGGAGGGAGAGGAATGTTGAATGCAGAAGGGAATGTGTTAGGACTGAGCCCATTTGTCATGGCCTGACTGGTAGGGACATGGTGCAGGTGGGTCACAAAAACATGACCTTCAGTGAAGGTGTCTGGCAAGTTGGGTGAAGGCTCATTTATAACAGAGAATTAGAAGCAAGGTCCTAGATAGAAGTGTGCTCACAGCTGAGCTTGGAGGACTTAGCCTAGCCAAAAATAAGTGTATTGGGAGGTAGAAAGCAGCCAGGAGTGAATGAAAGGAATCGCCAGTGCTAGGAGTGTGATCTGAACAGGAACTATTGGCACAGTGGAGTCCAGAGACATGGCTTTGAAATGATAGGCTTGGACATAAAGAATTACAGAAAAGTGTTGGGGGGACAGCCAGAGACCAGAGAGATGTGAGGGAGCATAATAGAAGGGTGGCCCAGATGGACCACAAGAGTGTAGCCATGATGGGAGGGATATTGCTCATGCAGGAAGGTCGGGAGCAATGCAAGAGATCATTTATCTATACATCCCAAAATACCTTGTCTTTCCCACAATTCCTCATCCCTCCTCAACTCTCTATATCTCCCAGAATTCCTTGTTCTCACCCACAGTTCTCCATTATAACCCACAATCTTCCATTCTCCCCTACAATGCTTCATTCTTTCCCATACTGCTTCTTTCTCCCTCATAATTCTTGTTTCTCCCACATTTCTGTGTAATTCCATGTCTCTCCCGCAATTCCTGTTTTTTACCCATCTTTTTTTATTGAGGTATAATTGACATATAACATATTAGTTTGGGGAGTACAATATAATGATTCAATATTTGTATATATGGGGGCACCTGGGGGCTCAGTGTTTGAGCATCTGCCTTTGGCTCAGAGTCATGATCCCAGGGTCCTGGGATCGAGTCCCACATCGAGCTCCCTGTGGAGAGCCTGCTTCTCCCTCTGCCTATGACTCTGCCTGTCTCTGTGTCTCTCATGAATAAATAAAATCTTAAAAAAATAAATAAAAATAAAATAACATAAAAAATAAAAAAATTGTATATAGTGCAAAATTATCATCACAATAAGTAGTTAACATTTACCCCCATACATAGTTATAAATTTTTTTTCTTAGAATAAGGACTTTAAAGATCTACTCTCATAACAACTTTCTTTTTTTTTTAGAGATTTTGAATCATAACAACTTTCATATATGCAATACAGTATTATTAACTATAGTCACCACGCGTACATTTCCATGATTTTTTTATAACTAGAAGCTTATACCCATTGACCCCATTCCCTCACTTCAAACAACAGTCTGTTCTCTATATCTATGAGCTCACTTGTCTGTTTCTTTAAATTCCACATATGAGATCGTACAGTATTTATCTTCCTCTATATGACTTAGCATAATGCCCTCAAGGTCCATGTGTGCAAATGGCAGGATTTCATTCTTTTTTTGTGGTCAAATAGTATTCCATTGTGTGTGTGTTTGTGTGCGTGTGTATGTATCATAATTTTTTATCCATTCAATCCCATCAGTGGACACTTAAGTTCTTTCCCTAACTTGGCTGTTGTACACAATGCTGTGATAACATGAGGGTGCATTTATCTTTTTGAAAATTAGTATTTTTGTTTTCTTTGGATAAACACTCAGAAATGGAATTGCTGGATCATATGGTAGTTCTATTTCTAATTTTTCGAGGAATTCTATACAGTTTTCCATAGCGATTACGCCAACTTATATCCCCACCAACAGTGCACAAGGGTTCTCTTTTCTCCTTACCCTCACCAATACTTGAAATTTCTCGTCTTTTTGATAATAGCCATTCTGACAGGCATGAGGTGATACCTCATTTTGGTTTTGATTTGCATTTCCCTGATGATGAGTGATGTTGAGCATCTTTTCATGTACCTGTTGGCCATTTGTATCTCTTCTTTGGAAAAATGTCTCTTCAGATCCTCTTTTCACTTTTAATATCAAATTGTCTGTTTGTTTATTTTGCAATTGAATAGTATGAGTTCTTCACATATATTTTGTATATTAGCTGCTTATCAGATTATGATTTGCACATATTTTCTCCCATTCAGTAGGTTGCCTTTACATTTGGTTGATGGTTTCCTTTGTTGTACAGAAGCTTTTTAGTTTGATACAGTCCCACTTATTTATTTTTGCTTTTCTTGTCTTTGCTTTTGGAGTCAGATAAAAAAATCATTCTCAAGACCAATGTCAAGGAGCTTACCATCTATGCTTTCTTCTAGAACTTTTATGGTTTCAGGTCTTACATTCCAGTCTTTAAGCCATTTTGAATTTGGGGGAATGGTATGAGACAGTAGTCTAATTTCATTCTTTTGCATGTGGCTGTCCAGTTTTCCCAACACCATTTATTAAAGAGACTGTCCTTTCCCCATTGTATATTCTTGACTCCTTTGTCACAAATTATTTGGCCATATATATGTATGTTTATTTCTTGGCTCTCTAGTTTGTTCCATTGATATATGTGTCTGTTTTTATGCCAATATCATACTGTTGTAATTATTATAGCTTTGCAATATAGCTTGAAATCAAGACATGTGATGCCTTCAGCTTTGTTTTATGTTCTCAAGGTTGCATTGGCTATTTGGGGTTTTTTTTGTGATTTAATACAAATTTTAGGATTATTTGTTCTATTTCTGTAAAAAAACACCATTGGAATCTTGATAGAGACTGCATTGACTCTATAGATTGCTTTATTGCTTTTTTAGTATGGACTTTATAGCAATATTAATTCTTCCAAATAGGCATAGGGAGTGGGAGAGAGTTCCAAGCAGACTCTGCACTGAGCATGAAGCCTGACATGGGGCTTGATCTCATGACTCTGAGATCACAACTTGAGCCAAAACCAAGAGTTGGATGCTTAACTGGCTGTGCCATCCAGGTGCCCTTCTTTCTATTTATTTGTGTCTTCTTCTGTTACTTTCATCAATCTTACAGTTTTCCATGTATAGGTGTTTTACTTCCTTGGTTAAATTTATTCCTAGGTATTTTATTCTTTTTGATACAATTATGAATTGGATGGTTTTTTTTTAATTTCTCTTTCTGATTGTTCATTATTAATGTATAAAAATGTAACAGATATTTGTATACTGATTTTGTATCTTGCAACTTTACTGAATTCATTGACTAACTCTACCAGTTTCTTGGTAGAGTCTTTTTTGCATTTTTTTAAAGATTTTATTTATTTATTCATGAGAGACACAGAGAAAGAGAGAGGCAGAAACACAGGCAGAGGGAGAGGCAGGCTCCATGCAGGGAGCCTGATGTGGGACTCAATCCCAGGTCTCCAGGATCATGCTCTGGGCTGAAGGCAGTGCTAAACCGCTGAGCCACCTGGGCTGCCCCTTGGTAGAGTCTTTACAGCTTTCATATAAAATGCCATCTGCAAACAGATAGTTCTAATTGTTTCTTTCTAATTTGGATGCTTTTTATTTCTTTTTCTTGCCTAATAGTTCTGGCTAGGATCTCCAATATGATGTTGAATAAAAGTGGTGAGAGTGGGCATCCTTGTCTTGTTCCTGATCTTAGAGGAAAAGTTTTCAGTTTTTCACCATTAAGTATGATGTTAGCTGTGGGTTTGTCAAATATGGTTTTTATCACGTTGAAGTATGTTCCTTCTATACCCACTTTGTTGCAAGTTTTTATCATAAATGGATGCTGAATTTTGCGGGGTTTTTTTTTTGCTTCAATTGAGATGATCATGTGATTTTTATTCATTTTGTTAATGTGGTATATCATGTTGTTGATTTGTGGATATTGAATCATCCTTGCATACCTGGAATAAATCCCACTTGATCATGGTGTATAATTTTTTAGTGTACTGTTGAACTTGGTTTGCTAAATTTTATTGAGAATTTTTGCATCTATGTTCATCAGAAACACTGGCCTGTAATTTTATTTTCTTGTGGTGTCCTTGTCTGGTTTTGGTATCAGGGTAATACTGGCTTTGTAAAATGAGTTTGGAAGTTTCCCTCCTCTTCAATATTTTGGAAGAATTTAAGAAGGATAGATATTAATTCTTCTTTGAATATTTGATAAAGTTCATCAGTGAAGCCATCTAGTCATGGACTTTTGTCGTTGAGGTGGCTTTTGTTTACTGAGTCGGTCTCCTCACTAGTAGTCCATCTGTTCAGATTTTCTGTTTCCTCATCAGTCTTAGAAGATCGGGTGTTTCTAGGAATTGATCCATTTATTCTAGGTTGTCCAATTTGTTGACATGTAATTGTTCATAGTAGTCTCTTATGATCCATTGTATTTCTTTTTATTTTTTTATTTTTTATTTTTATTTTTTTCATTGTATTTCTATTGTATCAGTTGTTTTGTCTCCTCTCTCATTTCTGATTTTATTTATTTGAGCCCTCTCATCTTTTCTTGGTGAGTCTACCTCAGTTGTCAATTTATCATTTCAATGTGCCAGCTCTTAGTTTTATTTATCTTTTCTATCATCTTGTTAGTCTCTTTTTCATTTATTTCTTCTCTCTTTGTCTTTCCTTCTATTAAATTTGGGCTTCATTTGTTGTTCTTTTTCTAGTTCTGTGAGGTATAAAGTTGGGGTGTTTGAGATTTTTCTTATTTTTTAATGTTGGTATCTATCAGTCTAAACTTCCCTCTAGGAACGCCTGGGTGGCTCAGCGGTTAAGTGTCTGCCTTCAGCTCAGGCCGTGATCCTGGAGTCCTAGGATCGAGTCCTATGTCGGGCTCCCCGCATGTAGCCTGCTTCTCCCTCTGCCTATGTCTCTGCCTTTCTCTGTGTCTCTCATGAATAAATAAATAAAATATTTAAAAATAAATAAATAAATAAACTTCCTTCTTAGAACTGCTTTTGCTGCATTCCATAAATTTTGGCATGTTGTATTTCTATTCTCATTTATCTCAAAATATTTTTTTTGTCTCAAAATATTTTTAACTTCTTTTTAAATTTCTTTACTGACCCATCCATTGGTGGTTCTTTCCTACAATTCTTATCAGCATGCAGGTAAGAGGCACAACTATGATGCACAGGGGTGTGATCATGGACAACAACTGCATGTGGCCCCAGCAAGAAAGGCATTGTGGTGCTGGAAGTAGCGTGGCTTAGGAGGGTGGGATATGACTCAGACAGGCATGGCCAGAAGGTGAAAGGCATGGCCCCAACAAGACAGTTGGGTAGAAGAACAAGAACATAAAATTAAGCATCAGAGATGAAGAAATCAATGAACTTTGAACATCACTTATTCACCGATATTTACGGAGCCCCTACCAATATAGGAGGCGTGCCCAATAAAGGTGTGTGGTCATGAAGGAGTAAAATTCGCATAACCTAGGAAAGAGGGCATGAGTCATAGTGTGAGGGCATGGCCAGAAGGTTAGGGGTGGTCTTGCAGGAGAGGCATGGGTAAGGGTATGAGTACTTCAGGAGGAGGTGAATTGTTTGTTTTTCCCCACAAAATACCTTGTTTTTCCCACAATTCCTGTCTCTCCCACAATTCTTGTTGTCTCCCACAACCATCCTCCATGTTCTTCCCAATGCTTCATGTCTCTCATGATTGTTTTCTCCCAGTCTTCCATGCTCTTCGACAATTATGCCATCTAGAGGTCTCCCCACAATTCTGTTTTTGCCCAGAATTCTCTGTTCTCTCCCAAAATGCTTCATTCTCTCCAACAACTGTCTTTCTCTCCCAGAATTCTCTTCTAATTTGATGTTTCCTATAATTATCTGTGGGTCCTAGGCAGGGAGCATGGCAATGATGCAGCACAGAGTGGCTGTGAATGGAGAACAAGGTGCCATGGATGGCAAGGCGCCATCTGAGGAATGGCCATAGTGGGAAAAGTGGGTGGGAAAAGTGGGCAGCCAGGTGGAGGCATGGTAGTCATGGAGGAACAAAGGTGGCAAAGCAGAAAAGACAGGCAAGCACAAAGGGTGAATTCTCAGTCTCTCCCACAGTACTTTGTTTTTCCCACAATTCCTTCTCTCTCTCAAAATGCCTGCATCTCACATGTTTCTGTTCTTAATGACAATTCTCTGTTTCATGTATTATCTGTTTTCCTAATAAAGATTTTAATTATTTGAGAGAGAGGGAGGAAGGGCATAGAAGGAGAGGGAGAGGGAGAAGCAGACTCCACGCTGAGCAGATCCCAGGCCCCTGACATCATGACCTGAGCCCAAGGCAGATGCTTAATGGACTGAGCCACCCAGGTGCCCCATATTTTTTTAATTTTTTTAAAGATTTTATTTATTTATTCATGAAAGACACAGAGAGAGAGGCAGAGGCACAGGCAGAGGGAGAAGCAGGCTCCATGCAGGGAGCCCGACGTGGGACTCGATTCCAGGTCTGCAGGATCACGCCCCGGACTGAAGGCAGCGCTTAAACCGCTGAGCCACCGGGGCTGCCCATTTTTTGTTTTAATTGTATGTTTCCCAAGGTTCTTTGTGGTGCCTTGGTAGTGGGCATCTCTATTTAGATGTGCAGGGTTCATGGCTCTGGGAGTAGTTGTGTGGTCACCACTTTGATCAGAGGGCCTAGCTTGTGGCAATAAGAAGGAAAAGGACATGGCCTAGATGGAATGTTAGGAGCTTTACCAGGCTGTGGTGGCCACGGTGGAGCACCAGGGTTGACTAGGAAAAGGAGGAGTGTGGCAGGGGGAAGGGATGGGTAGAGGCTCGGGTAAGAAAAGTCCAGTCAGCCAGAGTAGAGGGGCATAACTTAAGAGGAATGGGAATAGCCATGAAGGATCAGAGGAGAAGCCAAGGGAGTATCCCGTGGACTAGGACTGAGCTCAGGTGCCAAGGCCAAGGTGAAGGGGCCAGCTCTCAGTCTTTTCCGTAATAGCTTGTGTATTAGTCAGAGTTCTGCAGAAAAACTAAATAAACAAGATATGTATATATAGAGACAGACAGACAGACAGACAGGAAGACTGATTTTAAGGAATTGGGTCAAATGATAATGGAGTTGTTAAGTCCAAAATCTGCAGTAAGCTTGCAGTCTGGGACTCAGAGTAGAATTGAGTCCAAACAGTTGGCTGGCAAAATTCCTCCAGAGGAGGTCAGGCTTTGTTCTATTAAGGCTCTCAATTGATTGGTTGGGGGCTCACTCACAATATGAAGAGTAATCTGCTGTACTCAAAGTCTACCAATTCAAATGATAATCTCACCCCCCCCCCAGGCCCCGGAAAAAAAAAACTTTAATAGTAACATCTAGCATAATGTTGACAGAATATCTAAACATTATGGCCTGACCAAGTTGAAACAGAAAATTAAGCATCACACCTGGTCTCCCCAAATTCTTTGTGTCTCCCATAATTCTCTGTTATCGCTTAAAATCTTTCCTTCTCCCCAGAGTTTCTTGCCCTGGGAGGAAAAGCAACTCGTTGCTTCTGTCATCAAGAAAGCCTTGCCATGAAAAAAAGCCCTCTTAACTGAGCACTGTGTTTAATGACATATCAGATGTACATTCTGGTTCAAGTTTCTTATTTCCACTTGGGCCAGTAACTAGCAGTTCCTGAACTGGTACTTGAGGAGCACTGCCATTTTTCCTTTATAGTCTATTTCCTGGTATGTAAATGAGCAGTTAAGTATTCAATAAGCAGGAAATGAAGATATGAAGAAATCAATGAACCTTGAACATCACTTATTCACCGATATTTACGGAGCCCCTACCAGTGGGCCAGTACTGTGTTAAGTGCTGGGAATACAAAGTTGAACAAACTGGTTCAAGTCCCAGCTCTTAGGGAATTTACATTTAGTAAACAACCAACCCACAAACAATCCAATATACAAACCAGAAAATAAATAGTTGCACGTTGTGAGACACCCCATGAGGAAAATGAAACAGATAATGTAACAGAGATAGAGAAATGGGGGGCTACTTAAAGCGTGTTTTGTGGAACATCAGGTTTGCATCTCCAGAGCAATTGCTTGAAATGCACAATCTCAGGTCACACTCCAGAATCAGAGTCAGATATGCATTGTAACAGGATCTCCAGGTGACCCTCGCGTTCAGTGCAGATGGAGAGGCTCTGGATACAACTTCAGATGTGGTTGTCGGGAAAGACAGCTCTAAAGGGACAACCTTTTAGCTGACAGCTGAATGTTGAGAAAAAAACAGTCATATAAATCTAGTAAAGAGTGGTCCAAATGATGGGAACAGCAAAGGAAATGCGCTGAGACAGGGAAGAACAGGGGAGACTGGTGTGGGTGGGAGAGATTGAGAAAGGATAATGAGGGATCCCTGGGTGGCTCAGTGGTTTAGTGCCTGCCTTTGGCCCAGGGCCTGATCCTGGAGTCCCAGGATCGAGTCCCACATCGGGCTCCCTACATGGAGCCTGCTTCTCCCTCTGCTTGTGTCTCTGCCCCTCTCTCTCTCCCTCTCTCTGTCTCTCATGAATAAATAAATAAAATCTTTTTTTAAAAAAAGAGAGAGAGAAAGGATAACAAACTCCACTGTTGGATATTTATCAAAAGTCCTATAATGAGAATTGTTGACTTGGAGTGACTACTACACAAAAGTTCTGCATGCAGAGACCTCTATTTCTGCAAATCGAAGCTGTCAGATAGGTTTTTTGCAAGCAGCCACTCATCCAGCCCCCACCCATGACAGACTTTGCTAATTAGTCACAGAACTTTTTCCTTCCAAGCCTAGAGAAAGCTACAAAGCTCAACACAGTTATTCGGGAAGCCCCGACAAACACCTCAAACTTGACATATGAGTTGAAATCTATTGGCCTGTGTACTTGGATAAACAGAAAAGAAGTTTTGATGGCTCATAGGATTGATTTAAAGCGGTGTGCTTTGGGATTGTGCCAACAGCTTACATTGAGAGGACCTGTGTTTAACTCCTCACAACACTTATTTCCCACTTAGCTCACTACATCCTCTGTATATGAGAAAACAGGATTTTTCTCAGGGCTAAAATTCAAGAAAAAAAATGTTTTTCTAAAAATATCTAAAAGATTGATTTTATCTTAAGAACACTGGAAAACCTTAAAACGTTCAGTATTTCCTTGTTTCTGATGCTGTTCAAAAGCTTAGGGGCAAATTTTTGTCCCAAATTAAACAACTGTTCTGGATCTGGTGGCCTGTATACTGAAATGCTAATCTTATCGTTGGCTGCTTTATTTTCCTTACATTAAGTTCCCCTTTCCCTGGCTCCTTCAGCTATTTGTTTTATCCAGTAATGTCAATATTTTAATAAGCTGCCTCAGATTATTTGTGGAGGAAGGTGATGTAGAACTCACTATAGAAATCAGCTCAGAAAAAAAAAAAAGAAAGAAATCAGCTCAGTAGTTTATACAGGCTGTATTTCAGCCAATTTCGGTGAGTTCATTTTTTTAGGCAAAAATGAGTGACAGTTGAAACATTTTATAAATGAGGCAGGGTTCTTAGGGTCTGGATGACCTTAATAGGACTGTTCTGTTAAAAGTTGTTCTTTTCTCTGTGTTCTTTGTAGCGCAGCATTTTAAATATTTCCACTCTATTCAAGCCAGAAATAGAATGGAGTGGAAAGAAAAGAAAAAGTAACTAAATATGCTATCATAAAATATGTATCCCTGGTATATGAAGAAATAAATGTAGCAAATCTTACTGCTGAGAGCAAAGAAATGTTATGTTTCCACACATGTGAAAAGGGTTAAGTATTCAGTGAATATTTATTGAGAATTTATAGTGTGAAGAAGTGTACTAAGTCCTATAAAACTGACTTCCTATGTTTGCTACCCAAAAAATTCCTACAAATCAAATCAGGAAGACCTGTGCTTACCAAACGCTTTTGCACGTATCAATCCCTTGCTACACCTTCTCCTTCTCATCATTTCTTGTCACATCCAAACCCAAGTTGGGACAACTTTAGACTATAAGCTCCTTGAAGGTTATCTTCCTTATTAGGGGAGCATGTACTCAAAAAATAGGATTTGAATGAATGAATGAGTGAATCAGAGATTTCTGCACAGGGGTAGAAAAGCTGGTTATAACCTTCATATTTCTCTTGTGAACCTAGAGTTGTAAGTGGAGAGAATAAGGCTAGCAGAGTGATGTCAGGGTGCACACAGGGCTGCAACCAGAGTTTCAGTGTCAGTGTGGCGGTGTCTCCACAGGCCGGTGTCAGCCAGAGCTCACTGGGTGCTCAAGCCAGGGCCTCTGAAGGAGGTATCAGGAAATACAGGAGTTGTGTTTACTCCACTCTTCTGTGTGGCACTTAAGGTTGGCTGAGGGACTAGAAGGAACATTGGTCCATCGTTCTGGTTTAGAGGATGTGAAAACTGCCTGGAAGGAGCAGCTCCAAATTCGAGATCAGACATGGAAACTGGCCGCAAGAAACTCGGGTAAAGCGGACATGAAAACAACAGGAAGGGACACAGTTGTGGGACTCGTCCAATGTTTGTGTTTCCCTCCTGAGCCACCTGCTCTCAGTACTACCTTCAGTATTGATGTTTGGAAATGGGAGAAACCCGAGGAAAGTCATTCTCTAGACGAGGCTCTGCAGTCTGATTTCACCGGATAAAATGTCGCCGGCGCTCAGTTCCCAGACCCGGGAGGGTTTCTCTAGAGACAAGGGAGGCCGCCCACGCGACCCGGGATCCCCGCAGCAGGCCCAGCCGGGCGGGGGGGGGGGGGGCGTGGCCCGGGCGAGGAGGCGTGGCTGCGACGGGAGGGGCGCGGCCCGGCCGCGGCCCCGGACCGCTGGGCCTGGGGGGGCGTGGCCAGGGCGGCGCGAAAGGACGCGAGGGGGCGTGGTCCCGGCCCCAGGAGGGGAGTCTCGGAGGGGAGGGGCGTGGCCTGCGCTGTGGGGCGTGAAGACGGGGCGTGGCTATGATGGCCCCGCGCAGTTGCGGCGGGTCCCGGGCTCCAGCTAGCTGCCGAGGTTCGCGCTCTGGAGAAACGCTAAGGTAAGGGCCGGTGGCCGACTGGGGTGGCGGCCACAGCGGGGACACACGGGCTCAGGGAGGGCCGGGACCGTCCTCACGTCCCGCCGCCTCGCCCCGCCAGGCCTGAGCGCACAGCTGTTGGTCCTGCGAGTGTTGCGGGAGTCTCGGCGCGGCGTCGCTCTCCCCCACCCCGCCCCGCAACCCCATTCTATTGTGGGAGTCACCCACCGGGTGGCTGCACCTTCCTTAGGGTGCCATTGCACTTGTCGGGGAACAGCTGTCTGAGGGAATTTGGCAGGGGAGGGGGGTGTCCCGTGCGTGAGGGCAGTTCCCTAAGAGGGGGTGTTACCAGGAGTGGTTGGATGTGAATTAACTCAAAAAAGTCCAGTCCTCTGGACACAGGAGTAAGGGCTACAAAATCGGATACTGCAGTACGGCGACAACAACCGAGGCGCGACAAGCTGGGACTAACTTGGCTCTGGATTGTATTCCCCCCATCCCCCGTCCCCGACTGTACCAGGGTCTATGGACAGAGCCACAGCCACCTCCAAGCCAGGGGAGCAGCATCACAGCTATGTCACGTGGACAAATCTGAGCCTTTTCTATTCCGCAATTACTTCTGGCCTTTTTGTTCTGTGCCCCGCCCCAGAACTGAAGGAGAACCGCTGAAGTACAAACATTTTTGATAGTTAAGAGTCTTTGTGGCATTCGGTATTAAATGCTACTACCTTAAGGCTGGTGGCAGCTCCTTAATATGAATGTAAGTGCCCTCCCCTCTTCTGTATTTTCCCAGGGAAAGTTTGAGAAATACAAGAAGTTAATGTGTACACCTTAACTGCGTTAGAACCTGTTCTCTCCTAACCACTGAAAACTACTTTGCTTTCTGCTTCTCCTTCTTGGTCCTTTACTGCTAATCTGGCCATGTCCTCTCTCCTATTAAAAACCTTGCTGCAATAAGTGTGGAGTAGCCAGATTTCCCTCATGAGGGAAGCTGCACCAGACCCTACCCCTTATCTGCCTCTGCACACCAGTCAAAACGGTCCCTGTTTCATGGATATGTTGGAAAAACTTTCCACTACCTGGGGCCTTTCTCAGATAATTTTTATTGTCAGAACCAGCATTGAAATTCTCTGAAAGGCCAGGATCAGCAAGGGCATCATTCTCTGGGCCTGTACACGCCTGCCCTGTTCTCCCTGGAGCCAGGCAAAACGTCGTGACCACTCACCACTGGGACTCAATAAAGATTGAGTGAATTGTGAGTGAATGAGTGAACTTGAATATTTTGGAAATCTGGTGGGAGAAGGAAAATTCATTTCATCTCACTGGCAGCACTGGGGCACTTAGTTGCAGCACACAAAACAGTTACTACAAATGTATTTTGAAACCTCTGGCAACCCCAGATTGGGATCATGGTCTTGGGGCAGAAGTAGGTGAGAGGAAGAAGCTCAACTTTCTGAGTTGGGACCTGACAGCATAACCTCTCGTTTACATTTCAGGGCATTGCAAAAGACTGGCTTCCTTTGAGCTCAGGAGGTGAGAAAATGGACAGTCTGATGAGAATCAAGGAATTTTTTTCAATGTGATTGTAACCTTTGGTTAGAGTACTTTTTTCCCATCTGTTTTGCATACATATAAATGGTTTAATTGGGCAGAGTGCAAACTACAGTTGACCCTTGAACAGCACAGGATTAGGGGCACTGACCCCCTGCCCAGTTGAAACTCTACCTAAAACCTGATTCCCCCAAAACATAACTACTAATAGCCTGCTGTTGATCAAAAACCTTACCAATAACATAATCAGTTATCACCTATTTTGTATGTTATATGTATTATATACTATATTATTACAATACAGTAAGCGAGAGAAAAGAAAATATGATTAAGAAAATCATGGGAAGGGCAGCCCGGGTGGCTCGGAGGTTTAGCGCTGCCTTCAGCCCGGGGCGTGATCCTGGAGACCCGGGATCGAGTCCCACGTCGGGCTCCCTGCATGGAGCCTCCTTCTCCCTCTGCCTGTATCTCTGCCTCTCTCTCTCTGTGTCTCTCATGAATAAATAAATAAACACTTAAAAAAAATAAAATCATGGGAAGAGAAAATACATTTACAGTACTATACTGTATTAATTGGGGGAAAAACATATATAAGTGCAGCTGTGTTGTTCAATGGTCAGCTCCATCTGTCATTTAATGAATACATAATTTATGAATGATTCTTTAAAGGCTTTTAGAATTTTTCTTTTTTCACACATGTCTGTCGGCAAAACAGCAGATAAAGGACATGTTAGTAAAAGCCAAGGACATATATAAATAATCAATCATAGCAAAGGCATACAGTACAAAAGGCTTAGCACTCATGAGACCCATCCAGGCTACGGTCCCATCTTAAAGACAAACTTAAGTAAGGAAATTTTCTGTGAAATCTTGTAATGTATGCTAGTAGTTCATTGTTATGGATAATGTTTGGTAAATATTATTTGTGGTTTTACAAGCTTAGGCTTTATGAGATCCATAGGTACATTTAAATAACCACCTACCAATAAATTATAATTTTAATGTAATAGAGTGGATTGGCTTTAGGCTTTAGTGTAAATAACCTCATGTCTTGCTATAGGTATTATAGCCTAGCATTAGCTAAATTGAGTTTCTGTTTATTGGGATTTTCCTCGAACCTTCCTCACCGCTGAACTTCCATGCTCTATTCCTTCCTTGATTGTCTTTGACTGCTCCTTTTGTCTCTTGGCCTCCTTACTCCATTTTGTCAGTCTCCCTCTATACACCTGCTACTCCTTGGGGAAGAGGTGGGGATTTTCCTTCTCTATCTAGCCTCGTGATCTCTCCTGAGCAGCAGAGCTGCCCTGGCAACTCTCTTCTAGACTTTTCCTCTCACTGCCCCCTTGGACCTCAAATCCATAGGATTAGCACAAAGACTGTCATCTTTTCCTTCCCACTTGCTCCTTTTGCCAGCTTGTTTCTCTCTTCAGGCATTCATCCTCATTTTACCACCAGCATCATCCATTCATAAAGTCACAGGGCCTTCTTCACTTTGCTCCCTTTTCTCTCTTCTGGTTGAGTGCCAAATCTTGTGTTTTTCACCAAAATGGTAATCTCTTGAATACAAAGAGCTATGGTACATTACTACTGTTACTCTCCTGGGTCAGAGTTTCATATTGTCTCACTTGGATTACTGGAATTTCATCTCAAACTCACATGCCCAAATCTTTTTTTTTAAAATTAAGATTCCCTCTAATCATTCATGAGAGACACCGAGAGAGAAAGAGAGAGGCAGAGACACAGGCAGAGGGAGAAGCAGTCTCCATGCAGGGAGCCCAACGTGGGACTGGATCCCAGGTCTCCAGGATCACGTCCTGGGCTGTAGGCGGCGCTAAACCACTGAGCCACCTGGGCTGCCCCACATGCCCAAATCTGAGCTACTGATGTCCCACCCAAAACCTTTACTGCACACTGTGGTCCTCCTCTCGGTTCATGGCAACCCCATCCTACCAGTTGCTTAGATCGAGAATCTTCTAGCCATCCTTGACTCCTTTCTTTCTCATCTCACTGGCAGTCTCTTCAAGATATAGCCAACACCCAGGCACTTCTCACCACCTCCACTATGACATCTTTTTTTTTTAAATTTTTATTTATTTGTGATAGTCACACACACACAGAGAGAGAAGCAGAGACACAGGCAGAGGGAGAAGCAGGCTCCATGCACCGGAAGCCCGACGTGGGATTCGATCCCGGATCTCCAGGATCGCGCCCTGGGCCAAAGGCAGGCGCTAAACCACTGCGCCAGCCAGGGATCCCTCTTTTTTTTTTTTTAAGATTTTATTTATTTATTCATGAGAGACATACAGAGAGAGGCAGAGACATAGGCAGAAGAAGAAGATAGGCTCCCTGGGGGAGCCCAGTGTGGGACTTGATCCCAGGACCCCGTGATCATGACCTGAACTGATGGTAGAAGCTCAACCTCTGAGCCACCCAGGCGTCCCAGATATCCTTTGTTCCAAGACCCAGGATTTTCCTGAATGATCTCCCTGCTCCCTTCTTGCTTCCCATCCCAGTTGATTTCCAGTAGGGCAGCCTGAATGATCTTTTAAAAAAATAAATCAGATGGTGCCCCTTTTGTGCTCCCAAAACTGCACTGTGTCCTCATTTCACTAAGAGCAGTGGTTTCCAATTAGAGGTGATTCACCTTTCCCAAGGCACATCTGCAGTGTTTGGAGACATTTTTGGTTGTCACAATTGGAGGGAGGGTGCCACTCACTGGCATCTAATGGGTAGAGGCCAGGGATGCTACTCAACACCCTACAATGTATAGAGCAACTTCAAAACAGAGTTACCTGGTCAAACGTCAATAATGTCAAGATTGAGAAATCCTGAGTTAGAGAAAAAAACCCTTTACAGTGGCCTAGAAATCTATACGATCTGGCATGCATTACCTCTCCACCTTATCTCCTACTACCCTCCTCCTAGTACACTATTCCTGCCATGCTGGCCGCCTTACTATCCCTTTGTATGTGCCAGACATGTCCCCACTTCAGTCTTTGCACAGGCAATTCCCTCTTCCTGGAGTATCCTTCCTGCTGATAGCCCTATTACTAATTCCTTCAATCTTTTGCCCAATTTTCAATAAGGCCTCCTTTGAGCAGTTTATTATATTATATATTTTTTAAATATTTTATTTATTTGTTCATGAGAGACACACAGAGAGAGACAGAGACAGAGGCAGAAAGAGAAGCAGGCTCCATGCAGGGAGCTCAATGTGGGACTCGATCCCGGGACTCCAGGATCATGCCCTGGGCCAACAGCAGGCGCTAAACCTCTGAGCCACCCAGGGATCCCGAGCAGTTTATTTTAAATGCAACACTCCTTTCCCAGTGGCACTCCAAATTTACCTTACCCTACTCTACTTAATTCAATTGTCTGTACAACTGACTTAATATTTTACATTGCTGTTTATTGTTGGCCTCCCCCTACTAGAATGTAAGTTCCACAAGGGTAGGAACTTTGTTTTATTCCCCCAATGATCCTAGGACAGTGCCTGGCATTTTTTTTTTTAAGATTTTATTTATTTATTCATAGAGACACAGAGAGAGAGAGGAGAGGCAGAGACACAGGCAGAGGGAGAAGCAGGCTCCATGCAGGGAGCCCGACGCAGGACTCGATCCCGGGTCTCCAGGATCACACCCCGGGTTAAAGGCGGCGCTAAAGCGCTGAGCCACCTGGGCTGCCCCAGTGTCTGGCATTTAATAGATGTTTGATTGATGTCCTGGTGAATGAAATGATAAAAGAGTGATGGATTGAACGAAGGATGGTTGAAGGAATCTTGTCACTGACTTCCCAGCTCCATTCTGCGTGCTCCGTTCCGTCCTGTGTTTGCACATGGAGTTGTCAGAAACTGTCCTGTATATATGGAATAATACCTGAGGGTGTTCCAGTCTCTAGGAAATTGCTATTCTTCAAGTTAATCTCAAATCCCCATCCAGTTCTACCTTCAACTGTGTGTCATCTGGGCATCTGTGTGGCTAGTGCCTTAGCACATATTCCTGACAGACTTTGGATGGTGGGAAGCTCAGATACACTTGGCTTTGTTACAAAACAGGGTTTTTTCTTTTTGTCTAAACACACAAAAAGTTATCTTCAGCGTCTGTGTCCACTGCAGCGAGGTCAGCAGCATTCTTAGGAGACAGACAGAGGTTTGGATTTCCATACCACTACATGCAACCCACCACTGAGTGGATTTTGTAAAGGAAGATGAAGGAGAGGGCGAGGTGATAGCAGGCATTCTGGAGCTTTTGTGTACCTCTAGCCCTAGGGAGGCAAGAGACAGTTTCTCTGGGCCAGGTGTCATCAGCCACCAGCCCCAGCATTGTGCACAGACAGCATGACTGCAGAGTGCGAGGCATTCCCCCAAGGCATGACCACAGCTCTGGCTCTGTGGAGCTTGACCAAGGATCACTCACCCAGACTTCTCTGGCACCATGCTTACGTGCCTCAGATGCCCATACAGCCCCTTACACAGGGCCACGCACGTGGCCACTTGTCTGTACAACTCCCTTGGCAGTTAAGCATGCCTTCTGCTGTGTTTTATTACAATGTTTCTTTTGAAGGACAAAAGAGCAAGTCCCTTCTTTTGAGTATCCCTGTACTTATTATTGTCTTCCTGGGAGTTACTATGTCTCTTTTTCTATCTAGATTGTAAACATAAAGGAGTCCTTTTCCACATGTTGGCCAATTTCCCTCTAACACTGGGATTACTGAATAAAACTGAGGTCCTGTCCATTTCAATGCTAATTACCCTCTTAAGACTTCTAAATACCCCTGCCTCCGGAAATGTCCTCATAATCCCTGACATTACTCACCCCCCCCACCTCTCCCTCCTGTTAAAATTGTCTCTCTCCTATAACACATGGTTCAGATGCTCCCCACCCTCCTGAAACTTAGAGCCTCTGCCCTCTATGTTCTTACTGAATTAAGTCAGAGCTGTCATCGCATCTGGCCTTTAAGAAGTATTTGTTTAATTATGCTAAGTGCAATAAGCCAGACTCGGAGGGAAAATATTGTATGAGTCCACTTAAATAAATTATCTAGAATATGCAAATACATAGACTCAGAAGTAGAACAGAGGTTGCTGGGGCCTGGAGAGTGGGGAGGAATGGGGAGTTTTTGTTGAACGGGTATAGAGTTTATGTTGAGGATAATGAAAAAGTTTGAGGTATAGATACTGGTGAGGGTCACACAACATCATGAATGTATTTCATGCCACCGAATTGTATGCTTGAAAAAGGTTAAAATGATGAATATTATGCATATTTTACTATATGATAAAAACTAACTAAAAAACCAAGAAAGGTTACTTGTTTAGTAACTTTTTTTTAATAGATTGCAAGCTTGTGGGGTAGAGGAGAAAACATGACTTTTTCCATCTTCACCAGCCCAGTTCTTTGCATGAGATAATCGCTCATTTTTGCTTCAATTCAGGAACACAAGTCAATGGAAAGAAGTACAGAATTCAGGCACGGTTTCCCCATGCCTCTTAGCAATTTTTAAAATTTCAATTTATTGTCAAATTGATTTTATCAGAGAGAAAACTGTGTAGTTGGAATTGTTTGATGGTATTGTCTCAGAAAGAAAACGAAAAACATGAAATTAAAAATCATCCCAAACTGCCTTCTATTTTCTTAGTATTTCCTTTTATAGCAAGGGGAGCATTTTAGCAAACTCAATTTGAATAATAATAACTTTCCTTTACACAACACTTACCAGTTCTTTCTGGGAGCTTTCTTAACCCTTACACCATTTGCAGTCACCTCTTGTACTGTGTTACTAAACACATGTTTCTCCTGCTCCTCTGTTTCTGGATTCTTTGTTGCATAAGATGAAAGGTGTACATTAAACCTTCCTCTTAGATATTTCAGTTCATGTAATCCTTTTACTCTGCTGATCTGAAATGATAAGTTACACAATCATTTATAAGTCTTATAAGTTAGTCTTACAAGACTAGAAAGAAGCATACAGTTCTTGATACCAGCTCTCATCCAAGATTAGGGTGGAGATATCAAGAGAAAAGTGAAATGATTACATGAAGGGGTAGGTGGACACTGACGAAGTGTTGGGTTACAGGGCTTTTGTGATATTTTTAATTTTGGAAAATTGATAGTTTTCATATTCTGTCCATAAACTATCACCAGAGGCTAATTCCTACAGATGATTTTTATGGAGAAGAAACTATAAATTAATTTGGAGATACTTTCTTATGGAAAACAATTGTGGACAGGTTTCTAAGATGCCTGCCATTTGCTTCAAAGTTATACAGAGAGGGGAGGTAGGAGGGAGGGTATAAATAAAACATGCTTGGCCACCAACAGATAATTGTTGAAATAAAGTGTTGGGTACATAGGTGGTTTTATTACAGTATTTCCACTGTTCAAATTTGAGGTTTGCCAAAGTAAAAAATTAAGGGAAAAAAGAAAATAGATTCTGAAATGAGGTAGTCAATGGTCCATCATTCCTTAAGCCTGCTCAGTTAATTCTTTTAATGAAGGTATTTGAAAATGAGGGACTTTTAGTTGGCTCAAGGCAGTATCAAGATAATATCTTGAAAGTTTATTATCAATCTGTGTTTGAAATCCTGAGTCAGACTTTTGCATGTCTTAAATAAGGGACATACTGACATGCCCCCCCACCAAATATATACACATATAAGTATGCTTGTAAAAATAAACAAAAGTGATTTTAACCTGGTTTGAGAATTTCTGACATCTACTGGCAGTACAGACATACCTTAGGTGTCTCTGGTTTAATGACTCCAGGTGAGAAGCCTCCACGAGATTTGGAACTTTTGACTGGTCCCTGTTAATGTGGTGACCATGCGTCTTTGCTCCCTGTGTTCGGTGTGTTCATTGGCAAAGTGATGCATGCAACAGAGTGCATGGCACCGGGCCAAGAGGCTGGCTACTTGCCACACTTTGCAGTACTTGTCCCGACACATGGCTTGTTGCTGGTTATAAAGGGTTCTGCCTGGAGCCCTCCTTTGTTCCTTTCAGGGCCCTAATAGGAAGCAACTCTGCTTCCTGCTTTCAGTGGACACAGCTCAGGTGTGATTTTTTTTGTTCTTTCCTTTCCCTTGGGTGAAGCCTTCTCTCTAGCTCAGATCTAGCGGAGTCAAGGGCAGCAGTACAGGGGAGAAGAGCTAGTTCACGGCCAATTACAAGCAGTGAAGTACGTGAAGGAGGGAAGGGTGAAATAAGAACATTTGCCTCTTTGCTCAGCATTGCTAGGGATCATAATTTTTCTTTTTGTGACTTTGGGCCCCCGCTTGCCCGCCACCATGGCCAGACAGTTGAGAGGCCTCTGGTAGGCCACAGGCAAAACCTGAGGAGTCCTGGATGGTTTTCCTTGCCATATGATGTGCATTTCAGGAGGCTCCAAGGGGGAGAAATGAATTGTCCAGTTCGTGCCTTGTTGTGCTTTGCATCCCAGCCCCCAGCATGGTTCCTGGAACAAAGGAAATAGCAATCAGCACAGAAATGCAAGCATTTACAGCAGAATTCCCATCCCTGTGAGACCAGCTTAGGTTCATCTTCGGGTGTGTTCCCCCTGCAGGTCGGGGAGAACTTTGGGGGTCCTTCACCTCTGAGAGGTAGGGATGCGAGGCCCTCATCTGAAATGGCAAGCATTTAAAAGTGTTTCAGAAGTATAAGTAACCCCACAACTGGGTGATGGTGGCCTCTAGGGAGAGCCCTTCCTACTGTCCAAGAACATGCTGGCCACCACTTCACAGTTTGCAGTCCTTGAAATCGGGATGCACATCTCCATCACCGAGGAAGTGTGCCCAGGTCACTGAGTGGCCATCATGTGCCAGGCCCTGTGTCCCCAAGAGATGCGGCTGTGGCAGAGACAGACATGGCCCTTACTGCCACAGGGCTGGGGTGCTGGGGAGGTGGCGTCACAATGTACGTTCCTGAGGAGGTGTTCAACTGCAAGAAGCACCGTGAGGGAGGTGAAGAGGGCGCTGGGCTGAGCCCGTGGTCAGGGGAGGTTCTTGGAAGTGATGCTGGAGCGGAACACCTGAGGAGAGGGAAGGAACTAACCAGGTGCAGATGGAGGACAAGTGGTCCAGGGAAGGAGGAGCATCTGCACAAGCCCTTAGGCTGGAGGGAGCTTCGGGAGAGGGAAGAAGCAGAGTCCATGTGGCTGCTGTGCAGGCAAGAGCAAGGGGTGGACATGAGGCTGAGGTCAGCAGCACCAGGGCACAGGGCCACACAGTCAAACCTCACTCACAGTTGCTCAAGCAGTGTACGTAATAGCTGCCAGAATGCATCTTAAATAATCACCCCAAACACTTTGAAATCTATACTGCAGTGAATGTATAATCAGGAAAAAACATTTTGTTTCTGACCTTGTTTGCTCACTTACTATAGGGATGGGAGTTTTCAGGAAAAGTGGAAGAAGCATTAGGGGGTGAGTGTGGCAGGAAAGAAACAGTGAAAGTTAATATTGTAATTTCTGAAGACCATGGAAATCATTGTCTCCTGAGACTCTTACTTGGGACCTGTGAGGGGTAGAGGGGTCATCAATGCAGTCATACATGAATATTCACATTGAATCTCCTTACTGATTAGTTCAGGATTAACCTCCATTTCCCCCATGATCAAGGGATATAGTGTCATACATACAACTGACAGAATCACAGCATTTAAGCTTAGATTTCAAAACTGCTCATGACTATTTTTGAGAGGATGGATCCTTGTGTTTTTTAAAAGCAATCCGATACAGATTGATTTTTTTTTTTTTACCCAGGAGCTTTAATCTTCAGTTACTTCTTACATGTAAACACCATGCTGGATATCTAATTTGGATTTCAAGGAGTAAATGTTCTTTTAATTTTAAGAAATTACTATAAGCAGTCTTTACATTCTTGTGGATAAAAAGATGATGTCTCTCGACCTCTAATATTTGCTAACCTTAAAGGAAAGGCAGGGCTCCTGAATCAGTCATCCAGATCCTGCCAGTGAGGTGACGAATAAATTTGAGGAAGGGAAGTGGATAAACTATTGACTCATTCCCCCCTAGCCCCACCCTCCCGCCTCCCTTCCCTGCCCTGTGTACTCTTAGTCTGAATGTTGTTCTGTTTAGAGGTTTCCACTTGATGGCCAATCTCAGTTGTTTACAGCTTTCCCTCTTCTGTCCTCCTGCCTCTAGGTTATTAGGTTCCTACAAGCTATTTGGGGCCCCGAGCAAGATTTCAGGCTAATCATGGTGGTGATGAGTAGCCTGAGGGCCATTCTTCAAGCCTCTCCATGCAGGTCACTTTGGAGAAGATTCCAGATCCCCACGTTCATGCCAGCAAGGCCCTGCAGCCTCTACACCTGCACATACAAAACCCGGAACCGAGCCTGTGAGTACACTGCTCCTTTAAAGAGAGTGAGAGGTTGGGGGTGCATGACAGTCACGTGTCTTGTGTTTATCCATATAGTGTCAGTGGTATTCCAGAGTGGGATTGTGTGCCTTCGGAACCATGAGAATAATTACTTGCTTCTCTATTTGTCTTCTAACATAAACGTGGAAAATTCTTTTCCCCCCAAGTTTATTGGCATATAATTGACACATAATCTCGTGTGATTCGAAGGTATGCAATGTGCTGATTTGATACACATATATTGCAAAATGATTATCATAAAAAGGTTTGGAAAGTCGTTTTCTTGACAAGGTTTAACATGTGAAAATGATGTCATGCAGAAATAGGGTGAGACGTATTCCAGTTTCAAATAGCTTGGAACCTGTTCTGTATTGTTCTTGTTAGCAACAGTCTTCTTACAAACATTGATCCACAGACTGCGAATTATTTCTGAGTCTTTTTTTTTTAAGATTTTATTTATTCATTCATGAGAGACACGCAGAGAGAGAGAGAGGCAGAGACACAGGCAGAGGGAGAAGCAGGCTCCATGCAGGGAGCCCGATGTGGGACTTGATCCCGGGTCTCCAGGATCACGCCCTGGGCTGAAGGCAGCGCTAAACTGCTGAGCCATTTGGGCTGCCCTATTTTGGAGAGTCTTAACGTTCTGAAAGTTGCATGTTAATGTTTGTAAGCAGGTCAGTAGCTTCACAATCTGAAATATTCTTTCTCAACTCACAAATTGCAGAGTTCTTCTGGTTGACCAGCTTACCAAAATGGGCTCTGGCATAAACACAGCATATTGGGCAGCCCGGGTGGCTTAGCGGTTTAGCGCTGCCTTTGGCCTGGGGCGTGATCCTGGAGACCCAGGATCAAGTCCCACCTTGGGCTCCCTTCATGGAGCCTGCTTCTCACTCTGCCTGTGTCTCTTCCTCCCTCTCTCTCTCTCTCTGTATAAATAAATAAAATCTTAAAAAAACACCCACAGCATATTAATCAAGGCAGCAGATGGTCTTTCCTGAAACCTCTTGCATCTCATCCCCCTCCTGAAATACCGGTTTCCTGCTGTGTCCCTGTGGTGCAGGGATTGTCCACCGAGGCACTACTGACATGGGGGATAGGTCATTCTGTGTTGTTGTGGGTGCAGTGTGCACTGTAGGTTGATTAGCAGCATCCCTCCCCAGTACCTGCTAGGTGACGGTTGCACCCCCCACCCAGTTGTAACAACCAAAAATGTCAGCAGACATTACCAAATGAGCTCTGGGGAGGACAAAACTGCCCCTACTTAAGAATCAGTGGGACAATAGGAGAGAATAATGTGTTCATTTGTGGAGAGATGAGTTTGAATATGTGGAGAATGGCTAATATATTGTTAAAGAGGAATTTTTCATATTTTCCATTATTTTAAAAGAATTGACACAGATTTTTCAAATGTTGGATTCCTTCTAGGTCTAGGTTTCTCCACTTTTTCTCTTTTGGTTTGTTCTCTTTTGACTTCATATGTACATAATCAAAAAATGTAAGGAAGAATGCTGTTAAATTACTTTTTTAAAGATTTTATTTATTTATTCATGAGAGACACACACAGAGGCAGAGACATAGGCAGAGGGAGAAGCAGGCTCCATGCAGGGAGCCCGATGCGGGACTCCATCCTGGGACTCCAGGTTCATGCCCGGAGCCAAAGGCAAACACTCAACTGCTGAGCTACCCAGGCATCTCAAGAAATGCTGTTAAATTAGTAGTGCTAATCTAGCTAAATCCAAGGACTTGAAACTCCTCCATAAATAAATTTTTATTATAAATTTACTTGGTTTTGTTCAACAATGACAGTGTTCTTATTCAAATGAACTGGTTGGAGTCATAATAAATTTCTGGTTGCTGGGTGTGGCTTCCTACCAACAGACCCACATCCTACCCGGACTGGCTTATTCTCAACACTGGCATTTTGTGGTCTGAGGCTCAAAATGGAAAAAATTAGTCATGTTTATGTAGTTACTAAAGTTTTACTTTTTTCAACAGAGAGTTGAAAGTTGAAGGTCTAAAATCCAAGATAGGTATGTCTTTAGGATAGTTTGCTTCTTTTGATGCTGACTAAAACAAAAAGTGGTGGCTTGGGGAGATGTGGACTTTCCTTAATTAATTTTTCACATCAGATGTTCTGGTTTGTAAGTTATAAGAAAAACAGGTAACAATTATAATTTTATTTTGCTTTTGGCATATAACACCAACCTTCCCTGTTTTCACTGGAGAGAATATTATAGTCTCTGCTGCCCTGACCCACTGAGCATGTCCTGCTCCTAAATTCCAGACCTTCTGCTGATCAGTTGTAAAGACAATATGCATCATGTCTGGCAACTTAACACCCCACCAGAAGGCCCACTGCACACTTGTGACCAAGAACAACCCAAGATCATTGAGGGTTAGAAAAGATAACATGGAAAGCCCTTTGCTAGTACCTGCCACACAGTGTGAGGACTGTGTTGGCAGGTTACTTCTAGTACTATTGATGATCATCATCACCACCTTTTTTTTTTTTAAAGACTATTCATGAGAGACACAGAGAGAGAGAGAAGCAGAAACACAGGCAGAGGGAGAAGCAGGCTCCATGCAGGGAGCCGAACGTGGGTGGGACTCAATCCCTGGTCTCCAGGATCAGGTCCTGGGCTGTAGGTGGTGCTAAACCGCTGAGCACCGCACACACCCCCCCCCCCCCCCCCCCCGACTGCCCTCATCATCACCATCTTTATCATCATCATAGGCTCAGCGCCTCCCTCAGATGTTTGGCCATTTTTAAGATAGGGGTAAGCAGAATAAGAAAGGAGGAGGATGTGGCAAATTCAGAAAGCAGTGTCTCGCTAGAGCCTGTCTGTGCTCTATGCTTCACCTTCACACTCTGCTCCCCACCTCTCAGGGAATCGTTGTCTGTCAACTCAGATTGCTGTTTGCTGTTATCTCAAGTAGCAGGCAGTGTTGACAATCCTAACTTGAGGATTTGGAACATGATAAAATAAAGAGAAAAGCCTGCACCTGTTACCCAAGATGAACATAAAATCAAATTCACTTAGTATATCTTCTACTGACATTTATTTTAATTGTCACATGAAAAATTTAGGGTTATAGTAGATTAGGAAACAAAGCCGAACAGTCAACAATAAGAAAATCTAATTTAAAAACCTAATTAAAAAATGGATTAGAGACCTTATAAACACACACCTCACCAAATATATAGAGATGGCAAATAAGAGTATAAAAAGATGCCCCACTGTGTGATCTGTGACCAGGGAAATGCAAATTAAACCCAAGATGATAGGGGCACCTGGGTGGCTCAGTGGTTGCACATCTGCCTTTGGCTCAGATCGTGATCCCGGATCCTGAGATTGAGTCCCACGTCAGGATCCCCGTAGGGAGCCTGCTTGTCCCTCTGCCAGTATCTCTAAAGAATAAATAAAATCTTAAAAAAAAAATCACCACACACCGATTACAATGGCCAAAATCCAGAATAGTGATAACACCAAGTGGTTATGAAGCTGTGGAGCAACAGGAATTCTTAATCATTGCTGGTGAAAATACAAAGAAGGTACAGCCATTTTGGAAGATAACTTGGCAGTTTCTTTTTTTTTAATTTTTTTAAAAATTTATTTATGATAGTCACACACAGAGAGAGAGAAAGGCAGAGACATAGGCAGAGACATAGGCAGAGGGAGAAGCAGGCTCCATGCACCGGGAGCCCGACGTGGGATTCGATCCCGGGTCTCCAGGATCGCGCCCTGGGCCAAAGGCAGGCGCCAAACTGCTGCGCCACCCAGGGATCCCAGCAGTTTCTTTTAAATGAAATATGTCCTTGCCATACAAGCCAGCAATCATATTCCTTGTTATTTGTTCAGCATTGTTGAATCCTTACATCTACACAAAAACCTGCACATGGCTGCTTTTCGTAGCTTTATTCATAATTGCCAAAACTTGGAAGCAGCCAAGTTGTCCTTCAGTAGGATGAATGAATACCTTAACTGTGGCATAGCCAGACAATGGGATTTTGTTCCTCGCTGAAAAGAAATGTAAGAATTTTAAATGCAAATTACTAAGTGAAAGAAGTCAATCTGAAAAGGTTATATACTCTATGACCCCAAATGTATGACATTCTGGAAAAGGTAAAACTATGGCGACAATAAAAAGATCAATAGTTGCCATGTGTTAGAGTATAGGGAGGGATGAATAGGTGGAGCAGAGGATTTTAGGGTAGTAAAAATACTCTTTATATTATGATGGATACAGGTCAATATACATTTGTCCAAACCTGTGGAATATATAACTCCAAGAGTGAACCACAATGTAAACTATGGACTTTGGGTGTTATCATGTGTCACTATAGGTTCATGAATGATAACAAATGTACTACTCTGGTGGAGGATGTTGATAATGGGGATGCTGCATGTGTGGGGGCAAGGGCAAATGGGAAATCACTGTACCTTAAATAAATTAATGGAGAAATAGTCTTAAAAAATTAAACATGGGGGGTGCCAGGTGTCTCCATTGGTTAGGTGTCTACCTTCCGCTGGGGTCATGATCTCAGGGTCCTGGGATTGGGCCCTACGATGAGCTCCCTGCTCAGTGATAATTCTGCTTCTCCTTCTCTCTCTGCCTTTGCCCCTCCCTCCTGCTCTTGATTTCTCTCTCTCTCTAATAAAATCCTTTAAAAAAAATCAAATATGAGATCTTAGACCATAACAAAAATATTAATTCTTAATCTAGGGATCCCCGGGTGGCGCAGTGGTTTAGCGCCTGCCTTTGGCCCAGGGCGCGATCCTGGAGACCCGGGATCGAATCCCACGTCGGGCTCCCGGTGCATGGAGCCTGCTTCTCCCTCTGCCTGTGTCTCTGCCTCTCTCTCTCTGTGTGTGTGTGTGTGTGACTATCATAAATAAATAAAAATAAAAATAAATCTTAATCTAATTAAATATAAAAACAATCATCTAGAATTGAAATGGTACATATTTGCTATCTGTTATTATTTCTTTTTCTTTTTTAAGATTTTTATTTATAGGGACACCTGGGTGGCTCAGCTGTTAAGCCCCTGCCTTTGGCTGAGGGCGTGATCCTGAAGTTCCAGGATCAAGTCCTGCATCGGGCTACTGGCATGGAGCCTGTTTCGCCCTCTGCCTGTGTCTCTCATGAATAAATAAATAAAAATCTTTTTAAAAATTTTTTAAAAAAGATTTTTATTTATAATTTGACAGAGAGAGAGAGAGCACAAGTGGAGGAACAGCAGGCAGAGGGAGAGGGAGAAACAGGCTCCTTGCTGAGCAGAGACACCCCCCCCCCCCAGGATCATGACCTGAGCCTAAGGCAGGCCATTCAACTGACTTAGCCACCCAGGGGCCCTATTTGTTATTATTTCATTGATTTTTATTGTTCATGATCTCTACTTTTAGATTGAAGAGAAATATTTTTTTAGGACAATGTAAAATAGAATGGCACTGTATAAAATCTAGCCACTAGTCTCATGTGTGTATTTTCAAGTAAATATAAATTTATTTATTTATTTATTTTTAAAGACTTTATTTATTTATTCATGAGAGACACACAGAGAAAGGCACAGACACAGGCAGAGGGAGAAGCAGGCTCCATGCAGGGAGCCTGACAAGGGCCTCGATCCTGGTCTCCAGGATCACACCCTGGGCTGAAGGCGGTGCTAAACCGCTGAGCCACCCTGGCTGCCCTCATGTAAATATACATTATTAAAATGTTATGGCTACATGTTGCTAGCGCTTACCATATTGAAAATTTCCATCATCAGAGAAAGTTCTATGTGACAGGATTGGTCTGTATTATAACTGAACTGTGTTAGAAAATTCTCCTGTTATTTGTCCAATTAATTTTGAAGAACAGGGACGCCTGGGTGGCTCAGTGGTTGAGAAACTGCCTTTGGCTCAGGCAGTGATCCGGATCCTGGGATTGAGTCCCACCCACATAAGGCTCTCTGCAGGAAGCCTGCTTCTCTTTCTGCCTATGTCTATGACTCTCTCTGTGTTTCTCATGAATAAATAAATAAATAAATAAATCTTAAAAAAAAAGATTCACATTATCTAATTAAAAAATTTTTTGAAGGGCAAAACTCCTAGAGAACAATAGTATTAAAATTTTTGTTTTGCAATGTCTTCACTAAGAACTCTGATAATATTCAGGATGTGCCAGATGGAATCTCTCATTAACATTCAAATAACCTTAAGAAACAATAGGCTGATTAAGAGCCCCCTGGAATTATTAATAGCTCCAGGGGTTTAGGCAGCAACAAGAAGCTGGCAGCAACAAGGAGCTAACAAATAGCTCTGAACAGAGCCCGAGGAACTCTGGGCTTTAGTGTGCTGAGAACTCCATGTGTATGCTGCGCTTACCTGGGCTCAGACTCAAAGTGCCTTTTACAGCTCTCATGCTCTGAGAAGACAATTTGTGATCATCCTTAGCAATGGTGAATCCTATCACTGTGCCCAACCATAGGCCTATTAGGATGATCTTCAGTTACACGAAGAAATTGCACATCTCAAGAAAAAGGACAGTAACAGGTCAAGGCACAGGAGTAAAAACCAATGAGGGTGTAGAACAACAATGTCCAGTGAATAAATAATGTGAGCCACCAATGAGCCATATAGGCAATTCTATAATTTCTAATAACCACATTTAAAAGAGAACAAATAGGGATCCCTGGGTGGTGCAGCGGTTTAGTGCCTGCCTTTGGTCCAGGGCGTGATCCTGGGGACCCGGGATCAAATCCCACGTTGGGCTCCCGGTGCATGGAGCCTGCTTCTCCCTCTGCCTATGTCTCTGCCTCTCTCTCTCTCTCTCTCTCTCTGTGTGACTATCATAAATAAAAAAAAAAAGAGAGAACAAATAATATGTTCATTACATCTCAAAACTGGGGGAAACTCATTCTAATATAGCAAATACGTAGATAAAATATAGTAAGTAGGTAAAATTATTTTTACCTATATGTTTGTTGAGGAGGAAAAATAAATATTTTTAACCTAGCATATCCAAAATATGCCCACTTTAACATGAGATGAATATAAGAATTATAAGTGAAATATTTTGCATTCTTTGTTTTGTATTATGTCTTTAAGGTCCCTAGGTATTTTACATTTATAGCACGCCTCAATTTAAACAATCACACAGGATGAGTGTTTACCTTATTAGGCAGTGCAGGTACAGAGAATAGATGCCAAGAAATATCAGCAGATGAGGGGATGCTTAATGTAGTCTGGGGTTGTCTGAGAAGGGGCTGGAAGTGATCTTTAGAGCCTGTAGGATTTTAAGAAATGAGAGAGAAATGGGTAGATGTGATCATGTGGACATTGGGGAGGAAGTATTTCCTCTACTTTTGAAGATCCTTCTGGCCAGACAAGAATCAAATTGACATGAGACAGATTAATAGGAGAAATCAAATTTAATAGCATATGTAAGGGGAACCCACATGGAAATGGAAATTCCAAAGATAGTGAGGCAATGTGAGGCTTATATAAGCGATAGAGAAGGGTAGGGGTCTGAGGATACAAAGCGAAGGAGGATCATTATCAGAAAGGTGAGAGGAGATGTTTGGAAAACAAAGATTACCCTATTATGCAGGTAAGTCTCATAGGTAAAGAGGAATCTCCATTAGTAGCTCTCTTCCCGGTATAAGCAGGCAGTTAAAGGAGAGGTACAAAGCTTTTTCTGAAAAGCTTTTTTTCTGCTGGGGTTATTTGCTTTTAACTCAAAATAACATTTGTGCCAAAGGGGGCCTATCTTGGGGCAACCTACCCTTGGCCCCTATGGTTCGCTCCTCTGAAACTTTCCCGAAGTTTCACACAGTAAAAGTTGAGCTGGTAAATTGTCCATCTCAATGAACCAGTCTTAGTCCTGACCATAGGTCAGTTCAACTAGGTTCATTTCATCTCCACCGTGATGCAGATATGTTTTCAAAATTAGGCCTTTGGTTCAAGTAATCAGGTACTCAACAATAGGCATTTCTATGGGAATGGAAGAAAAGCAATGGTTAATGATTGAATCAAATTATAAACCCATTTTTGAGTTCTGAGGATAGCTAGTGGAGAGATTTCTAGATGTCAAGCTTGAAGCATGTTCAGAGTGAGAGCAGGCAGTGGTACCAGAACTTCCTGGTGTGTAGTTCGAGTGTCCCTGGTGATCTTTGAGTGGCCCATAGAATAGCAGGCATGAGGACTGTCTACACATGAGCTGTTGCGGGGATTTCTCTTAAGTTTATATCAAGTCGTTCATTCATATTTTGCTTGTAGGGCTTTGGGAAAAGGGAAACTTTAGTTCTAATCCAACTCAGAAAGGAGGGAGAAAAAGAAAAAAAAAAAACACCTTAGTTTGGAGAATTGCAGCGAGGCATTGGGGGAACTAGAAGTCAGGATCTAGCCTTGTTTATAACAAATATTAGAATCTAGGGGGATCCCTGGGTGGCGCAGTGATTTAGCACCTGCCTTTGGCCCAGGGCGCAATCCTGGAGACCGGGGATCGAATCCCACATCGGGCTCCTGGTGCATGGAGCCTGCTTCTCCCTCTGCCTGTGTCTCTGCCTCTCTCTCTCTCTCACTGTGTGCCTATCATAAATAAATAAAAATTAAAAAAAAAAAAGAATCTAGTACTTAGAGATCCCTGGGTGGCTCAGCGGTTCAGCGCCTGCCTTTGACCCAGGGTGTGATCCTGGGGTCCCGAGATCGAGTGCTGCATCGGGCTCCCTGCATGGAACCTTCTTCTCCCTCTGCCTGTGTCTCTGCCTCTCTCTGTCTCTCATGAATAAATAAATAAAATCTTAAAAAAAAAAGAATCTAGTACTTATACAGATATGTTATTCAAACATATTTTGTCTCTCTATAATCACCCTGATTTCTACCAAAAATAACCAAATGAACATTTGTTTGCAAAATAAGTCTAGTTTTAAAAACTTGGCCTAATTATTTACATAAGCACTGCAAGAATAGTGATTGTGACCATGTAGGTTCTTTTAAATCCTCTTTGCTTTCTCTATAGTTAAGAGTCTGTTTCTTGGTTCGTCTCTTTTTTGCTTTGTTCTTTTGGTTTGTTTCTTAAATTTCACACGTGAGTGAACATGGTGTTTGTCTTTCTCTGACTTGCTTACTTTAACATTATACCATCTAGCTCCATCCATGTTGTTGGAAATGGCAAAGTCTCATCTTTTATGGCTGAGTAATATTCCGTTGTGTGTGTGTGTGTGTTTGTATCCATTTCTTTATCCATTCATCTATAAATGAACACTTGAGCTGCTTGCATAATTTGGCTATTGTAAGAAATGATGCAATAAACATAAAGGTGCATGTATCTTTTCAAATTAGTGTTTTGATATTCTTTGGGTAAATACCTAGTAGTGCCGTTACTAGATCATATGGTAGTTCTAATTTTTAACTTTTTGAGGAACCTCTATACTGTTTTCCAGAGTGACTGCACCAGTTTGCATTCCTACCAACAGTGCACAGGATTCCTTTTTCTCCATCTCCTTGCCAACACTTGTTAATTGTGTTTTTGATTTTAGCCATTCTGACAGGTATGAGTTGATACATCACTGTGGTATTGATTTGCATTTCATGATTAGTGATGTTGAGCATCTTTTCATGTGTCTGTTGACCATCTGTATGTCTTCTCTGGAGAAATGTCTGTTCATGTCTTGTGTTTGTTAATTGTATTTTTTGGGTTTTAGGTGTTGATTTGTATAAGTTCTTTTTTTTAAGATTTTATTTATTTATTCATGAGAAAGAGAGAGAGAGAGAGAGAGAGAGAGAAGCAGAGACACAGGCAGAGGGAGAAGCAGGCTCCATGCAGGGAGCCCGATGTGGGACTCAATCCTGGGACTCCAGGATCATGCCCTGGGCCGAAGGCAGGCAATAAACCACTGAGCCACCCAGGGGTCCCCGATTTGTAGAAGTTCTTTATGTATTTTGGATACTAACCCTTTGTCAAATGTCATTTGCAAATATCTTCTCCCATTCCATAGGTTGCCTTTTAGTTTTGTGATAATTTTCTTTGCTGTTCAGAAGCTTTGTATTTTGATGTAGTCCCAATGGTTTATTTTTATATTTTTTCCCCTTGCTTCAGATGACACATCTAGAATAATGTTGCATCAGCTGATGTCAGAGAAATTACTGTCTGTGTTCTCTTCTATTTGAAGAGACTCTGTACTCTTATGATTTCAGGTCTCATGCTTTGGTCCTTAATCCATTTTGAGTTTATTTTTGTATATGGTGTAAGAAAGTGATTCAGTTCTTTTGCATGTAGCTGACCAGCTTTCCTAACAGCATTTGTTGAAGAGACTTTTTCCCATTGGATAATCTTTCCTGTTTTGCCAAAGATTAATTGACCATATAATCATGGGTTTATTTCTGGGTTTTCTATTCTGTTCCATTGATCTATGTGTCTATTTTTGTGCCAGTACCATACTGTTTTGATTACTATAGCTTTGTAGTGTATCTTGAAATCTGGGATTGTGATACCTCCATCTTTGTTCTTCTTTTTCAAGATTGCTTTGGCTATTTGGAGTCTTTTGTGGTTCCATGTTAATGTTAGGATTACTTGTTTTAGCCCTATGAAAAATGCTGTTGGTATTTTGATAGGGATTACATTAAATGTGTGGATTCTTTGAGTAGTATAGACATTTTAAGAATATTTGTTCTTCCTGCTGGAACTTTTTGTAAAGAATTTCTAGATTGAACTTTTAACAGCCTTAAGGCCAGAAAGTATAAGAATATTAACAAAGTTTCTGAATTCTGGAGGGTTCAGGTAGGGAGAATTCGTTCCTGCTATATTTCCATACTGCTTATAATGATGTAGTTTATCAAATTATTATAGGACAGTTAGCTTCAGAGAAAAGATTTCTTTAATCTTGAAAAACAAACCATTTAAAAAAGTCAGAAATGTTTTAAATGAAAGTTGCAAAAAATTATAATTATCATCTTCAGTTCATTCAGTCCCATGTTTTTGTTTTGCTTAAATCCAGTTTTTCCACTAGTTTTAGAAATTCTTTTTTTTTAAAGATTTTATTTATTCAGAGAGAGAGAGACAGAGACAGAGACAGAGAGACAGAGAGAGAGGCAGAGACACAAGCAGAGGGAGAAGCAGGCTCCACGCATGGAGCCTGACGCGGTCCCCAGGATCACACCCCGGGCTGAAGGCGGCGCTAAACCACTGTGCCACTGGGGCTGCCCTAGTTTTAGAAATTCTTACCTAGTTCAGTTTTATGATCCTAAGGTTATCGGAAACTTGTCCTTTTCTATGAGTTTATATGAATCTTTTCTATGAGTTTCACTGAAGATGAAATACATTTGCAGTGGCATCAGTGTAAAACAGTGACTGTAAATGATAACAGTTAAAAATGGTAATGTTTAAAGATTTGGTTAGAGTTCATTTTGATGCAGGTGGCAAGGAAATGTGATTATTTCTCTGACATACAACACTTCAAGGTGATAACATAACACTTGATAAACATAGGAAATTATTTTGGTGAGCTATAAAATCCTTGTTTTGTAGGAAGATAACTTTATTTTTTTTTCATTTTAAGTTTTTATTTAAAGTCACATATAAGGTTACTTTACTCCTGCATCTTCTCAATGGTTTCTTCCTTATATTTGCCCTTTTCCTTTCCTACTTGGCGAGATTTGGCTTTATGCTCAAGGATCTTTTTGCGGTCTTTGTCCAGTTTTAGTCTAGTGATAACCACCTTGCTAGGGTGAATGCCCACGTGGACAGTTGTGCCATTTACCTTCTCTCGCTGTACTCATTCAATGTAGATGACATACTTCTTCCTGTAAACCTGGACTACTTTGCCGATTTGCTGACCTTTGTAGTGTCCCCGCACAACTTGCTCTTCGTCTTCCTTCCGGATGGGCATGGACCGCACGTTGTACTTCTGCCTCAACTCTTTGGAAAGCGGGGAAGACATGATCTTCCTGCGAATGTGGGAAGGCGCATTGAAATGCCACTTACGATTCTTGCTCCGGTCAGAAGTCACAAACGGATTGAACTTCATGTTGGCTGCGAGCGCCTTAGCGATGGCCGCAGAAGGGAAGAGACAGAAGATAACTTTAAAGATAAAAACATTTACAATATCTTATTAAGAGCAGATCAGTAGTTTAAGAAAATTTTGAGTTTTTTAACAAAGAGAAAACAAGAATTTTAACTTTGCATTAGTGTATTTTTGACATTAAAACCCATTTACTCACTTAAATTTAATCTAGTTTTAACTAGTACTACCCATACACAAAATTCCCTTTTAAAGATTCCCTCTTTATAAACCTTCTTCAACTTTCCTGAGTTACATTCATAGTTTGCCTTTTTTCCTTCTTTCTTTTTCTTTCTTTCTTTCTTTCTTTCTTTCTTTCTTTCTTTCTTTCTTTCTTTTTCTTTCAAAAAGATTTTATTTATTTATTCATGAGAGAGACAGAGACAGAGACAGAGAGGCAGAGACACAGGCAGAGGGAGAAGCAGGCTCCATGCAGGGAGCCCAACCTGGGACTCCAGGATCAGGCCCTGGGCTGTATGTATAGTTGGTCCTAAACCGCTGAGCCACCCGGGCTGCCCAGTTTTCCTTCTTTAAATAATCAGTCTCACTTTAGGAAAAAAATTTCTTTTCCCTCATCAAAAAATGTATTCCCATTCCCCATATTTTTTCTCCAAAACACAAATCTTACTTTTCTTACATATAGAATTGTTTTTCTTATTATTTCTAGTAGTCTTAAATATATTTATTACAATTCTTAACTCTTAGGAACCTTAGAGTCTAGTGAAAATTAATACTAAGCAACTGTAAACTTTTGTTATACCAGCATTCTTTAGCAAATTTATGAATACATTTCATAATTTCTAGAAATAAGCATTTTTTTCATTGTATAGTTTCTTTTTTTTTTAAGATTTTATTTATTTATTCATGAGAGACACAGAAGGAGAGAGGGGGGCAGAGACACAGGCAGAGGGAGAAGCAGGCTCCATGCAGGGAGCCGACATGGGACTTGATCCCTGGTCTACAGGATCTTCAGCCCTGGGCTGAAGGTGGCACTAAACCGCTGAGCCACCTGGACTGCCTCACATTGTATAGTTTCTTAAATCACATGGCAAGTTTACTAATAAAACCACATTTATTTTTAGTTTCTCTGCAATAAGACAAAAATAGACAGACCTATGTTTATTACTTAATGTTTGGTTATTTTATCTTACTTGGAAATTATGCAGATATTCAACAAATTCAGCTCATCATCTGACTCAGGAAAATTCCAAAATTTCAGGTTGCCAAACGTTTTGGAAGCTACCCAAAAGTTTACCTATAAATCTTCTAGTCTTATTTATATCTATTTAATCTACTTGTTCTTAACAATTACGTTCAGATTACCTACTAAACTTCATGAGACAAAGTTAACCCTTATTCTAATATTCTTTGACAAATTTGCGACAGAGACAAGAACCCATTTGACCTTCTTTAAACACAGATAAAAGTCTTAAATTTAACGCATAACTCTAAAGGCAATTTTATTTTACAAGACCAGTGCTCTAACCCCTGAGCTATAGGGCCTCACGGCAATTTTATTTTAATTAAACCAACAACCTTAAATTAGCTTTAGTACTGAATATTTTCCCAGATCACATAAACTTGAAAAAAAATTTGGGTTTCTATCTTTCAGAGTTTTGGAATGAAATGCTCAATTCTTAAAGGTCCAAAGCCCTTGCCTTCAAACCAACTAAATAGAGCTCTTCTACAAGTTAATTTTAACAATACCATCCAGAGATAGAGAAAATATCCAACATTTATAACATATATAGACAGACAAAATCCAAACAATCTTCTAGCTTTTGTTCTTACTAATATTTGTGGAAGGGACATTAAAGACACAATTTCCAAATACCTCTCCCCACCTTTTTTTTGGGGGGGTACTTTTCTCTAAACTTCTCCTTAATTGTTTATTTTAATTTTTTTTATTTTTTATTTATGATAGTCACAGAGAGAGAGGCAGAGACATAGGCAGAGGGAGAAGCAGGCTCCATGCACCGGGAGCCCGACGTGGGATTTGATCCCGGGTCTCCAGGATCGCGCCCTGGGCCAAAGGCAGGCGCTAAACCGCTGTGCCACCCAGGGATCCCTCCTTAATTGTTTATATTTCACAGAATAGCTCGGGGCACCTGGGTGGCTCAGTGGCCAAGTGTCTGCCTTTGGCTTGGGTCCTGGTCCCTGGGTCCTGGGATCGAGTCCCATATCAGGTTCCCCACAGAGAACTTGCTTCTCCCTCTGCCTATGTCTCTGCCTCTCTCTTTCTGTGTCTTTCATGAATAAATAAATAAAATCTTAAAAAAAAAAAAGAATGGATTTTAGGTCCTAGAGAAGATGGGAGTAGGAAATTTACATCACAAGGGCAGAGAAAACATCCACATTTTCTCCAAAGTGGAGATTTGGTGCATATCTGTCTATTATGAAAGGTGCTAGAATCGGAGTACCAAAGCCATTCTAGAAGTTTGTATTTTTTCTTAATTTTATTTTTTTATTTTATGATAGTCACAGAGAGAGAGAGAGAGGCAGAGACACAGGCAGAGTGAGAAGCAGGCTCCATGCACCGGGAGCCCGATATGGGATTCGATCCCGGGTCTCCAGGATCGCGCCCTGGGCCAAAGGCAGGCGCCAAACCGCTGCGCCACCCAGGGATCCCTAGAAGTTTGTATTTTTAAAAAACTTCTTTTTCCCTTTTTTTCTTCAGTCCCAGGTAATTGTGGGCTGTATTTACATTTTATTTTATTTTTAAAAAGATTTTGTTTATTTATTTATTCATGAGAGACACACAGAGAGATGCAGGACTTGATCCCCAGGACCCCAGGATCATGACCCAAGCCAAAGGCAGATGCTCCACCACTGAGCCACTGAAGTGCCCCTGTATTTACATTTTAAAGACTTATGATTTAGAAGAGACAAGAAGAATGCAAAAAATTTTTTGTTTGTTTTTTTTTCCCCAGAGTTACAGGGCAATTGTGATTTAAAACTTACCTTTTATAAAGTAGAGGACAACTGTTTTAATATCCTGATCTTTCTTTCTTTTTTTTTTAATATCCTGATCTTTCATAATATCCATAAACATTTTGAGAGGAATAGGTGAAGTTTGGGGATTGGTAAAGAAAGATAGGTGGGCTTTCTTTGACTGGCTTCTGGAGTTGCATTTCTCGATTTGTAGAGATTTGTAAGACAAAGAGTTGTTTTTAATAATTCCTCTAAGAATTAGATTATAGCCTGGATATCAAAGGACTGATTTATCTTTTTAACTAAATTTGCTTCTTTATATTAGGGAGGTTTTTAACTAAAATTAAGAATCAAAAGATTTTTATCTTTGTAAAGCATCTTAACATTTTAAGCTTTAACAAAGCATTTTAACCCTTCTTTTTTTTCTTTTCTTTTTTTTTTTCATTTTAACCCTTCTTTCTAGGTTCATAATTCAATGTAGGCTTCTAATTATCCCTGAATAATGGCCTTTTGCAGATCATTTGTAAGAGGGCCTAGGAGAAATTTTGGTCCTATTTCCTGTGAAGAGGGTTTGTGATAGTCATTCTTTTTAATCTATAAATTTAGTAGGATCTTTTCAAAGTGGAGGCTAAAGGGCTTTATAATCTAAAACACCTTGCTGCAGTCCAGGAGACATGAATTCTTTTGTAGTAGGGGGTCTAGGATATATCTGCAAAGGAGGTTGCATTGAAATGCCTGAAGCTGGCAGAGCCTGATTATCAATCCTTGGAAGTAGGAGCAAAGCAAGCCTTATTGCCAGTCTCAGATACTTTTGTTAAATTCATTTCCTGGCTTTGAGCATTTACATGAAGACCTGTATACTTTGAACCTAGAGAACCTGAGTGCTCCCTGTAAATCTTATATGGAAAAGAAATTCTTAAGTCTAATTTCTGTGATTTTATCTTATCAAGGGAGTCTCTAAGACTAGCCATTATACTAATAAGACAAGTGAGAGCTCTCAATAAAGAATATTTTTCTTTTAAATATAGCCAATTTAGGGCAGCCTGGGTGGCTCAGTGGTTTAGCCCCTGCCTTCGCCCAGGGCGATCCTGGAGACCCGGGATCGAGTCCCACATCGGGCTCCCTGCATGGAGCCTGCTTCACCCTCTGCCTGTGTCTCTGCCTCTCTCTCTGTGTCTCTCATGAATAAATAAATAAAAATTTTTATTAAAAAATTTTTAAAATATATAGCCAATTTAAAGGTTCCATTGTCTGGCCATTAATGAGTAGGATCTATTAATAGCAAGATACACCCAAAAAGGGCAAGGGTTCTCTCTTTCCGGACCTGGCTGAGCAGGAGGCGCCATCATGGGAGTCGATGTCCGCCACAACAAGGACCGAAAGGTTCGGCGCAAGGAGCCCAAGAGCCAGGACATCTACCTGAGACTGTTGGTCAAGCTGTACAGGTGTCTGGCCAGATGAACCAACTCTACCTTTAACCAGGTTGTGTTGAAGAGGTTGTTCATTAGTCGCACCAACTGGCCACCTCTGTCCCTTTCCCGGATGATCTGGAAGATGAAACTGCCTCGCTGGAAAACAAAACAGCTGTGGTTGTAGGGACTATAACGGATGATGTGTGTGTCCAGGAGGTGCCCAAGCTGAAGGTGTGTGCACTGCGCGTGAGTAGCCGTGCCCGGAGCCGCATCCTCAAAGCTGGAGGCAAGCTCCTCACCTTCGATCAGTTGGCCCTGGACTCCCCCAAGGGCTGTGGCACCGTCTTACTCTCTGGTCCACCCAAGGGCCGAGAGGTGTACAGACACTTTGGCAAGGCCCCAGGAACCCCACACAGCCACACCAAACCCTACGTGAGATCCAAGGGCCGGAAGTTCCAGCGTGCCAGAGGCTGCAGGGCCAGCTGAGGCTACAAAAACTAACCCCAGATCCTGCCTTGTTATTAAAAAGATTTTGAATGCTAAAAAAAAAAAAAAAAAAAAAAGGCAAGGGTGACCTGTCCCTGTGATCCAGAAGTTTAGTCCCAAAATTAGTCTAAGAAACCAAAGACTGGAATGACTGGGTAGCTCAGTCATTTAAGTGTCTGACTCCTGATTTTGGCTTAGGTCATGATCTCTGAGTCATGAGATCGAGCCCCACATTGGGCTCTGTGCTCAGGGTGAGTCTGCTTGTCCCTCTCCCTCTGCTCCTTCCCCTGCTCATGTTCTTTCTCTCTCTTTAAAATAAATAAATAAAATCTTGAAAAAAAGAAAAAGAAAGCAAAGACCTTTGTTGCACAAACAGTAAGGATGGTGTGATGAAAACGGTATCTCCAATCTCCCACAAAATTGTGAGATGCTTCTAGTCACAGACCTACTAATCTGTGATATGGGGTGGGTGATACTGTAATGGGACTTTCCAGCACTAACAAACAACAAGGATTGAAATGGCAAAGGTTCCTCTGGACTGGAACCTCTCAAGTCAAACACCTGGGGAGCTAACACAGCTGGACAGAGAGAATCTGAGTTCCATTCCCAGTCTATTTAACTGACCACCAAGGTGTACCCTGGTAAGCACACTCTGGATGGTGGAGACCAAAGAGTGTTCTCAATGGTCATATATCCAAGCTTTTAGGACATAGAATAAGATGAAAGGAAAAATATTCACTTGTTAACAGTCTTGGCTAGGTCTTGGGTCTCTTAGAGACACACTATATCTAAGAAGGAGGTGCCACAGGGTTGGGGACTGGGCTGTTTTACAGTATACTTTGATGCATGGTTTTCTTGAGGTTGGCAGGTGACCTAGTGAAAATGTAACCCATTCTGTGACTGACTGATCCTGTCATGGGAGTCTTCTTGTGGTGAATGCTCTAATAGCTTTTATTTTATCTTATTCTAAAGATTGTATTTATTTATTAGAGAGAAAAATCACAAGCGAGACAGAGAGGAAGAAGCAGAATTACCACTGAGCAGGAGCAATGTGGGGCTCGATCCCAGGACCCTGAGATCATGACCTGAGCCAAAGGCAGACACTTAACTGAGCCACCCAGGCACCCAATTCTAATAACTTTTAAGTGCTCAGCCCATGCTCACCAGTTTTGTGGCTTTGTCTTCTAAGATGTCCCTTTAGCAATAGGCTTTACCTGATGTGTGTACCAAATGATATAGACAAAAGAAAGCAAAGACCATCTCTGGGAGGAAATGGATCAGTAACCATATAGAGTATTCTATTTAAATTCCAGAATCACTATGCTCAAGGACAAATATTTCCCACAAAGATTTTCTCTCCTGCTAATCTAAATTTAGAAAGAGAGAAAAAGGACTCTTACCATCCTCATTCCATTGGACTCTACAGGTAGAGATTCTTTGAGGCTGACATGATAAGAAATCTAACTTTCTGCTGGCTGAATGTCAGATGTCCCAAGGCTCTCTTAACTGTGGCAGTGTCAGGGCAAGAGGTGTCTATCTAGTGAGTTAAAGTATCCTGCCGACTATGCCAACTGTTGGGGAGGAAGAATTTCTTCTACCCTCCCAGGTCCTTCTAGCCGGATGAAAAATCAAATTCACATGAGACAGATTAACAGGAGAACATCAAATTTAAAACCTAAGGGGAATCTACACAGACAAGGAAATACCAAAGACAGTGAGGCAACCTGAGCCTTATTTAAGCTAAAGAGTGGAGTAGAAGCCTGAGGACACAAAGGGGAGGAAAACCAGTAGTGTGAAGGTGAAAGATGTTTGGAAAACAAAGGTTGTCCTATTATGCAGATGAGTCCCCAAGGTAAGGAGGCATCTCTGTTAATAGCTCTCTTCCTGTTAAAGTAGGCTGTTGAGGGGGAGGTAAAGAGCTTTTCCTGATCTCCTGGGTTTGGATTGCTTTTAACACAAAATAAGGTTCATGTCAAAGTGGCCCATCTTGGAGTGGCCTGCTCGTGGCTCCTAACAGAACAAAGGAAGTTTTCTGACCTAAACCTGCTTGCCTGGTTGGAGAGATTGTGAGTGTAAGGTAGATCGCCTTGCTATCAACTTGTTTGGTTTTCTTTATCAATAAAATAAGCATTAAGTGCCTTCTTTGTGCCTGGTACCAGTTTCGGCCTAGAGGTTGCAGAAGAAGTTTAGGACACAGGCCCTAAGACTCGGGCCTTGACACAGGCCCTGGAGGCAGATAAAGCAAATGCACACTGAAGGAGCAATGGTTAAGTGTGAAAAGGGCAAGAATGAACATGATATGAGTTCAAAAGGAGGAACTGTGGGAGAAAATGTCAAAATCAAAGTCTGGAAAGATGGAGTAGAGGGGAATGAGAGAGCGGGAAAAGAAACCAAGGGGCATGGTATGAAGTCTGAGGTCTAGGGGCCTGACCTGGGCTGCTGGTCATGGCAAGACAAGGAAGAGAGAAACCTGAAAGATCCTTAAAGAAAAAGGTAATGTGATGATCAGTAGGGTAATAGGGATAAAGATAAAACGGGACTGGACTCTTCCCAGGGATGTTCTTTATCTTATAGACTCAGTGCACAAGCAGTGATTGAAAGCCAGCTCAGTTGTAGATTGCAGAGCAGTGGGGGAGGCAGATAGTCACATGTATATGTGTAGGAGAGAACACATAATTTTCCCTCCACCCTTCTGAGTTCTTGGCTGAGACCACCCATAATAAAGGACAGATGAACAAGAGAAAAATAAATACAAGTTTAGTAACATGTGCACCTCCTATATACCTGAGAGAGACCTAGGAAAACAGAAGCTCCCCAAGATGGCCAAAGCTATCACCTTAAACACTATCTTCAGCTAAAGGCAAAAGATGCTTTTAAAAAAAAAAAAAGATGTTGAGGGGGACAGTTATGGTAGGTCACCAAGCAAAGCCCAGTAAACATGGGCATGGTTGTTGTGTAAATTTCAGTCCAGCCTTCTCCACCGATGAGAGCTGCTGGTGATGTAGAGTCATCCTCTTCCTAGTCCAGAGACAGAGACACTCGCACACGTGGAGATTTCCCTTATAGATGTAAATTTCCCTGCCAAAAGAGTAACTTCTACTCAGTTTTCAGAACTTCTCCCGTGTCTGCTGTTTCCAAAATAATCAGCTCAAAATAAGCCTTCTGCCAAAGAGACATATGGGATGTATATTATGCTCCCCTTCACCACCCCAAAATATGCCTCTGGCAGAAGGCTTATTTTGAGCTAATTATTTTGAGAAACTTCAGACACGGGAGAAGCTCTGAAAGCAGAGTAGATGTTATCCTTTTGTCAGGGAAATTTACGTTAAAAAGGGGGGCTGTACCAGGAAGAGAGCCATTACCAGAGACAGCTTTTTCAATTTTTTTTTTTTTTATTTATCTATGATAGTCACACAGTGAGAGAGAGAGAGGCAGAGACATAAGCAGGCTCCATGCACCAGGAGCCCGACGCGGGACCCGATCCCAGGTCTCCAGGATCGCACCCTGGGCCAAAGGCAGGCGCCAAACCGCTGCGCCACCCAGGGTTCCCGAGACAGCTTTTTCATTAGAGAGACTTACGTGCTTGGGAAGGCAGACTTGGCTCTCAGAACATTTCCTTTTCTCACCTCCCCGTGAATTGCCCTCCTCCACTTTGAAGCCTCAGAGCCCTGTTCCATTCCTTAGCTCCAGTTGTGTTTAAGACTCAATCACGTGGCTGCCTTTTAAGTCTCATATCTTTGTGGGTCTCTGGTCAGAAAGTAGATAATTTTTTAAAAAATTGTTTTTCCTATTAATCTGTCTTTTTGTTACAGTGGTGGGGGGGGGATGTCTCAGCTAAGGACCTAGAAGCTTAGAGGGAAAAATTATTTGTCCTTCCCTAAAGGGGCATAATTTGTTACCCTTCATATGAATATAATATTAACTACACTAGTATAATAAAACTTTTGAAAGTAAACTATCAGAGTGGTATGATTAGAAAATAATATTTAGAGGGGATAATATTATAAGAGAGTAGCTAGAGAACATTTTACTGAGAAGGTGACAATTAAGCCCAAGACCTATAGATAACGGGTAGGTGAATGAGTGGAAATTGACTTCTGAGGAGGGGCAGGAACTGAGGGGCCAAGACAGGAATGTGCTTTCTATGTGTTGGGGGTTGAAAGAGGGACAAAACGGAGGCATAGGGTGGTACAAGCACAAAATAAATCAAAGCCAGGACCAGTCCTACAAATAAGAACTAGAACCAAGCACATTACCACTATGGAATCTACAGGGATTTTGTGGCTCATCAGCTGTATATTAGGGACACCTTCATAAAGACTGTGTAGCTCTGCTCACTGAAACCGTAGTTAATATAATTACTGTTTCTGTTTATTTCATTTTCCCCTTAAAATGAAGGCCCTATTAGTCAGAACACTTAGTCCTCTTCCTATTTTGAGGGAAAGTATGAGCAACTACCAAGATATCATTTCAATCTGTATTTTGTTAATATAGAGAAAGAGGATAGGAGGAGATAACAAAATGTGAATTATCCTTAGCAGAACAAACCTTTGGCAAAGTTGTCTTCACTAGGGTGACAGTAATCAAGGGCCCCTGGTGGGGGGATGGTTTGGGCTAAAGGAGGAAATGGTGGGGGAAAGAAAACTTTCCAGAAGATGAAATTGTGAATCAAAGGGCATAAATTGATAGGAGCGTTAAGATCCTAATGGAGCAATGAAGGAATAGATAGGCCTGGTTTTGGGTGGCTGGTGTTTGCCTGGGCGAGGGTAGATTCTGGCCATTTCCTGAATGCAGTGTGAGGGACAAGTGTGAGGGACAAGTGTGAGGGACAAGTGTGAGGGACAAGTGTGAGGGACAAGGGAGAGATTGTCTTGGCGATCTTCTTGTTAGTTTCCTTCTTGCCCAGTCTTTACAGGAGACCCTCATGAACTAGTTTTGAAGTATGTGAATTCTCAAACCCTCAGCCACAGTCTAAGTATCTTATAGGGGAAGGAGTTGCAAGGTCTCTTTGTGCCAGGTGTCCTTACAACTAAATCAGTCACTCTCCCTGTTTCAAGGACTTGTCGATGTGCTTTGTCCTCAGCTAGCCCTGTGTTCCTCCATCAATCCCAAGACTCCGGGATTGTGACCTGAGCCAAAGGTAGATGCTTAACTGACTGAGCCACCCAGGTGTCCCTTTATCAAATGTTTAGTTAGTACCTATTCTCCACAAACTGTTGCAGAAAATAGAAGAAGAACTTCTAAATCCATTCTGTGAAGCCAATAACATCCTGATACCAAAATCAGAAAAGACATCATAAAAAAGGGAACCAGAGGCCAATACCTCTGATGAATATAAATGCAAAAATCCTCAACAAAATACTAGCAAATAGATTCCAACAATACACTTAAAAAAATTCATTCACCATGATGAACTGGGATTTATTCCCAGGATGCAAGAGTAGTTCAGTATTCGAACATCAATCAGTGTGATACATCACATCAGTAAAAGAAAGGATAGAAACCGTATGATCATTTCAATAGGTGTAGAAAGAGCATTTGACAAAGTACAACAACCATTGATGATAAAAGCCCTTAAAGGGAACATGCCTCAACATAATAAAAGCTATGTATGAAAAACCCACAGCAAACATTATCCTCAATGGGGAAAAACTGAGAGCTTATCCCATAAGATCAGGAACAAGACATAGATGTCCACTCTCACTTTTATTCAACAGAGCACTGGAAGTCCAGGCCACAGTAGTCAGACAACAAAAAAGAAATAAAAGGCATCCAAATCCATAATTAAGAAGTAAAACTTTCATGGGGTGCCTAGGTGGCTCAGTCAGTGGTTAAGTATCTGCCCTCAGGTCAGGTCATGATCCCAGGATCCTGAGATGGAGCCCTGTGTCTGGCTCCCTGCTCAGCGAGGAGTTGGCTTCTCCCTCTCTCTGCTCCCCTTCCCTCACTCATACTGTCTCTCTCAAATAAATACAATTTTTTTTAAAAAAGGAAAACTTTTACTATTTGTAAATGACATGATACTACATATAGAAAACTGGAAAGACTCCACCAAAAAACTACTAGAGCTGATAAATGATTTCAGTAAAGTCACAGGATAAAAAAATCAATGTACAGAAATCTGTTGCGGGCAGCCCGGGTGGCTCAGCGGTTTAGCGCCACCTTCAGTCCAGGGTGTGATCCTGGAGACCCGGGATCGAGTCCCATGTCTGGCTCCCTGCTTGGAGCTGGCTTCTCCCTCTGCCTGTGTCTCTGCCTCTCTATTTCTGTGTCTCTCATGAATAAATAAATAAAATCTTAAAAAAAACCTGTTGCATTTCTGTACACTAATAATGAAGCAGCAGAAAGAGGAATTAAGAAAACAATCCCATTTAAAATTACATAAAAATAAGATACCTAGAAATAAAACCTCACCAAACAGGTGAAAGACTGGTACTCTAAAAAGTATAAAACATAGGTGAAAGAAATTGAAGTGTGATGCAGAGAAATGGAAAAACATTCCACGCTCATGGACTGGGAGAACAAATATTTTAAAAATGTTTATACAACCCAAAGCACTCCATAGATTTAATGCAATTCCTATCAAAATGCCAACAGCATTTTTCACAGAACTAGAACAGAAAATCCTAAAACTTATATGGAACTACCAAAGACTCTGACTAGCTGAAGCAGTTTTGAAAAAGACTAAAACAGGAGGCATCACAATTCCAGATTTTTTATTATTTATTTATTTATTTATTTATTTATTTATTTATTTATTTATTTATTTATTCATTCGTTCATTCATTCATTCATTCATGAGACAGAGAGGCAGAGACATAGGCAGAGGGAGAAGCAGGCTCCCTGTGGGAGCCAGATGAGGGAGTCAATCCCAGGACCCAGGGATCACAAACCTCAGCCAAAGGCAGACGCTTAACCACTGAGCTACCCAGATGTCCCACAATTCCAGATTTCGAGTTATATTACAAAGCTGTAGTAATCAAAACAGTATGGCACTGGCACAAAAATAGACACACATCAATGGAACAGAATAGAAAACCCAGAAATAAACCCACAATTATATGATAAATCTTCAACAAAACTGGAAACAATATGCAGTGGGAAAAAGATAGACTCTTCAAGAAATACTGTTGGCAAAACTGGACAGCTATATGCAGAAGAATGAAACTAGGCCACTTTCTCACACCATACACAAGAATAAACTCAAAATGGATTAAAGACCTAAGTGTGAGACCTGAAATCATAAAAATCCTAGAAGAAAGCCTAGGCAGTAATGCCTCTGACATCAGCCATAGCAACATGTTTCTAGATATGTGTTCCAAGGCCAGGGAAATAAAAGCAAAAATAAACTATTGGGATTGCATCAAAATAAAAAGCTTCTCCACAGCAAAGGAGATGATCAACAAAAATAAAAAGCAGCCTAGGGAATGGGAGAAGATATTTGCAAACGACATATCTGACAAAGGGTTAGTATCCAAAATATACAAGGCATGTATACAACTCAATATGAAGAAAACCAAATAATCCAATTAAAAATGGGCAAAAGACATGAACAAACATTTCTTAAAGAAGACGTACAGATAGCAAATGGACACATGAGAAGATGCTCAACATCACTAATCATCAGGAAAATCAAATCAAAAGCACAATGAGATATTACCTCACACCTGTCAGAATGGCTAAAATCAGTAAGATGAAAAACAACAAGTGTTGGTGAGTTTGTGGAGAAAAAAGAACCCTTTTGCACTGTTGGTGAGAATGCATATTGGTACAGCCATTGTGGAAAACGATATGAAGACTCCTCAAAACATTAAGGAATCTACCCTACAATCCAGTAATTGCACCCAAAAATACAAAAACACTAGTTCAAATGGATACATGAACCCCTATGTTTATTGCAGCATTACTTGCAGTAGCCAAATTGTGGAAGCAGCCTACGTGTCCATCGATAGATGAGTGGATAAAGGAGAAGTGGTATATATATACAATGGAATATTATTCAGTCTAAAAACGAATGAAATCTTGCCATTTGCAATGACATGGATGTAGCTAGAGAGTATAATGCTGAGTGAAATAAGTCAGTCAGAGAAAGACAAATACCATATGATTTCACTCCTGTGTGGAATTTAAGAAACAAAACGAATAAGCAAAGGTAAAAAGGAGACAGAGAGAGAGAGATAAACCAAAAGACTCTTTTTTTAAAAAAAATATTTTATTTATTTATTCATGAGAGACACAGAGAGAGGCAGAGACATAGGCAGAGGGAGAAACAGGCTCCATGCAGGGAGACTGATGTGGGACTCGATCCTGGGACTCCAGGATCATGCCCTGGGCTGAAGGCAGACACTCAACCGCCGAGCCACCCAGGCATCCCAAACCAGGAGACTCTTAACTATAGGGAACAAACTGAAGGCTGCCAGGGGGTAGAGTGAAATAGGTGATGGGGAGTAAGGAGGGCACTTGTCATGATGAGTACAGCATCCTGTGTACGGGATTGTTGAGTCACTATCTTGTACACTTGAAAGTAATACGACACTGTATGTTAACCAGATTGAGACTAAAATTTTAAAAGTCAGAACAAAATATAGTACAACTGAATCAGGGCTGTTCCAGGGGTTTCTAGAAGTTTAGAAAATATCACACAAGTAATGAAATACAGCTTTTTATCCCAACAATAGCAGATGGATAATCAATACTAAAATTAAAGGACATAAATTGAATAAGGTACTACAGCGTAACAAAAAGAGGAGGAAGATATGGCTCCTGTCTGCAAGGAACTTGCATTGTAATCAGATTGTGACTGTGTTGCACCCATTTTTTTTAAAGATTTTATTTATTTATTCATGATAGAGAAAGAGAGAGAGAGGCAGAGACACAGGCAGAGGGAGAAGCAGGCTCCATGCAGGGAGCCTGACGTGGGACTCGATTCTGGGACCCCAGGACCACACCCTGGGCCAAAGGCAGGCGCCAAACCGCTGAGCCACCCAGGGATCCCCATGTCTTGCACCCATTTGTATGTACTTTTCACTCAGGATTTATGAACGGAAAGCTGTCATTCTTTTCTAAAATAAGTTCTTGTCCTTCACTAGTTCTTTTACATTAAGGGAAAATACCAAAGACGTTGGGTTCAGACTTCTCTAGAGATGGGAGTACTGCATTATATGAGAAAGGAAAAAGAAAAAGAAAAAGAGAATACTCTCTTGTATCTGCCTATAGCTTTTAGCTCTAGACCAAGACTTCTCAAGTTCGGTATTATTGCACTATTTGTGGCCAGACATTTCTGTCCTGTGGGTGCCTCTCCTATGAATTGTCGGATAGTTAGCTGCATCCCTGGCTTCTACCCCTAGGTGTAAGTAGGACCCATCTCCAGCTGTGACAACCAAAAATGTCTCTGGACATTACTAAATGACCCCTAGGAACAGAATTGCTCCCTCCATTACGAATCACTGTTCTGGCAACTGCCGGAATGCTTTGTCTATAGTGCCAGGGCACTTTTTTGCAAAAATGACAAAGCTAAGATCTTGAATTTCCAATTTATGAATTTGGGGCTGCTACCTCAATAAGAGAGATGTCTTCTCTCTAAGAGTAAACCAGGGGTGTATTTCTGTTGTTTATTTATTTATTTTTATGAAAAGTGGAGGGTCGAGGAGCCTTGGGTGGCTCAGTCAGTTAAGCATCTGCCTTCCACTCAGGTGGTGATCTCAGGATCCTGGGGTGGAGCCCCATGTCAGGCTCTCTGCTCAGCGGGGAGTCTGCTTCTGCCTCTGCCCCTCACCCACTCTTGTGTGCTCTCTCTCTCTCTCTCTCAAGTAAGTAAATTAAATCTTAAAAAACAAAAAAGAAAAAAAAAGACAAGTGGAGTGTCAGAGACTAGACTAGACACATGGGAGATTGACTGAGTGGCAACTACCTCATCACTTTCTCAAATCCTTAGGCTCAGAGCAGTGGAGTGAGGTACAGAGTGTCATTGGTAGTGATTTATCTCGAAGCACATTTCTTCTCGTTTTCCTATTGGTCTTGGTTTTGCCCATCTGTGGTGCTCCTAAGGGGCAGAGCACAGGGGCACCCCAAATTACGCATATAGTTCTATCCATCATGCATGGATGTCTCAACAGCTCTATGTGCATTACAGGTAATCCACTGAGATTTATCCAGGACTTACTGTGAAGACCCGGTGCTTGACCCTCTGTAGGAAAATCAGGACAATTCCGTGTGTACACCTTAACCTGTAGTGGAGTCAGGAGCTCTCCTAGTCAGTTGCAGACCCAACAGGAAGAAATAAACACTGCACGGGGACACTACTTCAGCTACTAATCCACTGTCTCAACCTGAGGAAGGAAGACTGCCCCTTCTTCCCCAGCAAGAGCTCAGCCAGTGAGAAACAGTTACAGCTCAGGCCGTGAACGAGAAGCCACTATATTTCCAGCTCCCAGATTCCTCCAGTGGACTTTTTGTTTCTAAAGGCCTTCCCAGCTTCCTCCTTCACTCTGTAAAGGAGCAGCCCTCTCCTTTGCTCTCTGGACTTGTCTGTGGTTTTACCATAGCTTGCTTGTTCCAGATTGTAATGCTTTGCTATTCGCTCCCAACTCCCCCAAAAAACATTTTTTTTTTTTTGGTGGTAAAATAAGCGGCAGTGTTATTCCTAAGGTAAGCATATGTCAAACTAAGAAGAAATCACTCCTTTTCCTCCCCAGATTCATCAGTACCTTCCTTCATTTTTCCAAAACCCTAGAGTGTTGCCCTCATCTCAGTCGGAAGCCTATAATAATATAACACAATAATTGGATAAATCCAGAAATCTTCAAAATTGCAAGCTAAATTACAGACGCATGCCACGCAAGCCTTTATTTCTCCTAGCCAAGCAATGAAAAACGTAGAGTGCTTCGGTGAACACTTGCTTTCCAAAACTTCTTCCTCCTCTTCCCCCATGGCCTTTGTTGAAAAGAAGTCCACGAGGGAAAATTGCATGGCTCTGTATTTGCATGTACACCTGGTTTGGTGGGTGGGGCTCAGAAAATTATCGGGAAAGAAAAGAGCCTCATTGGAGACCACGCTCCTTCCCCACGCTGCTCATCTGCACGCGTCCTACTGTTGGCACGACGCCAGGCAGCGCTTGGTTTAGGCGAGCCGAGAGGGTAGGCCGAGCTGCCTGCGCTGACGACGCAGCAGGCTGCCCCTGTGCCCGGTGCTCCCTGAGCGGCCTTGGTCCGTGCCATCGGCCCCCACGTGGCTGATCCCTCAGGCTTCGATTCCATCAGCCTCGGCAGCCCCCACGACTGGCATCGCCCGCTGTGTGATCCCGTATAGCGGACGTCTTGACCATAAGCCCCGATGTGCTTTCTCCTAGTGCACCCGCTCTGGGAGAGCGTGGACCTGGTCCCGGTGGGCGAGCGCCAGTCGCCCATCAACATCCGGTGGAGGGACAGTGTCTTTGATCCTGCCCTAAAACCACTCACCGTCTCTTATGACCCGACCACCTGCCTCCATGTCTGGAATAACGGGTACTCTTTCCTCGTGGAATTTGAAGATTCTACAGATAAATCAGGTGAGAGCCAGACTGGTGGTCTTGTCTGGAGTTCAAGACATCGTGTCAGCATCAGCACAGGCCATACCACACTGCCTCCATGGGAACGTGGACCTCTTTGAGCAGTGGCATGGGACTCTTTGCATTTACTTTTTTAACATTTGAAAAAAAAATCCCTCCTAGTTTTTATAAACATTTTCTTCTAGTAAAGGTAGTATTTATTAATAAGTATGTATATTGCTATGTATAGATAGGAGATAGGTTTTGAAATTAGAGCTTTGCCTGAAATTTGTATGTATTGAATATGTACTAATTTTCTCTGATTACTGACTTTACAAGATACTTTCACATTAAATAGTACTACTATTTAGATATAAGTGAGCAGTTGCAATACCTTTGAAATGGGGCAAAAAGAATATTCATGTGTGCATGAAGTTAAAGTCTTGACAACTAGTTCTACACAGAAAAATAAAAACTCACATTCTGTTAATTTTGTTGATTAAAAGCTGTTACCTAGTTTATCAGAAACACAATTTAAAAGAGATTTTCAAACCCAAATATTATATTGCTTTTGAATCTTCTCTGGTTTTCGATTACCCAGGTATAAACTAATCTGAATGATTTCTTAGTTTATCCCAGAGTTTATCTCTGTGTCTATTGAACACAGAATGTGATTAATTTCATGTAGGGTTCCTTTTTCTTTTTCTTCTTTTTTTCAAGCCAAATTTGATGGCATCAAGTAGTCTTAGTCTGAAATGATTATTATTTGAAATAGTATATCTTAAAGAGTAGTTGTCAACCAGTGGCAGTTTTGCCCCCTCTTCCTCCCCTAGGACTGGGGGTACTTGGCAATATGTGTAGGCATTTTCAGTTGTCACACTTGCAGGGGTGGGGTGGGGGAGTGGTGTGACTGACATCTTGTAGGTGAAAGTCAAACTGCTGAGGAAAAACTACAGTACATGGGACAGTAGTCACCAAGAGTTACACAGCCTCAAATATCATTAGAGCTGAGACTGACAAACCTTTTAGGAAATTAGTTTTCTCTTATGAATATGAGAAGATGAGCCTGTGAAAGTATGAATGCATGAAGTCAAAAGTGTAACCTCACGCATAAATAGAAGTGTTCCCTCCTGTATCTATCCTGGCTCTAGGATTCTCAAGTGCATCTTGGTTCTCTTTGCATTTTTCTAGTGATGCTCTGATACTTAGACACAGCCCTCTGGCCCAGGCTCAAACAGACTGCTCCTCCCATGGAAATTATTTCCTTTTCCTCTCAGATTTACTAGTATCTTTCCTAATTTTTCCAAAACCCTTTAGTATGCCCCCATCTCAACTGGAAGCCTATAATATTACATTACATATAAGAATTCCAGAAATCTTCAGAACAGCACCTAAATTCCTACGATCCAGATGACCATCTTGCATGATGATGAGCTTCCCTTATCACTGTCGAGTTCTACCATTACTCCTGCCAACTAGACTAGTGGGCAGACCTAGTCTGTAAACACCAACTCTCATACGTGCACTCGGGATGAGCAGTAATCCTCTCAAGTCTAAATAATGCTCTCTAGGTCCCTGGCAACCTTCTTTTTTTTCTTCTGAGAATCCTAAATGTTGGTCAGTCTTCTATTGACCTTGCCAGTAGAGACTGTGTGTTTCCAATATATGATTGCTTCACTGAGTTGGAAATTATGGGAAGTTGTTCAGTAAGTTTCTTAACCAAGTAAGTTAATCTCCAGATCATTCAAAGCAAATAGCTTTCTGTTTTATTTTTTAGACTCAAGAATTCTTATCTAACCATTTGCTTGGTCAATCTCAGATGGAAAACAAATGATCTGCATTTTCCTCATAATAACTCATAAGATACCCCCCAACACAGCTAACTAAATCATTCCTTGATGTTACCTTTCCTAGGTGTGTCAGTGTCACACTGTTTTTACAAAATATACAAGAAAAATTGTAGAGAGGCTTCTAATTTTCCACTTATTTTGTTAGGAAAGACCAAACAGGTAACCCCTTTTTATTATGCTTTAATAATCATTTTCTTTAAGATACCATTAACCTTTGATAAGTACCTAACTTTCTCTCTTTATTTTTCCACATTTCAGTGATTGCCTGCTATTTCCTGCTTATTCTTCATTGCTATTTCTCCATGCTGTTGCAAAATAATTCATAGCATTCAAAGAGGAAGAAAGAGTGAATGAACATAAAACATAAAGAAAAAGAGAGCAAAGACTTCCTAGAAACGAAGAAAGGCAAGAACCAATTTTAACTCTAGAAAAGAAAGGAGCTAATAAATATCAATGTCTATAAATTTTTTAAAAGTTAGGAAATGCTGCTGCAGTGTGCTTTACAAAGACTCGGGATAAGGTATGCAAGGAAAGGGGAAGGTATGTGACAAAAAGGAAACATACCAAACCTTATGGGATGCAGCAAAAGTAGTGCTTAGAGGGAAATTAGACATGAAAATATCTTTATTGGTGAAGAAGAAATTTCTCAAATCAATAACCTAGCTTTAAGGATAGAAGGAGAAGAGCAAACTAAACCCAAAGCAAACACAAAGATGGGCATAATAAAGAACAGAGCACAAATCAGTGAAGTCAAAAGTTGGTTCTCCAGAAAGATCAACAAACCCGATAAACTTTTAGATAGGTGGACCAAGGAAAACAAATAAAACTCAAATTACTAGGATCAGAAATGAAAGAGGAGACATCACCACCAACCTTACAGAAATTAAAAGGAAAATAAGAGAAGGTATGTGAGCATCTCATGCCACTGCCCTTCGCTGGGTATTGTTTTGTTATTTGGCTCCCCTGAGTAGGACACAGTTCAATTTTTTGATGAGTGTATGTGAGGGATAGAAAATATTGTGGGGAAGGGCACTAAATTATGCCTGGGCTGAAGCGCATGAATGATCTCTAATTTCACCTCCTCTGAAAGTACTCTCTCTCATTGGCTATGTCACCAGGCCTCGAAGAGAGGAAGAAATGAGTCCTGTTGTTCTCCTAAGGGTGCTTTCTGCCGCATCTTAGGTCACTTAACACTTTTATAGGGCATCACTGGTAAACCCAGGAAGCATGCTTCCACAGACATTTGAAGTTCTCCTTCCTAATTTTGGTCCTGCCTTTACTTTTTTATAGAAAACAATGTAATGATTTTTAGCAAATTTATAGCGTAGGACAGTCCAATTTTTTAAATATTTCCATTACCCCAGAACATTTCATGCCCATTTCCTTGCATTTAGTTGGATTTGTATGGGTCTTGTGTACCGCCTTTTCCTTCATCATCCCTTCCTCTGCTAGCTCCTTCACTTCCACATTAAAAGCAAAATAAGGGAGTGAACATTACGTAGATTGTTCACCATAGGCCCAGTGCTAGGCTGGGTATTTTATATTTGTTATCTAATTTTTTACAAGTTTAATCCTTGCTCATCTTAGAAAATTGAAAGAACAAAGTGTCAACAACCTCAAATAAGTATATATTTGTTTGATATGTCTTATGACTAGTCTACTTTCTAATTTACTACCTTCTGTCTCCCCTCTGTGCCTGTTTCTTGCTGACTCCACTTCACCCCTCTCACTTCTGCCCCACCTGACCCCACCCTTATCCTCACTCTTGCTGAGGAAACGAGTGATACTTCAATTAGCAAACCCAACAGACAGTTGGCAGTCTGCTTCTTTAGTTCCTGGTTTCATTGCTGATCTTCTAAGTGCCAGGCACTTCCCAGGTGTTCAGAATGGAAAGAGGAAGAAGGGATGGTTGCTGCCTTTAGGGAGCTTATAGCATGGTGGGGAGACATCCCCTTGAAGAGACAATACTAATGCAGAGTGCTAAATGCCATTAGGGAAGTGTTCAAGTGGGGTCTGGTGGGAGAAGGCTTCCTGGCAGAGGTGACACCTGGGCAGTCCATGAGGAGGTGGAAGTTCAAGGCAGTGCCATGCTTGTATTAGGTCTTACTGTGTAAAGTGCAAGAAGGAAGAACCAAGCAAGTCCTGAGGTAGGCAGGAGGTGGTACATGGAGAGTTCTGCACACCATGCCCAGAGATGGGGAATCTGATGCAGCTTACCTGGGTACTCTCGCTCTGGGTCTCATACTGGGCTGTGGTTGAGGTATCTTAACTTAGGACAAGAACTTCAATTTCATGAAACAGATCAGATTAAATATTTGCCAAAGTCAAGCTCACAATATGGAGCTGGCATAGAAAAACAAGTTTTTGGAAGATATTTAATTTTTTATTTCAGCGTGCCTCCTATTAATTTAGTGAATTATATGGTATTATTCTCTGTACCTCCCCTGCCCTTCAAAAAAAAGTGGTCATTGGTGTCTTTGCTCACCTTTTTGAAAACTTTTGTTTTAAAGGAGAAATTATGTAAAATATTTTCAAAAGGCAGTAAGATAGCAGACTAGTGCATGACATATCCAATATATTTGGTCCTTGGGATTGCTGTAGTCATACATAAAATTCAACAAATGATGCAAGAAACTCTAAAGATTACTAAGATAGATGAGATGGGTGGGCTTTATGCTGATGTATTGGTTTAACCATGGACAGACATCACCAGGGTTGGATTAGACGGAAGAAATGAGGAACTAATTAATATGTGTTAGCAAATTCAAGAAAAAAAAATCAGCACAACCCAAAGCCCGAAGAAGGGTGATTTTAAAATCTCATTTTTTTCTCAATATTTTGCATTTAATGTATTGATTTCACTAGTTTAGAAAACTCTAAACAGAAGGCACGTATTATCCAACATGGTGAGGCCAGTGGTAGAGTGTGGATGACTCACATTGTTCACTTTGTTCAAAGAGAGATAGGTGATAATTTTTCACTTGTAAATTTTTTATTCCATTTCAATGAAAGGGAGAGAAACACTAGTATCTTCCAAAATTGAAAAGCAAGGGGCATCTGGCTGGCTTAGTTGGTAGAGCAACCAACTCTTGATCTCAGGGTCGTGAGTTGGAGCCCCACGTTGGGTGCAGAGTTTACTTAAGAAAAAAAAAAGTATCAGTGTATAAAAAAGAAAGGGCATATCTTTTGTCCCCATATTTCAGTTTTATGAGTTTTTTTAAGATTTTATTTATTTATTGATGAGAGACAGAGAGAGAGAGAGGCAGAGACCCAGGCAAAGGGAGAAGCAGGCTCCATGCAGGGAGCCTGACGTGGGACTTGATCCTGGGTCTCCAGGATCAGGCCCTGGGCTGAAGGCGGTGCTAAACCGCCGAGCCACCAGGGCTGCCCAGTTTTAGGAGTTTGGATTGGATAAATATGCTAAGAGAAATTTGCATTTTATTGCACTTAAAAAATGGGTACAGTAACTCAAGGTCAAGATCATGTTCTAGGAAGAGAACTCCCTCATCTTCTAGGCACAGGCAATCAAGAAGCAGATCAAGAGGGAGATCACATTCTAAGTCAAGGAGTAGGTGATGATTCAAAAGTCCAATACAGAGAAGATCTCATTCCAGAGAGAGAAGTAGAAGGTCAAGGAGCACCCCAAAAGCCAGGGACAAAAAGAAAGAAGATCAAGAAAAGGACCGTTCCAAGGGAGACAGAACATAGAGACTCCTAACTCTGGGAAATGAACTGGGGGTGGTGGAGGGGGAGGAGGGTGGGGGGTGGGGGTGAATGGGTGACGGGCACTGAGGGGTACACTTGACGGGATGAGCACTGGGTGTTATTCTGTATGTTGGTAAATTGAACACCAATAAAAATTAATTTATAAAAAAAAAAAAAAAAGAAAAGGACCGTTCCAAAACACCACCAAAAAGTTATAGCACAGCCAGACATTCCAGAATTACAAGCAGAGAGAGACAACAGTGAAGTATGAGTGGCACAAGATCTCCTAAAAAGCCTGGGTCGCCTAAAAGGAAAGAAAGTATCTTTCTCATCATCCCCTAGGAGACAAAAAGGAGAAGAAGAAAGAAAAAGACAAAGAAAGAAGCAGAGATGAAGGAGAAAAATCAACAAGAAAGAAGAAGAAAAGGAGAGATAGGGAAAAGGATGATCAGGAATGAAAAATCAGAGAGTGACAAAGATGTAAAAGTCACATGGCATTAGGATGAGGAGGAACAAAGGAATGACAGCAAGAAAGAGAGAAAAGAAGAAACCAATAGAACCAAGTTCTCCTAAAACAAAAGAATGTTCTGTGGGAAAGCGAACTGGTGATTCACGAAGAGAATCCAAAGTGAATGGAGATGATCATCTTGAAGAAGACATGATTGTGAGTGGCCAAATATTGCCTCCTTGGGGGAGCCAACTGGATTCATGCACCAGTGCCGTTCCTTTGTGTGATTTCTTAATGCTGCATTTGTTCGTCTCAAACCTAGATGAATACAGCTCTGAGTTATAATGGTTACATAGCTGATAGTGATATTAGCTATTTACATTGTAGCGCTTGTGGAAAATGATTCAGGAGTATCCAGTCTTGACAGGGTGAAATCTGATTGTGTAACCAAGCGGTTTTACTATTCTGGTGCTGCTTCATAACAAAACAAATGCTTCGTGTATCTACAGAAGGCATAGATTGTTTATGTTGTATGATCTCCTTATATTAAGTTCAATTATCATATTTCTAGAATTTGACTCATTGCGGTAATAGAGCCATATAGGAAATGCACTGATTCCATGTTAATTGTGGCGGGAATATCCTAAATGTTATTAAAATCCTCCAACATGATGGATCTACTTACGGTCTTGTTTGCTGACATGACAAATTAGCATTACTATAGTTACATCAGAAAATGAACATTTGAAAGAGATCATCCTTTAAGCCTTGTGGTCAAATTGTGTTTTTTGTTTAACTTTAAAAGCTTATACATGCATTCACATTTTTGGATGGCCTACTAGCCTTTAATTATAGAAACAAGATTTCAAATGAAACTGTCTTTGGTGGTAAGTAAATAGCATAATTTGAAGTAGAGTTGTAGGGCAACCCAGGTGACTCAGCGGTTCAGCCCAGAGTCTGATCCTGGAGACCTAGGATCGAGTCCCGTCAGGCTCCCTGCATGGAGCCTGCTTGTGTCTCTGCCTCTCTCTGTCTCTGTGTCTCTCATGAATAAATAAATAAAAAGTCTAAAAAAAAAAGTATTCTGAAGTAGAGTTGTATATGTTTTCATTAAGGTGTTTGGAATTTTTTTTTCTTGAAATAATTTATTTCACCTCTACATCAGTGAAAGCCATCTGCCTACCCTGAATCCATCTGTAAAAGAAAGTTATCTCTTGCCCTGATTTTCAGTTTTCCATCCTTTTATTAATTTGTTGTCATCTCAGTGTTGCAAAAAGGGGGTAGTACATTTTAAATTGACCTTCATTAAGCTTTTAAAATAAGACAGATCTAGTTTATAATATACTTTTTATTTGATCTCAAGCATAAAACCAATGAATTTGTTAGTATTACTGCCATAGTAATCTAATCCATACAGTGATCCCATGTGAAATGCAAAATAGGCAACTGTTTTCTTAGTTACAGGAGTTTCAAGCTTCACTTTTGTGCAGTAAAAACTACAGTAAGGCTACAGTCTGCCATGTTGATGTACAGTTTCTAAAAATGTTTTACAAGACTTTGATAATAAAACCCTTACACTATTTCATGTCCCTGTAAAAAAAAGTGGGCTCAGTAAATATAGAATATAAAAATAAGTCAAGAATTGGCTTTTAACGGTTGTAGGTAGCTTGGAGTGTAGTTAAATCTCAGTGTCTTTCAGAGTACAGGTTGTGCCCTGATCCATGTATTGACTTTGTGGAAATCAAGTTTATATACACTTGTATCTAATCCAGTGCACTCCACTTAGGACAGTTCATATAGAAGGTCCACCCAAAGATCTGGCCTTTGCCCCACATCCCTCCATGGTGTGAAAAACTGTCCCCTGAATTGTTGGATGTGCCATTTCAGTTATCAAGGGAGGACCCCTGGAGGACAACTACCGACTGAAGCAATTCCATTTTCACTGGGGGGCCATCGATGCTTGGGGCTCTGAGCATACTGTGGACAGCAAATGTTACCCGGCAGAGGTATGTTGAGCAGCTTGGGAACAGTGACAACTGTGAAGTGGGGATAGTGCTGAGTTTTTAAGACAGTCTCAGGAACAATCAGGTGATACCGATAAATGCGAAATAGCTCCCTCGGGCATATTTGATTATTCCCAGTTTATACGTGTAAAAATGATAATCTACTCTCATCCCAAATGATAGAGCAGAAGTGAACCTTCAGATCCTAAAATGGGGAGGGGGCACCTGGGTGGCTCAGCAGTTGAGCATCTGCCTTTGGCTCAGGGTGCAATCCTGGGGTCCTGGGATCAAGTTCCACATCGGGCTCCCTGCGAGGAGCCTGCCTCCCTCTGTCTATGTCTCTGCCTCTCTCTGTGTGTTTCTCATGAATAAATAAATAAAATCTTTAAAAAAAAAAGATCCTAAAACAGGGGGGCACCTGGATGGCCCAATGGTTAAGCTACTGCCTTTGGCTCAGGTCATGATCCTAGGGTCCTGGGATCCAGCCCTGCGTTGGGTTCCCTGCTCAGCAGAGAACCTGCTTCTCTCTCTCTGCCTCTCCTACCCCCTGCTTGTGTTTTCTCTCTCTCTTGCTCTCTGTGTCAAATAAATAATTAAAATATTTTTTTAAAAAAAGATCCTAAAACAATCCTTCTAGAATTCTAAGCTAGGCTCAAATTAAAGCCTGAAGTTATAACCGAGGCAACAATGCAGGGTCACCAGGTTGAATTAATCCAAGTGAGAATTGGTAGCAGCCTAAATGAAGGCTGTGGCAATAAAATTAGAGAAAAAGAGCAAGATTTAACAAGCATTTCTGAAATAAAAGCAACAGAACTTGGAGGCAAGGTCCATTTCAGGAGAGACGAACAAGTGAACTGTGACCTTGAGGGTATATTTGGGAAACTGGGTGATGATGCATTTATGAATGATGGACAAGAAATAATTTGTAGGGAGGAATAGGAAATGCAAAGGGAAATAGAATTTCTTCTTACAATTTTCCCCTTAATTTAGTTTTAAATGATACCTTAAAAAGAAACACGTGTGGGGACGCCTGGGTGGCTCAGCAGTTGGGCGCCTGCCTTTGGCTGATCCAGGTCGTGATCCTGGAATCTGGGATCAAGTCCCACATCTGGCTCCCTGTGAAGCGCCTGCTTTTCCCTCTGCCTGTGTCTCTCATGAATTAAAAAAAAAAAAAAAAAGAAATGCGTTTTAAGTGGTTATCCCTCAAAGAAATTTGTCTTCAACTCTTGTCTAATTCCCATGGAGAGAATCTATTTCTCTCAATATAAACATCCCTCCTTAAGATGCAAATGGATTTTTGATATGATGGTTTAATGCAAATCAGAATGGGAATGGACAGACGTTACTCCCTCACTGAACTATTACTCACCTTGCTGTATTCGTTTTATTTTTCTCCAGATAAATCCCTCTATTCAGAAGTAATATTAGGGGCACCTGGATGGCTCAGTCAGTTGAGCGGCTAACTCTAGATTTTGGCTCAGGTCATGATCTCGGGGTCCTGGGATCCAGCCCCATGTTGGGCTCCACACTCAGTAATGAAGTCGGCTTGAGTCTCTCCCTCTCCCTCAACCCCTTCTCCCTCACCAAGATAAATAAATCAATCTTTTTTTTTAAAAAAAGAGGAATATTAATTACTGTTCCTGCATGCAGTTCTTCCTGCTATTTATTTCTATCTCATTTTGCACCAGATTGGTGTATTTTCTTTTCTCAGTGGCATTGTTTTGGGCGAGGAAACATGTTAAAATATGATGTGTTGAATAGGGCTGTTTGCTTTGGAGTGATCCTGTATGGTCCTGTGTCAAACCTGCTTTTAATGGTGTTTCAGCTGCACTTGGTACATTGGAATGCAGTCAAATTTGAAAACTTTGAGGATGCAGCACTAGAAGAACATGGTTTGGCTGTAATAGGAGTATTTCTAAAGGTAAGAATGTGATATTAAGATCTGAGGGGCAGCCTCTCAGCGGTTTAGCGCCGCCTTCAGCCCGGGTTTTGATCCTGGAGACCGAGGATCGATTCCCACGTCAGGCTCCCTGCCTGTGTCTCTGCTTCTCTCTCTGTGTGTGTCTATCATGAATAAATAAATAAAATCTTAAAAAAAATCTAACTATAGTGAGGTAAAAAGAAATAATGATTGACTTGTGGGATCACTATGTTGTACACATGAAACTATTGTAACATTGTGTGTCAACTATACTTCAATTTAAGAAAACAAGAAAGAAAAAACAATGGTTAAAATACAAGATTGCTATGAATATATTTCAAACGGTATAAAAATGCAGTCCAATAGAGTAGTCATGAGCCACATTACGTAAATGAGCTCTTGAAATGTGGCTATTTTGTGGAACAATTTTTAATTTTAATTAATTAAAATTTCAACACAAGAACTGATATCTGAATGGAGCAGGGGTACTTTTCCCTGCAGGCACACTGACCCTGTCAGCAAACAGCCTGCTCATTTGTTCTGTGTCTACTTTAATTCTGTGATGTTTATAGTGATCTAAATTACCAGTTTAAGTGTAGTTTAAATAGGGTGATTGATTTGTTTTTATGTAATTACCAGGTGGCTAATTTTAATTCACATTCTGTTACTATTTCAAAAGTGAATGTCAATTGTTTTTAATATTTTCTCATTGCTCCTTCTTTAGTTAGGCAAACATCACCAAGAACTACAGAAATTGGTGGATACCTTGCCATCAATCAAGCATAAGGTAATACTATTCTCCCTAAATCACTTGAAACTTATCTTACATTTGATCTCAGAGTGGAGACGTTGACAAGGCACTTTGAAAGTTGCCTCGGAAGACAACTTGCCACTTAAGATGCATCTGTTGAGCCCCTGGTCCTGGGACACCTTGAAGGCCACAGAAGTGATTCTGTTGGTGGGCACTGACCTCTGGTTTTGCTGCCATGCCCCAGCGCTCAGGGACTCGGGAACACAGCGCTGTCCCCTCCTCTGCTCCTTCTGAGTCCCTGTGGAAGCACCCAGAGCAGCCCTGTTGACTCTACCTGCCCTCTCACAGGCAGGGGGCAGAGAAGAGTCTGACAGAACCTTGGCTTGACTAGCTGTAAAGAACAGTTACCCATATCCTTCAGGATCTACCTTTGTGCAGGCCCCAGGGTTAACTGTCCAGTATTCAGGATCCCAAAGGGGCTGTTCCCTGGGGGTCCACATCTTCTCTCTCTCCCCCCACCTCCACCCACCTGGCTGTCTCCCCACTACCTCTTTCCCTCTTCCCCTCCACCTCCCTCTTTTTCCTCCCCTCTTTCTGTCTCCCCTTTCCTCCCAGGGGCCTGGCTCCCCTGAATTTGCATTGTGTTTTAGAAAGGAGAACTCTATTCCTTTTTCTTGAAAAAGGGGAGCCTCCTTGTTCATGCACCAGCTACCACCTGATGCCTCCCAAAGAGGTCAGAGCAGACCACCTGCAGCAAACTCACTAGACTGGGCAGAGAAGGTGGTTTTTGCCGTGTTCCCGTGGAGGACTGTCAGGACTATACTGTTGTCAATTATGTCTCAATTAAAATCTTTTATGTCTCTTTTTTAAAAAAGAGAACCTTGCACAGTGGATTATATGTAGGAACAAAGCATGGGTGTGATTCTGTCCTTAGGCACCCAGAGGTACCTGCAACTCCTCTGGACCAGTGCTGGTCCCCAGCCTCCCCAGGAATCAGGGCCTTGTCTTGCAATTCCTGAGTGGTTTTCGCGCTGAATGATAGTTTCGGTGACCCCTTCTCTTGGCCAGGACACCCTTGTGGAATTTGGGTCATTTGATCCTTCCTGCCTGATGCCTGCCTGCCCAGATTACTGGACCTACTCGGGGTCCTTGACTACCCCTCCACTCTCTGAGTCTGTCACCTGGATCATTAAGAAGCAGCCCGTAGAGGTTGATCATGATCAGGTATGTTCTTTCCACATTTCTGTATGAGGAAATGCTAGTCTGTCCCTTTAAAACAAGGCTGGGCTCCAACTTTGGCATCCGTTGTTAACATCTTGTAATGCTTATACATTTTTATTAAAATGTGCTAACATCTTGTCTTAAAATTTGGGTATAAATTAGAGAAGGCTTCAAATCAACTAGAGAGAAGAGTTAAAATTGAGGAAACAAGGTTTTTACTTTCATATTTGGCAATGACATATGTCTTATGCATTGTGTATTTTATATATAAATATGAATCTCTATATAAACAAGACCCTTTTAAAAGGAAGAATGAAGGCTGGAAATGAATGTGCTCAAAACCCTTTAAAATCCTATGGAAATTTTGCTCTGGAACTTCAGGATAAAGACAGAATCCAACAATGTCCAGAAATTCTAAGTCAGATGTTTTGAATTTCAGAGTTTATTTTCTTTTTAAAAATTAAGTTTAAAAAAAAAGTAAGTTTAAGTGGTGATTACTATGTCAATGCACAAAATCCTGTCTAATTCATAATTTAACTAAGTTACAATAATACTTGTATATGCTTGCTCTATGGGCTTTTTATTAATTACAAAGCATTTTCACAAGAGCAAGAGCTTCTAAAATCTTTTTTATGAAGCCAGGATAGCTGATACCAACATCCATCAAATCTTGCATCAAAAAATAAAGATTGAAAAAAAATTAAGATTGAAGAAATATATATATATATATATATAAAGATTTATTTTTTAATTTAGAGAGCGAGGGGCAGAGGGAGAGAGAATCTTAAGTAGGCTCCACACCCAGTGTGGAGCCCGATGTAAGGCTCTATCTCATAACCCTGAGATCATGAACTGAGCTGAAACCAAGAGTCCGGTGCTTAATCAACCTCACCACTTAGGTGCTCCTCTGAAGAATATATTTTAAAGAAAGCAAAAACAATATATGAGAAACAAGCTAGCAGACAAGGATGCTTGGGTGGCTCAGTTGGTTAAGCATCTGCCTTCAACTCAGATCATGATCCCAGGGTCCTAGGATTGAGTCCCATGTCATTGGGCTTGCTCAGCAGGGAGCCTGCCTTTCACTCCTTCTCTCTGCCTATGTCTCTGCCTCTCTCTCTCTTTCTCATGAATAAATAAATAAAATCTTTTTAAAAATTTTAAAAACTGAATAGTGAATTTTGCTAATGCCTTTTAACATATGGAAATGATTATATGATTTTTCTTTTTTTAAGAATTTTATTATTTTTTAAAATAATTTTATTATTTTTTAAATTTATTTATTCATAGACACACAGAGAGAGGCAGAGACACAAGCAGAGGGAGAAGCAGGCTCCATGCAGGGAGCCCCATGTGGGACTCGATCCCGGGACTCCAGGATCACACCCCAGGCTGCAGGCGGCGCCAAACCGCTGTGCCACCAGGGCTGCCCGATTATATGATTTTTCTATGTAGATTCACAGATATGATGAATTATACTAATATCATTCCTAATAAGGAACCATCCTTACTTTGTTGGAATACATACTACTTGGTTGAAGTGTATTATTTCTTCTAGTGTACTGCTTGCTTCCTTTTTTTTTTTTTTTTTTGCTTACTTCCTTTTTTTAAAAAGATTGTATTTTTTAATTGTCAGAGAGTGAGCAAGAGAGCACAAGCTGTCATTGGGCTCGCTCAGCAGGGAGCCTGCCTTTCACTCTGCCTGCTGCTCCCCCAGCTTGTGCTCTCTTGCTCGCTCTCTGACAAATAAAAAATAAAATCTTTTTTAAAAAAGGAAGCAAGCAGTACATTAGAAGAAATAATACACTTCAACCAAGTAGTATGTATTCCAACAAAGCAAGGATGGTTCCTTATTAGGAATAATATTAGTATAATTCATCATATCTGTGAATCTACATAGAAAAATCATATAATCATTTCTATATGTTAAAAGGCATTAGCAAAATTCACTATTCAGTTTTTAAATTTTTAAAAAAGATTTTATTTATTCATTCATGAGAAAGAGAGAGAGAGGCAGAGACATAGGCAGAGAGAAGCAGGCTCCATGCAGGGAGCCTGATGTAGGACTTGACCTCGAGACTCCAGGATCACTCCCTGGGCCAAAGGCAGACGCTCAACCACTGAGCCACCCAGGCATCCCCAGTTTTTAAATTTTTAAAAAAGGTTTATTTATTTGAGAGAGAAAGAGTGCATGTGCAGGGAGGGGAAAGGGAGAGGGAGAAGGTTCAGCAAGTTACTCACTGAGCTCAGAGCCCTAGCCCAGTTGCAAGGCTTGACTCCATGACCCCAAGATCATGACCTGAGCAAAAACCAAGAGTCATATGCTCAACCCACTGTGCCACTCTGGGGACCCTCAGTTTCTTAAATGTTTAAATAAAATAGAAATGAATGGATATTTCCCTAAATTGATAAAAGGGATTGCTCTCAGTTCAAAAATAAATAGTATGCTTAATATGGAAATATTATTACCATATACAATTTTGTATTATGTTCTGGAAGTAGCCAATATGATTACACCAAAAAAGAAAAAACACATTAGAGAAACAATAAAAAAAAAACTACCTCAAAAATAAGGTAATTCAGTAATTAGTGGTGTATAATACTAATTTATAGAAATCAATACATGTAATATATATAAATCACAATCAGTTAAAGGATATAATGATATAAAGTTATAATGGAAGAATGAACACTATTTATAATGGAAACAAAAAGATAAAATGCCTTGAGGTAGGCTTAACAAGAAAATTTAGCATATAATCTTAAAACATCCCTGAAGGACACAAAAGAATTCATAAAATTGATACCATTCTATTAAATCAGAAGACAGCATAAAGACGCCTTTGATATCAATTCTCCTTCAGTTGTTTTTTTTTTTAATTTTATTTTATTTATTTATTCATGAGAGACACCAAGGCAGAGACACAGGCAGAGGGAGAAGCAGGCTCCATGCAGGAAGCCAAAGTGGGACTTGATCCCAGGACTCCAGTATCACGACCTGAGCCAAAGGCCAATACTCAACCACTGAGCCACCCAGGCGCCCCTCTCCTTCAGTTGTTATTCTCCATAAGTTTGATATGGTCCATTTACTTTGCCAATAGGATTTCTGGATAGATGTGCTATTTCTAAAATCATGCAGAAAAACGAACAAGCATAAATAGCCAGGGAAAATTCTGAAAGAGAAAATGAGAGATGAGGTGGGGGTGGGGGGCGCCTGGGTGACTCAGTGGGCTAAGCGTTTGACTTCAGCTCGGGTCATGATATTGGGCTCCTGAGATAGAGCCCTGCCTCTGGGATAGAGCCCTGTCTCGTGCTGTCTCTGGCCATCTCTCTCTCTCTCTCTCTCTCTCAAATAAATAAATAAATACTTAAAAAAAAAAGGAAATGAGAGCTGATTAGATCCACATATTTATAAAGCCTCAATAGTTAGTAGTGTGGCCCTGGCAGACAAATAAAGAGATCACTGGAGGGGAGAAAGTGATTAAGTTCAGAAATACATCCAAGTACATATAAGAATTGAGTTTGTGGTAAAGGTAGCATCTCATTTCAATGGGGGAAAAGATGAGAGTCTCCCATAAATGCTGTTGAGGGACAACTTGTTAGACATTTGGGGGAGAAAAGTTAGATCCACCATTCAGACCTCAAACAAGAATATATTCCAGATACATTCAATGTTAAAAACTCCACCATAAAAGTGCTAGGACAAGCATAGAGAAATCTTTTTATACCTCCAAATAGAGGAAGCTTTTCTAACTATATATCAAAACCAGAAGTCCTAAAGAAAGCAACTAGTAAATTAGACCATGTAATTTTTTTAAATCTGTGTGATGAGAACTACCAAAAACAAATGACAAAATACAGAGCTTAACTGTCCATAAGCCTGGGCTTGGTGGCGTATACGTTTAGTCTGTGTCTATACTTCATATTTAAAAATTGACCTAACACTGAAAAATAAATCTGTAAAATCAGTAAATCAGAGGGTCAGTGGCCCATGTGAGGAGGTTTCAAATGAAATCTCAATACAGAAAACTCAGTAAGAAAAGAAATGTTAGCTGCCATCTATAATCCCAGTCACCTGTCAACGCAATCAGTGTTGGTCATTGGATAAATCCTTCTGGTTGTTTGTCTATACAGATAAACATAAATCCTTTTGGTCTTTTATCTGTATAAATATACATAAATTTCTTTTTTTGAAGATTTTTATTTATTTATTCATGAGTGACAAAGACAGAGAGACAGACAGACAGATACACACACACACACACACACACACACACACACACACACACACACAGGCAGAGGGAGAAGCAGGCTCCATGCAGGGAGCCTGACATGGGACTCCATCCTGGGTCTCCAGGATCAGGACCTGGGCTGAAGGTGGCGCTAAACCGCTGAGCCACCCGGGCTGCCCAAATATGCATAAATTTCTTAACCAAATGGAATCATTCTGTACCTACCATTTTGTTCCTCTTTTTACTCAATGGTATGTGGAACATTTTATAGATAATAACATTATCTCCAACATCATTTTTAGTGACTAGATATAGTCCATTTTATAGATCTAATGTAACTTATTATTGATATTTGAGCTATTTCTAATCTTGTAATTAGCTGAATAAAAATAAATCTTAACTACTTGGACACATTATTAATTTATGAGGATATATGTGTAATTTGCATGTATAGTTACCATGTTTGGTACTTGCTCCTGGTCACAGTCCTGCCTCTGCAGCTGTACTTGACCTGAAGTCTTTGATCCAAACAAATCTTCACATGCTTGCCTACTGTGCCTTCACACTGTCCTCTCCATAGCTGCAGTGTGCCTGAGTGAGGAGAAATGCTGTGAAAAGATTTTATGGCCTGGCTTGAAGTCAAGTGTTCCAGAATATGGTTGCTCAGAAAGCCAAGGGGTGAATGATGCCATTGCCATGTTAGAGAAGAGGCCCTTGATTTGGGGCTGCTCCTTTTCATCTGAGCTGCACTGTCCAATCCAGTAGCCACCAGTCACATGTCACCATTTAAATTTAAATATAAGTACATTAAAATAAAAATCAGATTAAAAATTCAGTTACAGGGCAGCCCAGGTGGCTCAGCAGTTTAGCGCTGCCTTCAGCCCAGGACGTGAACCTGGAAACCCGGGATCAAGTCCCACATCGGGCTCCCTGCATGGAGCCTGCTTCTCCCTCTGCCTGTGTCTTTGCCTCTCTCTGTGTCTCTAATAAATAATTAAAATCTTAAAAAAAAAATCAGTTGCAGGGCTCCTGGCTGGCTCAGTCAGTAGAGCATGCAACTCTTGATCTCGGGATTGTGATTTCGAGCCCCACGATGGGTGTAGAGATTACTAAAAAATAAATAAATGAACCTTAAAAAATTAAAAATAAATAAATACGTAAAAATTCAGTCCCTTAGTTGCACTGGCCACATTTCAAGCACTCAGTAGCCATATGTGGCTTGTGGCTACTGTAATGAGTCATGCAGAAGACACTTCCATCATCACAGAAAGTTCTCTTGGACAGTGCTGGCAGGGGGCATCCCACTGCCTGTTAAGAAGATACTCACATGTACCACCTTTCCCACAATGCCCAGGTCTGGAGCAATGAAAATACATTGTATTAATGATTCGGCTACATTTTAAAGAAACGAAACATTTTTGGCACTGTTACTATAGGTATCAGTCCTTCCCTATATTATCCTGTAGGCTACTTATTTTCCCCATTTAAAGATGGGGCTCCTGGAATCAAAGATAAAGTAACTGGTCCTTGGCAAATGGCCAATATATGGGGGACTGGGCCTTTGACCCCCAGTCTTCAGACCCCAAGTACCTCATCGGCTTTACCACCTCCTGTCACTCTCCTCCCACACATTTTATTCCCTGTCCAGCAGAGAAGGCATTCCCACCCAGAAATAAGTTGTTTTGTGTATTGTTGGCAGAATGTTTCACAATTGTAAAACTGAAAGTAATTTATTCATGAAGTTAAGCTGTTACTCTATTGAAATTCTTTATGCTTCCTACTTCTATTCTAGCTTGAGCAGTTTCGGACTCTGCTTTTCACATCAGAGGGGGAGAAGGAGAAAAGAATGGTGGACAATTTCCGCCCCCTCCAGCCCCTGATGAATCGCACTGTCCGCTCTTCCTTCCGTCATGATTATGTACTGAATATACAAGTGAAACCCCAGTCTTCAACTAGCCAAGTGACCCCCTGAGATGCTCATATCTGGGCAGTACTTTGCTTTAATAAATAATAGCTTTTTAAAAATTGCAACTAGACTATTTGAAACACCTGCATTTAATAATAATTAGAGGCGTGCATTTCTTGTGTAGCAGTACTCTCATGAGTCTTTGAGGAAAGCTCTTTGGTAGACAAAGTTCTTAATTTTATTGATAATGATGTTTAACGCTGAAGTAGCAGCAAGAGACTCAAGTTTCTCCTACAGCAGCCTGTTGATAATTGTAATGTCTTTTCATGTCTGATATTTCTGAGTGTCTTTTTATGTTTATCAGTTAGTACTTCTATAGAGCTATAAGTAGGGATGGTAATCAAAATATTGAACAATTGAACACAGACACTGATCCTTCAGAAGGCAGGCCTCTTAGAAATAGCCTCAGAGTCCAGGCTGGTACTTCCTGGCTAGCTGAACATTGGCCATGGTTTTACATATATTTTATTTCAAAACATGAATGTATATTCTTTTATAAGGCCTTCTCAATGAATATATTTGTCCTGACCTTTCATTGTCATTCATAGTACGTGATATGCTTACTTACTTACCATTAACTTACAAGATAGAAAAAATATTTTGTAATTCAAAGAAAACAAGAATTTATAACTAGGAATCCATTTCCACTTTTTTTTTTCTATTTTCACTTCTGAAGATCAGATATATTACTTCAAGACTTGATCATATGGAAAGCGTATGCAGAACATTTTAAAGAAAATGCTTGAAGGGCCTAGAATTTAAAATTCTTTCATGACATATTTATAGAAATCTTTTTCAAAAGACTAGTAATATAAATCTATAGTTTATAGTATTATTTTGCATTGTTTGTACACTGTTTCATAAAATATAATATTTTCCACTATGACAGAACCATCTTGGCCTCATGGCTTCCCTTGAACTGCTGAACTTTATTACATTGTTCTATGCAAGGCAGGTGCTCAACTTCCCAATTTATACAATAGCTTAGAAGACTTGCTACAGTAACAAGGAGAGAAACTTAACAGGCTAAAATCTAGAGAACTCTACATATTCTGAGGAATCCATGCTATTGCTGCCTTTGCTTTTAAATATCTTGGAATATTTCTAGTTGCCTATAAGCCTGTGTTCAAACTCATATTGCATTTACTAGTAGTATTCCTTTCATTAGGATGCTAATCATTTGATCTGCAAAGGCAGGGTTGGATGAGTAAATTTGACACTACTGAACTCTACACTGAAAAAGGTTAAGATGGTAAATTTTATGTGTATTTTACCACAATTAACAATAGATAATACATTCAGTAGGAAAAAATAAGCTTGGAGCTATATGTATAAGTTTGGGGAGCTATGTGCTCTTAAAAAAGGGAGAGGATGAAGGCATTCGCTTCTAGAGTGCATTTCTTTTCTGGAAAGAAAATGAGTAAAATTCTTAAAAAGATAATTGTGGGGGGAAAATGTATATCTTAATTTTATTTAATTGATCTGTTCAAACCACAGTTACCTTTAAAAGGGTAAACACATAAGATATGCATTTTCCAGAGCACATGGGCCTTCTTCCTAGGCCTTTTGTAAACTCCTGGTGCAAAATTATATTGCAGTGAATCTTCCAAATTGGAGTGAGAACCAATGGACCAATGCCTGATTTGCCCTTATATCTTAGAGCTACAAAGGTTGTTTTTATTGGGTGTGTCCAGTTTGCCATACCTGATTCAGTTGCACCTGGTGTTCTGGTGTGATTAACAGCGTCCTCTCACTCTCAACCATGTCATGGTTTGCATAATAAACTCTTAGTCACCTTCTCCATGGAGGTTATAGAAACTGCCTTAGGGAAATGTGGTCCCTCCTCCTTGCCCTGTGCCTTAGTCGTATGACCTCCAAAGGGGTGCTGCAGATTCCAGGGCTACTGATACACCCTAACAAGAAACTTTTTGTCTTTTGTGCTTCCAAAAGTGTTTTACTTGTGTCTTCCTGAACTCAAAGGGGGAAAATGGACTTGAGGTCTGTCAAAGGGCTTGAGAAAGAATTTTGTATTAACACTGCTCCTCATTTTCATTAAATACTATAATAAAATGCTTTCTTTACAATATCAATATTTGTTGAATGGCCTTTTCTTCCTATTAGCTGTTTGTTTGTTTATTTATTTTTTAGTATGTACAATGTAAAATTAGTGAGACATCCTTTGCCATGTAGATCAGAAAGTGACTGGAAAACTATCAGATTTATTAAAAAAGCAGGAAAACAAAAGGCACCTGCTTCTCAGCTCACCTCTTTCTGTCAAATCAGGGCACAATATCCTGACATCACCAATAGGACAAGCTGCCAGCCCCTTTCTCCTTTCCAGGGCTGTGTGGGGTAGGGTAAAGGTAGCTCTTCTAAAAGCAGGCATCTACCTCAAGAACGTTTGGGAAGATGTCTCTCCCTTGTTCACTGGGGGACACATTTCTTTTGGTAGAATATTAGCAAAATCACAGTATTGTGATCATTTTAGGTATTTTTGTGCCGGTGCCTCATGATGGTATTAGTGCCTTTATAAAAGAGACCCCCAAAAGCTCTCTCACCCCTTCCCTCATGTGGGGACACAGCAAGAAGATGGCCATCAATGAGCCAGTAAGGAAGTTCTCATCAGATACTGAGTCTGCTGGGACCTTGATCTTGGACTTCCAGGCTCCAGAACTGTGAGAAACAAATTCCTGTTGTTTGTAAGCTCCCCAGTCTGTGGTACATTGTTATGGCAGCCCAGAAGGACTAAGACCCTTGTCATCCGCATTTTTGTACTTTCTGATTCCTGATCTTTGAGTTCAACCCCTCTTCAGAAATGGTACTTTGGTTTGGGTTCTAGGTGGGGATGTTGACTCTGCCAGCATTCCTTCTCAAACCACCAGCAGTTTTGTTGCTTAGAGTTCATCACCAGAATCGAGTAATAACCACTATTGCTGCATAGTTCTTTCCTCTTTTTTTTAAAGAGATTTTATTTATTTGGGAGAGATGAAGAGAGACCATGAGTTGAGGGGGGCAGAGGGAGAGGGAGAAGCAGACTCCCTGGTCAGTAGGGAGCCTGACGTGGGGCTTGATCCCAGGACCCCAAGATCACAACCTGAGCCGAAGGCAGACGCTTAACAGACTGAGCCACCAGGTGCCCCAATTCTTTCCTCTTTTTATCAGTTGTATAAATATAGATTTATATGTACTTTTCATATTAATATACTACCTTAAGTATTTTATTTTGCTATCTTAGGTAATAACTATAATCTGGAGAATATATAAAGCCATTGGTATAGCAATGACTTTTGGAAAGGACTTGAGACCCCACTGTATGTACCTGAATCAATCTGGTGACTAATACTGAAATTAATGGTAGGTGAGAAGTGGAATCTTCTTTTCTGAGAATTTCTGCACTGATCATTGAATGAATCCTGTACCATAGTCCTACTAGAGCAAGAAAAACCCAAACTAATTCAGAGTCCCATCCTGGCTTTCAGAAAGTAGACATTTTTTTTCTTGCTCTCCATTTATGCTTGCAATAAATGTAAGATACATTTATGGATCATTCTTTAGTCATTTTGTTTTCTATTTTCTACTGATGATGTAAAATCAAAATTTAGGCTTTTTCCCATAGATAGGGAGATAAACTAAAATGTACATACCTGAGAATAAGTTGATGTTGTATGTCAGGAACCAAGAAAAATATATGTTATGTTGCAGAATAAAGATAGTTTTGTTCTCTTTATCAGGATATCATAGTACAATGTATCTTTGCATGAAATTTATACATACCTTATTTTTATCTAATGGTTTATTGAATTCAAATGATGGTAGCTATAGTTTGAGATGAAGTTGGCTTTCAAGATAACTTATGTAATGACATTAACCTGCACAATTCAAGCTTGTGCATGAAGATGAATTCAGTGGTTAATTTGTGGGATAAATGTCTAACTCCTATAAAATATAATTCATATTCATTTGTAGGTCATAATAAAATATAAATCTGTATCCTTTTTTAATTAGGAGCATCTTCCTAGAAGACATTATTTTTTAATGATTTATTTATTTTAGAGAGAGAGAGAGTGAGTGAGAGAGCGTGTACAAGTGGGAGAAGGGGCAGAGGGAGAGAATCCCAAGCAGGCTGTCTGCTGAGCATGGAACCCAACATGGGGCTAGATCTCATGACCCTGAGACCATGATCTGAGCCAAAATCAAGAGTCACTCAACCAACTGAGTGACCCAGGCACCTTTCCTAGAAGTCATTCTTATTTATTGTTCTGACATGAAATTCTGGTCCAACTCATAAGAAATGTTATAGGAACCCACACAGTAACACTTTTTAGAATGGCAGCAATTCTCAATGATTCTCAGTGAGTTTCCTGGTCACAGGAACCAGCAAAATTGGTGATTTGCACAGCTACATTTTTTGCCTCTCAGGGCATTCTCTCATCAGGGGCTATAAGTACCAAGTGTTCACCTTTAAGGAATTTAAAATTTACTGCAAGAAGCTTTAATATAGTGTGACAGGAGTTATAAAAGGTGAAATATTTGTGCTTGGAGCATATGTAGGACAAGTACCAACCTACTCTTGAGGTAGGGGAGTTTTCAAAGTGAAGATGATGAAATAACAGGTAATGTGTCAGAGACACTATTGCCAGGCATTATGCCAACATAGAGCATGCATTTGTGAACTATCACCACTACCTTGATTTTTACAGATGAGAAAACTCAGGACTGGACATTAAAAGAGTTTACTCAGAGAGAGAAGGCTTGAGTCTCCTCATCTGTCCAATCCCAAAGCCTCTATGACACTAATTACTGATGCACTGAGCCAGACAAATTTAATTTGGAGGTATATTATTGCAAGTATCTCTCTAAGAGGGAGTAGGGCAAGGCTTTATGCAGTTTGGGGGTTTGCTGAGTGATTCCAAGGATGGACTAGGAGAAGCAGGTGCAGTTTAGTGATTGGGTAGCTCAGTGATTTTGAGTTGGAGGAGAAAGGAACAAAGCTAGGCCAGGGAAGTTATGCAATCTTCCTCAAAATATGGAGGTTGTTAATCATTCTGTAGCTACAGCATGTCCTCAGGAGAAGCATTCTTTTTTCTTGTTCTTGTCTTTGCCCTTGTATATGTACATCACAGTCTGATTATTAACAGGGCTGATTTTACTTTCTCAATCCTATTTTCACTGTCCCAGTTTAATTTCTCATCTAGTTTGTGATATTCCAGCTTTATATTGGAATCCAGAATAATTTACCTAAAACATGAGTAGGACAACAAACCTCAACTTAAAAGCTTTTCGATGGTTTCCTGTTGCTTCCAGAACGTAATTAAGGCTTCTTAGCATAATTTGCTAGGCCCTTCTACATAACCCGGGCCCAAGCCACCTCTACCGCTGTTGCTTTTTAAAAATATTTTATTTATTTATGAGAGAGAGAGAGGCAGAGACACAGGCAGAGGGAGAAGCAGGCTCCATGCAGGGAGCCCGACGTGGGACTCGATCCCCGGACTGCAGGATCACGCCCTGGGCCAAAGGCGGTGCTAAACCGCTGAGCCACCCAGGGGTCCCAACTCGCTGTGTTCCCTGGTATTCTGGAACTTCCCTTTAAATTCGATGGTGAAAAACTTTTGCGGTTCCGACCAATTCCACATTGCTTCAGTTCTCAGTGCCTTTGCTTATGCGGATTTGCGATTTTCACCGGGAATCTCGCCGTTACGTTCCTGAAAACTCAGGCATCAGAAAGTTCTCCCTGAATCGCCCGTGGACTGTTAAGTAAACTACGTTCCCTCTACCATATTTATCGATGGGTCGGTTCTTTTGTGCCTGTAGACAGCACATTCCTTGGGAGAAGTCAGACGTTTACAGCCCAGGTGTTGGGTTTCACTGCTGAGGTAGCAGGTACGACTGGAACGGGGCGGAGTCTGGAGTTCGTCGGAGGGGCTGATAGGTGGGCCCGCGGGAGGCGAGTGACGTAGTGGGACGAGGTTTCGTGAGTGGATGGGAACGAGAAAAAAATGGGACTTTAACTTCCTGGCCACAAGAGAGACTGCGATGGTGTGGGGGCAGGCAGTGATAAGGCAGTGGGGAAGCGCTAGGAGGGAAGAATTACTTTCAGGGACACGAAAGAATTTTCGGGAAGAAGACATTTGTTGGTGGGCGTTCTGGAAGACTACCCTCCCCCCGGAACCTCGCGTCTTCCGTACTTGGTCCCCCCCGGCGGAGGCACGCTCCCCACCCCCCCCTTGCGCCTGCGCGCGGCCGCGCCCTTGCTCTTAATCCCGCCTCTTCCGGCCATCTCTAGGGGTGGGGTGCTGGGGGTGTGGTGGCCCTTGCAACATGGCGGCTCCCGAGAAGATGATGTTTCCGGAGAAACCAAGGTAAGCTGGGTTGGGGGGATAATGAGCCGCTGAGAAGACGGGACGGGGCCAGCCGAGCCTGCTGATGGAGGATATGCAAGCCAGAAGGAAAGGGGAGCTGGGCCAAGCAGGCGAGGCACTGCTGCCGCTCGAGCGCTCCCCGGGGTGCGCCCCGGACTGTCAGGGGCGCCTGTAGGCTGAGGGATGCGAGGAAGTGAACAGGTGGCGGAATGGAAAAGACCTGCCGGCTGGTCATGGAATGGCGAGGAGATACTGAATGCGTGTTCCGTAATTAAAGCACGGGAAATAAGAATTCACTCCCGGGCACCGGAACGATTTCCTGTCACTCAGAGCGGCTGGGTGGCGGGAGGCGACGGAGGGGCGAGGGGGGGGGCGCGTGTGAGCACGTCATGGCAGCGGCGCAGGTGCGGTCAGTTGACGCTAGTGTGTGCCTGTTTCAATCTTCCAGCCACAAAAAGTACAGGGCTGCCCTGAAAAAGGCGAAACGAAAGAAACGACGACAGGAACTGGCTCGATTGAGAGACTCAGGTAACCGGCTCCTTAGCCCGTTTTCTGTGTATGAAACTGCTCTCTCCGCTCCCGTCCTAACTTGAAGCCCCAGTGCCAGAGGAAGCCAAGTACAGACCTGCTGAAAAATCGCTGCGCCTATTGCCTTCCAAATAAAGTGATCTTAGACCCATTTCACAAACGATATTAACGTACTAAAGGGGGAAAGACGTCATGGTAAATCAATCACTGATTGTGTGTGACTATTTATGAAGTATCTGATATTACGGGTACAGGCATCATGAATTACAGCAGCTAGCACAGCCCTTGCACATAGTAAGTATTCAGCGAATATCTTCATCTGTAAAACCAGCAGGACTTGAGGGGTTTACACATTTTGCAAATTTTTCTCAAACTTCAGTAACACAGGAGACCCTTTGACTCAAATTATTATTGTCATTTAAATATACACAAGCATAAAACCAGATATGAAACTCTTATTAGGGATCCCTGGGTGGCGCAGCGGTTTGGCGCCTGCCTTTGGCCCAGGGCGCGATCCTGGAGACCCGGGATCGAATCCCACGTCGGGCTCCCGGTGCATGGAGCCTGCTTCTCCCTCTGCCTGTGTCTCTGCCTCTCTCTCTCTCTCTGACTATCATAAGTAAATGAAAATTTTAAAAAAATAAAAAAGAAACTCTTATTACACTATAAAACATACATGTACACGTTATAAAACCAAGTGAAATTACACATCCAGTAAAATTCAAATTTAGATTAATGTAACATTAGGAATGAGGTAAAACAAGCTTACAGCATCAATATGGTACTGAGTGGAGTTGGGAGTGCCACTACTGTTGCCCTGTGGTTATTTGCCAGTTGTTTTTCCTATTAAAGTGCTTGTGGCACCTTCATCTGTACTGGCTATGGTATCATTTATCCTTCACGTGTCACAATCTAACAAATATATATTAAACCTGCCTGTTTAATACAATGAAATTAGTACTAATTTACAAGATTATATATTAGTTATAAATGTGGATGGAAGCACTGAAATCGCACAGCAGTACTGTGTTATGTTTGCCATCTAGACTATCCAGGCAGTCTTCAGACCTTTTTATTTTGACATATAACTGATTACTTTGTAATGATTTGGTACTTGTGTACATTGCAATAATGTATCTAGACAATTCTTACAGTCCACAGGCAAGGGCCTCAGGTAACCAGTATTCAGTATTCACTAGCCATGTGAAACATAGTTGTAGACATGTTAATTACTTTTTAATTATTTTTAGTAGCAATACTTGGAATATTTAGAATGGGAGGAGCAGGGTGTTTACCCGTGACCTGTTACCATCTCTCTTTTATTCAAAACTGGACCACTAAAGGCAGGACAAAGCATCAGGTATAAAAAACAAAAGGAAAAAAGTACGTTGGAGTTATTGATGCCCTTGGTGTCTGCCCCACCCCCTTTCCCCTCAATAATCTTAGCTACCTTTTTTAACTTAGCCTGTGTTTTTCCAATATAACTTCTTTTTTAACTTCTTAATCATCTTCTCCCCTGTTCTAAATCCTAGAACTATTGTTTGTATTGTGTTGAATTTTTTTCCCCCTTTGACTTCACGAAGTGCTTTCAGAGTGAGCCTTTGTGGAGAGGCGTGGGTGGGATCATGTCCTTTGGCAGTCTAGTCAGTTGAAGAATGCAGTGACTGCATCAGGCTTATACAGCTAATGGCAGATCCAAGTCTAAGTACTTGTCTCTGGACTACTGCTCCTACTTTGGCCCACTCCAACTCCTAATTATTTACTCAGTGGTGCTGCGTGAATAGTGTGGCCTACCAAACATTGCTGTTCATTGCAGCACACATTGGATGGGCAACCAATACCCAGAAGGCTAGAATAGGGACATAGTCTATAAGAATTGCTATAAGAGCAAGTTGGAAAATGAGTGGTAGGAGTTTCTGGAATTTTGACCTCATTTGCAGGTAGCCTCTTTAGCATCCAGTTCTACTCGAAATAGCTTGTGATGAGCTGCCTTGTCAGAAATTAAGGTGACATTAAGAATAAAAAGCAAGTTGCATGATTCTAATACATATGATTGTATGTATGATACAATTAGGTATACTATACTTACATGTGTCTTTGCATATATTTGTAAGTATGTGTAGAGCAAATGCTATACCTGGTACTGTTAGTGATCACCTCTAAGGAGTGTCAGCTTGGTTTTGGGAGGATGGAGGGGTTGAGTGAGTCAGACAGATACTTTTGAATAGCAGCTATGCCAGGCACTGTCTAGTTTATGGGCATATCTCTGTAAGTCAATCATAGGCCCTATGCCAGGTTCTCTCGAAGGTCCTTTATGTACATTAGCTCATTTAATAATCTGAATAATTAGATTTTATTCTGTGTGAGAACTTACACTAAATTTTTTTTTTTACCTATTTTGATTTCAGATGCTGAGATAATAAAGTTTACTTGCTTAAGAAAAGTAAATTGTAATTACCTAGGACTGGGTGTGCCTTTGATTAGAACTATACTCAACATACATGACAGACAGAAAATCTTTTTCCTTTAAGCCTGAGATCTTCTGTTATATTTCCTTCACTTCAGTTTTCCTCCTTTTCCCCCCAAATTTAAATTTGGAATAGGAATCTATATTATATATGTATAATAATATATATAATTATCATACTAAAAATATTTTCCCGGGATGCCTGGGTGGCTCAGTGGTTGAGCATATACCTTTGGCTCAGATCGAGATCCTGGGATCGAGTCTTGCATCAGGCTCCCCAGGGGAACCTGCTTCTCCCTCTGCCTATGTCTCTTCCTTCTCTCTGTTTCTCTCATGAATAAATACATAAAATCCTTTTTAAAAAATTAAAAAACAAGAAATAAAAATATTTTCCCGTGTTCTTATTTTGAAAATGTTCCAGTGTACAGAAAGTTGAAAAAATGGTAAACATTCATGAACCCATTATCCAGATTTGCCAGTGTTAATGTTTTGCTTTACTCCCTATATAGATGGATACATGTCCATATTTTTTCTGAACCCTTTGCATGTCAGTTGCCAATGTCATGACCTCTCACTCCTAAATACTTCAGCCTGCATCTCCTTAGAATAAGGACCACTATATCAGACTTGTAGCCAAGTAAAGGAGCAACAATTCAGTGGTGTGAGATGCAGGCCATACTTGACCTTGCTCAAAACAAGACTGATGGGCAGCCCCGGTGGCTTAGTGGTTTAGCACCGCCTTTGGCCTGGGTTGTGATCCTGGAGACCCCCGGGATCGAGTCCCACATCGGGCTCCCTGCATGGAGCCTGCTTCTCCCTCTGCCTGTGTCTCTGCCTCTCTCTCTCTCTCCCTCTCTCTCTCTCTCTCTGTGTCTCATGAATAAATAAATAAAATCTTAAAAAAATAAAAAACAAGACTGATTATTGTCAAAAGCTCAAGCCAGTTGTCTGGTGGAATGCCCTGCATTCTGGAGTAGCCTGTCTTCTGATTAGCTTCAGGTTACACTCCTTATGGCAAATACTACAAAACCGATGCTGTGTACCTCTCATTACCCACATCAGAGAGCCTATGATGTCAGGTTGTTCTACTCTTAGTATTGCTGCAAGTGGTCAAAATGTTGCCAATCATCTGTCTCCCTTGTATAGAATGTTTCCCCTTTGTAAATCAGTACTTACGTGTGGGCTGGTGTTTTGAGATGGTGCAAGTAAATATCTTCTTCCCAATAAGGTTTTATCCAATGTTTTTAGCATTTTTTAAAAAATCAGTTCTTACTGTGGGGGTTGCAAAAGTGATGACTTTTTCTACTACAGTCTTTCTACATTTTTTAGTTGCCATTCTTCTGTAAAGATGAATGTTCCTTTTCATAGCCCATTGCCTTTTTGAGAATCACTGTAGAACCACCAATTTTTTATTTTTTTATTTTTATTTTTATTTCAATTTTTTAAATGTGTTATCTACCATTATTCTTTTCGGGTTTCACAGTTGTTTCAAATTTAGTTGGTTGGAGCCCTTCCTATTAGAAGGCTTTAAAAACATCCCTACCATAATTGTAAAGATTAGATTTTATCTTTTTTTTTTAATCATTGGTTTTCTAATATTCAGCTCATTTAATGAAACATTTAAATTCCCTTAGGACTCTTACAGAAGGAGGAAGAGGATGTTTTTATTGAAGAACAACGCCTAGAAGAAGAGAAGCTGTTGGAGATAGAGAGGTCAGCAGCGATTGGAGCACTTCTCATGAACTCAGTTTTATTTGAAGTCTTGGGGTGCCTGGGTGGCTCAGTTGGTTGGGCATCTGACTGTTGATCTCAGCTCAGGTCTTCATCTCAGGGTCGTGAGTTCAAGCCTGGTGTTGGGCTCCACATCCAGTGTGGGGGAAAAAATTGAAAAAAGTAAATATTAAAAGTCCTTATGAACTAGTTTGGGTCTTCTTTATAACACCTATTAATTTATACTCGGTATTTTTACGATTCTATACAAAGTTGCCATGAGTATCCATTCTTATATATCCTTGGTAACTGCCCAGTTGTTTCCTCAGAAAAATGTCTAGAAGTGAAATTGTTGGGATCATAGGATAAGTACCTGTAAACTGTTGGTGGTTGGGTAGAAAGGCCATCCCAGTTGCAGCTCTTCCAGCAGTAAATTGAGTTGCCCGGATCCCTGTACCTTCTTCACTCACACCGGGCATCAGTTTTTAAAACTCCTGTAGTGAAAAGATGCATTTCATTGTTTCAAATGTACATTTCTCAATTAGTAAGTTTGTGTATTTTTGGATATATCTCATTACCTATTTTATATTTGTTAAGTCTTGCAGCTTTCTCTTTTGGGATACACTGTTTTAAGTTTGTTATGTAAGCAAGGTTATTACTGATTAAGGGTATTATTAACTCTTTATTAAATGTGTGATGTATTCTTTTCATATTTGTCATCAGTCCTAACTTAATGGCATTACTTACTGTAATTTGTTTTTCACGTCATCAGCTTTCATCTTGATACCTGACCATGGTGTATGGACTGTAAAAGGCCTCCTCCATCCCAAGATGATGAAAATCTTCTATTTTTTCTCTTACTATTTTTCAGGGGGTAGGGGTTTTTTTTTTTTTAATTTTTTCCAGTAGTACACAATAAGGTGAATGTGCTTAATGCTACTCAACCGTACACTTAAAAATGGTTAAAATCCGAAATTTTATGGTATGTAAATTTCACCACAATAAAAAAATATATTTGAACAGGAGTAAAAAAAACTTTATAGATGCTCTCTAGCTATTTAGCAGCATGTTTAGTAGGGAATGTGGTTTCTTTGCATGTAATTCACTCCCGTTCTCCACTTAAGCACATAAACAGGTGCAGTCAGCAAAACTGCCAAAAGAAAATGTACTAGCGATTGAAAACATGGAGTTGATGAGCCAGAACTGCATTCCAGTCCTGGCCCTGCCACTTACTGGCTGTGTCCAAGTTGTTTATCCCCCTAAGCCTTAATTTCCTCCTCTTAAATATGGAGACAAAATGGAAATAAAATCAGTCCTAGTACCTGCTTCATGGAATTGGTGAGGTGAAATGAGGTGGCAATTGTATGCACTTAACATCATGTTAGTATATAGGAGGCGCTGTAAATAACTCTGGTTGTTCCAGATTTCTGTGATGATGAGGATGACATTTATGGTATGAAATAGGGGAGTCATTTTTTTGGTTTCTCATTTATTTGCAGTTCTTCTTTTCAGTCAGATAACCCCATCTTTGTGTTCCTTTGATCTTTGTTCCTGCACAAGTTACATGATAGTATGTTGTTGAAAAGAAGGAAAATTAATTGTGGAAATACTGTATGGCTTTACATACTGCCTTGAAGCAGAGGTATGGCATCAGAGAATAACATAGGCAGACGTTAAAGTCGTGAGAACAGGTTGTATTCCATTACCCCTGACTGTAGGGGCAAGAGTAGAGCCCCATTCTGATTTGTGCAGGGGCCCTGGAGAAATAGAGAAGTGGGGAAGTATTGAGGGTTGGTCCACGTAAACGTGACTAGGCCAGCTGTGTTTGTTAGCAGGCAGATAGGGAAGTTCACATCCTAGCCGTTCACAGACACTGGGACACAGGGCTTGTCTTTCTTAAAGGGGACATTTCCCAGTAATGGCTCCCAGGTCCTTGAGACAGACTTATTCATAATTAGAAGCCTTTTTTAGTAAATGCTCTATGAAAGGAAGGCATGGGCCTATGATCCTGTGTTAGCTAGAGCAGATAGTCCATTTTCCTGGCAGCTTTGAGCTCTCTCAGCTTTGAGCTCTCTGGGGTAGGCATTTTAACGAGGGTGAGGAGGAGGGGCTGGGGTCAGGGATCAGCCAGAGGACACAGCCTTGCTCCTTGCTGGGCTGGAAGCCATGCTAGAGTTTCCTCAAGTCCTCCTAGTGCAGGGGTTTTGGTGGAGCCATGCGAGCGGAGTTCTCCAGTTTTAGTTCTTGGCAGTATATTCAGGTTATTAAATTTTAAAGTGTGTAACATTTTGTTCTTTTGAGGTCTTAGATTTATATGCACTTTGGTTCGGTTTATATATAATTAATACGTTCCTCAAAAGGTTTATAAATCAGAGTTCTACACACTGAAACATCTATACATAACCTACAATGTGCACAGGAACATTGACCTCTGTAGTGTGCCTGCCTGTACCATGGTTAAAAGATGTGTTCCTGGAAATGAAATATATTTTCCCATAGGGTATTTGAAATTGTGAATAGGTTCCCCGGCCATACATAAAATTGTATTTAATGGCTAATGTTGCTGAAGTGATACAGAGCCATTTCTTGTAATTCACTTCCCTTTTACAAATTAAGTGGGAAAATGCAATCTAGGTTCTAAACACCTGATTGGCTTTTCAACTTTTGAAATGTAACCCATCTTTCAATTAGAAACTTGTGATATTGGATGTCTGAGATGCTTGCCATTTTAAGATAAGATCTGCTTATAATTGGTCATTTTAAAAAGTAAACTAGACACCTGTTAATTTATTTGTATGACTCCTTGTCATCTTCAAACCCCTAGCTTTCTTTGTTTTAAAGACAGAATCAGATATAGTTTTATATTCCCTTCTTGGAGCACTTTAGGTGTTTGGGGGCAAGCTACAGGAGGCTCTTACCTGTCTAGAGGAGCAGTGTGAAGACAGAGGGCAGCAGATGCTGGGTTTTCAAAGTGCCGCAGTCTGACGTTTGCTGCTTGTAAAATGCATAGAAGAGGAAGGGTAGGACCTCCTGAACGTGAAAAGCTAGATGGTGCTTTGAGATTTGTTGGCATCTTTATCGACACCTAAACATCACAATGGTCATCCTAAAGGGAGAGTCATAGTGTCCTTGTTCTACATAAAAGATGTCATGGATAGGAAATATAGAAGTGGTGATTTTCACCTGTTAACCCTCTGGGAAGAGAGCTAGTGAGGTAGTGTTTTTCTGAGATCACTACTCATAGCCTCTGTCCCTTTTATCCCTCCACTTAACTGCTTTCTAGAAAATCTTTCATGATACCTTAATCATTCTCAAATATGTCATTTTGCTATTATTGTATGTAACTGTAAAGTAGTGCTCATTTATTTTTTGATTATATCATTACATTGATAGGCAAAAATTACATGAGGCGTGGTTGCTTCGGGAGCAGAAGGCACAAGAAGAATTCAGAAGAAAGAAGGAAAAGGAAGAGGCGGCTAGAAAACGGCAGGAAGAACAAGAGGTAGGAGGTTAATCAGATGGCCAGCTAACTAGTTAACTAAAATAGCTCTTAGGAGGAGTTATAGATCTTGAACTTAACAAAAATGGATATTAGCCATTTCACCAGTGTTAAAGTTTTTCATTTATCTGCCCTGTATGTTAAATGTTTTTGGAAAGTGAATGACAAGAATTACCTTTCCTTTTCTTTCTTTTTTTCGGTAAAGAGAAAGTTAAAGGAAGAGTGGGAAGAGCAGCAGAGAAGAGAGAGAGAAGAGGAGGAGCAGAAGCTGCAGGAGAAGAGAGAAAGAGAGGTGATTCCTGTCACAGGAGGATAAACGCACTGCGTATCCTCTCGGTGCACAGATATGCTGTTGGGTGGGCTGCAGAGTAAGCTGCAGGCATCACAGGGTTGGGGCTTCGTTTCCCTGTTTATTTAGGCAGAGTCCTGCGTTAACACAGATACACACTAGAGTTTCCTATCTCCTCTTTGGGTCTGTGCAGTGGCAGATACCTTAAATTAAGGTTTTCCTTCAGCTTCTTCCACTTCCCCTTTATACCAGGGATTGGCAGACTTTCTCTGTAAAGGCAGAGAGTCAATATTGTAGGCCTTACGGTGAATATGGTCTCCGTTGCAAATATCCAGCTCTGTTGGTGGGTTATGAAAATAGCCATAGATAATATGTAAATAAATGGTTGTGGCTGTGTTCCAATGAAACTCTATTGGTTTTATTTTGAAAAACAGGCAGCTGGCCCTGCTTTACACTTTGTCCCACACTTGGGCCAATGTTTTTTTGCTCTAGCTCTTGACATTCACACCAAAGTGTTTCTCTGAGGTTCCATTGTATATGGGCTGACCCACTTACAGAATATTTTGTGTCATGTCCACATTGACTTAGTCAATAAAACACTTAACTGTTTATGACATGTCAGCAAGAATGAATTGACCAAAAAGAATCAGGAATTACCATACTAAGGAATTAGGAAATATTTTTTGTTGCTAAATCTTGACTTCTTTTCCAACTTGGCTATAAAGGCCGTTGTAGCTAACACATAGTCACTTATTTAAAAAAAAAATCTATAAGGTATATGTACAATATCTTCCAGGATCTTTTAAAGAATGCTTTGGCTTATTTTGCTGCTATTCCTTAACACAGTGTATTTATTTCCAAGATCCCACAGCTCATCATTCCTTGACTGATTCATCAGGATGTATCTTTTCTCTCATATTCCCAAGTTTGAATAGCATAAAAGTGGGTAGTTAATCACTTCATCATGGAATAAAATGCATTTGTCTATATCTTAGTCTTGTTAAATCCAGCGCAAGTTTTTTTTAAAAGATTTATTTATTCATTTTAGAGCATGTGTGAGAGAGAGCATGTGAGTAGGGGGGAAGGCTAGAGGGAGAGAATCTATAGCACATTCCCCAATGGGTATGGAACCTGATGTGGGGCTCAATCCCATAACCCATGAGATCAGGACATGAGCCGAAACCAAGAGCTGGACACAGCTGTGATTGAGCTACCCAGGCACCCCTGCATGCAGTGCAAATCTTTAACACCCTCATTTGAGCGCTGCATTACAGATGAGGCGAGGCCATGCTAATGTTTTAGGGGGCAGGGAAATTGTTGGGAGCTTGTCATTTTTTTATAGAGTAATCGATTCCCCCCCCTCTTTTTTTTAAAGATGCTATTTGTTTATTCATGAGACACACACACAGAGAGGCAGAAACATAGAGGGAGAAACAGGCTCACTGCAGGGAGCCCGATGTGGGACTTGATCCCAGAACTTTGGGATCATGCCCTGAGCCAGAGGCAGACATTCAATCGCTGAGCCACCCAGGTGTCCCTCGATTCCCATTTTAACAGAGTGTTCTCAACTGAGGCCTTTGTGGCATCAGATTAAAGTTAAGGCTTATAAAAAAGCAAAGGCTTTTCTTTCAAAGGAAGTCAGGTGAGACCTTATGGAGAGGCAGGTAAGATAAAGTAGGTTCTAAGCATGTATAAAGGGACATGCAGTCGTGTTTCTGCTGTGTGCTAGATACTTCTCTAGTAGATAGAGATAAAGCAGTGAAAAATACAGTCCCTGCTCTCCTTGAGTTTTTGAGATGGGGAGCCAGATGAGTAAGCAAAAAAGATAATTTTAAGTGCTATAAAGAAATAAACAGAGTCATGTGATAGTGAGTGGGGTAGGGATGTGTACTTCTTTAAATTGCCTGGTCAAGGAAGACTTGTCCAAGGAGCTGAGGTTTGAGCTGACACCTGAGTGCAAAAATGTTGGGGAAAGGGGTTCAGGCAGAGGGAAGAGGCCTGAGCATGGAGCTGAAAAGATGTCAGGGTGCCTGAATCTTGGAGACCAAAGGAGAGAGTGGTGGGTGGTGAGGGAAGGGGTCAGGAAGGTAGGCAGGGTCAGATCATGTAAGGCCTCCTAGACTGGAAGGAGGAGTTTGCGTTTTATATTGTCATGGGAAGCCATTAGCACGGTTTTTAAGCAGGGTTTGACTTCACTTAATTCATGTCTATACCCTTAACAGATCATTCTAACTTTTGTATAAAGACAGGTCAGGGGGTGGAGAACAGGAGCGGTGACCAAGGAGACAAGAATGGAAATAGAGTGACCAGTTAGAAGACTGCTGTTCCAGATAGGACATGATGGTGGTTTGGATGAGGGCAGTGCTTAGTTAGGATAAGTCCAAGGTTGTGAGGTGTATGGAGGCAGGGTCAGTGGGACTCTGGCTTGTCGATTGAACAGACAGGGAGGGGAAGGAAAAGGAGAGGAATTCCAGTTCTCCTTTTTAGGTTGTTAGTCCAAACAAGGGGGCAAACGGCAATGTCCTTTATGGAGATGTGGGGTGTTCAGGTGATTGGGGTTGGAGAAGAACCAGAGTTGCCTGGTGAGCATGTTAAGTTAACCAGGGGTCCTGGTAGCGTTCTCAAGTAAGCAGCGAGGCAGAGGAGTCTTTTATGTAATGCTTTAAGGGGCTAGGGAAGAGAAGTCTGTCAAGAATAATTTAAAACTTGTTTAAATGACAGCTCAAAATTTACTGGCACATTGTAAGACTTCCTTTGCCTTACCGAAAAGTTTGATCTTTTTCATCAACCTGAGTTACTGCTGTTCATGTCATACTTTAATATCTGTTAAGTGTTGATGATGTTTGATCTAAGCATTGCATTTTATAATAATTCTCTGATACTATATCACTCATTTTAAAAGCTAGAATGTGGTATATATGAGCAAATATGCTAAGTATTACTGTTAACTGAAACTATTATAAGACTGTTTTGCAATGGGAGCTAATAAATGTCCTATTTGAATAAACATTCTCAGCTATATGTCCTTTGAAAGCTTTTCAGAAGATCTGTGCTGTAGAAAGCAAATTAGAACCTGAAACCTTTGATGTGTGTGGGGTTTTGTTTTTGTTTTTATGTTTTTAATTGTTACAGAGATTCTTAACCAGAGAAACCAGACGTGACATTCCTGACTTGCAGGTTTTCATTAGTCCTATGTTTGCACCATTTGTAGGAAGCTGTGCAGAAGATGCTGGAGCAGGCTGAAAATGAGGTATTTTCAAATCTTTCATTCAGAATTAGAGATCAGTGCACATTTCTTTAACAATGGTTCTTCCAGTATAATGTTAATTTTGTGGTAAGCTATTTAGGTCACATCTGAGTATCAGAATCACTTTTGTAGCTCTGTGATTTTTACAGCAGCAACAACAGCAGCAAAAGTTTTTTGATGAGCAAAAGCAAATGGTATCAAGTCACCTCTCTGGACTGTATTATTTATAGTCCTTACAGTGCGTGTGAGCAGCATCACACACTGTTGCCCTGAAATAAATGGTTTGACTTGCTACAGAGCAACTTTGGTCTCTCTCAGGGGTGGTTCCCTGACAAGTCCTTTGACCTCATTCAGAATGGCTGGGCAGAAGGGAGACCTCAGTGACAGTTCCTGGTAGCCACAGTGACTGACGCCTGATGATGGGCAATGACTGGGAGCCAGGAAAGACAGGGTGCATGTCTCCGGGCAATTGTTCGTGAAGTTTGGATTGCCTGTTATGACCTAAATGTATATATTCTTAAATCTATTTTTTATTTTTGGCCAAAATATTTGCATACATTTTAAACATGGAGTTCTTCATGGATTTTTACACCACCAATAAAGTCACGGTTATTTTCAACAGTTGGAAAATGGTGCCACATGGCAAAACCCAGAACCACCCATCGACTTAAGGATAATGGAGAAAGATCGAGCTAATTGTCCATTCTACAGTAAAACAGGAGCGTGCAGATTTGGAGATAGGTAACTAATTTTGCTTTATCGGGTCAGAATTCAGTGGATCACAATGTCGAGGTTGTTCTCTTTGGGGGTGCAGCACGGGCTTGAGTTTGAGAGGTTCCCAGTCAGGTATCTGCTGCTTTCTTGCTGCTTCTCCAGTCACATTGCTCCTCCTGTACATGTTCCCTGGGTAGGCTCAGCCTAGTTCTCTGATAGGGCTTCCTTTGCATTCCTCCACAGCTTCATGAAGACCTTGTCCTTTTTGTTTTCTTCCTGTGCTTGCATGAGTCCACGTGGGACAATTTGGATGGAGAAAGAACATATTTCAAGAGACCGGAGCAGCTTGGCTTTATTTATTTTTATTTACTTATTTTTGAGTGGCCAACACCATGCATAGAAGAGACTTTAAAAAAAATTGGCATGCCCAAGGCTATCTGTGAAAGACAGGACCCGAGTGAATGAGGAAGTTTTTCTCATTCCCCATTCTCTGTCTGCTTGGACTCAGGAACAGAGCCTGGGTGCAAAAACTGACTTAAGCAGCTGTCAGTTGGGGAGAGTTACTTAAGCCTTCTGAGCCTTAGTTTCCTCATCTGTAAAATGGGGATGAAAAATAGTCTCTCCTTTTGGAGGAGTTTGTGAGGCTGCAAGGAGTGAATGCAGGGCAAACCCAGACACCGTGCCAGGCATATGGCAAACACTGTCCCGAGTGTTGGCTGGTATTTTCATTTTGTTGTGGTTGCCCTTATTCTCTGAGACACTCGGCTGCCTGCCTCTTTTGGCTCCGTGTTTTTGAAACAAGCCATTCACATGGAGAACTAAGTGTCGGTTCATTCATTTAGCAAATATTTAAATCCTTACTATGTGCCAGGCATTGGTGATGTTTATCATTTGGCTTATTAATGAATGAACAACTCAAAAAAAAATGAACAACTCAAAAGTTGAAAAATAATTTATGATAGTCTATCCAAGACAAAATCTGGTGATTACTAAGCATTTTGCAGAAAACATCTAATTGTTTCTTAGGATCCTATTAATCCTGAAAGGGATGTGAATAGGCAGATTCATATGTATGTAATGAGAAAACTCCGTGTTTTCATTCATGTTATTTTATTCATAAAATTATCCATGCCATGAGTTTCATGTCCTTCTTTGAAAATATAAACTTGCTCTCTCTTCCTCTTATTTTGCTTTTTGAAGTTAAGCCCTCATGCCTTTTTATATTTTTTAAGAGCAGTGGTTCTCTTTTTTTTTTTTTAAAGTTATACTTGGATTTTCTTTTTTTTTTTTCTTTATTTATTTATTCATGACAGACACGGAGAGAGAGAGGCAGAGAGACAGGCAGAGAGAGAAGCAGGCTCCATGCAGGGAGCCTGACATGGGACTCAGTCCCGGGTCTCCAGGATCACACCCCCGGCTGAAGGTGGCGCTAAACCGCTGGGCCACCGGGGCTGTCCAAGAGCAGTGGTTCTCAACCCAGGTGCACATGAGAATCCTCTAGAAAGCTTTAAAAAATGTATGTCCTACCTCAAGTTGGGGAAATCTCTGAGACGCAGGCAGCCTTACTTTTGAAATGTCCTCTGGTGTTTCTTGTGTGCCCTAGGACTGAGAGCCCCTAATGCAGGCTGCGTAGTTCCTTTTATGGTTCATGACTAGGGTTATGTAAAGTCAGAATATCTGTGAAAGGATTCGTAGGATGTGGTCAGTAGTGAAAGCCTCCTCTTGAGGAACTGGGAACTAAGGAAAGAAGAGACTTTATTCCCCTTTTTACCTTTAGAAGTGTTTCCTAAACTTAGGCTTAGTTCATCAAGAAATAGTAATCATTGGCATTAAACACCCCCCAGCAAAGAAAACATGGGAAGTACCCACGAAAGACAATGGGGACTCAGTATAAATTCACATCTGTGTGGGTAGGTTTTCTAGCTGCAGGTTTCCTCCTTTATGATGTATCTCCAACATTACCTTGAATCTTAAGACTGTGGTCATCAGATTCTAAATTCCCCTTTGGATGGGCATGAATGAGAGAAGGGGGTGTGTCCTGAAGGGTTTCAGGACATCCGTGGGCAGTGTGTGTTTGTGGAAAGGAGAAGAGTCCGTCAGGTGCTCACACAGCCCTGAGAGTCATTCCAAGGACATAGTGACAGTGAGCAGGTTAGTTTGGGAACATTTCTTCATATTTTCATAGGCATATGAAATTTCACTATCACCGCCATCAAAGTATGAGAGCAGTTTGGGTATTTTCATCATTCAGGTAATGAATTGTGAAATACAATTCTATGAAATGAGCAGTTACAAAATGCAGCACCATCCTTTCAGACAACAAGACTGTTCCCCTCTTAGAGCCATGCTGACTTGCTCCAGGATCCTACAGCTGTTGTTTTCCTGTTAAGGCTTGTCACATCATCAGACAGATACTTCATCACCAAAGTGTTTCTTTGGTGGTTCTGTTTTTGTCATGAGTCCACAGGTCAATTCAAGAACCTTTCTGGAGCTGATACTTCTGGAGTCACAGCTTTGAGGGGGAGTTCCGGGTTTTTTTTATTGTTGTTTCACCCTCCTGAAAACATGATCACTGATGAAAGGTAAAACTTACATATCAGGATAGCTATTTTAACTCACTGGTTTCCAGAAGTGATTTAAAGAGGGCTCATAATCTATTGCACTAAGTGTAGTGAAAGTCATGGAAAGCAAGGGAAGGAGGAAAAAATGAGTTATTGTGAGTGTGCAGTACACTTGGCACTGGATTGTAACACAGCCCAAGAGGAAATTTAGTTCTTACCAAAAAGGAAGAATGCGTGGTATCTCTGGAAAGACAGATTTTCCAGGCATTAGGTTCTATATCTTTCTCCCATGCAATACTGCGTAAAGACATTGAGGAAGGAGGTAGGCCATAACTTTGATAGATGTCTTATTAACAGCTGCTTACATAATTTTCCCTGAAAATGTTTTCACAGAGACCTTCAATAAATGATTGCAGCCTCATTTCAGCATGTATCTTGAAATCTGTGAAGGACAAAGGTAGTAGGCAACTCGAGAGCTCCCTCAAGAAGAGAAAAGGGTGTAGTGGGTTATGCTATGCCCAAAGGGGCATCTGGAGACCACATAGTTCAGTGGCTGACCTTGGGCTAGGGTGATGTCTTAACTGTGATTTCATGGCATTCTTAACTTGATTCAAGTATCTGCATCTTAAGTACATAGCATGGTCTAAACCAGGGGTTCCCAAACATGGCTGACCTTCAGGATCAGGTGGGGAGTTACTTTGAAAATATGGTTCCCCACCCTGAGGTCTTGACAGATGGTTTGGGACAGAACCTCAGAAATCTCGGTTCTTTCCAGGTGATTCTGGGAACCAAACAGGTTCGGTATCACACCTTTAGATTGCCTTCCCAAATACCTCTTGCCTTAGCCGACTTCTCAGGAGGGGCTGTAGTAGGGCTAGCCCTGAGTATACACAGATTGTGCAGACTGTCTCCAAGCCAAGTGGGGATTTTCCCTAAACAGGGACTTGGGCCCTGTGCCCAAACTCACATGCTTGTTTGACACTCTAGGAATTAGAGCCAGGTTCATTCAGATGTAATAATCCCACAAGCAGAATTTTAACCCTGTTAAATTGGTTCCATGTTTAAATCTGTCTGTGCTTCCTACTTGTAAAATTTGGATTTGCTAACACTTATGGTCAGGTTGAACTTTCACTCTTTGTGCAGTTGGTAGCTATATTTGGGAAGATGGACCTATCATGAGGTCGCTACTAAATCATCTAGGAGGGTCCTTTGGAAAGTAGAGCATTTCACATTCCTGGACACTGCACATGTCTGAGCTGGGTGCGGTGTGCGGGGGGGCACTCTGGGTGCATTGTCTCACTGGGCGCACAGATGTCAGTTTATAGACATGGGAAGTGAGTGGGAGTTAAACGTTTAGTCATTTCACGGTAATTGATTTTGCTGACACTTGCCTTATTCTTCAGCTTCTTTTCTTCCTTATTTCTGGGGATTGCTTTTTTTCCTAAAAATTTTGCCTTAACCCATTTTTTAATAACTAGAAACCTAATCAGGAAAATCCGGTGATTTGGAACCTTGAACTACATTTTCTTTTCCTTCTCCTTTTCAGAGAGGGAAGTAAATAAAGTAAACCCCTATAGAAGACTTAAATTACTCACATACAACCTGGTGTGGTGCGGTTTAAACTCTGAAAAGAAAATCGTTCTTCCTAATGCTTAGCCTCCTCATTATATGGGAAGTCTGTACATCATGCCGTATGATGGACAGGCACTAGACTGTAGCTTAACCCCGCCTTCCCAGCCCCCTCTTACCAGCCAGGTGCCCTGGATAAGTGTGCTGCTCTAGGCCTCCGCTTCTCTCTTTGCAAAGTGGGGAAGATGCAAGCCCTGACAGTCCTAACAGGCTGCAAGGATCAGAGGAAGAAATAGAAAAATGCCATGATAACTATGAAATGCTGTGTGTACACATGTGAAATTGAAATATTCCGTTAGCTCGAAACTCGTAGGTTACCCTGTTCTTTAAGCATTGAGTTAGTTGAAGATTGTATAGAACCAGGATTGTATTGTTTTCACCTTCCTCCTGAGTCCCACATATGGTATCCTTGTGCCCGTCACCCCAGCCTGTCATGTCAGTGGACTTTTCCTCCTATGCTTTTACATGTGTAACACTTTGGGAACTTCATCAAAAGGCAGCCAAATGGCATATGGGCATGGAAGTAATTCCCAACTTTACATCTTAACAAGAGCAGATCTATTGGTCGGTTTCAGTGTTACACTTTGACATCTGAATGGGGTTTATTATCTTGCAGTGAAGAAGAGAGACTTGTAGAGAAGTCTCTCAAAGTTTAAAGGGAGTTTTTTCTTAAAGATTTATTTATTTTATGGGAGAGAGTGAGAGACAGAGAGAATGAGAGCATGAGTAGGGAGGAGAGGAAGAAGCAGGCTCCCCACTGAGCAGGGAGCCTGACGCAGTGCTTGATCCCAGGACCGCAGGATCATGACCTGAGCCAAAGGCAGACGCTTAACCGGCTGAGCCACTCAGGTGCCCCTAAAGGGAACTTTTGATGTACAATTTCTAACTCTTGGAGTGCTGCATTTAAGTTCTCCTTTCATATGCAGGTGTTCACGTAAACACAATTTCCCATCTTCGAGCCCCACACTTCTTATTAAAAGCATGTTTACAACGTTTGGGATGGAGCAGTGCAGAAGGGATGACTATGACCCAGATGCGAGCCTAGAGTACAGTGAAGAGGAAACCTACCAGCAGTTCCTGGACTTCTATGATGACGTGCTTCCGGAGTTCAAGAACGTGGGGAAAGTAATCCAGTTCAAGGTGGGTGTGCACGATGCACATGAAGAAGGGGACTGCTTCACTTCCCACCAAAGTGCCCTAGAGGACATGAGTGCTAGGACACAGGCTGTCTGCCTGGGCGGGGCGTGTGTGATGGTGCAATGCCTGGTCCAAAGTTGGGCGCCCGGGCTCTCAGTAAATGTGACTTTCTTCTCCCTTTCTACCACCCCTCACTGCTGATACGGTAGAGGGACTACATGAAATCAGAACTGCGTAAGGTCCTGCAGATAGGCATCCCACCGTTCATGTAGAGGCTGCATATGACGGAGAAGGCAGCTGTCCCTTCCTTTGTAGTGGGTCTCACCTAGAGCTGCAGCGTGCACAGTGTAACACCCCTCCGCTTACTGAGTTTGCCGCATGATAATGGCACTTGCTTGCACCTTCCACCCCAGGTACTAATTCATTCTGGAGCTACCCAAGAACAGAAACCTTAATTCCTTCTTTTGACATTGTTTTTATTCATTCAGTACTGAACATAGTGTACTGAACATAGTGTTCCCCAAATTGTGGCTTGTGATGCAGCATACCGGCTGAAAAGGAGCGTTTCAGAGTACACAGTTATTGGAAAACATTCCTCAAGGCACAAATAAAGGCAGAGGTACTAGTAGCTGCTCTTGGGACCCTGGGGCTCGAATCCTAGCATAGTGAGGCCTCCCACTTTGTGACTTGATCAGATCCAAACCGGAATGATTTTGCTATGGTAGGGTGGGGGAAATGCCCCATAATTTGAAGGGGGAAGAAAAAAAGGAATAAAATCGTGAGGTTTTTTTTCCTGCAAGTTAGCAATGACAGGGAAGTTGGAACAGCCAGGAAACAGCAGAGCGACTGCTAAGCATCAGCACTCATGAAATGCAAAGCTGTACTTAATGTACAGTGAGTTCACAACTGTTTTTTTTAAGATTTTATTTAAAAAAGGGAGAGGGAGAAGCAGACTGCTGAGCAGGTAGCCCGATGTGGGGCTCGAACTCAGACCCTGAGATCAAGAGTCGAACATTCTACCCACTGAGATGGCCAGGTGCTCCTCTAATTCCACTCTTTTTAAAATTTTTTATTAAAGATTTTATTTATTTGACACAGAGCACAAGCAGGGGGAGCAGGAGAGTGAGAAGCAGGCTCTCCGCTGAGCAGGAAGTCCGACACAGGGCTCAATCCCAGGACCCTGAGATCATGACCTGAGTCAAAGTCAGATGCTCAATTGACTGAGCCACCCAGGTGCCCCTGAGTTCCTAATTTAAAAAATCTTTTAAAATTTCTCTTTACCTTTCCATATGTGTTCCATGCACCTCCCGGTCTTCACACTGCTTCTCAGCACAAGCAGTGATCACTAGAGCCACAGGGCCAGCCCCGCATGGCGCCATAGCACGCTGGGGGGTCTGCATGGTTTGACTAGCTCTGTGCCTTTGCACATATCACTTTGCCTCTTCCTGCTTTTGCCTCGTCCCGAAAGGGAGGGCATTAAGACTATATCAGTGGTTTCCCTCGTGGGGTCCCTACATTGTATTGCTTCTGTGAAGTCAGTGGCAGAGCTGCTTTCAAAACTTCCACCTGAAAAAAAACAAAAACAAAAAAAACTTCCACCTGGTTAGTGGAAGTCACACCATTACTTAGAACAGGCTGCACCTGCTAGCCACGGTGTGATTTATTTATTTATTTTTAAAAGATTTTACTTATTTATTCATCTACACAGAGAGAGAGGCAGAGACACAGGCAGAGGGAGAGGGAGATGCAGGCTCCATGCAGGGAGCCCGACGTGGGACCCGATCCCGGGTCTCCAGGATCACACCCCAGGCTGCAGGCGGCGCCAAACCCCTGTGCCACCAGGGCTGCCCCACGGTGTGGTTTATTGTTTTTTGTCCTTCGGTTTAGAATTTTATCAGCCAAGCTCATGCTAATCACATTGGCAATTTTACATGGACAGCTCTTTAGTAAATTCTTAATAAGAGAAGTTTGAAAACACTGAATTAATGGAAAAATTAATGGGTCCTTGGGAACAACTGGATTAAATGATCTCTGAGGTCGCTGGTGAAACTGATGTGGTCTCCTAAGGCCTTTTTAGTCTTCAAGGATGATGTTATAAACTATCATTCCTCATCTTTCTAAGGATGATGTTATAAACTATTATTATGGAGTGTGCCTCTTTTTGAGTACTCTAACAAAAATACTGTAGAACAAATTTGTAACATTGTAGATTCATTTTGAAAATAAAAGCTGATCATTTGTATCAATATCTGAGGACCTTCTTATACCATTAAATAAAAACAAATCGGATTTGTCTATTTTTATTTATTTTAATTCCAGCATAGTTAACATACAGTGTTAGTTTCGGGTGTAAAATATGGTGATTCCAAAATTCTATACATTACTCAGTGCTCATCAAAATAAGTGTACTCTTCATCCTCATCACCTATTTCACCCAGCCCCCCTACCCACCTCCCCTCTGGTAAACATCAGTTTGTTCTGTAGTTAAGAGTTTTTCAGTTTTTCCCTTTTTGTTTGTTTTCTTAAATTCCACATAGGAGTGAAATCATGGTATTTGCCTTTCTCTATCTTATTTTGCTTAGCATTATGCTGTCTAGCTCTATCCATGTTGTTGCAAATGGCAAGATCTCATTCTTTTTTTATGGCTGAGTAACATTCCATTGTATATATACCACAACCTCATCCATCTATCAGTGGGCACTGGGGCTATTGCCATAATTTGTCCATTGTAAATGATGCTGCTATACATATAGGGGTCCATGTATCCCTTTGAATTAGCATTTTCATTTTCTTTGGGTCAATACCCAGTAGTGCGATTACTGGATCATATGGTAGTTCTATTTTTAACTTTATGAGGAACCTCCATGCTATTTTCCATAGTGGCTGCACCAGTGTGCATTCTCACCAACAGCACACCAGGGTTCCTTTTATTCTGCGTCCTTGTCAACACTTATTTCTATTCAATTTGAGCCATTCTGACAGGTGTGAGGTGGTATCTCATTGTGGTTTGGATTTACATTTCCCTGATGATGAGTGATGTTGAGCTTCTTTTCATGTGTCTGTTGGTTGTCTGTATTCATCTTTGGAAAAATATTCATGTCTTCTCATTTTTAATTGGATTATTTGGTTTTTGGGCTTTGAGTCATATAAGTTCTTTATATATTTTGGATACTGACCCTTTATCAGATATGTCATTTGCAAAAGTCTTCTCTTACTACACAGGTTGCCTTTTATTAGTTGTGTTGATTGTTACCTTTGCTATGCAGAAGCTTTTTATTTTGATGTGGTCCCAGTAGTTTATTTTTGCTTTTGTTTCCCTTGCCTCTGGAGAGCTACCTAGAGAAATGCTGCTAGGGCCGATGTCAGAGAAATTACTGCCTGTGCTCTTTTCCAGGATTTTTATGGTGTTAGGTCTCACATTTAGGTCCTTAATCCATTTTGAGTTTATTTTTTGAGTATGGTGTGAGAAATTGTCCAGTTTCTTTTTTTTTTGCATGTAGCTGTCCAGTTTTCCCAGAAGCATTTGTGGAGAGGCTTTTTCCCATTGCATAATCATTCCTCCTTTGTCATAGATTAATTGGCCATATAATCATGGGTTTATTTCTGAGCTTTCTGTTCTGTCCCATTGATCTGTGTGTCCAGATTTGTCATTTTTGAAGACAAATGATCAAATGCTCAGCCTAATAATAGGAACAGTGCATATTAAATGAGATTATTTACACCTATCAGGTAAAAAATGATAAATTCTGTTAATACCAAGAGTGGGCAAGGATGTGTCAATTAGTAAAACCACTTCAGAAAGTTTACCAATATCTAGTGAAGTTGAAGGTACATGTGAACCTACAGACTGGCACACTAGTTCTGGTCATGCATCTTAGAAATCCTTGTATCCACAGAGACATGTTCAGGAATGCTGACTGCAGCACTGTTTGTTGAAAAATTGAAAGCACCTATCTAATGATGATAGTCATCATTAGAGGAGTGAATAAATGAATTTGGTATTTTGATATACCCAGTATACAGTTCAAATGAGTCATGTTTATGTGATGATATTTGGAAAAAATGTAAAATATACTTTGTGTGCTAAAAATTTTAAATGTACAAAGCAGTCCTGTGCATTGTTTACCAATACATATATGGGTTTCTTTGCATACGTATACATAAATATACCCATATATTCACATAAAGTCTACCCATATGTTTATAATAGATGTCTGTACATAACATGTATGATTCTATGGCACGGATGTATGTGTATGTGCCCGTCTGTATACATATGGATATGCATGTTTGTGTCTGTGTAGAGAGGTGCACGTATATTTGTTTGCATTTGGAATGTGAAGGATACACCAGCCTCAGGCTAGTTAGTGCTCATCCATGTGATAGGGAAGGGACGCTAGGCAGAAGGCTTTCAACTAGGTCCTTAATGTTTTGCATATTTAACCATTCTTAGTTGAAAATGGCAAGCGTTCATCTTGAAATTGGGTGGTTGATTTTTGTTCTCTGTATTTGTATGTACGTGTGAAGCGTTTCACATTCATGAAAAATGAATCTGGATCAGCAGGCATCAAATAATTGGGGCCTGTAATGGTGTGGTGTGCTGAAGCATGCCTTAAATAGGCCTGGGAGTGGCATGGTAGCTGGATTTTGGAATCTTCAAATGTTAACTACTTTTGGTAGTGTTACCTTGGACAAAGTGCATTGTGATGACTGGAGGATTTCTTTTCCTCCTTCTTCTCTCTCTTTTTTTATGATCGAATTCTTCATTGCTCCTTAGGTCAGCTGCAACTTGGAACCTCATCTGAGGGGCAATGTGTATGTTCAGTATCAATCGTAAGTATTCTGAACATAAATATCTTCACATTTTGTCACAGTGTAGTATAATTATGTTGCCGTCTGGGTTTTTCCCACTAAATAGATGGCTTTCACATGTGTGTTATTTTTAAAAATGTAATATTAAGAGCTGATAGGGATATCCAAAGGGACTTGAGAATGCATTTGCATTTCATGCATTGTATACTTAACATAGTTTTGAATCTTTTACAGTGGTTATTTTTTTTTTACTTAGTTTTCATAATTAAAATACAAACTGAAAAGGGAGTGGCTAGCATAGAGAACAGAAAAGGGTACATTGGAAAAGCCAGAAATCGAAGCCCCGTGTAATCTTGGTATGCCTTCGGCCCCCTAAGAGAGCAGTTGGTATATCATTTCTGTTTGTCCTGCTGTTTGTCTGGGCCCCGCCGTGGCTAATGGGATCAATTAACCACTGTAATAAGAAAAACAGCAATCCTAGCTGAGAAAGGAGAGGCTCTGATGATGGGAAACACTTCTGCATTTTTAATGGTCCAATCTATTGGTTTAAGCAGCTTTGACTCCAGCCGATTTCCATGCATCAGAACCTCTTGATTTCCATGCATCAGAATCTCTCGGAGGGTTAGCAAAAAGCCTTCCTGAATAAATTGTGAGCTTCAGGAGCTTGAATGCTCTAAGGAGGACTCCCTAGTACAAAAGCAGTGAACTTGGTGGTCTGATGATAAACTAATAAGAAAGTTAATGAACAGTGGGGGTCATCTACATAATAGAAAGTTACTGTAAAATGCATCCTTTAATTTGTGTTTTTTTTTTTTTTGAAGGGAAGAAGAATGCCAGGCAGCCCTCTCTCTGTTTAACGGACGATGGTATGCAGGACGGCAACTTCAGTGCGAATTCTGTCCAGTGACCCGATGGAAAATGGCAATTTGTGGTAAAATACAACACGATGATTTTACCCCAGTGGTTCCGCTGTTGTGTAAAGGGACATTTTTAAGGGAAAAAAACATTTTTTTAAAAAAAGTAGGCTCCATGCCCAGCGTGGAGCCCAGTGCGGGGCTTGACCTCCCCACCCTGAGATCAAGACCTGAGCTGGAGGGATCCCTGGGTGGCGCAGTGGTTTGGCGCCTGCCTTTGGCCCAGGGCGCGATCCTGGAGACCCCGGATCGAATCCCACATCGGGCTCCCGGTGCATGGAGCCTCTTCTCCCTCTGCCTGTGTCTCTGTCTCTCTCTCTCTCTGTGTGTGACTATCATAAATAAATAAACATTTAAAAAAAAAAAAAGACCTGAGCTGGGATCAAGAGTCGGACGCTCAACCCACTGAGCCGTCCGGGCACCCTGAGAAGAGTCTCTTAAAGGGGCGAAACCTAGCTTGTGCCTCATGCACTAGACGAGCAGAGACCGTTACGTAAAGAACCTCTCACTTTAGGTCTGTAATAGAGCTTGTAGATCACGCTATGGATGAGGTGGCTGCAGTCACGGCGTCTCCGTGACGGAGTTGGGGCTAGAATTCCCACCATCTCATCCTCATCCCGAGCCCTCAGACTTCAGGAAGCCTGAGTTGTGTTTGCGAGAAGCTGCCTTTTCCTTGTGGCCACGTCAGAGATGACCTCTCCTCACGGGCTCCCTTCATGCAAACTGGGTTTTCTCCCGTATCTTTATCCCTCGTGAATTTTCGGTCATCCCTGCCACCTTAAAACATGATGGCATTTCCTGCCTGGCTTGAAAGACATGTTTTGCGCAGTAGAGGTTGGCTGTAGCTGTAGGGTGTGGCCAGGGCGCAGTGAGGCTGACTCATCAGACTGTGGCCGCCGAGTCCAGAGATGAGTCAGTCCTCTAAGTAGCCAGCAATTCTCAAGGCCTTGTTATTTTTTTATTTCCGTCAGACGAGCTCAGCCAAACTATTTATCGTTGAACTCCTCTGGAAACAGGGATGAAACCATCCAGGCCTTAGGGGAGCACTTCTCTTACACTTTACTTTTCTTGGCTTTACATTTGCCTGCTTAAAACCTCTCATTAAACAAAATCCATAATTTATGAAGGCTTTATCTCTGGCAGCCTGATCTTAATGGATGCCGTCACTTAAAAACCATTTATTGAAGGGGGCAAAACAAGAATTTAGAGTTCCTTGCTTTGGAGAGCAGAAGAACCATGATGTCTGAGGTTTGAGAGCTTGCGGGCTAAAAGAGCTGGAATTGGCGTTTCCCTGCCAGCGGTTATTTTTGTCAGTTCATGGGAACGCGGCGTGCCCTTTCGGTGAGGTGCTTCCGAGTGTGACACCGGCTCCCCCAAAGCAGGAGACTCTTTCACCTGTTTTTTTAAAATAACAACTTTGCTACTTTCCCTAGTAATTAATGATGTTGAGTGTCTTTGGTGTGTCCTCCTGATTGGCCATACGTGTGTCCTTCTTGGAGAGAGGCCTATTTAGATACCTTGCCCCTTGTTAATTAGGTTGTCCTTTTACCATGGGGTTTTACTCTTCCATCTGTCGAAGCCCCTTATTGCAGATATGATTGGCCGATATTCGCTCCCATTTTGTGGGTTGCCCATTCACTTTGACGATGTCCTGTGAAGTATAGAAGTCTATAATTTTGATGAAATATGTTTTATCTTTTTTTTTTTTTTTTTTTTTTGCTGTACTCTTGGTGTCATACCCAAGAATCCATTGCTCAGCCCAGTGTCATGAAGATTTTACTTGTATGTCTTCCTCAAAGAGTTGTACGGTTTCATGTCTTACATTTAGGACTCGGATCGATTTTGAGTTTTCGCATATAATGTGTGGTGTGGAGGTACTTCGCTTTTTTTTTTTTTTTTGACCATTTTACATATTTGGGGAATTGACGAACTTTAAAAAAAAAAAAGTTTGAAAGCCTCAAGAGGACCACTAAGTTGTTCGAGTAGATTTCACCTGTGACAAAAATCTTCCGTACTAAAACCACTTGGTAAATTTAAGAGCATGAGGCCAATGTTTACCATTTTCTCCTTAAAGTGTAAAGAAAAAATACAAAGTCCTCCACTTCTGATAGGGCTCCCTTCTGGCCAGTAGCTGTCCTGCCACCAGCACGCTGTCCGAGCGCTGTCCCGGGACTCCCAGGGGCTGGCACTTCGGTGTGAATTAGGGATCTACACCGTCTATCAGTGGGACGGTGGAGCCCTCAAAACCCCCCGATGTGGTCACCATGCATTCGGTCGGTCGCACTCCACACCCTCATCCATCCGGTCGGGGACCGGGATACTCGGCTTAATGAACACCTTCTGCTTTGTTACCGTTCACAGTGCCGTTTGTTAGAGCGTTTGAATGTTTTTGCAGTTCTGGGCACCAGAGCTATGACATCAATTTACATAAGCTGCTTTGAAATAATACGCAGGAGGAGATAGGTCTGTCACGTCCGAACGTCGGCGGTGTACCTTCTAAACCGGATAAAGGGCCAGCAGTAAATGCTATTTCCTCACTGTGCCGTTGCAGGTTTATTTGAAATACACCAGTGCCCAAGAGGAAAACACTGCAACTTTCTTCATGTGTTCAGAAATCCCAACAATGAGTTTTGGGAAGCTAACAGAGACATCTACCTGTCTCCTGATCGGACCGGCTCATCCTTTGGGAAGGGCTTGGAGAGGAGAGAGAGGATGGGTCACCACGATGAGTACTATGGGAGGCCGCGGCGGCGAAGAAGCCCCAGCCCGGTCCACTCCTACAAGAGAAACGGGGAAGCCGAGAGGAAGAGGAGGAGCAGCCACCGGGGGAAGAAGTCTCACAAACACCTGTCGAGGAGCCGCGACGGGCCCAGTTCACGGAGCCGAGGCAGGAAGAGGGGCCGCAGCCGCGGCCGGGGCAGCCGGAGCCAGAGCTCCTCTAGGTCCAGGAGTCGAGGCAGGAGGAGGTCAGGCAGCAGAGACTGAACGATTCAGGGTCCCAAATGCAAATAAACTTACTTTATTCGTAACTGATTGTACACCGTCCGCCAGAACCCCACTTCAGGATACTTTTCTTCTCTGATAATCAGTGTGTTTAGAATAGAATAGAAAGCCTAGGCAACATCAAATGCACAGAAACCGTGAAAATCCCCTGTAATCCTAACCTTTAGCAATAAAGTTCACACTGGAGCATTGCTTGCGTCTTTTTTCCTTCTCTTACACGTGTGTACACATTTTTTTAACACCAAGATCATATATGGCTGCACTTGAATATGCTTTGCTTTTCCTACACAGAACCTCCTATTTCATCAAGTCTCTCATTAATTTTCTCACTGCGCGTGGACCTATCCATTAATTCAACCATACCCCTATTGTTGGATTTTAAAGTTACCTTTGATTTTGCACTATTAAAGAGTCCAGTGCTATAAACTGTCCGGTTGTGGATTTCCTTACTTTCACACATTTCTGACCATCTCCTTAGGATCAGTTCTATGACACCAAGAGATAAGACTCCTGAGACGTTTCCAAATTGCCCTCCAGAAAGGCTAACAAAAATGTACTCTATCCATCATAAGTTTTGCTATCCCCACACCACCAAGTTAATCTTTGATTTGGTAAATTTTGTTTGACTGTTTGTTTCTCTATGTATTGGCTAAGCCTGACACTTTTTCTGTATTTAATGGCTCTTAAGTTCGGTTGTTTGCTCTTTATTATTAATCTGTTGGGCTTTTCTACATGCAGTAGCTGAGCAGCTTTTTTGACTTTAAGATTCCCTTTGTCGGGCAGCCCGGGTGGCTCAGCGGTTTAGCGCCGCCTTCAGCCCAGGGCCTGATCCTGGAGACCCTTGTTCGAGTCCCACGTCAGGCTCCCTGCATGGAGCCTGCTTCTCCCTCTGCCTGTGTCTCTGCCTCTCTCTCTCTCTCTCATGAATAAATAAAATCTTAAAAAAAAAAAACTAAGGATAGTTTTTTTGTTTTTTGTTTTTTTAAAAAAAGATTGTTTTAAAGCACTGAAAGGGTAAAGTCGGTTTATTTTCTCTCCATCCTGTCCCATATTCACAGCCCCTTCTCAGCTGGAGGTTTTCCATTAGGGGTGTCGTCTTTTTTTTTTTTTTTTTAGTGTGTTGGGGAGCTGTTTATATAGAGGTAAGTCTTATTTTTGTCATTTTCAGGAAAATTAGGGTCATTGCTACTGAATTTGCCTGTGTTAAAGCAATTCTCATTTTAAAAAAGTGGTCAGAGAAACTTGTTTGAAGAAAAAAGGACTTAAGGTAAAAATTATTCTTAGATTTCAGATCATAAAAAAAGATGCTCTCATACATTTTTAATTTTCTTCATAACCTAATGACATACTGGACATCTGGATTTTCAGAGTATATGGCATTTGGTGACTTGGGATTTGGAAGTAAGGGCTTAAGGATGCACAAAGTACTGAAGCTGACAGGGAAAGAAATTTCAAGATTGGGATTTCTGAGTGAGTGGTTATCTGTTGAAAATGAGAGTTCTTTAGTATGTAATCTGTAAAAGGAAGTATGGTCCAGAAATCACTTTACTTTAAAAATTGATTTGTTCAACTTCAAATGCCAGCTTTACCCTAAAAATGTTTGAAAAATTTCTGTAATTACCTACTGGATTCACTAATGCTGAATAACATGGTATCCAGTATTTTCCATTACTTTCCTAAATACAGCCAAGATATACGTAATTAAAGGTGGTATTCCAAGTGGAATAGCCTTCATAGGTCGTGGAGGACAAAATAGGATAAACACCAGCTTGTGCTCAAGGTAATTATGAGATAATGGGGTCTCTTCCCTCCAGTGTTCATGGGTGCTGTGGTGTGGAGGGACGGCAGAGAAGTTTTAAACCACTTGACTGGTTCATTATCCTGATAAATGTCCATTTTAACTTAAAGTTATTAATGTTTCTTAAACTTATAACCTGATTACTATTTATGATTTTAAAATTCCAGCTCTACAGTGCCAGCAGAAGCCCATCAGGCCTGTTTTCATTGAATAAGCCAGCTGAGTGTTGGAGACTATCCAGGTCTGCAAGTATCTTTTTATGACTAGAAACTTGATGGTAGTTGATGCCTTGTTCTTTATTATCCTCGCTTTAATATGTAGCATTTCCCATCTGCAGTTATTTTTTTTTAAATATTTATTTATGATAGTCACACACACACACACACACAGAGAGAGAGAGAGAGGCAGAGACACAGGCAGAGGGAGAAGCAGGCTCCATGCACCGGGAGCCCGACGTGGGATTCGATCCCGGGTCTCCAGGACCGCGCCCTGGGCCAAAGGCAGGCGCCAAACCGCTGCGCCACCCAGGGATCCCCCCCATCTGCAGTTATTAGGAGGTCCCTTAACTGTCATGACCAGTTTTGAGTTGCTGCTTATATTAGGCGGTAGTTTGCTGATACCGGTTCACTCCGTGAGCACCTCCAGGTGCGGGGGGGGGGGGGGGAGGCGTGGGTTGGGGAGCTGGTTGATTTGCAATGCCTTTGATTACCTGGAATAATCAGAGTTGCTAATTCAGAAAGTAGAAACGTCAACTGCATCAAGGTTTTAAAAGCGGCATTTATTGATTGAAAATAAATGTGTAGATAAGCTCTCAGCGTGGAAGCCACATTATTTCCTAGTGAGCTCAAAGTACATGAAAACTCCTTACATCTTCCATCATTTATCTCGTGTGTGCTTTTAGCAACCACCTTCAAATGGAGGTGAATTTTCAACATTTTACTGAAAAAACTTTAAAATTCTTTCAGCAGCTCCCCATAGTTTGACAGACTTTTGTAAAGAGAAAGATAAAAACACACTACAGTGGTGTACATTGAACATTTATTACAACTAATTGGTGATGTGATAAGACAGTGCTAACATGGCCTGAATGTATTGGTCACAATCACAACAAAGCTTAATCCAGCCCAGCAGATACAAATGAAAGTATAAATCATGAAGATACGTTTACATACATTAAAGTATGTATAAAAGTGACACTGAAACAATTGTATAGCTTTAAGAAAACATAGGGCCCACTAATGCCATTTTACTTCATTCAACTCTCAATTTTACATGAAAGGTGGTGTCTGCTTTTTAACATTTCTGCTAACTAGGCAGTGCCATGGAAGGGAAGGAAGCTGCCCTAAAGTTTGCAGCACTTACAAGTGGAGGGAAGCAAAAGCACCCCAGGAGTAATATTCGTGCTTTAAACAATGACTTAGGCAACACTTTGTGACGAGAACACATTTTCCGTAAGATACTGTTATGAAGAATTCTGGTAGGTCAGTCTTTCCATTTTACTTGGGGGCATCAAAAAACCATTTAAGTCACTAAATGGTTATGACCACAAAAAAATCTGTCTCGAGTTGAATGTTCCTTAGCTTTAAACATAACATGCTCACTATTAAACAACCTCTGTTCCTCGTCCCCGGTTTGGAATGCCGGAGAAATAATTTTAGTGTAAAACACATCATTTCAATTTAGTCATTTGTGTATTCCCTTTTAAGTATATAGTTTCCAATAAGGATCTTTGGTATAAATTTGGTTCTTTTTTTTTTTCTTAAAGTCTCAACAGTTAAATTTTAATTCATTTGATATGTATCAGTTCCCTTTATTCTCATATATACTGAAATGCTACACGCTAGTCTTTGGTTTCATAAAACCAGGTTTCATATTCTAATTTAACAGTTGCCTTTGCCAAAGACGGTGATTAATTAATGTATATTGCCTGATTGTGTGTTATTCTCATAGATACATGATCAGATTGAGAGAAACAGATTCTATAAACTTTAAAATATCCAGAAAAGGTACCTTTCTTTTTCTGCATCATTCTAATTTGTATTTAAATTCCTTATCCCTTGATTAACCAAAGTTCCCTTAAAAAAAAATTGTGTAGGCCTGAATGAAGCAGCTTTAGCAAAACAGTAATACTGACAAGACGTCATCTTATACCATTAGCTAACATGGACATGAAGGCAGTGACCATCTACAGTGTGTGAAATGCCACAAGAAGTCATCAACAAGGGAGGAGAGTTATGTCAGTCCAATTTCTTCAAGAACACTACGTGGGGTTTCAGCTTCCTGTGGAGGGAAAATGTGAGACTCTGGTAAGCAGATCCGGGGAGGCTTGAGAATGGGAAATTGACACGGAAGGATGTGCAAGTTTAGAGAACAGTGCAAGCAGCAGGGCATGTGGGCACATTCTGATGTTGAGAGCAGTGGTTATTTAGGGTTTTGTGCCCCAAAGCTCAGAGGCTACAGAAGGATATTTTCAGCATGCATTAAATACCTACTGATTACCTACCAGTGTGCTGGGCACCACTGCTGTCGCACAAAAAGCAGGCAAACCCACTGGCAATTTAGGAAATCATTGCTATCGAATTAGCTACAGGAAAGGTAATTACCTTAGTGTTAAAATTCAGTCTCCCCTAAATAAAAAGCAGGAAAAACCCCGAGTTCTTCTTCTGAATCTTCACATAAGTTGGTTTTCTATGGTTTTTTTTGGTCACATGTATTTATAGAAATGTCTTCCTCTGCATTTTTACTCAGTTTTTTACTTTACTCTCCCCAGCAGCAGGGCTTCAGAAACTCACCTTTGCAGCCGGTTCCCCCACACCCACCCCGTGGCAACCAGTGGCTTCAGTGGGGGGCAAGCAATAACTCATTTTTTAAATGTTAAAGGAAGACAAAACAAAGCAAGCATATCTAGAAAAAATTATTTGAAAATTTTCCAGAGTGGCTGATTTTGCACATCACAAAAGAGGACCAGGTCAAATTCAGGTATTTCTTGCAACAATTTTGTCATTAAAAGGCATATGACAATTTAATGGAGAAAATGCAATTTTTAGTATCCAATAATAAAGTAACTTACTTTTGCATCCTAATTGTGGTACAGCACAAAACAAGGAAAAGAAAAATATTAAACCATAAATCCATACATTAGATTTAATTGTATGTAAAGCATTATATGGAGTAATCGTAAATAAATTAAACTCTAGCCTGTTTCCTTATTTGGAAAACAAGGATCACAGTACTTACCTTCATACATAGACATTTAAGGGAGAGAAGGCTTAGTGCCTTACTTCTAGAAAGTGCTCAAAAAATGTTAACTGATAACATTACATGATTGAGACCTACCCTACAGGAAGGTATTTAGCATTCAGTACTAAATAAAGTATTATAAACCAGCTCTCCGTATAAAGTTCACATGATGACCTTTTAGTAGGTTAGTGAAAAATGGGTAAAAATTGGCTTTGGTGACAAAAAGGTTTTTTAATGAAGTATTCTTGCCCTTGCCGCCCCACCCCCATGAAACCTCAGCCTAACCAGGCTTTATCAAAATATATATGGGGGACAGGCAAACAAGTTAAACATTGCCACAGGATTACGATCCACCAAATACAGGATGAAGGACATTCTACAGCATGAGTGACTGTTAAAAAAAAAAATGGCAAGGAAAAAAGAGTTGTTAAAGATGAAATGACTTAAAGAGACGTCAGCCAGATACAGTGTTAAGCCTTGTTGGGAATCCGGTTCAAACAAACCGATTATAGAAATGCAATTTTCAGGTAATTAGGAAAAATTAAACCAGGAACAAGATATTAGGAGTTACTGTTAATTTTGGAGGGTGTGGTACTTCCATCTCTTGGTGATACATACTGAAGCATTAGGGATGAAATGACGTACAGGACATGCTTTCAAACCCTGAACCAAAATGGGGTGGGGGGTGCAATGGATGACACAAAAGCACAGTACCATGAATTTTGAGTTGATGGGTGTTGAAGCTGGGTGATGTGCACATGAAGGTGCCTTCTCCTGTTTTATTTGCAAGTCTCAGAATTTTTAAAGTCTAATGAAAAAGATGCAACATCCCTAAGAACAATGTAGCCAGTCTCTGTATCATGTTTAGCTTTAAACATGAAATATATTGAAATCTGAATCACATACATCTTAAATAAAGGAAACAATATAATCATTTGTATTTGACCCTTGAACAAAGCCAGATTTGAACTGTACAGGTCCATTTATATGCAGACTTTTTACCGTATTTTCCTTATGATTTTAACATTTCTCCTCTAGCTTACTTTTCTGTAAGAATAAAGTATATAATACATGTACAAAAGATGTGTTGTTTAGGTTATTGGTAAGGGTTCCAGTTAACAGTAGGCTATTAAGTTTTGGGGGAGATAAATGTTGTATGTGGATTTTCAACCGTGGGGGGGGGGGGTCAGTGCTTCTAAACCCCTCATTGTTCATGGGTCAACTGTATTGTTAATAATTCTTAAAAACACTATTCAACCTTCAATGCATTTATTAATAGATGCCTACACTGGATTCTATACAGTTAGCGTTCTTCGCTTATCCGTGTAAAAATGCCTCCCATTCCGTTCCGTGGAGCTGGTCAGATTTCCCCGTGCTCACTGCCTGCAATCCTATATGGCATCTCATGAAGAGAACCATGTTACTTATCAAATATGCATTATTTAAAATGTGTCCTTTCTAAAAGGCCTGGTTTAAAGGAACCACCTGCACATATTATTTCTGGAGTGCTCTACAAACAGTACATTAGTTTTGGTTTGGTTTTTTTTTTTTTTTTACAAATTGTGTTCATAGTATCAAATGTAATTTTCCCATGTTGACACTGAACTTGTAGCTCAAAATTACCTGGAAAAACCATTATCTAAAGTAGTCACATTCATAGAAAGAGAGTAGAATGGTGGTTACAAAGGGCTGAGGGGAGGGGGAATGGAGAATTGTTTAATGGGTACAGTTTGTTTCACAGGAGGAGGAATTTCTGGACAGCAGTTGCACAACACTGTGAATATACTTAACAGTACTGAACTGTACACTTAAGAAAATTTGCCAGATTAACCACTTTAGGGTTTTTTAAACACGACCTAATAAAATTACCTGGAAAAACCAAAATATAAAATAGATTATTTGTCAAAAGGGATGAAGAAGAAAAAAGTCATTCACATGAGACAAAGTACATGCAATACTTTTATTTGAGACGTGCAAGAAAAGCAATTTCAGAATCTACGAATTTTAAGCAAGCAGCTGTATACAAAGAATAAAAGAAGCAACATCTTGTTACAGCTCAGCACACCGCATCCAAAGCAAACAGGCATGAGACAGTGCATATTCAGCAGTAAAACCAGATGAATGACATATTGCAGGGTGGGGGAGGGACGGAGGACAAAAATGGAAATGAAAGACCCGTGTTTCCCAATGCTTTCAAGGGCGAATGCCAAGTTTCTCATTTGCTAACCCATCCAGGTGCTTGCCACGTACTGCAGGACCCGGGGACCCGAAAGAACTGCTCTGCGTCCCTGCCTAGTCTACATTTTCATAGGTCTTCCGTCAGCAGTGAACCTGCTCGAGTGACTTCGGAATTTGCTTATTGATGCCTTAAGATAGCTTCTGTAATCAGGCTTTAAACTCTCTAGATAGAAACGCTGAATTATTTGGTACTTTTCCTTTTATAATAAAATAAGTTGCATGTCATATTAAAAGTCTTAATATTTAGAGTATAATACCATAGTTAACAAAGCATTAAGTATTTAAATGGAGACTTAATAGATATTATAAAACTATAGTAAAATATTAGTATTTAAACTGAGTCTTAGAACTCAGTATTAACATTTTGAAAAGGTTACTTCCTACTGAACAATATATATTGCAGAAGTCACTTCTGATGCTTTCTCTGATGTGTCTTAAAGGGACTGTTCAATACTGTATAGCACAAATGTGATCAATAAATGTGGCATCACAAACTTAAGAACTGTGACTGTTTTACCCTTAAATATTACGTAACAGTACAGATTTTACTCTCTCAAATTACTTCCAAGTACACTTTTATGTGATACATTAGAATACGGTAGCTCACAGAGGCTGTAAAATAGTCACACTGAATAGAATTTCCTTTCTCCCCCGAACATCTGAAGACCAAGCCACATTATATGTCATGGCATGGCACTGCTTATTTTGCCGTGGCGTTTCCGCTATATTTTCTTTGGTGAACATTTTAACGATTGCTAAATTTTTCTTACAAGATTTTAATCATAGATGGTTCATAAATGATGACATGTATGTCTTTAAGATGAACTACTCAAAACATTCATAGGTCATATTTCAAGAAGAAATTATACCAGCTGTGAGCAGGAATAAACTACATCAAGATCACATACAGAATGAAAATAAAACAGAAAAAGAAAAATGAGGACGGGAAAAACAATTACAATCGTAAAGGTACTGGTTCTGAAATGATCTATTGTACAAGATAGTCACCAAGCTGAGGATATTTTCTTTCATAAGTATATCAGCTCTCTATTTCCTCTGTGAAATTCTGCATACACGACGAGTAGTCATTTAGTACACAGGGACATTAAAATATTCATGACGTGGCTACAAAAGAAATGCATATATTCTTACACAGTGTACAAACTGACAGACACAATCAGATTCCTAGAATGTTTAGTGCACAGTGAGGAAAATGGAAGCTTACATTTTTGTTTTCGTTCTTTGGTGTATGGCTGAACATTTAACTTATAAACAGTGCTTAGTTCCAATTCATCTTGAGTATGAAAAGATTTTCAGTGTAAAATCATCTGGTCAATACTGAGTTAACTGAAAATTCAATTAGAATACTACTACCTCCTGCCAGTCTTCAAGTATGTCAGGATTTTATTACACGAAGTAAAGGAATTTAATCCCTTAATGAAAATCATTACATCCTCAGGTGACCATAAACTCTTCTACAGATCCTAAAGGAAAATCTTTGCCAAGAAAAAGTGGAAACGTAGTCACCCATTTGGTATTTTAAGTAGCAATGGAGGTGTTTAACGGTTTGCTTAGCTTAAAAAAAAATTCCAAAGACTATGCCTTTGAGACCAAGGATATTATTTTTAAAATAATCCTCAAGATAGATTTTAGAGAACTCTCCAAAAAGATTTAATGTCTATGCCTACAAATGTACGTAAGTAGAAGTTTCCCACATCAATGAGGTACCCTGAGGTGAGGTTTTCAAACGACCCAGAGATGGATTTCTAGGGACTCTAAGAACCCCCTGAAACTAGTGGCAAAATTACATACAGATTTTCCTGAGAAGAGGGCCCATGGCTCTTCAGACTCTCAGAGGGATTATACCCCTGCCAAAAGGCTTGTGACTCAAAGTTTAAAACTGCTCATTTGAGTGCCTTTAAAATATCTTCATATTAATATGAAAGCTGGCATTTTGAAATGTTAGGCTACAAAGTCATGTAAACTGGTCAAATATATAACAGATCCCTTATACAATTAAATACAAAAGTAAGAAGTGCCAGTTAAATTTTAATCCTCAAATAATTAATTCTTAAAACAGTTTAAAGAGAGAGTTTTGCTTTCGTTTTTCCACTCAGGATATAGTGGAATGAACCAGCAAGTTAAAATTATATTAGTAATAAACCCCAAATGCTTCATTTTCGTATAGAAGCTCTCATTTTCATAGGGGAATTCTATTTCTTTACATCTGTATCAATGACATTAGTGCTTCACAGTACTTAATACTTTTTGGCCAATGAACCTCTGACCTCTTTCAATATTCTTTGTGTAAAAAAATAGTCCCAGAGATGGATTATTATCAGAATAAAATTCCCTATGAAAATATCAGTTAAGCGAGGTTTGGGGACTATCCCTTGAGACTTAGTATAATTAGACTTTTTATGCTAAAATATAAATAACAAACTTGACAAAATTATAATTACAAACTGAATTCATAGATCCTACTACATTTTGATGCATGTCAGTACTCCAGCACGTATTCTAGTACGCTTTCTTACACCCCATGAAACTCTTGCTGTGATACATATTCTCTGTTTTCTGGAGAGAGAACAAGAAAAGTTTAAGTCTGTCAACCTTTCACCTACATACCAGTTCTTTGAGCCTTTACAGTATAGCTTTTTATCTTTTAGGTTTTCTCTCTTAATTTTATGCACACTATGTAAAAACCAACCATGGAGAGCTTATGCCCATTGAAAGAAAAGAGAAAGATAGTTTCCCAAATAGGGCTGAGCACACCCCTGACGCTCCCCAGAAGAGACTTTACTAAGCAAGACAGACCATTCTCAAACATGCATGCCCAGCATTTCTGACGGACCTTTCACTACATTTAGTAAACTCAAGGGTAGATGATAAGCCAAACTGTTCTTTATGGCCAATGATCCATATTATTATACTTAAAAAAGAAATTAGCATCCATCAACTGTGAAGAATATTCGTCATAGGAATAAAACCCTCTTCACTGGAAAAACACCCTTTAAAAAGAAACCCTAAGATGTACAAAAATAATGTATCCTTTTACTTTTAAGTTGCTTCACTGTGTTTTTAATAATTTCTCAATTTTGACAGTCTGAAAAAGTTGTGCTGTAAATAAATGCCTTAATGACCACCTAACCTTTAAGGTTGATTTTAAGCTAAATGATACAGATATGCCCATATTAACCAAGTTATTTTTTCTCTTATAAACCAAGAAAATATTGTAGTGGATTAAATATAACTCCAGGATTCTGGGCCCTCAAAACCACTAGTAACATCTTCTGAATCACAGAATAATTAGTTTAATTAAAAATTGGGGTGGGTGAGAGCCAAGTCTGTCACAACACACAAGGGGTCCTGGGCAGAACCAGAACTACCCTCTTCTTCCACTACCGGGCAAGCGGAGTTCCTCAATACACTAAAACATCAGTGATTTAGATTACATGGGAATAATGGCCAGAATGAAAACAGAAAAAATTAATCCAGTTGTATTACACAAATTGCAAACTGCCCTTAGTACCAGTTCTTTGGAGACCTGTTTTGAATAAAAATCAGACATTATTTTCAACCTGAAATGGGCCTGTAATTCTGGGCTATCCTTTTACTCCTCACTCATTTCCTCCCCCCATTAAGTCTATTCCAAACTCAACATTTTATTCCAGTTATCTACCTCTACCTTTTCTCTTTCTCCTTAGTCCCCAGCAACTCTCTTCTAGATGACAGTTTCTCAAAGCCAAGAATTTGGCTCATCCAACTGATGAAGAAAAAACAAACCACAGCTTTCCCCAGTTATCTCCTCCAAACAGGAGGAAGATTCGTCTGGCCTAAGACCAATGCTTGTGCTTCCACTGCCATTCACCCTGCCAACTTCCGTGCCCCTTGATTCTATTTCTGCTTCCCTTGCTCTGAGTTCGCTCCCCACCCCCTACACATGCATCTATGATGTATGCTCAACTTCCCTCCGTACTCAGAGTGACTCTCTTCTCAATCCCCTATGAAAAGAGCCAGAGGTGGTGGGAAGTGCAGGTTAACAAACAGCAGAGAGAGGAATTAAGTTACACCTGCTCTTCCAACTGTCTACATTCTTAAGACAAAGACAAGCTCCATTGCCTTAAAAATTCCCAGATCTCCACCATAATAGGCTGATGACTCAAAACTAAAGCAATCTGGGAAACTGTAAGATACTGGAAGCTAGACTTATCTGAAGGTCTAAGTCTTGTTGAGATGATGCCTAAGTCAACTACTGGTATTAGATCCAAAACTGAAAACCTAGTCTCCTGATTGTCTCTTTTTAGCACACAATGTGGTCAAAGAGCAAATCATTTACATTAAATGAAAAATAAGTATGTGTTATTTGAAGTTACTGCTTCCCAGTTTTTCTTGTGAAAGGGTTTCATTTATTTCTTGTACTATAAGTAGTATCCTCTAGCCTTCATGTTCTAGAATACAATGGTCCTTGTTATTGCCTCTCACTGAATTTGGTAGCCAAGGTCCTACTCTCAACTCTGGAACCCTATTCCCTGTGCTTAAAGACCAAAGGGCCAGGGCAGCCTGGGTGGCTCAGTGGTTGAGCCTCTGCCTTTGGCTCAGGGCATGATCCCTGAGTCCCGGGATCAAGTCCCACATCGGGCTCCCTGCATGGAGCCTGCGTCTCCCTCTGCCTCGGTGTCTCTCATGAATAAATAAAATCTTTAAAAAAAAAAAAACCACAGGGCCAGAGAATGTCCAAATTCACTAAAATCTATGTTTAGTAATGAACAAAAAGAGAAGAATTGAAAGCCCTTGTAAGGTACCTTTCAGATGACACAGCTCACGGTGTCAGTCTTTCTCTGCCAGCAATTCTGGGCACTAGTAAAGTCAAGTGATTTTTTTTTTTTTACATTAAGTTAGCAATGAGTGGCAAGAGCAATATGGTTGTGCCAGATGGTTAGTGTCTAAAATGGCCAAGAGCACGCAAGTGCTTCACTTTACATGCTGGAACTTTTTAGCAAATTCTACTCTAATTTTACCTAATGGAACAACACAATGTGTACTCTTCCATTCACACAGTTTCATTTTGTCATTTAAAAATGTATAAATTTAGGGATCCCTGGGTGGCTCAGCGGTTAAGTGCCTGCCTTCGGCCCGGGGCATGATCCTGGACACCCGGGATCGAGTCCCATGGGGATCGAGTCCCATGTCGGGCTCCCTGCATGGAGCCTGCTTCTCCCTCTGCCTCTATCTCTCTCTCATGAATAAATAAATAAAATCTTTAAAAAAAAATAAAAATGTATAAATTTAAAAAGTTCATACTTCTAATACAGGTTTTACACTTCTAGAAAATGGTGGGGGGGGCCTTCAAACATTTTCAGAGTTAATGCCAATAAGTTATTAATGTCCCACTCCTAGATCTTTTCTCACTTGATAGACCTTGAGTATCTTTTCATATCATTACATGGAAATTAATCTCATTCTTTTTTACAGCCAGGTAATGGTCTCATGTGTGGCTGTACTGTAATTTTCTTAACCTATTTCCCATTGATTAATATTTGGGGAAGTTCCACCAGCTTAATATTATACTAAAATTTTAGTGCATTTGTATAATTCTGTTGGATGCAATTCCTTAAAATTTAACTGATGGGTCAAAATATTTAACTGTTAACAGGTATCACCAAACTAATCCTCCAAAATGGAATACAAGTTTAAGTGCTCACAAGCACCAGACAAGAGAGTTGCTCATCCTTGCCAATCCAAGAATGAAAAAAAGTTCTCATTCATATTTTTATATGCCTTTATGTAAAAGGACCATTTGTTTTTTCTTTCATCTGTGAATTATTTATAGCTACTGCTGTTCTAGTGTGCTGTTTCTATTACATGTCTCAAAAGATTGTCTTAGAAATGATGGGAATAACTTAACTATATTTTGTAAACCCTGCTCTAAAACTTATTCGTTATAAAATACTAAGGACAAATTACTTTCTCCGGCAGTTAATTATACTTTTTAAATTAAAAAAGCAGATTACTGGGAAGTCTGGGTGGCTCAGTGGTTGAGCATCTGCCTTTGGCCCAAGGCGTGATCCTGGGGTCCCAGGATCGAGTCCCACATTGGGCTCCCTGCATGGAGCCTGCTTCTCTCTCTCTGCCTGTGTCTGTGCCTCTGTGTCTCTCATGAATAAATAAAATATTTAAAAATAAATTAAAAAGCAGATCACTTAGTAAATATAACTTCAGACCGCAAAGAAATAGTTTTAAGTATATTTTAGAGTAACTATATTGCATCTGCCTAGGTCTTCCATTTGGACCATAACTTGAAATGCTTTAAATTTGATCAGAGTTTTCAAAACATAACAGATTTCTTTGCATCATTGAATTTAAAATATTCACACTCTAGGTGTTTACTAAAATTCTTTAAGGCTAATAAAATACAAAAGAACAACAAAAAAGTCTACATGTACAATAAAAGTCTATACACGCAAATTCTGGTCATTTAAACTAGTGCCTCTCTAAAAAAAATTATCAAATCCCTAAGGTGGATGGGGAAATCAGCAAAAAATTTAAAAATATTCTAATTGCCTAAAGGGTATACTCAATTCTGTTTCCAGGTAAAAACTCAATTACCTTAACAGATATTAACTGATTTGGTTGTTGCCAAGAAAATGAAATTATATAGTGACATCCCACAAGCTTTGCTGTGGGTTAGATGCTAAAAGCCAACCACAGATGATCTCCCCAGGCACTGGTTATCAAGTAAAGTAAAGGTGATTTTGTTGACTCACAGAGGTGATTTTTATAGCTATTTACATGTTCTTATTAAGAACATTTGTCATTCTTTTATAGTTCTTAGGGTTTTTTTTTTCTCCCTTTTACTTTTGATTCATTTCAGCCAGTCATTTATACTCTGGACTATATATTATAAAGATGTAGTGGTCTATAAATGTAAATGGAGTCTTTATATATCCTATCGTGTTAAATTAAACCAGGGTTTTGCAACCACAGCACTACGGACACTTGAGGCTGGATAATTCCTTGTTCTACAAGGGCTGTCCTGGGCACTGTTGGATGTTTAGAGGCATCCTTGGTCTTTACCTACTAGATGCCAGTAGCACCCCACTCCCAGTCATGACAATCAAAAATATGTCCAGGCATTTGTTCAATGTTCTGTGAGGAGGCATAATTGCCCCACTCCCCACCCCAGTTGAGAACCACTGAATTAATCTAATTGTCTCTGGTTGATAGGTAGGTAAAATTAATGTTCTTGGGTGCTTGGCTGCATCTTAATTTTTCTATAATGGGAACTTTATTTTTTTTAAAAGGCAACAGAGGAAACAATAAAAGAAAAATTTAAAGAATTTGTCAGTAGGGGGAAAAAAAGAACTCAAACCATGACATTTTTCAGAAACTATTTTTTAAAGAAAAAAATCACCACCAACAGCTAGAAATAGGCTCTTTTGCAGGCCCCAATCCTAGGGTGCATGCAATCAATTTAGTAGATCAGGATCAGCATTGAAAAAAGGGAGAGAATAGAAAATGTGAGAATGCAAAACAAGAAATAAAGTATTAGTTAACAAAATACTTTTTTGGTTTATGTGCATGTAACTGCTATGATATAAAAATGTATTTTATTACTGTGGGTTCTTGTCAAATATCTTTAAAAATCAGATTTACAGCTACTGATTTTAAGTTACTCCAACTTTTCATTATTTTAAGTTACTCAACTTTTCATTATAATTTTAGGTTACTCAACTTTTCATTATAACAGCCCAGAGTAGCAAGAGTGGGCTCAAAATAAGTTAAAATGAAACAGAGGGAGGAACCCTCAAAATTCTGAAAAGCAGAGTGCTCAAAAAACACACATACAGCAAAGTGATTACAATCTAAAAACCAGTGACCAAGGACATTGGTAAAATTTCTTATAAAACGTAAAACAGGGATCCCTGGGTGGCGCAGCGGTTTGGCGCCTGCCTTTGGCCCAGGGCGTGATCCTGGAGACCCGGGATCGAATCCCACATTGGGCTCCCGGTGCATGGAGCCTGCTTCTCCCTCTGCCTGTGTCTCTGCCTCTCTCTCTCTCTCTGTGACTATCATAAATAAATAAAAATTAAAAAAAAAAAACACGTAAAACAAAAGGCAAGATTTGTTTTGCCTTCCTTCTGTATTTTCCACTCAAACATTAATGTGACCAAACCTTTACTTCTCCAGTTTGTTCTAGCAGACCCCAATCAAGTTTACCTATAAGAAATTAAAATATGCTGGCATATATATAGCCTTGTTAACTTTTAACCCAACTTAGAAGAAAAAGGTTTAGGCTTGAAAGTTTTAACATCATCAGTGGAAATTACAAAGGAATCATAGGAGTTTTTCTAATTAGACCAAATCCTAAGAGGATTTAGATCAAAATGCTTTTTGCTGTTAAATGATACTGTATATATTTGAACACATCTAGCTGTTATAAAACAATGTACAATATTCTTGAGTTTGACTAGCATACCCAAATATTCTTAATTAGCAAGATTTTAATTAAAAAACCCAAAAACTTCATACTAAAAGGCATGTTAAGTATTTCAAGTACTTATTTACTTAAAGTAATTTTAAGTCACAAAAGATTCATTTTTAAAAATCAATTTTTCTGAGATATCTTACCTTTCCGTTTTTATGCAGTCCAACAGATTTATTATTACTTTCACAAAGATAATAGTACTAAGATATATCATGCAGCCCCAGCACTAAAACAAATCAATTTTAGCAGCACTAATTCTCCATAGAGCACCACTTTCTAGCCGAGGCAGATTAACAACTGCAAATCCAAGAGACCCTATTCATAAAGTGGATCATCTCAAAGTAGAAGCAAATTCGTGAGTGTAATGCTTGCTTTTGGTACCTCACTTATTTTTCATTGCTCACGCTCTTTAGTGAAAAACAATACCAACAGCAAACAAAGCTCAAAAGGAAAACCCCCACAAATTTCAAAACGATGCTGTTAGTATAAAAAAGAAAGGCTGACACATCTCAAAGCGCCGATCAACACCATCATGCATCTACCGCTGAGGTTAAAGCCCAACGCCCGGTTTTTTACCTATTTGATCTTCATGGATCAGGCAAGGACTTGAAATCATCTCACGTGCAACAGTCTTTGCATAACACCCCATTTTATCCATGCCACAAAAACGGTAAATTTGGTAGTTACCAATAAATAAGTTGGGGGTCAAAAGGACTAAAGCCTTAGACTGCTCTTTATCATAAGATATCCTCAGACAAACCTCCCCATTCTTCATTCTGGCTCTATAAAATTAAGGAGCAGAGAAAAACTGGTAAGTGCCTGACTTTACAAAGAAAATGCACTCTGTATTTCCTTGGTCATTAGATCTATGTTTATAAACCAACTGTACCACTCCCCCATGTACTCCCCCTCAAAAAACTAGCTTAAAATAGGCACTTAATTGGTGGTGGGGAAATGTTCCAAGTATTGCAAAGAATGTCAATTTAGTAATCTCAGCATGTTGCACTTTAGTAATTTAAGAATCACGTTAAGTACCAGTGGCATGTTAAGAAAACCTGTGTTAAATTCCAGTAAACATTAAAAATTGGATAATGGACTGATATTTCTGGGCTTTACCCCCAAATTTAATTATGTATTCACAGAACCAAATATTGAAAAGAATACAAAGTTCACTCTAGAAATGTCAAAACTGAACCACTGTTTACCAAGTAACTAAGTAAAATAAAAAGGAAATCTTGGTTATTTAAACACAATGTCTGATATTTTAGCAATTATAATTTGAATACATACTTATGTTCTCATTAGTGACTATACTATGCTAATAGAAAATCTATCCACTGACTGTGCCCTGTTTGCCTATAAGATGAAGGACTACTTCAACAAACTACATGACATTTATACAAATTGAGTAAAAAGGAAATTTTAAAGAAAATTTTCTGAAGAAAATAAATATTCTTAAGGATAGAAATGTATATTTCACAAACTTTAAAGGGCTAAAATCTAAATCATTTTGCGATTACCATGTATCATTAAGCCAACAGATATTTTCATTAAAAATTCAGAAGCATCGTTGGTGTTTAGAAATAATCAAGTAAAAGACCTGAAACCAAATAGAAAAATCACAATACAAAGAAAAGTAGATTAAAATAAATTAGTTAGGACTTCTACAAGTTTAAGGCTGCATTTAGGTAAGTGTCTTTACAGCTACATTTACAAAATTGGAAGCAAAAATCATATTCATGACACAGACTAAAATTATAAGACCCAAAAAGCTACTATAAATCCAAGAGTTTTGAGAAATTCATTAAGAAATGATTTTTAAAATATATTATTTCTATCTATACATCCAATTTAAAAATACCAACAATTGATAATTTGGACAATGAAAACTCTATAAAATGGCATCTGTCTTAGGAAATCTACTCTGTTCCATATAGAAAAACCTCCAGAATGATGAATCTCTTTATTACTGAAAAACACAGAAGTTGGTACTGAAAACAGAAGGTTTAAAATACACATGCCAAGACAATATACAAATAGGGTAGGCAGGTGGGTAGACATGGACAGGGCTTAGTGGTCAATATTCCACTCAGCTCCCAAGTCTAGCAGATCTGGGTTTGGAATGCTAGGACCAGTCACTGTAACCTCACTGAGCCTCTACTTCTGCATTTGTTAAAAAGGTGCTCATGATCCTTCTCAGGGCATCCTGATGTTTAGCACAGGATGCTTCCCATCTAAGTGCTCAGTAAGCATCAGCTATTGTCACAGTTCTTTTTTGCTGTCATGGTGTCCAGACATGTTCTCATTACTGACTATATATAATATGCTAATAGAAAACCTACTTTATCAACTGTCTGCCCTGTTTGCCTACAATATGAAGGACTATCTAAACAAATCACAAGACGTTTATATAAATTGGGTAAAAGGGAAATTTTAAAGAAATTTAGCAGTTGGTGGAATGCTTTTTCTCATCTTATTCCACCGCCTACTTTATGAACATAATACTTACTCACCCGAAGATGTAAACATGTACCATATAGCAACATATAAATAAATCTATTTTAGGAAACAAGCATTTTGTCGTCCCTGGATTTGTGACAGTACGTTGGCAAATAACCTGAATGAGTAACAGGTTAACCTGAACGGAATCATCTGAAGCCTTACTGCCCCAAAAAGACTTTAGCTTGGCTTCAGGAAGGCCTTAACCTGCAATGTTCTAACTCACTCTAAACTTAGAGCGGACCAGCCATGTTCTGCCTCCTAGAGACCTGAATGGCTAAATCTAAAAAAATGGTACACTCAGACGATTGAATAGAAAATGTCTTAGTGTACTATCATTTTGGTTTATGTACAAAATATTAAGGTAGTCATAGATGAGAAATAGGGCCAAATCTCTCTTCTAAAGATATGAAACCGTAATTAATGGTAGTCAACTTTTTTTTTTTTTTAAACTACGGTGAGACAGGGAAGAAAAATCTTAACATGGACCACAGACATCCCATGCCTCTCCACTCCTTTCTCCTAAAGATACCAAAACACTACTTCAAAAAGGGAGATATTACTATTAAGATACTTCAATAGGGGAGATACACACACACACTCACAAATACAGACTTCTTTATCCTCAATAAAAACTATAAGAGTAAACTTAGTATATTTCTCATATTATAAATTCTATAGTAATTGTTCAGTAGAGTTTAAAAAACAATCCAGACACAGGAGAGATAAGTGCCGTAAACACTACTCTCCAGAAAAAAAAATATATATTAAAATTAAAAGGTGAACTTCAAGAATTTCAGAGATGTTTTAAGGCAGATGTAATTAATCAGGAAATGATGAAGAACTTGGAGGAAATACCAGGATCTGAGAGAGCAGAATACCGTTCCATAATAACGAAATATAAAAGTGAACGAGAAGAGATAAATATGAAAAATTCCCAGCTCCTGTTCTGGCTTGACCCTATTTTTAGAAAAGTCTGATTAGTAAACAGCAAAATAAGGAGGTCCTAACTTTAAAACCAATTTTACAATAGCAGAATATGAGCTTGTGGTCACAATATCAGACATTGAAAAAAATCTCCCTTATGATATATTTGCAGTCAATAATAATAATGATAAAGAACTGTGGCAAACCGTACACACATGAAAAAAGGCCTAAGCTATTTCACTACGGACAGTGGGTAGTATCAGGGCTGCCAACAACATTCCACTTTTTTTTTTTTTATAAGATTCCACTTTTGCAGATATCTTAAGTACTGTTTTGGTAGTTCAAGATAATACATGTACAATGTATTGTCTCCTATTTAATATATGTATGTTCTGGATGATATCATCCCAACTTGGAGTAATCCTCACAACTGACTCAGTGACTAATGAAGAGCCATTACCAAGGCCTACCCTCCCTCCCATAGAGGCACACAGTTAAGAGAGGTTTACTCTTCTCTTAGTTCACATTTCTGTTACAGCAGAAATGCTAAAAAAAAAAAAAAAAAAAAAAATTGGATTTAAAGCCTCCTTTAATAACAAAAAAGGTAATTAATGAAAACACACTACATTTTTATATTGACTAGCTCCTTCTCCTTGTATTATAGAGTTTTTATCTGATTAAAACCACAATTATTGCTAAACCATAATTCAACTTCGTATCTGAATTAAGGTATCCTTAAGTATTTTGAAAAACTTCAGAAATTGAAGGTCCAGAAACAACAAATATACAAGTAATCCAGGACAACTGTGGAAATTGGAAAGGGAAGGGGGTTTATCAACGGTTCTCAGGATATCAAGAGAAAATAAGGATGCAATCACTTGACAGAACATGATTTGCTATTTTAAAAGAGCAAAGAGAGGTGCCTGGGTGGCACAGTTGGTTAAGCATCCAAATCTTGGTTTTGGCTCAGGTCACAATCTCAGGGTCATGAGACTGGGTCCCAAATTGGGCTCCCATTCAGTATGGAGTCTGCTTGAGAGATTCTCGCTCTGCCTCTGCCTCTGCCTCTGCCTCTGCCTCTGCCTCTCCCTCCCTCACTTGTGTGTGCACGTTCTCTCTCTGTCTCTGTCTCTCTCTCTCTCTGAGATAAACAGTTAAATAAAATCTTTAAAAAGAGCAAAGAAAAAGGCCAAATACTTTTTAGTTTTTCTAACACAAAATTAGAGATTTCTACAAAAAGTGTAATTATAACACTTATCATTTGCTTGGCTACATTTGTGCTTAATGGACATGAGGTGAAAATATGAACCAATCTGGGATGAAAATGCCATAGTCTCACAGTCAACTGATTATCCATCCACACTAATGCAAAAAGGCATTACCTTCAGTAATTCGGAACAACGGATGGAGAGTTCTCAAATTACTGTTAGATGAATCTTTTCCTTCTTAGTCTGTCTTCTAAAGGTTTAGACCCTAGTGTTTTGGGGTCCAAAAACTGGGCCATCAATATGACAGACCATCTCTAAAGCAAACAATCCATCCACAGATTAACTAAGTTGATGTGACTAACATATACCCCAATCAATATACTGCACATGGACACTACATGCCAAGCATGCTTCAGAGTAATTTCTGAAACTTTAAGAATGAGAGAACATAACTGAGACTTCCCTAGCAATACCAAAACATGCTTAGGTCTACTAAAGAGAACTCCAATTAGCTTACCTCCTGCAGTAGATCAGCCTGCTCAATTGCTTTAAGGACATTTTTCTTGGATGTTTCCTGAACTTCCCCTCCCAAAAGAAATTCATCCAAAATAAAATAAGCCTTCTCAAAATTAAAGATGATATCAAGTTCACATACCTAAAAAGCAAGAAAAACAATGTCAAAAACTGAAGAAAGCAAAAGATACTTACCCACCATTGGGTAGTGCATAAAATCTGATCAGAGTGAATCGATCTTAATTCTTTCTAAAAATAGCCATCTTGCTAATAACTAAGCATCACTGATTTAGTCAGCTTAATTGTCAAATCTCAAGTACTTGGAAACACAATACCTACAAGCTAAGTAAAGTAAGACCTGATTCTGGAAGCTCCCAACATGAGCAACTTAATAATTCTCTATTGATAAACACTGATCTTTTTAAATACACATTTCTTAGATAATGTGATTATAACTGCTTACCAAATCTAAATTCCATACAAAGCACTTCCAGAATATTAATCTTTGCAGCTGAACTCCTTCCTGTTTCACTATTTTAAATCTCATTCTCACAACCATCATTAAATGAGTAGGGCCATGGGATCAAGCATTCATTCTGGCAGCTGACTGAGCACGCTAGCAAAAGACAGTCAGCCCTTCCCTCTCCTGCAGTTATTTTTAAACAGTCAGAATCCCCAAGATGATCAAATAATAAACTTGTTACAGAAAAGATTAAAAAAAAAAAGACCATGGCATTCAATTTCCTAAAACAAAATACTACTCACGCTGCCAAAATACTTGTCAAGTAATTCCACATAACGATGAATTATTTCCAGGGTAATTAGCTCATTGTCCTGATCCTCGATAGCACAGCAAAAATACAGACTAGCATATCTGTAACAAAGCAAATGTGGAAAAAATTTTACCCTATAATCATGTTTTCTAAATATGTTTTCATACCCTATTGTGAAGGATCCCATGCTTATACAGTTTATTTCCCCTTTTACAACAGTATAGATTCTTTCCCTCCTGGATTACAAAAGGAATGAATGTTGGGACGCCTGGGTGGCTCAGTGGTTGAGCGTCTGCCTTTGGCTTGGGTCATGGTCCCAGGGCCCTGGGATGGAGTCCCACATCAGGCTCCCCGCAGGGAGCCTGCTTCTCCCTCTACCTGTGTCTCTGCCTCTCTCTGTGTGTCCCTCATAAATAAATAAATAAAACCTTTAAAAAAGGAAAAAAAAAGGAATGAATGCATGTAGTGTTTCAAAAGTACAAAGCAAAAAAAAAAAAAAAAAAAAAACCCACAAAAAACAAACCCAAAAACAAAAACAAAAAAAGGATCATTCAATCATACCATACAGAAATCTTCTAGAAAGAGTAACTCATTTTGCTCTTCTTTCAGGCTCCCTTCTCTGAATATTCTAAAACATAGCTGGACCCGATTATTAAATATAATGAAAGAAATATAATTGTCCTATATTGTATGAAATATAATACACTTACTTAATTAAAACAAAATGCACCGTGTGACTAATTCAAACTACAAGTAAACAGGGAAGAAGATAAACTTTCCGACCAAAGGACTCACTGAAGATATTATCAACATGAAGGCAATGCCTGAAACATTTTGTTGAAGTGTAATATACAAACAGAGGACACAGGTCATATACTCTTGGTTTTTTTCTTTTCTTAAAGATTTTATTTATTTATTCATGAAAGACACGGGAGAGAGAAAAAGGCAGAGACACCGGCAGAGGGAGAAGCAGGCTCCATGCAGGGAGCCCAACGTGGGACTCGATCCCAGGTCTCCAGGATCCCGCCCTGGGCTGACGGTGGCGCTAAACCGCTGAGCCACCCCTTGGTTTTCAAAGTAAACCCACCCAAGTACCAGCACCCTAAGAAACAGATTATGGAACTCCTGAATCCCCTCTCCTAGCCCCTCCAGGTCACAACCTGCCACCCCCAAGGGTAACTACTATCTTGACTTCCCATGGCATAGAACTGTTTTTAAAAACGAGGTTTCTAGGACTGTGGAATAAACTCCAAGATAAGAACAGTTTTAAGTTATTACAGAAGTTAGAGAAAGAGAACAGGGGAAACTGTGACCTGTCGTCAAATTTTCCAAGGTCTATCTGTTAAATGAAAGTTTAGGTTATTTACCCTTGAATAATAAAATTGGAAAACTCATATTCTCTTTCCAAATTAGGATTCTAGCACATGGGACTACATTATACTTGACCCAAGGAAGCCAAAACGTAACATATAACCTTGAGGCATAGCAAACAATGATCAAGTCTTTTGAGGATTAAAAGAGCATTTTCAAATGGTTTAAGTGTGTTATAAAGGCTGTTGAGAAAAACAAACCAACGCTACCAAAAAACCAGAACATTCTAAACAAGTCTGTTTTGACAGTAATTTTCACTGGCAAGCATTTAAGTGATTTTTCGAAAACACAATGAGCAATTACTGTTCATAGCATTAACAGAAAATAATACACACACAATCTCAGTTTTGGAATTCAATGAATTCCTACTCTTCAGTATGAGAATGTCTAATATTTACAGAATGCTCTATTAATATCAATGCTATGGGGCACCTGGGTGGCCCAGTGGTTGAGCGTCTCCCTTTGGCTCAGGTTGCGTTCCCGGGGTCCTGGGATCGAGTCCTGCACTGGGCTCCCCGCAGGGATCCTGCTTCTCTCTCTGCCTAGGTCTCTGCCTCTCTGTCTCTCATGAATAAATAAAATCTTAAAAAAAAACCCACTATCATCACATTGATCAAATAAAGACCAATTGGGGATCCCCGGGTGGCTCAGTGGTTTAGCACCTGCCTTAGGCCCAGGGCGTGATCCTGGAGACCCGGGATAGAGTCCTGCATCAGGCTCCCTGCATGAAGCCTGCTTCTCCCTCTGCCTGTCTCTGCCTCTCTCTGTGACTCTCATGAATAAATAAAATCTTAAAAAAAAATAAAGACCAATTATTTGATCTTTCCAACAGTAAGCACCATAATCCTTGATTACAGAGGAAGGCAAAAACAAAACAAAGAAAAAAAAAAAACGAGGCCCAAGAGTATAGGATCTGCCAAGTGGTTGGTCTAGGACAAGAAATCTGATCTTCAGACCTTTTCCCACTCCACCTTAGGAACTCCCTCATCATACACAGCTAGACTTTATTGCCATGTCCATTCTACCTGACTTATACATTAAGTTATTCAAAATGGTAGGTCTCTTGTAGGCTTAGAGAGGAAGCTTTCAAATGTGTTCATTTATTAGCATGAAGGACATAAGAGGGCACCACCTCCAACTTTATTTTTTAAAAAGATTTAAAGATTTTATTTATTCACGAGAGACAGAGAGAGAGAGAGAGAGAGAGAGAGAGAGAGAGGCAGAGACACAGGCAGAGGGAGAAGCAGGCTCCACGCAGGAAGCCCGACGTGGGACTCGATCCTGGTCTCCAGGATCACACCCCAGGCTGAAGGTGGCGCTAAACCGCTGAGCCACCTGGGCTGCCCTATTTTTTAAAAAGATTTTATTTATTTATTCATGAGAGACACAGAAAGAGAGAGGCAGAGACACAGGCAGAGAGAGAAGCAGGCTCCATTCAGGGAGCCTGATGTGGGACTCGATCCCAGGACTCCATGACCACGCCCTGGGCCGAAGGCAGGCACTAAACCGCTGAGCCATCCAGGGATCCCCCACCTCCAACTTTAGAGTGCTTCCTCTCCTTCTTACCCTGTTTTGTGTATCTGTTTAAAAGGCAATGAGGGACACCTAGGTTGCTCAGTCAGCTAAGTGAACCACTTTGGCTCAGGTCACAATCTCCAGGGTTCAGAGATCAAGCCCTACACTGGGCTCTACACTGAGCATGGAACCTGCTTGGGATTCTCTCTATCACTCTCCCTATCACCCACCACTCTCACCCTGCTCACGCAAATTCAACAATCTCTCTCTTAAAAAAAAAAAAAAAAAGCAATGGAATATTCCAACCCTCCATCCTCCCTAACCCATGTTCACCAAATAGTTCTGAATTTGAGGAAACTGATACAAATAACATGTTACAAGTCCCCAAATCAAGAAAACTAAAGATTAAAGGAACTGATATTAAATAAAAATGGTAGATAAGATAAAAAAAACAGACCTGACTAGCTGACACAAACAGAGTGCTATTTAAATAATCTCATTAGAAGGAATGTATTAAGGGGCGCCTGGGTGACTCAGTCAGTTAAGCATCTGCTCAGGACATGATCCAGGGATGCTGGGATAGAGCCCCAGAGCCCCACATCTGGGCTCCCTGCTTAGTAAGAAGCCTGCTTCACCCTCTCCCCCGCCCCTCCTCCTGCTCATGCTCTCTCACTCTGTGCTCTCAAATAAATTTAAAAAAAATGTTTTTTAAAGAAGGAATTTAGGGAACTCCTGGGTGGCTCAGCAGTTAAGCGTCTGTCTTCGGCTCAGGGCATGATTCTGGAGTCCCGGGATCGAGTCCCACATTGGGCTCCCTGCGTGAAGCCTGCTTCTCCCTCTGCCTATGTCTCTGCCTCTCTCTCTCTCTCTCTCTCTCTCTCTCTCTCTCTCTCTCTCGCTGTGTCTCTCATGAATAAATAAAATCTTTTTTAAAAAAATAAAATTAAAGAAGGAATTTATTAACAGTGTAGGGCAAACTTTCTTTTACTCTGAATGTCAGCATTTCTACAATGCTACTGTTAATCTAATGCTTGCACCATCCTTGCTCCTTATCCACAGTACGGCCTCCTGAGTTACAAATAAACAGTACTTATTCAATGGTGCTTAATTGTGTGAATCATTTAGAACTATTAATTTAATTATCACCAGGAGTAATGTGTCCAAGCATCAACCATTATTTTTAAAATCCTGCAATATAGGGGTGCCTGGGTAGCTCAGTCATCTGCCTTCGGCTCAGGTCATGATCTCAAGATCCTGGGATTGATTGAGCCCATCAGGCTCCCTGCTCAGCAAAGTGCCTGCTTCACCTTCTCCTGCTGCTCCTACTTGTTCCCTCTCTCTCAAATAAATAAAAATAAAAAAAAAATCCTGTGATGCCAAAAAAAAATCCTGCAAAACTACCTAAATGTTTGCTTTCACTCAGAAAGGAAAAAGAGTTATCAATTAAACAAATATTGTTATAGGTGAACATCCAGTTATCAGGATTATAAGGCACCTGTTTATAGAAAGCTTGGAAGAAACAGAATAGTTAACAAATAACATTCATAGAGCCCTCACTCTGAGACACTAAATGTTAGCCGAGGCTTTACCATTTTAATCCTCACAACAACTCTTCCAGAAAGATACTGTTATTAACTTGCATTTATAGGAGACCCAGGCTTAATTGAGTAACGGTAATTTGACTCCAAAACCCAAGTTTCATATTAAAAACTACAGCCAGGAACTGTATTAAATAAAGTAATCCTGCACCTGGCAAAAATTAAAACTGAATAAGCAATATTTTAAGAGTTTTGAAGAGGAAGAGAAAAATTGTTATGCTGATTTAGTAAAAGACTATCAAGAGAACTGAAGTGTACCCCTATTTTTAGAACCAAATGCTTTTTAAATATTCAATTTTGGCTTATTTTGTTCTCTTAGTATATATTTGTAAGTTTAAATCTGAAGTAAAAGTAATAATAGACTAGTAAGAAGAAAGGTATGTTTGGTTATTTTTAGCAGAGTGGATTAAGGCTTACTCTAATTACTGGCACTCAGAACATCTGAAAGTGCCTATTCTTATATTCAAAACACATGACTTCTCCGCAGCCAGCTATGTGTCAGCTGACTGTGCGTGAATGTAACTAAACTATTCTCAATACCCACTGGTATGTTATTAAAAATTCTTTTGTTAGTAAAGAAAATACAGTACTGTGGCAAATTCTCAAACTAGTAATTTGGAGATATATGTATTTTTAAATTCACTGAAAAACTTTAATCTAGTGCCTCTTCCATAACATGCTGCATAAAATAGGAATCAAAAAAAGCATACAGTGTTAGGTCTTTTTCTTTCCTTTTTTTTTAAGGTTTTATTTATTTATTCATGAGACACAGAGAGAGAGAGAGGCAGAGACCTAGGCAGAGGGAGAAGCAGGCTCCCTGGGGGAGCCCAACGCAGGACTCAATTCCAGGACCCCGAGATCATGACCTGAGCCGAAGGCAGATGCTCAACCACCGAGCCATCCAGGTACTCCCAGTGTTAGGTCTTTAAGAAGACACACACAAAATGACTTGTTCAAAGTCACAAAACTAGCTAAGGGTGCAAATCAAACAGAACCCAAGTCCTCAGATTTTCAATCTATTTTTTCAGCTATATTCTTTTTTTACTTAATTTTTTTTAATTTTTATTTATTTATGATAGTCAGAGAGAGAGAGAGAGAGAGAGAGAGAGAGAGAGGCAGAGACACAGGCAGAGGGAGAAGCAGGCTCCATGCACCGGGAGCCCGACGTGGGATTCGATCCCGGGTCTCCAGGATCGCGCCCTGGGCCAAAGGCAGGCGCCAAACCGCTGCGCCACCCAGGGATCCCCAGCTATATTCTTCTTATCCACACCTCCCCCAACCCTCTTCCCAAAAGGGGGAATGTTATGAGAAATGTTCAGCAAGAAGAATGTGGCTGAGACAAATGGAAGAAGGAAGACCTAAAGAGATCACTTGGTGATAGGAACAGCAACAGGGCTGGTTCAGAATTTCTCTCAGAAGCTAAGTGAGAATTCTTTTGCTTAAAAGGTCTTCTCTTCCAGCTGGACTAGGAGAAAAAAAAATCACCTGTTTATATCAACAAAGAATATATGAGGTTTTCAGTATGAAATGGGGCAGATGCATAGAAAAACAGATTAAAAATTCTAACTTCCGCCTTAAAATAAAAATTCTGCATGTGAATTTTATCTCAATAAAGTTTTTTTTTTTTAAGGGCACCTTTTATTTACAGGCACTTGATACAAGTATCAGAATGGGTTAGATTACCCTTTAGCCTTTAAAAAGAAAAAAGCTTGGCCCAACATGGGTGGGCTGAATGCTGTATGCGGGAACACCGGAGAGCTTGCTTTCCTTCAGCATAACAGGCCACTGCCTTCAGCTGCAGGAATCTCGATTTCTGGGATTGATTCCCTTGCTGGTATTTTCCTCCTCCACACGGGGGACTCCTTCCCCTATCTAGAAATAAGCTTAAGTCTCTCACACCTTTTTAAAAACCCTGTCCCTCGTCTATGGGTGGTTACCACCTCTTCACATCTGACAAAGCTCCCAAAATAATCTACATTTGCTGTTTAAAAGTCTCCACCTCTTCACACCTCGCCCCATTTCTTCGAGAGTTGTTTCTACTATTTCACTGAAAATGTTCCGACAAATGGCATTTTATGAACTCTCACTGTAAAACCTAATAGATTCTTTCTTCACTTTGTTTTTGCAACATTTGGCACTGGTGACTTAATTTTCAAAACTCTCTCCCCTTCCCTGACATTACTGACCCTATAACTTACCCTCTCCCCGTCTCCCTGCCCCTTGAATGTTGGTGATCTACCACTTTATGCCTGATTTCTGCCCTGACTTCCACATCCACCCCGAGCAAACTAGGCATCTCAGTCACCGTGTCTACTACCTCACATTTACAATCAGCTCAACCAGAAATGTGGAATCACTGCCTTCCCTGTTTCTAGCAGCGACCAAGTATTGTAAAACTTACCTTGTAGTAACAGCTCATTCCGCCTGCTGAGCCCACAGCAGTCTTCCTTCAGGGCTTCACTATAACGCCAGGGTCTCCTAAGGGATCTCTCCAGGCGGTGGGCCTCAGCGCTCCACCACCCCCTCCCCGCTCCACCCCATTCTCCAATTACAAAGATCCTTTCAGAAATGTGTATCTGCTCTGTTTTCATCCCCGTTTAAAACCTTCCCCTCTCCACTTAATATCTGTTTCTAGCCCTCTTATCAGTCACTAACTAGAATATGACCTTGGGCAAGTCACTTCTCCCAAATTCTTCCTTTTACAAAATTGAAGTTTAATCAACAGTGGCGGTTTTAAAGCTCATGAAACATCTCCTATGCAGAGGATGCAGGCCAAGGGAGCAGAGGTATGAGATCCCAGTCCTGTTTTCATGAAAGCACCTCCACTTCCACTTGTTTCATTTAAGGTTCTAACCTTGGGACAAAAAGCTTTATAAAAACAATCATCTGACTAGATTATTCCAAGACCTCTCTCAGCTCTAAAATGCTGAGTTTTCTCAACAAGTACTAAACCCAAATCACCCAAAGATGACTAAATTTATTCTACTGGAAAGAGGAGTTAATGGTATTGAGAACATTCTTAATGTCCTATAATCCCCATTACCTCCTCTGCCACCTCCCTCACAAAACACCTGTCCACACCTAGAGTGGAATAAAGGAAAGAGAGAAAACCCAGACTTCTCTTCAACCGTCCTTGCAGCCCATACTGTTTGTTCCCTGCACTTCCCCTACAGAAGACAATTTTTATATGCAGAAACACTCATCTTACACACAGTAAATTATGTGTAAGACAGGGAATATGGAGAAGAAACAAAGTAATTATATTTCTTTTAACCTGATTAGCCTAATCTTGAGAAATATATTTTAGAGTATTAAAAGACTTGCATATAATAAAGATGTACATTTTTTAAAAAGCTTAGTGTTCAAAGCCAATGTGAGTCATTTTGCAACATCAAAAATTTAAAAATCTATTCTTTGCAAAATTATCTATCAGATCTAATAATACCTCCATGACAGCAACAAGTGTTCTTTGAATAAATGCTAACAAAGAAATCTTGTGTATACACAAAGGTTCAAAACCTCTATATGACTAAAATGGTCTATGTATCCAAGGTGTTCATAAGTAAGATTCTAAAAGTCAGAAAAAAGGCACGTCAGCTATTAGTCATTACTGTATAGATTTTCAAGAAGGGGGTAGAGGGAAAAGGCTTGTCTAAATTCAGAGAATTACAGCATTTAAAATACAACCCAATTTTCACCTGTAAAGAAATAAATTCATTTAATTTTTCTAAAAAGATTATTAAAAAGGAATAATCATTTATGCCTTTAATCACATAATTAGTTTTAAATCGACTTCTGATTTTATTTTTTGACTGGGTAATCAATCAAAACAGCAGTTATTTTAAAGACATAAAGCTTTAACTTAAACCTTTTTCATGTAAATCTTTATTATTTATAAATGTCATCTCTCAAAAAAAGTCTGCCATTACCACATTATACATGACTGAACATTTGATCCTACTATTTTACCTATCTGATAAATAAAAATTATACCTTTTGTAAACAATCTTCAGATCACGCCACTCAAGAAAGCTGCACATTTTAGGTTTCCGTGCTAAAACGGTTTGAACAAGTTCTCTTGTAATCTTTTTCTTCTCTTTGTCTGATAGTGGGACATACCATTTTTGCAGTCGAAGCTTTCCCTGACGACTAAAAAGCAACATAAACTGCATCTGTTAAGATAAATAGAACCAAGATTACATGCAACACTTTGACTCCGTAAAGATTAAGATGACACATTTCACAGAGAAGCTTTGGGGCCACGACCTGTAACTGACCAATGATTAGCAGCCATCAGTATTGCTATGCCAGTTAAAATAGCAGGAAAATTCTTGTATAAAGATCTTCCCACCAGATGCAAATTTCCCCACCCCACCCCACCCCACCCCACCCTGTTCCACCTAAGTGTGGTAAGCAGCTTGTAGCAGAAAAACAAAACAAAACAACAACAAAAACCCCAAAAAAACCCAGGTAAAGAGCTGAGTGAAAATTTTGAGGAAAAAGATAACACCTGCAATTTAAGAAAACTGTCTACCTGTGCTATACATTTCACACTCTCTGTATGATATCAACTGGTTTAGATACATTTGAAACAAACAGCAGATCTACTATTTTTCACCAAGGCTGTTCCAGTTCCAGGCTGAATTACTTGTTTTCAGACAGCTATCACTCAGAATGCTCTCTTTAGTTTATGCTTACATATTTTAGGGAAAACAAAAGATCTAAAATTTTAAACAAAAAAACCCCAAAGATGCACATTTTTCTTAATTAGAGCCTGATTTTTAAGTTCCTCTTCTCATCTTCACTTAAAAAATTCCAATATAAATAGGCACACAATAAAGAAGTGGGTTAATGTAACAATATGAAAAAATATAAACCTTTAAAATGCCAAAATTGAGTCACACACATGTAGAGACATTATGCAAAATACTTCATTTAAAACAATTTTTTAAAAATGCATCTGCACATGGAGTGGATGTTGAATTCTAGTATATTTCACTTACACTATTTTGTATATATGTATTTGGAACCTCAAATACGTCAATTAGTTTTACATGTTTAATTTTAAAGGGAAGCTTGTAATCCAACTGGTCTTCCCAAATGCAAACAGGTATGCATTGTTTCTAACAAAAGTTCATTTAAAGGTACAATTCAGACACTTTTTTTTCTTGTAACTGCTATAAGTTCCTTTAACAGGGTTACTACAAGTAAGATCCCAACCCGATTCTTAATATGCATCATACCATCTTAAATTTGAATATGGGGTGGGGGAATTAGCACAGCCAATTTAGAATAAAACCGGCTGTAAATTTCGCTAAGAAATTATTGTCGCTTTTTGTACTAATCCAAACGGGCGTCAACAAGATATTTAGAAATTTATGATGTGGCAATTTAACTTCATTAAAGTTAAAACAGTGGTATTACACCTCACTTAAAACCTGCACCGGCACAAAATAAACGATGTTCTTGATATCAAAGTGCCTCCCATACAAGTCGTGTTAGGACAGCGGCGTTCGAAGGGGGACAGCAAGTAAAGCATCACCTGGACGTTTACTGCAAACCCGTTACCAGAACTTTAAGAATAACAGACCCCTGTATCAGGACCCTGACGACCCGGACGGGTGGCGGTTTGCTTTCGAAAAGAGCACGAGCTCCAGGCGGTCTGTATCCCCTCCCCACCACTTTACAGACGAATGAATAACACACTCTAAAATAAATTATGTGCTAACACGGGACGATCCCCGGTTGCGAAGCACAAGTATTCCTTCCCTCTGGTTAAAAAGTAAAGCTTTGATTTTTGCCACAAATCACAGGGCACCTCAATTCCTCGAGATTGGCTACTAAAAACAATAGGCTCCGCCGCGGAGCCGGCTCAGGGCCAGCGTTCCTCGGTCCGGCCGCGTCCGACGCCTCCCCACCGCCCCACGGGGCCGCACTCCCATCACTGACCGAGCCCGGGTGAGGTGACGGGCTAGGAGCGGGGCAGACAATGGCATTGGCCGCCGCGCAGGGGGCGCCAAGGGTCCTCCGCCGCCCCCGCCCCGGCCGCGGGCCCCTCCCGAAAATGCCCCGCAAAACTTGAGGTGATTCCCGAACCACAGGTGCCGCGGGGCCCCCCGCATCCCCCGGCGCGGCGCGGAGTGGAGAGGGGCGCGGACACCGAGAGAAGTGAGTTGCCGGGCGCCGCGAGCCACTGGCGGGCCGGGCGGCCAGGCACCGGGTGGGGTCGTCGGGGCGCCCGCGGGGCGGCGGAGGGCGCGCCCGACCCTCCCTCCCGGCTCCCTGTCCTCGACGCCCCCGCTTGCCCCCCGGGACTTACGGCGGCCGCGGGCCGCGGGCGCGGCGGAGCTCGGCCGGCGGCGGCGGCGGCGGCGGCGGCGGCGGTGCCGGCGGCGGCTGAGGGGAAGCCCCTGTCGCCGAGCGCTGGAAGAGAAGCCGTGTTGCTGTGGGGAGGGGACCCAGCCGGCGGAGGAAAGGCTTAGGCGGCGAGGGGAGGGCGAGCCGACAGACCCCGCCCCGTGGGCCGGACGAGGGAGGAGCCGGGGCTGCGGCGAGCGGAGGGGCGGGCTGGACGACGCGCGGGAACCCGCTAGGCCGTCGCCAACGGCACCGGAGGCGGCGCGGGCGCTCGCACCGTCCGAGAAAGCCGATTGGCCGCGTCCCTACCGAGAGGGGTGGTCTGGGCCGGAAGTCGGGCCACGTGACCCGGAAGCGGCTGCTGCCAAGGCCGGCGCGCCTGCGCAGGCCTGTGCGTGCCTTCGGAGCTCCGGCGGGTGGCTGCTGGGGCTCTCGGTGGCGGGAGGACGGGGTTCTGCGGTGCCCTTTGCCGACCCCGCTGTGCGGGGCAGGGAAGGTCAGGATCGCGAAGAGCCAAGTTCGAGCCCGGATAACTCTCCGCGCCCAAAGAGGGTGGGGCAGGGAGGCGTGGCTGCCGTGATGATGGTGACGGGAAAAAGGGAGTGCTGCACCCCTGGGGAAAACAAGCCTGCTCCGAGGTGGAGCTCGTGCACGCGTTCCGAGCGCCTCTTGCAATTACTCTGCCTCCAAACTGCCTGGAATCCAGCTCGTCCTGCCCATCGCACTGCTCCAGCCCTAGACACCTTTTGCCCCAAGCTGTGCAAGTGTCTCTTCCCTGGCTTGCCTCGCCTGTCCTCAGTGCTGTGGAACTGATGAATTACTGTCCGTTCTCTGCCGAAAAGCCCCGACAGCATCTCGTCTTTGAGATCCCACTTCCTTCACACGGAGTCGCGTCCCCCACCCCCACCCCCCACCCCCAAAGCCGCCTGGGTTCCAGTTAGCCTTGCCGAAGACTTGCATTGCCCGGCATGCACTTCCTCTCAAATGTTACATCTATGAAGCGTCACCCTCAAACCCTGTAAGAACGAATCCCTCTTTCACCCACATGTTCATTAGCCTCTGTTTAGCACATCTTGAATTTTAATCGTGTTGCATTCCCCACGTGTCCATTTGCCCCGATTTAACACGTCTTGAATTTTATTCTTTTTGCGCCCTAACCTAGTTCACTGCCTGGCATATAGCACATCTAATAAGTGGGAGTTGACTGATAAGGACAATAAAATGATAGATTTGTTAAGAACGATAGTGCTGAGCATTGTGCCTGGCACATAATGGATATCCATATTTTTTTGAATGAAAAGAATGGATGAATCATCTAGTCCGACTCATCTTTTACAGATGAGGAAAGGGGAGCCCCATAGGATTAAGTGACCTTGCTTGAACAGCCACGGGTTTCTCATGTCGAATGCTATTCATTACCCCAGTCACCTAGGTTCTTACAAAGGAAGCTGGAAAATTGCTTTTGTTGAGCTGTGCCCTTTTTGCAGAGGTTCCCAAACCTAGTCGCCAGAATTTTTTAATGGCCCAGAGTCAAAAAGAAATGCTACGTTTTTCACGAAGCTGACTTTAATCAATTTAAAGGAATCCTTTATTAGAGATTGTTCTTTTTTTTGTGGTGAAAGGTCTATAAAACTATGATAGTATATAACAGGGATTTGAGAGCTTTTTTGATGCCCTTATTTGGCAAAGTAAAAACGTATAATACCTCCCCTTTTAAGCACTACTGTACTGCTAGGAAAATTTCCTACAAATATGTACAATAATGTATACTGGACTATTAAGTGGTCAACACAAAGCGCAGAGCTGACTTTCTGTGGTCTTTAGGCCCCCTGCCCAAATTTCCCTCACTTCCTGAACAGTCATGCCCCAAAGTCACATGTTAATGTCCCATTTCTCCCTTACTAGGTAAAACATGCCATTAGTCAGTTCAAAGATGGATTGAAGACTGCAATGAAAACTTGCCTTCTGAATCCAAGTGCTGTTTTTCTCTTTCTCTATACAAAGCACATAAATCCTCAGTGTTCCTAGCTAACCACCCCCAAGTTTAAAGTCATTGGTTATGCTCCTAATGTTGGTCTGTGGTTCTGAAAATGAAGACAGGAGACTTGCTGATGACATATTGGCAGTCTCTGGTGCTCCTAGCCAAGAAAAGGTGGGGGTGGAGGGTAGAGATGGAAAGGAATTATGGGAAAAATAATTAGCAGCTGAAAGCAGCTATTACATAATGTTGGCTGCTTATTAATTTAGAAGAAGGAATGGCTTATTAAATTCTAATAGCAACAGCACAACTGCAAACAACCTAGCAATTAACAATGCAGGGCCCATTATTTTGTTGATATGTCCTCTTTTTTTGGCAAGTGTATAAGAACAAAATTTATAGAAGCAGATGGTCTTTTTCAGTAGATTATAGACGGTTTTTCCCCAGTCTTAGTATTAAGTGCTAATTGTGCATTCACTGTGAAAGACAAAAGCACTATTACTGTCTTTGTTAGTAATTAACTGCTTGACTTTGATTCCCACTTTTTCCAAATTGTAGGCTTTCTTATATACATATTTCTTCTCACCTAGTATCTTCTTCATCTGTCATGTTAATAGGGTATCTTTTTTCATTCTTTGCTTTTGTTATCTGGGCAATCCTGATTTCTTGGTTGTTAATGATACAAAAATAATTTTTTATGAAAAATTAAAAATCAGATTTTATACTTTTTTTTGTGCAGGAGACATTTATTACAAAATCATTTCTCATGGAACAAGAACATGTACTTTCATGGTGCAAGGTTGCCTGATGTTTCCCAGGTTTCAATGGCCCAGGCAGATAAAGGAAATTCAGCAAGATCAGAAGAAAGAAGAACAGATCTATCCTTAAGTAGGAAAAATAACCGTGTCCCAAGTATACAGAAGGGAACAGATGAAGTATTTCTGGTAAACTTTTATTTATTTTTTACTGAGGTATAATTGACATATAACATTATAGCTTCAGGTGTACAACATAATTTGATATTTATATTAGTGAAATGATCTCACAATAAGTCTAATTAACATCACTTGTTTCTTTTAAAAAAGGAAAAAAAAAGTACCTAGCTTTCATTTATGCTAAATGCAAGAGGTGAGGGTGGAATAGGGATTTTGCCTTCTAATGATAAAATTTTGAGACTTTTAATGTAATCTTTTAAAAGTTTCAAAAATAGCTTTAGTTTCCTGTTAAATGTGTGATGGCCGTATGTTTTTATCTCCTCTTCCTCTTAAAATGCCATTAAATGAAAAAAAAGAAGGAATGTTTAAAGTATATACCCACATGGGCAATAACAGAGGGGACATTAGCATGAGGATGTCAACAAGGATGTCTGGGTACACTGTCAGCTCATTGTGAAACACTGATGATTTAGGTAAAAATTGTAACATATTTATTTTGAGATATGGTGGAGCAGACATGAGGGGATGTTGAAATAATGGTGAATCCTCATGCACTAGCAGTAAGAAAATAGATAATATCTAACATAAACCAAAAAGTAGAATTATTAGTGTATTCTTTAGATACCAGGAAGTAAATTCCAAAAGCAATCGTGACTTTCTTTCCAGGGACAGAATCTTGAGGTACGATGTATTAAAGGCTATTATTACATTTTATTTTAGTGCAGGTTCTACTTAGATTGTTTTTTTAAATATTGTAATGAAGTAGATAAAAACTTCTGTTAGTGTCAACACTATATTATGGACTTGTACAGTATTCCTTTAGCCCCATCTATATGTTATTTAGAAATTTTTAAAATGCCTTGTAATGTAATTCAGCACTAAATCAGCATAGAAGATCATAATAAGTATAAAAAAGATGCTCAGAGTTTGTGAATTTGCATCTCCAAAGATAAACTGATTCCAAGGAGAAAACTGGCCTTAAATAATGAGGATTTGTGAACCAATCATTTCAAATAGATAGAGCTGTCACTACCAGAGCCCTCAAAGGTGAGCTAAAGACAAATGTGGGCATCCACTTTTCCCTGAAGCCTATTTCCAGGGCTTTGAATAAAATGCAGGAAAATGACTCTTCTTTTAGTATTAGGCTAGAATAGTGATTCTCAACCTAAGCAATTTTATCCCCTCCTTCCCTAGAGGACACTTGGCAGTGTCTGGAGACATTGTGGCTGTCATATTGGTGCCCAGGTACAGGGCAGGTGGGGGTGCTGCTGCTGCAGCACACAGGACAGTCCCCTACGGAGAATGAACCAGCCCCAAATGTCAACAGCACTGAGGCTGAGAGGCTCCAAGTTAGTCACTGAAAAGGTTAGCATGCAGTAACCAAGCTCTTTTATAGATATTTCAAGAAATGGAACACGCATTATATTTGCATAACTTTTTTTCTCTTTCTTAGAGGGGTTGGAGGCATTCTTAATATCTGATAGCTAATATTCTTAACTGCTGAAGAGACTGGCCACCTACATAAGGCAGTCAGTATTCTTTAATAGTAACTAGAATAAACTATTGAAATGGGATTTCTTTCAAAGCGACCCCAGAATGTTAGTGGAAATTATTTAGAACCTGAATCCATGAGATGACTATTCCATCCATTCATTCATTTAACGTAAATGTTTATTATGCTGCTTTTTATCTTTATTTTTTTGCTTTATTATCTTTATTAAAATGGTTTACTATGCTGGCCACTCTGAAAGATAATGTGGATACAAAGATGAGTAAGATGTTGACTGTACCCTAAAGCTCTAAAACCATTTCTCTTGACACAGAATTTCATGTCTTTTGGTGACTGATTCTAGGTGGTTAGAGGAGCAGTCACCAGTTGAGCATAAGAATACATTTTCTTTTGGGCAGTTCCAAAAGATGCTTCATAGAACCTTAGATTTCCATCACTGATACCTTTAGAAACTATTCACCCTAATAACCTCCCAGGGCTCTTGGTGATCTTTTCATTCTGTGAGTTTTCCACAGAACTCTTAATTCACAGCAACATAAAAAAGTCAATGTGTTTTCAACAAAACAATTTCAAATAATATTCTTTTGACCTGGTCCTTGGAATGAAATGTTTCAGCAGTAATCTAAATTAACTAGACTAGTGGTTCTAGGTTATTCTCTATAGGACTTGTGAAAAATGCTAGATTTTTGGGCCCCCTCCCAGAGTTTCTGATTCACTGGGTCAGAGGTGAGGCTTGAGAATTGCATTTCTGACAAGTTTTCAGGTGCTGCTGATGCCACTGGTTCAGGGACCACACTTTGACAACCACTGCTCTATGCCCAAAAAAACCTCCACCCCCCCCCCAAAAAAAAAAAAACTGTGATACCTAACTGGCAAGTACTCAAGCCAGCAATTGTGATAGAAGTTTCTAGACTGATGATCTAAAGGAAACTTGATATCTGAATTTTTTTTTTACTGCTGACCTTATTAAGTCTGATAACATTAGGAGAGTAATATTCCCAGTTATATGAATCTGAAGCTAAACCTATATGCACAAACTAGGGTGGCCTATGATCATTGTATGCCCTTACAAACGAATGTACTGTGTTAGTCTAAGTTAGAAATTAGAACACTTAGAGAAACTTGAAGGCTGCACCATAAAAATCAGATGCTTACTTGATGAATATCACTACTCTAAAAATATTTTCCAGCTACTCATGCCAAGTAGGAATCACCTCTGAAATATTTGCCAACAATTACAGACGTGAGGTAGGAAGGAGAGAATTGAGAGGGAACAGCTAGACAGAGTCAGTATCTCTGGAAATGGCAGAAACCCACTCTGTAGCAATCGAAATCTGCGCCTTCCCTTCCTTGGCACACAGTGAGATCCCATTCTTCAGCTACCCCTGCAGTTAGGTATCCCATGGGGCTGAGATTAGGCTAATGAAATGTGGTGATATCTGGCAGGGCCCAGAAAAACTTTCCACAGGAAAGCCTCTTCCCCCTCCCATCTTCCCTCCCTCCTCAACCCTACTTTTGTCCCCTCGCTGTTGACACCCAAAGTGACTTTGGAAGTTAGTCTTTTAGTCTTTTAAGATGGCTGCGTCTCTATCAGCCTGGGGTCCTGAATGACTGTGTGGAGCAGAAACACATAGACCGCCACCAGCATACTTACCACCAATTGTACTTCAGGTGACTCAGAAATAACTTTGTATGAAGCCAGTGATTCTTCTGGGTTCATCCAGCACAACTGCTGGCATTACTGGCCATTCTCATAAGTTGTTACACCGTTAGTTGCAAAGAGTAAGAACCATAGTGATGGGGCAAGCAGGTGAATTTTCAAATAGAGAGTTATTTTTCTTGATTCTAAACTTGATTTTTATGCTCTTTCATGGGTTTCCTTTCCATTGAAATTTAAAGAACATTCTCCTATAGTCTGAGCCCAGAGTTTAAAAGTCATTTATCAAAGGGACAAAAAAACTGATTTGAGGGTTTGTTTGTTTGTTTGTTTATTCTCTGGCAAAGCCTAGCCTTTGTACCAGGTGATAGATAAGGCAAAATTGAAAAAATAAAAAATCATAGGGCTGAAAGAGCCAAGGAAATAGGGGTGGGAAAAGACACATTCCAGCAAATTGTCCCTAATTATCCAAAGTGGATCATAGTCTCTTAGAATTGAGAAACCAAAGTTTATGGTTTATTTGTGACCAGATTATGTCCATATATTCTAAATACTATGGGACGCAGTTAAAACACTTATCCAAAAATATTGTTTAGAATATATGAACATTTTAATTGAATGAGTTGAAAAATTTTTCGAAATACTGCATTTTTTAAAAAACATAACAAAAAAAAACATAACAAACATAGGAAATAATAGCATTTGAAGGTCATTTCACTTAAAAACCTCATTTTACAAATAAGGAAATTAAGGCCCAGAGAAGTTAAACAAATTGTTCAAGATCATACTACCTGGTTAGTGGTGGGTGAAGAACTAAGATCCCTATGTTCTGTTTCTAGGCAATCTTTTTTCCACTGTACCGCACCATCACCCATAAACTACTAGCCTTTAGACAAAAACAAACAAATCAACTGAAAAACTACACACATACAGCCCCTCCAAATGGAAACTCTTGGTGCCTTCTCCTATGATCGCTCTGCCTTCTATTAAAGTTTTTGTGTCTCCAATAGCCAACTGAAACCCTTGGAATCTCCAAGATTGGGACAGTATCTTACTAATATCTGTCTCACATAACCTAATGCAATGCCTTGCATAAAGTAGACACTTAAAAATGTTAATTAAATTGAATTGAACGACTATACTTCCATTTAAAAAAAGATAGAAAAAATTGAATTGGAATGCCAAAAGTAGGTGTAATAAGCCCGTCTTATTACTTCTCAAATATTGCCAATTTTCTGTGTCCCCTCTTCCTGCCATAGCATGCAAAGTATCCTTCTTTCCATCTCCACTAATAGTGCACTGGTCAGACCAAGAAACTGGACCTTCCATCTCAGCCTTCCACATGGTCCCATTACAATTTCTTCTGAATGCACATAGCTGCCTGAGTGTTTTTTGTAAAACATGATTAGATCCTCTGCTTAAAATGCTTCAATTTCTTGATTACTTCATTGAATTTATACACCTAAGTCTGGGCCAGGCACTTAGTACTGGGGTTAAAATAGAGGACAACTTAGATGGAACCTCCCACCAGGTGCATGGGGTTTAAAGGTCAGGGGAAGTACAGTTACAAATTGGCAATCCTGATACAGTGGAGTAAGTATTTCAAAGGGGAAAGGCCAGGGCAGCCAGGGTAGCTCAGCAGTTTAGCGCTGCCTTCGGCCCAGGGCCTGATCCCGGGATCCAGTCCTGCATCGGGCTCCCTGCATGGAGCCTGCTTCTCCCTCTGTGTGTGTCTCTGCGCTTCTCTCTCTCTCTCTCTTTGTGTGTGTGTGTGTGTGTGTGTGTGTCTCAATAAATAAATAAAGTCTAAAAAAAAAAAAAAGGGGAAAGGCCAGAGTGCTGTGGGAGCATGTAAGTCAGGGCCTAACCCAGAGTTTTAGTACTTAAGTGATATGGGGTGGGGTCAGGGAAGATTGTTTGGAGGACACAGCCTTTGGCCAAGATTTTTTTAAAAGTGGGGGGAATTAACCAAAAGAAGACAGGGGAAGAGTGTTCCACAAAGGGAAAAGAGCATAGGCAAGGATGAAGAGATGAATATGTGAGTATCTTAGAGACCTGAATGCTAGGTCATCGTGGCCAGAGAGTACCTAGGTAAGGATGGGTCTGCGGAGGATAAGAGAACCAAATCATGCGGACCTTTCAAACAAGATTTAAAAGATTTGGGCTTTTTACAAGGATATTGAGGGATGTTGGAAGATTTTAAGCAGGGGCAGTGCCATTATAGGTTTTGAGTTTTAGAGTTTCAGAAAGATCTCTCTGGATGAAATGTGGTTAACTGCAGGATATATAGTGGTCAAAGTTTAGTTGCAGATAGAATGAACCATTCTAATTAATACTGACAGAAGTAGTCTAAAAATGACTGGAAAAGCAAAATCTAGGCTGAATTTCTACAAAAGCCTTCCAGAATAATACTGTAGAACTTGACTGCCAGGGAACTACTGTATCTGCCATGATCAGTGAGCTGGAATGTTAAGCTGTCTCCATAGCTGCTGGCTTCAGGACTATACCTCCTCTGCTGTGTTCAAGAAATCAGGAAGCTGTTGCCAGTGAAATGGATGCTTGGGTATTGCCTTTTTTTCAGTTATATGACTATGGACTAGACACTGGACTCCCTCTACAACTGCCACTGAAAGCCAAATGCTTCCATAACCAAGCTTGCCAGCTGAATGTGGTGGAGGCAAGGCCCCCTCTCCATGATAAATCACTTCCTTCTTCCAAATGTTACATGAGTACACTCGATTGTTACAGTCTACATCACAAACAGAAGCCTAGCTAAAGAATGTTGGTTTTTATTTTCTGGAATGAGCACTGCAAGGAGGTTGGAGTGGATATTGAACAAGCAGGTCCACAATGTCCACAGCAGTGGTTAAGACTGGTGGCTAAGAGATCAGTTTGGAAGCTGTTGGATAATTCACATGAGAGGTAAAGGTAGCCTGACCAAGGAATAAAGAGAGGGAGATAGGGCAGCCCAGGTGGCTCAGCAGTTTAGCGCTGCCTTCAGCCCAGGGCGTGATCCTGCGGACCCGGGATCGAGTCCCATGTCGGGCTCCCTGCATGGAGCCTGCTTCTCCCTCTGCCTGTGTCTCTGCCTCTCTCTCTCTCTCTCTGGGTATTCTCATGAATAAATAAATAAAATCTTTTTAAAAAAGAGAGGGAGATAGACTGGAGAGAGTTTAAGGAGGTAGGATTGATTGGTGTAGGTTGCTTTGATGTGGGGGCAAAGTGAGTGGGCATAAAGTCAAGGATGACAATGAGGGATGATTTTCTGAGAGAAGGAACCCCCAAAAAAGGCAGACTGCTGGTGGAATGAACTTATTTTTTAACCTCCAAAATCAGATATCTGGGCCTGAATTCAGCTAACACCCAGAATGAGCTTGGAAGAGGATCCCAAGCTTCAGATGAGAATGTATCCCTAAACTCCTTGACCTTAGGCTTGTGAGACCTGAGTAGAGGGCCCAACAAACTTGTGCCTGGACTCCTGACCCATAGAAGCTGAGAAATAATAAATGGATATTGTTTTAAACTGCTACGTTTGTGTTAGGTTGTTGCACAGTAATAAATCACTTACACAAATAACAGGGCACAACTCATGAATATTAACTTTTATAGGGCAGGCAAGGGAAAGCCTCAAGAGAGACCAAGAAGGAGTGACCAAAAGCATAGGAGATCCAAAAGTGTGTAGAGTCATGAAAAGGAAGAGATCCTGGTAAGAAGGAGAAAGTTGTCAAATGTGCCAAATATTGCTGAGAATTCAAGCAGAAACAGAAGGAGCTCACTGGATTCAAAAAGGCCATTTGGGGGGCGCCTGGGTGGCTTATTCAGCTAAGGGTCTGACTCTTGGTTTCGGCTCAGGTCATGATCTCAGTATTGTGAGATCAATTCCTGCGTCAGGCTCCGTACTGGGCTTGGAGCTTGCTGAAGATTCTCTCTCTCCTTCACCTTCTGCCCCTCCCCACCTCGGTCTCTTAAAAAAAAAAAAGCCATTGAGTGAAGTGATGTGTAGAAATACTCATTGCAGCATATGTAGGGAGAAGTGGAGACAGCTTTTTTAGGAGGTGTATGTTTAAAGAGGAGGAAAAAAAGAGAGGTAGCTGTTGCTTCAGGAGGGAGACTGGCTGATGGAGTCAATAGAGAGGTGGGGAGGCAGGGCAGGGTAGGGTTGGGAGGTGGGGTGGAGTATGCAACAAATAAGGGCTGAGTGCAAAGAGGTGAGACTCTCTGGAGCAGAGAAGACCAAGGAAGGGACTGGCCTGGGTGTTGAGTAGTGGATGTTAAAGTCATTTGGGATGGCAGCAGGGCCTGATGGGAAAAGTGACAGTGCTCCAGTTGCTAAAGACTCCAAAGGAAGAAACTATTAGGTGGGGATCCCTGGGTGGCTCAGCAGTTTAGTGCCTGCCTTTGGCCCAGGGCACGATCCCAGAGTCCCGGGATCGAGTCCCACATCGGGCTCCCTGCATGGAGCCTGCTTCTCTCTCTCTCTCTCTCTCTCTCTCTCTTTCTCTCTCTCTGTATCTCATGAATAAATAAATACAATCTTATATAAAAAAAAAAGACTCCAAAGGAAGATGGGGAAGTGGTATATAATGGCAGCAGGAGAAGTAGAGTGTCATTTTGAAAAACCGGCTTTATGGAGGTGTGATCCACATGCCACACAATTCACCCGTTTATAATGTACAATTCAATGGCTTTCAGTTTATTGACAGAGCTGTGCAATCAGCACCATGATCAATTTCAGAACGTTTTCATCACTCCAAAAAGAAGCCCCATACCCCTTAGCCATTACCACCCCCACCACACACACATTTCTCCAGCAACCTCCTCCCCCACCAGCCTCTGGCAGCCACTAACATGCCTTCTGTCTATGGATTTGCCTCTTATGGCCATTTCATTTAAATGGAAGCATACAGTGCATGGTCCTTTGTGTCTGGCTTTCTTCACTTAGCACAGTGTTTCCAGGATTCATCCATGTTGTAGTGTGTACTGGCATTTTATTTCAAAGCATGACTTTAATGGGTGGAAAGAACCTCAAAAAAGCTTAGCGGATGTAAGGCAAACACTTCTTTGAACACCAAGTCAGCTCTGCTCATTAACAGCGTTGAGTTTGTCATAAGTACCTCTTTCTCTTGGGAGTATCTAAAATAAGTCAATATTAAGTGCTAATGCTTGCTTCTTCCCTCCTCACCCCCAGCAGTAAATATAACTGAAAACATTGCTTAATTACAAAGACTGAGTCAGTCATTGTTGCTTCATGTTAACTACTTGCTTAAGAAACACATTCATCTTGTAGAGGAGATAATGAGCAAAATTGGCAATGTCCTAATAAGCTCTAAATTAAGCATACATAATGTTGAACAAAATATAAGAATCAGCAAAAAAATTTTCTACTTATTGATCATTAGTGTTAATGAGAGCAGCAGCAAGTGGCTTTGTTCCTATTCACTTAGAAAGTATAACAACAAGGTAAGCAAGCAATTAGGAAGGTTAATGTGAGGATTCAGTTTTCATCCTGATAATGGAATACTTTATCTTTCCTGGCCTATTGACCTTGGAAGGCCTCGATGGCTTCATGTTTTCTGGTCTTTGGCTAATTTTCAACCACGTTAGTTACAGAAACTGTGCAAATGGGATCAGGGCCTACTAGCAGCAATAAAGCCGAATGAACACATCCACCTCTAAGAAATGTCAATTACAAGTCAGCATAAGGTACTGTTGTCTATATGAAGGCACGAGAGCCCCTTATTAATAAGAGTGGAAGAAGTAACCCAAGAGACTACATGTGCTGGTGAGGGGCTACAGCTTTTTGGAGGAGTTCAGATTGTAAGAGACACATTAAAAACCCAGGAGGAAGGAGATAACAATCAAAGGCTCAAACCACAAGAACAGCACAGACCTCTAACACTAATGCAGGAAAGAAGAACTCGAGAGTACAGAGACTTGCCGAAGGGTATTTGAATTTGAAGGTTCACTGCTGCAGTAGAATCTCTTGTTTGCCCAGCATCTCTCACTCCTAAAAACAGCACCTCTTCTCTCTTCCCCCCCCCCCCCGTCACTCCCACTCCAAGGGTACAAACTGAAAGAATGTGAGGCTTCAGGTTTGGACAAAACTTAACTGAAAAGATGAAAACAATTTTCAAAAAAGGTCCTTAAAATATCATCTGCAGTTTATGGGAAATAGAAGGGCTTCATGAAGACAGGCGATGGGCAAATGTCTTGGTTTTCAAAAAGGGGAGAAGGTGGGTGATGCCAGTATGAATAGGGATTTCAGTATTAATTCTGCATTAAGAATATCCTATGGGTGGTGTGTGAATTTGCAGGGGAGGGAAGAGGAGATCCTTAAACCAGCATGAATTTACTAAGAAAAAAACAGCCTGACAGGCAGGCTTTGGTTTTCTTTTGTGATATGTTTATTAGACTAGTAGATCAAAGGAATTCTGTGGACATAGAGTTTCTGTATTTCTGCAATGCATTTTTCAAAGATTTGCATGGCATCCTTGCAGAAGAGATGGAGAAACTGGATGGGCTATAAGATAATTTAGCAGCATGACCACTCTACCCTAAGAATCCTGATTAATGGATCTGTCTTTGTCAAATCAGCAAATTTTGTTGCGGGTCTGAATTGAACAGGGATGTTTTCCTAGCATGGTCCTTCTTAAGTAACCTGAATATGGGCTGAGAGGACCTGGTTATCAATACATGGAGAACAAGAAGCTGGGAGGGAGTGTGAATAAATCAGATGACAAAGTAGGTTGCAAACTGGCATTGGCCCAGGGATGATGTATCAGCCAGTATCTTTTGGAATAAGGCAGGATAAATTCATAAATAAATGTATAAGTGGCCATCTCTATTAAAATGAAATTTAAGTACCACAAGTTTGAGTGTTTTATCCTTGGAACCAGAGTTAAGGATACAGGGAGAACTTGTTAAATGGCAGCGTGTGGGAAAAAAAAAGACTTGAGGATTTCAGTGGCCTGAAGCCAGTAAGAGCCAAGAGCGTGAGGAGGCTACAAAATAAAGGGGAAAAAAAAATACCCAAAGGAATCTTGAGCTGTTTAAATAGAAATATAGTATTCTGACTGTTCTATGCTTTTGATAATCAATCTTACCATCCTTTGATTTATTATGTTCAATTCTGGGAAACATATTTCACGAGGGACATAGACCAACTTCAGCTCCTTCAGAGGAGTCATAGCGTATGGTGCCATAAATCATGAAACGGGAGCAAAAGCCGAAATGAGTAAGGAAGGTTAGCCCAGGGAATAAAATATTTAGGGGGCAAAAGGATGGCTCTCTTACAGCATTGAAAGAGATGGAATATAAGGCTGAATTATGTCTGGTTCAAGAGGAAAACAAGGATCAACAGATGAAAGTTACAGGGCGGGAGATTTCAGATAACATATGAACAAGTACTACTAAGCATTAGGAGTCTGGAATTGAAGTAGGTGAGCTCCCGGTGGTTGGAGCTATTCAAACAGAGGACATGGTGGAGGGGACTCCCCAGCTACGTGAAGGCTCAGAGCCTTAAGGCTCCTTTCAATTTGGGGATCCTGAAGAGACCACTTCAAGTCTGCCGTTGTTTTGGGATTTGTGTATGTGTGTTGGTGTTCTCTCCACCCTAAACAGAAACGAAATATTTCAGGAGTTATCCACCAAAAGTCTAGAATAGTCAGGCACAAATGAAATAGGTGCCCAAGGTCTAGAATTTCCTTTGGTTCTCCCTCATAATGCCGAATGCACAAGCACTCAACCGAGGGGCTCTTTTCTTGAAGCTTCTCTGTGTTTCTTATAAAGATGCTTTCTTATTTTATACCTCATTTATATTCATGACTTAACCTTGAATTGAGGTGATTTCTTTTCTCTTAAATAAAAATCTTTCCTTTGACTGCTTTCTTTTTGCTTGTGGGCATCTCCTAATTTGGGTGGAGAATCATGCATTTTTGCAACTGCTAACGAACTATTTCCTTACTGTGATTTCCATTGCTGCCATTTCACATTTAGTAAAAATCCTTTTTTTTAAGATTTTATTTATTTATTTGAGAGAGAGAGTGAGAGGGAGAAACAGACTCCTCTCTGAGCAGGGAGCCAGACATAGGGCTCGAGTCTAGGACTCTGAGATCAGGACCTGAGCTGAAGGCAGCCGCTTAACCAAATGAGCCTCCCAGGCACCCCTAGTAAAAATACTTTTGTAATTTTTATACTTTCTCCAACAGGGCTTTGTTTTGGAAGGTACTCAGTGTTTGTCACAAAAGCCTGAAAGCTTTTCAGGGCACTATACAAAACTGTATGCCCTTCAAGTCAGACAGACTCAGACTTTAAATCTTGGCTTTTCTCTGTACCTTAGTCAGCTTGCTTCATCTTTCACAACCTCAGTTTTCTCATCTGTTCAATTAAGTAAATAATATATGTTTCAGAGGGGTGCCCAGCTGTCTCTGTCAATAGTGTCTGATTCCTGATCTCAGGGTTATAAGTTCGAGCCCCACATTGAATATAGAGATTACTTTAAAAAAAATCTTCAAAAAGATATATTTCGGGAAGTTATTTTGGAGATGCAATGAAATAAAGGATGCCAAGGACCTATTATAATGCTTTGTACATAGTAGGTATAAAGTAGCATGGGAATATTATTAATTCTTCACACAGCAACTTTCCCACAATTGTCCGCTCTCCTTAAAGTAACAGGTCAAATTAGTTTCTTAACATTATAATATTTCTATCTATCTATGTATTTATTTTAAAGATTTTATTTATTTATTCATGAGAGACACACACAGAGAGAGAGGCAGAGACACAGGCAGAGGGAGAAGCAGGCCCCATGCAGGGAGCCCGACAAGGGACTCGATCCCGGGTCTCCAGGATCACGCCCTGGGCTGAAGATGGCGCTAAACAGCTGAGCCACCGGGGCTGCCCCTAATATTTCTATTTAAAATATCTAGTTCCAGTTGTCCATTTCTTTCTCTAATCATTTAGCTACTACTAAAATGTCCTAACATCGTAATTTTGTACAGGTTTATTGAAAAGAAAAATTCATGTGATGGTAACCAAGTCTGAGGCATGTGTTTTTCATTAGCCTAGACTTTTTTCCCTGCCAGCTCTGTGTCTAGGTCTGAAGCTATAGTTTTCCCAGAACGTCTTGCCCAGAGAACAGCAATTGTAGGGTTCTTGCCCTAACCAAGCCCAGGGCACTGATTGTTTCCTTCCTGTACTTTGCAGAAATTGGCCTCCTCTGTTTGATTTGAAGTCATGAGTCTGGATCACAGTGAGTGGTACATTCTGCTTAATGAATCATTAGTAGAACAGAGAAAAGAACAGACTCAATTATATGCTGGGTTGGTTAACTAGCCTTTCCCTGAATCCTGCTCGGCTCCAACCTACGCTGAAACAGGGAGGCTTTTGTATAGCAACGACTCCCTTACCCATGGTTCTGTCTGTTGAACCTAGGACCCATATTCTACATTCTTGATTGATTTTAATCTGACTTGGCAGCTTTCTTAAGTACTGCAGCCATCTGCAAGCAGGAATAATGAGGGCTTTGTACAAACAGCATAGCTGCTGGGCTCCCTGCCTTGTCTCCCCCTTTCTGTCTCCTTGACCACGTGCTCCGCTCCATCACCTGCAGGTGTCAAACTCTGCATGCTGCCCCTTCACAGCCAGGCTCCTGGGGTTTGCTCAGATGATAAGCCCAAGAAGTAAGGGGAGAGAGAATAAGAGACAGATAAATGATAAAGGATCAGATGATGATAAGTGCTTTGCATCTGGGGCTCCAGCCTCAGAATATTACAGTTCCTTGAACGAACTATGTTCTCTTCCACCTCAGTAACTGAGCATCTGTGGAAACCTTCCTGAGCATTCAGAAAACCTCAGCCCTTTTCACTTCTTCAGTGAGACCCCAGCATTCCCTAGATCATGGTCCCTTCTATGACCTATTGTTGTCTAAGCCACTCCCAATAGTCCTTACTGGCATTGATCACGTTTTTCCATTTTCTGGGTCTCAGAGACTTGACACAATGCCTGGCATATAGAGATTGCTCAATAACTCTCGGTTGATTGACCGAATAGGTCAGGGGAGAGCTGAAGGCCAACCTGGATTTATTACATAAATAATACAGAGCCCCCATGATATCCCAGGGGAGCTAGACAATCCAAAAATAAACACATAACTCTGTCAGGTAGTGAGAAGTGCCAAGAGGTGAGGGGAAGGGAGTGACATCAGGAGATGCACAATAAGCAGATAAAGAGATCAGCAGGTGATAAACAGCAGGAGGGAATGCCAGAGAAGGGCAGAGGGGGTTGCTATTTCTGATAAAGTGGTCAGGGAAGGCCTGCCTGGGAAAGTGATATTTGAGCTCGTATTTGAAAAAAGTGAGGAAATGAACCAGTAGAATCTGAGGGATAAACTTTCCAGACAGAGAGAGCAGGAGTGCCAAATCTTAGAGCTCGTTGGGAGGAAGCATGGTACATCTGATATAAGGAATTGGAAGGAAGCCAGCATGGCTGGAATAGTGAGTGAAGTGGAGAGTGATGAGAGGTGAGATCAAAAAGGAGAAGGAGAAGAAGGAGAAGGAGAAATACAGACAAAGACACAGCACTGATTGGCCATAAGTACTGGAGTTTGAGCCCTGGTGAATATGATAAACCATCAGCAAAAGCTTACAAATGAAACGCTGGATTTCTACAGTTGGAAAATAGGAGAGAAGCTAGAGGAATGGAAGGGTGTGGGGAAGAGGGGAGTTCCTAATTCTTAAAAATGATACAATACCAAAAATAATAGTCTAGTATACCTGATGTTACTCCCAGGTGATTGATTATAATATTCAAAGAATGATTTATAAGTAGCCACACAGGAAATTGGTGAGCTGTAGGAGCTAGGATGGTGGGGTCACAAAGTACATCACATCAGTCATTAGATTTCCTTTTACTTGTACCTGTACTAATGATGTTAGGCTGGTTGGCCAAAGTCATGTGATGCAAATAGTGTACAGAGAGTTCTGCAAGGTATTTGGCAAGGTCTTGGTATCCTTGCGGTCAGGATGGACAGACATGCCTTATTAGGGGGCTTTGCTCTTTCTTTCTCAAATTTCTTTTAAAAATTATGGTAAAACATAACATACCATGAAATGTACCATTTTAATCATTTTCAAGTATGTGATTCAATGGTATTAAGTACATTTTCAATGTTGTGCAACCATCACCACTATCTAGTTTCAGAACTTTTTCATCATCTCAAAAGGAAACCCCATACCCATTAAGCAATTAATCTCCATTCTCCACTTCTCCAGCCCCTGGCAGTCACTAATCGGCTTTCTGTATCTATGAATTTGCTTATGCTAGATATTTCATATAAATGGAATCATACAATATGTGGCCTTTTTTGTCTGTTATTTTTTTCCCATTTAGCATCGTGTTTTCAAAATTCATTCACATTGTAGCCTGTGCCAGTACATCATTCTTTTTTATAGCTAAATTATATTCCATTATATGGATAGAGCACATTTTGTTTATCCATTTATCAGTTGATGGACATTTGGGCTGTTTCCTCCTTTTGGCTACTGGGAGTAGTCCTGCTATGAAGACAGGTGGACAGGTTTTTGTTCAAACACCTGTTTTTAATTATTTTGGGTCTATACCTAGGGGTAGAATTGCTGGCCTATGTGGTAACTTTATGTTTAACCTTTTGAAGAAATGGCAAACTGTTTTCTATAGCAGCTGCACCATTTTACACCCCCATCAGCAGTATATGAAGATTCCAGTTTCTCCACATCCTCACTAACACTTCTTATTTTCTGGCTTTTTGATTTTTGTCTTAAATGGCCATCCTAGTGGATGTAAAATGGTATCTCACTGGTTTTGATTTCCATCTCCCTAATGACTAATGATGAGCATCTTTCATGTGCTAATGGGCCATTTCTGCATCTTCTTTGGAGAAAGGTCTATTTAAGTCCTTTGTACATTTTAAAAAATTGTTTTGATGATTTATTTTATATTAGTGTAACATTTCATTCAATTCAGCTGAACAAATACCCATTGAGTAATTTTGTATGCCCGCCAGTTTGGGGTGACAAATATAAAATGAAATAATGAAAAAACATAAAGGTATGACTTCTAGAAAGGAATGCCCAGATACAATAATAGTATATATACTGTAAATCCTATACAGTTATGATTGTAGATGTGTTGGTGCTTGACATATGTAATTTATTTGACGTAGAAAATAATGCAGAGGCTGGATTACCAAGAAGTTATATCCATAGTGAAGGTTAGTCAAGGATAATTGGATGAAATAAAAATGATGATAATGGTGATGATTTTAACTAATGAAATAACGTTGATGATGTGAAGTCTGTTTTTTTTTTCAGATATAGAGAATGTTTCCTCTGTGCCATTATTACATTATAAAAATGCCTTTTTGTCCAAGCTGGCATTAGTCTGTGTCCCAAGGCTTTTCTTCTCTTCTGCATCTTCATACTCCTAGATCACAGGCCTAAGCCACTGACCTGATTACCCATTACTTGGCCCTCGTCCATATGGTGATGCTCCTCACAGTAATGGATTTTTCTTTTGTCTCCAGTCATGTTTCTGTCACTAAGTTTTCAAAACTATAAAAAGTAAGGCAATTCTCTATATGAACAGGGCAATTAGGACCTCTGTATCTGCAGCACCTGCCTACTGAACATGTTCTACGGTATTACCATCAGCCCTCCTGTTCTGCAAGATTTAAACATAAATTTGTAAATAAAATTACCCACATTTTCTTCTTTTTATGGTCCTTTAGTTTGTCTTATAGTAGTAACATGATCTTCTACATCATGACTTCTTTCAGTGTTTCCCAGACCAATCTACTGACTGTCAGTAGACACTGCTTACTTTCCCCCATGAGCTCCATCATCAGAGAACTTTTTTTTTACCTTTGATGTTATCTAGGGACATTTTCTTGGTAGAATTTATGTGTCTCTCAAATGCATACATGGTGATTCTGTCATTCAGGCATCAGACCTTGTAGACCTTCCTCCCTGGGCTCATTAAATACATGCTTCCAGGATGCCTGGGTGGCTCAGTGGTTAAGCGTCTGCCTTTGGCTCACGGCATGATCCTGGAGTCCCAGGATTGAGTCCCACATCTGGCTCCCTGCATGGAGCCTGCTTCTCCCTCTGCCTGTGTCTCTGCCTCTCTCTCTGTGTCTCTCATGAATAAATAAATAAAATCTTTAAATAAATAAATAAATAAATAAATAAATAAATAAATAAATAAATAAAATACGCTTTCTTTCAGGGGCAGAAATTAACAGGGCCATAAGTAGGGTTTCTTTTTTATTTGTTTATTTAATTAATTAATTAATTAATTAATTATTTTTTATAAGTAGGGTTTCTACAGTAAATCAGAGGTTAGAGAAGACACTATTAATAGGCAGAGTCCAAAAAAGTAATACAGAGCCAATCATGTCTCCATGAAGCTCTCAGTACACTCATCCCCAAGACAGTATCCCAAGAGGTGATCAGGAACTGCTTTGGCTGTATGCTCTGGCCTTGCAGGGCCTGCTTGACTTGGCCTGGGTGATGACCAAACAGAGCAGGGGGTATTTGCCCCTGCACACACTCCTCCCTTCACTAGGTGGCTTTCCAGCGCAAGCTGACTCTGACTCCTCTGCCTCCTTCTTCCACTTTTAAGAACCCTTGTGATTACATCAGGCTCAACCAATAATCCAGGATGACCTCCCTCTTTTAAAGTCAGCTAATTAGGGGATCCCTGGGTGGCGCAGTGGTTTGGCGCCTGCCTTTGGCCCAGGGCGCGATCCTGGAGACCCGGGATCGAATCCCATGTCGGGCTCCCGGTGCATGGAGCCTGCTTATCCCTCTGCCTGTGTCTCTGCCTCTCTCTCTCTCTCTCTCTCTCTCTCTCTGTGTGTGTGTGACTATCATAAATAAAAAAATAAAAAATAAAAAAAATAAAGTCAGCTAATTAGCAACCTTAATTCCTCTTTGCCATGTAATGTAACATATGCCCAGGTTCTGAGGACTAGGAAATGGATGTCTTCTAGAACCCATTATTCTGCCTTCCATATCTTCCTTGTCATCTTTAGGGCTTGAAAGGATCTTCAGACTGCTGAGAAGGAACCAGGGGATGAAGTTATGGGCAGATTTATCAGCCCACATTTCCTTTCATTGAAGATATGCTGCTCTAGGGCTTTTGTAATCTTTAGGCATAAGCCTTGTGATCACCTATCACTGGTCATTCCAGCTCAGCCAGGTAACTTGCCAACCACCCCAGGCAACATGTATCTCACCCCTGAGTGAACCCTTCTGTGTTTCCAAAAGATCCTAGCATTAGGTCAGGTGATATCTGCCTTACACTGAATACCAGCTATTAAATCCCAAGATAGCACCAAATACTATACATAGTACATAATGCAGTGGTAAATCAGGTTTATTAAGGAAACAGGGAAGAGGACCAATGAAATATATGACAGACAATGTCACAAATGCATTTGTATATGCCCTCCTCCCAACTCTTCCCTTTCCTGTAGAGAAGTGTTTAGGAGTAGGGTACAGTTGGAATCACCAGGGTTGGCTCCAGGAAAAGGACTGTGTTCCTCTGTATTCATGGAGAATTTGACACGTGCAGGAGGCACCCAGTCGGGAGTGCATGATCATGAGTTAGGAAGACCTGGATTAATGGTCAGTGGAATGGCCCTGCCGAGATGAGGATCATCTTGATCTTGGAATTTGTACAAAGCAACCACCCTTGTCGGCTGAACACCTTGAAGTCCGTCCTGTCCTTAGGGGCCCTGAGGGGAGGCAGAGGCCCTTCCAGTAGACCATTTATCTTGAGATGGCACATTGATAAGATTTTCAGATGATACCTGAGTGGATGGGATACCAAATTCAAAATCAGGATTTTGAAAGATTGAAGCAAGCCAGGTTTGTGATTTTTTCCCCTTCTTTTCTTCTTTTTTTTTTTTTCCTACGGGTGTCTAATACTCCAATATTATACATTCAGAGTGGGTCAGATGGGTCACCTGTGGAAAAAAACTCAGATTTTCTAGGCCAGTTAACACATCAATATATATCTATTAATCCAAGCTTAATCTTAAGGACCTAGTTTTTGCTTCAAAGATTAACAAAAGCTTAAGAGAAATAAACATGCAAATAGTTACTAGTGCTCTTTTTTTTTATTTTAAAGATTTTATTTATTTATTCATGAGAGACACAGGCAGAGGGAGAAGCAGGCTCCATGGAGGGAGCCCGATGTTGGACTTGATCCCAGGACTCCAGGATCACGCCCTGGGCCAAAGACAGGCGCTAAAACACTGAGCCACCCAGGGATTCCCCCACTAGTGCTCTTAACAAGAACCCAGAGGCTATTCAAGTAGCCGATCAAGGAATGCACTAAAAGCGCTTGAATGTATTTCCAACATCCCACAACAGGTGAATGTCAAAATTTCAACAATGTGTCTCTTTCTAAATTGGCAAAGTCAAAAACCCACTGGTTACCAAACATTTTGCATGAGGTACTGATATCTCTCCTCCACTCTTTAGGAACAGCTTTCACTAAGAATGTTCCCCTCCAGATGCCATACATAATGCAATGAATGAGTGGTATGTGTACATGAGGGTAGGGGTGGGAGTACAAAAAGTACAATTGAGATACCAAATCAGAAACGGTATTATTCTAGAGTCAACTTCCCAACCATAAATTTTTTAAAATCTCAAAATCCATCAAAATGCTTATATAACATTTCTCATCTTCAATATCAGGAGAGCACCAAAGAACAAGCCAATTACTTTCTAAAATATTTATGAAAAAGTAAATCATAGAATTCCATTCAGTTTTAAACTACGTATAATATTTATGAGTCCACAAATTGCAAATGAAAAAATAAGAAAAAGGTAATAAAAGTGATTTGTTTCCAACTGGGAAACATGCATTAGAAAATTCGAATCTGCTCTTGCAGTCTTATTCACCAGATTTTCTCCTGGGGGCCTGGACAGTTAGCATTAACACAGATTTTCAGATGAAGAATGCCTCCTAAGGTTTGCACTTTCACAACTGAGTAATTTTGAAGTTTTAGCTGGTATCAAAGGACCTAAATTTTAGCCAGACCCAGAACAAGATGCATAAAGTGACCTAGGAGTATCTCTGTCCCTTGTCCAGCTCCAGTCGCCATCATTTATAATGTTTCCATGACTCGAACATACGTCTTTTGGCTTGCACTATTTCTCCAACATGCAAACAGCAGTAGGAGAAAGGGAGCTGATAAATAAAACATCCAAGAATGTTATAATTTCCAAGTGTTGACAGAAAACTCATCTGAATGCTACAGCAGGCATGATTTTAAAGTAATAGTTAGTGTTTTAAAACACGAACTAGTGTTCTGTGTTATGTGATAGTAGTTGAACTTAACTGATCACTTAAAACTTTAGAAACATAAATTCATATACAAAAATATGTGTCTACCCCTAACGAAGGGAACAACAGGAATCGGTGCAAAATCCAGGGTAAAATTTAAGTGCTATATCTAGATAAGATGATACCTTCGTGAGTAATACAGAAAAATTCAGGTCAGTATGGGGCAACTGTATGATTCTAAAACAGCAAAGCTGATTCTCAGTTTTCTAAAATTGCTCTATCAATCTCATTTCTATCCATTTCAAACATCTTTTTTTTTTTCTTAAAGTCACTTGCAGACTAGAATGTTGGTATTTGATACGTTATAGAAATAAGCACAGATAAGGGCAATAATCCCCCAAAACACATGTTTTGGAATGCTGATAACAAATAATCAACTCTTTCAGATAAAAATCTGCTTCAAAGAAGATGTGAATGCATTTTGAGTTTTTCCAAAAACTGATTTCTAGCCACAATCTAAAAACCAATAGTAAAGAAGAAAAAGTCCCAAAGGAAAATGTTGAAAAGAGCATTACATCTTACTGCTTCCTCAAGATAATGTCATACTAAGTTGGCTCAGAAAAATGGGCGAAAATATACATTTTTTATATTTTACCCTTTTACAATCTATCCTTAAGCCTACAGTAGTAATTACCAACATGATCTGGAACAGTGACACCATTTTTAATTAATACGTGGATGTCTCCATATTATTATTATCAAGTATTAAAATGTTAGACTATAGGCTAAGCCAAGCCCACTGGTCTCCCCATCCCTATACAGAATGTTCTGGTAGGGATTGAGGAGTAAAACAGGACTTCTTTATGTATTTTAGAAGGTCTGACTATACTGAGGTGGTCAAATAGACAGTCACTAGAAAATTCCACTTCTCTCTAGGAGCACCACTGATTTCTAGTCTTTTTTCTACCCATCCACTCCCTTCCCCTCAAACTTCTTGAAGTGTTTCCAAATTCCTAGCTCTTCGGTTTGCATGGCCTTTGATTCAATGAGCCTAGACAGATGTTGCATCACTTTCTGGCCTGCCCTCTCTCTCAGTCATACAATTAGGATCAGCACTTTTTCCTGTTTTGTTTTTATTTTTTTTCCTGAGAAATAGTTTGCCCCTTTACATTATCAGCCTCTATAAGGAAACATACGTTTTGTACCCCAGTTTGTTATGACCACTCAGACCAAACCCTGACCCCAAAAGAAAAATGAAATTGTGTATTTAAGGTCAGAGACCAGTAGGCTAAGAGAAAAAACTCTGGAAGTTCAAAGCTTCATTTATGGGTATTCTAGCTTAGACATTTTAAGAAATCATCTAGATACTCTTGAAAAGTAAATACAAGGGGTGCCTGGCGGGCTCAGTAGGTAAAGCCCATGACTCTTGATCTCCTCGGGTTGTGAGTTTGAGCCCCACGTTGGGTGGAGAGATTGCTTAAAAGTAAAATCTTAAAAAAATAAACATGAAACCGTAAGAACCTTAACTACCTGGTTAAGGTGGCACCCTCCTAAATAGACTTAAAGCTTCCAATCTTGTTTTTAAGGAAATGCTTTAAAATTCCTTACCACATGAATAATAGAAATCCAACCAGCAATAAAAAGGTCCAAATTGTAGAGAAAAAGAAAAAAAGATTGCAATTCCACTAAAAAAGGAGCCCTACTTTCTGTGAAGAAAAGTGCAAGGTGGCCAGCCCTGACTCAGCACAGAGGGACAATAATAGCTTCAATCGAATTCTTCTGCTGCAGGATTATCCATTTCGTTAGGGATTTAGATTCCGAGAGAGCTGTGCATTTTTGCTCATTCTTATTCTCGCAGTAATAATATCCTTTCCTTGAGCTAGTCAATTTTATCTAAAGTTCTCTATAGCTAGGACTGCTAGAAGCTATAATACCCAGCAGAATCTTTTGTATGTTGCAAAGTAATGGCCAAGGAATATTATTCTTTATGTTGCAACCCCAGTGGTCTCCCCCTTTCTATCTCATTTTTATTTAAATTGTAGGAGGACAGAAAAAAATGTTATCTGTTATCCCTAGTCTGTGACCCATGTCAAACTGCTTTTATCTCAATGAAAACTGTTTCCACAACACATATTTTTAACATAAAATTTTACATAATGAAGCATGAATGACTATTCATGATAAAACTTAAAAAAAAAAAACCCACAGCCCACTGATGTTGTTGCACTAATTACTTGAGCATCCCCTGTGTAAAACCACAAAATTATGTCTGATATTTGCTTGAATAGATCATTTTTCTTGTGAAGGACCCACTAATAGAGTCAAATAGAGTCAGCAGGGTATGTGCATACAGGGAAAAATGAATTATGCCTGTCTTTATGATGATAATGGTGTGCTTTTCTTTTAAGAAATTAAAGCTCATTGAAACCGTCCCACAACCCTCTTGTGATGATGTTAGGAAATGTTTTCCTCTAGTGATCAAAATGTTTGAGAAAGCTCTTTGTAACCTATAAAGTAGTATTTGTATGTGAATTAGTATCGTCGTTGGCTTAGGCTTATTTACACCTGAGGTTAAAACGAGACACCTAGAGGTTGTTCTGGTTTGGTTCCCCCAAAATCAGGCCCTAAGACTAGGATTTGGGTGCAAAGAGTAAACTGGAGAGGTGATCCCAGGAAGCATAAGCAAGGGAATGGAGAGACCTTTATTAGGCGAAGGAGGAAGTCACCAAAAAGGATGAGCCATGAGTCATTCTAGCCAAGTGCAAATGAAGCTCAGGGGAACCAAGCAGTCTTGGAACCCTAGGTATTTAGCTACAGGCTTCTGGCCCTCATTGGTTAAGGGCTGTCCCAGGGGTAATAAGTCCCTGGCGCTTCCTAGATAGCTGTACATGGGGCTGAGCCAGTTCCAAAGGTGCTAGAGAAAGCCCTCAGGCAGAGATGTAGAGACACGGGTCTGCTGCCTGAGGTGAGGAGCCATCAGCATGTAGGAGACTGTCTTCTCCAGTAGCTGCAGGTGAACCCAGGGCGGGCTGAAAGCATATAGGGCAGGGCATTCGTGGTATGTGCTGAGAAGTCAGCCATCGTATGCAGGCTCAGAAACAAAGTCGAGAGCAGGCTTCTGGGATTTGATTTGTTATGTTGGTCCCAGGCCTATCATAAACACTTTGCATGAGTGAGGCATCCCAGGTGAAGTTACTCTGGGTTTCCCTTAATACTGTGCATTGGTACAATGATTTGCTATTTTTAGATGTTGAAGTTGAAGTGCTGTCTAGCCTCTGCTGTGTTTCATGAAATTTATTGATATAGTTTGGGAGGAAGCACGTTCTACTACAATTTGTTCTAACCCTGGGTTTTCATTAGACTCCTCCAAGGAGCTTTGATGGAAAATGCTGAGGCCTGGGCCCCACTCATTTAAAATAAGGATGTCTAGGAATGGAGCCCAAGTCGTGTGCGTGTGCGTGTGCATGTGCGTGTGTGTGTGTATGTGTGTGTTAACTCTCCAGATGATTTTTCTTACAGCCAAAACTGAAGTCACTGGGTAAGGAAGAAAACAGCTTTGGAAAAACTTTTAAATCAGATGGCGTTGGGTTAGATTTCTACCTCTTCTCCAAGCAGCTGCATTACTCTCCATGAATAATAACACACCTTCTCTGGGCTCATTTCCTCATTTGTAAAACAGGGAAACTCTATCTATCTCACAGACTTTTTGAGAATTAAATGGATTAAAAAAAAAAGTCTACTCTAATGCTAGTACATGGTTGGTGCTTAATAAATGTCAGTTCTCACCTTCCCAGTACCCTCTGACTTGGCTCTGAAAAGTGCTACTGTGTCTCCATAGTTGGAAAATGAAAATTAAGTTTTCATATGTAGGAGGAGAGGGTGGAAAGCTGTAAGAACAAATGGAGGAGGGCAGGCTAAGATAGTTACACTGTCAGAAGTTAGTGAAAGAGAATATAACAAGCGAACAAACAACTGGCTGAAAATGGAAACAAAACCGCTAAGGGGCTAAAACACAGTTATGCAAAGGCTTCTTTTGGAACAGAATGAGGATGGCCTGAGAGCCAGTCCCTGCCAGAGATAAATGGATACTGTGGGGTCAGGCCTCATGGAGCTTCTGTATGGACTTGAAGTCTCAAGTACAAATACCTTCAAAGGAACTGTATATGAATTGATTAGAAGCCTGTGCATTTCTCTTGGGCAGAGCTGTTGTTCATTCATCAATAATACCTGGTTCAGAATGGAAGTGCAGCCATTATCAAACTAAACAAAGCCCCAACAGAGACTGGGGTCGATGTGGCTGACTTTTCCATTGCCTCTCCCAACAAGTGGCAGCCTAATCCCTTCGCTTTTTGTTTCAAGAATGCTGAGTTTGTGCAATTAGAGAAGAGTCTAATGTCAGGAGAGACAAAATGTGCACCCATTTTGCTTCTGGTCTTTTTTTTTTTTTTAAAGATTTTATTTATTCATGAGACACACACACACACACACACACAGAGAAAGAGACAGAGGCAGAGACACAGGCAGAGGGAGAAGCAGGCTCCATGAAGGGAGCCCGACGTGGGACTCGATCCCAGGACTTCAGGATCACGCCCTGGGCCGAAGGCAGGTGCTAAACCGCTGAGCCACCCAGGGATCCCCTGCTTCCGGTCTTAAAATGGTTACCGTATTATGTAGGAAGGCAGAGCGAAGAGTCACAATTAAATGGAGCCTAGGGCCTTTACTACTGGAGCTTATCAGTTATGTGAGCCAATTCTGTTTGAGTTACATTTTCTGTACTTTGTAAGTCAGAGTTTCCAAGTGGATGCGGTTATTGTTGAGAAAGGCACATTTATGTACACAGCTCCCCACTCAGGCACAGAAGAATGGGCCTTGGACCTGGAACACTTCCTTACCAAGGGATAAAGAGCCCACACAGCCTGTGCCAGTCTTACTACCTTGTGTGGGAGTAGCTTTCCCTGTTTCATGCTCAATGAATGTTCCTTCACTCTGCTTAAACCTGTATGTCAGCGGCCCACAGGCACACACCTAGCTTTCAGTATTTCAGACTCTATGGGGAATGGACAGAGTTCTGCTGCGACACAAGAGGGCTGTGCATAGGCCAATTTCCCTGCATTGGCTGCCCAGGGAACCTGCTGGCCGTAGGGGACCGACCTCAACTGTTGAAACTGGTCTTGCTCTGTCTTTTCGCCGTGTAAGTCAAACATCATTCCATTTAATGCTTGACCTTGTTGTGTTTTCCTTGGCAACTCCATTACCATTGTGTAATGGGCAGAAGTGTTTAGAGTCCTCTGGAAGCTGGTATGAAGTGTTCTGTTCCCCTTGGATTGATAGCCGGTGCACGGTGTTCTGCTCAACAATGATATATAGTCATATTTTGTACAAAAGTATAGTGAGTGCGTTATCTTTAGATAAGCAGAATGGTGACTAAATTTCTTAGCATCAGTAGTCATATTAGTTGGAACTTTTCAAAACAAATGATAAAGCAAACAAAAAGGATTTTAGATAAAAAGGAATTAGAAGGAACTTGGGATAATTCATTGCACCGTTTTTCTCAGTGGGACAGTGATGTGGTTGGTGGAAAGATGCCCATAGACAGAGTTAAAGGAATGTGTTTTCTCTGATGTGAAAAGCCACAGAAACTTAGTTTCATGCAACTTAGCTTCATCTTCTGTAGGAGACTATGCAGCTGGCATCCTTGATTCGTCCAAGATCCCTTTAAGGCCAGTGGGCACTGAGTGACAATTTTGTTGGGTGGGAGAAACTCTCGCCTGCCTCTCTTGAGGTCTTTTTACTCTTAGTAAATCATACTGGAGAGCCTGGCTACCTGCCTGCCTACTTGCCAGATATAAGAAGTGGGCACAGAACAACCTTGCACACTCCTCATTTGCCATGAGATTGGTGATGGTAAAGGTTAATTTATCACAAGTTTCTGGTTCTGAACCTTTAGGCCCGCTTCCATACTTCTAGAATAGAGATCAGACCCAACAAACCAGTCTTGGGGAAGCAAGAACCTGGGTGGCCCTGGGAACCTCACAGTTAAGATGGGGATGCCCCCTCTCCTCAGGACTACCTCCTTCCCTGCCTCTGCTTTCTATGCAGGTTTCAATCAGGGTGTTGAAACCCTGCCTAATGACAGCTTAAGGGCTCACATCCTTCCAGCACAGATACCTGAAAAGAAAGAGTTCCCTTCCCTTAGGGCTGTTTTGAAAATATCCAAAGCAGGCTTGGGTCATGTACCCTCTCCTATGAATCAGGTTGCCTTAGCTCAGGCAGCTATAACAGGATATCATAAGCTTGGTGGCTAAAGCAACAAACCTTTATTTCTCACAGTTCTCGAGGCTAAAAAGTAGGAACTTCATGGGCCAGCATAGTTGGATCCTGGTGAGACCCCTCTTCCTGGTTTCTAGATGGCCACCTTCTTGCTGTGTCTTCCCATTGGCAGAGTGCAGGGAGAGGAAGCAAGCTTGGTCATGTCTCTTAGGAGGGCACTAATCCCACTCATGCAGCTCCTCCCTGCCTTAAGTACTTCCCAAAAATCCCACCTCATATGTTAGGGGCTGAGATTTCAACACAGAAATTTTGCGGGGGCACAAAATTCAGTCTATAACATGGGTTGCAGGGGAGATGAGGGGAGCTGTGAGGAGGGTATTATGATTAGCAGCACCAATAAAACCACACAGTTGGAGCAAGGAAGACAGTCCCCCAGAAGAAGGAATGGGTTGTTGTCGGAAGACAGGGTAGTGGCCACATAAAATAAATAGATCTCACCACCACAGCAAATAATAAACCTTCAAAATCCAAGTAACCTTCACTGCTAATGCCACTGACCCTGCTCAGGAAGAGATAACATCCCTGAGAGCCTCATTTCTTGAAGAATGGTGCCTGACAGAGTTTGTCTTTCTAATCTTGTTCAGTCATGACAAATATTGCTGTGCTCCTGTCCCTTCAAGGAAACACTTAGGAACAGAGAGTGACCGTATAGTTCCATTTCTGTAAGTGTCTAGAATAGAATAGGCAAAATCCTGGAGACAGAAGGTAGCTTCGCAGTTGCCAGGGGCCGGGGGGAAGTGGAGGTGATAGCTAAAGTATATGGAGGTGATGGTTGCACAACTTTGTCGATGTGCTGAAAACCATTGGATGGTACACTTTAAGTGGATGACTTGTATGGTATGTGAATTGTATCTCAATACTGCTATTTAAAACAACAACAACAGGGATCCCAGGGTGGCGCAGCAGTTTGGCGCCTGCCTTTGGCCCAGGGCGCGATCCTGGAGACCCAGGATCGAATCCCACATCGGGCTCCCGGTGCATGGAGCCTGCTTTTCCCTCTGCCTATGTCTCTGCGCCTCTCTCTCTCTCTCTCTCTCTCTCTCTCTCTCTCTCTCTCTCTCTCTCTCTGTAACTATCATAAATAAAACAACAACAACAACAACAGAAGGCTGAATGGTTTCCTTGGAAAGAAGTTTAGAAATTGACACAATGAAGAAGAGCAGACGGACATCCCTTCAGCAAACTAGACCTACAATGGAAGACAGTGGGTGGAGGCGAGGTCATTATTGACCTTAGAGCCAGTCCAAGTGTGGGCTCCTGGGAACTCAGTAGAAATGTAAATTCTTGGGTCCTACCTCAAACTATCAAGTCAGAATCCCTGGGGGTCACTAAAGTTGAGGAAGCATTAATTTAATTCCTTGTTGCTTTTAATAAACAGGAAGGCCTTTCCCTAACAGTGTGCAAAGTGCTGACACAACAGTGCTTCCCAAACTGCAGGTCAAACAAGATGTAAAAGCAGCAATAACACGCTTTAAAAAAAAGAAATGTCACTCGAGGGTGCCTGGCTGGTTCAGTTGGAAGAGCGTGAGACCCTTAATGTTCGGGTCCTGAGTGCAAGCCCCATGTTGGGTGTAGCGATTACTTAAGTAAATAAATAAATAAAAACTTTAAAAAAGAAAGTTAGTTGGACAAAAGAACCTTAATTCTGTACTTTGCAGATAACGATACCAACATAACAGGGCTTATTAACAACCAATGGTTACTTGCAGTGAAGATTGTTTCTTTGCTGGAAGCTGCTGAAGCAGTTAAGCAGACCGATGTGCCTTGAAGCTGCAAGTATTTTCTCCATGACCTGCTGGAAAGATACCTCTATCATTTTTCTCCACTGCAGATGCTGAAATTGGTGTGAATGCAAGGAAAGCTGAGATGCAGGTGGAAATTCAGAGATAATTTTGTCATCTTGAAAGCCAATTACTTGCTCCAGTGCCACATTTCCAGATCCAAGGTTTGAGGACAAATTTATCTCCTGTAATCATGTGAAGCAATGTAAGTGCTGCACACATATTGGAAATAAAAAACCAGAGCAAGAAAAACAATCCTAAGGTTGCTCCTGAAAATATTCAGAAATTATCTTCTTTAAACCATGCACAAAAGCTTGGTTGGTGATCCTTCTTCAGTGAAATGGCACTGTCCCCATCCACCTAACCTTTAACTCTAGGAGGTAAATTTTGACCTTAGTCAGTTACCATTAGGAAGGAAACTTGGATCGGTGGCCGCATCCCCAGAAGCAGAAGTCCTTGCTGGCAGTGCTGACCAAAAACACCATGTGCCTGCTCTGATTTCACTTGAAAGTAGGGGATCCCTGGGTGGCTCAGCGGTTTGGTGCCTGCCTTCAGTCCAGGGCCTGATCCTGGGGTCCTGGGATCGAGTCCCACATCAGGCTCCCTGCATGGAGCCTGCTTCTCCCTCTGCCTGTGTCTCTGCCTGTCTCTCTCTCTCTCTCTGTGTCTCTCATGAATAAATACATACAATCTTTAAAAAAAAAAAAAGAAAGAAAGTAAATGTCTATTTGGTACAAAATTGCCAGCCTGTGGTACAATGGTTGAAAGATTAGTCCAGCAGCTGTCTGAGCCTGGATGTTTCTGTAGCTACAGTAAAATGTCACACTTTAAATAATGACTACTATAACTTTTATTTATTATTTTTATAAAGATTTTATTTATTTATTCACGAGAGACACAGAGAGAGAGGCAGAGACACAGGCAGAGGGAGAAGCAGGCTCCATGCTGGGAGTCCCATGCGGGACTCGATCCTGGGTTTCCAGGATCACGCCCTGGGCTGAAGGCAGGCACTAAACCTCTAAGCCAACCAGGCTGCCCAGACTACTATAACTTTTAACAATAAAATTGTAATATTTTGGGGGACACCTGGGTGGCTCAGTGGTTGAGTGTCTGCCTTTGGCTCAGGGCGTGATCCCAGGGTCCTGAGATCGAGTCCCACAGCAGGCTCCCGATGGAGAGCCTGCCTGTGGGGAGCCTGCTTCTCCAACTCTGCCTATGTCTCTGCCTCTCTCTCTGATCTCTAATGAATAAATAAACAAAATCTTTTAAAAAATAAATAAAATTGTAATATTTTGGAATAAAATTTTGTATATAGAAGTTCATTCTAGAATAAAATACAGTTGACCCTTGAACAAAATGAAAGTTAGGGTCCCAGCCCCACTTGCAGTTGAAGATCCACATGTCACATTTTTTTTAAAGATTTTATTTATTTATTTGACAGAAGGAGAGGGAGAAAGCACAAGCAGGGGGAGCAGCAGGCAGAGGGAGAGGGAGAAGCAGACTCCCCACTGAGCAGGAGGGCTCGATCCAGGACTCTGTGATCATGACCTGAGCTAAAGGCAGACACTTAACTGACTGAGCCACCCAGACACCCCTAAAATCTATACATAACTTTTGACTCCCCTGAAACGTTACCAACAGCCTACTTTTGATCTGAAGCCTAACCAATAACATAAAGTCAATTAAGATATATTTTGTTTGTTATATGTATTATGTGCTATCATGTTATAGTACCTAACTTTTTCTTTCCCTCCCTTCCTTCCTTTTGTTCTTCCTTTTTTTTTCTTTTTCATTTCTTTTTTTCTTTTTTTTTTCTTTTTTGGTATTTCTAGGCTATGCATTTTGTCTGCAGGTTTTTTTTTTAAATCTCCAAAAACTTTTCAATGTCTTTACAGAACCAAATCTGCATGTAAGTGGACTAATGCAGTTCAAAGCTGTGTTGTTCAAGGGTCAACTGTATTTGTTTCTGGTCTTGGCTCAAGCCACTGGGCACTTGGCCAAAACGTGTATTTTGTGCGCCTCTGGATTATATTGGACAAAACTTAAAATTAACATTGGGTATCTAGATTTGGAAAACAATTTCTTGGCCTCCTCTGCAACTCCACATGAACTTGTGTCCTTGCTCACTTCTCTCTCACTTCTTTCCTTTCTCTGTTTTGTCCCTTTTTGGAGCCAAACACACATTCCTTCCATTTTCTTAAGGGAGCAATCTGGCCTTCTCACCTGTACCTCCAAATTCAGTGAGGGCTTTTCTTCACATAGTTAAGGCCTTTTCTTCACATAGCTAAGGCCTTATAGTAAGTACTGAAACCTAGAGCAACTCCTTCCCCAGACTCTTACAGATACAAATGTGTATATTAGCAGATATATGTAATGTAGTATAGTTTATATATAATTTACATAACATATATGCAAACAATAGTTGATACTATTATTATTATTTTTAAAGCATATATATTTTTTAAGATTTTATTTATTCATGAGAGACACAGAGAGAAGGAGAGGCAGAGACACAGGCAGAGGAAGAAGCAGGCTCCATGCAAGGAACCCGATGTGGGACTTGATCCCGGGTCTCCAGGCTCAAGCCCTGGGCTGAGGGCAGGTGCTAAACTGCTGAGCCACCCAGGGATCCCCTGATACTAAGTATTAAACTAAAAAAAAATGTCCAATGAATGGAAGTAAGGGGCACATGGGAATTCTTTATATCAGCTTCACAATTTTTCTGCAAATCAAAATTTACTCCAAAATAAGAAAAAAAAAATTTAGTGGATGGAAGAATATGTCAGAAAATAAAACAGTCCTGCCAGCAAGATCCCTTCGTACTAATGTAGAGGAGAGAGAAAACACGTGATGCAAGTAGTCCATGCAAGAGACTGTGAAATTAGGACAAAATCTCACAATCTTTATAGAGCAAAGCAGAAGGAAAAACAATGACTTCTCCTATCTCCTGAGGAGACATAGGACTTAGCTCTCTGAAGGCCTCCTGTGCCTCTCTCAAGAGGCCCGTTAGCTAACTTCAGAGGTACATACATTTACATATCTAGGGGCTATTTGGCCCTCAATCTTACAGATAACTTCATTGTCAGAATGGGAGCCTGGAGAGATTTATCTCCATCCCAGAGGTTAGAGTAAGGACTCTGATTCATGATGTCTTCGGAGAAAAGGGTTGGGAATAGGGGGAGAATGGTCTCTTTGCTGCCTGTAAACAGAGAAATAATTTTTATTTACTCTCACAATACCTAGTGTGGAAGATGCACATCAAAGAGAACTAATAGGGGGGCCTGGGTAACTCAGTCGGTTAAGCGACTGCCTTTGTCTCAGGTCATGTTCCCAGGGTTCTGGGCTCTCTGCTCAGTGGGGAACCTGCTTCTCCTTCTCTTCTGCTGCTCCCCTGCCTTGTGCTCTCTGGTGCCCTCTTTCTCTGTCTAATAAATAAAATCTTAAAAAAACAAAAACAAAGCAAGCAACTCTAAACATATTTTTTAGGGATACATATAGATGTTGTAAAACTATTTTTTTTTAGATGTTGTAAAACTATTAAGAAAAGCAAAGGAGGAAAACAACAAAATTCAAGATACTGGTTACCGCTGGGGGCAAAAGGAGTGCGGTAAGGACCTTGAAACATTAGTAGCATTATTTCTTAGATTGGTATGTTGCATAGACATTTATTATTCTGTATACCTTATATAGGTAATACAATCTTTTAAAATATGAAGTAACTCATGGTGGATAGTTTTGTTTTAATGGCAGGTAGAGATAGTACAAGCTAAGGGAGAGACTAGTGCTGGCAGGATTTCCAGAGCAGAACCCTTCAGGAGGAGCTGAGACTTCAGGAGGGCCTTTGGAGGGAGGAATCACATACTTTTTCAAACCTGGAATGAATTTAAGAGTTTATTTGCCCTGCCCCCTCCTTTTGCAGATGAAGAAATTGAGATATGCCTTTCTTAAAATTTTTTTTATTTTTTAAAGATTTTTTATTTTTTTAAAAGTAATGTCTACACCCAACGTGGGGCTCAAACTCACAACCCTGAGATCAAGAATCACATACACCACCAACTGAGCCAGCCAGGTGCCCTGGAAGTACCTTTTTAAAAAAGGCTTTAAAAAAAACCACTTAATATATTCTCCACATTGTCAGACCAATTGCAAGGTGGAAAATTGGAGTGAAAAGCTCTTTTGAGAAGAGCCTTTTAGGTGTTGCACATTGTAGCTCTACATATGTCAGGTAGTGATTCTCTTCTCTTTTTCTTGGTCTTTGTACACTTCTCTGCTCAGTATATGCTCCTAGTCCTATTCAGGGGGCCTTGAGTGGGTCATTCAGCTATTAGTGGTTCAGCATGACAGGCAGCTACGAGTGGACAGGCAGCCTCAGTCTTCTCATCTTCCCCTCCTGCCCCAGGCAGGTACTGCCTGGAACCTATTAGATTCTATCTGGGGTAGTGATAGTACCAGATGAGCATCCTGTTCTGTCCACAGTGCTCTTATACTCCTGGGTCATTAACCCAATACCCCCAGAGAGTACCAAGTGTTAGAAACATCGTGTATCATTCACTTCATCTTTAATGAGCTACCTCACTTCATCGTACTACTCGCATAACTACTCAGGAACAGAATTATAATCTCCCCTCCCACACTGGAGGTTGGACATTGTCAGGTTCCAGCTCAGAGCTGCCTGGCTCCAACATATGTGCTGCTTTTATTTACTATAACCTACTAACTGTGGTATCTTTGTCATTCTAAGTATTTAATCCTGTTTTAATCCTGTCTTTCCCCTGTCGTGAATTAGTAATTTATCTATTTGCTTACAGTCACTTATTTATATTAGAACTTCAGGGATCCCTGGGTGGCGCAGCAGTTTGGTGTCTGCCTTTGGCCCAGGGCGCGATCCTGGAGACCCGGTATCGAATCCCACGTCGGGCTCCCGGTGCATGGAGCCTGCTTCTCCCTCTGCCTGTGTCTCTGCCTCTCTCTCTCTCTCTCTGTGACTATCATAAATAAAAAAAAAATTTAGAACTTCAACTGGAAATAAGGTTGCCAGATTAAATGTTATGCAATATTTGGGACATGTTTTACTGAAAAGTGATTTCAAGTTTATCTGAAATTCAAATTTAACTGGGCATCCTCTATTTTTAATTTGCTAAATCTGGCAACCTTAACCCAAAACCTTTGAGGAGGTACTTTATTATTTCTAGGGAGGCTTTCCTCCTCATGAGAGGAGGAGAAACACATGAGGTAGGTTGGCCATTGAGTAAAGACCTTGAAGGAGTCTTCTCAAGTCTTAATTGGGGGTGATCATGTCCCCCACCCCCAACATTTGGTAATGTGTGGAGACATTTTTGATTGTGATAACTGGAGCGGGGCTTGGTACTGGCCTCTAGTAGGTAGAGTTCAGGGATGCTGTTAAACGTTCTACAGTGCACAGGACCACCCTCCCCCGCCATCAACAAAGAATTATCTTGTCCAAAATGCTAGTAGTACCAAGGCTGAGAAATCTTGCAGTAAAGAATTACTCATCTAAGGTAGTATAAATCCAGAAATATCATACATATATTTACAGGTTTTTTTTTTAATCCCTTTCAGGCTACCAATATATTTCCAAATAGAGCTTGACCTTCTTTCATTTCCTGGAAAAATAATGCCAAAGCCATTTCTTTATCCAAACTAGTTAATTTATAATTATAGATCCTGCTGGCAGCAGAAGTAGACTCAGATTCTTATGTATTTTAGCATATATTAGAATAGACACTTAATATTAGATTTGTACTCAATTACGTTTATTGAATAATGTTCTTGACTTGTCCTAGGAGCAGGGTTAGAAATGAGGTGGTCTTGAGAAACAGCCTCAATATATTAGGTTGAAATACATGATGGTCTAAACTGGTTGAACGTTTTCAAGTTCACGTGGTTCGACCTGATGTGTGGTGTGTGGTAAGACTGCTCAAGATGGAAATGCACTCTGATCCAACCAAGGCCTCGAGTCCATTAGAGCTTTTTTTTTTTCTTTTAAATATTTTATTTATTTACTTGAGACAATGAGAGAGAAAGAGAGCGAGCAAGCACAAGTGGGGGGGGGGACAGAGGGAGAGGGAGAAGCAGACACCCTGCTAAGCAGGGAGCCTGACTGCTGGGCTCCATCCCAGGACTCTAGGATCATGACCTAAGCCAAAGATAGAAGCCCAAACAACTGAGCCACCCAGGTGCCCCTTTGCTTTAATTACTAATGGCACTTGGGAAACTTGTCTTTCAGCTATTCATTGTGCCAGCCCTCTTCTCCTTTATCTGCTTCCATGCATTTCACTGGCGTGGGCCATATAAAACTTACACCCCCAGGTGCACAAAATATGCTCAAGGGTTCAATGGCAAATAAATCAACCAGGAAAGAGAATTCAAACTTTAATTTGTAGTCTTCAAAATTTGGATCCAGATTTAGCTCAGGGCCCTGAAGTGAAGAAGGAACAGCATGTTTTAAGTCTTTTTCTTGTCAAGGGCCCCTAGAGATAAGGGGCATAAGAGAAATGCCAGCTGCTCATTGTTCAACATCCTCGAACATAAATATTAGCTGTATTTTGGTGTAATAGTTTAGAAAAAAAAGTCTTTGTTTAAAAAAAAAAAAGACTAAGGACAACATATACTAAAATGATTTGAATTTCACAGATGATACCCTACTAATATTTTTAGTTTAGCACCATCTGTTTATCTGAAATTAAATTTCTGGCAAATGGTCACGCCAGGAGATGCTGTTTTTATTTTTGTGTGCAGCTGAAACACAGAATAATAAAAATCTGCTTGAGTTGAAGAAATATGTTCATAAAATGTTTCTTTTTTAATCTGAGTTGGCTGAGAAAATGACTTTTTAATCTAGTGGCAGCTGCTTTCATTTGGCTGGTTTTCAGTCTAAATAGTTTATGTTGGAGACAGATCATTTGTTTTATATTTGGATGCAGGATACCAAACAGTGCCTTTTGAGCTATGAGGAGGACCTGGATATGCAAACATCTTATTCTCCCCATTAGCCTACCTTTCTGATTATTTCTTGTTTCTTTGACTGACCCAAGTGGCATGCAGTAGGTCTGTAAATTAAAAGCACAAGTGGCAAATTGCATACCACCCGGTTGCCGTGTTATTTTTATTCGACTCTAAGAAAGTCACATCCTACACATTAATTGGCATTTGTTTACAGCAGAGGGAAATGATGGCTTTTGAAAATATGACTCAGTGGAAACCCTTCTCGTCACACTGGCTTGCAAATAGAATCCCTGCAATCTCTTTGGGTACTGTGGGTGATTCCACTGGGAGCCCGATTCTTCCCAACAGAGTGTTAATTAAAGAGAGCCACCTCTTGGCACCTCTCTTGCTCCAGCTACACTTCAGAATCCTCCAGTGGCCTCTTTAATCAACAACATGTGTTCGATGTCTACTTTTAGCGTGAGGTGCTGCAGCTACCACCCTGATTTCAAAGGCAGTAGCAAGGACAAGGAGGTTTTACTGCATTCTTTCCAAGTCAGGGCACCCAAACGTATGTTAGAGATGCCATTAATATCTGCCTTGGGTTTGTAATAACCGACACTTACTGAGAACAGCATGAAGTTCATGGAAGAGACGGATCTGGCCTTTGTGTTCCAGCACTTTGTGCACCACGTTTCATTATGTTTATCTAATAAACCCGCTTGTCCTACTGGGCAGTGTTGTTAATTTTTTGTACCAGTTCTCTTAGTATTGAAAAAAAAAAACCACAAAACAAAACAGTGTGCTATTTTGAAATGTAAAGGCTGGTGTTCACGAATAAACACATTACTCAGAAAAGTGAAGTGCATTTTAAAGAAAATTGATGTATGGGTCAGCTTGGGCTGCCCTAACAGAACACCACAGAGTGGGGGGCTTAAACAACAGAAATTTATTTCTCACAGTGCTGGAGACTGGGAGGAAGTCCAAGATCAAGGTGCTGGATCCTAGTGAGTACTCTCTTTCCTGGTTTACAGATGGTAGCCTTCTTGCTGTGTCCTCACAGGGTAAATTATGGGGTGGGGGGTGGGGGGGCAGAGTTATCTTCCTTTCCTTCTAAGGCCTCAGTCCTATTAGATTAGAGCTCCACCCTCATAACGTCATTTAACCTTAATCACCTCTGAAAATTCCTGTCTACAAATAGTCATTTTAGGGGCTAAGGGTTCAACATATGAATTTTGGGGAGAAACAGTCCAGTACATAGCACTTGAACTGGACTGAAAAAAGACACTTTAATAATAGGACTCTCAAATCACCATGAAAAAAGCAGCTTACAAAAATTTGGTATTGTTACCTTTTAATTTTATGTTTCAAAAAAAATAAGTTTTCAGAGTTTTATTTAAAATCCTGGGGCACCTGAGTGGCTCAATGGTTAAGCATCTGCCTTCGGCTCAGGTCGTGATCCCGGGGTCCCAGGATTGAGTCCCACATCAGGCTCCTTGCAGGACACCTGCCTCTCTCTCTCTGTGTCTCATGAATAAATAAATAAAATATATATTTTTTAAAAATCCAAAAAAAAAATCCAAAAAGGTGCCAAGTAATCTGTGGAGTATTAAAAGTCAGGATAGGGGACGCCTGAGTATCTCAGCGGTAGAGCATCTGCCTTTGGCTCAGGTTGTGATCCTGGAGTCCGGGATTGAATCCCGCATCGGGCTCCCTGTGGAGAGCCTGCTTCTCCCTCTGCCTATGTCTCTGCCTGTCTCTGTGTTTCATGAATAAATAAATAAAATCTTAAAAAAAAAGTCAGGATAGTCATGCCAGGGGCCAGGGAGGGTCGAGTGACTGAAAGGGGGCACAAAAGGGGCTTCTGGGATCCTGCCGTTCTCCATTTCCTCTCTGCGTGCTGATTCAAAGGATGGGATCAGTTTGTATTTATTTGCTGAGCTGTTCATACATAATTTGTGCACCTTACTGTATGTGTGTCATAGGTCAATCAAAAGCTCAAACATGAAAGAAACATGGGAGTAATGTGTTGAATACCAGAGATAAACTACACCATGTCCCATTGTGTCCCCAGCTAGACCACGGAACAGGCTGCTCCTCCTTTGTCTTCTCTACTTCAGAAAGGCACGAGAGGTTAAAATCTACCGAGTTGGCGCATACAAAGAAGACTAGGCTGGGGTAAGGTGGGGCATAATATCATCTTCCCATGGGCACAAGCGGAACACTGCAGACACAGGGAAAATTTCTGGCTGACTTTGCTTGAGGCTGTTTTTCTCAGCCCCGTAGCTCAGCAGCTGGAGGCCAAAAAGCCAGGTTTCCAGGGACAGGAGGAAAGCTTTCTGCGTAAGAGGCAACGTGGACTGCAGATGAGGGGTATAGCCAGGGTCCTCTCGAGGGTGGTGGCAGTTTTAAATGGGTTGTCAGCAAACACCACCATGTCGTTCCAGAAGGTTCCAGCTGCTCTAGGAAGGGGCTTTGAATCTGCACAAGTGCCAAAGCTGGTTCTACATAAATGTGCGGAGCTGAAGGGTCAAGTGATACATTTGCGAGCCTGGATGTCAGTGTCCCTAGTGACTTCACACTCACACACCCAAGGTGGAACTTGTCTTCTTAAAACCAGTTGCAGTGAAACAGCTTGCTCCAGGTAATCTTTTTGACCAGCCAGTGGCTGCCTTGTTAGAGACCTTCTAGGTTTTTGCAAATAGCTCACGCCCCCAATTCCGGAACACCGGGACGTGCTCCATTGTTCCCAGCTTTCACATTCGGTATTTTATTGTTTCACACTGTGCTTTAACTTCCTACAGAACACGAACAGCAGTAGCTAGTTGAATGTTTTCAAAACCATTTACGTTTGTGGAGCTCACCGTGCCACGCAGGCTAATGGAAATTTTCATTGTTCCAGGAGCGCTGGCTCCGTCAACAATCCTCTTGGTGTTCCTGTATTGTCTTTCATGTGTAAGACAAGTGCACTTACCTCTTCTTACTTTTTCTAATTGTTTAGATGGGATTTAAAAATAACTGCATAAAATGCTTTTACAATAAATTTGGGAGCTCTTAGTTGTTATTTCCCCGTGGAAAGAAATGATTTTTAAGTTGTTGAGGGATGGCTTCTCCGCTTTTCGGTTTAAGATCAAGCGAAGTTGTTGAGGTCGAAAAGCTCTGATTCGGTGTTTGTGGGTTGTGTGGGGGAGTACTGGCAACAGGCCCATCTCTTGGTGCTTTCCTAAGTTAAGAGCCTCTAGCTATTCCTGATCACAGTAGTCCCTTGCTGTGGGTAAGTTTCCAGACGTTTAGGGCTGTAGCTCTCATTTCTGCACCACTACCCAGCCCTGGACACTCGAAATGTCCTTGGACCACCAGCAGTGGACTACCCAGGAGCTCCTTAAAAGTGTGGAGCCTCGGGCCCCACCTTCGCTACAGTCTATAATAGCATAATTTGCATTTTAACAAGATCTTCTGAGTGATTCCTACACACATGCAAATGAATCAGCACGTAGGCAAGGGCAGGAATTGAGAGATCCCTCTTCTCAAAACATCTCCCACTGGGCTGGGCCTGCTATTATTTGGGATGAATTTCTCTAGTTCGTACCGCTTGATTATGAAATATGCCTGGCCTCCGTAACTCAGTAAGTCATTTTCAGTTCAAAGCCTTCATGTGAATTCAGCCACTCGGGCCTTTCCAACTCGCCAGATGGCAGAGAGCAGGTTGACTGAGGAGCGAAGGTGGGAGGAAGGAAGTGGAGTAGAAAATGCAGCGCCTTCGGGGGAAGAAAAGTAGGCAGCCGCGGCGGCCGCGGCACCGCAGAGTAGTGCTGCAGGGGGCTGCACAGGAAGGAGCCAAATAGCCGCGACAGCGGTCACAGGAACGGTTGATCGCTGTGGCCACAGGGACTCCTCGGCCCGCTGGACAATAAGAGCCACCTCGGGGAGGAGGGGGGGCTGCTTAACAAAATCGATTCCCCAGAGGCAGGGAATTGCGGAACGTTCACCCAGGTTTATGGTTTATTCACCCCGAGCTTATGACATCTGAATCTCTAGGGGAGAAATATCTGTATTTTTAGCAAGTGCCTCAGGTATTCACATCCACAGGCACGACTGAGTGATTGGTGAGCCTGGGTCCTGTGCCTGGTCCTCTAGGAATCTTATTTCCAGCGCCTACCATAGGCCGAAAAACTCAATGACCTTTAGCCATCTGCTGTTTGTGAGGGGGAGGCCAGAGCCTGCCCAGGGTCCCCTAGGCAGTAGGCAGACCCCAGGTCTGGCTGACTCCAGAGCCTTTGTTCTCTTTACTCTGTCAAACCTTACCTTCGTAGGGGAGAAGAGCTCTCCCCTTCTTCCCTTCTAGGTTCTTTGGCTGGTCTAATAATTCAGTTGACATGAGACAGATTAACAAGAGAAAACCAAATTTAATTATGTATGTATGGAAGCTCCAGATGTGAGACTCAAGTTGAGCTAACCAACAGGATAGGGGCCTGAGGCATTTCGGGGTTGCATATTCTGCTCCCCTTCACCTTCCATAAAGCCGTTGTGACCCAAAGCTTAATCTACCCAGGATGTGCTCTGGTTACCCCAACCCCATCTTTTGGGGGTGGCAGTTTCTGCAGAAGTTCCTTCATTTGCCTCCGAAATTGTGACACGGACATCCAGATTTGGGTGGAGTTGTGCAAGGAAACCACACGGGAGGATGTCCCCTCCCTCCCTCCCTCCTGCTGCGGTCAGTAACCAACACAACTAATAACCCCACAGCTACGATGCTGGTCCCAAAGGGATGAAAAGCAGGACTCTTTTGGGGAATTGAGAATTTCTGGTCGCCTTGATATTAAAAAGGTTTTCCAAAGTGATAGAGGCAAGCACATATTGTTCTTGCCCTCTGAAACCTTATTTTGTTTCAAGAAATCCCTAGAAAGAAAACACACTAATTTAATACAGCAATGTTGAATAGCAATAGTAGCAAGAACAGGGCACCATCTGGTACGTTTGAATAATTGTCAAGGTTGGCTTTTCTTTAAATGCCGCATATTGCTCAGTCCACCCATATTCAGTTACTAGAGCTAGAAGTCATCTGGTGGTGGTGTATCGGCATTACAAGAGTGTACCTGCATATTGAATTCCTCAACTTGGACTCAGTTTGGAAATTCAGATGCAACATTTGACCTTCATCTATATTTAATCTCCTGTTGTTGGTTGCAGCCTCCTTTATGGATTTGTTTCAAAAACTTTGGATCCTGATTCTGTCATTTAGGGCAGTGGTTTCCCATGCAGGGGACATAAACCCCCAAATAATCCATTGGGACGTGGAAAACAAATATTGCCTTTTTCATTAAAATTTGTATTTTATATGTATTTCGCAAGGTATAAGACATTGTACGATAGTAGTAAAATATGTATAAAATTTGGAAATAAATACATATAAATATACTGGGGTTGAGGTACATGCTTAAAAATTCCCACCTCTTGGGATGCTGGCTCATGAACTTTATTGACTTTTCATGCAGTGTATTGACTCCTCCTCCCAGCAGCCTGTTATCTGCTCATTTTGTAAGAGTGCCTTTATCCTTGTGAACTCAATTCCAGTTTGCCCTATGTAGGATCATGTGTTAAGTGTTCCGGGTACCTTCAAGGATAAGGCATATTTATTGCTCTTAGGAAGTTTGCTCTCTGGGCTGAAGATGTTGATAATGGTAATTACTTTGGAGAATTGAAGAATGATGATGACGAGGATGATGATGATGATGATGGCCAAGACAGAGACAAGGAGAAGAAAGCCCCATTTATGGCTTGCTTTAAAGCACAACTGAAATCAACCACTTCTCCTCCATGCTATCTGGGAATGCGACATCTTTCGCTAGCGCGGATACTCTTCACTGTTTGTTCATCTTGCTTCCAATGTAGCTTAAAAATACTTTTTAGTCATCGTCAGCATGTACTATAATTCTCAGCTTCCTAGGATGTAGAGCCTTGGGAACAGGAGGTTTGTTGAGGCCTCTGCCACTCTTCTGTATTTTGGCCCTGGGTGCTCCACAAGCTGTGAAAGCTGTGAGTCATGACTCCCATATGGTGGGATTCCCTCCCCTCCCCTCCATCCACATGCCTGCCCAGCCATCTGCTGCCGCTCTCAAGGTTATGGAGCAAGAGATGACACAAGGAAGGAAAAGGAAAACACCAGGAAAATGAACACTGTCTTATAATAAATAAGACTGAAAAAAGATGTATTTTCTTGTTACCAAAGCAATTTGTATTCATTACAGGAAGATCAGAAAATGAAGCTCAAAAACAAAACAAACATAACACAACACAACCCAGTTTCCCTCACAGCATCATTAATCATTCCGACCATCTCTGTGCAGGTTTCTCCAAACCTGCATCCTGTCTGGGTAGCTAGCTATCAAAGAAAATGGGATTGTTTTGTAACTGTTTTCTTTTTTTAATTTTATTTTTAAGTAATCTCTACACCCAACACGGAACTTGAACTCACAACGAACGCCAAGATCAAGAGCCACACAACTCCACCAACCGAGCCAGCCCCTGTATAGGCGCCCCATAATCTGTTTTGTAAACTGAATTGTGAACGTCTTTCTGTATCTGTAACTATACCCCCACACTAGTGTTTTTAATGTTTAAGGAGCATTTGCTATGCAAGGCACTGTTCCAATTGCTGCAGTTTATATATAATCATAGGTAAGATCATCTCTGTCCTCATCTGAGTATAACATAATTTTTTCCCTAATGTTTAGGTCATTTCCATATTTTTGCTTTTACAAACAGTGCTGTGATGAATATCCTCATAGGTAAGTCTTTGCATAGACCCATAATTTTTCCATAATTGTGCTGGCGACTCTCTCTTTGCCCCTCTGCATTACTCCCCTCCTTCTTTGCCTTATTCTGTGGCCTGTATCAGTGGGCTCATTTACCCTCTGGCAGTGGGAAGCTCAAGGAGTACATTGGAGGTGGGTGGTATATTCTGACTTCCTCCCTGCCTCCTTGTGGATTGTCATTAGCTGCATTCTTGTACTGATGTTGGCTCTGGTGCCTGGGCAGCCCTCTCCCGGGGCTTGGTTCTCAGGGAGTTGCTCACCCCAGGGTACCTCACCATTCCTTGTTGGTTTCCCTTAACCTTGTCCTTGTTCTTATAGAGAGTTCTTCATTAAACCCTTCTCAGTTACCCCCTGGGAGTGTGCCATCTGTTTCCTGGGAGGAGCCTAAATGGTAAAAGCATGCTCCTACTCCTTGCATATTGTGCATTCCTAACTGCTTGCCTGCATTGGGAACCTGGGATGGATTATGCAAAAAGGTCAAGAACTCCCTTTTCTCCTTTGACTTAAGGCCTGGGCACCAGTGACTATTGAGCAGCTATCTCCCATTTCTTTCTCCTGGACCCCTCTGTACCCCCATGGAGATCTCTCTCTCTTTAAAAAAAAATTTTTTTTATTGAAGTTCGATTTGCCGACATATAGTATAACAGGAGATCTCTCAACTGGTGACTAAGGCACTCTGGTGGGGACACAAGAGAGAACCAAGGGAGCCCTTTAGCCCTCCTACCCAGAGCTGCTTTGACCTCAGGGTCTCTGCTACCTTCATCTTGTTTTTCTTTTTAGTCCTTGAAATAATATAAATATCTATCTATTTTTTTTTTTTTTTTTTTTTTTTTTTTTTTTTTAGAGAGGGAGAGAAGGGGAGAGAGGAGAGGAGAGGCAGAGACAATCTTAAGCAGGTTCCATGTCCAGCATGGAGCTTGACACGAGCTCGATCTCATGATCCTGAGATCATGACCTGAGCTGAAATCAAGAGTCAGATGCTTAACCGACTGAGCCACCCAGGTGCCCCTAGTTTGAATTAATATATTTAATTAATTTATTTATTGGAGTATAACATATAATGTTATATTAGTTTCAGGTGTATGACACGTTGGTTCAACAATTCTATAAATTACTCAGTGCTCAGCACAGTAAGCATAGTCATCCTCTGCCACCACAGGACATTGTTACAATATACTGACTATATTCCCCATGCCGTTTATTTTATGACTAGAAGTTTGTACCTTTTCATCTCCTTTATTTATTTTACCCAACCCCCAACCACCTCCCCTCTGGCAACCCCAGTTTGTTCTCTATACTTAGGAATCTGTTTTAAGTTACATGAATAAGTGAAATCATGTGGTATCTTTCTCTGACTAATTTCATTTAGCATAATACCTTCTACATCCATCCATGTTGTTGCAAATAGCAAGAGCTCATTCTTTTTTATGGCTGAGTAATATTCCACTGCGCACGTGCGCATACGTACATATTCTTTATCCATTCATCCATTGATGAACACTTGGGTTGCTTCCATAATTTGGCTATTGTAAATAATGCTCCATTAAACATAGGGGTGCATATATCTTTTCAAATTAGTGTTTTCATTTTCTTCGGATAAACACCCAGTAGTGGAATTACTGGACTATATGGCATTTATATTTTTAATGTTTGGGGTTATATCTATTCTATTTTCCACAGTGGCTGAACCAATTTACATTCCTTCCAACAGTGCACAAGGATTCCTTTTTTTCCACTTCATCAACACTTGTTATTTCTTGTCTTTTTTTATTTTAGCCATTCTGACAGGTGTCAGGTGATATCTCGTGGTTTTGGTTTGCATCCCTGATGATGAGTGACATTGAACATTTTTTCATGTGTCTGTTGGCCATCTGGATTGGATATCTTCTTTGGAAAAATGTCTATTTGGGTCCTCTCTTCGTTTTTAAATTAGATTATATGGTGGGGTTGTTTTTTTGTTTGTTTGCTTTTGGTGTTGAGTTATTCAAGTTCTTTATGTATTTTTAAAAATTTTTATTTATTCATGAGAGACACACAGAGACAGGCAGAGACATAGGCAGAGGGAGAAGCAGGCTCCTCGCAGGGAGCCCGATGCGGGACTCAATCCCGGACTCCGGGATCATGCCCTGAGCCAAAGGCAGATGCTCAACCACTGAGCCACCCAGGCGTCCCTCTTTTTGTATTTTGATTAACCTCCTTTACTTTGTTTTTGATGCCTGAAATCTTCTCTGAATTAGGAGTGATTGTATGGCCAGTTCTTATTCTTTTGAATACCTGAGCTCATAGCAAAATTTTTCCTATTATAGTCTTAAGTGGTGTTTTAGTATTCTATTAAATAGGCAGAATTTTATTTTTAGAGCTTCTAGCTTGGAGTCCCTGATACTATCTCTTCTGTGATTTTCTCTTTTATGTGAATCACTAGAAATGTTTTTTTTTTCTTAAAAGTCTGCATCCAGATTTACCTTCCTTGACTTTTGAATTTTTAGATAATGCTATCTCTTTCTTCAAAGATTCTTCACACTTCTGTTTAATCGATTGTTCTTGGCTGTTCAGAATTAAGTGTCTGTCCCATTTCTTTTGTCTTCCTCCCGTTCAATGAGATCACTAGTAAGACTAGACTATAATGATCAAATACTCTTCTTTTTAGTGATGTGAAACTTTCTGATGTCCACGTATTTGGGATTCCCATCTTATTGCTGTGCTCCAGGCCCTTGTTCCTGGGTACATTACCTTGTTCTGGAATTCCAAATCGCAGAGGTGGGCACTTAGTAGGAACTTTGTCTCAAAGTCAGAAGGATCTAGAGTTAAATCCAGTCACTTATTGGCTTTGTCACTTTAAGGCTTCTATCTTTACTGAGTTTCAAGTTTCTTGGCTTACCTCTCAAGGTTGTTGGGAGAAGTCAATGAGATAACTTGTATATGATAAATAATCTAGCACAGCATGTGGAAGAGTGGTCCCTTAGACTGTGTAACTTTCTCCTCCTGCTCTTGGCTCCTTTCTTTCTCCCCACCTGTCTCTCCTCCTCCCACTTGTCTTCCCACCTCCCTACCTGTCTTCCCTCTTCCCCATTTTTCCCTCCTGCCCCTCCCCCCATTCTTTTCTCCTTCCCATCTTTACCTTCCCCTCCCTCCCCACTTCTTTTCCTCTCCCTTCTCCTTCTTCTTCCTCACTTTTTTCCTGTCCATTTCTTCTTCTATCTCTCTTCTCTCCCTTCCTCATCCCCACTTTCCCCTCTCTCCTCCCCACTTTCTCTGCCAGTGAGACTTACATGAGGATAAGAGGGGTTAAAACCAAGGCAGAAACATGCTATATGGTTTTGTTACTCCTTGGAAACAAACCATATAATTTCTGAGAATTATAGTCCAAAGGAAAACTCTCAATTGTAATCATAGGCCCTACAAGGCTTTTCCAAGTATTTCTGAGTTCTTCCATGAACTTTTTCCTCGTAACATTAAGGACACAAAGAATGGGGATCCCTGGGTGGCGCAGCGGTTTGGCGCCTGCCTTTGGCCCAGGGCGCGATCCTGGAGACCCGGGATCGAATCCCACATCGGGCTCCCGGTGCATGGAGCCTGCTTCTCCCTCTGCCTGTGTCTCTGCCTCCCTCTCTCTCTCTGTGACTATCCTAAGTAAATAAAAAAAAAAAAAAAAAAAAAAAAGAACTTTTCAAAAGGACACAAAGAATGATGGGAAATTGCTGATAATGATCATTATTTTCCTGGTCTTTGGCTTGTCCAGTGTTCCAGATTGAAGATTTGTTGTGTTGAATCAAAAGATAAACCCTCAAATGGGGCACCTGGCTGGCTTGGTCAGCAAGTTGAGCACACAACTCTTGATCTTGAGGTTGTGAGTTCAAGCCCCATGTTTTAGGGGTTGAGTTTGCTTTAAAAAAAAAAAAAGATAAACCCTCAAGGTGGTTACATATATGTCAAATGGTCTTATTTGGTGTAAGGGAACTGGCTGGCTAAATGAGGCAGTTCAGTAATTCTGAGGTGTTTAGAGTTGGGTTGGAAGGATGATCCTGAGTTCCAAGAAACTGCTCTATCAGTTGATAAGTGCTGCTCTAAAGGCTAGCTGGAGAAATGTATTGTGAGCCCTTAGTGCCAGAATTGAAACTTCACTTCATCCCTCCTTCTCAATCCTTACAAATTCTGAACTTTTCAAGGAAAATAGGTTGGTCTTAAGATCTTTTAGGAATTTACCTCTCAATATCATGACAGAGAAAACATTTTTATCTTAAAATTTTATTACATAATATTTTTGTATACAGGATAATAATGTGATGTGTGTGTATAGACACACATATGTATACAGTGGAAAATGTTAGAATATAAACACACAGGGGTTTAAACATTAATATCTGGGCTCTCCTCCATGATTTTTACCTCTCCCACCAAAATAACTGCTCTTCTGAATTTTCTATTCCCTTTCATTAAAAACAAAACACTTTCATCATAGATGCATTCCTGAACAGTTAATTTTTGCTTTATTTTGAACTTTATAAAAAATGCCATTGTAATGTATATAGTATTTTTTCACTCAAGTTTCTAACATCCATCAGTTCATTTATATCACTGTTTGTAGCTGAAGTTCATTCCTTTATACTACTGCTCTTATATTCCATTTGGTGAATATACCACAATTCACTTATCCATAGTCCCGTCTGTGAATGATCTTGGTTGTTTATTGTTTCCAGGTGTTCTTATAATAGTCTTGTTAGTATAGATGAGAAATAAACTAATAAGAATTTTTAGTGTTCCTTTGTCAAATTGTCATAAACACTAGATTTATTTGCCTGGTGTCCCTTTGAGCTTTTTCTCTTTCATTATTCCCATTCATCACCTAAAGAAACTGAGATGCAGGAAAAAAATAAACGATTGACCCAGGCTCTGTTATCACTGCTGCTATTTCTACTACTGTTAGATTCAAGAACCAGTTAAGTTTCCTCTTGGTTCTTCTTGTCCAAATGAGGAAGAGCCCCTTCCATTCTCACACCAGAATTAGAAAGTTATTAATTTTGAGCTCACAAAACGTACAATCCAGGAAGCAGCATGTCACAGTGAAAACAGTATAAGCTTAAGAGGCAGCAAGATTTGGGTTTTAAAATGTTGCAGTGAGCACTTCTAGCAAATTCCTTTATCCTCCCAATCTTCATTTCCTCACCTGCAAAATAGAGATTGCAATGCCTTCCTCACAAGATGGCTCACTGATTATGTCAGGTGTGAAAGGCTTGAAAATCACATTATAAAATAAGGAACAGAAGAGGTTCACAACCTGACCAATGGGACTCATAATATCACTCTAAAAAAACGACACAGGTGGAATGTAGAAAAACGTCAGTTTGGGCTTATGCAGTTTCTGACCCTTCTGCTTAGAAAAGAGGAATAACGAAGTCCTTTGCTGACTTGATCGTGTTGGGGTGGAAAAATGTTCTCTTCTTCCCTTCTAGGTTCTTTGGCTGGTCTAATCATTAAATTGATATAAGACAGATTAACAGAAGAAAAACAAATTTACTTTGTCTGTACCGGTGCCCCAAAGACATGAGACTCAGAGGCAGTCAGGCAATTGAGGTTTATATGTTATTTTGAGCTAAGGAATGAGATAGGGGGTTGGGCTTGCAAAGGGGGAGAGGACAATTCACAGGATATAAGAAAAGCAGATGTTTGGTAATTCCATGTTTGCCCTGCCATACACGTAGGTCTTTCAGATGAGAGTTAGCTCTGGTAATAGTGCTCTTTCTGGGCCAGGCTTCCTCTCTAAATTCTTATAGGCAATTAAAGGAGAGGCAAAAGTTTTTCTTGAATTTGCTGGGTCTTGATTGCCCTCGGCTCAAAATAATCCACGTATCAAAGTGGCACATTCTGAGGTGGCATTTTCTGCTCCCCTTCAGTGGTAATGTAATGTTTTGACTTTGGTTAGGATATATGCTTTTTCTTCCCAAGCCTGTCTTGTGGATTATCTTAATTGTCCTTTCATTAATAGTATAAAATTACTTTGTACTTTGGCAAAGAAAAACTGATCACAGTGTCTAATAATTAAGGAGATCATGCTTTTACCTTTGAAGAAAAGTGTAAATTAATGAATGTGAATGAATGTTAATTAATGTTAAGCCATTACGTAAAGCATTGAAATCCAGATATCTGACTGGAGCTCCACTGGGAGTGTGACCCAGTCTGTCTTCATCTCTACTCTATCCCCAATGCCTTCCACAGTGACTACACATAATAGTTGCCCAAAAAATATTTGATGAATGAATAAGTGAAAGGACTACCTCTTTTTGTCTTTTCCTATTGCTAAAATCTTATTTTTTCCTTTTCTGAATCTTGAATAATGGAGGTCTGGGATATCATGAAAGTTTGTCAACAAGTAAGCATTGCCCCTTTGGAGCATTTATCTTTGAAATGCAAATATTCATGGGAATAACATACTATAATGCTAAGGAACAAATGGATAAGGTAAATTAAGCTAATTCCATAGCTCATCCTCAGCCTGGGGGTTTAGGGAAGAGATTTGGGAAAGGGAACAAAGATATCATAAAGACCTTTATGAATTAGTTTAATTGGAATTAGTTTAACTGGAGGCTCTCCTGTTGACAATTTGCTGATAATTCATAGCTGGAAGGCAAGAGACCAACAAAATGGGGGAAGGAGAGGAAAAAGCCCTAGTCTTGTAGCCTGGACCTCTATGAGAAAAAGGAGCCCTGACTGGAGTGTACCTGAGCAACCTGAAGAGAAACTAGAGGATAATACACCTTGCATGAGGAAGTGGAGGGTCAGGCAGGCAGACAAATCTTGTCTACATGCCCTTTTTCTAGGGGGTAGGTAAATGGAGTTATGGTATCCTGCCATACAGAGCAATACCTTCTTTTCATCCATTCCTTCATTTAACAAATATGCCTTCATTGTTCCAGGCATTATTCTAGGGGCTTGGAATACATAAGCGAAGAAAATGGACAGAGATCCCGCCCTCCTAGAGCTTATATTCTAGTGGGGAGAGACAGACAGTAAACAAAGGACACAATAAATAGGCAAACCATGTAATAATACTAGAAGGGGAGATGAGTGAAGGGGAGCAGAATATGCATGCCACCCTAAAATGTGCCACTTTGACATGTGGATTATTTTGAGCCGAAGGCAATCAAGACCCACCAGATTCAAGGAAAAACTTTTACCTTTCCCTTAACTGCCTAAAAGAATTTAGAGAGGGAGCCTGGCCCAGAAAGAGCTATTGCCAGAAATAACTCTCATCTGAAAGACCTACGTGTATGGTAGGGTAAACATCGAATTACCAAACATCTGCTCTTCTTATGTCCTGTGAATTATCCTCCTTCTCTTTGTGTGTGTGTGTGTGTGTGTGTGTTTAAAGATTTTATTTATTTATTCATAAGAGACACACACAGAGAGAGAGACAGACGGAGAAGCAGGCTCCCTGCCGAGAGCCTGATGCAGGACTCTATCTCAGGACCTGGGGATCACGACCTGTGCCAAAGGCAGGGGCTCAACCACTGAGCCACCCAGGTGTCCCTCCCCCTCCCCTTTGAAGGCCCAACCCTTATCCCATTTCTTAGTTCAGGATGGCACGGTAAGCCTTAATTGCCTGACTGCCTGTGAGTCTCATGTCTTTGGGGCACTCATTCAGACACAATTTGTTTTTCTCCTGGTAACCTTTCTTATGTCAATTTAATGATTAGCCAAAGGAGTTAGAAGAGTAGAAGGAAAAATCTTTCTCTCCTACACTAGCAGTAGAAAACCAAAAATGTGGAGCAGGAAAAGGGACACTGAGTGTGAAAGGAAAGGATGAGCCAATGGAGAAGTTTTAGCAGGGATAGTGGTATGAGCTGACATGTTATAGAAGGTTTCATCCACCCTGGCTGCTTAAATGTGTGTATGGCAAGGAAAAATTCAGGCAGAGACCTATAGTTTAGGCAGAGAGTTATAGTTACTCAGGGAAGAAACTAAGTGCCTGGACCAGGGTGGTGCCAGTGAGGTGGTAAGAGATCAGATTGTGGATATTTTTGAAAGTAAAGCCATCAGAATTTCTTGAACGGGGTGGCAGAAAATGGGGGGAGTTGGGAATGTGTCAAGATTTTTTTGCCTGAGCAAATAGAAGGCAGATATTGCCATAACCTGAGATGGGGAAGGCTGCTGGTAGAGAAGGTTGGGGGAGAAAGGATTTGGAAATGTTGAGTTTGAGATGTCTGTCACATGGAATCATTGACTAGACAGTTGGATGACCCTGCCTGAATTGGAAAGAAGTATGGGTTGGAGATATAATGAGGGGGAATTAAAGGCATTTTGTAGAATTTTAAGCCTTGAGACAGGTTAAGATCGTACAGGGAGTGACAGAGAAGAAAAAAGAGCCAGGATTGAGCCCTGGAGCATTATAGGAAAAGAAAAGGAAGCCAACAAAGGAGATTGAGAAGGTGCAACCAGTGGGATGAGGAAAATGAGAGAGGTCAGGGTCCTGGAAATCAAGTGAAGTGGGTGTCAAGGAGGAGGGATTATGGGCTGTGCAAAATGCTGCTGCTAGGTCAGGTAAGAGAAGACTCAGCCAGGGATTCAGCAATGGGAAGATCATTAGTGAACTGTGGAAAGCAGCTTCAGTGGATTGAGGAGGTCAAAGGTAAAACTGAGGTGGGTTTCATGGAAAATAGGAGAAGGGTTGAGGATGGCAAGAATAGAGAACTATTTTGAGGAAAGACTTACCTTCCTAGAAAGTTATATGACAACATATTTTTTTAAGTAATTAAAATTTTTAATGATTAAAATTTTTAAATGAAATAATTTTAATTAATATATATATTTTACAAGGATACTCTCTTACTCAATAAACCTAAGAAGTTTTTGGTTGTTTTTTTAAGTAAATGTAATCAGAGATTTGCACTAATTTTGGCCTACATCTTTATACACAAGGATGCACATGGCCTTTACATGTGACTTGGGCTTCCTTCCAGCATGGCAGCTGGATTCCCAGGGCAAGAGAACCAAATGAAAGTCGCATGCTAGTATGACGGGGGGACTTTTAAAGAATGTCTGTCTTCAGCTCCCAGAAATTCTGAGTTCATTGTCTGGAATGGGCCCAGTTGTTGATATTTTATCAGCTGCCCAGGTGATTTTGTGTGGCCAGGGTTAAGAAACCACTGCTCTCATGAAGAGTGCATGAAACAAAAGATTTGGCTCCTCAGGTGTCTGCTATGAGCAGTGGCTCCCCAGCAGTTCCAGAATGGTTCCAGAAGTTTTAGCCATGCCCCGTGTCATTCAAAGGCATGCCATGGAAATAAGATCAAGAAAATGTCTGAAGCAGTTGGATCACAAGGGCAATTATTACAGAGCTCCACAGCTGCCACCAGGCTGCTTCAGGCTGATGGTGGATGGGCCCAGACCCTAGGTGCTTTACCCAGGATATCCTGGCAACCAGGAAAGGCTGAGTTGAAGAACTGTACTGGGACTCCTGGTTGCCCCGATCTTGAGGTGGCAGGTAGATGCATCAAATGCCACCTGGAGTTTGCCTCTATTGTTCCTGAAGGCATAATCTCTGCACCCTAGAAGATAATGCCCCTGTTTTATTATTTGATCAGCAGCTGAAAGGAGCAGATAAAGACGAATGCCAGCTGGGGCTCTTCTGAAGTACTCCCAGTAGATGCCACAAAGAATTAAGATCCTGTTACTTTTTAACCTGACACAAGATGTCACCATTGCTCCTGTGCTTTTAGCAATAACAATATAAAGTTAAACAGCAGGGAGACTTTGACTCCCTGATTACACAAGTTTTTCCTTTTCCCTAACGGTATGTTCTGTCGATGAGGTTCATTAATCTATAGGCCATTCCATTTATCCGAGTTAAAGTATTTATAACTCTTACTTGATTCCCCCCCCTTACACCAGCTATGGATCAAAATTAATATCTCTTTGTGAACACTTCACGAAGAAACTTTGGTGGAGGTGACCGTAAAACAAGATAAGCTGACGTTTTTATAGGATAACTGGACAATTGCAAATCATGTTTTAGTTCAGCTTTACTGCTGCTGCCAGCGCGGAAGTGATCTCCTCTTACCATGCTTAGTTTGGTACCAGCGTGGAAAGAAAGGCATGGGCAGTATCCCAGGGTACAAATGGCTAAGAAGCGGGGTGGGTAAAAGGTCATTGGAGCGCTAAAACATCATTGGAAATGTCACCTTTTTCACTGGAGAAAACCGTATTGACAGAACTTCTCTCATGCACAGCACTATGTATGGTTGGGAAGAATACTTTGCAAGGTCGCTTGGAGGTGAAGATGGTGAACTCAAAGTATAGCTAAGCGAAGTATAGGATTTGGGGGTTGGAGTCATACTCTTGGGAGCATTAATGGAGGCTGGGGCTACTGAACAACTCTATATCCTGCCATTCCTTTACAATACTTCTTCTCTGTACAAACATTGAACATCATCTAAAGAATATCCATCTGAAGTGGTCTTTAATCATGACTCTGCTATAGGTTTTCACACCTAAATGTTAATATCTGTTGACTCAGGCTTGTGGAATTACAGTGATTAATTTCTTTGTTTTCCAATTTTTCTATAATGAGTATATAACTAGAAAAAAAAAGATCTCAAAATGACACGAACTATATACTATATGATTCCAACTATCTGACACTTTGGAAAAGACAAAACTATGGAGACAGTAAAAAAGATCAGGGGTTGCCAAAGCATGGTGGGTTTTTAGGGCAGTGAAAATACTCTGCGGGATGCTGCAATAATGGATACAGGTCATTATACATTTATCCAAACCCATAGAATGTACAACACCAAGAATGAACCACAATGTAAACTGTGGATTTGGGGTGATTATCATGTGTCAGTATAGGTTCATCAGTTATAACAAATGTTATAACCCCCACTCTGGTGCGGATGTTGACAGTAGAGGAGGCTGAGCATGTGTGGGGGCAAGGTGATATGGGAAATCTCTGTACCTTGTCAAATCTGCTGTGAATTCATAGCTACTCCAAAACAGTAAGTCTTTCTTTCTTTTTCTTTTTTTTTTTTAAGTAGGCTCCATGCCTACCATGGAGCCCAATGTGGGGCTTGAACTCACAACCCCAAGATCAAGACCTGAGCTGAGATCAAGTCAGATGCTTAACTGAATGAGCCACCTAGGCACTCTGAAAACAGTAAGTCTTAAGAAAAACCCATGATTCCAGAGATTTATAATGAAGAGAGATGTGCATGAATTGTTAAGAAAGTATAATTATCATTACTTTCTAGTCAATCTAGATGCAGATGTAGCTAAAGCTCTGGATTAGTCAGGGTCCTGGCAGGAAACACATGACACATTCAAATTAGATAGTTTGAAGAGAATTTTAATGAAGAATCTGTTTTTAAAAGTTGAAGTAGAGTGGAGAGAAATCCCAAGAGAGAGTGCAGTGCCTGAGTATAGATCAGTGGAGCTGTGACCACTATTAGGTCTGGAGTGCAAGAGGAGAGAGAACTTTATGGACCACCCAATTGGAGTTGTGACCTTCATTGGAGGGATGGAGACAGCCTGTGGAGCCAACATACAGAGGGAGTTGTGACGGTAATGCCCTAGGCTCACTCTCCCCTCTTCTTCCAATCTCTGCGGTTTAGCCAATTCAGCTAAGACTGTTAGTGGGGTCCACATAAGTCAGTTTCCCAGGATACTCGATGGTGAGGAGCAGGGCAAAGAGTAGATCTGAGGGGGAAATGGAAGATGTACAGCAATGCTGTTTTAAAAAATTAATTTTTATCATACAACTTTACAAATTCATATGGTTCTATAAGATTTTCAGTGAAAATGAATGATCTCTTCCCCCACCTTTCTCCACCCATCGCCCACTTCTAAGAGTCAAGCACTATTGATTTTATTAAGTTTTTTTTTTTCTGGGCTTTATCTCTTTATTTTAAATCAACACTGAGAGTTCTAATTTGTTTTCTAATTTGATACTATTTATTAATTTATTGCAACAGAGGGTGAGGATTTAACTCTTATCCTCACCTCCCCTTCCCATCTCACACTGAGTTCCAAAGCACATATATTTACACCATCCTATCCTCCAATTCCGTTATACCAAATTTTAAAAAGTTAGATCAGAATTCATTGTTCCTTATATGACTTTGTAATTATTATGCATAAATGAATTATGTAGTATATAATCATTACAGTTCTTTGTTTTCTCTGGAGCTAATGATTGCATATTTCTTGGCTTAGTTTTCTACATATCTTTCCCTAATTCATCCCCAAACACTCAGCCAGAAGTGTCAGTCCCCTCTGAGTACATCAAACACGTGGTTATCTACAGCTTTGTTTTGTGTTTGGAGTTATCATTATTGGAGCCCTTCATCCTTTCTCTCTAATCTGAATCAGTGGTTCTCTGGGTTCACTTCTTAGCTGTGTGGGATTTTCTTCACCATCCTGGTGAAAGAGAATTCTCTCTCTCCTCTGTTTGATTCCTTTACTTGATCCTTTATCTTCTTAGTTTACTCCCTCACTTTGGTGGGGCACATCTACCAATTCTGATACCATTTCCAACATGGGGGTAGAGGTTCTTTCCCACCAAGCAACTCTTCACACCAGCTGGGTGTCCTACAATTCAACCCAGTTTTGACACTATCTACCTGGAGATAGCATCAGATTCCATAGATTAGGGCTCAGTCCTACAAGGCTTCCCCTACCCCCACTTCCGATAACCAATCTCAAATCCCAGTTACCACCTGTGCTTCTGACCTACTGACTATAGATTGGAGGTTACAACTACCCCTCTTTGGGTTTGATTAATTTGCTAGAGTGGCCCGCAGAACTCAGAAACATTTTACTTACTAGATTACTGGTTTACCATAAAGGTTATAACTCAGGAACAGCCAGATGGAAGAGATGCATAGGACAAGGTATGGGGAGAGGGGCACAGAGCTTCTATACTCTCTGAGCGCATCACTCCTCCCACATCTCCACATGTTCACCAACCGGAAGCTCTCAGAACTGCCCTTTTGTGTTCTTTTTTTTTTTTAAGGTTTTATTTATTTATTCATGAGAGACACAGAGAGAGAGGCAGAGACACAGGCAGAGGGAGAAGCAGGCTCCATGCAGGAAGCCTGATGTGGGACTCAATCCTGGGACCCCGGGATCACGCCCTGAGTCAAAGGCAGAGGCTCAACCACTGAGCTACCCAAGTGTCCCTGAGCCACCCAGGTGTCCTGCCCTTTTGTGTTCTTATGGAGGCTTCATTACATAGATATGATTGATGAAATCATTGGTCATTGGTGACTGGACACTGATCTCCAGCCCCACTTCCCTCCCCAGAGATCAGGGGGGTAGGACTGAAAGTTCCACTACTCTAATCACGTGATTGGCTCCAGAGGCAACCAGCCCCCATCCTTAGGTGCTTTCCAAAAGTCACCTCATTAGCATAACAGATGACATCTCTATTTTTCTCCTCACAGGAGATTCCAAGGGTTTGAGGAACTCTGTGCCAGGACTGAGATGAAGACCAAATATATATTTCTAATAAGAAATAAGAATAAATATAAATATAACTCACAATATCACAACATCTCAGTAGTTTCCTGAGGTTTTTGAGACCTTACATGTTTTTGCGATATTACATGTCTGAAAATATTTTTAAACTACCATCAAAACAGATTAATGAGATGGCTGTGTATAGAATTCTATGTCGAAACTATGGTTTTAGAATTGTGATAGCATTGTTCCACTGTCTCCTAGCCAGTCTGCTTCTTTAGCTTTTTATTTGTGAGCTATATTTTTCTCTGGAAGATTTTAGAATCTTCCCCATATACCCAGTGTTCTGAAATTGTATAGTAATACCTTACTTAGCAAGGGTAAGGTGCTTGGGCACTAGCTTGGCCTTGTATTCTGTTTTGGGAAATTTTAATTATTTTGTTGTTATTGTTTTCTCCTCTCCACTTTAAAAAAAAATATTTTTATTTATTTATCCATGAGACACAAAGAAAGAGGCAGAGACATAGGCAGAGGGAGAAGCAAATTCCTTGCAGGGAGCCCGATGCAGGACTCGATCCCCAGACTGGGATCACACCCTGAGCCAAAGGCAGACGGTCAACCACCCAGCCACCCAGGCGTCCCTCTCCTCTCCACTTTTATCTTTCTTTCCAGAACTCTTATGATTCAATCTTGGATCTTATAGATTGACCCTCTGATTTTCTTATTTTTTGCTTGTATTTTCCATTTCTTTCTTTTTCTATTTAACTATTTGTAAAATTTCTTCCACTTTATCATATGACTTCTCTATTGATTTATTTTCTGTTATATTTTAATTTCAGAGAACTCTTTATTGCTTCTTAGATTGCCTCTTTTTGTGTAGCATGCTGTTTTGCTCCTTGGCCGATGCAATCTCTTACTGTTTTAGGATATTATTTATAATGAGGTAGTTTTCCTCTGCACTCTGCATTGTTTCTGTTTTCTCTGGGTTCTTTTTTTTTTTTTTTCCCATTTTGGTTCTTTGTCTCTCATGTTAGAAACTTTCTTTAAAGGAAAATTCTTGGTGGTCTAGGAGTGAAACACAGAAAACCTTAGTTTAGTGGAAACTGTGCATTGGTCAGGCTTGATGGTTGACGGACCTTACCATAGGTTGATTAAGAGGGGGCTTGGATGTTCCATTGGAGACTCCCATATACTAGTATCTGTGAGCCCTTTCTCAGGAATCATTATCGTACCTGGGAAGCTAAGTGACTGGCAGCTGATATTCTCAGAGCCAAGTAGGAGAAGGGGTTGGGAGCATATCACTGTTTGGAATGTAATAACCGAATTAATCCCTCTGGTTTTAGTGCAGCACCCTTGCCCTCAGTTATGGCTCTTTTCTGGCCTTCTGCCACAAAACCTTCAGAAGCACCTGGTCCTGCCAATTTTTGAGCATCCCTGGGCTTCTGTGACTCAAATTGGCTTTTTCTTGCCACTACTACCTGACCCTGAATCCTAGTGGACACTTAGGTTTTAGCTTTATGCTACTCCAGTTACCACCTAGCCATCTGCTTTCCAGCTTTCAAAATTTTGTGGCCATCTCTCATTTCCTGTCATCTTGCTCATTCTTCCTAATTTCATAGCCTTTCTAGAAAATCATTTTTCCTGCCATGTTTAATCTGAAACCTCCCAATCATCATTTTGTTTTGTATCTCAACTGAATGAATGGTCAGGAGGAAGTAGAGTGTAAGGTTGCTTAGCTTCTCAAGATCACTCTCCCCCAAGCAGTCACTTGCTGAAGATCTTGGGAAGCCTCATTTGCCTTCATAAACTTTCTTCTTTGCTGTGTTGACTCTTTTTCAGACATGTGGCCCATTACACCCATTAAATGACACATTCCTCCGTTATACTCCAGTCCAGTTCCTTTATTCCTCAGAGGATTGTAGGTTTGCACATGATCATTGTTGAAATGAATTAATTTCTACTCTATTTATAGAAATGTGGTGACATGTCTCCCAAGGTATAAATAGAACAATGGGTGTTGACAAGAGTTTTTGTAACCATGGAGACGCTGCAATTATTCCTGTACCATACTCATTGTGTATCTGTGTCTGAATTTTAACAAACAAGGCTCTTGCTGCTAACACAGATTCTCCAGTGAAAACATATTGCCCATTATTATCCTCTTCTCATGAGTCAGGCTTCATCCTTCAAGTTTAAATTCAGCCATATACATTTGAGAGGACTGAGTCAATCACTTTTCTTGGGTAATAGTTGAAAATTCATAATGAGAAGAATAATAGTAATAAAGATGATGACGATGTAATAAAAACCAAATATTCTGACAACGTTATTTCTAAAAGTAACTCCATGACGTAAGCAAGTATTATTGTTAATCCTCACTTTGTAGATGAGGAGACCTGAGCCTCAGAGATTTCCATTTATTTATTTTAATTTTTTATTTTTTGAAAGATAGATTGTATTTATTTATTTAGGAGAGAGAGAGAGGGAGAGAGCGTACAAGTGGGGAGGAGGGGCAGAGAGAGAGGGAGAGGCAGACTCCCCACTGAGCAGGGAGCCCGAAGTGAGGCTTGATCTCAGGACCCTGGGATTGTGACCTGAGCCAAAGGCAGACACTTAACCAACTGAGCCACCTAGGTGCCCCGAGATTTCCATTTATTGTCTAAGATCCCAACTCTAACAAATGACTGAGATTCATAATTAAGCTGTCATCAAACATTTACTGGATACCCACCATGTCTCAGGCACCGAGGATACCAAGATGAATTACATATAGTCTCTGTCCTCAGGTTGCTTATAGATTGATAAATAAATTCATAAGTGAATAAGTAAACAAACAGGAATATGCACTGAAGATAAGGGTGGGGCTAGGGATGAGGTAGACAAAAAAAAAATTACAAAATTGCATGCTGATTTCAATGTGCCGTATAGAAGGGACCAGAGAGAGAAAGGTTTGAGATTGTATTGGTTAGGTCATAATAATAAAAGAGTCGTTTGGAAGGCACCTGACACTAGAGCCACCACTATCTGTGGTCCTTCCAGGTCATTTACTTGGATGTAACATTTGGGAGAATATCTGTAGAAAGCACTAATAACATGCTTTTACACACTTCAGGATTGTTTTCAAAGTATATGCATTCCACAGTGGCTCTCTCTACATAATAAGTAATATTATGTAACCAGTTCAGTGAATATTCCACTTTATGTACTTAAATTGATTGACCACTCAGTAATTCACTTAATTTCACACTCTATTTCTTCATTTGTAATAAAGTACACCATAGACATTTCAACTATGACTTAGAAAGTTTCAAAGCTTCTGCATGTGTAATAAACCACATATTTTTCTTTAATATTTTCTTTCCTTCAGGGTTCTGGCACCCCTGAGTTAGCCATAATCCATTTATAATGATCCATTTGAATATAGCTAAAACCCATCATATCACTAAATTTCAAATAAGCAAAATTCACCTCTGAAAAATATTCTACAATGTTTTTCTGATGCCAGGAGGCAGACTTCAGTTATTCATTAAAAAAAAAATAAAAAAATACATGTTAAAGCTACTGGCTTTTGAATCCAGCTCTCTCCCCTCTCTTTATAATTCCTACCTTTCTGTAGAATATAAGCATAATATTTAATATGTTAGATTAATATTGTGGTTAAAAAATACAGTCTCCAAAATGCTTAGATTCACTTAAAAAATCAGTATAAAACTACAGGCTTAGGGAGGTATTCCCCAAACTCTTCCACATGTAGAATTACTTTGGGTTTGATTTCCATATGGTTTTATGGTTTCCCTGGAGTGAGTCAGGTGCCAGGGAGCAGTGGCAACAATTCAAGGAGTGATGGGGCAGTTCTGTCATTTCAAGGAATAGAAGGGAGCAGTATTCACTGGAAAGGCCTTCCACTGGAAATAAGGGGTGTTTGACCAGTAGTTCCAAGTACTGATGAGAAAAGGAGGCGTGAAAATTAAATCTGGCACCAGAAACTTTTGAAAACCAATCTTGAAGTTGGGATAGACCTATGTGCGTCTCTGAACAAGGCCTCACTTCTTGTTCTGTCCCCTTTGAGAATCTGTACCTAATTCCAGCTCTTATCTGCCACCAGGAAGCACTGCTCAGGTGAACGCTCCTACACTTTTTTGTGGAGACATAACATTGGTCTTCACTGATAATTGTACCCCAAAAGCATTTGCCTTTTCCATCAACAAATAAAAGATAATGCTCCCAATCTTGATTATCCTGTGTTCTGCATTTAAAAAAAAAATTCACCCCAGAAGACTCACCAGCTAATGTGAAATTCATGACTTTTGTTACAATAGAAAAATGGTAAAATTGGACAAAAGCGTTCAGAATAGCTTCTTTATTCTCACTGGTATTTTCATGACATTTTTTTCTCCTCCAAGGCAAATGTGTAGTAATTTTGCCCCAGAAGCCTACATTCTAATTGTATTAGACAGACTATATCTCTAGCATTGTCATTCCATTAGAGAATTTGCTATAAATCTTAATGATACATGCAAATACACCAATCTAATGGCCCATTATAGAAGAAATGACTGACTGTTACCATTCGTTTCCAGCAATTTATATGATTTCTCACCTCCTGCTGGTAAAAAGTTCCAGAAGGCAGGGAACTCAATTTTTTTTTTTTAAAGCAAAGCAGATCAGAGTGAAAAGGGAAGACTAAGAAAAAGTGTTGCTCTTTTCTTGTGTCTGCATTAAAAGTTTCATAGACTTTCATAACCTGGCATAAGTCTGAGCTTTTTGATTTGAAAACTACCTTAAAATAGTTATGTATAGATGTTTTTCTTTTGTTTACTTTGCTTTGGCATTCTTTTTCATGCTCTCCTCCATGGAGCTATCTATACAGAATGCGTAAAAACAGGGGACTAGGTAAAAATCAGGTCAGAGAGGAAAAAATAAAACCTTTGAAAGGGTTTCCTTCTTCTAAGAAAGCAATGGGGTCATCTCCCCTATCTCATCTCCCTCCTTGAGTCATCTTCCACCTGAGAGATCTGAGTTTCTTCTTGCTAGATATGACTTGATGCGCATATACAATACTGGAGTTGGCTGAGAGTCACTTACGATAGCAAATTATAAATTCCTGGATAGGGTCCATGTCTTAATCATTTATGCAGTCTTGACACTAGTTATACCAGCTATTTATGGTCCTTCCAGTTCCTCTATTTGGATGTAATATTTGGGGAGATAAATGCAGACAATGCTGATTTGCAAAACAAAGGCTGCACCATCCCTGCTTCCTTCTCCTCTGTCTGCAAGCAAACTCGCTCTCTTGGCATAAACGTGGTAGGAGATGTCTGCCTCTATCATCTCTTTTATTTTTTTTAAAGATTATTTATTTATTCATGAGAGACACAGAGAGAGAGGGAGAGACACAGGCAGAGGGAGAAGCAGGCTCCCCGCGGGGAGACTGATGCGAGACTCAATCCCAGGACCCAGGGATCTCGACCTGAGCCAAAGGTAGACACTCAACCACTGAGCCACCCAGGTACCCTACATATCCTTTGTCCAGACGACCAGTGGAGACTGACTTGTGAATTTGATCCTAGCTCCACATTCTCATAAGAGAGAAACAGGTCTGCTCAGCTTGGGTAAATTTTTATCCCTGACCGAATGTTCAAGGGCCAAAGGGCAGGTTAGGTAGTCATAAATGTGACTCAGGAACCACTCCTGTCTGAGAGAGCCCTTCTCACAGAGGGGAGCTGGTGGGCTGGGTAGATAGCCGAGAAGCCCTCTAATACAATGAAGAAAATAATAATAATTTACTTTTACCCAGAGAGGAAAGAAAGTACAAAATGAATAGGTTATATAGACAAGGCAATCAATAAACAATATGTGCAAATTTATGGAAGGCAGTTGAATTCGATCAGTAGCTCTCATAAATAGAACACATTCATCTGGTAGCATAGGAAAAATCTCATCAATCTTTTTTAATTAAAACTTTCTTTTCACAACCAAACCTAAGAAATGGCTATAACAGAGAATACCCGCTTCTAGGGGTATTCTATTTCTTTCTTCTATTAAAACAGTTGGGATATTTTCCTGCACAGCTAAAAGAACCCATTTCTCAGCCTCCTGTGTAGCAAGGTGTCGGCAACGAATTGCATGCTGAAATTGTCTGCATGCAATGGGACTTCACTGTAAAAGGTGGGGTGTTTGTTTGTCTGTTTCTGTTTTTTATGAAAGGGACACATAGATAGGTAGCATGTGTACTTTATACTTTTCACTCCTTCCCCTTCATCCTGACTGGAACACAGACGTGATGACCGGATCCCCAGTGCCCATTATGGAACATGAGGTGGCCTTGAGAATGGTAGTCATACTCTAATAATGATGGAATAGAAATATAGTAGGTGACTGGGTCCAGGATGACACCATCGAGCTGCACTGCTTAGCTACGGACTTCTTTTACATGGAGAGGGAGATAACCGTCTGTTTTAGTTAAGCCATTCTAATCTCTAGTCTCAGTAACTAGCAGCTGAATATAGATCCTAACTTGGTTAAGGAGCCTGTGTTCAAGGGGGGAGCACTCTGTGATCCACTGATGGTGACTGATAAAAGCAAAATTGATAACAAGACCCATCATTGAGATTTGTTTGGTCTGGTCTTGACCCTTTGTGTTTTCATAGTGGCTAAAACCTATTGAAACAAAATGACAATCAGGTAGGGTGGATAAACTCATGTTACCTTAAAAAAAAAAGACAACAAACCAACACTGTAGATTTGGTAGTGTCCTGTGCTCTGAAGCTTGAGATTCTAAGAATGAGAGATGAGATAATGCAATTCCTCTTTTACTAGCTCTAATTTGATTGAAAATATGAGAAGGTGGGGGTACCTGGATGGCTCAGTCATTAAGCGTCCAACTTTTTTTTTAAGATTTTATTTATTTATTTATTCATTCATGAGAGACAGAGAGAGGCAGAGACACTTGCAGAGGGAGAAGCAGGCTCCATGCAGGGAGCCTGATGTGGGACTCAATCCTGGATCTCCAGGATCAGGCTCTGGGTTGAAGGCAGACGCTAAACCGCTGGGCCACCCAGGCTGCCCATCATCCAACTCTTGATTTCAGCTCAAGTCATGATCTCAGGGTCCTGGGATCAAGCCCCATGTTGGGCTCTGTGTACAGTGAGGAGTCTACTTCAGGTTTCTCTATTCCTTTGCTCCTCTCTCTGCTCTCTCTCTCTCTCTCAAATAAACAGGTCTTAAAAAAAAAAAGAAAATATGAGAAAGTAGAGAGAGGCTCTGCCCCACACAGTGTTCAGCAAACACGGCAGACCTAGTTCAGCCATCTTCAACGTGTGGGAGGAGAGAGGGTAAAGGATACATGGGAGGATTTTATAGGCTGGGCCTGGAAGTGGGGTGTATAACTTCCTACCTCTATTCCATTGGTCAAGACTCTATCACACAGGAGGCTGGGAAATGTATTCTGCTTGGGAGCCAAGGAGGAAATGGAAATGGGTTTGGGGAACAGTTAGCCAATTCCTAACCCAGGGACTTAGGAGAGGAAATGTAAGGAACAATGGGGCCTCGGTTTCCTCAGAAAGGGGAGTTCCTTTTTACAGGGACATTTCCATGTAGTGCTTCCTCTGTATCAGGACTCTGGCTGCATCACTTCATTATAAAGTATAAATTTTTAAGGGGATATAGAATATAATAAAATATTTTATGGTAGTTAAACTGTCTTAACACCACTTAATTTACTTGGAGATTTGTTATGCAATCAAGTATTCCCAGACTGCTTTGAACAGATTGCAAAGCTGTCTGATCAAAATTCTCATTTCTTATTTATAGGCAGATTATAGTTCAGATCCAGATGTTAAATGGGGGAGCAGGTAGGAAATTTTATTTTGTGCTTCATAGGCATGTCAAGTGAAAAGATGAATTGTATTTTCTTTTTAAATGCACAAATAGATGACTATGAATTGGACCCTGAATGGAAATATATTTAAGATCTAGTCAAATTTCTATGACTTTGAATACACTCAGGCTATTTTATACATTCAAAATAAAACTATTTCAATATTACAATGTTTTGTGTTAAACATCACTCAAAGATGGAAATTTTATTTTTAGCAGTGCGTTAAACCAAATCAACCTTTTACTTTGAATATTGCCAATTTTGAGGTTGGGTGGAGTGGGGTGGGGAAAGGAGCATGTGTAAAATGCTCTCAGTAACATTTCATTTAACATTTGCCTAGACTGTCAGCCTATCTTTTTCTGACTCGTATTAGCTATCTGACAATTCCAGCTGCTTGGTAACAGTTGTAGGATACTAATTTCTCCAGATTGCTAACTACTGCACGAGACCACACAAAGTCAGAATTAGATTAAAAATAACATTTGTGACAAGATAACAGAGTAACCAAAAGCATCACTTTTCAGTTTGGTTTCGGGATGCCTGTGGTTAAACTTGCCGGTAACACTTTATGAACTCAGTGTTTTAAATTCAGAAAAGATCTTAAAGGTCAACTAGTCCAACCTTTTCATTTCACAACTGAGAGAACTGAATCTCAAAAAAGCTGAAGGTTACATGGCTAATTAGCTACATGGCCAGGTTTTGAAGCCAAGTCCATCCATCCATCCATCCATCCATCCATCCATCCAACCAACTAATATTTATTGAGTTCCCACTGTCCAGACATTGCTTGATATTAAGGATACAATGGTGAACAAAACCAGACAGAGTTTCTGTTCTCATGAAGTGACAAACACTGATCAAATGGCTATAATAATATATTGCCATGAGGGAGTACTACACTAGTGTTGAGAGCATATACCAGGAGCTGACTTATGTGGTGGGGGGGATGGCAAGGAGGTCTGACTTTAGGTCCTAAAATTTAAGCTTGGAGCTGAAGTTTGAGTGTGCATTACCCAGGCAAAGAGGAGGACGACTACACCATGGAGATCTATGTGCTCTGATAGAAGTAAGATAGCATATTTGATGAGCTTGAAATAGACCAATGGAAGTGAATCGCAGAGAGCAAGCGAGAACATGATTCAGGATGGGGCTGAAAGATAGGCAGAGGCTAGAGAAAGAGAACATCTGTCATCCTACTGAGTTAGTGTGACGATGGGAGGTTTGGACTTGAGCTACCCTTTTGGTACAATGAGGGGCAAGCCAAGGGATTGGCGTGAAAGCCCTGAGGTGGTGCCAACACCATGGAAGTCTGAGAGAAAACTAGAAGAAACCAGGTCCTTGGTGGCACTGCATGAGCTGCAGGGTCAAGTCTCACCTGAATGAAGAAATACTGTGGGACCTCTTAGTTGTAGTTTTTATGATTTGAATGAGTTTAAAGTGGATTTTTTTTGTCACTTGTAACCAAAACTGTCTCCCTCAAATAGGGCATCAGCCAAATTAAAATGGCAACCATTGTACTTGATGTGATGTTTGGTAGTGTTGTTGTTTTTTTAGTAATTAATGAATATTTGCTGAATTGCATGTGCATTTCCATCACCATGTGGTTGTGTGGAATACTTTGTGTCTATTTAAATCCTCCTCATTCTCAAAACCCAGGTTAACCTCCCTACCTTTCAGGAGGCTGAACAATCACCTTCATCCCCTTTTTGACTGCTTCTGCCCTTCCTCTTGGTCCATTAATACTGTGACTCAGTCTACATGTTCTCGTAATTTACTTATTTCTTTTTTTAACAATAACCCCCTCCCTCTAACCAATTTTTTTTTTTTTAAGAATGCTCTTGTATTTTAATGTCAGGGCTTCACCTGTATCTTTTTCTCCGTTGTATCTTTTCAAGTATTACTTCTCACACACAGTAATCACCTGTGGACTTGTTAAAAGGGCAGATTCTCTCATCTATCATAGGTGCACACATGGAGAAACACTGTACATTAGGTATTGTATAATAGAGGCACTCAGTGCATAATTCATGAGTTGAACTGAATTAGAAGTCCAGGAGGGATTTGCTTTGGAAATTATCAGAAAGCTTTCTCCTATTAGCCTCTAAAACCGGGCACCTCCTTCAGCTTGTCCCCAGTGATCTTATAACTATGCTGATAGCAAGGTTGAGATATTGCACGCTTAAGAGGCAGCCAAGGTTTTTGATGACCTTAGCTAAAAGTGGTGAGAGAAACCATATCTCATCTCTCAAATTCTGCATGAATAAGAATCAGTGTCAGGATTTCTTGACAAATAATGGATATTTCATCAGTTCCTCATTGATTTTTCTTTTCTGACCAAGTGCCTTTACTTCCTTTACCCTTTGAGCACTGGTCTCTTCCCACTGAATCTTAGTTTTTGTTCCAGTAGGAAGCACTTTGATGTAACAAGAAGCAGTGATGCTTCTACCTGAGCCACAACTTTGTCACAGCATCAAGTTGTTCATTTCTTCCTTTCTCCCTCTGGCCAGAGCTGAGCCCTGCCTCATCCACCCCCACCTCCCATACACATACAGAGCCTCTTTCCTGTGTTTGCTACAGAAATAGACATTCTTCCAACTTCTCCTACCCTAATCTTTCTTTCACACACACACACACACACACACACACACACACACCTTTTTTTATTTCATATATGAAAATATATAATTCTCCATTTGTTTAACAAAACAATGGAGAGGTTTAAAAAACTGTAAGAATTCTTACAAGCCCTAGTAATAAGGGTCTGTTTTATTTTTTCTTTTAAAGATTTTATTTATTTATCCATGAGAGACACAGAGAGAGAGACAGAGACACAGGCAGAGGGAGCAGCAGGCTCCATGCAGGGAGCCTGATGCGGGACTCGATCCCCAGACCGAGGATCACATCCTGAGCTGAAGGCAGATGCTCAACCACTGAGCCACCCAGGTGCCCCAATAAGTGTCTGTTTTTTTTTTAAGATTTTTATTTATTCATGAGACACACACACACACACACACACACACACACACACACACACAGGCAGAGGGAGAAGCAGGCTCCATGCAGGGAGCCTGACGTGGGACTCCATCCTGGGTCTCCAGGATCATGCCCTGGGCTGAAGGCGGCACTAATCCGCCGAGCCACCAGGGCTGCCCCAAGGGTCTGTTTTAATTGCCTCCTTTTCACCCCATTGGTGATGGAGGAATTTCCACCCTAGGGTTCTGGGAATGGCTGAACACACAAAACCAGCCACTGGGTAGATGAGATGGACAACAGTTTATTGGTCACATATTCTCACAGTCTAGGGGAGGAGAATAATACCATATGCCATGTAGGGTTACATGGGGATTGCATTAAGGAGCAGAGTGAACAACCCAGGGCTGTGAGAAGCAGGCTTGATGGTATCAAGAAGATGAGGCAACCCCTGGTTCTTGTGCGAGGATGTGATTGGCTCATTTTTTTAAGTCTTTTTTTTTAAAAGATTTTATTTATTTATTCATGAGAGACACACAAAGAGAAGCAGAGACATAGGTAGAGGGAGATGCAGGCTCCCTGCAGGGAGCCCAGTGTGGGACTGGATTCCAGGATCCCGACCTGAGCCAAAGGCAGATGCTCAACCACTGAGCTCCCCAGGCATCCCAGCTCATTTGGATAGTTTGAAAGGCTGGCATAGAACTGCAACCCACCACTCAGGGATAAGCAGGAGCTGTGCTCAATCCCTGTATAAGAAGAATTGTTCGAGGGATTCCTGGGTAGCTCAGCGGTTTAGCACCTGCCTTTGGCCCAGGGTGTGATCCTGGAGTCCCGGATCGAGTCCTGCATCAGGCTCCCTGCATGGAGCCTGCTTCTCCCTCTGCCTGTGTCTCTGCCTCTCTCTCTCTCTGTGTGTGTGTGTGTCTCTTGTGAATAAATAAATAAAATCTTTAAAAAAAAAAAAAGGAGAAGAATCGTTTGACTAGAGGACATTATCCTTCAAAGCAGAGTGGGGAGAGGAACTTGTACGTAGGCCACTTTCTGATTTTACCAGATGTCAAGGCAGCACATAACATTCATTTTCGGCCTTATATCACAGGTCTTAAAAAACAAAATCTAAGTGGGGCTAGTCTAGCTCTCTGTGGCTCCCGATTTATCTCCTCAGTGTTACACTGGAAGTAAACTCACTCAAGTAGTTTTCTTTCTTTTTGGGTTTTATATCACCACTTTGCTATGTAAGCCTTCGGGTGGGATTAGAGCATGTCAGAGGTCCTTTGATTTTCTTCTTGCCCTAAATTTGAATAATTAAGTAATAACAATGAAAATGATTGACTCTTTATACCCTTTGAGGCTCTTTACCTCCTCTCTTAGCTTGGGTTTTTTAGGAGTAGAGCCCAAGGCAGGAAGTCAGGTGTATGGGATGTATTGCAGGAATGTTCTTTAGGAATAACCTGTAAGAAGGGAGGAAGGCAAGAAAGGAAAAGAGTGAGGGCAGCTGAGCAAGGAAGTGGTCTCGTTTCCTTACAGAGAGGCTCTGAAATGCAAGGCACACCCTTGAGTTATTCCTGTCTTGAGAGGAGAGGGTCTTCTTTGTGCCTCATATCAGTTGGTCATTGGCTGTGGGCCATGGGCGGGGGTGGGTAACTTGAAGGAGGAGATGGCTGCTCTCAGTCCAGGGCAGTTCTGCGGAGAAGGGGGGCAGCTGGGAAATCCCAGCTGAAAGAAGATGGAGCCCCCCGTGGAGCCAGGCAGAGCACCAGTTGCAGCTACTACATGTACTGCACCTCCCCTGATCAACAACCCTAAGAGGCAGATATTATGATTACTCTATTTTTCAGGTGAGGAAATTGAGGCATAGAAAAATCATGGCAAAGTTAAGTCACTAGTCCACAGAGAAGCTGGTGCTCATTTTTAGAGGATTACAGAGGACATACACTCGAGAATTCTAAAGTCTCTTCTTGTTCTTCATTTTAGCCTTTTAATTTGATTCGATTCATAAAATATGCATTGATCACCAATATTGTGGAGAGTTGTCTTACAGGAGTGTTTTGCTGAAGGGCCTGAGTTGCCTTGCATTCCTCTACTGGAGGCTTTGATGTTGAAAGGCCCTCGGGCCCGTTTTGTCTAACACTACAAATTGTATAATTCACTACACATACCTTTTTGGTTTCAGCCTCAAACTGTCTGATGAGTTTGCTGTTCTTAATTCATCCATGTGAATTATCTGCTCATAAGATAGGTCTTTTTTGTTTGTTTGTTTAAAGATTTTATCTATTTATTTGAGAGAGAGAAAATGAGACAGCACAAGCAGAGGGAGAGGGTCAGAAGGAGAAGCAGACTTCCTGCTGAGTAGGGAACCTGATAACAGGGCTCCATCCCAGGACTTGAAGATCATGATCTGAGTTGAAGGCAGACTCTTAACTGACTCAGCCACCCAGGCGCCCCTAGCATATGTCTTTAAATGAGGAAGTGTAACAATGGCTCTTCATTTAAGTCAGTAATTAAGGAATATCACGGAGAGCAACTTTATTTCAGCTGCCGGCATTGTAGCTTTCTATCTTCAAGCAAATAGCTTGAAAGAGAGGCAGATGACTAAAGATATTTCTTGATAAGACTGGACAGTTATTGGGTGGCTGGGTGGTGGCTCAGTCGGCTAAGCATCTGACTCTTGGTTTTGGCTTAGGGCATGATCTCAGGGTTGTGAGATCAAGCCCCACGTGGAGTCCATGCTCAGTGCGGAGTCTGCTTGAGATTCTCTCTTTCTGTCTCCCCCTGCCCCATGGTAATCAATCAATCAATCAATCAATCAATCCAACCTTTCTAAATAAATAAATTTCTAAATAAATAAATAAGTAAATAAATAAATAAAATATTTAGAATTCAAAAGGGTATTTTAGTAAAAAGTCTTTTAGTAAAAAGCCCTTCTCAAAGGCAACCAGTGTTGTCAGTTTCTTGGTTATCTTTTTTAGAGATGTTTTATGAATATTTAAACAGGTACATGTAAATATTTCCTAAGATCTTTGAGAATACAGTGCTGAGGGTAGAAGTAGGAAAAGCCATGTGTTAATTACCTAGAGTTGCCATAAAAAATTACCAGGAACTGAGTGGCTTAAGACAATGGAAACTTATTCTCTCACAGTCCTAGAGGCTGGAAGTCCAACATCAAGGTGTCAGCAGGGCCATGCTTTCTCTCAAGGCTCTAGGGAAGAATCTTTCTCTGACACTTCCTAGCTTCTGGTTGTTGCCAGCAATCCTGGGCATTCTTTGCCTTGTAGATACATCACTCTAGTATTTGCCTCTATCATTCCCTGGTGTTCTCCATATGTACCTCTGTGTTCAAATTTCCCACTTGTTGTAGAAGGATACCAATCACTGGATTAAGGTCTACCCTAGTCCATTATGACCCCATTTTAATTTGATTACATCTGCAGAGACTATATTTCCAAATAAAGTCACAGTCACAGGTACTGAGAGTTAGAACTTGAGCATATCTTTTTAGGAGACATAATTCTACCCACTTTAACCCATAATGTTATAATGTCAAAGCTTTAAGCAGCCTTTAGAGTTCAGTTCACCTTTAAGATGTGGAATGGAGTTGAGAGTTCTGTCATTTTGGGGGAAGTAAATATTCAGTGGATCTTTCTCTTTCATAGACATGAAGCAAAGACCCACAACAATAAATGGAGATTTCTAAACCTCCAGTGACATCAAGAAGCTTGGATTAAAATGAGTGTTTAAATTGGTAAGGTTTTTTTCTCCATAACTTTTTTTTTAAGATTTTATTTATTTATTTATGAGAGACACACAGAAAGAGGCAGAGACACAGGCAGAGGGAGAAGCAGACTCCCTGCGGGGAGCCCAATGCAGGATTCAATCCCAGGACCCCAGGATCATGACCTGAGCCAAAGGCAGACACTCAACCACTGAGCCACCCAGGCATCACTCCACAACTTTTTTTTTTAAGACTTATTTATTTATTTTAGATAGAGAGAGTGCACAAGTGGGAGGGGTAGAGGGAGAGGGAGAGAGAATCTCAAGTAGACTCCATGCTGAGCACAGAGCCTGATGTGGGGCTCAATTCTACAACCCCAAGATCATGACCTGAGCTGAAACCAATAGTCAGATACTCAACAGACTACACCCCCCAAGTGCCCTCCCAACTTTTTTTAACTCCTGCTCATGGTAAGAATTATGTCCTGACCCTGAACATCCAAATGTTTGAATATACATATATGAATAGGTATGAGTGAAACAAAGACTTGCTCCATCCATGAAACAATATGTACATTTATTATTTGAAATGAATTTTGATCCTTTCTGATCTACCCTTTTTCATTAGTTTTTTCTCAGGACTACTAATGGGTTGCCCCCTACAGTATGAATAACACTTCTTTGTGATTCATTCTTCCCTAAGAAGGGGTTTATAGATTTCAGTTAATATAGATTTCATGTTAATCCTTATTTTCATGGAGGTGTTTGTGTATGACAGAACTGGAGGAATAATCTTCACCTCCCCAAGGAGGACTGAAAGACTATAAAAGGGAAATGAACCCTGCTAATCACATTGGCTCAACTTACATTGGATTGTTGGTACCGTACATGCATATTACTCAATTTTATGTAAGTCAGACTTGGTCAAATGAACTAATGTTGAGCTTTTGTGTGCTGATGTCTTCTTGGAGTCCTAGGATCAAGATTAGGGAATAGGGCTATCAATCATCTTGGAAAATCCTGGAATTGAAACAGGATTGGATGATGTCTTTAAGGGAGAAAGAAATGTCTCTGGGACCTCTGACTCCAGAGAGAAGAACTAGCTCAAAGACATTTTTGTTGGTGGAAAGGAAGTGGGAAAATGATGACTAAGGTTAACTCTTTCAAACACTGCCAGTGTCGGGATGAGCACTGGGTGTTATTCTGTATGTTGGCAAATTGAACACCAATAAAAATAAATTTATTATTAAAAAAAAAAAACACTGCCAGTGAGATTGGCAGAGGTGCTCTTCCGGGACTAGTTGTGAGCTCTATTTTGATCATTGTAGTGGATACTGTTGGTACTCACCCAGATCCCTGTCTGTTTAAGGGCCTACACCCCGTCCCTTAGCTGCTGTGAGTGTTGCCTGCTAACAGTTCATAGCTGCCTCTTTCTCCGGAGAATTGTCCTCAAAAGAATGGGAGTCTCCTCATCTGGGCAGTTATGTTACCCTATCCCAAGTGGCAATGGCCAATGACTGACTGACACAAAGGTACAAAAGGCTGGCTCCTTTGTCTTCAAAGTAGTACTGTCCTCTGGGGCAGTTGTACTCCAGGGTTCCCTGTGGGATCAGGTTAAAGCTGAATTCCCAGTGAGACCTCATGATTACTTCACTCCTTTCTGCCCCATCCTGCTTCCTTCAGTCCTCTTCTCTCTCCTAAGAAATCACATGCCCAAGAATTCTCATCTTAGGTTCTGCTTCTAGGGAACCCAGCCTAAGACAGTTACCTCTGTTTTGTACCTTCTTCAACTTGTAGTTTTATTATTACTTATTAGTATTTGCCACAAGCTAAAGCCTTGCATTTCACTTTGGAAATTAAGGAAGGTGATCAGGACCATGCTTTGGGCAAAGCAGTACAAGGGAGTAGTGATGCAGGAATGCAAGGTAAGTGAATCCTGGGAGAGGACAGTGGCCAGCAGCAGGGTCACCAGTGGCCCCACGGGTGGAGGGAAGGAGTGGCTTTGAACCAGGAGGGGGACTAGGTCAATGGGAAACAACCAGGGCAAACTCACAGAAAGAGTGAGCCTTCCCTTTTATTTGTGGAAGAAGTCAAACAGACCCTGGACTTCTAGTGACAAGTGAGATGGGACTTACGTTGTTGTAATTTAGGGACCAGGAGTAAATTGATCTCATCTTGCCTGCACAGGCTGTTGGCATATTAGTTTCCTTTGGCTGCTGTAACAAATTGCCACAAACTTGGTAACTTGAAACAACAGGAATTTATTATTTTACAGTTTTGGAGGTCAGAAGTCCAAAATGGGGTTGCAAGACTGCATTCCTTCTGGATGCTCTGGGGACAAATCTGTTTCCTTGCCTTTTCCAGCTTCTAGAGGCCACCTGCATTCTTTGGCTCATGGCTTCTTTTATATCTTCAAAGCCAGCAGTGTAGCATCTTCCAATTTCTCTCTGTTCCCCTGCTTCTGCTTTCACATCTCTTTCTCTCTAACTCTGATTCACTCCTCTTGTGTTCCTTTTACAAGGATCCTTGTGAATAGAAAGGCCACATCCAAATAATCCAGGATAGTCTTCCTATCTCAAGATTCTTAATTTCATAACATCTACAAAATCTCTTGTGTTATATAAGGTACCATATTCATAAGTTCTCTGTGTTAAGTTTGGGAGGAGCATTATTTAGCCTACCATGTAGGGGAGGCCTGGACATAAAAGTTATGTTTGCCTTTCGACATTTGCTTCATGTTCAATGCCTGGAATCAATTTTGCTGAGTTAATAATGTCTGCATTTACTCCTCACTTTTTGAATGCAAGAGTTAGTCTCTGTCAGGGCTTGGAGCTGGACCATGGTAGGCCTTGCCTCCAATATTGGGGCCATGGGGTTGTGTCAGCTATGTGGTACTTGTATGCCTTGCCTTAGACAAGGCTTTCTCCTGGGACGATTTGACAATGGCAGTACCATGAGTGGCAACTCCATATGGCCCATCCAAAACCAACTCTTTGACTAACTCTTTTGGGAACTCATTAAAGCCCAAAAGGAAAGGATGGGAAGACTCTTCTCTTGCCACGAAGAGTGTATATAAATATTCAGCTGATAAAATTGAGAGCCACTAAGGAAGCAAGGGGACTCGAAGAAGAAATCACCATGAGTCCCACCCCAACTTCACTCTCAATCTTTCCCTTTTCCCTAATTTGTCATGTATTATACGTCTTTACAAAAGACATCAAAATCAGGCTCAGGGCTCCAGACAGAGTCTGTAGTACATGCAAATGAATCCCAGAACTACTGTTTAGTAAAATGCTAAGAGAAGGTGGCATATGCCTTCTTTCTCCATTAAATAAAAATGTCTTTATAGACAGTAACTCGTGATTAATGTCAATCAAGGGAGGAATGGTGTCCAAAAGTGCTATTGTTTGATATCAGTAATATTTCTTTTGCATTCTTCCAATTACTGACAAAGGCCATGAGTGTGAAGTTAAGCATTATTTGCCTAGCCAAATGTACCTGCCTGAAACATTTCCTGTTTTCTGTCTTTGTATTGCTGTCCTGCTATGAAAGAAATAATTCCATCTCTTAGCAAGGGATGCATGATGCCTTCCACCCCTCATACTTTATTGAGTCCATGATTTTTAGTCTTTCCTTTTGTTAATCTCCCTGGTTTTTTTTCTCTCTCTCCTTCTATCCTGTTCATATCTTTTTTTATCCACTGTATTACTTACATTTTTCATTCTAGCGCTTTCTACCTGAGCAGGAGCCTGGTCATCATATGGTAGTTTGGTGAGAGCTAAAGTTAGAAAACTAGGCTATTCTACTGTTAAGATACTTGCAATATGTCAAAAAATCATCATCTGAAGGTTTTGCCATCGAATTTCTAAAACCCACTAGCTATTTTCTCAGAATATTGGTTTGAGTCACATGCTGTTTATGACAATTCATTATTCCTAATATAATGCAAAAAAGACATATTGACTACAGGTCAAAATCACATACATTGCCTAGTTACTTTTCACAATCCAAGATGTGGAACCATGAACTTGATGAATTCTGGGTGTCACTGACATGCTTCAGGAAACCAAGTGGCTGCTTCATGGATATTTCTTCAGTCTTCAATCTTTCTTGCTAGCTGACTGTGACAGTTTTGTACAGGGCAAGAATATCCTTTCTTAATATGTTTCCTTCAATCTCCGAGAATATAAATGAGTTGATGATTAGAGCTATGAAGCATACAGGATTCCTTATCACTCTAATATGTTTCTGAGATTTGAGCTATCTATTTTGCCAGCTCAATGTTTCTCCAATGCCAGGAAGAAATCTAGCAAGAGTAGAAGCCCTATAATATTCTTCACTTGGGTACAGCTGTAGAGAGGATAGAATAGAAGCCAACGCAAAACCAACTTGTCTTAAGTAATAATAACAACAAAAAGAGGGGCACCTGAGTAGCTCAGTTGGTTGAGCATCTGCCATGGTCCCAAGGTCCTGGGATCAAGCCCTGCATCAGGCTCTGTGCTTGGCAGGGAGTCTGCTTCTCCCTTTGTCCCTCCCCATGCCCCAGCTTGTGCTCCCTTTCACTCTCTCTCTCAAATAAATAAAACCTTTAAAAAATTTAAGAAATAATAAAAAGAAATAATAATGATAAGAAGGATAATAAAAAGAATTTTTTTTACTTCAACAAAAAGTAATAATGTGCTCTTAGGGGAAATAAGCAGAATTATTTCAGAACTTGACTAAGGTACGTGACTGGCATTTAAAAAAGCATCAGGCAGAGGATTTTATGGGTATATCTGAATTGATTGTACTTTTGTATGGGACAGTAATATGTATGAGACAAAGAGAAAATCTTTTCTCCATTGAGAGCCATTGACTTAAGGGAAACATTTTTATTGACAACCCACCAGTAAGGATGTTTCTTTGAAAAAAAACAAATAAGTATATGGGCACCTGGGTAGCTCAGTTCGTTAAGGATCTGACTCTTGGTTTTGGCTCAGGTCATGATCTCAGGGTCATAAGGTCAAGCCCCCCCCCCCAGACTCAGTGGGGAGTCTGAGATTCTCTTTCTCCCTCTCTCTCTTACCCCTATGCTTTCTCTCTCTCTCTCCAAAATAAATAAATATTTAAAAATATTTTTTAAAAACAGATAAGTGTATTATTCAATAACTAAAAATATTTTTAAACATTTTATTATGAGGGGCACCTCGGTGTTCATTCGGTTGAATCTCTGACTCTTGATCTCAGCTCAGGCCTTTCTCTCAGAGTGGTGACTTCAAGCCCTACACTGGGCTCCATGCTGGCATGGAGCCTTCTGAAAAATAAGTAAGTAAATCAATCAATATTTTACTATGAAAATTTCAAATATACACATAATTAGCGAGAACAGTATAATACATGGCCACATATCCATCATTCAGCATTAACGGTAATTGTAGTTTTTCCAGTCTTTCAACTTCTTTCAACAGTATGAAAGAACTTGAGTCCTATCTTACAGAGGTCCTATTCAGTATCTCGCCTAGTCATTGCTACTCCTTATGGACCTTAAGGAATCTCATCTTAGTTTCAGTAGATTTTCTTACCTTTTTCCCCCTAGAAGATAGGCCGTTCTGCCATGTTTCCTTCTCTCCATTTCAAAGTGTCGTGTCTGTGTCAGAATTCTGCTCTGTTTTCCCCATCTTTTTGTTTCTTCTTGTTGCAGGGAAGTAGAGTTTCTCCTTGTGAAATTACACCTCCATCTGAGTATTTTGGTCCTATCTGTCTCCTCCAGAACCTTGCCCTATTAATTTTCTATCTTTACTCTTCCTCTTGGCGCCCTTATCTCTGCCAATAAACATGCTCAAATCTCCAAATTCAAAGGGCAGAGCTACAGGGAACATCTTTTGAAATAATCTTTTCCCCAAACTAGCTCTGACTCAAACCTTCCTATTTGTGGTTATTCTTTTTTCCAACTAAACTTAAAATCTGCAAAAAAGTGTTGGTTTTTTCTTCTTCTTCCTTTAGCCGGGCTCTAAGAATCCATATTCCTTCATTGACTTTGCATCTGCCCCAGAGTAGGAGGCTGTATTTTCCAGAGATGGTCACAACAATGTCTCCCATCCCATAGGCTCTTCTTACAGTGTGACCTTGACACTCCTCCTATTGGGTGATAGGGTCTATGTCCCTTCTCCTGGAACTGATATGAACCTTGTGACTTCTTTAACTATTACACTGTGGCAGAAGTGACACTATGTGACTTCTGAGATGGACCATGAATGTGCCATCCACTTTCCTCTTGCTCTCTTAGAGCCCAGCCACCATGCTGTGAAGAAGCTCAGATTTGTCCACATGGAGAGTCTATGTGTAAGTGTTTCAGCTAATAATCAGCCTCAACAACCAGACATAGAAGTGAAGAAGCCTTCAAAATAAACAAATGGGGCAGCCCGGGTGGCTCAGTGGTCTAGCACCTGCCTTCGGCCCAGGGCGTGATCCTGGAGACCCGGGATCGAATCCCATGTCGGGCTCCCTGCATGGAGCCTGCTTCTCCCTCTGCCTGTGTCTCTGCCTCTCTCTCTCTCTCTCTCTCTCTCTCTCTGTCTCTCATGAATGAATAAATGAAATCTTAAAAAAAAACACAAAATAAATAAATGGACCTCATTTATTTGCCATTGAGTTGCTCCTGGATTTGAAACTTCCCCAGCTGAGGTCCTGGACATTTAGAACAGAGGCAAGCTGTCCCCATGATGCCTTGTTCAAATTTTTGACCTACAAAATCTGTGAATATAATAAATGGCTCTTTTATGCAAGTTTTCAGATGGTTTGTCACCTAGCCATAGCCCTGGAATATTCAGCCTTTCCTTCCTCAATATGCTAGTTCTAGTACACATATACATCCTCTTGGCCTGGTTTTTGGACCAGGCGATTGCCCTGAAGGATCTCTTCAGCAGATTCAGTGCTGTGTCTATGTCTTGCCTGAACAGAGGGCTCTCCTATTTTTGAAATAGTTGTCTGTCATATTTTTCATTTGCTCCCCCAAACTGGAGAATGGGCAGAGCATATTCTAAGAATTATTTTACAGATAAGGAACTGAGATTTAAGTCAAGAGAGTCTATAAGCTCTCAAAGTAGCTTATAGAGCTAGGACTAGAGCTGTAGGAGGGGATTTACTCTAAAATGCAGTTTCTTAAACTTGTTTTCCCGCAGAATCCTATCTAGAAACGCCTATCAGCATTTGAAGGATACTGGTTTCCCAATGAGCACAGTTTGAGAAATTCCCTTCCAGTCCAATTTCTTCTTTTTATGGATCAGGCTTGGGAGATTCCATTTCTTTTCTTTCTTTTTTTTTTTTAAAGATTTTATTTATTTATTCATGAGACAGAGAGAGAGAGGCAGAGACACAGGCAGAGGGAGAAACAAGCCCCATGCAAGGAGCCCGACATGGGACTCGATCCTGGGACTCCAGGATCATGCTCTGGGCTGAAGGAGGCGCTAAACCTCTGAGCCACCCAGGCTGCCCGAGATTCCATTTCTAAGAGATAATTAAATAAAAGTTACAAAAGGGATGACTAGAGTGCAGGGTTATTCTTGCCAAATGTTTGTAGCTTACTGTATGTGGTGAGAATTTTTGTACATTTGTACCTTTGTAATATTTCTATCAGGCTGGCTCTTAGTGTTCCAGATGAGAGAGGAAAAGATGTATTTGGAGGTGTCCGTGCCCTTTAGCCAAAGACCACTAGAAGCACACTTAGTTAAATAACTTGGGTTTATTACTCATTGCAGGGAACCATGGGGTACCCCCAGTAAGAGAGTGTTAGAAATGATATATTATAGGATTTGGGCTTCAGTTGCTGAGTTGGGGGGAGTCTAGGGAAGCAGGAGTTTAGATTGGATGCTGTCAGAAAGCAAGGGTAATCCTGTGATTGGGTGTTTCATGGATGGCACGGTGACCTTGTTTCTGTTTGTACTTAATCAAAATTATGAAGTAGTCTTGTTTTGTTTCATTTGTCATGACCTCAGAGTAACCTTGTTTGGGACTGGTGTTCTGTCAGTTTGTTATATCCGACAGGAGAAAAAAATGTCCTGGCTGTATTAGATGAGCTTGTAAAAATATTGAGGTGTAGTTGTGAATATCAGATTAGCTTTGGATATCAGAGGTCATTATTCTTAATCATCTTAGATATTAAAGAGCAAAGCAGATCTCTTTATCTGTAGCCAAGACTCATCTAAGGGAGCATGACCTGATTTGGGGTGGGGTCTTTACTGCTAGGTAATAGGAGACAATTAAAGCAAAGAAACAACCAGATGGCCAACAGACTTTGTGAGTAGTATCTAATTCTTTTTGTTAAAAGTAGGCTTCACGCCCAGCACGGAGCCCAACAGTGGGGCTTGAACTCAACGACTGAGATTGAGACCTGAGCTGAGATCGAGAGCCAGAGGCTTAACTGAGCCATTCAAGTGCCCCAGTATCTGATTCTTATTGCATGTAATCTTCAATAGAATAAAAGAGACTGTTTAAAAAACCAAACCACCCTCCTAACCAATGTCTTTTAGAATTCTGAACCTTTTTAAAAAAGATTTTATTTATTTATTTACTTGAGAAAGAGAGCACGTGCATACACACAGGCAAGTGAGGGGAGGGGCAGAGAGGGAGGGAGAGGGAGAGACTCTCAGGCAGACTCTGTGCTGAGTGTGGAGCCCTACACAGGGCTCTGTCTCACGACCCAGAGATCATAACCTGAGCCAAAACCAAGAGTCAGATGCTTAACCGACTGCACCACCCAGGTACCCCAGAATTCTGAACCTTTCAATCATGCCTTAGAAGAAACAGATTCTCCTGATATGGACGAAGAACACCCAAGAGGCATACTCACAGAATTGTATTAAATGGAGAGAGAACATTTGTGAACTTAAAACCTGGCTCATAAAACAACATTTGCCCATTTTACATAACTGGTTAACATTAGATTTAGGACTAGAACTCAGGCCTCTGACCCCTAATTCAGTGCTATTAAATCCCCAATGCCTAGCACATGGCCTGGTACACAGTACACATCCAGGGAATGGTTATCGAATGGATACATGAATTCATCATAGATATTTGGTTTGGAAGTGGATTGGTCAAAGGTGACTAAAATTGGGTCACCATTTAACTGGCGAATTTGACTGGCCTCCCCACTCTCCCTGTCCTGCACCTGCCATTTTCAGCTTAGCCCTCTATCCAGCACTCTTAGTCTTCAAAAGAAAACATAAGCTTGAGTAGTTCCTATTTCTTTAATAGTCTTGGATCTGTGTCTGAGGCAAACCAAAGTTCATTTGTATTGGTTCTCCAGCAGTTGTTATCAGCAATAATCAGTAGTCAAAGAAAACCCTTTGAAGGGTCCTTTAATAGAAAGGTGAGTTGTCTAAATATAAAAATGTTGCAACATTTGTTTTTCAACATCAATTAAACTGACACTCGTGTATGTAGGTGTTGATGTTAATCATAATGTTAGGTTGGCATCGAGGACCAATTGTTTTTGTCCATTCGTGGTCCTGAATAAATATGTTTTTCATGGAAATGTTAATCACCTTTTAAATTGTTACTTCAGAACTCATAAGATCTGATCATCATTCATGTATTTGATGATTCATCCCCAGTATTTTTGAATGAAAATAAGACAGCAGAAGGGAAGTGCGTATTTTCTCCTTACAGCAATGTAGCTCATAATTAATTGATCATCATTTCCTATTAATGAGGTATCTTTGATCCTGCTTGTTGAAAATGAGACTTTTCCCCTAAGTGCAGAATAAAAGCAATATTAAACTGTTTAGTCTTTGTCCACTTAAGGGCCAGACATTAGTCAAGTGGGTTTATAGGAACGATTAATCAAAAAGTTTAAACTGATTTTTTAACTAACAATTTGCTGGCCACTACTGGTTGGGAAAACTTCTTACTTAGCAGGATGGCTTTCCTAATAGAAGAGAAGTAACTTCAGAGAGGTTGAGCGGTCATAAGAGAAGGGGATCACAAGATATGACGAACCTTATCATCATCGTTATCATCATCATCATCACATCACACAAGCATGATGCTTCCACGTAATTATTACTACCTTCTCAGAAGTCTTGTGAGGGGTAATTTTTGTATCCATTTTATGGATAGGGACATCAGGGCTACAGAGTGTTCAGAAAGTCATGCAACGTAAGTAGCATCACCAAAATATAAATGCAAATTTTGGATTCTAAATCTTATGTTAGCTCCAGCATTCTTTTTCCTGTATCATTTGGCCTTATAATCTGATTAATGTGAAAAGAAAATATGAACAATGCTAGAATATGAGCAGGTGTAGACAAATGCCTAGAATCAGTGTAACTTGCCCTCATAATTCTGGATGTGATTTTATGCTTACACTTATATTGGAAAGACCATGTAACTTGTAGAGTTGATAGATTGGTAAAATGTTCTTTGAATTGAGTGATTAGATATAGTGAAGTAATAGTGACAAGTTATTGTTTCAGACTCTACAAATTACCCATAAGACTGGAATACACTTTTTTTTAAAAAATGTATTTTATTTATTTATTTGACAGAGAGAAAGAGAGAGACCATGAGCAGGGGGGTGGAGAGGAGGAGAGTGGGGAGCCCAAGATGGGGCTCAATCCCAGGACCCTGAGATCATGACCTGAGCCAATGTCAGACCCTTAACCAACTGAGCCACCTAGGTGCACCAAGATTGGAATACTCCTAATAATGGAATACTTAAGTAGATAGTTTTAGAAACAAGAAATCCACTGTTTTCCTCAAATTATTTCTTCTACTGCAATGTTATATGTCTTTATTTTGCTTACAGGAGTAAAAGGTATTATTCAAAAGCACAATTTGTTATGTCATAGAGACATGATCAAGTGTGTAAAGGATGCTGCTGAGTCTTGCCTTTTTATAAACTTATAGTGTAGACATCAACATACGGGCAAGAGAATGAGAATGCCTAAATTAGGGATTGGCAAACTTTTTCTGTAAAGGGCCAGATAGTAAATATTTTAGGCTTTGTGAGTCACATGTTTTTTTTTCTTTTTTGCTGCTTCTCAACTCTGCTGTTGGAGCTAAAGTAGTTCTAGATAATACAGAAACAAGTGGGGGGCATCTGGTGGTTCAGTCACCTAAGAGTCTGCCTTCTGCTCAGGTCATGATCCTGGGGTTCTGGGATGGAGCCCTGCTTCTCCTTCTCCCTACCCTTTGCTCTCACTCTCTTTGTCTTTGTCTCTCAAACAAATAAATAAAAATCTTAAAAAAAAAAAGAAACAAACGGGCATGGCTGTGTTCCAATAAAACTTTATTTACGAACATTGAAACTCACATTTGATATGGTTTTCCTGTTTCATGAAATATTATCCTCCTTTCAATTCTTTTCAACCAGTAAAAAATGCAGCAAAACATTGTTCACTCTCGGAATGTAGCAGGCTGGATTTGGCCCGTGGGCCACAGCTTGCAAAGTCTTGGCCCAATTAATACAGAATGACTGTAAGGGATGAAGAAGGAGATGTGGGTTTCATTGGGAGAGGGGGAAAAGACTTTAGGATGAAAACCTGCCTGCCTTCTAGTTTAGAGAGGGACAGAGGGAGAAAGCTCTTCAGAGTGGGGCCCACACCTCTTTTCTGCCTCAGTAATGAGCAATGCTTGTTGCTTTGAGGAATTGTTCTGAGCAGATTCACTCAGAATGACTCACTGGCTTGAACAAAGCTGGGGAAGATTTTCTGCCTTTTATTCAAAGGGAGTAATTGGCCCACCTGCATGTCTTAAATTAAGACTGCCAGAGCTCAGGTCTTTAAGCCTCTTAACATGGTTTACTTCTTACACCTTTTATCAGCATAGAAGAATAGCTGCTTTTCTCATCTTTTCTTGTAAAACCCTGTTCCAAATGTACAAGGCGCTTTATCCACATGATGTTTCATGGCTATTTCTAGGCCTATGATCACAGAAACACAAAAAGGTATAGAAAATTTAAATGGCACTCTGTTAACGTGTTGTGGGCAGCCTTTGACAAGACATAGTTAAGCTGGAGTTTCAAAGATGTGATTTGAATTTCTTGTCTGCCATCCTCCCTGCCTTTTTTTTTTTTTCTTAACTGAAGAATAAGTCATATATGGGAAATTCATTCTTTTGGCTATATAGGTCTGTGAAATTTGACAAATGCATGTAACCACCATGACATGTTACATTTAATAGTTACATTACTACAATGACAAGCAAGATATAGAACATTTCCATTGACCTAAAAAATTCCCTGGTGCCCTTTTGTAATTATTATGTATCCTAATCCTAGTCCCTGGTAAGCATTTATCTATTTTCTGTTCCTGTAAGTATTGTCTTTTCCAGAATAGCACGTAAATGGAATCATACAGGATGTAGCCTTTGGCGTCTGGCTTCTTTCATGTGGCATAATGCAGCTGATAGTCGTCCATGTGGTTATTTAGTTTATCAGTAGTATGTTCCATTTTCTTGCTAAGTAGATTTCATTATATGAGTATATCAGTTTGTTTAGATATTCACCAATGGGGAATATCTGGGTTGTTTCCAGTTTTTGGTGATTATGAATAAGACCAATATAAACGTTTATGTAAGGTTTTTGTGTGAACATAAGTTTGTGTTGCTCTTGGGTAAATTCCTAGAAGTGGGATTGCTGAGTTGTGTGTTAGATGTATGTTTGACTTTATAAGGAACTTGCCACGCTGTCTTCCATGTCATTTTGCATCCCCTCCAGCGGGGTATGAGAGTTCTAGTTGCTCTGCATCCTTGCCAGTGCTTCGAAACTATTAGTTTTTGTTTTTCAATTTTGGTCGTTCAATAGGTGTACAATAGTATCTCATTGTGGTATAATTTGCATATTCAAATGACTAACAACGTTGAGTATCTTTTCATATGCTTATTTGCCACCTGTGTATCTTTGGTGAAGTCTGTTCAAATTCTTGGCCAATTTTTAAAAAATTTATTTATTTGAGAGAGAGAGAAGGAAAGTGTACACGTGCATGTACACACACATGCACACACACACACACACACACACACACAAAGAGGGCGAGAACATTCAAGCAGACTCTCTGCCGAGCGGGCGCCCCCCACAGGCTCATTTTTAAATTGGATTGTTTTCTTACTATTGAGGTGTGGTTTTTTTTTTTCTTTAAGCTCCACATCTACATGGGGCTTGAACTCATGATCATGGGGCTCGAACCTGAGATCAAGAGCTGCATGATGTACCAACTGAGTTAGCCAGACCCCCCCCCCCTTACAATTGAATTCTGAGAACTTTTAATACTCTGGGAACAAGTTCTGTATCAGATACATGTTTTAGAAATATTTTCCCCCAGTCTATGGCTTGTCTTTTTTATTTTAACAGTACCTTTTGCAGATCAAAAAATAATAATAATTTTGATGAAGTTCAGGGACACTGCAGTAACAGGGAGCATGTATAGTGCCCAAATCTTGGTTTTAAAAAACCATTCTCCAAGGACACCTAGGTGGCTCAGCAGTTGAGTGTCTGCCTTTGGCTCAAGGCGTGATCCTGGAGTCTCAGGATCGAGTCCCACATCAGGATTCCTGCATGGAGCCTGTTTCTCCCTCTGCCTGTGTCTCTGCCTCTCTCTCTGTGTCTCAAATGAATAAATAAATAAATCTTTAAAAAAAATTCTCTAGGGCAGCCCGGGTGGCTCAGCGGTTTAGCGCTGCCTTCAGCCCCGGGTCTGATCCTGGAGACCCGGGATCAAGTCCCACGTCAGGCTTCCTGCATGGAGCCTGCTTCTCCCTCTGCCTGTATCTCTCTGCCTCTCTCTCTCTCTCTCTGTTTCTCATAAATAAATAAATAAAATATTAAAAAAAAATTCTCTAGAAAAGGGAACCAGGACTCCTTAGAGAAACAACTAATTCCAGGTCTGGGGGAGGGAAAATACAGGAAACATCTTGTGGTGTCAGAAAGTAAAAGTGCTAAAAAATCATATGGATGAGTTGAAAGGACATGTGAGTCAACTTGAAGGAGTTCAGTGGCCAAATCTGAGAAAATATGAGCAACAAAACAAATAATGATAGTAAGGGACTATAACCTATAGAATAAGATAAATATCCATGAATCCATACTGACATAAGTAATCAGTTGAGTAAGATAATAAATGAAGAAGAAAAAGACATTTTTTGATGAAATTTTAATAATAAATATGGAAAGAATGATGGAAATAGAAACTCACCATTTGATAAAAGCTATAGTAATAACTGTTTTAAGCAAGAATTAATAGTAGTTATTAAAGTTAGTGGAGAAAAATTTAAGCAGTTACAGTATGTGAATTATACCTAAATAAAGCTGTTTAAAAAAACTTTTTGTTATGAAAATTTTGGAACACACACAAATAGAATCATCTGCAAGTGCTCATCACCCAGCTTCAAAAAAACAAAAGTTTATTTGTGTAGTTTAAATGTATCTCCCCCCAAATATTTAGTAATTATAAGGGACAAATAGTAATTTTACAGTGGAGAAACCTAGGCAGACACCACCTGAACCAAATTAACCTCATTGGTAATGGGGTTAATTGACATCATGTGCCCCTTGACAGGATGCTCTGAGAAGGGCACACTGTCACTTCTATGGTTTTCTTGCCCAAAATGCATAACCTGAATTTAGCCATGAAGAACCATCATTTAAGCTCAAATTAAGGAACCTCATATAATCTAACTGGCCAGCCCTTTTCAAAGGTGTCAAAATCATGAAAGGCAAAGAAAGATTGGTAAACCGTCTCAGATTGGAGATGACTAAGGGGTCATGACAACTAAATCTAGTGCTGGATCCTGATGGGGTCCTGGCCCAGAAAAAGTCCATCAGTGGAACAACAACAATATAATGAAATCTGAAAGATGTTTGTAGTTTAGTTAATAGTATTATACCAATGTTAATTTTTTAGTTCTGAGAATTGTGCCATGGTTAAGTAAGATGTAACATTTGGGGAAACTGAATAAAAGCTATATGAGAACTCTCTGTATTATCTTTGTAACTTTCTGTAAATCTAAAATTATTTAAAAAGAAAAGGAAAAAAACCTGGGAAAATAAGCCAAAAACTTTAAAAATAGTTACATATTGGAAGAAGGAGGAAACCAGGTAGAGGAAATAGGGATAGAAATTGGATTTTCTGGGGTGCCTGGGTGGCTCAGTGGTTTAGCATCTGCCTTTGGCTCAGGTCGTGATCCTGGGGTCCTGGGATTGAGTCCCACATCAGGCTCCCCACAGGGAGCCTGCTTTTCCCTGTGTCTCTGCCTCTCTCTCTGTGTGTCTCTCATGACTAAATAAAATCTTTTTTTTTAAATTTTTATTTATTTATGATAGTCACACACAGAGAGAGAGAGAGAGAGGCAGAGACACAGGCAGAGTGAGAAGCAGGCTCCATGCACCGGGAGCCCGACGTGGGATTCGATCCCGGGTCTCCAGGATCGCGCCCTGGGCCAAAGGCAGGCGCTAAACCGCTGCGCCACCCAGGGATCCCTAAAATCTTTTTAAAAATTTATTTTTTATTATGTTTTGTAGATTTGACTTTGGAATAATGTCAATATTTTATGTAACTGAACAAAATTAAATTTAAAAAGAATTTCCTAAAAGTAAAAAGACAAAATAAGTCCAAAGGTATAGTAAGTCAGTGGCAAAAGTAGAGAGACAAATATTTCAAATAGGGAAGTCTGGGTGGCTCAGCAGTTGGGTGTCTGCCTTTGGCTCAGGGTGTCATCCTGGAGTCCGGGGATCGAGTCCCATATTGGGCTTCCTGCATGGAGCCTGCTTCTCCCTCTGCCCATGTCTCTGCCTCTCTCTGTGTCTCTCATGAATAAATAAATAAAATCTTAAAAAATATATTTCAAATAACTTTAAAATGACAGTGATTTGACTGTATATATATATATATATTTTTTTTTTTTCTGAAAGAGAAAGTGTGTGTGCTGGGGGTAGGGGGCCAGGGAAGAGGGAGAGAGAGAATTCCAAGCAGGCTCCTTGCCCAGTATGGAGCCCAACATGGGGGTCCACCCACAACCCTGAGATCATGACCTGAGCTGAAGTCAAGTGTAGGACACTTAACCAACTGAGCCAGCCAGGTACCCCTTGACTGTATATTCCTAATGAGATATACCCTATAGACAAAAAAGGTAAAGATTAAGTTCTATCTTATGAGCCAGAGCTGGGTCATATAGCAACCCAAAGCTGCAAAGGAACTATGTGAAAGCACTTGACATTTCACTCTCTGTAGTGAGTCAGCAAGGGAGGATGGGGCTGGGAATGGCTTTGAGACAGCCGACCAACAATGCTAGCTTGGTATCTACTGGGGTCAATAGAGAGTAGATACTTGGTACCTACTTTCTATTTCCACTCCCCTTGGACTGGGGCAGGCAAAGTATTTCCCACCAACAGATAAAATGGTGGTGGTAGCAGTAGCAGTGCTTCTGCCTCAAGTCCTCTGCCATCTTGCTGAGGCTAGGGTCGTTGCCATGACCATCTTTTCTCTGCCCAATGCAGGAAAAATTCCATGTTTGTTGTCCGTGGTTACTAATTTTGCCTCTCCAGGCTAACAGTGAGAACACTGCTGCCATCACTTATTTTTATGCTGAAGAAAATGGTAACCATGCTTAGAGGCTCTTGCAGTTTGTAACAAGACTTGTGATTTTAAAAGAAAGAGTAATGGAAGCCTAAATTCTGGAAAGATGCATGATGTGTAAATTCAGTCATCATTATGCAAATGTATATTCACATAATAAATCCAGCAATGGCTGACTATATTTTAGAAATATTATAGGCCAATTATTTTGACATCCTGCAGGAGGTAGATAAATGGCAAAATATATGTTATGGTATACACAGTAGCTTATTAACAAGATGTCTTTTGCTGGAAAATATTTTAGCAGAGAAACCATCCATCAGCATATTTCCAACTCTGTCCTCTTCTGACTTCACAGGCACATTTAGTAGCAAGAGAAAAAGGGACAAATCTTGTGTGTTTGGGTAGAGGCTTTAGGTAGTTTCATAAGCCTTGTCTCATTTGATACTTATAATTATCAGCGAAATATGTGAACCATAGCTCATTTTCCCATTTTATAGATTAGCAAACTGGGAGGCAAATTTGGATTACAGCCCGATATCTGATTAGTGTCTTTTGCATTATAACATTTCTGCCCTTCTTTCACTCTTCACTTTTCAGATTGAGATAGTTTGGGCACTCTCCGATAAGTTACCCGGCACCCACAAGGGCCCTAGGATTATTGGTGCCGTGTCAACAGAGTGTAATGCTAAAGATAAAAGGTGTGTTTTTAGCTAATGCCTAGGTGGAAAAATGTTCAGTAGACAAAAACCAAACCTCCCAAGACCTCTGCTGTCACTGCCAGTATTCACCACGTGGCTTTGGGGACAGTATTTCTATATTCAGAAATGCATGCTAATGGCAAAGTGTCAGGGCGTCAAGGGAGTGAGAGTGTCAGGAGATTACTGATTTCTTGGGTGACATATGACAAGTCACTTCACCAATCTGGGCCTCAGAGTGGATTATTTCTCAGGCTCCTACATAGTTCTAATATTTCATAATTCCTTGCTTGGACTTGCAGTGAAAACAGGGAAAGTTCTAAACAGGGGAATGTTAAGAGATGAACTGTTTATGCCATAGATTTCTTCCTGGATGTATGGGCCTCACCTGCAGAATTTAAAGACAAGAGATTCTCAACTCCCATTAGCAATGGCAGAGTGGAGGAAAGCTGAATTAGTGAAGATAATAGCCTTGCTAGGAATTTTTTTAAAGATTTTATTTATTTATGAGAGAGGGAGAGAGAAAGAGAGGGAGAGAGAGAGAGAGAGAGAGAGAGAAAGAGAGAGAGAGAGAAAGACATAGGCAGAGGGAGGAGAAGCAGGCTCCATGCAGAGAGCCTGATATGGGACTCGATCCTGGGACTCCAGGATCACACCCTGAGCTGAAGGCAGATGCTTAACCTCTGAGCCACCCAGGTGTCCCCTTGCTAGGAATTTTAAATGATGCATTTAGTACTTTCTCTGTTGGCCTCTCAGAAGCTTCACGGGCAGTTTTACAAGAGCAAGGAATGACATGGTGAAATTTGCTACCTAAGGACAAAGCTGGGGGTGGGTAGGAGAACAATACTCTGGCAGTCATGGTAGCCTAGTAGTAGCAGTTCTCAATGCTGGCCATACATTAAGAATCACTTATAGTTTTAAGATTTTGAAGGTTATTTATTTATTTATTTATTTTAAATTTTATTTATTTATTCATGATAGTCACACACACACACACACACACACACACACACACACACACACAGAGGCAGAGACACAGGCAGAGGGAGAAGCAGGCTCCATGCCAGGAGCCTGACATGGGATTGGATCCCGGGTCTCCAGGATCGCGCCCTGGGCCAAAGGCAGGCGCTAAACCGCTGCACCACCCAGGGATCCTTGAAGGTTATTTATAATTGAGATTAAAATAAACAAATTAATATATATCCACAGAGCAAAAATCTTAAGTATGTAACATAGTGAATTTTTACATATGTATCCATTTATGTCACCATTACCCAGGTCAAGATATATATCAATCCCAGTACCTCAGAAGAACACCTCCCATTCATCACCTTCCCCCAAGGGTTACCGCTCTTCTGTCCTCTGTCACCATAGATGAATCCTGCCTATTTTTGAACTTTATATAAATAGAATCATATAGCAAATACTCTTTTTAATATTTATTTTATTTATTTATTCATGATAGACATGGAGAGAGAGAGAGAGAGAGGCAGAGACACAGGCAGAGGGAGAAGCAGGCTCCATGCCGGGAGCCCGACGCGGGACTCGATCCTGGGACCCCAGGATCGCGCCCTGGGCCAAAGGCAGGTGCTAAACCGCTGAGCCACCCAGGGATCCCCAAATACTCTTGTGCCTGGCTTGTTTCACTCAGTGTTATGAGTGAGATTCATCCGTGCTGTTGTATCAGAGATCTGCTCTTTTCCATTGCTGTGTAGTATTCCATGGCATACATCTACTACATTTTATTCATCCATTTACATTGTACATTTAAGTTGTTTCTGATTTCCGTGTTACTATGAATGAAGCTGCTTTGAACATTTTTGTGCATGTCTTTTGGTGGACATGAGCTCTTCTTTCGGTTAAGTGTATACCAGGAGTGAATTTTCTGGATCATAGGGCAGATGTAAGTTTACTCTATAAGAAACTGCCAAACAGTACTCCAGGGTGGTGTATCCTCCAACTGCCTCTGAATCTCTGAGAGTGGGGCTCTATCTGAATGATAGGTATCATTCAGAATCTCACTTGGTGGTTCTGACACACAGTGGAAATGAGAGCCTCTGTGGCCCAGCCTTAATGGCCAGACCTGTGTCTTTGTTATCATCTCAGCAACAAAGAGACATTCCATTTATTGTCCAAAAGCAAAGAAATTACTCCTTGCCCATAGATATGGGAAGAAGCTTAGATTTGTCTTCTGGGGTTCTCTCTCTGTGTGTGTTTGCTTTTGTTATACTTGGTGGGGATCACATTAATTGTCTTACTCCTCCCCAAATCCTTGAACACGGAAATGGAAGGCTTCATCCTAAGCAAATGATATTTTATGCATCAGGAAATATGAAGTATGAGGATGAGGCATAGAGCTCTTTCAGGGCTCTTGACAGCATCTGACCACATGGATAACCACAATCTTCTCACACAACAGAAATTCACCTCCTTCTAGCATTTCTCTACCTAATTAGGCTGAGGGACTGTCATTATCTTTTCCATCTGTCAGCTCTTTGAACTGACTTCACTAAAAAGAAATTTTACAAGCAACATAGCCTATTTAGTTATGATTCATCTGAATTAATAAGAACAGCTAATGTTTATTTAGTAGTTCCTATGGGCAAGACACCCTGCTGTGTGCATCCATTATTTCTCAAAACAAGCCAACAAGCTTCAGGAGCTATTATCAAGCCCATTTGACAGATGAGGAAACTGAGGTTTGGAGAGCTTAAGTAACTTGCCCATGTTCATGCGCTAATATATTATGGATCCAGCTGAGATTCAAACCCTTGCATTCTGACTTCAGAGATTGAACTAATCAGTCACTAATTACACCACCTGTACTTAACCAATCCAAGGGGTTTAGAGCTATTTATGGCCTGGAATATGAAGAATGGAGTATAGGCCTCTTTGAGTTACAGGTTTCCTGGAAATAAAATGCCAAATAGTGGTGGTCTCTTGAATAATGGAATTATTGGAATAGAATGAGTGACTGAAGGGCCAAACGTGGCCTTTATATCTCCTTGAAGAGTTGCTGGTCAGCCAGATGATTTTTCAGGAGAGGAAGAGACAGCAAAAGGGAGCAGAAAAAGCAATAGGAGAGTTACACAACTTCCTTCTCATCTCCACTCTATATAGATGATCTTACCCACAATTGGAACTAAAACTCTCAATGGGAATGAATCCAGAATTTTCTTCCAGAAAATTCTAAGCCACTCCCAACTGCTTATTTGATCCCTTTACTTGGATGTCTTACGGGAACCTCAAATGTAACATTGTCCAAAAATGGAATTCTTTACTTCCTCTCTTCTCCCCTACAATCTGTTCCTCTTACAGCACTCTTGCTCAATAAATGTCACCTCTACCCACCATTACTTATACCTCGAACTGGAGTAACCTTGCCATTCCCCTTTGCCTTCTCCCACCTTACACCATCGCCATCACTGAGTCCTGTTGATTCTGGACCCAAAATATATCTCATCTGCCTATGCTTGAGTCATAGGGCTAGACATTCTGAAAGACGCTGCCTGGAGATGGTGAACAGGAAGCCTGATGGCACATCAGTCCTTCAGCTTAGTCTCAGAGTATCATGAAAAAAACTAAATTAGTTACCAGTATTTAAAGATCCAGAAAACGACCGTGGACATCAGAATTCCATTGATCTTCTTTATTGGAAAATCTGGGAGTGTATGGTTACTTCCTCCTGAGGCAATATTCAATACTGAGTCCTGATTCTGGATTCCCTTTTTACCTGGAGCTTCCACACTTCCCACTTGGCTTCCTTTATGCAAGTACCTTACCTGCCCACCCTTAGCCAGCCTAGATCCTGTGTCTAGACCCCTGTGTCAGTCTAGAGCCCTTTAGTATTGGAGGATTTTGTCCCTGTGGGGCTGTCAGCCCATGCCACTGAGCCCTTGCTACCTACACTTAGAGGGAGTATAAACAGACCAGAGCCAGGGATCCCTGGGTGGCGCAGCGGCTTAGTGCCTGCCTGCCTTTGGCCCAGGGCGCGATCCTGGAGAACCGGGATCGAATCCCACGTCGGGCTCCTGGTGCATGGAGCCTGCTTCTCCCTCTGCCTCTGCCTCTCTCTCTCTCTCTCTCTCTCTCTCTCTCTCTCTCTCTGTCTCTCTCTCTGTGTGACTATCATAAATAAATAAAAATTAAAAAAAAAAAAACAGACCAGAGCCTGTGTCTCCCTCCTGGCTGGGGTTCATTTCCTGGGCCCTGTTAGGAAGACACGCTGTGCTCTCGTTTCTACTTGAAGTCACTGAGAGACTAATTTGAGACTGGCTGGAAAGTACATTCCTTCTGCCACCTCAGCCTGGGTGTGCGTACCTGCATAGGGTAGCTTGGCCAATTGTTTCCAGAACTGCCTGGGTCTCATGAAGACCCATTTGTTGTGATTGCAAATTACAGTGTCATAGTCAGTTTGGACAGCTGTAACAGAATACCATAGACTCAGTGGCCTAGACAAAAACGTGCATTTCTCACACTTCAGGATGTGGAAGTCCAAGAGCAGCATGCCAGTATGGTCTGATTCTTGGTGAGGGCCCTCTTCCTGGTTTATAGGTGATTGCCTTCTTGCTGTGCGAGAGAGCTCTGGTCTCTTTGTCTCCTTATCGAGGCATTAGTCTCATCATGGAAGCTTCAGCCTCATGACATCATCTAAACCTAATTTCTGCCCCAAGGCCCTACCTCCAAATGCTATCACATTGGAGATTAGGGTTTCACCATATGAATTTGGGGGACACACATTCAGTCTATAGCACACAGCATCAGTATTTCCAGCAAATATTAGTGGTCACCAGCTGTGTATCCCTAACTGGATTTCAAGGGTCAAATTTCTTTAGCCTCTCTGGCTTCAAGATCTTTGACCATCAGAATCATTCTGATACTTACTGCATTCTGCTTGGTGGCAGCTCCCCTGCCATCCAAGCAGGTAGAAGATGAACCTATGGGTCCTGAATCACCTCAAATCCATCTCCTGCTCAGGGAGATTAATATGGCTGAGACCCCACAGTTGCACAGGTTGAGCAAATGTAGGGTCTTCCCACTGTGTTCTCAGTTCCAGGCTAGACTTCCACAGGGTCCCCTCCATCTCCATGGCTGAATTTCTGTTGGTCATCTTGATTCTGCCCTGAGCTTACCAGAGTTCAAGGTTTCTCTGCCTGTTTTGTGTGTGTGTTTGTGTGTGTGTGTGTGTGTGTGTTTTAAATCCATATATGGAGTGGTTAGCATGGAGATTTAATCCAACTTTGGGGCTCTCATATAGGAGGACTTTCAACTGCCATCGAAAGCAGTGACTTTCTCTCCCCTCCACCCCCCTTACCCTCCTCTCATGTTTCTCCCTCCACTTTCCAAGTTCTGCAATAAGGAGCAGACTTCCCAAGTCTTCTCCCTGTTTGCAGCTTCCATTGGTATTCTTGTGAGTAAAATTTTCATCATCCATTGTTCTCAAAGACAAATAGTATGTAAAGTGACATTACCTTTCAGCACATGGATCAAGGCTTTCTAAAAATCACTGACTTGTATCAAACTGCAGATGTCATCACTTCCAAAGCATACATTTTCCTCCCACATTTTAACATCTGTGAAATTGAGATGTGTATTATGCCTGCTAGTGGGTCATGATTTAATTGTCAGCGTGGTTTTCTTTCTTAGCAGTATAATAGTTGTGTGTCTTGAGTTAACGACATCTTAGATTTCCTAAACTATAACTAACATGAACATCTTGCTTAGAAAGTGTCTTCCTGAGACGGAAACAAAAGGGTGGGTGCCTGAAGGCCATGGAGGGATGAACTGTGGGAAAGGGCTGGAGGTCCAGAGAGGCAATAATATTCACAAGGCACCTGGGTGGGAAGAGAATGGCCTGTCCAACAAACCAAAAGTGGTTTAGGGAGGCAGGAGTGTGGAGAGCAGAGAGGATAATGAGGCACTTTAAATGGATGTGAGGATTGCACAGAAATATTTATGGAAAGTGCTTGGGACTTATAGGCACTCTATAAATGGTACTTTGGTTTGTTTTCTGGACAAACGAATGAGGCAATTTATGATATTTTATCAGTTCGCTGCCATTCCCCACCACACACATTTTAACACCTCTGAAATTGGGATACATTTACAGCTAAGGTGTTTCATTATTTAATCAGCAGCATTTCCCACCCCCCATAAATGGTATCTTAGAGTTGGTGAAACAAGGTATATAAAATCAATTGCTAAAATTGACACACTGTCCCTCTGTTCTTTTAGTTTTTAAAGATTTTACTTATTTATTTTAGAGGGACAAAGAGAACACACATAAGTGAGGGAGAGGGGCAGAGGAAGAGGGAGATGCAAACTCCCTGCTGAGCAGGGAGCCTGATGCAGGGGCTCCATCCCAGGACTCTGGGATCCTGACCTGAGTTGAAGGCAGACACTTAATTGACAGGGCCACCCAGGCACCCCTGTTCCTAAGTTCTTAACCTGAATTCCAGATCTCTCACAAATTCTGGTGTGTATACTTGGAACTTTTTAAACTACTTTTCCTAATCCAGGCTTAGATAATGGGTCTCATGGCCTCATCTCTCTGTGCCTCAACCATGTGTCTATGAGATCCTGTGGGGCTGACCTGAATGTCAGTTTGGGCTTCTCTAAACCTATGTTTAGAAAGGAACAGATGAGCATTTGAGGGAATGAAAGTTCATACAAGTATTCATTTATAGTTTCTTCTTCAGATTCCAGGCTTTAAAAATTTATTCATTCAGGGCATCTGGGAGGCTTAGTGAGTTAAGTGTCTGACTCTTGATTTCAGCTCAGGTCATGATCTCAGGCTGGTGTGATCAAGCCCCACATTGGGCTCCACACTCAGCAGTGGGTCCGCTTGAGATTTTCTCTCTCCCTCTCCCTCTGCTCCTCCTCCTGCTCATGCTCTAGCTCTCGCTAAAATAAATAAATAAATCTTTTAAAAAATCATCTATTCAACCAGTATTTATTTGAGAATCTATTATCTGCTAGGTCAGGGGTTGTCTACAAGCCAAATCACGACCAATGCCTGTTTTTATAACTAAAATTTTATTGGAGCACACTCATGCCCATTTATTTATGAATGGTCTAGAGCTACTTTTGGGCTACAGAGTTGAGTAGTCACAAGAGATGGTATGGTTTGCAAAGCTGAAAATATTTACTGTCTGGCTCCTTATAACGCCAGTTTATCCTCCTAGGGGATCAAGAAAGGCCTATCTTAAATGAACAAAGAAAAGATAATCTCATAAGAAAAATGTTCCTATTTATTTATTTATTATTATTTTAAAAAGATTTTATTTATTTATTCATGAGACACACACACAGAGAGAGAGAGAGAGAGAGAGAGAGAGAGAGAGAGAGATTGAGAGGCAGAGACACAGGCAGAGGGAGAAACAGGCTCCCTGCAGGAAGCCTGACATGGGACTCGATCCTGGGTCTCCAGGATCACACCCTGGGCTGGAGGCGGCGCTAAACCACTGAGCCACCCGGGCTGCCCAAAAATGTTCCATTTTATATAGAAAAGCATGCATCTAACCCAGAAGAACAGGAGCCTTGTACATCTTTGTCTCCATAGAATTCCCACTGACTAGAACAATGTATGGCACAAAGTAGGTGCTTGCAGTAGATTAAAGATGGCTTCTTTCTTTGTGACTCCTCCCACTGAGAGATGGAATCTATTTCTCTTCCCCTTGGTTTGGGACTAGACTTAGTGACTTGCTTAATCAGTAGCTTATGGCAAAAGTGACATTCTGGGACTCTGAGGCTAGAATCTATTATACCTTGCAGCTGACTAAGCCTCATAGAATGCTCACCTTTAGGGAAACCAGCCACCTGATAAGAATTTTGATTCCACCATGTTAGAGGAACTGGCTGCTCAAAAGTCTTAACTGAAGCTAGCCTTGCAGCCATCACTGACAGACATGTGAAAGAAGCCATCTTGGATCCTCCAGATCTCCCCATCCATCAGCTGAATACCACTGAGGAATCCCAGTTGATAACATGGGGATCAGAAAAATCACTGAGTGGAGTCTTGACCAAATTTCTGACTCACAAAATCATGAGATATAACAAAATGATTGTTCTCTTAAGCCACTAATTTTGGAGTACTTTGTTACTAAGAAGTAGATAGCCAGAATGATGCTCAATAAATATTGGTGGCTTTGTTTTACATAGCCAGACAAGTGCATAGTCAGGACTAGAACCCAAGTCTGTTGATTCAGAGTATCTATGATACTTTTCTTTCTTTCTTTCTTTTTTTGTTTCTTTCTTTTATTTATTTTTTTAAAAAAGATTTTATTTATTCATTCATGAGAGACATAGAAAGAGAGGCAGAGACACAGGCAAAGGGAGGAGAAGCAGGCTCCATACAAGGAGCCCAATGTGGGACTCGATCCTAGGACCCTGGGATCACAACCTGAGCCGAAGGCAGATGCTCAACCACTGAGCCACCCAGGCATCCTTCATTTTTTTTTTTTTAAGATTTAATTTATTTATTCATGAGAAACACAGAGAGAGGCAGAGACATAGGCAGAGGGAGAGGCAGGCTCCCTGTGGGGAGCCCGATGTGGGACACAATCCCAGGACCCCAGGATCACGACCTAAACCAAAGGCAGACGCTCAACCACTGAGCCACCCAGGTGCCCCTATGATATTTTTTTTTCTACTGATAGTTGCCCAAGGTTACCAGAGCAATCTGATTCTTCTTAGACCTCTTCCAGTCTCTCCCAAAGTCTGATTCAGTTAGAGGCCAAATAGCCATATTAGGAGCTTTGTGAAAGGTGATACCTAAAGCTTGGGAAGTGTTTCTGGGCCAGATTCTGGGGAGCATGCTGGCACTAGAGTGAGCTTCACAATGTACCAGGGCTTAGGGTGCACCTTCAAGTTTTGAGGGGCCCCTCAGAAGGTTTTGGTAGCTCTACAGACTCTCAAATTTGATATATTTATATAGAAAGCAAAAAACAATAATGAAGTTCAGTTTCTCCAGAAAGACTGCTTGGGTTTGAATCTCAGAACCTGTGCTTACTACTTAGAAGGCCTTGGACAATTTATTAAATTATGCTTCACTTACCTCATTTGTGAAATGGTGATAATATTGACACACGGTTGTTGTGAAGATTGAATGAGTTAGTCCATGCAAAATAAGTGGAAGATTTGTAGCACTCAGTAAACACTCCTGGAAATGGAGTCATTCTTTTTTTTTTTTTAAGATTGTATTTATTTATTTGAGAGAGAGATAGCCAGAGAGAGTGTGAACAGGGGGAGATGGAGAAGCAAACTCCCCGCTGAGCAGGGAGCCCAACATGGGGTTCAGTCCAGGACACTGGGATCATGACCTGAGCCAAAGGCAGATACTCAACAGACTGAGCCACCCAGGTGTCCCAAGAGAGTCATTTTTTTAAATTATTTTTTAAAGATTTTATTTATTCATGAGAGACAGAGAGAGAGAGAGAGGCAGAGACACATCCAGAGAGAGAAGCAGGCTCCACGCAGGGAGCCCGACATGGGACTCGATCCCGGGACTCCAGGATCACGCCCTGGGCCAAAGGCAGGTGCTAAACCACTGAGCCACCCAGGGATCCCCCAAGAGAGTCATTTTTATTAATGATACTAAAGATCCAACTTTCATTAAATCTCAAACTTTTACCTAGAATTTTTGTAAACACATGACATATCCAGTTGTCCTGGATGGACTAATATATTGGCCTATGCTTTTATTTATGGATTTATTGGAATGACTCATGTTTAGTCACCTACCTTTGGTATGTCGTTCCATTGTGCATTTGTCATTTCTTTATGTTCTCAACACACTGAATATGTGTACTCTATCACCTCATTAAAGGCACTGGAACCTTGCCATGAATTTGTTTTAAAACTACATCTTTGGCTTCCCAGTTTACTCGGCTGGTAGGCATACTTTGTAAGCTCTGAAGAGCCGACACATCTGAAATATGTTTTCCATCTATCCTCGAGTTTCCTGGAACTGCTGGTTTCATATGCTAAGTAGCTCAGTGGAAAGGTGAGATTTCCTTTCTTCACTGGACCACACTATGGGATGGAGCTAGACCTAGTTAGTGGCTGGGGTTGGCTCAAAGGGAAACTTTCGGGCTTTGGCTAAAGATGAAAAGCTGTTAGAGCAAGAAGGTGTACAGTAAGAGATAGCTCTATACACTATTCCTTATTCTCAGGCTTCTCATGGGAAATGGCAAGGAATCAAACCTTGTTGAAAGGCTAAAGTAGGTCCTGAAAAGGTTTTGAACCCAACAATCTCTGGTGCTAAGGTCTGCAAATAGTTAAAGTCATGTAATAGGCAGTCATGAAAATTTGTTCCGGGAATCTATGAATCTGTGACTTACCACAGCCTGGGCAGTGGTAAAAGAAGGTCAAGGTCTTAGATGTCATTCCTAGAAAGATTAATGAGCTTTGCTCTGGTCCCTGAATTCTATATTTCTATGAAGCCTGGCCAGGCTCTGTCATTTAACTTAGGCTAGTTATTTTGTCTCACTCACTGAGATCCTGAACACATTGCAGAATGGATGAGCAATGTGTAATTAGATGGATCCATTTTCCCATCACTGGTTAACAAAGCATGGCTTTAAAAAAAAAAAGAATGTAGCTGTTGAGGGCAGGAAGATTATTTTGACCAGTTCCTGAGAGGGGAGCTAAAGCAGACCAAATATTAGACCTAGAAAATGGCGGAACCACTTTTCTCAAAGGATGGCTCTTTGCAATGGGCTTTGGAAACATGTCATTATGGGTGGTGGGGGCGGGCAGGCTATGGGCATAGGGCAATGTGTTGGCCTGGGAGGCGCTTTTCTTTCTACCCTAAGTATAAAACTCAACTGTGTGTTATTCTAGTAGACAGCAGAAGGCTTCCAAGCACCAGACTTTCTCTTTGGGGTGAAATTTGGATTGTTGAGCGGATAAGATGCTTTGAGACTCTTAAGTGGTAGGAGTGGAGATGGGGAAGAGGAAGCGACAGGAAATTCCTTTTCTTTCATAGTGATCTTACTTGAGGATGCTTCTCAGGGCCAGCTTATCAGCAACCACTCTAAATTGACCGTGATTTTATCCTTGCCTCTCCTTGTAAAGGTTTCTTTTTCAGAATTTTCAGCCAGCAGCTTCCAAACTGTCATTTACAATTTACAGAAGGACAGAAAGTAGAATAGTTGTCAGCAAGCAGCATAATTATGTGCCAGGAAATGACATGGCAGCTAGTGTAGCCTGGCAAGTGCTAGACGGCTCTTTCCCTATCTTCTAGCTTCAGGCAGGAGCAGAACTAGAATATCTACTGATCTTTTCGTGACTTATTTTACACTCAGAGCACAGATTACTAAGGAGTATTTGGTCTAGAGATCAAGCAGAAATTTATTTTTTAAAAAAGCAAAACAGTGGGGAAATAGGAACTCAGAAAGCAGGATCTGATGTTATGTTGTGTTATGTTACGAAATACTGTTGTGTAATCCAGTGGTTCTTCAAGTGTGGCTCTTGACGCAGCAGCTGCACCACATGGGGACTTGTTAGAAATGCAATTTCTTTTTTTTTAAGATTTTATTTATTTATTCATGAGAGATTCAGAGAGACAGAGACACAGGCAGAGAGAGAGGCAGAGAGAAGCAGGCTCCATGCAGGGAGCCCGAAGCAAGACTCGATCCTGGGTCTCCAGGATCAGGCCCTGGGCCGAAGGCAGGAGCCAAACCGCTGAGCCACCCAGGTGTCCCAGAAATGCAATTTCTTGTGAGCCATCCGAGACCTACTGAATGAGAAACCCTACTGAATGAGACCTCTGGAGCCCCAGCAATCTGTATTTTACCTTATTTTATCTACCTGCTTATTTTTTAAAGTAGGCTCCATGCCCAGCATGGAGCCCAACACGGGGCCCAAACTCACCACCCCGATTTCAAGACCTGAGCTGAAACCAACGGTCAGACTTAATTAACTGAGCCATCCGGGCACTCCAGGTGCCGCAAATCTGAACTTTAATAAGCCTTCCAGGTGATTCTGATCTGTCCTCTAGTATTTGAATCACTAGTGTGTAATAGACGGCAAGTAAATCCTGCCTTGTTTTACCTGTTTATTAGTTACAAATACAATTAGCTCCAAAAACATGCCCCTGAAACTTAGGAAACCCAGCAAAGAGTGGCTGTGTAAGTAAGACGAGTTTTATATTCTCCACAAACAAGCAATACCAAGGGAGATAGTCCTGGTTGCTATCCTGGGCCCTAGAATGCTGTCTTAAGGACCCAGGCTTTTTCTAGCTTCCTATTGTGCCACACTTGCAAGTAGCTTTTGTCACTAGAGTTGCAAGATGGCTGCAGCACGTCCAGGCATTGCTTCTATGTTCCAGTGGGAGAAGAAGGAAGGACAAAGGGCTTCTCCTATTTCTATTCAGGTAAAGTAACTCTGCTCCGGGATTTTTGCTGTATCTCATGGCCAGAGTCACGTCGTACAGCCTACTTGAACAACATTCAAAGTTAAATCGACTTTAGCTTTTTGGTCTTTAGGATAGAGAAAATCAAGGGAGAAGGGATAGAGGTGAGAATAGTTTGGGGGAGGCCAATCCATACTATCTCCTTCAACTTGCAACTTGTAGCTAATTCTGTTGCTTTTTTGTTGTTATTGAGATTCTTGGGTTAAGTCATTATGGAAAAAGCCATCATCTTAATATTTAATATGGAAATAGGATCAGCAAATTATCTTTCTATTTGCACTTTAATTCTGAAATCTAATTCATTAAGGAAAACTCAGGTTTTATGTTTGAGCTGTTATTTTATGTTAGGTTAAGGATTTGGCTGAGCTTGCCTTCTTGAGACTATTAGGAAGACCTGTAAAATAAGACAAAATAAGAAATAATGTGAACTACTGCACTACTACACGTATTTGGACTAATTATAGTTGGGAGTCTGAAAATTTGAATATTTCAAAATACTCATCTATTATTTCTTTAAAATATGAATAATAGAATTAGGCTCTAGGGTTGTCACATAGAATTTATTTTTATTATAATACATAAACAGTGATGATTATTGACTTAGTTATAGTAAGAATTGTTTCCAAATTAGTATAGCAGTGTTAAGCCTGTTAGTCTCTGCAATCCTATAGATTTCTCAACGAAGCCATTCTTTTTGTATTTTAAATGTCAAATTTGTACAGACTCTGTTCAAAATATTACCGATTTTGATTTAACTCAATGTGACTATATGAGCTATTGTTGAACTCCTTGAGGTTACCATGGTAATTATTTAGCTGGCAGGAAGAAGCTGAGGACCAGAGAAAATCAATGATATGGTAGGTTATGAGCACCTATCCATGTCAGAATTAGGGTCAAAACAGGGATGGCTGGATGCCAAGTACTATGTTATTTTTACATTCTTTTTCTCTAGCTTCCAAAGTTCTAAGTTTTAGTCTTCAACAAATATCTGTAATTAAAACAGCCTCTTAGCACTACCTTCCTTAATCCCCATCCTGTAGGTTGAGTTGGCAAACTATAGCCAGTGGGCCACATCTGGCCTACCACCTGGTTTGATAGGGCTCATGAGCTAGGAATGGTTTTTACATTTTGAAATGTTTGAAAAAAATTTTTATGACATGAAAATTACATGAAATTCAAGTTTTAGTGCCCATAAATAAAGTTTTATTAGAATATAATCATACCCATTTGTTGAATGTATCTATGTCTGCTTTCACACTGCAGCAGCAGCAGAGTTGAGTAGTTGCAACAGAGACTGTATGGCCAGCAGTGCCTAAAATATTTACTATCTGGTCTTTTACAGAAAAAGTTTGCTGACCCCTGCTCTAGCTCAATCCTGATCAAGGGGCCTTTTGGGCAGAGAAAGGGAAGCCCTCTTGTCTGAGATGCTAACATAGGCACATCTTATCAGTCTTTCCTGCTATTCTGACCTTTTTTTCTGACATTTTTTAAAAAATATTTTATTTATTCATGAGAGACACAGAGAGAGGCAGAGACATAGGAAGAGGGAGAAGCAGGCTCCTCGCACAGAGCCCAAGTGGGACTCGATCCCAGGACCCTGGGATCATGACCTGAGCCAAAGGTAGATGCTCAACCACTGAGCCACCCACGTGCCCATGTTCTGACGTTTTACATAGTAAATTCTCTTTCTGCAATTTTCAGTCTTGCTTGAACGTGAAAGGTGATGGTTTGTACCTGTACTATCCAATATGATAAATATTAGGCATGTGTGACTCTTGAGTATTTGAACTGTGGCTAGTGCAAATTGAGATGTGTTCTTAATGTAAAATATATACCAGATTTTGAAGAATCAGTACCAAAAAATGTAAAATCTCTCATTAATATTTGTATATTGATTATATTTTGAAATGATAGTATTTAGGATATTTTAAATTAAGTTAAATATATTATTAAAGTGAATTTCCCTTGCTTTTTCTGACTTTTTAGTGTGGCTATTGGAAAAATTAAAATTATACATGTAGCTCATGTTTTATTCCTTTTGGACAGGGCTGATTTGAATCCTTTCGCTTCTTACCACTCTCTTCACTGCCCCCTGGAAATAGAATTTTCTCTTTTTGTGGTCAGATTTGCATTTTATTTTTTCTGGTTTTATTGAGATATAATTGACAACATTGTGGAAGTTTAAAGTATGCAATGTGATGATTTGGTATGTGTTGTGAAATGAGGTTAGTTAACAGATCCATCACTTCACATAGTTGCCATTTTTGTGTGTGAAAACATTTAAGATTTACTCTCTTAGCAAATTTCAAGTATACAGTGCAGTATTGTTTTCTTTTTTCAGTACAGTATTGTTAAGTATAGTCACCATTGCTGTGCCTTAGATCTCCAAAACTTATTTATCTTATAACTGAACCAGTTTTCCACTAGCAAACCTCTCTCAAGTCACTGGAGAAACCATAACAGGTGCTTTATCAGAGTTTACACCTTCTTGTTTCTCCATAAGCCATTTCTGACACTTTAGGTAGAAAGTTGTTTTCTTTCTTTTTTTTTTAATATTTTATTTATTTATTCATGAGAGACACACAGAGAGAGAGAGAGAGAGGCAGAGACACAGGCAGAGGGAGAAGCAAGCTCCATGCTGGGAGCCGGATGCGGGACTCGATCTCGGGACTTGAGGACCACACTCTGGGCCAAAGGCAGGCCCTAAACCACTGAGCCACCCAGAAAGTTGTTTTCTTAACCAGGCAGGTAAAAAGAACTATTCAATGGTGGACAAGTATTTCTACATTTGTTACTGGCAAAATTTGTTACTTGATGCTGTAGTTTGAAAATGTTATTTTTCTAAATGGTGAAAAGTGTTAACGCCTTTTTCCAGGGATGCCTGGGTGGCTCAGTGGTTGAGCGTCTGCTTTCAGCTCAGGGCATGGTCCTGGAGACCCAGGATCGAGTCCTATGTCAGACTCTGCTAGAGGAGACTGCTTCTCCTTCTATGTCTCTACCTTTCTCTCTGTGTCTCTCATGAATAAATAAATTTTTTTTTTTAAAAAAAGCCTTTTTCCAAATTATACCAGTTAGAAATACCAAACTGTTTGAACAACGTGAGTTTTCCCACTGGTATTTGTGTCTTTTGTAAACTTTATAAATTTTAGCAGGGTGTGTAGAAACAAATATAGGTTAGGCGTATCTTTTTATAAACTTCAACATGGCAAATTCATGGTAAAAGATTTGTAATTAACAAAAATTTAGAATTTACTGCAAGTACCTAGAGAATGTCATTTTACCTTGCTGTTATACTTTCAAAGCACAGTTGGTGTAACTTGCTAATTCTTATTTGATTTTTTAAAAATGGATTTTTTAAATAGATTTTATTTATTGATTGAGAGAGAGAGAGAGAACATAAACAGAAAGAGGAGCAGAGGGAGAGAGGGGAAAGAATCTCAGACTCTGCACTGAGCATGGAGCCCAATGTAGGGCTCGATCCCATGACCCTGAGGTCATGACCTAAGATAAAATCAAGAGTCAGCACTTAACCAACTGAGCCACCAGGAGCTCAAAATAGACTTTATTTTTAAGAGAGATTTTAGATTCATAGTGAAATTGAGTAGAAGGTACAGAGATTTCCTGTGTACTCCCCAGTCTCTCCTACCTCTAACATGCACAGTCTCCCCCATTATCAATGTCCCCTACCAGAGTGGTATATTTGTTATAATCAACAACCTACAATGACACATCATTGTCACCCAGAGTCCATAGTTCACATTATGGTTTACTCTTAGAGTCATATATTCTGTGGGTTTGGACAAATGTATAATGATATGTATCCACCATTATAGTGTCACGCAGAATAGTGACTGCCCTAAAAATCCTCTGTGCTCTGTCTATTCATTCCTGTTATTTGAGTTTTAAATCTGCACAACTCTTCTCAATGATTTCATTTCTACTCAGCCACCTTCTTTTAATCTTTCTTTTTTATCAGTTATTTTTTAGGTGTAATTTAAAGAGTCAAATACTTTCCAAGATTTTTTATAACTAAATATCAGGTCCCTCTCTCCACCCTTCACTTCACCCTTTTTCCTGCTTTAGAGGCAACATTTTCAACTTAATTTTTTTTTTTGGTGTTTATCTCTCTAGCTTTAAATACATGCTTATATTGCAATTTTTTTAATTAGTAGGAATTATCTGATTACTTTCCACTATCCTAGATCAGAACTTAGCTCTTTCAGATCTCTTCACCCCCACTACACACATGAACATTTCCTGTAACCCCTTTTCCCAGCATAGTTTCATTATAATTTTAGTTAGCTCAATAATTTGACTATATAAATGCTATTTGTAGCTGAGCCAGGTTGAACCACTGATAAGACAACTAAAGAAATACTTAGGGATTTGGAATATAGATTTAAATATTTACCCAGAATTCAGCTTATATAGATAAAAAGAAGAGAAACTGTGAAATAGAGGTTAAAGGGACATGAGGGATAGAAAAAGAATGCTCAACATATGCTAATGTGATTTTAAAAAGAAGATAAGTAAAAGAATGAGGGGGTAAATAAGTGTCAGATAATGTAGACTAAGGAAGAACAATCAAATAGTTAGCAGGAACATCTCTTTAAAATCATACTACTATAGGGGTGCCTGGGTGGCTCAGTCAGTTAAGTGCCCAATTCTTGATTTCAGCTCATATCATGATCTCAGGGTCATGAGCCCTGTGTCAGACCCCATGCTCAGCAGGGAACCTGCTTGGGATTTTCTCTCCCTATCTCTCTGCCCCTCCCTGCACATTTGCTCTCTCTCAAATAAATAGATCTTTAAAAAACAAAACAAAACAAAACAAAAACCAAAACACCATACTACTATTTATTGAGATTAAAGATGCAATTAAGATTTTTTTGTAATAAAGTCAGAGAGAATTGACCATTCACAAGCCCTTAATAGTAAAAGATGTACTTTTGGAAGAAGGAAATCAAATCTAGAAAGAAAGATCAATATCTAAGAAGTCACATTAAGCAAATAAACTGGCAAACATGTTGGTGATTTTATTTTTTTAATTTTTACAAGAGATTTATTTTAGAGAGAGAGGGTGGGGAGGGACAGAGGAAGAGGGAGAGAGTCCCCAAGCAGACCTCCCCACGCCAGAGCCCAACCTGGGGCTCATTCCGAGGACCCCAAAATCATGATCTGAGCCAAAACCAAGAGCCAGATGGTTAACTGACTAAGCCACCTAGGCACCCCAAACATGTTGATGATTTTAAATAACTGATGACTGTTTTTTTTAAAAAACAATACAATCATAACAACAATAATGACTATGTGAGTAGGGGAAAATAAAGTGGAATTAAATATATGACCTATCATGGAACATTGGGGATGTGTGCAAATGGAGTTAAAGGGTTCTAAGTTCCCTTGAGTTGTCAGGAGGAGTCTAAACATGAGATTATAGTCAAAATTTTAAGGTCAAGTAGGTATATTAATTTTTTTACTAAAATAATAGAAATAAGATGCTTATTTTCCAAGTAAATGGAAAATAGAGGGGGCAAAAGAAGCAAAGAAGAATCTAGATAGCTAGAACACTCAATAAAAAGAAATCACATATATTTGGAGTAACAGTAGACATAAATGGTTCACCATTCCTCATTAAAGACAGAGCTTCTGGGCAGCCCGGGTGGCTCAGCGGTTTAGAGCCACCTTCATCCCAGGGTGTGATCCTGGAGATCCATGATCGAGTCCCACATCAGGCTCCCTGCATGGAGCCTGCTTCTCCCTCTGCCTGTGTCTCTGCACCTCTCTCTCTCTCTCTCTCTCTCTCTCTCTCTCTCTGCGTGTGTGTCGCATAAATAAATAAAATATTTTTTTTAAAAAAAGAGCTTCTTAGATCAAATAAACCCCAAATCTTTTTTTAAAAGATTTTATTTATTTATTTGACAGAGAGAGAGAGAGAGAGAGAGAGAGAGAGAGAGAGAGAGAGAGTAAACAAGCAGGAGGAATGACAGGGAGAAGCAGACTCCCCGTGGAGCAGGGATCCCAATATGGGACTCTATCCCAGGACCCTGGGATCATGACCTGAGCAGATGCTTAACCCACTGAGCCACCCAGGTGCCCCAATAAACCCTAAATCTAACCATGTTCTGTTTATAAGAGACACAGATAAAGCATAAAGACACAGAAAGGTGGAATGCAAAAGGATAGAAAAAGAAAAACTAAGTGACTATATGTTGAACAAATACTTAAAGTTTCTGGATGGCAGAAACTGTGTTTTTCCTCTTATTAAAAGACTTCATTTTTTTTAGAGCAGTTGTGGATTCATAGCAGAAGTAAATGTACAGAGAGTTCCCACATGCCCCCTCCATTCCTTCCCACAATCTCCCCCACCATCAACACTCCCCACCAGAGTAGTACATTTGTTACAATCAGTGAAAACAACCTTGACACACAATTATCATTCACAGTCCATAGTTTATTTTACATTAGGGGTCACTTGGTGTTGTACGTTCTGTAGGTTTTAACAAATGTATAATATCAAGTATCCATCATTACAGTATCATACAGAAGAATAGTTTCACTTCCCTAAAAATCCCCTGAGCTCTATGTACCTATTCATTGAGACTGTGTTTTATATTCACCTTTCTTTTTTGCTGTAGAGCCATGTTTATATTAGGGGTTTGAAGGTCTATGCTTGGATTTCACTGTCTTACTAAGTCTCTTCTGATTGAATTCACGATAATAAGAGAAAATGAAAACTCTTTGGCAGTTCCAAATACTAGATCTTTAATGACAATGCCACCACTACTAAGTACCTGAAGTCTTTTCCAGACAACTCAGAAAATGGTATTTCTTGCATAAACAGAAAATAAACCTCTTCAATGTTATCTTCTAAAACTAGGGATGCTTAGCCCAGCTATATGGAAAACCACCCACTGACATGTTATTTGTGTTAATAAAATTATTTGAATGTTCTGTGAAGGATTATTAAATAATCTTATTTTTTTTTGAGTTTGTGATTATTATTAAAAGGCCTTTCAGGGCAGCCCAGTGACTCAGCAGTTTAGCGCCACCTTCAGCCCAGGGCCTGATCCTGGAGACCCGGGATCGAGTCCCACGTCAGGCTCCCTGCATGGAGCCTGCTTCTCCCTCTGCTTCTCTCTCTCTCTCCCTCTCTGTGTGTGTCTCTCATGAATGAATGAATAAAATCTTAAAAAATAAATAAATAAAATCTTTTTTTTTTTTTTTAAAAAAGGCCTTTCATAAGCCAGAGCCCTATGTGACAGTCATCAAAAATCCTTGGACAGAAAGACCATTAGCTGTCAAGTTCACGGTTCAATTGATTTTAATAAGAGAGTTCTAAGATATTTATAGACTTAAACTATACTAAAATCCTCTGTATTAGTTTTCTGCTTTGCATAATAAGTTACTCCAAAACTTAATGGTTTAAAACAACTTTAATTATGTCATAGTTTCTGTGGGTTGAGAATTTAAGAGCATCTTAGAGCTGTGCAGTTCTGGCTCAGGACCTCTCTTAAGATTTCATTCAAGCTGCCACCTGGGGCTGTGGTCATCCAAGAGCTTAACTGTGACTAAAGGATTCACTTCCAAGATGGTGCACGCATATGGCTGCTGGCAGGAGGCCTCATTTCCTTGCCACATGGGCCTCTCCAATTGTTGCCTGAATGTCCATGATGCATCGCAGCCAGCTTCCCTCAGAGCAAGTGATCTAAGAGAGAGTAAGACAGAAGCTATAATGTCTTTCAGTGTTATACTCTATTGTTTTCATATCTTGTTCATTATATGGGTCAGCCCTACTCAGTGTGGGAGGGAACTATACAAAGACATGAACTAGGAAACAGGGATTACTAGGGGATCATTTTGGAGATTGGTGATCACATTCTCAGATATAGATACCAAACTAGTGTTGGAAAGGGTAGAAGCACATTTTTAGGCAATAATTTAGAATTTTATCCTTACTTATATTTTTTCTATCTTACATAATGGCATTTTTTATTTAAATCAATATTTGACTTTTCTTTAATTCCTACTTTTTCTAGACTTACTAAGGTTTGGAGCGCTTAAATGTTATGGAAACTGGTGAAATTTAGAGGTTTGTCTACTCTTATTATGTAGAAATATTGAGGATTTAATGGTTACTTTGGCATGAATATCTCAATATATATATGTCTCATCTGAAGTGAAAACTGTCTTTCACCCCTACAACATTTATCTTCATTGTATATGTAGCTTTTCCTAAAGTTAGAGGTTATCTTTTTTGTCAACATTTTAGCTGTTTTCATGCAATTGAGGCCACATTAAGTGTAAGGAAAATGTTTTCTTTTCAAACCTTCTTATTGTTTCTAATATGAAATTTTCTGAAAATTTCCTCTAATTTTTATGAAATTAATGCCTTTAACATTTTCCAGTTTTCCATCCATGGGTGCCAGGGTGGTGCAGTTGGTTAAGCATCCTACCCTTGGTTTTCGCTTAGTCCTGATCTCAGGGTCCTGTGCTTGGGGTCAAGAGATCAAGCCCCACATCGGGCTCTGCACTCTCTGCAGTCTGCTTAAGACTCTGCCCCCTCCCTCTCCCCCCTTTCTCCCTCTGTCTCTCTCAAGTAAATAAATAAATCTTTTTAAAAAACCTCATTTTCCATCCATACTAGAACCATAGTAGAAAGTGCTTTTGTAATATTTTTAAGTGAATGATATATAAAAACCTGCCTATAATTGGCTAAATGGAGACATTAGAGAATCAAATACCTCATCCCTTTACAAAGGGCTGCTTCCATCAGGCAATATGAGCTTTGCAAAGTGGATACAATTTTATGAAATTGGTGGCTTATGATGCATTAGAATCTAGGAAGTCTGCATTTTATTTCAAATTGAGATCTTGAAAGTAATACTCTACTTACAGCTGTGTTATTTTAATAAAACTTCAGGGATAATTATTTTAAAACCACCCATCATCCTATGTTTAAATGAAAAATTCACAAAAATTTAATTTAAAACTTTAGAACTTAAAGTATGAAAGTTGCCAGAGTCAATTTCATATAATTTTTTTATAAAGATTTTATTTATTTATTCATGAGAGACACAGAGAGAGAGGCACAGAGACACAGGCAGAGGGAGAAGCAGGCTCCATGCAGGGAGCCCGACGTGGGACTCTATCCCGGGTCTCCAGGATCACGCCCTGGGCTGAAGGTGGCGCTAAACCGCTGAGCCCCATATAATTTTTTAAAAAGATTTGAAATAAATGAATAGCTGCCACTACCACCAAACCTCACTCTGGATAATCTTATGTGGGTCCCTTGTGTCTTTTTTTTTCTTTTTAAAGATTTTATTTATTTATTCATGAGAGACACACAGAGAGAGAGGCAGAGACACAGGCAGAGGGAGAAGCAGGCTCCATGCAGGGAGCCCAACGTGGGACTTGATCCTGGGACTCCAGGATCACTCCGTGGGCTGAAGGGAGGCGCTCAACCACTGAGCCACCCAGGCGTCCCCAGAAGCTATTCGTTCTTTGCACGTTTTGTGTCTCACCAGTGTGTGAGTTCATCCCTAGGCTCCTAATTCGGAACCCACCAATTGCCAGACCAGCAGGATCTTCTTGTACTTTTCCTAAAAGCAGGCTGGTAGGATAAAGTGTGTTCCACAGGAAACAAGAGCTGATGCCCTTGAACTTACTGTCTTTCTAGCTGCAGTGATCTCCTCTGTCTGACCCAAAACTCAGCTGTTCTACTGGGATCCAGTGAGGGAAACCCTTGGCTGCTGATCCCCATCACATTACTTGGGATTTTGGCTAGGCTATTGGGAATGCATCTCTCTGTCTCTCTCTTTCTGATGGTAGGGTTAAGGAAGTAGGATTTGATTTCAGAGCTCTGGGAGGTCATCTTTGCCACTACTTGGGGAGAACTGTTAGAAAATAAAACCAGCACAGAAGAAGAAAGGGGCAAGAAATGGAAAGAGACTCTTCTAGGCTCCTGCCACATGACTCTTGGATTCATCAGTGAAATAAGCCCCCACATTCCCTCTTCTGTGCTTAAGTAAATATGAACTGAGTTTTGATCACTTGAGAGCAAAAAAATCCTTATTACAGCAGCAATTATGAGATGAAAGTATTGTTTACAAAAAACAAATGTTATCTCTTGAGGGAAGAATTTGATTGTGTTTTTCTTTGAACAGTGGCCAAGAAAAACCAAAGTAAGTCCTTAATATGTCTTTTTGAGTTGCTACAAAAATAATACAAATAATATTATACCTAAAAATTGGGAAAACACAGTAGAGTAAGCAAAGACTACTGGTAATGTAAAGAGGTTTGGATTGGCTCAATGGCTGAATTAAGATCAAGGGGAAAGCTAGTGATTTTAGTCCACAGATGTTTTGAGGTAAGATCAAATAGAAGAGCTACTTTCTTCTTGTTAAGGGAATTTTTTTGTATATTTATTTTTATTTTGTTTATTGGAGTTTATTGGAGCTTGATTTGCCAACATATAGCATAACACCCAGGGCTCATCCTGTCAAGTGCCCCCCTCAGTGCCCATCACCCAGTCACCCCATCCCCCCGCCCACCTCCCCTTCCACTACCCCTTGTTCGTTTCCCAGAGTTAGGAGTCTCTCCTGTTCTGTCTCCCTCACTGATATTTCCCACTCATTTTCTTTCCTTTCCTCTTTAATCCCTTTCACTATTTTTATATTCCCAGACATGTTAAGGGAATTTTAAGATAGCCATTTGGAGAAATGAGAGCAGTGGATAAGATGAGGACCTGTTGCCTGTTCAGTTTTAGGATGTGAATTGTAGGGTGGGGATTGGTAGAAATAAAGGGCATTTGAACTATGACTTTGTCCTATGTCTTATTGTCCTGTGACTTAAGACACCGAGTCTCAAGACTGTGACCTAGCAGGCCAGATAGAGATATAAGGATCAGATTAATATAAAAGGAAGTTTTGAGTTCTAGGCCTGATTTTTCCTTTTGTCTCATGGAGCAAATTATTTATGGTTTCTGTTCATATGCTAGAACCAGTGATGTGGAGAAACCCTCAGGACAAATAGGAAAAGGATCCATGTATGTGGAGTGTGTGTGTGTGTGTGTGTGTGTTGTACTTTATCAGGGAATAGGAGCTGTCTGTAGTGTACTTTAATTACGATTCCCTTTGTCTCTTGGAGGGCACTTTGGTGAATTGAGGAAGACAGGGAGGAGCTTATTTCTGGGCTCATACTGTAGACATTGGGCAGTGTTTCACAGAAGCAGCAGAGAGGAGGCTTCATTGCCTAGGAGATGAAAATACTCAAAATTTGAATTTAGAGAATCCACGTATGTTACTTGCCCCACTAATGCTTCATCTCTGAAGCAAACATTGACAAGTATCTCTCCCCAGTTCCATTTCTATTTATAAAATAACCCTTTTTAGGGGCACCTGGGTGGCTTAGTTAGTTAAACGTCTGCCTTTGGCTCAGGTCATGGGCCTGGAGTCCTGGGATTGAGCCCCACATCTGGCTCCCTGCTCAGAGGGGAGCCTGCTTCTCCCTCTCCTTCTCTCTCCCTCTGTTTGTGCTCTGTCGCTCTCTCTCTCTCTGTCAAATAAATAAATAAAATCTTTTAAAAAAATAACCCTTTTTGTGACATTTTCCCTCTTTTAAATCTACCCTGATACTTGGGGAAGAGAGAAGAAATTAAAGGAACTATGATGAGGATAAAATTCAAGGCACTCCTCCTCCAGGCCCTTGAAGGAAAAGGAAATGTTTAGGCAGGCTTTCAAATAGTAGAAGCTTTGATGGCTAATTTGGGCAAAACAGAGTAGAACCATCCCTAAGGAAAAAGAAGGGAAAAGTGAGTCATGAAGCCTAAGTGCATTTCAGAGCACCCAGTGTGCTTGAGAGTGAGTGTCAAGCAAGGGCTTCAAATTCTCCGGTTGACAAATTCTCACTTCTGTCTCACTCTTCAACCATGTTTCCTAGCATCTAAATTTCTCGGAGTCACAATTTGGTGCCGGAATGTGAATTAAAGCATATAAAGTATATAATTATTAAAGCATATAAAGCATATAATATATATAAAGCATATATAATAATTAAAGCATATAAAGTATATAATTATTTCCGATTCAAACTTTGCTTTTGCATCCGAAAGAAACAACAGATTCAGAGACCAGAATATATTTTGCTGCAAAAGCCTTCATCAGGAGGCAGCCTGGGTGGCTCAGCAGTTTAGCGCCGCCTTCAGCCCAGGGCATGATCCTGGAGACCCCGGGATCGAGTCCCATATCAGGCTCCCTGCATGGAGCCTGCTTCTCCCTCTGCCTGTGTCTCTGCCTCTCTGTCTCTGTCTCTCTCTCTCTGTGTGTCTCTCATGAATAAATGAATAAAATCTTAAAAAGAAAAAAAAAACCTTCATCAGTGTTTGAGCTCCACTTCAAGATGTAGCTTGAATCACACTGGAAAATCATGTATTTTAAAATATGCATCTAATAAATCCAGTGTCATTCAGGGAAACAAGCCTTTTTATTAGGTTGAGATACTGGCTGGCTATTCATTTCCCTGGTCAAGACCTCCAGGCATGGCAATTTAAAGTTTACCTTTGAAACAAACAGTGCTCTCGCCTTGGAAACCTCTTTCTCCCCACTGTTGCTAGGTCCCCCGGCCCTGTGCAAGCACTGTGTGTAATAGCTTCTGGTGAGGAAATGACATTTAGAGCTCTCTCGATCTGTCAGCATAATACCCACATTTTAAAAATCATATGTTTGTGAGGCCCTTTCTTCCTGTAAGTCTCAATTTTTCTACTTCCAAGTTTGAAAATATATTCAATGAGCAATTTAAAATTGACACTGGCATTTGTGTGATTATTTTCTATTTAACAATATTGATTTTCCATGTTGAAAATAGCTTCACTGATGGGCAAAATGTAATGTAAGAGAATAGCTGTGAATGAAAGGTTTTTTTTGTCATAACTCATTTCCCCAATGCATTTCTTTACAGGCAGGTTACTGTGGATAAAAGTAGATAATTATTTATTGAGTGGACTGTTCTTTATTTTCACTTTCTTTCAAGTGCCTGGCACATAGTAGATGCTCAATAAATAACTGTTTAATGTTTGTGACTGAATTAATGAGTTCCTGATAAATCAGACCTGCCTAATTATTTTAAATCGAACTCTAAGTCAACAAACAAGTATTGTACTTTTTGGGAAAAAAACCTTTTAATTATCTTGAAGGAATATTAGCATTGCTATATATATGTTCTAATTTTTTAAAAGATTTTATTTATTTATTCATAAGAGACACAGAGGCAGAGACATAGGCAGGGGGAGAGACAGGTTCCCCACAGGGAGCCCAATGTGGAACTCAATCCCAGGACCCTAGGATCACAACCTGAGCCAAAGGCAGACGCTCAACCACTGAGCCACCCAGGCATCCCAATGCTCTTAATTTTTAAAGGTATTTTATTGTGAACATTTTCAAACATATTGCAAAGTTGAAAGAATTTTATGGTGATAATTCGTTACTGTCACTTAGATTGTACCACTTATATTTTACTATATCTGTTTTATCACCTGTATCAAGTCATCTTATTCATTGATGCGTTTCAAAGTAAATTGAACACATCTGTACTCTCCCTCCACCTATTGCAGCATTCATGCTAAAATTAGAGTTCGGTATTTATCCAAAGTTTTCCTTTTGATGTAAATTTTACATGCAGTGAAACGCACAAATCTTGAGCATACATCCACTGAGTTTTTCCATGCATACAGACTCCTATCAAGGTATAGAACATTGTCATCACTCCAAAATGTTCATTCATGCCTTTTCCCAGGCAAACATAGTCCCTACTTTATACCCTCTTCTCTGCCAGAAAACTCCATCCTAATTATTTTCCCCATAGATAAGATTCGCCTGTTCTAGAACTGTATATAAGTGGAATCATACAATATATATTCCTTTGTGTAAAGCTTTCATTCAGCATGTCTTTGAGATTTTTGCATATTTTAGTGTTTATTGGTAGCTCAATCCTTCTTTTGCAGAGTTGTATTCTATTATATGAATGTATCATAGTTTGCTTATCTATTTCTCATATTGATGGACACACCTGGGCTGCCTCTAAGTTTCAACTATTAAAAATAAAGCCACTATGAACACTTGTGTATAAATCTTTCTGTGGACATTGTTTTCATTTCTCTTTGGTAGTACCTAGGAGGAATTGCCAGATCATAGGATTGGTATATATTTAGTTTTATAAGAAGCTGCCAGGCCTTTTGCCGAGTGAAGACCTTTACAGTCATACCAACAATGTATAAGAGTTCTGATTGTCCCAAATCCTTGCAACATTTGGTGTTGTCAGTCTTTTTAATTTTAGCCATACTGATGGATGTGTAGAATTTCACTGTGGCCTGCTTTCTTTCTTTCTTCTTTCTTTCTTTCTTTCTTTCTTTCTTTCTTTCTTTCTCTCTTTCTTTCTTCTTTCTTCCTTTATTTTTTTAGAGAGGGAGGTGGGTAGGGGCAGAGAGAGATAGGGAGAGAGAGTCTCAAGCAGACTTCCCACTGAGCATGGAGTGCAGGGTTTCATCTCACAACCTAAGCTGAAATCAAGAGTTGGATGCTTAACTGACTGAGCCACCCAGGCACCCCACATTGTGTTTTTAATTTCATTTCCATATGACTAATGATGTCAAGTACTTTTTAGCTACTAGCACATGTTCTTTTGTAAAGTACGTATTCAAATATCCTGCCCATTTTTTTTAAATTGGAGTTTTTTTAATCATTTAATTTTAGGAATTTCTATATCCTGAATATCAGTCCTTTGTCAAATATATGTTTTCTGAAGCTTTAGGGCTTTCATTTTTATGTTTAGGTCTAGGGTATATTTCAAATTAATTTTTGTATGAGGTGGGCACTGATGTTATTTTTTTTCCTTTCCCTATGGATATCCAGTTATTCTGTCAGGATTTGTTTAAAAGACTCCTCTTTTCCCTTTGAATCCCTTTAGTAACCTTATAAAAATTAAGATGACCATATAATTGGGGGTCTATTCAGTTCTTTTTTTAAAAAATATTTTATTATTTATTTATTCATGAGAGACACAGAGAGAGAGAGAGAGAGAGAGAGGGGGGACACAGGCAGAGGGAGAAGCAGGCTCCATGCAGGGAGCCGGATGCGGGACTTATCCCGGGTCTCCAGGATCACATCCTAGGCTGAAGGCGGCACCAAACCGCTGGGCCACCCGGGCTGCCCTATTCAGTTCTTTTGATCTATTTGTCAATCATTATCCCAGTACCACATTGTCTTAATGATTTTAGCATTGTAGTTAAGTCATGAAGTCAGGTAGTATAAGTGCTTAACTTTGATCTTTATTTTCAGAGTTATTTTGACTATTGCATTTCCTTGATTTTTCATGTATTTCTATACTTAGCTTGTCAATTTCTACAAAAAAAAACTCTGCTGAGAGTTTGATTGGAATTGCACTATATCTCTATGATTCATTTTGGTTGAACTGACATCTTAGTATTATGTCAGTAATATGGAACATTCTAATCTGTGATTTATCTCAACATTTATTTAGATTTTCTTTAATTTCTCTCAATGATGTTTTATATTTTTTAATGTAGAGATCCTAGAAATGTTTTATTAGATTATGTTATATTTTCTCTTATAATTACATTATATATTTTTTATATAACATGTTATGTTAGAATTATTTCATAATTTTTGATGCTATAGATAGAATAAGTTTTTAAATTTCATTTCCCACATGTTTGTGATACCAATGGACTTTTAAAATTAACATTATATCCTGTGACCTCATTAAACTCATTTATTTGTTCCATCATTTATTTTGTAATTCTTTAGGCTTTTGTATATAAATAGTTTAGTCATCAACCAATATATTCCTTTCCAATCTTTCTACCTCTTACTTCTTTTAATTTTTAAACCCTGACATATTGAATTGACTGAAACCTCCTATACAATATGAAATATAAGTGATGACAGTGGGCAACCTTGCCTTTTCTTAATCTTGAGGAAAAAAACATTCAGACTTTCACCATTAAATATGAAGTTAATGGGCAGCCCGGGTGGCTCAGGGGTTTAGTGCCGCCTTCGGCCCAGGGTGTGATCCTGGAGTCCTGGGATCATCAATTCCCACGTCAGGCTTCCTGCATGGAGCCTGCTTCTCCCTCTGCCTGTGTCTCTGCCTCTCTTTCTCTCTGTGTCTCTCATGAATAAATAAATAAAATCTTAAAAAAATATATGAAGTTAACTGCATGCAGGTTTTTATTTTTTATTTTTATTTTTTTATTTTTATTTTTTACATGCAGGTTTTTAAAAGTTGTTTTATTATGTTAATAAATTCCCTCCTATTCCTAGTTTGCTACAAGTTTGTATGATGAGTGAATGAATTTTTTTCTGCATCTATTCAAATTATGCTATAGTTTTTCTCCTTTGTTCTGTTAATATAGGTGGATTGCCTTGACATTAAAAGTTAAACAGTGTTGGGGCTCCTGAGTGGCTCAGTTGGTTAAGCCTCTGCCTTCGGCTCATGTCGTGATCCTGGGATCCAGGCGGGCATCAGACTCCCTGTAGGAAGCCTGCTTCTCCCTCTCCCCTCTGTCTCTTCTCCCATGCTCATGCTCTGTCTCCCTCTCACTCAAATAAATAAATAAAATCTTTAAAAAAAGTTAAACAACCTTGAATTCCTGAGATAAACCCTACTTGGTCATCATGTATTATCCTTTTGATATTCTATTAGATTCCATTTGCTATATTTTGTTAGGACATTTTTGCATCTATGTTCATGAAGATTATTGATCTATAAATTTCTTTTTTGGACTGTCTTTATCAGGTTTTAGAATTAGGGTGATGCTGACCACACAAAATGAATAGGGCAGCATTCTTTCATTCTTTGATTTCCAAAAGAGTGTTGGTAAGAGTGGTGTGATTTCTTCCATAAATGTGATAGAATTTACAAGTGAAAGCATCTGAATTTGAAGTTCCCTTTTCAGAAAGCTATTTAACTATGAATTTAATTTTTCTAATAAATAGTTATTTTCTTTTACATGCTATGTGCAGCCTACCAACAAATCCTATTGGCTTCACCTTCAGAATATATCCAAAATTTCACTTCTTACCACCTCCTTGGCTACCATCTTTGACTGAGCATCTAAGTCTCTTTCTGGTTTATTGCAGTGACTGCTTTGCTGGATTTTTTCCTTCTGCCCTTGCTCTATTCTGCCTAGTCTGTTTTTCAGTACAGCAGCTAGTGTGCTGCTTAATGTTGTCAGATTGTGTCACTCCACAAAACCCATACCCAGAGTAGAAGTCAAAATCCTTGCAGTAGTCTATAAGGTTTCACGTGGCTTGGCACTACATTACCCCATCACCTTTCATTCTTCTACTCTCTCTCAGTTATTCCTCTCCACACTGGCTTCTTTCCTGTTCCTTCAGCAGGCTGAGCATACTTTGCCCCAGGCCCTTTGCACACGCTCCCCGCACCTCCACCATGCTCAGCACACATTACACCTAAATATCCATGGGTCTGTTCCCTTGTGTCCTTTAAGTCTTTGTGCAAATGTCATCTTCTAAATGGAGCCAGCCCTTACTACCTAGGGGCACCTGGGTAGCTCAGTTGGTTAAGTATCTGACTCTTGATCTCACTCAGGTCTTGATCTTAGGGTGGTGAATTCAAGCCCTGCATGGAGCCTACTTAAAAATAAAATCCCCCGTGCCCCCTGGCACTCTCTGACCTTTTCTTTTTTTCTTGTTCTCTATACACTCATGACTTTTTAATGTGCTATACCATTTACTCATTTTGTTTATTGTTTGTCTCTCTGAAAGCTCTATGAGAGCATAGATTTTTGCTTATTTTTTGCACCATTGCATCTGGGAATCTAAAACAGTGCCTGATAAATAGAAGCTACTCAATAAATAATTTGCGTAAAGAACAAACTGCACTCCTAGATTCACAACCTTGTCTAAATCATATAGTATTTGGGCACCTGGGTGGCTCAGTGGTTGAGTGTCTGCCTTTGGCTCAGGTCATGATCCCAGGATCCTGGGATTGAGTCCTACATTGGGCTCCCTGCAGAGAACCTGCTTCTCCCTCTGCCTATGTCTCTGCCTCTCTCTCTGTGTCTCTCATGAATAAATAAAATATTTTTAAAAAATCATATAGTATTTTCAAGAGAGGAAAATTAATATATAAAAGGTTCGAAAACCAGCTCTATTGACAGTACCTTTCTCCTAATACTCTTAATTTTCATCATTTAAAAAAATCAGATATTTTTTCAATCTGAATCTTTTGTATATAAATAATAATCATAAAACAGTGATTTCATATCTTTGTTCAGCAATAGTCTCAACAGAACTTATCCTTAGGAGCAATGCATTATTCTACAACAGTTGATGGAATTGAGAGGTGAGGTTACTAAATGAAAATTGTTATCAATCCCACAATCCCATGCTCAGTCTGCACTGAGCATGAAGCCTGACATGGAGCTTGATCTCACCACCCTGAGATCAGGCCTGAGCTGAAATCAAGAGTGGCTTAACTGACTGTACCACCCAGGCACCCCTTTCATAGAGTTTTCTAATGGCTAAAGAGCCTTCATTGTGACTGGTGGAAAATTACAGCTTCTTCTAACTGCATTATAACCCAGAATATGTGGAAGCTTTAAAGGAATATTATTGTAAGCTTCTAAGTCAAATCTCTCATTTCTTTCTAAATTTCTTTGGATAATTTCCCATGTATAATTAAAGAGAATCTTATTGTTCTTGTCTTTGTAGCTGTATTTTTCCTGTTAGGCCAGAGTATTCTCTATTTCTGTATAACAATTACCCCAAAACTTACTGGCCTAAAACAACAAAACCTTATCACTCCGTAGTGTCTGTGGGTCAGAAATTTAAGAGTGGTTTACCTGAATGAGTTTGGCTCACATTGTCTCATGAAGCTGCAGTTAAGACATGTGCTGCAGTCATCTGAAGGCTTGACTGGGGTGGGAGAATCCATTGCCAAGGTCATGCAATGACTGTAGAAAGACAGCCTAAGTTCCTTGCTGGTTGTTGGTAGGAGGTCCCAGTTTCTTGCCATGTGGGATTCTTCTTGGCACTGTTTGAGAGTCTGCAAGACATGGCTGCTCAGAGTGGTTGATCAAAGGAAGAGAGCAAGGAAGAAGTCATAATGCCTTTTATATCTTAGGTTCAGATGTTATAGACTGTCACTTTTACCATTCTATTCATTAGAAGCAAGTCACTAGGGGCACCTGGGTGGCTCAGTTGGTTGAGCATCCGTCTCTTGGTTTTGGCTCAGGTCAAGATCCCAGGGTCATGAGATCAAGCCCTGCATCAGACTCCATGCTCAGCACAATCTGCTTGGGATTCTCTCTCCCTCTCCCTCTGCCTCTCTCTCTCATGCTCTGTCTTCCTCTCTGAAGATAAATATTTAAGAAAAAAATACTGTCTCTGTTTTTCAGAGGTGGCTCAGATATAGTGAATGACAGACCCATTTATACAGTTAGAAGATGATCGTCTGAGATTAGCTCAAACTCCTACTGTTTGCTAGTGGTTGTCAACCAATTATGTCAATAAACACTTGAGAATAAGCCTTTCTGTTAATGACTCACCACTGCATGATTGAAAATTGACCATGCAATAACACATTGTATATTTCTTATACTTATTTGAGCCCCATTAAATAATTCCTTGTGATAATATCCCCATGAACTAAAGAAGAAACGGATAATCTGTAAAAGAAACCATTTCCTTGGAAATGATTTTAACTTATTCAGAGTGTCTCTCAAAATATTTGGTGTGTTTATTAAAAGTGGCACATTGGAAAATAAAAGTTTGTTTTGTTTACTTTTAATGGCTTGAACTTTTTTGCACTAATCTACAGAGATTTTTTCAATTAACAAGCTTGTAGCTCTGCTTTGGCAGAATGACAATGTGTATACTGTTTACTGTCTTTAGAACATCATTACACTATCCTAAAAGGTCAGAGCTTGTCAGAGGTGCTGATAATTTGGGTCCTTATTAACAGCAAAGACAGGAAAATAACTGAAGTCATTATTTCTCAACTGTTTGCAAAATTGTTGAAATTTGATTTCAAAGACTCAATATTATAGGAGGTTTTTCTACTTTTTTATAAACAATAGTTGAACTTGGCTCTGGAAAAGCTCATGCAATTTTTGCATAGATAATAATCTTTGTATATCACTAGCAACTTTTCTGAATCAGTCCCTTTAAAAGTAATGGTCTGGTGGGAATGTCATAAAACCCCTCAGTGCATGCTCCCACAGAAGCCTCCCCATATTTGTCATTGGTTTTGTTATTATGACTCAACAAGAAAGTTACTCTCTTTTATCATGCCACTGGTTCTTCATCTTAGACATATGACTACAAGCAGTACACTTTTGTGACAAGTTTCCTAATTATAACATTCTCAGCCAATCTTCTAAAATGAAAAATCCCCCCAAAATAAAATAAAATAAAATAATAAAATGAAAAATTCCTTTGTGAACAGGGGAAGCACTTAGGGGAGGCACGTGGGTGAGGCATTTTATTGAACTTTTAGGCAAAGAGAGTGAAAGTAGCTTTGTCTTTTGGTTTTGCCCTTAAGTTATCTATGCTATTAGCCACCTCATGGTGTATTATTATAAAGTGAGCATACCTGCTCCTCAATTACATTTCTATTTAAATATTACAAGATGTTTGTCTCTGGCAGGGAGAGGATGCAACAATAACATACCATTTGCTGGCACTGATAGGTGTATGGTCTTTGGAGAAGGCTGAGTTAGGGGAAAAGAGATGCAGGATTTTATTGTTGAGGTTTATTGTTGGAACTGTGCTCTCTAGTCTCATGCAATATCTAGGCACCCCATGAGGTGATAGGCTCACTCTCTCACTGATCTCACTCCAAATTTGCTACCTTTTGTTAGGGTTAGAGCTGATGGAATAAGGATTGGACATAGAGTGAATGACCCAACAGAGGCAGGAAGTAGTGGCATTAGAAGGCAAGAGGGATAGGTGGTAGATAGGTTGGGCAGGTTCATTTCTGAGCTCCAGGTTTAGACTGTTGACTTTTTAGGAGGCTGGGAGTATCCATTTATTGTTATTTTAAAATAATACTAATTCTTGACAAAGTACAGATAAATAAAAAGAAGGAGGAAAACAAAACCAAAAAAGGTCATATTCTCACTGCCCAGAGAATCCACGTTAACACTTAAAATGGACCAAAATTCACACATGTACATGCTTAGAAAATTTAAGTAAAAAGGAAAGATACAAATAGCACAGGTGTCTTTTACTGCTCACTTTCCCAACCCAATTTATTTTTCCAAAGGTGACGGCTGTTAATGGTTTCTTAGTATTCCTTTAGAAAGAGTAAAAACTTACCTGGGATCAAAAGAGTGAACAATCAGCTCAGACATGGGAGGAAGAAAAGGAAGGCTTTCTATCATTAAAGCTAGGGGGATAGACACGTAAAGTCAGATGCAAAGTTGATAGAAACCATTCTTTCTCCAATGATTGTGCAGCAGCCGTAACATGCCATAATGGCACCCCCTGAGGGTGCCATTATACTGGGATGTCATTACTGATGACAGCCCCCAGCCCCACTTTGCTACATTCATCTGTTATCAAGAGACTCAATCCTGCAAAAGTCCCCTAACTTCAAGACAGCACTCAATCTCTAGTTGAACTCCCTTTCTAACATTGCCTCAGTAAAGCAACTAACCCAGAACTGATCACCACTCTCTTAAAACCTCCTCATAATCCTTCAGTGAGAACCCAAATCTTATAAAAGATGTTTCTCTCTTCCTTCTTGTTGAGTAGCACTCCATGGTTCTCCTGGAGGGCCCTCCCTCACCGCATAGACACAATAAATCCAACCTTGTCATATTTCACGCTTATCCTTCTTTAGTACTCTTTGGCTGATTAGGCCTTAACATAACAAATTTTGTATTCATTTACCTGCTTTTTAATTTACATAAATGGTTTGCCTTACACACTGAATTACACATGCCTTTTTTCTTTAATGATACATCTTGGAGGCCCACTACATCAGAAATATAAAGATCCACTACTACAAAGGATCCATAATAAGAATGTACCATAATTTGTTTAAATTTAAGTCCCCTACTGACATATACTTCAGATGTTCCTAGATTTTTGCTATTGTAAAGAAGGTTGCAATTAACATCTTGACACACACATCTCTATACATTTGTGGTTGAACTACCCAGCATCCACTTCCAGTTCCTCCCTTCTCAATAGTACCCAGCTTTTCTTTCCTAGCTAGGGAAGACAGTCCATCCTTATCTTTGGGAGTTGGTTCTGATTGATTTAAATCATGTAGTAAAATCAGAGGTTATGCCTGTACCTTAATTCAACCCTATAAGGCTAAACATAAGCATTGTTTCGTGGAACATTGACATTGAAGTGCTTTCTATATCCTGCAATATCTGTAGCCCCAGTTGGGACTGATAATCATTTCATGAACACTGTGGAAAACATTGGTTGGATAAAATTAACCCTGGAAACCAGAGCAGAATCTTTGTGATGTTGAGCTGCTGGGTTACCCAACCTTGAAGTCCATCTGAGGCAGATGCTATGGGTGCCCTACTCATATATCTACTTGTCTTTACCACTTCAGTGCACACTGGCCTGACTTTTTTTTTTTTAAGATTTTATTTATTTATTCATGAGAGACCCAGAGAGAGAGAGAGAGAGAGAGAGAGAGAGGCAGAGACACAGGCAGAGGGAGAAGCAGGCTCCATGCAGGGAGCCCGACATGGGACTCCATCCTGGGTCTCCAGGATCACGCCCTGGGTTGAAGGCGGCGCTAAACCGCTGAGCCACCAGGGATCCCCCTGGCCTGACTTCTGTTAGTACTGAATTACTTGCCTGAGGGGTTTCTCTTACTACTGGAGTCCCCTCTGCCATCCACTCAGAATGGAATGGATGACTCTCAACCAGTGACTTACCCTCTAGGGTGGATTACCTCTAAGGCATATGGTTTACACTAGCTCTCAGGGTTTGCTTAGTGGAATTAAACTCTAGTTGTCCACAGTGGAAATTAGCTTGATACTGTACCCTATATTGGCTCCCTTCTCACCTGTGTCACTCTTTTATTGATGTTTTCTTCATATTCCAAAAAACAGCCCAAACTATGAACCATGTTCCGCTTGAATTTTCCAAGTCTGTGTGCCAACAACCCCCTTTATTATTTAAGCTGGATTGCATAGATTTTGTGTTACTTGTTAGAAGAGTGTTCTCAATATGTATCTTTTGTGGGCTTATCTGAAGGGTCATTTTTGGAGATATATCTGAGCAGTGAGTATGTGGGGGCTAAGAGGTAACACATGTTTTACATTTGCGTAAATACTATCCTCCAGAATGGTTGTACCAATTTTCAAAAGATTTATCTCTTAAAATAATCTGTGCTGCAGTTACCCAGATCTTACTCTTTTCTTTGCAAAATTGCCCAAAGTTACTGAGCACTAAAGTGAGTTTGAATAACCTGAAAATTTTTAGGATTGTTGTTATCTGTTCCAGAAACTGTCACCTAATGGATTATGCTTTACACATACCAGAGGATTTTTTCTTTTCTTTTTTTTTTTTTTAAAGATTTTATTTATTTATTCATGAGAGACACAGAGAGAGAGTGAGAGAGAGGCAGAGACATAGGCAGAGGGAGAAGCAGGCTCGCTGCAGGGAGTCCGGTGCAGGACTCCATCCTAGAACCCCAGGATCATGACCTGAGCCAAAGGCAGACACTCAACCACTGCGGTACCCAGGTGCCCCATCTTGAGGATTTTCTGTAGAAACCCAAAAGAGAAATATTGTGTGGGGCAACCCAATCAGATGGAGGCCTTGGGCAAGGACAGTGAAAGAACTCACCTGAGGCAGAACAAAGAAGATAGAAGTTTATTGGATACACCACAAGGGGGCAGCGGGCAGGACAGCGGAGGAGAGACTGCCAGGAGGGGATGATGGGGGGCTGTAGTTATGGTGGGGAAGGTGAGGACATAGGGGACCTTATGGAATTTCCCTTTTTTGGTACCTGTGCCTGGTTGTAAGTAACCAGGCGAGGGCCTATGGCTCTTTCAAGGTGGGTCTCCTAATGAGCCAGTTTGCATTTAGCCTGGTGGTGGCTGCAGGCCCTTATACCTTACTCAGGTCTCCATCGCTCAAGCCTGCTGCCCAAAAGCAGCCTCTATACATCTTTTTTCCTTTTTATGGAATTTCTCATTTGTTCACTATCACTGTGACTTTGTGTGAATTATCTTCCCATTAATAGCTTTGGTTTTATAGCTAGTCATCAATTCAACATTGTAGCAGTGTTGAATTGGACTATTGATTGATTTCACATAGGGTGAGCAAGTAAAGTTATATAGCACCATCTTAAATTCTCTTTCAGGCCAAATTATTTCCCTACCCCTGGACACAGTAATGTCACCATGAAAGCTACTGATAGAAATATCTCTCCCAGTGAGATACTGGGTTTCTTGGAGGGTTTTGTTTACTACTGTTATAGTATAACTTGATGATCTAAATGCCATCTTATATGAACAAACTTTTGTAATAAACCTAATGTCTTTGAGCCAAAAGTAACTAGGCTTCAATCTTTTCAGTAACAGAAGACTTAATCTGTTATGAACATATACTAGTCCCGACCACTTGGGGTTCCATTCAAAACACACCATGTTTAAAGCTGACTCTTAGAACTCTCAGGAAGGTGAACTAGCATCCCCTCAACTTCAATTTCATCTGCCTCTTCAAAGTCTTCCTTTTCCAAAGCAAGCATTTGGCACACTTTATATTAGAGATTTGCTCTGCTCATCATCATCCTGCCCATCATATCCCATCAGCAATTTCAGTGATTAAGGTTAAGGGTAGAGATAGAAATTTTAGCACCTATAATTTAAGAATACCACAGAGAAAGAGACAAAAGATTTGTTTGATGGGCCAGAATGTGCTCTATTTTGGTAAATGTTCTCTGTGCACTTGAAAAAAATGTGTATTTCGCAATATTTTGAAGTGTTGTAGAAGTGTTCATTAGGCATTTGGTTGATAGTGGTATTCAAGTCTTCTGTATCCTTGTTTTCTATCTATTTGTTCTTTCAATTATTATTATTTTTTTTAGATTTTTTTATTATTTATTTATTTATTCATGATAGTCACACAGAGAGAGAGAGAGAGAGAGAGAGGCAGAGACACAGGCAGAGGGAGAAGCAGGCTCCATGCAGGGAGCCTGATGTGGGATTCGATCCTGGGTCTCCAGGATCGCGCCCTGGGCCAAAGGCAGGTGCCAAACCGCTGCGCCACCCAGGGATCCCTGTTCTTTCAATTATTGAGAAAAGGTAAATCTCTGAGTATAATTACGGATTTGTTTCTCCTTACACTTCTATCAGTTTTTAATTCATATAATAATTCTGTTGTTAGGTGCATATAAATTTAAGATTGCCATATCCTTTTGCTGAATTGGGCTCTTTCTAAAATGACCTTCTACTCTTAATAATACTTACTCTGAAAGCTACTTTGCTTTATATTAATATAGCAACTCCTGTTTATTTTTTTAAAGATCAAAATAGGGACACCTAAGTGGCTCAGCGGTTGAGCATCAGCATTTGGCTCAGGGCGGGATTCCGGGATCGAGTCCTGCATCAGGCTCCCTGCGGGGAGCCTGCTTCTCCCTCTGCTTATGTCTCTGCTTCTCTCTGCGTCTCATGAATAGATAAATAAAATCTTTTAAAAATAAAATAAAGATCAAAATAGAATAGTATATCTTGTTCCATCTTTTTATTTTTAACCTATGTTGTGTCTATATTTAAAGTACATTTCTTAAAAGTAGCATATAGCTGGGTTTTTTTCTTAATCCAATTTGACAATCTCCAATTTAATTGTGTGTTTAAACCATCTACATTGAATGTTTTATTATTCATTGCTGCAGAATAATATTGTCAAAAACGTAGCAGCTTAAAACAACACACATTTGTTATCTCACTGTTTCTGTAAGTCAGAAATTCAGGCATAGCCTAGCTGAGTCCTCTGCTTCAGGATCTCTCACAAGATTGCAATCAAAGTGTTGGGCAGGGCTGGGGTCTCATCTGAGGCTCAACTGAAGAATAATCTATTTCCAAACTAATGTGATTTTTGGCAGGATTCAATTCCTTGCATGGTGTCAGAATGAAGGCCACTTTCAGTTCCTTGCCACATGGACTTCTTTGTATGATGGTTTACTTCATCAAAGCTAGCAAAAGGAACAGTCAATAGAGAGAGACTGCTTGCAAGATGGAAGATGGAAGTTCTAGTCTGACATAACAATCATGATGGTTATATCCCATAGTCCATTGGTAAGAAGCAAGTCACAGGTTCTGTCTACACTCAAGAGGAGGGTATTACACAAGGGCATAAATACAAGAAGACAGGGATAATTGGGGACCATCTTAGAGTCTTTCCACCACATATGTGATTATAGATATGGTTGCACATATATCTACCATCTTTCTATTTATTTTCTATTTTTACCATCTTTTATTTGCTCCTTTTTTCTCCACTCATATTTTGGATTAATTGAATAATTTTTATGATTCCATTTTATCTCTTTTGTTGCTTTTTGTCTTTTAACTTTTTGTGTTATTTGTAATAATGCAAACTTTGTAATAATTTATAATAACACAAAAAGTTACCTACATGGGTAACACAAAATATTACCCCAGTCTGCTTTCAAGTGATATTATTACTACTTCCTATATAGTATAGAGACCTTCCCACAATGTACTCATTTCTCCCCTCCTGACTCTCATGCTATTGTTTTTGTATATTTTATTTCTACATATTATATGAACCCCAAATACATTTTTATTATTTTTACTTTAAATGGCTGATTATCTTTTAAACAGACTGACATAATGACAAAATTTCTTTTTAATTTACCCATATGGTTACCATTTCTAGTACTCTTTTTGTGTATGTTTGTGTAGGTCAAAATTTTTATCTATTATCATTTTTCTTTAACATTTATATACAGGGCCTGCTTGTAATGAATTCTTTCATCTTTTGCCTGAAAAGATTCTTTATTTTTGCCTCTATTTTTTAAAAGATTTTTTTTCTGGAAATAGAATTCTAGGTTGACGATTTTTTCTTTCAGAGCTTTAGAGATATCATTTCACTGTCTTTTGGCTTGCATTGTTTGTGTTGAGAAATCTGTTGTCATTGTTATCTTTGTTCTGTACTTAGTATGTGTTTTTTCCTCTGGCTGCTTTTAATATTTTCTTTTTATACTGGTTTTTAAAATTTTGATTATAATGTGTCTCATGTGGTTTTATTCATGATTTTTGCTCTTGGGGGTTTGTTTAGCTTCTTGAATCTGTGGGCTTAAAGTCCATCAAATTTGAAGTTTTGGGCAGCCCAGGTTGCTCAGTGGTTTAGCGCCACCTTCAGCCCAGGGCGTGATCCTGGAAACCCAGGATCGAGTCCCACATCAGGCTCCCTATATGGAGCCTGCTTCTCCCTCTGCCTGTGTCTCTGCCACTCTCTCTCTGTTTCTCATGAATAAATAAATAAAATATTTAAAAATTTTTTTGAAAAAGAAAATAAATAAAAAATAAATTTTTTTGAAAAGTTTTTGTCCATATGTTTTCTGTCTTATCCATTCCCCTTCTCTTTTGGAGATGACAATTATATATATATATATATATATATATATATATATATATATATAATACTAATTCTTGACAAAATACTATATATATATATATATATATATATATATATATATATATATATATGTTTGTCCATTTGGAGTTGTTTCACAGACTACTGATTCTTTATCTCCCCCTCCAAGCCCCCAACTCTGGGTGTTTCATTTTAGATTGTTCCTATTACTAAGGGTTCAAGTTTACTATTTTCTTCTGCAGTAGTTAACCAGACATTAATTCCATCAAGTGTATTTTTCCCCTCAGCCAGTATAATTTTAATCTTTAGGAGTTTGAACTGGGTCTTTTTCAAATTTAACATGTTCAATCTTTCCTCTAGTTTTTGAATATGGAATATAGTTATAAATTTTTTTAATCCTTGCATTTGTGTTATTTCTGAGTCCATTTTAATTGATTTGTTTTTCTAAGATTGGGTCATTTTACTTGGCGGGATGAGCACTGGGTGTTATGCTGTATGTTGGCAAATAGAACTCCAATAAAAATATTAAATAAAAAGAAGTACATTAGCATCCAGCATTTATCACATCACATGCTCAGTTCATATGACTATTTTTGTAACTAATAACATCAGTTTTTTGCCATAACCGATCTTGTATATTACGTTATATATTAATTTCTCATATCATATTACATATAATTGTACATCAATTTCTCATCATCAGAAAATACAAGCTCTATTAAAGACCTTCTTAAAGTATAAAAAAAAATATTGGGTCGGGGAGGAGGGCAGGGGGTGGGGGTGAATGGGTGACGGGCACTGAGGGGGATACTTGACGGGATGAGCACTGGGTGTTATTCTGTATGTTGGTAAATTGAACACCAATAAAAATTAATTTATTAAAAAACACTTTATAATAAATAAATAGTTCATTCCCCTTTCAAAAAAAAAAAAGATTGGGTCATTTTCTTTTTTTTTCTTTTTTTTTATTCACCTTAATATATCTTTTAATTGGGAAGTTTTGTTCATTAATATCTATTCTGCTACCATTATATTATATATTTTCTTTTTTTAAATAATAAATTTATTTTTTATTGGTGTTCAATTTACCAACATACAGAATAACACCCAGTGCTCATCCCGTCAAGTGCCCCCCTCAGTGCCCGTCACCCATTCACCCCCACCCCCTGCCCTCCTCCCCTTCCATCACCCCTAGTTCATTTCCCAAAGTTAGGAGTCTTTATGTTCTGTCTCCCTTTCTGATATTTCCCACACATTTCTTCTCAGATTGGGTCATTTTCCTGTTTCTTTACATCCCTGATAATTTTTTACTAGAGGTCAAACACCATGAGTTTTGCCCTGTAGAGTGCTGTATATTTTTGGAATTTTCTTGAGCTTTGTTCTGGGATGCAGTTAAGTTACTTAGAAACAGTTTGATACTTTTGAGTATTGATTTTAAGTGTCGTTAGGTGAGATCAAGAGCATTAAGTAGTCTAGTGCTATTTTTCCACTGCTTCTGAGGCAAAACCCTTTTTAGTATTCTACTCAATGGCCTATGAATTATAAGTTTTCCACCCAGCATGCTAGGAATGAGCACTATTCCTGGTCTGTGTGATCTTTGGGGATTTCTCCTTTTAAACTTGTTTGGTGTTCTTTTCCTCATGTGTATGTACTTACTGACCTGTACTCAATTGAATAGTAAGGGGGGGACCCTCTGCAGATCTCCAGAGTTCTCTTTCTATGTAGCCTTTTCTTCTTTGGTAACTCTTGCTGCCTTGGCTTTCCTGGCCTCCCAGCTCTATATTCTCAATTTGGGAGTCAACCAGGACTGATACTTGTTACCTGATATTAATGTCATAAAACTATTTTCCATACATTTTTTTGGTGTATCTGTCAAGAAATTACATCTGGCACCTATTATTCTTTTTAGCTGAGAATGAAGATATCATCTAAATCCTCTTTCATTTTTAATTCTCTACATGCAATCAGTGGGAAATTAATAGTTGAGCTAACTTTTATATATGTTCTAGAAAAAATAAAAGGGCATAGGGACACCTGGGTGCCTCAATGGTTGAGCATCTGCCTTTGGCTCAGGTCATGATCCTGGGATCCTAGGATTGAGTCCTGCATTGGGCTCCCTGCAGGAAGCCTGCTTCTCCCTCTACCTATGTCTCTGCCTCTTTCTGTGTGTCTCTCATGAATGAATAAATAAAATCTTTTTTTTAAAAGGGCATAAATCTATTTTAGGATGAATATTTCAGAAGTAGAACCTTGAACTTGTTTGCAAATACCTTATTGAGGAAATTTTCTCAGAAGAGAATTGTGAGGAGCAGTAGAGGACAAGGGAAGGAGTCAAGCAAGGTTATGATCTCAGCTGGAGACTATCTCAGTCTGATACTTTGGGGAGTTCTAGAGTACAAACTGAAACACAAAGTTAGTTCCACCTTTAGGTAAACGTGGGGATGGGAGGACTTTTCTACATCCTTGTTACCAAGTTAATGGGAAGAAGCTGCTTTTCGTAGGGAATGACCTCCCCAAAGACACAGCTCCCACTCAGACAATGACAGTTTTTATAGAGAAGGAGGCAGCTGTAAGCTATTAACAGCCAATACTTAAGTGTGTGGGAGTTGGATATGTGGATTGGGCAAAGGGATCTGGGAAGAACAACAGTAACATTCCTTATATTGTTTTATGAATCTTTATTTCAAAAATGCCTGTACTCAGTAGGCATTCTATATGTTAGTACCTTAATGTATAGAACTACAGCACTATCACATATTCAAGTAATAAGTTATTTCATATGAGTACATTTTTAATTTATTTTTTGTTTTTCATTTTTATTTATTTTTTTCAAGATCTTATTTATTTATTTGAGAAAGAGAGCACGAAGTTGGGGAGGGGTAGAGGGGGAGGGAGAGGGACAAGCAGACTCCTCACTGAGTGTGTGGAGCCTGACACAGTGTGGATCCCAGGACCCTGAGAGCATGACTTGAGGCAAAATCAGACAGTTAACTGAGCCACCCAGGTGCCCCTAAACTTTTAAGATATTAAAGACTGTACTTTTATTTTTAAAAAAATTTTTAAAGAAGATTTTATTTATTTATTTGACAGAGAGAGAGAGAGAGAGCACAAGCAGAGGGAGCAGCAGGCAGAGGGAGAGGGAATAGCAGATTCTCCACTGAGCAGGAAGCCTGGTGTGAGGCTTGGTCTCAAGATCCTGGGATCATGACTTGAGCCAAAAGCAGACACTTAACCCACTGGGCCACCGAGGTGCCCCACGACTGTGCTTTTAAAAACTTTTTTTTTAAAGATGTTATTTATTTATGAGAGATACAGAGAGAGACAGAGACATTGGCAGAGGGAGAAGCAGGGAGCCGTTGTAGGACTTGATCCCGGTACTCAGTGATCATGCCCTGAGCGGAAGGCAGGTGCTCAACTACTGAGCCACCCAGGTGTCCCTAAAAACTTCTTGATGAGAATGTTTCTAAAATATATCACATATTTTCCTTACATCACACAAAAAGATAATGAGATCAAAATGATCTTTCCATGATGACTCAGGGTGATAATTTAGGAACCTTAAATACTTTGCTGGGGTGCAAGTCAGTAGGATCTTCCTTTCTAAATCTTGAGGTGAATTTTGGGAGCTACTGTATAAGGCTGTATGCATGGCCGTCAGATACCAGCTGTCATTACTCTTAATAGTACACTGGGTTTTTTAAAGTTTCTTCAACTTCAAACCTCTGAGGTCAGAGAAGTCTGATGATCAAAGATATGAGGCTTGTGAGAAAATAAGGTGTGAATCATGTCCTGAGGGATTCTCCTAGAATGGATTATAGGACTTTAGTGCTTTGACAATGGACAGATGACTTATCAGGTGTAAAGCATGCTTGTGCTTGGTTCTCATTTGTAGCCCTGCTCTGCATCCCAGGGTCCTCTAAACTTCAGCATCTATGGGAACAATGTATTCAGAGTCCATCCATGATTAAATTGATGATCGACTTTTCAGGTAAGAGAGTTGGTTTGACAAATTTCATTCTTACGGGGATTAAGGAATTGAAAAGACAAAATTTGCTTTTACTGTTTTTCTGACTTAGAACCTTTAGAAGTCATGAATGGCTTTTATAATCTGATATTAAGAATGTTTTAAAGTGGGACGCCTGGGTGACTCAGCAGTTGAGCATCCCCTTCAGCTCAGGGCATGATCCCAGGGTCCTGGGATGGAGTTCCACATTGGGCTCCCTGCATGGAGCCTGCTTCTCCCTCTGCCTGTGTCTCTGCCTCTCTCTGTGTGTGTCTCTCATGAATAAATAAAAATAAATTTAAAAAGAATTTTTTAAAGTAGGTGAAGAATTAAAATGGAGGGTTAAGAAAAGGAGATTGAGTTTGCAGTTCAGTGTTTCATGGTTTCTAAAACTCTTTTTTCCAAACCGGCAGTGAATTTAGTGGTACATTTTGTGTAGTAAACAAGGGATTATTTATGTCTCTGTCCTAAATTGAAGTTGAAAATATAAAGTATCCTGTTACCTGGAGCTGTTTTTCCTTGTGATGTTCTTACTGCTCAGGAACTAAATGTGAACCGAGGGGTGAGCAGTGCAATCCAATGGGTTTGGCACAGTGATGGTGCTGGAGCCTGCTCCACCGAGTGACTTGTGCGTATCTCTTTCCTGTTCCGCCTTTTAGTGATGTCTCGCTGATAGCTTGAAATTGGTGTGGTAGGATTGTTTACACCATGGAATTTGGCAAACATTATAAATCAGGGTTTTTGTTTTTTGTTTTTCCAGAGAGCTAACGTTAGTAAACGTTTACCAGCACACCACTGGTCTCTAGCATAAGTCACTAATTAATGTTTTATTAAGCCAACTTAAAAAAAAAACTGAAGTATAATGACCAGTAACATTATATTGGTTTCAAGTGTACAATGTAATGAATCGTTATTTGTATATATTGCAAAATAATCAACCCAGTAAGTCTAGTTAACATCTGTCACAGTACATAGTTACAAATCTTTTTCTTGTGATGAGAATTCTTTAAGCTTTACTCTTTTAGCAAGTTTCAAATGTGCAAAACGGTATTATTAGTTATAGTTACCATGCTGTACATTACATCCCTATCCTTATTTATTTTATAGCTGGAAGTTTCTCCCTTTTGACCCCCTTTCCATTTTGCCCACCCCAACTTCCCTATCTTTGGCAACCACCATCTTCTCAGATTCTATGAGCTCAGATTTTTTTTTATTCTACATATAAGTAAGATCATACAATATTTCTCTTTCTCCAGCTTAACTTCACTTAGCAGAACACCCCCAAGGCCCATCTATGTTGTAACATATGGCAAGATTTCCTTCTTTTCATGGCTGTATAATATTCATGTGTGTGTGTGTGTGTGTGTGTGTGTGTGTACCATAATGTCTTTATCAATTCATGCATTGATGGACGCTTAGGTTGGTTCCATAGATTGGCTATTGTAAATAGTGCTGCAGTGAACCTGGGGATGTCTATAACTTTTCGAATTAATGTTTTTGTTTTCTTCAATTAAATACCCACAAATGGAATTGTTGTATCAAAAAAGTGCTATTTTTAATTTTTTTGAGGAATCTTCATGCTGTTTTCACAGTGGCTGCACCAATTTACATTCCCACCAACAGTGCACAAGGGTTCCCTTTTCTCCACATCCTCACCAACGCTTATTATTTCTTGTCTTTTTGTTGATAGCCATTTTGATGAATGTGAGGTGGTATCTCACTGTGGTTTTGACTCATATTTCCCTGATGATTAGTTATGTTGAGCATCTTTCCATGTACCTGTTGGCCATTGGTATGTCTTCTTTTGAGAAATGTCTGTCCAGATTTTCTGCCCATTTTTTAATCACAATGTTTTTTTGCTATTGAGTTATATAAGTTCCTTATATACCTTGGATATTAATCCCTTATCAGATATGTGATTTGCACATATTTTCTCTCATTCGGTAGCTTGTCTTTTCATTTTGTTGGTTTTCTTGCTGGGTGGAAGCTTTTTAGATTAATGCAGTCCTGCTTGTTAATTTTTGCTTTTGTTGCTCAAGACAGCCTTCTTGGACAAAGGAAACAAATTAGACTCAGATGAACTTAAGAGTCATCAATTGCTAAAATATTTGTGTCAGGAGAGACAATATCAGCAAATCCAAACCCCTTGTTTACTTATTTATTTTTAACCAAAAATAAGCTAGAACTCAAAAATAATAGCAACTTGGCCAGATCATATATTGTACACAAGGCAGAGTTGGGATGAGAACCAGGTCTCTTAACTCTTTGACCAGAGAGTTTTAAAAGAGTAATTTAAATAATATATATTATTAATAGTTTAATGTTCCAAAATGGAAAAATAGAATAATAAAATTAATAAGAAATATTGGCAATTAATTATGTTAGTATTTAATTAAGAATTTAATACCTAGTGTGTTCTAAGTACAAAACTGCCAATTTACAGTATTCTTTTTTTTATTGAGCTTTTAACTTTAATTCCAAGATAGTTAACATGCAGTGTTATATTAGTTTCATGTGTACAATGTGGTGATTCAGCAATTCTATACGTTGTGACTCACTGTTCATCCTAAGTGTGCTCCTAATCCTCTTCACCTATTTCACCCATCCCCCTACCCAGTCCCCTCTGGTATGCTTTAAGTACACTCAGTACACACCCTACACAGAGAAGAATCTCCCATTATAGTATTCTCTCATTTAACCCCTACCACAATCATGTGCCTTATAACCCCCCTTTGTGAAAAAGAATCAGAGATCAGAGAAGTTATATAACTTATGTGAGTTTACACAGCAAGCGGGTGGCAGGAGCAGGAAAGCAGAAGGCCCTGCTGTTTTGAAAGCCTACTCTTCTCCACGTGCCAGATTGCCTTTATAAACATGACATTAGCAGGATGGGATTGTACTGCAATGAGGTACATTCTTATTTACTTCAAAAACACTGTGGAAAATAAAAAAAGAGGTAAGCACAAAAATGAGAATTTTCTCTTAAGCTCTAGTGCTTCTTTCTATGGCTCTCTCCTTTATCTCCTCCTAGAGACCTGTACAGGAGAACAACCTGCCATTTACAGCAGTTAGCTTCATGCCTCTGCAGCGCTCACTTGAGTTTGTGAGATTCCTGCTGTGTCACATTAGATTGGTACTGCTGGGAAAGTTTCCCCGAGGAGGACTTGATTTCTCCAGGGATCACCTACCGTTTATCAATAGGTTAATGTATGTCTTATTCATGTACGTAGTCTCCTGGAGGAAAATTTGGCATGGCTTCTGTTTGCCTTTTAGGAAAGCCAATTTGTGTTGTTGTTAAGTTTTGTATATTCTTGTATGCTATATATGTGTCTGTGTGTTGAATATGCTAGCATATAACAAATTCTTCTTTGAAGCTAAAATAATTCTTCATGGTTACAATGTAGACTTAAACTCTCATAGCATAAAGGAACACTTTCTTGAAGCTAAGAAATACATCTCCTTGGGCTAGTGGATTAGTTTTTAATTTGGGATGTTTTCTTAAAAGATAAAATATTCTACATTTTTTTTGGTGAAGCAATAGTTTTAGAATGTGTTTCCAAATTGCATTGCCAATTCAAGTCTGGCAATAGTTCAAGTGGGCTGTAATAACCAGATGAAAAGGTTTGGAAGTGGGTGTGCCTGTTAAGGGCAATGGGACTGGAAGGGCTTTAAGTAAAGAGTGTTTCAGAACAGCTGTATGTCTGGGAGTAAAATCTTGGAATTCAAGGTGAAATGCTGACTAGACTGCTCATGTGATGCTGTATTGGATAAACACAGGCAGCCATGTACTTGGGAAGGTGAGTGTAGCTACATGCATCATTAACCTGACAACAGTCCTCTCTGGCAAGGTCGCCTTGGTGGGTTCACCGTGCAGCTAAAATAGGAATATGCAGTGAGTGCTGGAGGTGCAGGTTAGAATGTGGTTGCCAAACAGTTCATATCTTCGAGATGACCAGAAAAATGGTGCAATGATGGAAGATCCAGACAGATGTTCTTCTTATTTAAAAACTATTCTGTTTATCTATTGCTGGGTATCAAACCACCCCGCTATGGGGGCTTAAAAAATAGCCATCACTCATTTTGCCTACCAATATGAGAGTTGACAGGGCATAGCCAGGAAGTTTCTCTTGGGACCTATCAGGTGGTTTTGGTCACAGTGACTGAAGTTGGGGCCATCTCAAAGACTTCTTCACTCATGTCTGGTGCTTGTGCTGGGGAAATTCAAACAGCTAGGGACTGGAACAGATGGGGACCCCTGGGCATCTCTGTGTCTAAGTGGTCTCTCCAACATGGTGGTATAGGTGACCAGATTTATTGCAGTGTAGATGAAGGCCCTCCAAGAAAGTGTTTCAAGAGATAACATTTAAAAGGTGCCAGACATATAGTAGAGTACCTAATGGTAAATATTACATTCATCCAAAGGAATTTCGTGTTTAGAATTTCAGGCTAGCAGATTTCAAGTGAAACACATTATTCTCTTTATAGTAGAGTATATAAGGCTGGACTGTGGGATTAGGCAATGTGCGGTGTGTAGAGGTATGTTCGTGTTTGTGTGTGTGTATGTGTGTGTGTGTGTGTGTGTGTGTGTGTTGGGGGCACATAACCAATCTTATGATTCCTAGAACCTCCCAGAAGTTCCTCTTGCTCCTGGCTAGAGAAAAGAGAAATTCACAAGATCCTATCCCCCTCCACCTCCAGCCTCTTTGTAATCTGAAATTTTTGTGTGGCCTCTATCACCCTCAGTCCTTCATGAGAAAACATGTCTAACTACCAAGCTGTGGAGCAATAGTTGGATATACCATAGACAAGGCTATGCATTTTACTTGGGTCTAACCATGTGTAAGTGGCTCAGCCTTTAAAGCCTATGAACTTAGTTCAACTCAAACATAGGAAGGCATCTTATTTATTGCTAATTGGGATAAGATATAATTACTATAAAAGTAAAAAATATTTTGAGAGTCAAGCAAGGACTCCTTGGTCTAAATATGTTTTATTTGAAGGATAGGGGGATAGAATTCTTTTTTCAAGAAATATAAGAAAGATAAGCTAGGGAAATTGAACCTTGAGAGACCAGAGTTTAAATATATCATATACTCATTCAATTAACCCTTTTCATATCCAATTAAAGATTAACTTGTACATCCTGCTCTAGAAGCTTGTTTTATTTGCTCATCTTTAGTTTCAGTTGGTGTTTGTTTAGTTTTAAAAGCACCTTGGATGCTGTTCTTTGAACTTTCTTTGTGGTAATTATTAAGTTAATTGAGAGAAGTCAGGGCCTAAGTGTTTAAGAAATGAGATCATATGGTCATTAATTTGTGAAGTTCCTGATTATCTTCTCATTCAGGGAGTTTAAAGTTCATTTCAGGATCATAAATAAAGGAGAGATGACAAGTCTAGTTTTATGAACTAGGCACTGGCTTCAACCACTTAAGGAAATGATCCTAAGTCCAGTTTCTAACTGCCTTGATCCAGTTGCACAAATTACCCCCATTTATTTTTGATTTTTCATAATAATAATGGGCCACACATATCTTGTAAAGAATAGTTGACTTATTAAGAATATGGTTAGTGTTATTTGACCAAAGGTAATGTTCTGGAGAACTTATTTAGATAATTTCCTTGGTTTATTCCATCCTCTTGGCCTGGTATCTTCTTCCTGTTACTCTTTATCTCTTTGACTTTCATCTATCCTTGAAGATTCCACTTAGGCTCTGAAGGACACCCCCATTCCTCAGGTTGGGTTAGGTGCCTTGTTGCAGCAGGCATATGCCTGCAATGCACACATTCCTTTATGGTTTCTACCACTGGAAATGAAAGTTAATAGTTATCTGCTTTGATGTCTGTCACCTCACTAGATATTAGCCCTCGGATGGCAGGAACTTTCTTTTTCAACAGGGTACCCCCCCATACCCAAAGAAAATTATATATGCTAGAGAGAAATTGTGCCTCAAACTCAGGGCACATGATACATACCCAAAAATAAATGCTTATGGATTGAATGTGTACAAATATCCTGGATTTTCAAATGATGCTTTTCAGAAGCCCAAATCAATGCAACGTTGACTTGATAAAGGGAATTTTGAGCCATTTTGATGAGTGAAAAGCACAGTTTTGAATTCTGAAGAATAATTTGCTGATTCATATTGGAAACCAATCATTATGCTTAAAAATAAAGGAAACTATGCATTTTGTTATTGTTGGGTTTTATCATCTGCGAATCCTAGCTGATTGATAAATAATGTATGAGTTATCTATAGCTGTGTACAAATTACCCAACACTTAGTGGCTTACAACAATACATATTTATGACCCCACAGTTTCTGCAGGTCAGGAATCTGGGTATGGCTTAGCTGGATCCTCTGTTTCAGCATCTCACTGGCTGCAATCATCTCAAGGCCCCAACTGGAAAGGATCTACTTTCCAAGCTCAAACTCATGTGGTTGTTGGCAGGATTCAGTTCCTCATGAGTTGCTGGACTGAGCCCTCCATTCCTCACAAGGCCTGCCTTGGTTCCTTGCCATGTGGCCTCTCTATAGAGCATCTCATACATGGTGGCTGGCCTCATCAGAGGGAGTGAACAGGAGGACAGGAGAGGATGCTAGCAAGAGAACATGCACAAATCACAATGTTTTGTAAACTAATCTTGGAAGCAAGATCCTACTGCTTTTACTATATTCTGTTGGTTACTAGGTCCAACCTATGCTCAAAGGTAGGGGATTATATGAGAGTATGCATACCAGGAGGTAGAATCATTGGGAGCTGTATCAGAAGCTTCCTATTACAAATAATAAGTAAGGATTTAAGAAAATTACAAAATATATAACACAATATTGGGGAGTATAAAAAGAAAACACACTAGTGTGATTGAACTACTAACAGAATGGGTACATAGGCAAGACAAGGAAATTTAAACCCAAGTTTTTTAGTGTTTTATTCTTTAATCCATAAGCGTTAATTTACTGCCTACTTGGTGCCAAGCATCACAATACACTCGTGGCACCCCAGAAAGGAATAAAAGTTTGTTAATGACTGAAGGAGCTTAAAGATTCATGAAGGAAATAAGCGCAGAGGAAAAAATCATTAAGGAAAATTTCATAACACAAGTACTTCAATTCTGTTTTTGGAGCAAAGTACTAGAGTAGGTGTCAGGAAAATTTACTGTGTTCAGAGTTTCTGAAAGTTATCTGGGGAAGTGAGTGATGAGGAAGAAGTTCCTAAGCAGAGAGTAGTGGGAGGAAGAAGCACTTGTGTAAAGGAAGAAATACTGCTTATTTGAGATGAATGAAATCAAGATTTTGCTGATCATATAAGTACATGGAAACAAATCATTAAGAGTCTGGAAGAGAAATTATTCTAACAGTCCTCCAAGTCTCAACCTCAGTGCCAAGGGAAGCAGAGGTGGTTCAGTGCCCAGAGTGAGTAGAGATGACTTTGTGAGGAATAATCTTTGGCAAATGCTCTTGTCCCCTTAGAGATTAGTTGTGCTGAAATTTTCTGAATTCATAACTGGTCCTTTATGAAACTTTGAAACATGCACATTTTGTCATTTGGGACACAGTTGGAGCCCCTCTCCTGCTCTGTAGCTTTTCTCTACCCTCAGGAACTTGGTCAGTTCTGAGTAGCTTCTTGTCACCTGAGGTTCCACCAGGCAAATCTTGATAGGCAGTGTACCCACAGGGATCCCTAGAAAGTTCTCCCTCCTCTTACCCATTGGAACCTATTTAACATGTTTCCTCTCCAGACGGAAGTATAGGAGGAGACTTGGGGTCAGCATCCAAACTAGCAAAGAAGCTGATACCTATGTCACCTGATTTTAGGGCCAGCATCTAAGGCAGCAGCAGGAATTATCCATAGTGATGTGGGATGGGAGGTATGATTGACTGTAAAGTATATAGTTGACTGTTGAACAACATGGGTTTGAACTGTGCATGTCTACTTACATACAGTTTTTTTCCTGATAAATACAGTACATTACTGTAAATTTATTTTCTCTTCCTTGTGACTTCTTTCTTTCTTTCTTTCTTTCTTTCTTTCTTTCTTTCTTTCTTTCTTTCTCTTTCTTGAGAGCATGAGCTGGAGGGAAAAAGAGAAGGAGAGAGAATCTGAAGCAGACTCTGTGCTGAGCACAAAGCCCAACAGGGGGGTTGATCTCACAATTGCGAGATCATGACCTGAGATGAAACCAAGAGTCCGCCACTTAACTGACTGAGCCACCCAGGCACCCCTTCCTTGTGATTTTCTTAAGAACATTTTCTTTTCTGTAGTTTACTCTATTGTAAGACTATAGTATATAATGGATATACAATATGGGCAGAGTGCCTGGGTGGCTCAGTCGGTTAAGCATCGGACTCTTGATTTCAGCTCAGGTTATGATCTCAGGGTCATGAGATCAAGTCTTACATCAAGATCAGCATGGGGGGGGGGCGGGCAGCCCGCGTGGCTCAGCGATTTAGTGCTGCCTTCAGCCCGGGGCATGATCCTGGAGGCCCAGGATCGAGTCCCACGTCGGGCTCCCTGCATGGAGCCTGCTTCTCCCTCTGCCTGTGTCTCTGCGTCTTTCTCTGTGTGTGTCTCTCATGAATAGATAAATAAAACCTTAAAAAAAAAAAAGATCAGCATTGGGTTCCACACTGGGTGTGGAGCCTGCTTAAGATTCTCTCCCTCTCACCTCTGACCCTTGCTCTAATGCACACACTTTCTCTCTCTCAAAAAAAAAAAAAAAAGGAAAGAAACATACAAAATAGGTGTTAATTGATTGTTTCTATTATCAGTAAGGCTTCTGGTCAACAGTAGGCTATGAACAGTTAAGTTTGTGGGCAATCAAAAGTTATATGCCCATTTTCAACTGCACAGGGCATCAGTACCCCCAGCCCCCGTGTTGTTCAAGGGTCAACTATAATCGCATTGTTTTGCTTTTAATTATCTTATTTTTTGCTTTTGCTGCCACCTCAATTACATTTGTACAAATACACCTCTTTTCTTGTGACAGGAACATGTATTTATTTCTAAGTTTAATTGTTTTGGGCATCATTCAATTTTACATTCTTCAAAATAATAACTCTAGGATGCCATTATCTCATGATTGATGAATTTACTACTCTGCCAAGTCATTGTCTCATATTTAGGGTTTTGGCTTTTTTAAAGGTTAGGTTATATAAAAAAAATTCTGTCTACTAGAGAGAAACTATACATCAGACATGGTGACAGAACTGATATATGAACCTAAAGCCTGTGTTCTTTGCACCAAGCCAAGCAAAAGAGCCAGTAGATGAAATTATGGAATCCTTGAGGAATATGCAATGTCTGGGTGAGAACTTCTGGGTGGTAAGAGTTGGGCAAATGGTCTTTCTCTTTTCCAATCAGGAGGAACACTCTACAAACTATAGGTTGATTAGCTTGCTGTCAATCCTTGGAATGAGTAGATGAATAAAATAAGCTAGGAGAATTTATAAAAGGGAATGGCATTGACCTTCTGATCCTCTATACTCCCACAGCTATCAGCACTCTTTTCTGTAGCTTTTTGAATTTGCCTATTTATGACATCAGTATCCCCTTGCCTACTCAACAGTCATGAAAACCTTCTTCTGTGTCGATCACAACACAGTTCTCAGAAGCATCTTACTTTGTATATGAATATAAAGAAGGCCTTAAATTTCAGTGTTTTTAGCAGATAGGATTGATTACCCCAGCCTCTGATTGGTAAAATATTTCCCTTCTTTTTCCCCCACTAAATCTCTAAGGGCCATGGTCTGATTTTTAAATCCTCAGCCACAACAGCCACATGTGTGAAATTACACTATAAGTATATGCTTACATATCTATCATTCCTACTAAATTGGGAACTTTCTGGAAGTTGGAGTCCTGGGCCTTCATCTATGTGTACATTTATTTAATGCATTCATCTGCGTATTGAAATCTATGTAACAATGCTTGGCACCTAGCAAAGTGTAACAAATGCTTGTCCACATGAAGACATTCATTCAATCATATAGACTACTCAGTATCCCTGAACTTTACCTTCTTTATTCTTATTAGGAAAACAGTAAAAATAAATCACCTGGCAAATTGTCAGATACATAGTGGATACTCAATAGTGTGATATTCTTTCCTTCTATTCAAAGATGCAATCCATGAAACCTGAAGAGGTAGATATTTTTAGAGCAGTCAGGTGTTCTGGGCCATGTTCTTATCTGTTCTAAACTCATCCATGTTAGTTTCAAGTTTATCAGCCTATACTTAGCAGGAGAACAGAAGGAAAAAGGCTTCTTGGGCATCCTGCTTTCTCCATCTTACATGAACACAATTTGTGTACAGATTGTGAGTCTTGTTCCTTTTGCTGTGTGAACACAGCTATAAATAACCCCTAATCTTCCAGACATGATTTGATCTGGTCTGGGTCCCTTTTTTATTCATCCTTGATTAAACATCCTGCCTTCTAATTTTTTTAAAGATTTTATTTTATTTATTCATGAAAGACACACACAGAGAGAGAGAGAGAGAGAGAGAGAGAGAGAGAGAGGCAGAGACACAGGCAGAGGGAGAAGCAGGCTCCATGCACCGGAAGCCCGACATGGGACTTGATCCCAGGTCTCCAGGATCAGGCCCTTGGCTGAAGGCGGCGCTAAACCACTGAGCCACCTGGGCTGCCCCCCGCCCTTTTTTTAAAAGATTTTATTTTACCTGCCTTCTAATTTTTGTTTGTGACCTTTTTTTAATCTGAGTTCATCAATAACTTTATCGTTCATTTTCCACTTTGATCATGAGAGCTCAGAAATGTTTAATACTTACAAAATGGAGACATGATAAAATATCACACATCATTAATGTAGTCAAATTAGTACATGTGATTTGAAATCTTATCATTGCATTAAAGGACTTCATTTTGGCCCTATTTTTTAAAAGCAGACAGACTCATTAACAGAGGGACTTTGAAAAGGTGTTTTTTTGTTGTTGTTTTGTTTTTTTTAAGTGGTCCTGCTTATCAGGATACTGAGGGCCTAAATCTTGAACCTGATGAAAGAAGTTCAGGTCCAGGGCAGCCTGGATGGCTCAGTGGTTTAGTGCCGCCTTCAGCCCAGGGTATGATCCTAGAGACCTGGGATCGAGTCCCACATCAGGTTCCCTGCATGGAGCCTGCTTCTCCCTCTGCCTGTGTCTTTGCCTCTCTCTGTGTCTCTCTTGAATAAATAAATAAATAAATAAATAAATAAATAAATAAATAAATAAATAAATAATCTTTTTTAAAAAGTTCAGGTCCTTAGTTTCTTATCTGCAGTCCTGAAAATTCGTAACCTCTGAAAAGCAACAGTTTTTTGTAACATATTTGGTGACAAAGTTTGAAACTAAACCGGAGGAAGATTGTTATAGCCTCTACCCTACTTTGTGTGAATATTCATGTTTCATGGCAAAAATACCAACTTTTGCTTATTGTGAGCTGTCCCAAGCCCATTGCAAATATTATTTAATATATAGTTTATATTCTCTGTGACCTTCTTAAAATCTGAAAAGTCTAGATTTTGAAATATATTTAATCCCAAGAATTTCTTTGGAGGAAAGGACCATGGGCCTGTAGTTACCAAACTTGGTCCCTGGGTATTACTGTATGTATATAAACACTTGTGTGGAATTAAGTTCCATCATCTTTGATTATAATAGTTTCAAAGAATATTCAGAATAGTTTTATTTTATTTATGGATAAAATAACATAGTGTCTGGGATTTGTTCAAAATAATATGGGAAAGAGGAAGTGGATGTCAAGAACTCTGAAGAGTCTTAGGTTTTACCCTACTTGCAAGCTCATAAGTTAGTCTGCAAGTTTCATGGACACTGGCAGAAGATATGAAACCCTTGGGTCAGAGGTAAAGGACTTCATTAATCATTGAATAGCAAGCAGCACGACTTTCATGTTCACATCAGATCCCTCTTCCTTTCCAAGTCCCATGGGACAAAGTGAAGCAGCCCAGGTGGATGTTGGGCAAGCAGTGGGTTTGCATCACAGCTGGGGACCCCTGAATTTAGAGAGCCTGAATCTTTTATAATGGGAAGTAAGTACACCTGCCTGACCTTACCCCACAGGGAGATATCTTTGTTATAGTGGTCAGTTAAAAATATGCCCTCTGCAACGAAGAGATACACTATCTTTATCGTCCAATATTGTTTACTATACAAGCACCCTTGAAGAGTCCATAACAAGGCAGTCAGCATCTCTAATCACAAAATATGCAGAAACACAAGAGACCCGTGGAGAATTGTCCCCCAACAGTGGTGGTGGTAAGGGGGAGATGAAAAAAAATTAACTGAGTTGATGATTATTAAAACTGATTGATGGATATATTGAGATACAGTTTATTTTTGTATATTTTTGAAAATTTCAACAAACAAGTTAAAAATAGCAGCCACTATAAGTAAAGTGCTATGTGACACTCTCCATATAAATAACAATAGAAAAGACTGAGAGTGATTTTGTTAACTCTACACTCTCACAACTTTACTTCCCTAGCAAATGTCGGAGGTTTAGTAAATGTTCTTGGAGGCTAATTACATTATTGGTTTGTTAGAGTACTGACAAGTTCCATATAATTAACTGAAATCTCTATAGGTTAAATAACCGCCAACTGTGAAAGTTGGGAATATTGGGGAATGGTAGAAAATGATTTTTCAGGTTTCAATTTTTCAGAAGCACCATATACATATCATATACGTACACATCACGATATACATATAACATATACATATCACATGTATATCAGTGAGGTAGAGAAAACTTCATTTATTTACAAGGCCTTTTATTCACATGAATAGTAATCAGACTGTCAAAAAAGAAAATCTTGAAAATCATGCTAATGTAGATGTTTTTAGCAAATACATGTTTTAAATATATATGTATATATATATATATATATTTCACCAAAACATAAATAGATTCTTGTTCTAAAAACAGAGATGTCTAGACTAAAAAGTGAATGTCTTATTCCCCACAGAACAAGTACTATGCCCTCTCCATTTTCCCATTTGCCTCTAGAGAGGTAATTACTGTTAACAGTTCGGTGTATGTTCTTTCAAGGTAGTCTTTATAAATTTACATACATTAATATGTAGAAGTACAAATATAGTTTTAAGAAACATAGATGGAATTATACTATGCATACTTTAATATAGCCTGCTTTTTTCACATGAAAGTTTCTTGGAGATATTTCAATTTCAATATATATAAAACTATTTCCATTTTTGAAATGGTTGCATAGCATTCCATAGAAAGGATGTATCATTTGAAATATCCAATCTAAGCTCATCTTTCACTGCTGCTAAGTATTTTTCATTGTTATTATGAACACATATTACTATTACATTCTTACCAAGTAAGTTTCAGTCTAGTTCCTGCCCTCCTGAGTCTGTATAATCTAAGACAATTTCAATATAAACATGTGGCAAGAAGACAATTTCTGTACATGTCAAGAATTTTGAGACTGTTTTTTGTTAACACAGTGTTTATTAGTTTCAGATGTACAATATAGTGATTCAGCAATTCCATACATCACCCAGTGCTCATCAGATAAGTGCACTCCTTAATCCCTGTCACCTACTTAACCCATCCCCCTCCCACCCTGATCCCCTCTGGTGATCATCAGTTTGTTCTCTAGAATTAAGAGTCTATTTCTTGGCGCTCTCTCTCTCTCTCTCTCTTTCTTTTTTTCCTTTGTTTGTTTCTTAAATTCCACATATGAGTGAAATCGTATGATAATTGTCTTTCCCTGACTGACTTATCTTGCCTAGCATTATACTCTCTATCTCCATCTATGTCATCACAAATGGCAAGATTTCATTCTTTTTTTTTTTAAGATTTTATTTATTTATTCATGAGAGACACAGAGAAAGAGGCAGAGACATAGGCACAGGGAAAATCAAGCTCCCTCCGGGGAGCCTGGTATGGGACTCAATCCCAGGACCCCAGGATCATGACCTGAGCCAAAGGCAAGATGCTCAGCTACTGAGCCACCCAAGTGCCCCAATTTCATTCTTTTTTATGGCTAAATAATGTTCTACCATATATACATACCACTTCTTTATCCATTCATCTATTGATGGATGCTTAGGCTGCTTCCACAATTTGGCTACTGTAAATCATGCTGCTCTATACATAGGGATGCATGTATTTCTTTGAATTAGAGTTTTTGTATTTTGGGGTATATACCGAGTAGTGTGATTACTGAATCACAGAGTAGTTCTACTTTTAACTTTTTGAGGACACTCCATACTGTCTTCCACAGTGGCTACATGAGTTTGCATTCCCACCAATGGTGCGCCAGGGTTCCTTTTTCTCCACATCCTCACCAACACTTGTTGTCTTTTGTGTTTTTTATTTTAACCAGTCTGACAGGTATGAGGTGATATTTCATTGTGGTTTTGATTTGCATTTCCCTGCTGATGAGTGATGTTGAACATCTTTTCATGTGTCTGTTGGCCATCTGAATGTCTTCTTTGGAGAAATGCCTGTTCTTGTCTTCTGCCCATTTTTTATATTTTTCTTGGGTGCTGAGTTGTACAAGTTCTTTATATATTTTGGATACTAACCCTTTATCAGATATGTCACTTGTAAATATCTTCTCCCATTCTGTAGGTTGTCTTTTAGTTTTGTTGATTGTTTCCTTTGCTGTGCAGAAGCTTTTTATTTTGATATAATCCCAATAGTTTATTTTTGCTTTTACTTCTCTTGCCTCAAGAGACATATCTATTTTTTTTTTCAGAAGACATATCTAGAAAAATGTTGCTATGGCCCATGTCAAAGACTACCCCCTGGGTTCTCTTCTAGGATTTTTATGGTTTCAGGTCTCACACTTAGGTCTTTAATCCATTTTGAGTTCATCTTTGGGTATGGTGTAAGAAAGTGGTCCAGTTTCATTCTTCTGCATATAGTTGACCAGTTTTCCCAGACCCATTAGTTGGACAGACCATCTTTTTTCCATTGCATATTCTTTACTGCTTTGTTGAAGATTAATTGATCATATAATTGTATATTTATTTCTGGGTTTTCTATTCTGTTCCATTGATCTATGTGTCTATTTTTGTGCCAGTATCATATTGTTTTGATTACTACAAATTTGTAATATAACTTAAAGTCTGGAATTGTGATACCTCCAGTTTTGTTATTTTTCAAAATTGCTTTGGCTATTTGGGTCTTTTGTAGTTCCATATAAATTTTAGGATTTCTTGTTCTAGTAGTGTTAAAAATGCTGTTGGTATTTTGATAGAGATTGCATTAAATCTGTAGATTGCTTTGAGTAGTATAGACATCTTAACAATATTTGTTCTTCCAATTGATGAACATGGAATGTCTTTCCATGTCTTTGTGTTGTTGAGACTATTTTTTTTAATTGTGAGGCTTATTTTAAATTATCTTGCTAAATCAAGGAGGAAGAGAGCTTAATGAGGAATAGGATATTTACATAGTCTCAAAATATCTCCTCATTAATTCCTTATAAGTTACAAAAGAAAAAACCTATACACAGTGAAGGAAGCAGACTTTAACAAAATGGCTCAAATCAGCATCACCAATAAAGCCGAATGGGCATCATGTGTCTCTAGATATGAGACCCTGAGAAAGACACAACATCATTTGTGTAGTATTCCAGCCACATGTGTATTACTTGAATCAAATCATGAGAAAATATTAGATAAACCCATATCAAGGGATAGTCTATAAAATAACTGGCCCATACTCTTTACAAATACTGAATTAAATAAAAATATTTATGATCTTGATGAACACGGAGAAGTGTATAGAATTGTTGAATCATCACATTGTACACCTTAAACTAATATCATGCTGTAAGTTAATTATCCTTCAATAAAAAATAAAAATAAAAAATACTAAAAAAATATTGATGAAAGACAAAAGTAAAAATAAAAGGCTTAAGAATTGTTCCAGATAGGAGGAGACCAAATATACATGACAACTTAATGCAATGTATGATACTGGACTGGATGCTACACCAGGATGAAATTGCTGTAAAGTACATTGTTCAAACAATCGGTAAAATTAGAACATGGACTATAGATAAGATAAAATACTGCATCGGTGCTTATTTTTCCAGTTTCAACAACTGTAGTGTGACTATTTAAGATTATATGTTAGGAATATGTTAGGAAATATGGGAGATCCACACTGAAGGATTAAGGGGGTAAAAGGTTCGGGGGAAAAAAAGTGGAAGGTGGAGGGAGAGATTATGATAAAGCAAATGTGACAAATTATTTAATATTAGTGATATGGACATGGATAATGGGTACATGGAAATTCTTTTAATATTTTTCTTGCAACTTTTCTCTAAATATGAAATTATTTCAAACTGAAAATTGAAGAACATGTCTTGGTTTCCAGAATATACAGAGACCCGAAGTGGATAAATAACATGTTCAAGTGATGGTTATGTTGCCTGTTCAACTTCTTGCCTTCTTGGAGTGAGCTCTGGTTATAAGATTTTAGGCAATAGTTCTTTTTCAATAGATTTTCTTGAGGTATTTATTTCATATATCTCACAATTGGGAACTATCAAAACACTTTAGTTTCAAAAATACGAATAGCTGAATAGCTGTTAATTTTCAGAGACAAGATAGAAACTTGTATTTTAAAGCGTATGTTATTTTTAATAAAACATTGTCTTGCATCAACCTATTATACTAATTCTGCACCTGAGGCATTTCACTAAGCTGTGTTTATGCAGATAAAATCACTCTCACTTTTAATCTTTTACTTTTTGTAACACTAGTGGAGTTAGTGAGCAGTGGGTCATAGCTTTAAGTTTAGAGATGCATAAAAACATAGAAATTATTTTAACAGACCAGTAATCCTTCTTGCTTATCTGTCTCTGAATTGCTCCAAGGAGCTAGCAATAAAATTATTTTAACAGTTTTATTGAGATATAATTCACATACATACATTTTACCCATTTAAAATGTACAGTTCAATTTTTTTTATATATTCACAGAGGTGCAACCACCACCACAATATAATTTTAGAACATCTTCATCATCCCATAAAGAAATGCTGTGTCTATTAGCAGTCACTCCCCATTCCCTCCTCACTCGGTCCCTGGCAAACCACTAATGTATTTTCTGTGTCTATGGATTTGCCTATTCTGGATATTTCATATAAATGGAATCATACAATATGTGATCTCTTGTGACTGGCTTCTTTCACTTAGCATAATATTTGAAAGGTTTATCCCCATTATAGCATGTGTTAGTATTTCATTTCTTTTTGTTGCTAAATAATATTTTATTATGTTGATATACCACATTTTGTTTATCTATGCATCATTTGTCTCTTCGTGGACATCAGGGTTGTTTCTATTTTTAGCAACTTAGAACAATGCTGCTGTGAACATTTGTGTGGATATATGTTTTAATTTCTCTTGCATATGTATCTAAGAGTGCAGTTGCTGGGTCATGTGGTAACTCTGTGTTTAAGTTTTTGAGGAACAACAACAAAAAAAGATTTTAAGGAACTACCAAGTTTGTTTTCTAAAGTGACTGCACCATTTTACATTCCCTCCAGCAATATATGAGCGTTCCAATTTCTCCACTTGTTATTATCTGTCTTTTTGATTATAACCATCCTACTGGGTGTGAAGTGGAATCTCATTGTAATTTGGATTTGCATTTCCATAATGACTAATGATTTTGAACATATTTTCATGTGCTTATCAGCCATTTTTATGTCTTCTTGGGAGAAAAGTCTATTTAGATCCTTTGCCAATTTTTAAAATAGGGTTATTTGTCTTTTTATAAATGAGTTGTAAGACTTCTTTGTATATTCCAAATACAAATTACTCATTGGATATAAAATTGGCAATAGCAATTTACACAGGTTGACCATATTTGGCTGCTTTTTTTCACTTAAAATTCCTTGGATATATTTCAATTTCAGTATATGTGAGGAAGCCTCAATTCTTATTTTATTTTTTATTTTTTTTAGAGAGATAGCATGTACAAATGGGAGTGGGGAGGGGCAAGGGGAGAGGGAGAACATTAAGCAGACTCCACATTGAGTGTGGAGCCTGATAAAGGGCTTGATCTCACAATCCTGACATCATGACCCTGAGATCACAACCTAAGGTGAAACCAAGAGTTAGGCATTTAACCAACTTGCACCACTCAGGTGCCCCACAAGTCTCAATTTTTTTAAAAAAAACTGCCGAATAGGGATCCCTGGGTGGCGCAGCGGTTTAGCACCTGCCTTTGGCCCAGGGCGCGATCCTGGAGACCCGGGATTGAATCCCACGTCGGGCTCCCGGTGCATGGAGCCTGCTTCTCCCTCTGCCTATGTCTCTGCCTCTCTCTCTCTCTCTCTGTGTGTGTGACTATCATAAATAAATAAAAAAATTAAAAAAAATAATTTAAAAAAACTGCCGAATAGCTTTCCATATTTAAAATATCCCCTAATAATTGCCACCTGAATGAGGTCTTCTGTTTATATATTCTTATAGGACATATTCTGAACCACACTCTTCTCTCTTCCTCATTTTGAAGGTATTGGTCAAGTCCACCCTACTAGATTTATGCTAAGATTGAGGAACATGTATTCTGCATCTTTTTAAATGTATGTGTGGTTCCTCACCATAGCATTTAGCATATACTACTCTTCTGATTTGTAAATTTAGAATAGATGACTTCCACTGGTTCATTATTAACTCTCAAGGGAGAAGACTTTTCCCCCTTGGGTCCTACTTATAATGCTACAGAATACATAATCTTAAAATTGGAAGGGACCTCGTGGATCATGTAATCCAGTAGAACTCAAAGTGTGATCCACAGACTGGTGCCAGTCCACAATCTCTTACTAGGCCATAATGATTGAGTACAGAAATGGAGAGTAAATGCTTAGAAACTTTTATTGTATTTGATATTGCTGTGAAAACCAAGTATGTGGTATTGTATTAGACAAAAATGTGAGATTACAATTGATAGGAAATTTTTTAAAGTTCTAGTCAAAGACAACTGAGAAATACTTTTATAGTCCAATCTATCAGCCACAACCAAAATGCCTTTTGCATTCAATCAACTAGAATTTACTTAATTCATTTAGTTTATTAATTCAAAAAAGATTCATTTAGCCCTTACAACATGTTGTGAAGTGGTTGAGCTTGCATGTCCATATCCTGGTTTTTTATTTACTGGGTGTGTGAACATGGGGAGGGTTCTTAATCTTTCTGGGCCTTAGTTTCCCATTTTCCACCTATATAAAATGGGAGAAATTAGAGTACCTAATCTCAGAGTTGTTTTGAGGAATGTGTGTGTGTGTGTGTGTGTGTGTGTGTGTGTGTAGTTCTAGAATAGTTCCCAGTACATGGTAATATTTCCATAAATGTTAGTGAAGTTAAGGATGATGTTAACGATGTAATTGAAGCAGAAGTTGATGGTTTGAAATAAGGTAGTATCAGTGGGAATGGAAAAAATTAGATGGATCTGGAGAGTGTCCTCAGGACTTGCAGACTGACGGGGTAGGGAGAAATGGTAAGGATGAGGGAGAGGACCAGGATGACATCTTGCCAGCCATTTTCTGAAATGGGGAACCTGAAGGAGGAAGGTTTGGGTTGGGGGAGGGCCATGGTGGGGGATTATGATTTTATGATTTCAAGCTTGGCCACATTGAATTTCAGGTGACTCTGGGGTTTTCCAGTGAAGCCTTCCGGTTGGTTTTTGCAGATAGAGACTTAGATTTCAGAAGAAAGAAAGTTACCCTGGAAGTAAGATGTCACAATGCATAAGTGGCATTTAGAACACTAGAAGTCATAGAAAGAGCAGAGGATACCATGTAAAAAAAGGACAGAGTAGACCCAGGACAGAGCCTGGTGGAATATCAGTGAACATCAATGTGTGTTAGATGTGAGGGAGACCACAGGGAGGCTTAGAAGAGTGACTGGAGGAGTCTGAGAGGTGTCAAGAAAAAAGTGTAATACTGGAGAAACCAAGGAAAGATTATTTCAAAAAGGAGGATGTGGTCAATAGTGTCATGCAAGAGAAATTGCAAAGAGCATTTGTCCACAGTGACATTATAAAGATTTGTTTGGGTGGCTTGGGGTGGGGCAAAAGCCAGGCTGGGTGGACCGACGGGGAGTGAAGGCTATGGCAGGTAGATCACAAGCACATACCACTGTCTCAGAAGGCCAGGCTTCAAAGAGGATGGGAGAAAGAGGCAGTAGTTTGGTGGTATGTGAGGCCAAGGAAGTTTACTTCATGTACATGATGGGAAAAACCTATGCACGATCACCAATGAGAAGATGGGTTAGGCAAAGGTAAAAGTGAGAAAGGACATAATTAATGGAGGTAGAAAAGGAATCAAGAGCATCCATGGATAGGATTAGCTTTGAATATTAGTTCTCTTTCCCACAAGCTATTTCCTTTGTGTACAGCTCTACATATAAGAACTATATTTCTTATACTGAGGAGAAATATGTTTTCTTGTAACTCTCATCTATGAGTCTTATTTCTGTTCCTCAACTTGTACACAGTTGCAATTCTGTTTCCTCTTCAGTTTCTTTTATAAACATCCATAGTTCCTTCAACCATTTTTCATATGATTTGATTTCAAGGTTTCCTTTGAGTAATGTTCAGCTTAAAATGTCAAACCCGGAACTGCCAAAAAAATTTTCCAGATGCAGTTTGGCATGTGTGATACCAAGCTCACTGTTTACGTTTTCTTTCTCAATCTGGGTGCTATATATTTATTATTGCTCTGTAAATTACATTTTGATTTTTTAAAATTGCATTATACAAACATTACTTATTGTGCTTATAAACAATTAAAACCCAAGTCTTTTTTCCAGGAACTGCTTCTAAGCTAGTTCTCCTGTGTTAAAAGCTAAGTGTGGGTCTCAGGTTTCCTTCTGGTACTTTTGACTTATTATTCTAAGCTGTCATCCTTTTGGATAGGATATGAATTCTGACATCCAACATATATCCTCTTTTTCAGTCAGTGCAGTCAGCTTCAATATGCACAAGTTTGTTGTGAGAGGCAGTGTTCTTAGATGATTCCCATGATTCCCACCCCCCTGGAATCCATACCTTGGTGTAATCCTCTCCTTTGAGTGTGGGTAGAGCCTGTGACTTTCTTTGAACCAATATAATATGGCAAAGGTGAAGGGATTTTGCAGATGTAATGAAGGTCCCGAAGCAGTTATCTTTGAGTTAATCAGAAGGGAGAAAATCCAGGGTAGGCTTGATCTAACCAGGGGAGCTCTATAAACGAGAGTCCAGACCTTCCCTAAAAAAGGAGACTTGAAGCAGGCGAGATGCTCTCCTCCTAGCCTGGAAGAAGCAGATAGCCATATTGTGAACAACCCATGGAAAGGGATGGCCTCTAGGAGCTGAGAGCCTCTGTCCTCCAACTTCAAGGATCTGAATTCTGCCAACCACCTGAATGAGCCTGGAAGAAGTCCACGAGTCTCAGATGAGACCCCTCTTCCCACCAACACTTCCATTGCAGGGGACCCAGTTAAGGACCCATGGAAACTGTGGGATAATAAATGTACGTTGTTCTAAGCCACTTAGCTTGTGGTAATTTGTTCTGCATCATAAAAAATAAATGCACTTGTCTTCAGCATTTTACCTTCAATATATTGGATAGGACAGTTGGACTACACAGGGAGAAAGCACCATCTATCAAGACTCGATCCTCCACTCCTCACCTGTGGCTTCCATAGCATCCTTTCTGCTCCTTGCCCACCAGGTTAATGCACTTTGCTTAGTGAGAGGTAGAAAACATCAATACAGTGGGCCACATATCAGCTTCTGAACCAAAAGAAAACTGCCTTTGTAAAAATAGAGAACACATTGAAAGCCAGTATTGTTCATGCTGTGTACTATTGCAGTACTTATTAACAGCTCTGCTGATGCATTCTGTGACAAAGCATCTGAATCAGACATTAGTGGATCATCTCTGTTGTGAGAGAGCCATTTGCCTTGGAATAAAAACTGTCTGTTAATATTCTGGGCACGCTCGAGACTCTTGTGTAAGAGGCCAATCCTGCCCTCTCATTAGTACTTTGTGGGTGTCAGGGCCTTCATTAAGATTCCACTTCCTTTAATGTGGTCACCTTGGCATGTTTTTTGAATGACCTCAGTGGCTTAGGGAGGACTGGTTTTTCCAAACAATAGGAAGAATGCAGAAAGTAATTGGATTTGGCATACTTTGTAGCATCTTATTGGATTGCTTTTAGAAGAGCCCTTTTAAAAAGGCTTTATTTAAATCAGAACAAAGAGGAAGATTTGGCTGGAGACACTGATGAGCTTCTGTAAGATTCAGTGACTAATGCTGTATATCAACACCGGGCTTCCATGTAGAAGGATGTTATGACATCAATGTGTATAGATTTCTTAATGCTGAGGGAAGAGGGGAAGACAAAGCCACCTCACCCTATTCCAGAAAGTCAGTAAGAATATAGTGGGAATCTAGGAGGCTGAAAGGATTCTATGTTGGTTGATGGACAAATGAGCAGAAAATTTCAGTTTCTGGGGTGATTTTGGATCTCAGAGATGCCCTTAGGCAATAGCTCTGAACCTGACCTAAAGCAGGCTTTCTCAACCTTGGCGCTGTTGACATTTGGAACAGAATAATTCTTTGTTGGGTATGTGGCAGGGGATACTGTCCTGTGCATTGCAAGATGTTCAGCACCGTCACTGGCCTGTACTCACTAGATGCCAACAGCACCCTTCCTGGCCCCCACCCTCTCGAAGTTGTGACAACCACAAATGTCTCTCTGGACTTTAGCACATGTGGCCTCAGGACAAAAATCACTTCCAATTGAGAATCACTGACAAAATCACTTAGTTTTTTTGTCCAATGTCTGTTTCTTATGATGCTTTAATTTTCTAAAGTCAATTTAACCAAAATGGTTGCCATGAACTTGCCATGAACAAGTGCACAGAAGTGTACTGCATGCTGGGAAGAGGTTCTGCCCTCATATCTTTCTCACCTAGAACTGACTAACTGCAGGCCAGAGCTGTTTTAGTTTCTTTTTTCTCTTCTGCCAGAATGTTTAATGGGATAGTCAAGACTAACCTACAAATGCCCACCTAGAGAGGACAGGACCCCAAATTTAGAAATTACCACGTTGTGACCTTTTCCAATCCTGTTATTAAAACCATATTATACTGAATAACTACAGGAATATTTAAGTTTTTAAAGGAAAGGGGCACCCAATAAATGTTTAATTTCTATCACTTCTAAGAACTTGATCGGGATCCCTGGGTGGCTCAGCGGTTTAGCGTCTGCCTTCAGCCCAGGGCATGATCCTGGAGACCCGGGATCGAGTCCCACGTCAGGCTCCTTGTGTGGAGCCTGCTTCTCCCTCTGCCTGTGTCTCTGCCTCTCTGTTTCTCTCATGAATAAATAAATATATATATATATTTTTAAAGATGAATTGGTCAGAAAGCCACAGACTACCTCTTCTTGTTTAGGGGTATGAGTGGTATTTCAAAGTTTGAGAACAGTGTCCCATAAGGAATTACCTAATCACAGAATAATTTGCTTTTGAGTCCGTTCTCTTCCATAGAAAATCCCTTTTTTTTCTCAGTCATAAGCAAATACATGTTCACTAAAATGATATGAAAAATAGAGAAAAGTATAATAAAGAAAGTAAAAAATACTATGTTACCCTGTGTACCAGTCACTGCTTTTCCTTCCCTTCCAGGCACATGTTGGGTAGCATTTCCCCACCCCCTTGAAGTTAGGCACAGTCATGTGATTTGCAATGGCCAATGAATTATGAGTGGAAGTTCATGTGTCACTGATGAGTAAGAGCATTTAATTGCCAGTGTCTGAGTCCCCACCTCTCTCTCTCCCTGCCTCAGTGATCATGGAAACCCACACTGGTATGGCTATATAACAGTGAGCCTTCAGATAGAGGACAGGTGTCTAAGAGAGTCACCTACAACCATCAACAGATCCTGGATGATTAAGAGGAAACCTTTGCTGTTTAAAGCCCTTGAGATACTACAGTTATTTGTTACTGCAGCAAGACCTAGTCTGTCCTACCTGAAATAATATCCATAATCCTACAACTAAAAAATATTTTTTATTAATATTAAAACATTTTCTTCAAGGATATTTTATATAGTTGGGATCTTAATATTTTATAGTCTAACTTTTACTACTAAACAAATTATGAGGGCAGCCCCGGTAGCCCAGTGGTTTAGCGCCACCTTCAGCCCAGGGTGTGATCCTGGAGACCCTGAATCGAGTCCCATGTCAGGCTCCCTGCATGGAGCCTGCTTCTCCCTCTGCCTATGTCTCTGCCTCTCTCTCTCTCTTTCTCTCTCTCTCTCTCTGTCATGAATAAACAAATAAAATATTAAAAAAAAATAAAGTCTAAACAAATTATGAGAAGACATTTCTTTGCTTTCTAATGCTTCCAGTGCATCACATTTTCTCCTTCTTAGCACTTACCACTTTGTGAAATTATCTTTATTCGCTTGCCAATTTCCATGGCTTTTGCTGTTTCTCTCCTTTGGAATATAAATTCCAAGAGGGCAGGGATCAGGGATCCTTTTGGTCTTGTTCACTTTTGTTTTCCCTAGTATCTGGAAAGTGCTTGGCACATAGCAAGTGCCTAATAAACATTTGTTGACAGAATAATGAATGAATATTCCATATGAATTTGCCATGTTATCTAAAAATTTCCCTATTGCTGGACATTTTCATTATTTTCATTTTTTCCCTTCGAAGACCAAACTTTTACAGAAATCTTTTTTTTCAGCCTTATTATAGGAGAGATATGATTAAGAGCATGGTTGCTCAAGAGTCGCTACCACACCAAAAGACAGGGGATTGAATTGTCATTGAACCAATTAGTTTCTGCCAATAACTGGCAAGAGCCTGAGATATCAACAAATCAAATATACAGAGAGAAGGCTAGAAAGCAAGATCTGAAATTTCATCAGTTTGCCCATGGATGTTCAGTTAATTATTTGCTATGAGAGGTAATTTTAAGTTCTTCAAAAAGCACTATATATGTTCAAAAGGATATTCCTTTAGAGGAGGTAAAGTACCATGTTTTAACTGAGGGAAGCAGCCTGGCTAAGCTAGCAGATGGAAGTAAGAGGCCAAATCCATTTACAGAACTTAGTTTCCTACTGTTCATTCCATGTTGCCCAAGCTTCCTGATAGTAATGAAATTATCTTCAAGTGAAAGACCAAGACTTACAAGAGAAATTGAGCACAGAAAATCAATACTAAGTTTCAGTGGTTCCTGACCAGAACATTAAGCTTATTTTTACAGCACAGAGAGAAATGGATCCAAGGGACTCAGTCCTACCTCCTCCGTCGGTGGGCAACATCACAAACAATATTAGATTTGGGTTTCTTTAAAAGCTATATAAAAAAAATCATTCAAATCTGAGAGGTTAGCCTTTTTTCTTCAATGGTGTTAATACTAACTCAAGATTTTCATCTTTAATTGAGTTAGCATTTTAATTAGGTATTACCGTGCTCTGTGCAAATGAGGATGAAAGGAATTATTTGGGCTGCAGCCTTTTGAAAAGAGAATACTTGTCAATAACATCAGAGAATGCTGGCAATGAGGAAAGTCAGAAATGATCCCCTGGTCTTTTCTTACAGGGTGTGCTTTGAATCTGATGTTGTTAAATATAAAAGAGAAACGAATCTAGCATAGTTTAGAAAAGGTTTTATTTCAGTCAATCTTGTTAGAATATGATCTACGATCTCTTTTTCCTTCCTCAAAAATGCTGAAAGTGAGTTTTATAACTTGTACATATCTATGTTATTCACATGTGTATATTTGTGTGTATATATATATATATATATATACACATACTTACATGACTCTCTAGCTGAAGTTGGCAAACTATGCCCTGAGGGTCAAATATAGCCTGCTTCCTGTTATTGTAATAAGGTTTTATTGAAACATGACCATGTGATTTTTACATATTTATGTATTGTCTGTGGCTGCTTTTGTGCTACACTGACAGAGTTGAGTAGTTTTGACAGAGACTACATGGCCCTTTATAGAAAAACATTGGGATCCCTGGGTGGCGCAGTGGTTTGGCGCCTGCCTTTGGCCCAGGGCGCGGTCCTGGAGACCCGGGATCGAATCCCACATCGGGCTCCCGGTGCATGGAGCCTGCTTCTCCCTCTGCCTGTGTCTCTGCCTCTCTCTCTCTCACTGTGTGCCTATCATAAATAAATAAAAATTTAAAAAAAATATTTATAGAAAAACATTTACTGATCCCTATTCTAAAGCTGGATCTTTGTACTTGACACATATTTGATTCAGAAGGGAATAAATATTCCTATAAGAATACCTATTTATGAAGCATACTCTACACAAAGAAGGTGCTTGTTGACAGGGAGGGTAAAAATGTGTTGAAAATGTGTAGAAACTCAAGAAGAGGATCTCAGAATGTTATTAGAGACTTCTAAAGATTTGTCAACTTGGAATTAATTAAAACTTTACCAAAAAGCCTGTGAAAATGCATGTATCTGAAGATTCAATGTGATTCAATTAAAGAAATTAAGCAGTTATTATGTGGCAGGCATTGTACCAATCTACAGAGGTTACAAGATGGAGAACTAATGGGCCCACCACATGAAGAACAGAGAAATAGGGGCACCTGTGTGGTTCAGTTCAGTTTGTGAAGCGTCCCATTCGTGGTTTTGGCTCAGGTCATAATCTCAGGATTGTGAGATCGAGCCCAGTGTCAGGCTCAGCACTCAGGGGGGAAGTCTGCTTGAGATTTTCTCCCTCCCTCTGCCCCTCCTCCTGGTCATGCTCTCTCTCTCTCAAATAAATAAAATCTTAGAAAAAAAAGAACAAAGAAATATTTTGGGGGGTTTGGTTTTCCAGAGCTGTTATTAGCTAGAGCACTGATCAGTACCATTGACTGGTACATTGTACCAAGGCAGGAGAAATGATCAAAATTGAACTCCCTATCTCTCCCTTCAAACCCGTTTCCCTTCATGTACTCTCGGTTCAGAGAGCAACATCACCACCCAGCTGACCAACTTGGTTGTCAACTGGTCGGCTCTCTCTATTCTATACTAGAATTTGCTTTCCACTTTGCTTTACCTGGTTTACTGAAGTACCACCACCTCTCAGAAGATTCCCTGATCCCATCTCTTTTTTCCACAGCAGCGCCAGTTTGGGTTCTGTACTGCAACAAGTATTCCCATGGATTCCGATATGTCTTATGCCACTGTGTTTTAATGGTTTCTTTATTTGGGAAGAGTTCATTTTCACATCATGGAAAACTAGGAAATAATAATATTTATATGGAACTTGGGTAAAAGGATGTGGCCAGAGGTAGTGAACTCAGGCTTTCCAGGTGCCCCGGGGTCAGTGCATATGTAAATATATACACATTCACTTATTAATCAATTAATTAATTTTGTTAATACTTACTAAGCATTATCTTTTTTTAAAAGGTTTTATTGGGGGATCCCTGGGTGGCGCAACGGTATAGCGCCTGCCTTTGGCCCGGGGCGCAATCCTGGAGACCCGGGATCAAATCCCACATCGGGCTCCCGGTGCATGGAGCCTGCTTCTCCCTCTGCCTGTGTCTCTGCCTCTCTCTCTCTCTCTGTGTAACTATCATAAAAAAAAAAAAGGTTTTATTGGGCAGCCCCGGTGGCACAGCGGTTTGGCGTGATCCTGGGGTGTGATCCTGGGGTGTGATCCTGGAGACTCGGGGTCGAGTCCCATGTCAGGCTCCCTGCATGGAGCCTGCTTCTCCCTCTGCCTATGTCTCTGCCTCTCTCTCTGTGTCTATGAATAAATAAATGAAATCTTTAAAAAAAAAGGATTTTATTTATTCATGAGAGACACAGAGAAAGAGGCAGAGACATAGGCAGAGGGAGACACAGGCTCCCTGTGGGGAGCCTAATGCGGGACTTGATCCCAGGACCCCAGGATCACGCCCTAAGCTGAAGGCTGATGCTCAACCACTGAGCCACCCAGGTGTCACACATTATCTTTTTTAAAAATATTTTTTATTTATTATTTATTTGAGAGAGAGCATTAGTGGGGGGAGGAAAGGAAGAAGCAGACTCCCCACTGAGCAGGAAGCCTGATGTGGGACTTGATTCCAGGACCTCAAGATCATGACCTGAGCCAAAGGCAGATGCTTAACTGACTGAGCCACCCAGGTGCCTCTATTAAGCATTATCTTAACGCTGGACACTATTACATATATGGAGGATATAGAAGTGAACAAGACAGACAAAGTTTGTGTCCTCATAGAACTTGTATTCTTTTTGTAAACAATTTTTTTAAATTTTTATTTATTTATGATAGTCACAGAGAGAGAGAGAGGCAGAGACACAGGCAGAGGGAGAAGCAGGCTCCATGCACCGGGAGCCCGATGTGGGACTCCATCCCGGGTCTCCAGGATCGTGCCCTGGGCCAAAGGCAGGCGCCAAACCGCTGTGCCACCCAGGGATCCCAGAACTTGTATTCTAGTCAGGAAAGATAGACAATGAAGATTTTCAAACTAACCTCACCACCACCACTGCCATTTTGAAGATAAAAGAAAACTGAGACCTATTATTTTTTCTTCCACAATTTCTTTTTTTTCTAAGTAATCTCTGCATCCAACGTGGGGCCTAAACTCACAACCCCGAGATCAAGAGTTGCATGCTCTACCAACTGAGCCAGTCAGGCACCCCAAACTAAAACCCATTTTTTTACTTTAAACTCTTATTGGAACCATTACACCTTTATTTGTGTTTTAGAAAACACTATAAATAGACTTTTCTAAGCTGTCATACAATTAATAACCTTTACAACCAAGAACATAGTAATAGGGATGCCTGGGTGGCTCAGCAGTTGAGCATCTGCCTTTGGCTCAGGGTGTGATCCTGGAGTCCCAGGGTCGAGACCCACATCGGGCTCCCAGCATGGAGCCTGCTTCTCCCTCTGCCTGTGTCTCTGCTTCTCTCTCTCTCTCTCTCTCTCTCTCTCTCTCTGTCTATCATGAATAAATAAATAAAACCTTTTTCTTAAAACGAGAATATAGTAGTATATTCATGAGAAGAAAACCCACCATAAATATATAAAGTGAATGACAAGTATTATTTTAAAAAGAGGCAGGAAGAGATGGACACTGAGTGGGCATCTGGTAGCTGTTTTTGGTGAGGTGGCCAGGGACAGCATCTCTGAAGGCACAATATTTGACACTTAAAGAGACCACGATGGGGACTAGGTGGGTGTGGAGTAGCCAGAGCAGCATGAGAGAGTCAGAGAAAAACATGGACCAAATTACATAAAATTGTTCAGGCTTGGGAAGGAGTTTATTCTGAGTATGACAGGGTAGCCATTCAAGGATTATGAGCAGGAGAACTGACGTGTTTGATTTGGTTTTATAAAGTTCTTATAGTTAATCTATGGAGAACGGACCAGGGGGCTATAGGAAGAGAAAGTGGAAAAACGAGTTAGGAGGCTCTGGCAGTTGGGGGAGTTGATAGAATTGGACAATGATGTGGCAGGTGTACAATTTTGTGATTCAGCACTTATGTACAACACCTGGTGCTCATCACAGGTGCACTCCCTACCCCCTCATCAGCTATTTCACCCATCCCCCCATCCTCCTCCCCTCTGATGACCATTTGCAACAATGTGGATGGCGCTAAAGAGTATTACTCTAAGTGAATCACTTTTCAATGGTATGTATAAACTTTTTCCTCTATAGAATACCTTTCGCCTTAAGTTACAATCTTCAGCACACAGATGGAACAAAATGTCCCTGAATATATTAAATTTTCTTTCCTCAGAGATGAAGGGAAGAAGTTTAAACTATGAGGGTCTTCTTTTTTTTTTTTTTTTTGCTAAAGTGAACATAATGCGGCCTTATTAATAATTCTCTTCCTTGTCAGTCAGCACATCTTGTGAGACTGAACAGTCTTTTACAGTGTTTTTTGTTTTGTTTTGCGGATTTCTAATATTTTTACTGTATTCTCTAGTGTGAGGTCTATTAATTGTATAACAAGTTAGAAAAGACTACCTCTTTGTCATGTCTCCTATCACAAATAAAAGTTGAGTGATTCAAGTAGTACATTGTAAAAGGGCAATGGTGATGGTGGAGTTGATTTGAAAAATCTCTAAGGTTCTTCCTCACTTGAAGAAACTATGACTCTCATCTCTATGACATTTGGGTTGTTCTAGACTAGAATGAATATTATTTAGCACTAAAAGTTAAATGTTATGCCCTTGCATAAGACCCTGTATCTTTAATTGTGGCACTTAGGAAGATGCCCCCTCTCCCAAAATATAGACATTTGGATAAGTAAATTCTCCTCAGTTCTAAAAGAGTGAGATAAATATACTGTGTACCATCATTTTTTCTGAGATGTCTTCTCTTATTAATTAACCTGTAGTCACTGTTCAAAACTCAACCTCCATTGTTATTAAACAAGGATAATCACTCTTGTTGCCCAGATCAGCAACAAGTATATTTCTGAGATAAAGCTATTTAACAGTAGTCTCCATTTTTTTGTGATTTTGATTTTTTTTTAGATTGCTTATTTTATGAGCCCTGACACCTACCTATATTTCACTTGTTCCTACTTGAATCATCTCATTCTGATTTGATTTCCATTCTGGAATTCTTAGCCCACAACTCCATCAGACTCTGCCTGCCACACACACACACCCCAATGCAGTTTTAGTTGACATCTCCCCTTACTCAGGCAAGGCTGCTATCTAGACTCTAGAGACAGGACTACAAGCATTTGCATTTGTTTTGGGGACAGGCTCAGAGGAGACAGTTTACCATGATCCGATTTTTTTTTTAAATTAAATTTTGATTTTTCTTTTTTTAAATTTTTTTTTTTAATTTTATTTGTGATAGGCACACAGTGAGAGAGAGAGAGAGAGGCAGAGACACAGGCAGAGGGAGAAGCAGGCTCCATGCACCGGGAGCCCGACGTGGGATTCGATCCCGGGTCTCCAGGATGGCGCCCCGGGCCAAAGGCAGGCGCCAAACTGCTGCGCCACCCAGGGATCCCTGTGATCCGATTTTTATATTAAAATCCACCATTGGGGATCCCTGGGTGGCTTGGTGGTTTAGTGCCTGCCTTGGGCCCAGGGCACAATCCTGGAGACCTGGGATCGAGTCTCACATCAGGCTCCCTGCAAGGGGCCTGCTTTTCCCTCTGACTGTGTCTCTGCCTCTCTCTCTCTCTCTCTCTCTGTCTCTCTCTGTGTCTCATGAATAAATAGATAAAATCTTAAAAAAAATAAAATCCACCATCATAGCCTCTAATTGCTCACAAACAAACTGGGATATTTTTTATGTCCAACCCCATTCTCTCTGCCATTTCCCCTCCTAAACTTAGCTGGACCACCTGTTTGCAGTTCACTCCATGGTTTGTCTCTTTTTACTTGGCCCTTATTCTTTTCTATAACTATACCAAACAAGTCATTATTTCAAAAATAATTGTGTATTTAAAATAATATGAATTTTGTGAGAATATTGCATTATCAATTTCTATCTGACTTTGAAGAAACATGGGGAACATTTTAGGTTTTTTTTAAATCCTTTCTAACTAAGTAACTAATTCACTAAATGTTATTTGATCCTAATGACTAATAAAGATTTTTCATGATGTTGATTAGCTAAAAGGTTATTTAATGATATTTCAAATCAGCCCTAAGTAAATATACCTAGAGGCACCTGGGTGGCTCAGTCAGTTAAGCATCTGACTCTTGGTTTCAGCTCAGGTCATGATCTTGCAGTTGTGAGATTGAGCCCTGCATTGGGCTCCATGCTGAGTGCATATTCTGCTTAGGTTCTCCCTCTTCTCTGCATCTCCCCCTGCTCTCTCTCTCTCTCTCATAATAAATCAATCAATAAATCTTTAAAAAAGAGGGGCACCTGGGTTGTGCAGTCAGTTGAACATCCAACTCGTGTTTTTGGCTCAGGTCCTGATCTCAGGGTCACGAGACTGAGCCTTGTGTTGGGCTCTGTGCTCAGTGCAGAGTCTTCTTAAGTCTCTCTTTTCCTCTGCCCCCCCCACTAGCTCTCTCTAAAATAAATAAAAATAAATCTTAAAAAAATTAAAATAGAGGCGCCTGGGTGGCTCAGTTGGTTAAACATCTGCCTTCAGCTCAGGTCATAATCCCAGGGTCTTAGGATCGAGCCCCACATCAGGCTTCCTGCTCAATGTGGAGTCTGCTTCTCCCTCTCCCTTTGCCCCTCCCCCTGCTTGTGCTCTCTTGCTCGCTGTCTCTCAGATAAATAAATAAAATCTTTCAAAAAATTAAAATAAAATAAATATACCTAAAGCAACTGATCTGAGGGTCCCCATGTGGTTTGTCTATCTGTCCACCTGGAATTTACGAATATCCAGGAGAATGCTTGGCTTCTCCAAAGTACTTCTGGAGGACTGGTAAATGGAACATGGGAACCAGAAGCCAAATGAGAGGTAACAGCTGGTTTCCAATCTCAGGAACAAAAGGAAAACCACAAGTAGCAGAGAGTCAAAGGACTCATTCCCAATTCTTGGCAAGAAAATAGAACAGGTGACACCTAGGGTTGGTGGAATTTTTCATCTGTCTTAGATCAGAGTTCTCTGAGTTTGCCCTATTTAATAAACTGAGGCTTATGGAATTTGGGAGCTGGAGGGAACTTTGAGAGCATGTGTTAGGCAGAGCCATATCTTTGTGCTATCATTCATCACTAGAAGTAGGGAAAGACATCTCAAAAAACTTAAGGTTACACATTATGTTTAAAGGAGTTCGGGGCAGCCCTGGTGGCTCAGCGGTTTAGCGCTGCCTGCAGCCCAGGGTGTGATCCTGGAGTCCCGGGATCGAGTCCCACATCAGGCTCCCTGCATGGAGTCTGCTTCTCCCTCTGCCTGTGTCTCTGCTTCCCTCTCTCCTCTCTGTGTATTCTCATGAATAAATAAATAAAATCTTTCAAAAAAAATAAAGGAGTTCAAAATTTGTTACTTGATTTTAGATCTCTTAATCATGCCCCCCCAATGCCTTAAACTCAGTGAAAACAAACTCATTACTCACTGGCTCTCTACTCCCTGATCTTTACACACACGCACACGCACACACACTTATTGCTTCATGGAGAGTGTGAAATTTACATTAAACCAGACTCTGAAGGATAGAAAGGATTTTGATAGTTAGAGAGGGGAAGGAAAAAAGGTAGTGTGACAGAGATAGGTACTTGTCAGTCAATATTCAGTCTTTCAAATGAGTAGAATCTGCCCCTGGCATTTAGCCCATCACGTGACCTCCCAGAATGAAAACTACATTTGTCCCAGCCTTCCTAATTGCTAGTTGTGGTCACATGATTACACTTGGGCCAACGAGGTGGCCAAAAAGACAGAAACTTAGGCAACCCATCCATAAAAGGAGGGAGGCATGCCTTTATCCATGGCCCTATCCACCTTTCTTCATCTTATTGATTAGAATGTGATTATGGTATCAAACCATCTTATATCATGATGATAAGGACAGCATAGAGTGTCAGAGATGATAGCTGGAAGAGGCCTGGTTGTTGGATGCCCTCATGGATTACATCTGCTACACTCTCCTTGCACCTCCTGCCTACTTCTGGACTATTTCATGACTAGAGAAAAAACTATTGCATAAGCCACTACATGCATCCAAACCTATCTACTAAGTAATACAGGCATTTTAGGTATAGGGAATAATATGAACAAAAGCTCAGAACTATGAAAACAGGAGCTAGGTGAAAAGAAGAGTGAAAATTCTGTTCCAGGTTTTTCCTCGATACTTCATGTATTACCCAGGGTGATTTCTTAATCCAAATCTGAGCGGGCCATTCTCCTATTTAAAACCTTTTGGTCACTTCTCACTCCATAGCATGGATTCTGAAAAAGGGAAAATGGGCTTTCCTCCAAAGAAGAGCACAAAGATACCCAAAGGCCAAATCACCCTGGATAACAGAACAAATCTCCATAAATTGAGAATGAAAATTATGATAGTTGGGGAAAATATTAGTTTTAAGAATTGTAAAACTCTTGCTCTAGCTATTTGAGTTTGAACAGCTCAATACAGTTTGTGCATTCCAATCTTTTCCTTCCAAGAAACACTGTTTTTCATTTGATGGTCTGCTTGGCCATCTTCTGTCCTTTATACCAGAAGGCCTTCACTGCTGACTCTTTCATCAAGTTTATTGCATGTCTACTGTATGGGGACACTGTCCTAGGTCCCAGAAATACTGTGGTGAGCAGATCAGACATTGTCCTGTCATCATAGAACTTTTAGTCAGAGGGGCATGACAAATATGAAACATATAATTGCATAATCACTTCATTGATTCCACTTGGGATAAGTGCTTCAAAGGTGAAGTTGTGCGAGTATGCCTAACTCTCATTCTTACTTTTTCATTCTCGAATGACCTGTTGTATATTATTCTCATATATCTCCTTTGAAGGGCTATTTGGAAACTGTGGTTGTTGTCATGAGGGGCTCCTCTGGTATCTCTCTCTCTACAAACCCCATCTTCTGCACCACACACAGGACTTGGTACCAGTTCACTTCACAGAAGCCCTGAATTGCTTTTGGAAGGCAAGATGTAAAGGCTCTACTGCATGGAATGGGACATTAAAAAAAATGTTGGTTTCATAGGAGGTCTCCAGTGCCAAATGATAGACTTCTGTCCTACTCATCTTTAGAAATAGCCAAACCACTTAGGCCAGACCACTGACAAAAGGAACTTTTTCATGAGTCTGAGTATACATTGATTAATTTCTAACTTGATGTTAATCTCACCAGTAGCTTTAAGTATATATAAATATACATATAAGTATACATAAATATACCTGGGTGGCTCAGCGGTTAAGCCTCTGCCTTTGGCTCAGGGCATGACCCTGGAGACCTGGGATCGAGTCCCACGTCAGGCTCCCTGCATGGAGCTTGCTTCGCCCTCTGCCTGTGTCTCTGCCTCTCTCTCTGTGTCTCTCATGAATGAATAAATAAAATCTTTAAAATATATATGTATATATATAGTACCTCACCCCTAACACTCTTAAAATCATCAGCAAACTAAAAAAATCAGAGACAACCAGAAAACAATATTTTTTAAGTAATAAAAAAACTAAAGCAAATATAAAGATCAACCAGTGAAAATATACCAGACATTACATTTAAGCAGCTCTCACATGCAGTTTTGGATGGACAATTTTTATAAGGCCATCTTTCTAATAGTCATATTTCATGAATCACTAAAAATTAGGTCTTAAAATTGCATTAAATCCCAAGCCGAAAGCCTGTTTTTCCTGAAATGAGAATTCATAGTGCGGTTGCAATCAGGGTGCTAGTGCAGGCACTGGACACAGTAGAATGCAATTTCACCTTCACATATTCCAGAAATCATCCCATACCATTATAAGTAATTCCCAGCTATCCTTGGTTGTTATAATTCTCATGCATTCCTAGAAAATATCCAGAATCTTTTCAAAGCAAAGCAAAACTAGAAAATTATTGAGTTCTGATCCACTAACATGCATGCTTAATTCCATTTTCATCTAGGTACCAACTGTGAAAATTATTTGCATGAAATAAACAACCTATGTCAATGTCCTATATCTGCATCCCTAAGTGACATTCATGTTGACACTTACATTTCAAGAAGCAAGTAGATTTGTTTTCAAGAGATTAGAATTTCCTATCTTTTCCCCTAATGCTGCTATTCACCTTTTCCTCCCCATACTCTCAGCTTGTGACATCTCATACTTAATTGACAAAACTAAAGTCACTAGACAGAAAGACTTCTTTTCCATATTTGCCATTCTTCACCCTGTGTTGGAAATTATATGGCTTCTTCTATCAAAGGTGCTCTCTCTCCATCCCCAAGGACTGCTACCTCCTTTATCCTTTCTCTTGTACATCAGTTTTTTCTTCTCCACTGGATTTCTACAATAAGCATACAAACCCACCCTAGTATCCCCAACTTCCCCAAATTAGAATGTTCTCAACCCTGTAATCTCCCTTTACTCCTCCAACATTTTTGTGTAAGAGCTGTCTCTATGCTGTCTTCACTTTCTCACCTCCCATTCTCTTCCCAGCTTACTCGAAACAGGCTGCCAAACCCATAACCCCTTGAAATTGCTATTGTCAATGTCACCATTGGTCATAATTTATGAAATCCTATAGTTATTGTTTGGTCTTCATTTGACTAGATCTCACAGTAGCGCTTCAGAGAGTTGAATAGTGCTCAATTCTAGAAATAATTTGTCTTTCGGCTTCTGTGAACTCCAGTGAGTCTCAAGGTGCAGCCCCTAGACCAGCAGCAATAGCATTATTTGAGAACTTGTTAGAAATGAAAATTCTTAAACCTTAACCCAGATCAACTGAATTAGAAGCTCGGGGTAGGGCTCAGCAATATGTGTTTTAACAAGTCCTCCAGGTGATTCTGATCCAAGGTAAAGTTTGGGAACCACTGCTTTATTGATTTTCTACATACTTCAGTTATAGGTTTGGTTTTTTTTTTTGGTTCTTTTTATTTTTTTGGATTATATCAATTAGCTTTTGTTGCATAACAATAACACTCCAAAACTTAGTGACTTAAAACCGTCATTATTTATTTAGCTTATGTGTATAGATCTCCCAGTTGCTTTGTATATTTTCTTAGGTCAGGCTCCCCAGAAGTAGGCTATGAGGTAAAGATTTGAGTACAAGTGGTTTATTTGGGAGAATACTAGGAAGTATTGGTAGGGGTATAGGAAAGGAAGGGAGCTAATATGGCGTGTATTGATGAGCAGGTTATTCCCATGGACAACTGGGCTCTATGCCTCAGAGGGCTCCCAAGGCATTATTATGCCATCCAAGGGTGAAGAAGTTGGGATATTTATCCACAAGATCCCACTAGTTAAGGGCTGCTTCTCACAGTTGTAACTCCCGTGTTCTCCTGCACCTATCTGGTGTGAGGGACAAGCTTGCCCTTGTGGATTGAGAGGGCCCTGAAGCAGAAAGTCCAGGTACTTGCACAAAGAAACCATCTGCATAGGATGATGACTAATGGATGTGGGTGGGGTACCACGATAACTGCTTCAGGAATCCCTGTTTGGTCTCAAATCTTGGAAAGCTACCCCTGACACAAAGGCAGAGTTAGAGTCTCTCTTCTCTGCCTCCCTATTCTCTTAAGTGCATTTTACTAAGTTTCTATCCCTTTGCCCCCTTGGACTTGATTTAACAGTTCCTTGAGAGTAGGGATGGGATTCAGAACATACTACCACAAAATATGGTTCCTTGGCATATTAAATATTTTAAATTGAAAGAATTTGAGAAATGGTGGGTGCAAGGAGGACCGTCTGGTCTCTCCCTTCTACTCTGAGGCAGGCAATAAGACTCAAGTGAGAGGAGCCCTCCCAATACCTGGAGAAAAGGAGCATCCTTATCTCCAAGATGGAAGGACAGTAAGAGAAGTCTGAATGAAGAGGCCTTGCTAAGTCCCCCCCCCATCTCTACCCTTAGCTCATGCCCTTTTGTCCTATCACATTTTCTCACAACTTTCCACTCTTCATCAAACCTAGTACAAAAACACTCAACTTTAACTGTTTCTTCCTGTCTTCATTTCTTATGAAGGTTCTCATGTCATGTAAAACTTTTATTATATAAATTTATGTATTTTTCTTTTGTTAATCTGTCTTTCGTCAGTCCAGTTTATAGAGCCTGAGCCAGAGAACCTAGGCGGGTGATAGTAAGAAGAATTTTTCCTTTTCTTTTCTTTTCTTTTCTTTTCTTTTCTTTTCTTTTCTTTTCTTTTCTTTTCTTTCTTTCTTTCTTTTTTTTCTTTTATGATTTTATTTATCTTTTTTGATGGAGAAAGAACGAGCAGAGGGAGCGGCAGGCAGAGAGAGAGGGACAAGCAGACTCCCTGCAGAGCAGGAAGCCCAATGCAGGGCTTGATCCCAGGACCCTGGGATCATGATCTGAGCTGAAGGCAGATGCTTAACCAACTGAGCCACTCAGGCACCCCAGAATTGTTACCTTTCTACAGCAGATTATACATACTCCTTTTTTCACCTTTTATTCCTATCTCAGTGCCTGGCACAGAGACAATATATGTTGATCGGATGCATGACTGGGTGCCTTATCTTTTTATCCCTTAAAAGACCTCACACATAGAGGAGAGTAAAAAAAAAATGTATTGAATTGAATTAAAGAGGCCTTGTGATTGATGTGAGTATAAATTGGACCATTATTAACTTTAAGCTAATTCTACTATGTCATAAATAATGCCTGAAGTATTAAAAAGTCCCTTTTAAAAAAAATAGCCTTATCTAAAAAATTACATTAAATGAGTAGACTCTTACTCAAGTTTCCAGGAAAACAAATATTTTGCCTTCCATATTCTGTTCTTTCTTGTCACAGAAGAGCAGTATTTTATTAGACTCTTCTTTTTCAATGTATAGACTTGGTTGTGTGATTTAAATTTGTTATGTATTTGCCTTATACAAATCATGAGAAAGTTTAAATATAAATAAAGCATTGTTTTTTTGGAAATTTTATAATTCCAGTTTATTTAAAATCATGTGAAGATCCCTATATTATACCCTTGTCTTTCAAAACATTTGTATGTGTGTGTGGTCTTCTGACAGTAATATTTTTTAGTTCAATTCTCTTATTTTTAATGAAGTACATTTTGATGATTGAAGGGAATTCCATTGGTGCACTTAACTTTGAAGGAATATGCAATCAGTGTCATGTTGAAGGAGTTATGTTGGGTAGAAAATAAAATTTTCCACGAATAAGCAGACATTCTTCATGGAAAAAGGCAATATGCTATATTCTTCCATTTTAAAACTAGAAAAATGGGCTGCTGTTTGCATTTAGATACTGCTCTTTCCAGTGGAAAGAACATTGGGTTGTATGATAGATCTGTGTTCTGATCATGGCCTCTTTCCTTACAAGCCCTGGGAATGATCTGGACACAAAACTCCCCACAGCCAAGTTTCTTCTCCTGTACTCTGAGGGGTTGGAAAAGAGGTCTTAATTAGCTTTGAAACTCTGTGATTCTATATTTCACACCACCACTGTAGCTCTAACTAAAAAATGAAAATACTAAGTTTTATTACACTTTTACTAATATCCTCAGCTTTCCTGTTTAAAAAATTATATTTTGGGGCAGCTCAGGTGGCTGAGTGGTTTAGCGCAGCCTTCGGCCCAGGGAGTGATCCTGGGGACTCGGGATCGAGTCCCACGTCGGGCTCCCTGCATGGAGCCTGCTTCTCCCTCTGCTTGTGTCTCTCCCTCCCTCTCTCTCTCGCTCTCGCTCTTGCTCTTGCTTTCTCTGTGTCTCTCATAAATAAACACATTTAAAAATAAATTAAAAAATAAAAAAAAATTTTTGTTTGTAATTGTAAATAAAAGACATCACTAGATAAATGGTTTCATAGTATTGCTGTCAACGGTTGAATGTAGCTTGCCCTCAGGAATAATCATCCTTTGATGATACAGAGACTGGAAGATGTATAAGGACTCAGCTGTTGTTCTCATCTGCCCATGATCCTTTCATATTCCCTTCTGGTTCAGCATTCTCTTCCCTTTGGGAGATTTCTCCTCCACACCCACCACTTCCCCATTCCATGTATTCTGGTAGGATTTTCAATTACAGTGCCTTGTTTTCCCTTGCCACAGGAATGGGCACTTGACACAGTGGCCACAGTGATTGGTCCAGGGGATAGCCATGTGACCCAAGCTAGGCCAATTAGAGTTGCTTTGATGTTGTTTTAGAATTCTCTAGATTCATAGTGCGTGTGCTTGGGAGATGACTCCTCTTCTTGGATTTTGTGTTGGGATGTATGCCAGGAACTGTTGAAAGGTGTTTAGTTTACCACATATAGCAAGATTGTTTCTAACAGAGAATGAGAATACACAAGTAGAAGCAGAGATCAACAGAGATGAGGGATAGATGGAAAGCTAGAGGGCATTGAGTTCCTCATTCTAGCCCCTGATTCTGGACTCCTTCCAGACTCTTACTGCCTGTTGGATCATGTTCCTTTTCATTTCATCATCCCTGGTTCTTTGACTTTGTAACTCTCAATCCTTGTTTTACATTCCCTGTGTGTGACAGCCCACCTTGGCTTTTGTATCCCTTCATTCAGTTCTGTGACCTATCTTCAGAATTTTCTTAGCTAGCTGAGCTAATAAATCCCTTTCTTTGTTTATAACAGTTTGATTTGGATTTTAGTTTTTTGCAGTAAAGGGAGTTTGGACTAGTACCCAATATGGATGCATAAATGGTCTTGGAATAACTGAAACTTTTTTATGAGCTACTAATTAGGAGACTAGTTTGTTTAGCCACCGCTACATAGCTTCTCATGTATTCATGAAATTACCTTATCATCATGTTTGGGAAATAAAGAGCATGGAGGGACCTTGTTCCTAGATTGATTCATTAATACAGGTTGTTATAAAAGGGACAACAGGCCCAAAATGGAGTCAACTTATGCTAAGGTCATGTCACCAAGGCAAGATTTAGTATCTAACCTAACTACAGTTTCAAACTTTTTCAGGAATGTAATCTTTTTTTTTTTTTTTTTTAGAAACAGGTTTTTTTTATTTTTTTTTAAATTTATTTATTTATGATAGTCACAGAGAGAGAAAGAGAGAGGAAGAGACATGGGCAGAGGGAGAAGCAGGCTCCATGCACCGGGAGCCCGATATGGGATTCGATCGCGGGTCTCCAGGATCGCGCCCCGGGCCAAAGGCAGGCGCCAAACCGCTGCGCCACCCAGGGATCCCAGGAATGTAATCTTAAATCAGTAAATCTGGAATTTCCTGGTGATGTAATTCACCTGATGGATCCCTTTCATCCTCCAAAGAAAGAAGAGGTTATCCAATCTTTCCTTGTCTGTACCCTCTTCTGCCTATAAGTTTTCCATTTTGTTTAGCTCTTCAGTGTTCCTTTCTATTAGATTGGAGGCTGCATGATTCATGAATCACTGAATAAAGCCAATAAGATCTTTAAAGTTTACTCATTTGAATTCTGTTTTGTAACAGTCTCTTGATATTGTTGATACTCTCAATTCCTTAAGTTCCATGGTCTTTTTATGTCATCTTTTGAACCCAACTAGAATGAGCAATTATCCACATAGACTTTCAAAGTTCCCTTAGGTTTTCTATTTATCCATCTAATGGAGCTGTTCTACCCATTCAAATAGAAGGGCCCAACTATGGCATTCTACTCCTCTTTCTGGACTTCCAGACTCTTCTTGTTTGCCTGATGGGAGGAACTTTTCCTCATATTTTCAACATCCCTGCTTCCTGAGTTCTTGCTTTTGGTATCCTGGCTTTGACAAATTATTCTGGACATGTTTCTCTAGACTGAAACTGACATTTACCTCACCTACTAGCCTCATAATAGATAAGAAACATTCCCTTTTTCCATTAGCCATTGCACTAGAGGAGGGTCATCTAACAGTAGAAGGGATGGTACCTTATTGGATTGGACTTTACTGGCCTAAATTAACTTTCTCTGGCCTTCCAGAAAATATTAAGTAATCCTTAAGATCATGCCATGAAACCATTTATCTACTCTCTTATGCTGTCTTTTCACCCAAGAACTCAGCCTGGCTTATGATTCCTTCAACATCTTATATTTTTCTGTTCCCATGCTGAGGGTGACCTTATTTCTGGCCCATAAGTGCCCTGACTCAGGGCCAAAGTAAAAATGGACAGATAGGTGGTGAAATAAACAATGAGGAAAAAAGTAGAGAGAAAGTAAACCTATCTGTAAAATGAGTTCAGGTAAGACATGGCATCTTTTACTTGGGGATGGAGGGAAGGCTCTTGATTATGAGATTCTTAATTATGGAATTTTTTTCCAATGTGGAAGCTTTTTAAAGAGAGTTGCAAAACCTAAATAAAAGATCTCAAACATAACACCTGAAACTAATGTAACATTGCGTGTCAACTGTACTTCAGTTAAGGAAAAAAAAAAAGATCTCAAACATGTTCAACAGAGTTGAAAGATCCTAAATTGGTCTTTCAGTTTTCTGTGAGGTAAAAAGAAAACAAAACCCAAAAAACATTGGTTGTAGAACTTTGTGGAAGGAGGTGGTTTGTAAATGTTCTTTTCTTCTCCCAAATTAATTCAGATGTTAATCCATTGATCCATTGGTTAAAAACAGCCTTTCACTTTCAAAACAGAAGGTGTTAGTAATTTGAGATTGTCATATTAGTTCTTTTGATCTTTCAAATCCCTCCCAAGGCTCTCTCCTAACTCTTCCTAAATTAAGCAGAATAGTGCCAATCTGGTGGCTGTGAGTATGTTTTGGAAACCTGATAGGCTACCCACTTTGCTAAAGCTTCTTGAGTTTAAGGATATTGCTTATTAGTGAAGGGGAGCAAAATATACCACCCCAAAATATGCCTTTTGGCATAAGAATTATTTTAGGCTGATTATATTTAAGAAACACCTGACATAGGACAAGCTCTGAAAGCAGTAGATGTTACTCCTTTGTGAAAGACATTGACATTTGTAAGGCAAATTCTTATTTGTAAGGTGTTTCCCTCTCTGTACCAGGAAGAGAAGGTTGACTTTAAATCTCCTGAAACTCTTATCAATGGAGAAAGTAAGGAATTAAATTTGAATAACAAACATACCCTTGTTTACTGTGCTTTACCTGATAACCTCCCTTAACAGGCTGCCTCACCCCCAATGTCTTCTTTGTCTTTAGCTGGCGATGATATTTAAGGTGACAGCTTGGAACATTTTGGGGAGACACTCAGTTTTCCTGGGTGTTCCCCATGTATACGGGAGGTATATATGTTGTTAAACTTTTGTTTTTTTTCCTGTTAATTTGTCTTTTTATTACAGAGATGTCTCAGCCAAGAACCCAGAAGGGTGAAGGGAAAATTATTTTTCCTTCCCCACATTAGCCAAAAAAGAAAAAATAAAATTCTTAAACGTTGGCTAGATTCCCAGCCAGTGATATATAAGAGATACTCAGGAGAATCAGTAAGCCAATTAAGAATATTTCAAAATGAAGCTTAAACAAAAATCTGTGCTAGAAAATAACATGATTATTTGAGTACAGAGAATTCTCATATAAACTATAGTAATTTAAGGAACTAACTTTATGGGTATTCTGAAACATGTAGAACATATCACTTGCAAAGTTGTCTTTTATACTCACAATTCCTCTGTATAATGTTTTGAGAAAGCAGTTATGAAATTTCCAACTGGGATCCCCATGGTCCCAGCAGTTGTTCCGGGAACAACTTTTGATTATCCATCTTAATGAATCTGATGGTACTGTTAAGGAGGAAGAATTTCCTCTGCCTTTCAAGATCCTTCTAGCTGGACTAACAATTGAATTGATATGAAACACATTAACAGGAGAAAATAAAATTTCCTTCCATAAGTATGCAGAACCCACACAGAAATGAAATTCTAAAGACACTGAGGCAGCAAGAGGCTTACATGGGCTAAAAAGAAGGGTGAGAGTGAGGATTGCAAGGAGAGAAAATCCATCGTCAGGAAGGTGAAAGGAGATGTTTGAAAAACAAAGGTTGCCCTGTTTTGCAGATGAGTTCCCTTGTTAAAGAGAAATCTCTCTGTGAGTAGCTGTCTTCTTGGTACAAGCTGGCTGTTGAGAGGGAGGTTAAGAGCTTTTTCTGAATCTGTTGGGTTTGGATTGCTTTTTTTTTTTTTTTTTAAGATTTTTACTTACTTATTCATGAGAGACAGAGAGAGAGAGAGAGAGAGAGAGAGAGAGAGGCAGAGACATAGGCAGAGGGAGAAGCAGGCTCCATGCAGGGAGCTCAATGTGGGACTCCATCCGGGACCCCAGGATCACGACCTGAGCCGAAAGCAGATGCTCAACCACTGAACCACCCAGGTGTCCCTGGATTGCTTTTTTTTTTTTTTTTTTAAGATTTTACTTATTTATTCATGAGAGATACAGAGAGAGAGGCAGAGACACAGGCAGAGGGAGAAGCAGGCTCCATGCAGGGAGCCCGACGTGGGACTCGATCCCGGCTCTACAGGATCACGCCCTGGGCCAAAGGCAGACACCAAACCGCTGAACCACCCGGGCGCCCCCTTGGATTGCTTTTAACTCAAAATCTTCATGCCAAAGTGGCCCATCTTAGGGTGGCCTGCCTTTGGTTCTGACAGTGCAATGAGGGAAAAAAACCTTTTCTTCTGCTTGGCACCTCAGAAAATATATTCGCTTTTATTGCATATATATTTTATTTACATTTTATCTTTTAATTTCTATAATTGCCCTCTCAGAAAAGAATAAGGCTTTTTAAATTAAAAAATAATATACTATTAAAAGGAATGTTATTGAAAATTTAAGAAACTCCTTATAAATCACCATAGTAACAAAACAGTCTGGCTCACCTTTGTGAATTTTTGTTTTTGTTGTGTTCATATTTATACACACATATTTACACAGTCCTTCGGAATGCACTTGAAATTTGCATATCTACCTTTTTTTATTTAACCTTCTATTGTACATTTTAGAAATAATAGTTAATATGCAGATCTATAGTGAACATTTTTAAATCTCTGTTGTTAGACATTTTGGATGTTTGTAATTTTACTGTACTAGATATGTTTAGTAGATGCCCTTAAAGATCTGGCGCCAGCCCAGATGGAGGGAGAGCTAGGATCCAGCATCCTTGATATTTCTGCTGAACTAACACTGCTTCTAACCTGCATCTTTCCTCTAAATATTTTAGACAATGTCTCGTGATGATTTGTGATCATCTGTGGTAACTTTGTATGGGCTACTGCTACAGATCATGGCCATGCTAACTGTAAATATTTATTATATCGTAGTGGTTTTCAAACTGGGCTCCAAATCCCCCAGTTTCAACCAGAGCAGTTGGGTTTTGTTGGAGTCTAATATTAAACAAAAGTTTGAATACAACTAGACTAGATCAATGAGGGGTAGTGTAGTAACAAGTACAGACAAGTGGACATCACTAAATGTTTGAAGATTCAAAGACCTTGGTGGTAAGTTAGGGTGTGCATCACAAAGGCAACCTTAGATGTCTGTGATCTTCATGGTCTTTCCTAAAGATCCAAGGCCCTGAGGAGACTTTATGTCTCAGAGTCTCAGAGATATAGAGCTTCTCCACATGTCCTGAGTTGGAGAGAGAGCATGGTCACTACTCTCTCATTTTTGCTTCCCTCCAAGCTGTTCTCCAAAGTGCAGACAGGCAGATCTTACTGAAGACAGGACACAACAGCTATTTATAAAAGTCACAATATCCATGGGCAGCCTGGGTGGCTCAGCAGTTTAGCGCTACCTTCAGCCCAGGGCATGATCCTGGAGACCTGGGATTGAGTCCCTCATCGGGCTCCCTGCATGGAGCCTGCTTCTCCCTCTACCTGTGTCTCTGCCTCTCTTTCTCTCTGTGTCTTTCACAAATAAATAAATAAAATCTTAAAAAAAAAAAAAAGGAGTCACAATATCCAAAGAACTAGTTCTAACCCCAAATTTTCCCTTGTAAATCCGAATTTTGGAAAAATCTCTTCTAGAAAAGAAAAGGAGAGGCTCTTGCTGCCCTCACTTTGACTGGACCTGAGCAGAGATTTGGGAGAAAAGTGGACAGTTTTGGGGTGCCTGGGTGGCTAAGTGGTTGAGCGTCTGCCTATGGCTCAGGTCATGATCCCAGGGTCCTGGTATCAAGCTCCATATCAGGCTCCTCACAGGGAGCCTGCTTCTCCCTCTGCCTATCTCACCGCCTCTCTCTGTGTCTCTCATGAATAAATAAATAAAATCTTTAAAAGAAAAAGAAAGTGCACAGTTTTATAAATTATTACAAAGTGCATACACTCATGTAACCACATCCAAGTCGAGAAATAGAGCATTAAACAATATCATTGAGAAAGTGAAAAGACAACCCACAGAATGGTGAAAAATAGCAAATCACTTATCTGATAAGGAACTTGTATGTAGAATATATAAAGAATATACATATATATTTATATATAAGGAATATATAAAGAACACAACAATAATAAAAAGTACAATTAAAATATGGGCAAAGGATTTGTATAGACATTTCTCCAAAGAAGATAAACAAATGGCCAATAATAACACAAAAGATGTTTAACAGCATTAGTCATTAGCTAAGTGCACATCAAAACACAGTCAGATACTACTTCACTCCACTAGGATGGTTGTAATAATTTAAAAAGTGAACAATAACAAGTGTTGGTAAGAATGTGGGGAAATCAGAGCCCCAACACGTGGCTGCTGGGAATGTAAATTGGTACAGCCATTTTGGAAAAAAAGTTTGAGAGTTCCTCAAAAAATTTAAAGTTAGTTACCATGTGACACAGCAATTCCATTCTTAGGTATATACCCATGTACCTAATGAAAACATGTGTCCACATAAGGGGCTTGTAAATGAATGTTTAGAGCAGCATCATTTCTAATAATTAAAAACTAAAAACAACCCAGATGTCTAATATCAGATGAATGGATAAATAAAATATGGTATATGAATAGAATAGAATATTATTCAGCAATAAAAAGAAATGAAGTGCTGATATGTGCTACAGCATAGATGAACCTTGACAATTGTTATTGTCAACAACATCATTATCCACTTTTTTTTTATTGTAGCCATTATGCTCTGTGGAAGAAGGCAGTCACAAAAGAACATATTATAATGACACTTACATAAAATGTCCAGAATAGGCAAATCAGTAGAGATACAAAGAGATTAGTGGTTGCTTAGGGCTGACTGAAGGAGGGGTGTTTGGGAATGAGGAGTGACAGCTAATGGGTACCAGGTTTCTTTTAGGGGGGAAGAAAATGTTTCAAAGGGAAATGCTGATGATGGCTGCACAACTCTCTGAAAATGCTAAAAAATACTAAATTATACACTTCACATACATGAATTGTATGGTGCTTAAATTATATCTCAGAAAGCTGTTAAATGAGAAAAAAGGGGAATAGAACATTACCAACATTCAAAAAGCTCTTCTGGGATGCCTGGGTGGCTCAGCGGTTGAGCATCTGCCTTTGGCTCAGGGCGTGATCCTGGAGTCCCACATCAGGCTTCCTGCATGGAGTCTGCTTCTCCCTCTTCCTGTGTCCCTGCCTCTATCTCTGTGTGTCTTTTGTGAATAAATAAATAAAATGAAATAAAATAAAGCTCTTCTGTCTTAGATTAGGTTTCCTGGAAACAGAACCTGAGGTGATTCTTGTGCAAGCAATTTCCTGAAGGAGTGCTCTTAGAAAAAGATAAGTGGAGAAAGCAGGAAAAAACTAACTGGGGTCTCAGCTGAGGACCAGCCTTAGCCTGATCCAGTGGGGACCTCTGGAACATGAGTAGTACCAGTGTGGCCCTGCATACCCATATGGTAGTGAAGAGCTTGCCTTTTTAAAAATAGATCCATATCAGTGACTATCATTGGCTGTGAGCTGCCTCTCCTTTATGTGTGTGTGTGTTTATCAGTGTCTGATGTGTCTGTGTCTGTGTGACTATGTGTATGTGTAAAATGTCCTGAGTAAGTTAGCTTCGTTTTGACCAAACCCAATTCTAGCCTTCTAGAGGGAGGCTATGACCAATTAGCACCTGACAGTCATAACTGCTGGAAGACTGATGCCTCAGCCAGTACCCAGGATCTGGGCAGGGCACTAATAGTGCCCACTCCTTACCTTCATGCCCCCTCGTGCTATTACAATCTTGATCCTCCAAAAGTTCTGTCTTTGGCTGGATTATTACTTCAGCACATGATTTATGGGCAATCTGATTTATCTCATTGTTTTATTTCTTAGAAAACTCTGCGCTTCATACTGGGGGTATTATATGCCTGTTCTGTGTCAAACAGTGTATCAGATAAACTCTAGTCTTCATTGAAAATGAATAACACTGGCCTGTTTACCTAGTGTCAACATAAGTGATTTCAGACATGATTTCCTTTAAGAAAACCAAGAAAGCCATCAAAGCAGAGAGCATGAAGATAAGAAAGAAAAAAAGAATATTTGCATAGAAGAATGCTGAAAGGTAGATACTGTCTCCCACTTCTATCATCAGTGTTCCTTGATGACAATACCTCTGTGGCAGTAGGAATATTCACTAGAAAACTGGAAGTTATGAGAAGCCAAGAGGGTTTTTGATGCTGAGTTGGTTAATGTTCCTGAGCTCATGAACAGGCCCCAAGAAAGAACTAGCTCCAGGAAGGTTGGAAAAACAGTTTTATTTAAACTTAAGGAGAAAACCAAGGTTAGAGTGTATATTCACTTTCTATTGCTGTAGCAAAATACCACAAACATAGGGACTTAAAACAAGTCACATTTATTATCTCAGTTCCTAAGAATCAGTAGTCCAGGTCCTAACTAGTTTTTCTGCTCAGAGTCTTACTAGGCTGCAATTCAGGTGTCAGTTGGTGCAGAACTCCTTGGTAAGAAAAACCCCTGGAGTTTGGGGTCCTGTTCCAAGCTCATGTATTGTTGTCAGAATTCAGATCCTTGTGGTTGTAGGACTGAGACCCTCAGCTTCTTCCTGACTATCAGCCGGGGACTGGCTTCAGTTCCTACAGGCCTCGTGCAGTTCCCAGCCCCGTGCCCTCTCCACAGGCAGTTTACAAGGTGACTGCTTCTTCAAGGCCAGCAGGAGAGTCTCTCTCTCTCCAGTCTGCTGAGATGGGCTCTTAGGTAACAAAAAGTAGTCATAAGAGTGACATCCCAGCACATTCATCATACTCAGTTTATTAGAAGCAAGGGACAGTTCCCACTCATACTCAATGGGGTGGTGGTAAAGGGATTATACAAGGGTGGGAGTCACCTTGGGGTGTGTGGACACAGATGAAAAATACTGTGGATTTCTTCAGTTCATTTAAAACTTTGTCTAAACATTATTATCTTAAAAATAATCATTTTATGTTTTACCTTTAAAATAAGTTTTTTTTTTCTTTTTTTGTAAAAAGGTAATTGAATATGGCCTCTTATCCCACTCTGAATACCCATGGACTGGAAGGAGGCCCTACATGCTTTGGCTTCCTGGTACTTTCTGTACTTTCTGGAATCAACATGGCATGATTCCAGGTGCATCGTAGGTGCTCAGTAAATACAGGTTGACTAAATGAATAAATACATGAAAAAGAACATTTTCCATGCATATAGTAGATACCTGGCCTTTTTTTTATATATGCCAAAAATATCTTAAGTGTGTGCTCTCAGCTTACCATCCCTGGTGATAGAGGATCCAAGAGAAAGGCAATAGCCCCTTGAGTGCAAAAGTGGCAGTAGCATCAAGAATCATATCTTAGTTGTAGTCTGTGGCATGCATAGTGGGATTCAAGGTCAACTACCTACTCTTCTAAAAAAAGTAACATTTGGTTTACAAAAGCATAGGCAACACAAGTGCCCAGAATGTTACCTCTCTGAGTCCCCACTTCTTAGATTAAGAGCTCTGTGTGGTTTATATCAGGTTGATTGCTGTTGGAATGTAACATGCACATATGAGTACACTCCTGCTAGGGCCACCTGAAAACATAGATGAACCTCTTAGGTCAGTGAGCACATTTCCAAGTTATTACTCAAGGCAAAATATATTTGAACTCAATTAATTTTTAGCTTTTGTGGAAAGGATGGCCAACGTGAATGAAAGAAAAAAAATGTTATCATCAGACTCTGTCAGTGACCATATCCAAGAGTTTTATTACTCATAGTATCTCACTATGAGTGAAACAAAGTAATGGGGCCTTCAACTATCTATTCTGATGAGTTACTCCTTGGTAAGAAAGATTTGTATGTTCATAATTGTGATGGTTAATTGTATGTGTCACTTTGGGCTACAAGGTGCCCAGATATTTGGGTGTGTCTGTGAAGAGACTTCTTGATGAGATTAACTTTTGAACTGGCAGACTGACTGAAGCAGATTGTGCTTCAGATGTGAGTGGGCCTCATCCAATCAGCTGAAGATCTGAATAGAACAAAGAGGCTGACTCTCACACAAGAGGAAATGCCAACCAACTGTTTTGAGCTGGGAAGTTCCTTCTGGCCTTTGGACTTGAATGAAAACATCCAGTTTTTTGGGCTCTTGAGTATGTCAGCTTTCAGACTGCAATTTATACCATCAACTGTACTGGTTCTTGGGCTTTCTTTTTTTTCTTTTTCTTTTCTTTTTTTTTTTTTATGGGTCACTGAGGCCTTTTTATTCTGCACATAAAACCACTGGGGATCTTGCCTGTGGACACCTTGAGATTATTACATAGACAGACCTGGCTCCAGACGCTTGGTGGAAGTGAGGTGAGAAAGCAATGATTTGGACCAATCACGTTTACAGAGCTAGGGTTCCCAGCAGGGTTCCAGATGGTCAAGTCTGGCTTCTGTAGCAACTCTAAGGAAGCTTTGAGAACATCACGGGGAAAGGAGAGGGCAGCTAACTAGCACAGGGCCCTGCCACTTTGGGCTGGGGGCCTCGAGCTGCCCGGGGGAGCAGAGGTCTAACGAGCCGACTCAGGACCACAGGGTGCGCCACCTGGACCTTACTTGGCAAGGGGGTTTCTGAAGCTTCTGCCGGCGAACTTGGCCTTGCTACCCAGTTCCTCTTCAATTCTGAGGATCTGGTTGTAGTTGGCCAAGCCCTCGGATCTGCATGGTGCACCCGTCTTGATCTGCCCAGTGCAGAGTCCCACCACCAGGTCAGCGATGAAGGTATCTTCGGTCTCCCCGGAGCAATGCGACACCATGACGCCCCACCCATTGGACTGGGCCAGCTTGCACACCTGAAGAGACTCGGTCACAGAGCCAATCTGGTTCACTTTAAGCAGGAGGCAGTTGCACGATTTCTTGCCCACAGCCTTGGAAATCCGCTTCGGGTTGGTCACGGTGAGATCGTCCCCCACCACTTGGATTCCAGCGCTGGCAGTGAACTTCTGCCAAGCTTCCCAGTCATCCTGGTTGAAGGGGTCTTCGATAGATACCACTGGGTAGTCCCTGATGAAGGACTTGTAGAGGTCAGCCAGCTGGTCAGGCGTGATGTACCTGCTGGGGTCATCAGGGGACTTGAAGTCCAGGTCATACTTCCCAGACCTGAAGAACTCGGAAGCAGCTGCGTCCATGCCGATGACCACCTTATCGGTGTACAGCCTTCCCGATGGCATTCTTCAGCAGTTCCAGAGCTTCTTTGTTCTCCAGGATATTAGAAGCAAATCCACCTTCATCGCCCACATTGGTGGCATCTTTTCCATATTTCTCCTTGATGACATTCTTCAGGTTGTGATAAACCTCTGCTCCGATGCGCATGGCCTCCTTGAAGTTCGCTGCACCAACGGGAAGGATCATGAACTCCTGCATGGCCAGCTTGTTGCCAGCATGGGAACCACCGTTGATGACATAGAAAGCTGGAACCCGAAGCTCGTCCAGTTCTCAGGCTTTCAAACTTAGACTGGAACCAAGACATTGGTCTCCAGTTTGCCAACTACAGATCTTGGGACTTCTCAAACTCCAGAATCACATGAGCCAATTCCCTATAATAAATCTTTCTATATGTGCATATATCCTATTGAATCTGTTTCTCTGAAAAGTCCCAGCTAATACAATCATATGATGCTCGTGAGATTCATTATTACTTAAAAGATGATAACAAATGTTTTTGGTAATTATTTACTTTTCCCAGATTAACTCCTTGTAAAATCTTACCCTGCCTCATGAATTTCCTTCCAGTGGCTATTCCAGACTTTACAATTCCTCTCATGCCCTCAGACTAATTTTGCTCAATTTCAGACAATGAGCCAAGGCCCACTTTCAATGAATTCCATATCTTAGACCACTTGGCATCCCTTGTCTCAAGGTCACAGCGCCCTCAGATAGCTCTTTTCATACAGCTTCTTTTCATTCTCTCTCTCTCTCTCTCTCTCTCTCTCTCTCTCTTCACTTCCCTCCCTCCCCAACCCCAGCAACTCTTATTTCAGGCCTGGGAGTGGGAAACTGGGCCCAATTGTTGAGTTCTGAGTTGCTACAACATCCCTTGTGTGATTTTCCTGCTCCTCACTCACATCTTCATAAACGGTCTCTCTTTTTAACTCTCTATTTTGGAAAAATTAGGACTCACAAGAACTTGCAAAAATAATACAGAGAGATTCTGTGTACCTTCACCCAGCTTTCCCCAACAATAATGATGTAGGCAAAGACATTAGGATTCGAAGCCGATGGCCAAGAAAGAATTTTTTTAATAATAAATTTATTTTTTATTGGTGTTCAATTTGCCATCATACAGAATGACACCCAGTGCTCATCCCGTCAAGTGCCCCCCTCAGTGCCCGTCACCCACTCACCCCCACCCCCCGCCCTCCTCCCCTTCCACCACCCCTAGTTTGTTTCCCAGAGTTAGGAGTCTTCATGTTCTGTCTCCCTTTCTGATATTTCCTACCCCTTCAAGAAAGAATTCTTGAGACAACTTTGGTGCAAAAAAGATGATTTTATTAAAGCACAGGGACAGGACCTGTGGGCAGAAAGAGCTGCACTGGGGTCATGAGGAGTGGCTCATTATATCCTTTCAAGTTGGGAGGAGGTTAGGAACAGCATAAGTCATAAGGAATTTTGGATTCCAGGACCTTGAGGGGGCTAGCTATTGTTGGGAAAGGGTCATTTATTACCGTCTAATAAAATCTTAGTCACGAGATCCTTCAGATGTGTATCAGTGGGCCATATGCTTGGGGGATGATTGCCAACACATATCTTGAGGGGTTTAGAGATAAAGGAAATTTCTAAAGGAATTTGTATATGTTAAAGCTTACAGAATCATGAAGATCGGGCTAAGATTGCCTTTTGCCCTTGGCAAAGTATTAACATTGAGGCTGTTAAGTCCCTAGAGGAAGGTCACTCTGCCTGTTTCAAGAACTTGTCAATGGGCTGTAGGTAATAAGGAGATTTATTTTTTTGGGACGCCTGGGTGGCTCAGCGGTTGAGTGCGTCTGCCTTCAGCTCAGGGCGTGATTCTGGGGTCCCAGGATTGAGTCCCACATAGGGCTTCCTTCATGCAGCCTGCTTCTCCCTCTGCCTGTGTCTCTGCCTCTCTCTCTCTTTCCCTCACGAATAAATACATAAAATCTTAAAAAAATAATAATTTTTCTTCTGCCTTTGTTTCCCACATCAATAACATTGTACAAAGGAAAGAGTATCAAAATAAGAAAACTTACATTGATATTATACTATTGACTGGACTGTATACCTTACTGGGATTACATCAGTTTTCAAATTCACTGCTTTTTTTTTATATAGTCCTACAAAATTCTATCACATATGTAGATTCTCATGTAATCACCACTGCAACCAAGATATGAATGGTTCCATCTGTATACAACCTCTTTATTAAACTTTTCTCATTACCTAATTTGAAAATGCCTTCTGTTTTCTGCCAGCATCCCTGCTGAGGGACCCTTAAAAGATTTTCAACATTCTGAAAATGGAAAGGATCTGTCCTTTTGTTTGTGGGTGAAAGCCAAGAAGGCAGCAAGCCTCTGAGAGAAGAGGGTGGCAGCTGCAAAATAAAAATGGCAATTGAGCCACTCTTGGCAAAGAATATCTGAGATAGTTTCCAGAGTGATATGGGAATAATCTGAAGGTTTTATTTTGTGGCAATTTTCTCAAGTCTAACCGTGTATCAGAATCACCCGCAGAACATTAAAAAAAAATTAATCAATCAACCAAACGAAAAACAAAAGAAAAACAGAGATTTAGGCCCCATCCCCAGAGGTCCTGAATCATTTTTTTCTGGGATGAAGTTCAAGGATTGAAACTTTTTACAAGTTCCTCAGCCAATTCTAATGTGCAGCCAAGGTTGAGAGACACTGTTTTTTGACATCTAGGTTTTTGCATCTTAATTAGAAAATCCATTCCTACTCACGATTATGATTTTTAAAAGACAACTTTGATTTTTATGTATATTTTTTAAAATTTTTATTAAATTTAATGTATCTTTATGTATCTTTAATGTATCTTGGATTTATATTTGTTGTAGGAAATGAGACATGAATTCATTTTATTTTTTTCCCCAGACAGGTATTTTGTTGTTCTAATACTTATTGAATAATCCATATTCTCTCCACTGATATAAAATATTACTTCTATGGTTTAGTAAATCTGTGAATTGCTTTACTCTATTTCCATATTCTATTTTGTTACATTGATCTTTCTATTAAGTGCCAGAATCAAACTGTTTTCATTATAGTAATTTTGTCATGCTTTAATTTCTGGTAGAAGTAGTAGAGAATTGATATTTTTAAGATATTGATTTTTTTAAAGATTTGAGAGAGAAAGAAAGAGAGTGCATGAGGGGGGAGAGGACAGAGGGAAAGGGAGAAGCAGACTCCCCACTGAGCAGGGAGCCTGAAGCAAGGCTGGATCCCAGGACCCCAGGGATCAAGACCCCAGCAGAAGGCAGAGACTCAACTGACTGAGCCACGCAGGCACCCCCATATTGACTCTTTCCATTGAAAAAAACATATATTTTAAAGTTGATTCCAATTTTCTCTTTTTTTTTTGTGCTCTGCAGTGTAGTTTTAAAGTTTTCTTCATATAGACTCTGTACTACATATAAGTTAAAACTATATTTAAAGAAATGGATCAGCTCCTCATCCACTAAAACTAATTTTGAGCCAGAGTCAAAAAAAAATATTTAGTCTGTATAAATTACCCTTGATCATACATGATGGAAATGAGTGCTGTCTTGTGTAATTTCTTATGGGAATAGAACATTCCTTTATTATCTGGCATGATTAGCAAATGTGTGCCACATTATCATTATCAAGAATTCTGGTATACATAGAATAGTAATTTTCAAAGCCTAGAATCCAATAGAACACTAAACACCTAACACAGTAAAATTAAAATTTTTTTTGAAGACTCAGAAGCTATGTGTCTTTGTAATGAGCATGATACACTGTAGATGTTAATGGAAAGTTTAAATAAGAAAATGCCAGATAAAAATGACTTTTCAGAAAGCAGGGACTCCTTGCTCAAGTCAGACCCAGGATAAAAGCTACTCATTCTTACTAGCTTCTTTCCTGTAAGATAAAAGTTCATTAGGATGGCCAACCATGAGATACATAGAAACTTGGATTTCTAAAATAAATGATGGGACAAATCCATCTCAAGGTCTAAATGCTTCAATATTTTCTAAAATTTTAAATATTCAAAGCCAACTGATTTAAATCCATTTGCTGAGAGTCTTCCTCCATATCCAAAGCTATACAAAAGGAAATTCTAGACTAATTACCTTTCATCAGCTAAGGCTTTTAATTAGTTAAGTGGGCATTATTTGTGCATTCACAAAGAATTAACATTTTAAGGTAAATGGTAAAAATTCTGGAATAGGAAGAAGAGAAACACCCATATAAATTTTAGAAATGCTACTTATGGATATGCATATGGCAAGCAGCAGAAATATTATGAATTGTAAAGAAACAGCCATAACTGAGAAATGCTTTTTATATAACATGGTCAGGAAAAATTAAAATATTCACAGCTACTATGTGTGTGCATCTGTGTGTGTATATTTTATGAATGTGTGTGTATACATGTGCATTTATGCATATGTACATATTTATATACAATGGCTGTAATTAAGTTAGATCATTCTTCTCATAAATAACCCAGAGTGAATCTTGGGTTAATGTTTCTGGGGCTACATCACAAGCAAATATTGGCTTACCTAACTGTAGAAACTTAATTTTAAACAACTTTTGTTATTGGATAGAACACTATTGAAGTCCTATTGTTTTGTCTTCCTTTGACTTGTGAGCTACTTACAAAAAGTGGATTGGCTCATTGTATCTAAATACGCTTCCTTTGAGGAAAGAACATTTTATCCCCATTATAAATAAATAAAGAAGTAGCCCTCCTTTATTTTTTTTTAAGATTTTATTTATTGGGGATCCCTGGGTGGCTCAGCGGTTTAGCACCTGCCTTCAGCCCAGGCTGTGATCCTGGAGTCCCGGGATCGAGTCCCACGTCGGGCTTCCTGCATGGAGCCTGCTTCTCCCTCTGCCTCTCTCTCTCTCCCTGTGTCTCTCATGAATGAATAAATAATAATTAAAAAAAGATTTTATTTATTCATGAAAGAGAGAGAGAGAGAGAGGCAGAGACACAGGCAGAGAGAGAAGCAGGCCCCATGCAGGGAGCCCGACGTGGGACTTGATCCTGGGACTCGATCCCGGGACTCGATCCCGGGACTCCAGGATCATGCCCTGGGCTGAAGGCAGGCACCAAACTGCTGAGCCACCCAGGGATCCCTAAGAAGTAGCCCTCCTTTAAAGGAAACAATGCAGTTCTTCTCCATTTACTTTGAATATCTAATTGTAGAGTGCTGGAATCAGTGTGATTTGGAAACCAAAGGCAGATCACTGAATCACTGAAACCTTGCTGCTACTCTTAGGCAATGCCTATGTCCCACTAGCAGCTTCCTCTCTTCTAAAAGAGAACCAGTCATTGAACACTTACTTTCTGGGCAAACATAATCAACTGAGGCTCCTCTGTGTGCCAGACAGTATCAGTAAAATACTGAAGCTTTGTTGGGGAGGAAAAATTTTTCCCTTACCCTCCTAGATTTTTGTCTGGTATATTGATGTAAAACAGATTAACAGGAGAAAAACTAATTGCATATGTATAGGAGCTCCATAAGAATATGAGAGCCAAGTGATGAGGTTTTGGAATATAGGTGAGGTCTGGAGCCCACAACGACCAAGAAAGAGTTCTTGAGATGTCTTTGGTGCAAAATGGTGGTGGTTTTATTAAAGCACAGGGACAGGACCCGTGGGCAGGAAGGGCTGCTGCCCCGGGCCTGTGAGGGGTGGCTGATTATATTCCTGGGAGTTGGGAGGGGTTTGAGAATAGCTTACTCTCCAAGGAACTTTGAAAGCAAGGTTTCCAGGACCTTGAGGGGGCTAGCTATTGTTGGGAAAAGGTCACTTATTGCCATCTAATAAAACCTGAGTCATGAGACCCTTCAGATGTGTTTTGGTGGGCCATGTGCTTGGAGGATGATTGCCAACATGTATCTTGAGGGGATAGACATAAAGGAAATTTCTAAAGGAATTTTTATATGTTAAAGTAGACTTACAGGATCCTGGAGGTTGGGCTAAGATTGCCTCCTGCCCTTAGCAAAGTATGAACACTGAGGCAGTTGAGTCTGTAGAGGAATGTCACTCTCCTGTTTCAAGGACTTGTCAATGTGCTTTGTCCTCAGCTAGTCCTCTGTTCCCCCATCACAAGGACAAGTCAGCACCTTGAGTATTAAATGTTTCAGGCAGGAGCTATGTCTTCTTTAGCAAAGTCTTCTAGTACCTAGCATGACATTTGCTACATAGTACACGCTGATTCAATATTAGTTTGATGAATAAATGAATGTTGTTGAGGTTTAGAATGAGGCTCAGTCAGGTGAGCTAAAGAATGGCATAGAGGCCTGGAGCTTCAAAGGGGAGGAGGATAATTCAAAGACCAATAAGAGCAGATGTTTGTTAAGTGTTTGCTCTGCCATACAGATCTTTCAGGTAAAAAGTTGGTAATAGTTCTTTCCAGGGCAGGCCCCCTATCTAAATTCTTTTAGGTAGCTAAGGAAGAGGTAAAAGTTTCTTGAGTCTTCTGGATTTTGATTGCCTTAAACTCAGTATAATCCACATGCCAAAATGGCATATTTTAGGGTTACGTATGTTGGGAAGCAAGAATTCTTGTCCCCTCAAAGGTCCTTCTGGCTGGACTAAGAAACAAATTGACATGAGACAGATTAACAGGAGAAAAATCAAATTTAATAGGTGTATTGTTGAGAAATCTACCTAGACATGGAAATTCCAAAGACAGGCAAAATGAGGTACATATGTCATTCTGAACTAAGGAGAAGGGGATAGGGCCTGGGATTTCAAAGGAAAGGAATGCACCTCATAGGATGATAAAAACAAAAAAAGGCAGATGTTTGGTAATTAGATGTTTGCCCAATCATACAGATGGGTCACTCAGATAAAATTGATCTCTGTTAATAACCCTTATTCTGGGAAAAAAAACCCAATCTAGCTTCTGTGTGGTTAAGAGAGTGCAAAAGTTCCTCTTGAGCCTGTAGAGTCTTAAGTGTCTTCCGACTTCAAGATAATCCACATGCCAACGTGGCACATTTTGGGAGAGCAGTCTGTTCTGAACCCCTACATGTATTTTGCTGCCTCTCACATTCAAACCAGCACCCTCTTGTTTTCTATCTTAATAGCAAAGTGAGTTCCTAGGAAAAGTTTAATTTAGTATTTTAAAAGTATGTATTTGCATTTTGACCACAAAATAGCTAAGTTATTTATAGCTATGCAAATAGTATATAATTATGACTTGATTTTAAATTCAAATACTATCATAACAGTAAAAAATATTTATTAAGATTACTTTCGTGGATCAAGTATTTTTATATTTCCAGTAAGAAAACAAAAATAACCTTTAATATTTATAGCTAAGCATCTGTAATCTATTATTTTATTTCTGCCAATTTGGTGAGTTCCATAAACCTAACATAATTTAAAGAGTTTTCCTTCTTTTCTTTGAGGCAGATTAGACTCAAGAGATAAAAGAATACAGGAAATATTTCTGTAGAGTTACATACATAGGTATAGAGGTCATTTAAGTTTTCTTATCATCAAACATTTTGTGGCTTGAAAGTTTTTTTTTATTTTATTTTACTTATTTATTCATGAGAGACACACAGAGAGAGGCAGAGACAGGCAGAGGGAGAAGCAGGCTCCATGAAGAGAGCCTGATGTGGGATTCAATCCTGAGACTCCAGGAACACGCCCAAGGCTAAAGGCAGGCACTAAACCTCTGAGCCACCCAGGCATCCTTTGAAGGTGTTACAAATGTGGAATGGGAAGTTAGTTTTTCTTCCTGGTGTGTATGAGCAGGACTAGCTACATAGTTTGTGAAAATGCAGGGCCCCTTGTTCAAAAACCAAGGATTGATTTATTTTTTTTAAAGATTTTATTCATCCATTCATGAGAGACACACAGAGAGAGGCAGAGACACAGGCAGAGGGAGAAGCAGGCCCCCTGCAGGGAGCCTGATGTGGGACTCGATCCCGGGACTCCAGGATCACACCCTGGGCCGAAGGCAGGCACTAAACCGCTGAGCCACCGGGCGTCCCCAAAACCAAGAATTTAAAGACAGTAACAATATAACATTAAACCAGTGAAGGGTGTAGAATTTGCCACCTGCAAATATGCCTCTTTGGCATAAAGATTATCTTCAGCTGATTATTTTCAACAAACAAAAATTCAGGAGAAGCTCTGAAACTGAGTAAAAGTTACCCTTTTGTAAGATATATTTATATTTATAAGGTAAATTTCCATTTGTAAGGGTATCTCTCTGCCTGTACCAGGAAGAAGATGACCTAATCTCTAGAAACTCTTATCAATGGAGAAGGCAAGGATTTAGATCTGTATAATGACCTTACCTTTGATGACCATCCTTTGCCTGGTCACCTCCTGAAACCAGCCTCCTTTTCCCTTTGTCTTTAGCTGGAGATGATGTTTAAAGTGGTGACTTGAGCCATTTTGGGGAGTTACTCAATTTTTCTGGGTCTCATATATACAGGAAGTATACATGATATTAAATTTCTATTTGTTTTTCTCTTGTTAATCTGTCTTTTAATTTGGGGGATCTGGACAAAGAACCTGTAGGGTAGAGAAAAAATTATTTTTCCTCTCCCATACCAGACATGGCGTCCTTCTAAGCATAAGAATCTGTATGATTGCATAGCTCTACAAATTATAAAAATGGGAATACTCCAGGAATGATCTGAAGAGGATGACTTTTAAATAAGACTTTGATTAAACTCATGGCCACAAGACTGTGAACAGAGACCAGCATTGAGTAGAATGATTTGTGAATGTTTAACACACTTCTCAGGCAGATAAAAGCATATCAAACACCTTCAGAGGCAGGTCACAAGGATGGAGTGAAGTAAATGTAATGATAAAAACACTTGGAAATGATAAAAGCAAGCTATATTTTTATGCCATTTAGTGGCTAATTTGTACTCACATATGCTATTTAATCCTCACGATAATAAGATGAAATAGGATAGAAGAAATAAGTTATCCAAGACTAAGTAACTGATTGCAGAACCAGAACTTATAAAGATCTCCTTCTCTTCCAGAATTAAGGGTAGACAAACCATAGCCATGGGCCAGATCCAGCCTGCTACCTGTTTTTTTTTAATATTTATTTATTTATTTATTTATTTATTTATTTATTTATTTATTTATGATATTTATTTATTCATGAGAGAGAGAGAGAGAGAGAGAGAGAGAGAGAGGCAGAGACACAGGCAGAGGGAGAAGCAGGCTCCATGCCAGGAGCCCGACGCGGAACTCGATCCCGGGACTCCAGGATCGCGCCCTGGGCCAAAGGCAGGTGCTAAACCGCTGAGCCACCCAGGGATCCCCCTCTACCTGTTTTTTTTTTTTTTTTTTTTATAAATAATGTTTTATTGGAAATAAATGTCTATTTATTTATGTATTATTTGTGGCTGCTTTCATACTACAATGGCAAAGTTGAGTGCTTGTGATAGAGACCATATGCCTGCAAAGCCTGGAATATGTATTTTCTGTTTCTTTACAAAAAAAATTTGGTGACTCCTGCCACAGTTATACCATAACTAAAATGTGGGAATCTGGACTGGTCAAATTGCTTTGACTAAGTTGTGCTTTCACATTCAAGCTAAATGTATTTTTTTGTTTATGAGTACTTTATAATTAACAGGTGCCCGTTGATGGACATTTAAGGCTTTACTAATTTTCTATTATAAATGATGCTGTAGTGACTATTCTTAAATCACAACTTTTAACACTTGTTAGGTTCTTACTTCCTCCACAGAATTATTCCTGAAGAGTAATGTATGAGCCAAATAGTATGCACTTCATAGTAGTCTTGATTAGTTGAGTAGTCTTATACAAGTTGACTAAATTGTATAATTTGGCAAAGTTCTGCTGGATGGCCATAGAAAATAGGTTCACCATAGAAAATAGGTTCACCACCGTCACGCTATCGACGGTGCATGAGGATCCCTGTGTCTCTGTATCCTACTTTTCTGGGCATTATCCAGCTTTTTTATTGTTGCCAATGATTGTCAAGCCATAGAGCAATGTTGTATTGATTTGCGTTTCTCTGGTTACTAATGGGTTTATACATCCCTTCATATTATTAATTGGGCCTTGGCTTTTGATATCTATAAGTTATTGCCTTTTTCTAATTCATTTTTGGGAATTTCTTGAAAATGTTGGATATTCCTTGTCAGTTTTCAACACTGCACATATCTTCCATTTCGTTATTTGTTCATTGATGTTGTTCATGCTGTTCTTCATTGGATAGATGCCCTTAAATGAAATTAATCAACTTGCTTTGTCTTATGGTTTATGCTTTTGAGGTTTTCTTTAAGAAGCTCTCTACTCTTAATTCATAGAGATTTCCTCTTACTTTTTCTTTTTTTTTTTTTTTTAGGGTTTTTTTTTTAAATTTTTTTTTATTATTATTTATTTATGATAGTCACACACAGAGAGAGAGAGAGAGAGAGGCAGAGACACAGGCAGAGGGAGAAGCAGGCTCCATGCACCGGGAGCCCGACGTGGGATTCGATCCCGGGTCTCCAGGATCGCGCCCCGGGCCAAAGGCAGGCGCCAAACCGCTGCGCCACCCAGGGATCCCTCCTCTTACTTTTTCATCTGTTAAGTTTATAGTTGAACATTTCATGTTTATTTATCAATCTTTGTGTATGTATTAGTACAGTTTTATTTTTCTTCATCAGTGAGCCATTTTCCCCCTAATATGATCATTAAACAGCTTTCAGTTTCCCATTTACTTGTGGTGCCATCTTTATTGTATATTGTCTTTATATATGTCTCTGTTGAGTATTATATTCCATCCTTAGCCTATTTTCCTTCTTTTTAAAAATATTTTATTTATTTGACAGAGAGAGAACTTAAGTAGGACAAGTGGGAGAGGGAGAAGCAGGCTCCCCGCTGAGCAGGCTCCCCGCTGATGCGGGGCTCGATCCCAGGACCCTGGGATCACGACCTGAGTCAAAGGCAGATGCTTAACTAACTGAGCCACCCAGGCATCCCTGCCCATTTTCCTTCTCATTCTGAAATTTCTACCTTGGAAATCTTAGCTACTCCTACAGTTTTGACTCCTTTTAATATCCTGATGTGTTATACATCTGTATTTCTAACCTTGATCCTTTCTTCAAATTTCATGCTTGTGTATTTATACCTGCCTGCTGGCTACCTCTCCTACATGTACCACAGGTACCACAAACTCAAAATATTATAAAATAAACTCACAATCATCTGTACTGCAAACCAGCTCCTATATTCTCTGTTTCAATGGGTGACATTACCATCATTCATCACACATTCTGGTAGATGGCCTTGATTCTTCCCTTTCCTAATCCCCAATATTCCATGAATTGTCTCATTCTGCCTCTTTTATTCCTTGATCCCATACTCTCCTCTCTGAATCTATGATGACTGTCCTAGTTCAAGACCTAATTGTTCTTGCCTGAATCACAAATGCATCCTAATTAGCTTTCTGCCTCCAAACTGCCCTTAATTCTGCTTGCCGGGTGAGTTGTTCTAAGAGGAAAATGTGGCCATGTGACTCCCCTGCTTAAACCCTGAAATGGCTCCACAGAACCAACAAGAAAAGGCCCAATTCACTGGGATGGCTTTCATAGCTGTCCTTGATCTAGCCCCTGCCTACTGCTTTAGCCTCTGCTTTTGCTTCCCCTTGCCTTGCATTTTACAGTCCAACACCGCCAAATTGCTTATAGCTTTCTCCACATGGCATTGCCCTGATTTCCCCTTCTATGTCTTTATTCTAGCTGTTCTCTGGAGTGAAGCCTCCTCCTCCTCCCTTGCCTGTCTACACTTGATCCCTTGGAAACCTTCTCTAACCAACCCAACCCCCTCCTCCAGTCCACTCTGGGATTCCCTTTGGCCTCCTGCTGCTTCATGAACTTATCTCAGTCATTAACTTACTACCTGTATTGACAACTATGGTGTATGTATCTGCATGTAAAACTTAAATGAATCCCCAGGGGCAATATCTTAGTTCTGGCTTTCCTTATTTCTGAACTTTATTACTCATTGATTTTCTAATTCTCCCTCCTATCTCCAGTTTCAGTTTTACTTTCAATATATACCCCTGTAATGGGTTGAAATGTGTGTCCCCCCAACCCTGTCAATTCATGTTCATCTGGAACCTTAGAATGTGACCTTTCTTGGAAATAGGGTTGAGGATCTTGAGATAACCTCGTACTAGATTTGAAGTGAGCCCTAAGTCTAATGACTGGTGTCCTTATAAGAAGAGAAGAGGGCACAAAAACAGTGGGCAAGATGATAAGAGACAGAGGTAGAGACTGGAGTCATGTGTCCACAAGCCAAGGAATATCTGGAGTCACTGGGAACTGGAAGAGGCAAGGAAGGATTTTTTTCTAAACCCTTTGGAGTGAGTGTGGCCCTGCTGGTACCTTGGTTTGGACTTGTGGCCTCAAGAACCATGAAAGAATAGATGTGTGTTGTTTTAAGTTGTGAAGGTAGTGCTAATTTTTTTATGGCAGCCCTAGGAAGCTAATACAACCCCCAACATGCACAAAATTGATCCATACTGCAACAAGGGTATTTTCTTTCTTTTTTTTCTTTATTTTCCTCCTTCCTTTTTATAGTTTCCTTTTCTGTATGTGTTTATTTTTATTTTTTATTATGGCAAGTTAAAAACATATACAAAAGAAGACAGCATGTCTAATGAACCCCATGTACCCATGGCCCCAGGTTCAACAGTGGTGAGACTCATTGCCAGTCTCATTTCATCTCTGCTTCCATCAATTGCCCCTATCCATGGCCTTATGTTGAAGAAGATTATATAGACATTGTATCATTTCATCCATAAATATTTGAGAATCTCTCTCTAAAAGACAAACACTCTTTTCGTTTTAAGTGAGCCACAAGAAAAGGTGGTTTTTCCGAGTTTCCCACTATTATTCTTCTTACAAGACTTAATGTCTCCTCCAGTATGAAAAGCAACCTAATTAGCTTGACATCATGGAATCTTGGGTTTTGTTTTTGAATCTGAAATGGCCCCCTTTATCTTTCCAACCTTATTGTCCAACATTCTCCCCGTTCATACTGTGTCCTAGATATACCAAACTATGAGGTGAAACTGTAAGAAATGACCATATTTGTAGATCAAAGCCAGTTGAACATTGACAACTTCCTATCATTCGACCCAATTTAATGGACACTAGACTCTGTTCTTTCATCTTGCTTTACTGGGCCCACACTTTGATTTTTGGATTTATTACATAGTAATGTAATTGTTACCTGCCTGTCTCTTCACCTAGCAGGTAAACAAACTCCTTGAAGGCAGGAGTAGGGGTCTTTTTGGTGTGTGTCTCTAATTTTCTGGCACAAGGTCTAGACCCAATAAATATCGTTAAACATATCAATGGCTCTGTCTATGCCAACCTTCCACAGGGTTGTGGTTTTTTTTTTTTCCTTAGGCCATCTCTGAAGTTATATAATTCTGACACTTCAACACGTGCCCTCTTCTTTTTGTCAGTGAAACCTAATAAGGGCTCTTGGGGCTGTGCCTTTCTTGCCAGTGCTGCTGTCAACCAGCCCTGCAGCAGTGCTATGATAATATGTTCTCTGCTAGGGGCTAAGATTTAGTGTCTTCATTTACTAGATTAGAGAAGATAAGGAAAAGTGAAGTCAAATTTAGGTAAAAAGGCAATAATTCTCAAAAAAAAAGGCAATAATTCTCATAATATTAATGCACTAGTCTACAGGAAAAAAAATCCAACTTATGCTTAATTTCCCCTCACTTTAAAAGTTAATTTAAAGCTGAGCTTTCAATAATGTAAAAGGAATCATCTTTTAGTTTATCCATTTGTTTTAGCAAACCACTCTAAAACTTAGAGGTTTAAAACAACCATTTGATTTTGATGATGATTTTATGAGTCAGGAATTGAGAAAGGGTTTAACAGGATAACTCCTTTGTGCTTTTGGGGTCCAGTGAATGAGACAGAAAGGAGTGGAGAGGAGAGAGGGGGTGGAGGATAGAGAGTCTACTTCCAAGAGAGCTGCTTCATTCACATATCTGGTACATTGGGGCTCATTTGGCCCCTTTTTTATATAGTGTCTCATCCTTTGGGGTTTCTCTGTGTGGCAGGGGATTATCAGAGCATGATGGGCTCAGGGTGGTCGTACTTCTTACATGGCAGCTAGCTTTCAAGAGAGATAGTGAAGCTGCCAAGTGTCTTAAATGTTTAAGTCTGGAATGGGTACAGCATCATTTCTGTGATACTCTTGTTATTCTGTTGGTAAAGCAGTTCCGGCCCAGTGCAGATCCAGAGGGTGGCAAAATAAGCTCTGCTTCTAGATGGAAGTGGTAGAAAGAATGCATGTCCATTGCGAATTTGACGCATCATCTGTCAGTTATTGTTTGGACATATGAGGCCTGAATCACATTTCCAGAGCCATTATGAGTCCATGATGAGACCCTACTGAGCTTATATTTGTTGGCTGGGTAATTATCTTATTTTGGTTTAAGATCCTTGCTGAGTTCACACAAATATTGATCATTTTGTAAATAATAACTAATGAAAATTATATCACCTTTTATTTGATTGAAAAATGTCCATTTTTTGGGCACCTGAGTGGCTCAGTGGTTGAGTGTCTGCCTTTGGCTCAGGTCATGATCCCGGGTTGCTGGGATCGAGTCCCACATCAGGCTCCCTGCATGGAGCCTGTTTCTCCCTCTGCCTGTATCTCTGCCTCTCTCTGTGTGTGTCTCATGAATAAATAAAATATTAAAAAAAAGAAAAATGTCCAGTTTTTAATTGTGCAAAAACCATTTTCCCTCTCTTAGTACACCACAATATTCACCGGAAGAAGACCAGAAAATAACTATTTAGTAGAAGTGTTGATTTAAGAATTAGTAGTGGGACGCCTGGGTGGCTCAGCAGTTAAGCGCCTGCCTTCCGGCTCAGGGAGTGATCCTGGAGATCTGGGATTGAGTCCCACATCGGGCTCCCTGCATGGAGCCTGCTTCTCCCTCTGCCTGTGTCTCTGCCTCTCTCTCTGTGTCTCTCATGAATAAATAAATAAATAAAATCTTTTTTTAAAAAAAATAAGAATTAGTAGTATGAAATCTTACAAGAAGCAAAATTTAGCAGAAACCAAGTTCTTCTTGGGAGATGTATATATGTCATATGTATCATATATACATGTATATATTTTTCTTTTAACCCAGGGGTACCATGGGATGCTATGGTAAGTCTGTTTCATCTGTGAATTATCTTTCTATATACCTTAGGTCTGTAGGAAAGCCTTAGGAGTATTTGATATCATATACAATGGAAAATAAAAGTGACTATTTAATTTTGGCATTTTTACATCTCTGGGTAAAAGCAAAGATTGCTTGAAGCTAAGGCAAGTCCCCATTTATATCAGAACTTGGGAGATTAAAGGAGACCTACCATGCCTGCCTATTATTCTGATATTTAACATTTGGAATATTATTTAATATTAAAACCCTTTTGCTATTCCTAATTATTTTTCGACAATTGCAATCTCATTGTCAGTTCATTTCCTCCAGATAGTCAATGTGATTATAACATCATGCCTCAGTTTTAGGGATTTCAGTCCACAGAGGGTAGAACAGTGTTAGAACTTTCAACACCCAATTACATATATATTGAGTTTGTTTTTTGTTTTTACTTTTGTTTTCTTTTTAGTCTACAAGATCTTGAATAAATCAGTATCTATTCCTACTACAGAGGAAAAGGTAGGATTTTTTCCCTTTTTCTTTTCTACCATATTTTAATTTTTTTAAAACAGATTTTCTTTAGTCATGAGAGAGACAGAGAGAGAGAGAGAGAGAGAGAGAGGCACAGACACAGGCAGAGGGAGAAGCAGGCTCCATGCAGGGAGCTCGACGTGGGACTCGATCCTGGGTCCCCAGGATCACATCCTGGGCCGAAGGCAGGCACCAAACCACTGAGCCACCCGGGCTGCCCATATTTTAATTTTTTAAAAAAGATTTTGTTTATTCGTGAGAAACAGAGGGGGGGGAGAGAGAGAGAGGGGGGCAGAGACAAAGGGAGAAGCAGACTCCCCACTGAGCAGGGGGCTGAACATGGGACTTGATCCCAGGACCTCAGGATCATGACCTGAGCTGAAGGCAGATGCTTAATTGACTGAGCCACCCAGGCACCCCTACCATATTTTAATTTAATTTGATGGATGCACTACCTTCAAAATAAACACATCCAACCACGTGTAGGTTAAACCAAAGTTAATTCCGTTTGCTAATTTCTTTTTTTTTTTTTTATTTTTATAAATTAATTTTTATTGGTGTTCAATTTACCAACATACAGAATAACACCCAGTGCTCATCCCGTCAAGTGTCCCCCTCAGTGCCCGTCACCCATTCACCCCCACCCCCCGCCCTCCTCCCCCTCCACCACCCCTAGTTCATTTCCCAGAGTTAGAAGTCTTTATGTTCTGTCTCCCTTTCTGATATTTCTCACACATTTCTTCTCCCTTCCCTTATATTCCCTTTCACTATTATTCATATTCCCCAAATGAATGAGAACATACACTGTCCTTCTCCGGTTACTGTGGCCAAGTTCAAAAAGGGTGTTGCCTGAGTTCTCCTCTGGGATTTTGATGGAATCTTGTCTCACATTTAGATCTTTCATCTATTTTGAGTTTATCTTTGTGTATGGTGCAAGAGAGTGGTCCAGTTTCATTCTTCTGCATGTGGATGTCCAATTTTCCCAGCACCATTTATTGAAGAGACTGTCTTTCTTCCAGTGGATCGTCTTTCCTCCTTTATCGTATATTAGTTGACCATAAAGTTCAGGGTCCACTTCTGGGTTCTCTATTCTGTTCCATTGATCTATGTGTCTGTTTTTGTGCCAGTACCACACTGTCTTGATGAACACAGCTTTGTAGTACAACCTGAAATCTGGCATTGTGATGCCCCCAGATACGGTTTTCTTTTTTAAAATTCCCCTGGCTGTTTGGGGTTTTTTCTGATTCCACACAAATCTTAAAATAATTTGTTCTAAGTCTCTGAAGAAAGTCCATGGTATTTTGATAGGGATTGCATTATACGTGTAAATTGCCCTGGGTAACATTGACATTTTCACAATATTAATTCTGCCAATCCATGAGCATGGAATATTTTTCCATCTCTTTGTGTCTTCCTCAATTTCTTTCAGAAGTGTTCTATAGTTTTTAGGGTATTTTTTGAGAACCATTTGAATGGTAAATGGTTCTCTAACCTTTTATTTTCAGGTTGTAGGTGTCCTTCTGTCTAAAATGAGTCTCTTGTAGACAGCAAATAGATGGGTCCTGCTTTTTTATCCAGTCTGAAACCCTGCGCCTTTTGATGGGGTCATTAAGCCCATTCACGTTCAGAGTTACTATTGACAGATATGAGTTTTGTGTCATCATGATATCTATTTAGTCCTTGTTTTTGTGGATTGTTCCACTGAACTTCTTCTTAAAGGGGAATTTTAAGAGTCCCCCTTAAAATTTCTTGCAGAGCTGGTTTGGAGGTCACATATTCTTTCAGTTCCTGCCTGTCTTGGAAGCTCTTTATCTCTCCTTCCATTTTGAATGAGAGCCTTGCTGGATAAAGTATTCTTGGTTGCAGGTTCTTCTCATTTAGGACCCTGAATATATCCTGCCAGCCCTTTCTGGCCTGCCAGGTCTCTGTGGAGAGGTCTGCTGTTACCCTAATATTCCTCCCCATGAAAGTCAGGGACTTCTTGTCTCTTGCTGCTTTAAGGATCTTCTCTTTATCTTTGGAATTTGCAAGCTTCACTATTAGATGTCGAGGTGTTGAACGGTTTTTATTGATTTTAGGGGGGGATCTCTCTATTTCCTGGATCTGAATGCCTGTTTCCCTTCCAAGATTGGGAAAGTTTTCAGCTAGGATTTGTTCAAATACATATTCTGGCCCTCTGTCCCTTTCGGCGCCCTCGGGAACCCCAATTAAACGTAGGTTTTTCCTCCTTAGAGTGTCATTTATTTGCCTTAATCTGTCTTCATGGTTCTTTAATTGTTTATCTCTTTTTTCCTCAGTTTCCCTCTTTGCCATTAACTTGTCTTCTATGTCACTCACTCGTTCTTCCACCTCGTTAACCCTCGTCGTTAGGACTTCTAGTTTGGATTGCATCTCATTCAATTGATTTTTAATTTCTGCCTGATTGGATCTAAATTCTGCAGTCATGAAGTCTCGTGAGGCCTTAATGCTTTTTTCTAGAGCCACCAGTAGCTGTATAATGGTGCTTCTGAATTGGCTTTCTGACATTGAAGTGTAATCCAGATTTTGTAACTCTGTGGGAGAGAGGGCTGTTTCTGATTCTTTCTTTTGAGGTGAGGTTTTCCTTCTAGTCATTTTGCTCAGTGCAGAGTGGCCAAAAACAAGTTGTATTGGAACACGGGGGAGTATCACTGGTCCGTCCAGCTGGTCTTCTGGGGGAGGGGCCTGCTGCGCTGATTCTCAGGTGTTAGCACTTGGGGGAGCTGCTCTGCCCCTGCCTGCTGCAGGGCTCAGCGGGGGTTGTTCACCCCGTGGGGCCCCGGGAGGATCAGCCGCAGTTGCTATGGCAACTCTGGAAGCCTGGATTCAGCCTCCGCAGGAACAACGGGGCTCGGGGCTCTCGGTTCTCCGTCCGCAGGGCCTGGAGGCTCCGGGGCGGGGCCGCTGATCTGCTCAGCTCGGGGCAGGAGCGTCCTCGCTGTCCTGGGCCCTCCCGGCCTCTGCCTGTCCCAGGGGGAGGCCGGATCCTGGGCTGTGTCCCGGCGCCCTGTGCTCCGGGGCCTGCGCTGTTGGATTCGCGCTCCCGCCCCGCAGCTCCCTCCCTGGAGCCGCCGCCCGAGCCCCTCCGAGCTGCTCCGGGTCCCGCCGTGCGCGCTGCAGCCCTTAGGGAGCTCGGCGCACTCTCCCGGGGCGCAGGTGCCTGTTAGTGTCCCCGGGAGCCCGAGGGCATCCCCGCTCTCCTGGGTCCTGCTCCACCTCCCTGCGAGCCCCTTTCCGCCCGCCCGGGAAGGTTGGTGCAGCTCCTGCTCCTCCGGGACGGGACGGGGCTCTCCTGTCCTGGGGACACTCGCCCCGGCCCTAGCCCGGCTCCTCGCGGTGCCCCTCCCCCTCCGAGGCCTTTTGTTTCTTTATTTCTTTTTCCCCGTCTTCCTACCTTGATAGAAGCGCGGACTCTTCTCACTGTAGCATTCCAGCTGGTCTCTCTTTACATCTCAGGCCGAATTCGTAGATTTTCAGGATGATTTGAAGGTTATCTAGGTAATTTGGTGGGGACAGGTGATTTGGGGACCCTGCTCTTCCGCCATCTTGCCCCTCCCCCCCGTTTGCTAATTTCTTAAAAGCTTTCATGACACACCTCGAAGCAGTTGGAGAAAAATAGGAAGATTCAAAAATCAAGGACTAAGAATCACTGAGTTAAGTCTCCTTATTAGAAAAGGCAAAGTTCTATGGTAGAAAGTTTTATAGATCACTTATCTTTTCTTGAAGACAGCAAATGGACACAGCCTGCTCCTTTGATGTCAGCTGGCTAACAGGCACATCTGTTTATCAGAATGGTACTATTTGGCAGGACAATATATATGTATTATATATACGTATTGATGGGGAATCAATAACATGGTATTGAAAACCAATTGCATCTTTTGTAGGTGCTATAGTTAGCTGTCTTGGATTTTTTTTTTAAAGATTTTATTTATCTTGGAGAGAGAGTGAGCAGGGAGAGGGGCAAAGGGGAGAAGGAGAGAATCCCAAGCAGATTCTTTGCTGAGGGGGGAAACCCCATGTGGGGCTCAATCTGAAAACCCTGAGATCATGACCTGAGCTGAGATCAAGAGTCAGATGCTTAACCGACTGAGCAACCCAGGTGTCCCTGTCTTGGATATTTCTGGCATATGGGGACTTAGCAACGGAAGATACAAATAATCCCTTAACAAAAGACAAGCAACACCTGGTGTTCATCTGCAGTAACATGAAATTATATGTAATTTCCTATTGGGATTCTTTGCTTATAATCAAACTAAATGCTTTCTTTTACATAAAACATCTTTGTGTTTTATGTGTGTTGAGAAGTGAGGGTCCTTGGCAAGAAAGAAATATCCTATCCATAAAGGGAAAGGGAAAAGAAATCTAGGGAAAAAAATCTAAAGAAGTCTGTGGAAGAAGTGGATGCATTCCTAATAGGTAACAAGTCTGAAAGATGAACCTGCCTTGTCAATTGATACATTTTAAAATTAAAGCAACTAAGAAGATTTTGGCTCTAAGATATAAGAATATCACATTAAAAGATGTAAAAAAAAATTAACAGCAAAATTTGTGTTTTAGGGAAAAAAGAGTAACTTGATAAATTATTAATAGTTCTATAAATTTCAACTACTGCTAGAGTATTTTGCTCATTTAGTACAACAGTTAAATGTTAAATGGAATCTAGACAAACTTCATGGGACTAAAACTAATTTGGTTTCTATCAACCTGCTTTCTCCAATATTCTACAACAGCTACACCTGTTAGGACCTATTTCATTGCGTGGGTGGGAACACTGGCATTTAGCAATGATCTAAGAAATGAATTAATGAAGAAAAGCAGAGCAACCATTGAAAAGGAAATAAATGATAAATAATGGTAGCAGAGCAACAGAGCAGCTATGCAGGGTGTCTGAGGATACATGCTTTTATAACACACAGTTAAGAGACTCACATGAGCACCCAGCTATGCAAGTCATTATGTGTCATGAGGTCTGTTCCTTGATAAAATGATGCCATAGTGAGGCTTATGAAAGAGAGGGTCTTGGAAAAAGGCAGGATCTAGCTGGTATAGAAGGCAAAAATCTTCAGGAGGAAAAAAAAAAAGAATATGGCTAGGGTGGCAAGACTCAGCCTACAAATCTTGTCTCCCTCCAATTACTTACTGAGATGTATATATATATATACATATATATATAAAAGCCAGCAATTTTGACTTCCACTACATACTTTTGGTGAGATGTTACCCAAATAGAGATAATTCCTATTCTTGGGAAATATTATCTTATGTGGCTGACTGGCCATTTTTAGTCAGCACAATGAATGGATCACCCACTAGGAAAATTGAATTACTTTCGGAAGATACTCAGCACTCTTTATTGAACACTTGTACTCACAAGCTTTTCTGTTATTGAACTTAAAGACACACACTATGATACATGTCAGTGCAGCTGTGCTAGAACCAAAGCAAGTTAATTATGCCTACTCCCAACACATGCCAATTGCTACCCTTAGTGTAGCTTTGCAAAATTGTTGACTGCCTTTGAAACCCTATCTGTTTGCCTGAAGAGGAGCAGCTAATCCAGCTTCCAGCTTATTTCTCCATTTTTTTTATCCCATTTTAAAACATCTCAGTGTGGGTCTAGTCATGAACAAGGACGATGATTGACTCACCTGCAACTTCCCTGATTCAGTTCATTTTATTATACACTTCATCTATGCCGGCCACTTTTCTGCATGCTTTACAAATATCTGCTCATTTAATCCTTATAAGGACCTTCAGGTGGGGTGTCTCTCTTTATTTGCATTTTACAGGGAGGTTAAGTAACTTTCTCAAGGTCCCACCACTAGTGGGTTCTGAAGGCAGGATTTGAGCTCAGGAAGTCTAGTTCTAGGGTCTGAGCCTACACACTGTGTCCATTCTCCTTTTCTTGTCTCTTCATTCCTTTACTCTCTTTCTCACTAACTCACTTGATTGAGCCAGTCTGCCTTTCATAACACTGTCATTAGTTTACTATTTTAGTTAGAGCAGGTTCATCTGCATGTTGGCTCTTGGCTTCTGGCCAGAATGGAAGGGTGGAGGTAAGGTAGTGAGATTGTGGTGGGAGAGACACATGTTAAATGTGAAGTCCTGGAAGAGCCACGGTCATGTGGTCATCACAACAGGTTTTCCTTCTAGATTTCTCTTCCATATGGAGTCAGAGGCCTGCATCCAAATCCTGGTGCCTCCACTTCCAAACTCTGTGACCCTTTCTTTGTTGCTTATCTCTTCATTTCACAGACTCCTTTTCTACAAATGGAAATAAACTGTAGTGCTTACCTCACAGGGCTGTCTTAGGGACTGAAGGGGGCAATACACATAAGCTATTTAGAATATGCCTGGCACATAATAATTGCTTAGTAAACCTCAGTTAGGATTGTGAGTATTGTGGTGGCTATGTGAGTTTGGGGCGTGATCTGTCATGTAAGACCCAAGCATCAGAATAGGTTATGTTTTATTTTCAGCTGATGCTACTCTCAATTTTTCTAGAAAATCTGGCATCCGATGGTGGCTTATTGATAAGGAAAATGGAAGGCATATAGTTTTAGAAGAAGGAATACTCTGCCTCAATATTTTAATTTTTGAAGGTCTCTAACATGTTGACTTGGGGAATAAGGAATAATATTTGTTTTTTTTCAGATTTTATTTATCCATGAGACACACACACACACAAGAGAGAGAGAGAGAGAGAGAGAGAGAGAGAGAGGCAGAGACACAGGCAGAGGGAGAAGCAAACTCCATGCAGGGAGCCCGATGCGGGACTCGATCCCGGGACTCAAGGATCACACCCTGGGCCAATGGCAGGTGCTAAACCGCTGAGCCACCCAGGGATCCCCAAGGAATAATATTTGAAATTGGCATTGCAAAATGAGTCTCAAAAGTGTCCAACACATAGTAGGTACTTAACAAATGTCACCTTCTACTTACATCATATAACCCCAGCCCCTTGCTTGTCACTCTTAATTCTCACATCCCAAAACCTTGGTTCTAGTCAAACCATGGCATCCTTGTTCTCACGTATGCCTTTGCTCACTTTATTATTCCTGCATGGAATGCCCTCAACTCTTCTTTCCATGCTTCTAAGTCCTACACATACTCCAAGAGCCAGGTCAAGTTTGGCCTCCTCCATGAAGTATTTCTGAACCACAGAAACCTACTTGGGGTATGAAGGTGAATTGGGAGAAGGCACTATGCAAGCAGAAAATGTACAACCTTCTACAGCCCCCAAGGTCAGTTGTCCTTTCAGGAAGAACAACTGACAAGACATCAACAATGAACACAAAGTTAAGGCAGGGTGACTCTAAGGGAGATCGTATCCTCCCTCTGAAGACACATGGCTGTAGTGTTTCCACCGTGTCCTTCAAGCTTTGGATTTGGTGGCAGGAAAGAGAGGGGAGGGAGCTCGGGGTTGACCTGGATTTAGTTAATACCAAATTTGATGACAGAATCACAGGATTGGAGTGAGTTTAGCTGACACCATCTAGAATAAGTTGATTGCCAGGAGTTGGGTTGGAAGTCCAGAGTCATAAATCAAAGTAGGTTCTCCCAAGAATATTTTGCTGGTGAGAATTTTGAAGACTGAAATTCCATGCCTATCATTAATGAAATACTTTTTATTTTTTTATTTTTATTTTTATTTATTTATGATAGAGAGAGAGAGAGAGAGGCAGAGACATAGGCAGAGGGAGAAGCAGGCTCCATGCACCTGGAGCCCGACGTGGGATTCGATCCCGGGTCTCCAGGATCGCGCCCTGGGCCAAAGGCAGGCGCCAAACCACTGCGCCACCCAGGGATCCCAATGAAATACTTTTTAAATATAAAATTTGCTTGGAAAAATTATCAAAAACTTGGACATAAGGCAAAATTTAAGTGACATACAGGAGCTTTTCCTAACAGGCTCATTCCAGGATTATTTAATTCTAAAGCATAAAGCATACCTTTATTCGATATATTATTTGGTCTTGATTAGGACCCAGCCTCTGAGAGGTTATGTGATAACTTGAACCTTTTTTTCCTCTCGTTGAGATGTAAATAATTTCTGTCCAGTAAAATAGATGATTCCAAAGATGACGTTTTGGTGCTCTGGAGGACATTCCTTTTATATCTATTTAGTAATCTTCCTCATTCCTTCTTTCAATGCCTATGTATACTCAGTGTCTCAAATTCTCCTTTGAACCAGCTTTACTACCTTACTATTCTCCGATTTCATGAGACAAATAAGTTGGTGATTTGTGCTCACTTTATATTTGCAGGAGAGTCATGTTTTCAACATTTAAAATATTATACTTTGATAAACCCTGATATGAAAGTCAGAATCTTTATGGAGAAATATTAAGGCCTTTGAGAAAGAATTTTAAAAATAAAACTCAGTGTGAAAGTCTTTCTGACTTAGCAAATTTGGAAGAATCCAAGGTAAACAGCAGGAATACTTAGTTGCTAATGAGAGACAGTGAGTCCAGACAGTGCCGCTTGGGATAATGTGAATGTGGTAAATCAGAAACATGCACAGCAATAAAACAACGCATGACAAAGATCTCAACTCAGTGAATCACCTGGTGGCTCTTTTTTTCACCTTAGTTTGGTTTCATTTAACTTTAAAGTCTGTGTCAGTTTTGAATTTAAAATAAACTATTACTTGATAATTCTTCTAACCTAACAGAAACCCAAGAAAAGGGATTAAAATGAAAATGCTATGGCTCTTTTGTTCTATTTTTAGTAGAACTTGTAACTTCTAACAATCCTCTTGATTCCTTTTATTGTTTGCTGTGCAGCCTTGGGGCATGTGTAAAGGATGAAAAATTCAGATACTACTTTCTTTTGCTCTGAGAGATTTGACAATTTTTGGCTATATATTTTTTTGCAAACCCTTGGAAGAGACATTGGTGTGTTGGAGATATGTTGGGGTCTGGGGCCTGGGGGGAGTATAATGTGGTGATGGAAAGTTCAAGCTCCTTGGGTAAACTGTCTGGGTTCCAATCCCAGCGTTGCTATTGCCAATTCCAATTAGATAGGCTCTCTAATCTGCAGGCTCCTCGCCTAAAAAATGGGGATAATAATAGGACTTATCAGACAGTATATCCTGTGAGGCACTTGGCATAGTGACTGGCAAATAGTAAGCATTCAGTAAGTGGCTGCTGTGATTATTTTAGGGGTAGGGGACATGTACCTGTGCAAATCTTTCCCATTTGTACATGGTTCACCTTTGGGGTATCTCTTTAACCACTTCCCCCTTATTCCTCCTTACCCAGTGGCACCATAGTCTTAGAACTTAGAACTTAGGATTTTAATATTTATTTGTGTGTATTCAATGAAGTTATTGCCATCCTCTTTGAAAGCAAAACAAAAAAGGAAAATTAGAAAAGTGAAACATTTCATATTTTTTTAAAAATTTTTTAAGGATTTTATTTATTTTTCATGAGAGAGAGAGAGAGAGAGAGAGAGAGGCAGAGACATAGGCAGAGACAGAAGCAGGCTCCATGCAGGGAGCCAGATGTGGGACTTGATCCTGGGACTCCAGGATCATGCCCTGAGCTGGAAGGCAGACACTTAACTGCTGAGCCACCCAGGTGTCCCACATTTCATATTTCTGAAGGAGGACTGATCAAATTACATTATTTCTCAGGAGTATATTTGTATTATTTTTCCTCTTTTTTTCCTTGTGGACAACAGTGCTCCCCCACCCCCACCCCCTTCATGGGATTCTTTGACTTCCTGGACCTTCAAGTCCAGCCATGGGGAGGTCACTGCTCTTTCCCGTAGCAGCAGTCTGGGTGCTGTAATGTTGTATTAGAGAGGAAAGAAACATCCACATCAGTCACGATTTGTGCTGTGTTCCCAACCCTGGCTTCAAGCATGACAGCCTAATTATAAGGCTTCCTACACAAGATATGTAGGCAACCAAGATTCTCCCCCTGCTTTCCAGTTCTTGTGCTACAATGCAATTCTTTCTTGGCGAATTCACAGAATGTGTTTATCTGAAACTAATCTTTCAAGGGTCTTGGGGTAATTTCATTCCAAATATCCTAAAATTGTCTAAGATAATCTACTTATAATGACAACTTCAGGGGCCATGGGTGGCACCTAGAAAAGGAATTCTTAAGACCCTGGAGAATGTTGTTGCTTAGTGTAAATACTAATTATGTTAGGATGAACAACTAGATAAGAGCACCTGAGGTTGACAAGAGCTCTGCGACAAATCCCCCCTAAGTGGGAGCAAAAAGTTTAGTTAAACTACAAGCCCAACATGAGCCAGCAATGTGATTCAGCTGAGAATTCTGGAAAATGAAAAAGACTGGGCTATAGTTTTGTGTTTTCTCTAGTTGAAGTTTAGTAGTCATCTACTCGTGCTGTTGTATAGAATTCTCTTGCATCAAAATGGAGGAAATTAATTTGAAATGATCTTTAAGATCCTTAACAATTGTAAGTTTGGATGCTCCTATGTTTTCTTCTTTTTATCAATATTCTTTAAAAAAAAAAAAACTAAAGTGTAACTTACCTCTAATGAAACACACAGATAATAAGTGTAGTGTTTGATGAATTTTGACAAAGATATACCCCCATGTACCTCCTTCCCCATTCAAGACATAGAACATTTCCATCACTCCATAAAGTTCTTTGTAACCTTTTACAATCAATGTCCCCTATCCATAGGTAATCACTCTTCTGATGTCTATTGACACAGATCCTAGATCTTCATATAAATGGACCTCTGTAATATGTACCTATTTATATCTGACTTCTTTCGCTTGACATAATGTTTTTGAGATTCATCCATGTTGTTGTGTGTATTAGTGCTTCATCCTGTTTTCTTGCGGAATTATAATCCATTATACACATAGACCACAAATTTTTTTTCTTTTCTTTTTTTAATAATAAATTTATTTTTTATCGGTGTTCAATTTGCCAACACACAGAATAACACCCAGTGCTCGTCCTGTCAAGTGCCCCCCTCAGTGCCCATCACCCATTCACCCCCACCCTCCTCCCCTTCCACCACCCCTAGTTCATTTCCCAGAGTTAGGAGTCTTCATGTTCTGTCTCCCTCTCTGATATTTCCTACTCATTTCTTCTCCCTTCCCTTCTATTCCCTTTCACTATTATTTATATTCCTCAAATGAATGGGACCATATAATGTTTGTCCTTCTCCGATTGACTTACTTCACTCAGCATAATACCCTCCAGTTCCATCCATGTTGAAGCAAATGGTGGGTATTTGTCATTTCGACCACAAATTTTTTATTCATTCTCTTGTTGGATGTTTGAGTTTTGGCTAGTACAAATAAAGCAGAATAAATATTCTTGTGCAAATTTTCAGTGGACATATGGTTTTGTTCCTCTTAAATAAATATATAGGAGTAGCATTGTTTGGTCATAGGATAGGTGGATTTTAACTTTATATGGAACTATCAAAAGTTTTCCGAAGTAATTGTACCATATATGAGAGTTTCATTGCTCCACATCCTGGCCACTCTGGTTTTCTTTTCATCACATGCATTCATTTCCCTTGAATGTGTTCCTAAGGAAACCAAAGAGATGAGCACTGTTATTAGCAAAGGTTCACTTGACAAGCTACCCTAAGTTAATAGAATTACCAAAAAACAGAATGCATTGATCACATTAGAGATGACTCTTGATTAAGGATTAGCCATAGGGCATCTGGGTGGCTCAGTTGGTTAGGCATCCAACTCTTGATTTCAGCTTGGGTCTTGATCTTGGGGTCGTGAATTTGGGCCCTACGTTGGGCTCCACGCTGGGCTTGGAGCCTACATTAAAAAATAAAAGGATTTAAAAAATAAAAATAAAAATAAAAAATAAAAGGATTAGCCATAAATCATCTTAAAGTAACATTAAGCTACAGTGTGATTTACAAAGAACTATGTAGGGAAAAACACATGATAGTTTATCATTTCCTCATAGCTCTTTAAAATGGCCAGAAAGCTCTAGTTTCTGGTGTTTTTACATGAAAAACTTTGGCAGTTTGTCCTGACAGTGGGCAGGCAGTCAGGAGGAAAGCAGTGATTTGCTCATCCATCATATTTTGAAGTACTTTTGGAAAAAGAATCCTTGGCAACTGGTAGTTTGTGTTAGGGACTCTAGGAATAAAAGACAGGGTTGGATGGACAAAATAAGTGAAGGAGACTAAGAGGTACAACCTTCCAGCTATAAAATAAATAAGACACAGATATACAATGAATAGTATTGTATCAATTTTGTAAAGCAACAGATGGTTAACTAGACTTATTGCAATGACCATTTATTTCCTAATGTATGTAAATATTTAATCACTATGTTGTACACTTAAAACTAATACAATATTGTACGTCAATTATTCTTCAATAAAAAATAAGGGTTGGACAAAATATTATGGATCTAGTATGTATGGAAAATCTTCCATAGGGTGTCTCTCTTATACACTGAAGAGGTATTATGCAGAGTAGATTAATAATTTGTCATCATTTATTAAATGCTTACTATACACCGGGCACTGAACTAAGTATGTTAATATATTGATTCATTTAATCCTTGCAATGACCTTACACAAAATAAGCAACATTAACTTCCCAACATTACAGAAGAGAAAACTGAAGTTTATAGAGGTTATTTTTTTTTATAGAGGTTAAATAAGTTCCCCAAAGACACAGTTATTATTCAATAGAGGTAGAATTTGAACCCAACAGTGCCACGTCTCAACTATACTTTGGTGAGAAAGTTGAACTGGATGGTCACATGGAAAAAAGTGTGTTTGTGTATGTATATGTGTGTGTGTGTATGTGTATGTGTGTGTTATAGGATGACAGGGTCTTTCAAACATAAAAATAAGTTTCATTAGGATAAAATTCTGTGGGAGAAGTAGAAGGAAATATGAGATCGAGGAGGAAAAGAAATCCTGTAAAATTTCTATATTTAAAAAATGGATGATGATAGGTATCAAATGGTATTTTGATTCTGTTGGATACTTTATTTATTTTTAAAGATTTTTTTAACATTATATTCCCATTTAAAATATTTAATCAAATTTCATCAAAGATTACCAGCCATATTACATACCACAATTAGCTTTCTATAAACAACTTTGCTTTCTGTGTACAAATCAGTATCAATGAAATTAAAAAAAAAATCTCGTAGGCAAAGGACTTTATTAACCTTGTTTCAAACTTTTTTTTTCTTTAAAGATTTTATTTATTCATGAGAAACAGAGAGAGAGGCAGAGACACAGGCAGAGGGAGGAGCAGGCACCCCAAAGGGAGCCCGATGCAGGACTCAATCCCCTGACCTGGGCATCCCAATCTTGTTTCAAACTTTATTCCCAGGCTTATTCAGCTTAATTAGCTGCAAAGAATGAATTATGTCTAAGCAAAAGCTGAAAAGAGCTGCAGTGTCCAATGAGCTGGGGCTTAAAAATATTAGAGATCTAGGGGTACCTGGGTGGCTCAGTCAGTTAAGCGTCTGCCTTTGGCTCAGGTCACAATCCCGGGGGCCTGGGATCAAGCCCTACTTCGGGTTCCCTGCTCAGCGGGGAGCCTGCTTCTCCCTCTCCCTTTGCCCCTCCCCCTGCTTGTGCTGTCTCTCTCTCAAATAAATATTTTTTAAAGTTTAAACAATGTTAGAAATCTAGATTTTATCACATCCATGAACCAAATTTTAAAAAGCAGTCATAATACAAAATAGCAGCTCCCAGTAACTTCTTCAAGTTTTATCTTCAGAAGGTAACTCAATTCAGCTGGCTTCATTCTTGAAAGCTTCATCAAAATTCTCCCCAAGATCTGGAACTCCATCCTCCTCCTCCCCGGTAGGCAGCGAGTGGTGCTTTCCCATCCACAGGGTGTGTGGGCAGAGCTTCAGCCAGTCTTCTTAAACTAGCCAGACCGTCTGCACCCAGCTGGTGTAGGATCCTGGGGAGCATTTCTGTGGGCTGCTGTCTCAGCACAGCCTGGAATGGTGACAGTGTTTGCTGCCAGCTATGCCTGAACTGTAGGGTTGTTACAGTGGGTCACTGTTCCCCGGTTTGTGAACATGTTCACTTCTCCAATACCAGAGGTGTTGTCTACCCCCAACTTCTTTCAGGAGAACTGAAGCTTTTTTATCATCTGCTGTAGCTTTCCTATGAACCACCTTCTTCTTTCGGTGAGCAGTTCCTTCCCCACCAATGTGCACTTGTGCTTGCAGTTTGGGGAGTTTCTCCTGGTTCCTGATAGTTTCTTTCATCTTGGTGGAGCGGAAAAGGGATCACGAGGGGGACTAGGGACTAGGGTTGGTGCTTGGGAGGCGGGGAGCCCGGGGGGTGGGGGTTGTTGGTCATACCAGCTGAGACTAGGTGCACACACACGGGGACACAATATGGTAGCTGGAGGGAGGTATTTTTAAAGATTTTATTTTTAAGTAATCTCTACACCCAACATAGGGCTTGAACTCGCAACCCCAAGGTCAAGAGTTGCACGCTCTTCCAACTGAGCCAGCCGGGCACCCCTGTTGGGTACTTTTAAATGTTCATATTTATAATGCATTGGTAATTCCAACCTTTACAAATATTTAATCCATGATGAAAAATTTGAGATGTCAACTTAAAAATGGGTGAGAAAGGTAGTTGAGTTTTTAAACTTCTTTTAAGTGACCGGCAGTTAAAATTTGAATACTATAACTTGTGAAAGATAGGGTCCTGACCACTTAGTCACTTTTTAATCCTTGCCCTTTCCACAGTGCCCAGAATATATGGAGTCAAAGTCCTCAGTCTGTGTCTGGCGAATGAAGAGGCAATGCCTTGTGAGAGGCTGTGCACAAAAGTCTCAGGGGCACAGATCATCAGTACCATGCACAGAACTTTCCAACCTTTCAGCCTTGTCTCCTCTGCTCAGAAAATAGCATTCTGCAAGAGTTACCTGATGCCAACAAAGTGAAATATTTTTAATGACGATAATTGCGATCATGGTATTTTACAGCTGAGAAACCCCTGTAGAGACATCAGCTCATTATAATCCTGGATGAGGAGTGTGGCATTTCCTTACTTTTCTTTTTTTTTTAAATTGAGGTATAATTGGCATATAACATTATATTAGTTTCAGATGTATAATATAATGATTCTATATTTGTATATATTGTGAAAGGATCACCATAAGTTTAGTTATTATCCATCACCACACAGTTGCAGTTCCTTTTCTTGTGATGAGAATCTTTTTTTTTTTTTTTTATGATAGTCACACACACACAGAGAGAGAGAGAGGCAGAGACACAGGCAGAGGGAGAAACAGGCTCTATGCACCGGGAGCCCGACGTGGGATTCGATCCTGGATCTCCAGGATCGCGCCCTGGGCCAAAGGCAGGCGCTAAACCGCTGTGCCACCCAGGGATCCCTTGTGATGAGAATCTTAAGATCTATTCTTTTAGCAACTTTCAAATACACAGTAAAATACTGTTAACTATAGTTAATATGACATCGTGGACTTATTGATATTATAACTGCACATTTGTACCTTTTGACTGCCTGTATCCATTTTGCCCACCCAGTATCCCACCCGACTCTGGCAACCATTGATCTGTTCTCTGTATCTATGAGCTTGAGTTTTTTTTTTTTTTGATTCCACATGTTAGTGATATCATATGGTATTTTTCTTTTTCTCTCTTATTTCGCTTAGCGTAAAACCCTCTAGGTCCATCCATGTTGTCGCAAATGGCAAGATTTCATTGTTTTTAATGGCTGGATAATATTCTGCTGTATATACCACATCTTCTTCATCCATTTACCCATCAATGGACAGTGTTAAAAAGAAAACCACGAGCCTAAGATGGCATCACTTAGGCTGAGTCCCCAAACTAGGGTTTAAAACCTAATCAAATTGTGGTTTCAACCTCCCCCCCACAAATGTAATCATAACTGGTCAGTTAGGAATTTTCTGATCAGCGCCCAAGTGTCTGCCCCATGGGCCCTCTCTATCCCCCGAAGGAAGATGAGATCATCTGCATGATAAGACCCCCTTCTCTTGCCCCTAAGGGAAAGCCACCTTGCCTAGAACAATCCTTCTCTTTTACTGACAACTTTCTTAGTAGTGTGCCCTGCCCTCTTTTTAATAAAAACCTTCCATTTTTGTGCAGTTCATCAGAGCTCTCTTCTACTTTGCTAGATGGGATGCTGTCCTATTTATGAATCATCTAATAAAGCTACTTAGACCTTAAAATTTACTCCACTGCATTTTGTTTTTTTGTCAAACACTTAGGTTGTTTCCACGTCTTAGCTGTGGTAAATAATGCTGCAATGAACTTGGAGGTGCAGATCTCTTTTTGAGTTCATGTTTTTGTTTTCTTCGGATAAATATCCGCGAGTGGAATAGCCGGATCATGGTAGTTCTATTTACGTTTCCTTTCTTTGGTTCCTATTGGGCCAAAAGTCCTATAGACTTTTATCAAGTTGATTTCTCTGTCTCCAACAAGCCTCATACTGCTGGAGTGCTCCAATGTCTTGTGTAGAACAGTTGGTGAAGGAAGTCAGGACAGGGGAGGGAAGGAGAGAAAGAGACTTTCCAGTTCAAGTATTCTTTAGTGCCAAGACTGTTATGGGGTATAGCATGGGGTCATCCATTTCTGTCCATACTGGGGACAAGTGGAATTTCTCTGTGGCTCATCCATCCATCCATCCATCCATCCATCCATTTAATAAATATGTATTAATCATCCACTTTGGGCAAGATCTTGGGATAGAGAGGTAAATAATACTCACTAACACTCTGAGAGAAACAGGTCAAAAAACAAATGCAGATCAGAGGGAGGAGCCTGGTTTTGCTGTACAACCTCCCAGCCCTGAGATAAATGCTCTGCCATTTTCATCAGAAGGAGGGAGAATACAGGGTCAGAGCCTTCCCTTTCCTCACCTGCCCAAATGGATCATGAAGGGCCCCAGCATTCTCCAAAGGATATGCTGTCTGAACACATAGGCTAAGGAATGAGATAAAGCTTGGTTGGATTAATGTGAGCGAGACTCCTGGACTTTTTCCATTTGCTTTAAAAGGTCAGCTAGGCTAATGTGGAATACATGTGGGGAAAGATGAGCTTTGGGTTTTGCAAGAGTGAAGGGAAGAGTCAGATAATATCCAAGGTGAATAAAAGGAACTAGGTGTGTCTTATCTTCAAAGAGGCATTATAATTGGGGTCAGCAATCATAAGGGGTGGGTATAGTATGTCTGCCAGCCACACACATCTGTTTGGTGAATGATCTGAAATCTAGTGACATTCAAACTGGGTAGGGCAATTGTACTTCCCAGGTCACGCCTATCATCCTGGTGTAGTTATTAATAGCATTCCCTTTTGCTTTCAAAAGTGTGCTAGGTTAGAAGATAAATTATATGGCCATGGTAGTAACTCAAGAAGAGAAAGTCAAGCCCCATCTGCATTCCCCATGGAAAAGTATGACCAAAATATGACTGTTATTAAAATCTTTCATGTTATCATTTTGCTGGTGTGGGAAGTTGTAAATCTGCTGGAAAGAATACGATTCAACAAACATTGTTTCTGCAGGGCTTGTGTTAAGAGAATAAAAGAGACAGAAAAATGAATAGGACAGAGGCCTCTTTTGGAAGAGTTTATGACCTGATAGAGGTGAAACATAAAAAACAACATGTTTGAGACACTAAAGACTTACATCCCTGAAACGAGAATGCTAGAGCATGAAAGGACCTGGGGCTAATTTTATCACCTTATTTTACAGATGAGGATGTTGTTTGCCCAGGTTCACATAACCCGTGGGTGCTGACACTAGGGGCTTTGCCTGGGACTATCCCTGTTTATGTGTATTGTCCTGGCATACCTACTAATAGCATACCCTCTTGATCTCAAGTTCCCCTACTATAGGGAGCAGGGCCTCCCAACTCAGACCAGTAGTTCTACATTGTGGCACTATGGACATCTGGTGCTGGGTAACTCTTCATCTAGGGGGACGGGGAGCTGAGTCCAGTGCATTGAAGGATGTTTAGTAGCATCCAACTAGAGGCGAATAGCAGCCCTACTCGCAGTTGTGACAGCCAAACTGCTTCTAGACATTGCCAAATGTCCCTTGGGAAGGATAATCACTTTGGTTGAGAATCTCTGCCCTAGACAATGACCCTGAAAATAATTGGCCAGACTGTACCAGGCTGCTACATAACTCCAAAATATAACCAACCAAGAATACTTTCATTTGCTTCCCCCTTTTTTTGAATTCTTAATATGACAATCTCCAGAACACTGTTTAAGGGAAAGATTTCAATGGGAAAATATTTATTTCAAAAAGTTGTCAGGAAGAATTATTGTTTTCCATGTGAATTAATATTTTCTGCGAAGAGAATACCCCCTACAGAAAGGGTATTAAATCTGAAATGTTGTCCACAACTTCATGACAGGTTACAAATTGTATGGATTGCTATTTGACCTGTTGCCCAAGTGGAAAACAGAAAGGAGAGTGGATATTAAAATTATTTCTGCAATGCTTGGAACCTACTTTTTTTTAAGTTCTTATTCAAATTCCAGTTAATTAAGGGGGGAGGGGAGGGAAAAATAAATTCCAGTTAGTTAATAGTGTAAGGTTAGCTTCAGGTGTACAATATAGCGATTCAGCACTTCCACACATCAGCCTGTGCTCATCATGGACAAGTGCCCTCCTTCAACCCCATCACGTACTTCAGCCATCCCCCACCCACCTCCCTTCTGATAACCATTGGGACCTACTTTTAAAGTAATATTTTTGAGTATGTTTTGTTGGTTTTTTTTTTTTTAAACAAAACAGAACAAAACAGGAAGAGACCATGCTGGCCCAAACTGTGAAATTGGTGTTCCTCTCACACACCCCATTTTCAACACTTCCTTCTTTATTCTTTCCAACTTGGCATTACTATATTAAACTGTGCTGTCATGAAAAAGACTTACCTATTCCCAAACAATAATAATTTGTTGATTCAAGCAATATATACTAAGTGGCTCCATGTCAGCCTGCTCCAGTACTGGTGATGCATTGGTGATCCCTGGTCTTTGCTCTTGAGATGCCCGTGATCTAATGGAAACTCATTCACACCCAGGTAGACACCACTGATAACATTTAGTGCACAGTGGATCTCAAACCTGAGTGTACATCAGCATCCCCTACAGGGGTTGTTTCTGATTCAGCACGTCTGGTGTAGGGCCCAGATAAATTCTTCCGTGATGCTGATAATGCTGGTCTGGAGATGACACTTTGAGAACCATTGGTTTCATCTTGAGGATATTTCTGCATCAGGATTGAGGAACATTCAGACAGAGTGGTAACATGGCTTCATTGACTTCATCTCCCTGCAGCTGCCCTATCTTTGCCCCTTTCCTTCCTCTTCTCATTACGCATTTCACTTCATGAACCCAACATCCTCATGCCCCTCTGATGCTCCTCTATCAGACATTGCTCTTAAGAAAGATTTTTATATCAAACATTAGCATGGCATTAAGGTGATATCTTACCTTTTCCAGTGTAATTGGTATTTGGACATATCCCTGCTTGTGGAATAGGACACAACGTCTCTGTCACTTTTTAGGACTGATTTAGGCAAATCTCCTCTATATAAGCATTCTTATTGCACCAGACCTGTCGGTGTAGGTGTTGCACACATATTGATTCTGCCATATGGTGTAACCTATATACAAACATCAAACAAACAAACAACCATCTGTATAATGAAGGTATAAATGTTAAGGAACCTTTAAGCCCTGATCTCTTATGATGATTTAAATAAATCCAGGGTCTAGGTAAACCTTACTGAAGTGTCAAAATTGTCCTTTCTCTTGTTGAGGGGCTAATGTCACCTAGAAGACACCACCACCACTGCTTTCTTCTCGGTTGGCCAAAAAACACAACAGGTATCCACACTCCTATTTACTGGAATTATGAAAATTAATCTAAACATCAAAGTATGTGCAGGATGAAAAATTTTAAATGACACCTTTAACTTGAGGGTTGTTATTAAAGTTAAACCCTCTCACATTCAAAGTGACCACTAGGTATTAAACAACAGGGAGAAATACTTCCTTTTAACAATATTGATGGTTGCTTTCCCTTTACCCCCACATTACTGGGGTTAATCTTTGATGAATAAAGGGAGAGGACCTATGATTACTTCTAGTGTGTGAAGTTGAGAGAAATTTAATATGAACACTCATCCTACCAATGAGTTTGTAACAGGCCATGTGTTTATTCATCTGGGTTAATGTCATGTGCAATTAATGACAGAATAGTCTAATTGATAATTGATCTAGTTAACTTTTTAGCTGAGTGGTTGGACCTGAATTCCAATTAGAGCAGTGAGTGGAAAATAACATATATGTAAGTGTTATAACCACTGAATTTGAGGAATAAGAAGGAAAGATAAGAGCAAATGCTTTTCTCTCTAGGAAAAAAGAGTGTAGGCAGAAACGGTCTTGCTCTTTCCCAATGCCCTTCCTCCATCCTAGGGAGGAGGTGAGCCTTAATGATGAGGAGACAGGAAGGGAAAGAGAAAAACAGTTTCTTTGAGGCCTACAGGTTGTATCTCAGGCCAGATATTTTTATATCACTCTCCATTTCCCTTCATATTTTAAAGAGTCCCGCCCACTCATCCTCTTACCATCTGACCATTTTAGAAGCCTGGTACATAATGATGGCGAAGATTTAGCAGCCTGATGAAAGTAATACTGGGTACAGGTTCCAGACCTACTATTGGTAGCCTTTTCATGCTTTGAAACTGAAAAGTTACCAGATATTTAAATGAGGATGAATTGTCCAATCAGAATGAGTTGAAGTATCCCAGAACAAATAATGGTAATGGTATCAGCTGCTAATTGTAAGACTTCACAGTGTATTCCCTTTTTGGCAAGTACATTTTACCCCTTTAGTTCATCAGAGTATTACATCAAAACACTGTGATAGATGGTGATGCTGAAAGCATAGTGAGTATACCAATTAGGAATGTGTTGGCTGTAACAAAACTCAACTTCTAAATGCCAGGCAAAGTGTGAAGTTCTTTTCTTATTTTATTTATTTGTTCAAGAGAGAGAGCACAAAGGGAGGCGAAGGGCAGAGGGAGAAGCAGACTCCCCACTGAGCAGGGAGTCTGATGCGAGGCTCATCCCAGGACCTTGGGATAACGACCTGAGCGGAAGGCAGATGCTTAACTGACTGAGCCACCCTTTTTTCAAACATAATTATCTTGCAACCCTGAAAAATAGTTATTTAAAAAAAAACCAGAGTAGTTAAGTAACTTGTGTAAGGACACAATATTAAAATAATAGCTTTTCCTAGAATTTTTCAAATCAGTAAAAGATATAGCATTGCTTGAGAATATAAAAACTTCTAAATAAATCCAGAAAACTCAGGATCAATTTCTCTGTGGTCTGATGAAAAGCTCAGATGGGCAAGATCCTAAGTGGAACAGAGGCCCAGGGGCTAGGTTATTGTTTAGTCAGGGGGTAACCATGAGATCTACATTTTGTACTTGTTACAAGTGGATACATGAAGCTAAGGATTGTTTAGAGGTAGGTAGGGGTGGTTGGGTATGGGGATCATGTGTGTCCTTTTGTGGCATATACTATAGATTATCTCAACACCCCCTTCCTATAGCTTCCACATTTGCCTTCTTTGTTTTAAAGGCTATAAAGCTTGAAACCTTTTTTTCTAATGAGAGGGAAGTGAGCATCTACTGAGGTGGTCCTGGGAAAGTTTTACTTCCTGAATATAAGGGGAGACTGCCAGCTGCCATGGTCCTCTGTCCTTTCTCTCTGCTTGGAATGTAGACTTGACATGTAGAGTTGCACCAAACATCTTACAACCATGAAGGCAAAAGCCAATGTAACTTATTTCATCCATGGAGCAGAAAGAACTGGATGTCTGATGATATCATTCACCCAAGATTATCTGCCTTTGAACAGTTTGTCACGAGAAAATAAACTCTTATTTACTTCAGCAACTATAAGTTGAATTTCAGTTATTTACAGTTGAATGGATTCCCAAGTGACACCCCCTCCTTGGTATAAGCCTCACCACCCCCCATAATGTTTTAATATGATAGCCTGATGGACCAAAGGGAAAAAATATTGTACCTGTCAGCAAAGTGATAGAAAGTGAAGCCTTGTAATACATGTAATCAACTGTGTAAATTGTAAAGCATAAGTCATGCTTGCAAATTGTGATGCATAAGTTTGTATTTGTCTACAGTGGTATAAGAAGGATAAATGTATACAAACAGACAAAAAGAAAACCAAAAAACAGCCTGTAGATTAGACTATTGTTCTGCCTATATTCATTCCTTTTGCCCCATTTCCCCAAGGCTTTGGAGGAGTATATTTCCCTTCCCCACTAATGTTGGGCTTGGCCATGAGACTAGCTTTGGCCAATGGGGTATGGGCAGAAGTGACAGCCATAGTCTAGGTCTTAAGAAATATCCTGTGTTACTCTCTTATACTTCTGCCTTAGGCATACAAAGAGCATGCCTTGGGTTAGCTGCTGGTCTAAGGAGGATGAGAGACATGTGAAGCAGAGATGAACTGAACCCATAGCCTGGAGCCATGCCCAGCCAAGATCAGCCAAACTGTAGCTGACCCCGGATGCCTAAGTAAGAAATAAATATTTGTTAATGTACATCACTGGGTTTTTGAGGTGGTTTGTTATGCAGCATTCATATGACAATAGCTAACTGATATTAACTGACAACCTTGAAAGCTTAATCTTACAAAATAAACTATGGTTATTTTCATTTTTTCAAAAAACAAAGATTAGGACTGTAGTGACCAATAACGACATTCTAAGTGGAACCCAACTTATTAAGAAATAAGATAAGATTTACAAAGACATATTTTTATCCATTAAATTAAGCATATATTTGCTTACTCCCATTATTTCAGGAATTAGGCATCTTCCTAAACATGTGTAACCTAGGGATCCCTGGGTGGCGCAGTGGTTTAGCACCTGCCTTTGGCCCAGGGCGTGATCCTGGAGACCCGGGATCGAATCCCATGTCGGGCTCCCAGTGAATGGAGCCTGCTTCTCCCTCTGCCTATGTCTCTGCGCCTCTCTCTCTCTCTCTATGACTATCATAAATAAATTAAAAAATATATATATGTAAAAAAAAAACATGTGTATCCTAAACATAGCCAGTTAAAGTAGGCTTTCTATTCCTTCCTAACAAAACCTTTAGCTTTATTGTTCTGATCTGCTTCTATCCTTCCTCTGTTAGTTATGCTATGATCAATAGTACTCTACTCTTTAAAATTTTGTTTAGACCAAAGAAAGCCACTCTGATTAAAAAACACAAAGATAAACTAGAGAAAGTTTATCTTTGCTTGAAACTAATATGTGTTCTAAATTCTATTAGTTATCTATTGCTAACAAATTACCCCAAAACTTAGAGGCTTAAAATGATAACATACAGTAACAAACAATAAGCAATTTCAGTACATTAGGAATTCAGCGGTGGCTTGCTGAGTGCTTCTGGCTCAGCACATCATGAGGTTACAGTCAAGATGTTGTCCAGGGATGAAGTCATCTGATGGCTTGACGGGGGTTGGAGGATCCACTTCCAAGGTGGCTTTCTCATGGGTCTCCTGCCATGTAAACCTCCCCATAAGGCTGCTGAGTGTCCTCATGGCATGGCATCTAGATTCCCTAGAGCAAGTAATCAATCTAAGAAGGCAAGGTTTCTTATGACCTAGTTAAAAAGATCACACTCTGTCAGTTTAACAATATCCAGTTAGTTACACGGGTCAGTTCTATTTGGTGTGAGACAGGAAACCTAAAGGTATGCATACTAGGAAGCAGGATCATTGTATTTTCAACACAATCTCTCTGTTCCAAGTATCTTCTCAAAATGGATTTATAATTTAAACTAGTGGTTCTTAATCCCACTCCCTGGGGACATTTGACAATGTCTAGAGACATTTTTGGTTGTCCCAAATGGGAGAGGGGAGTGCTACTGGTATCTAGTGAGTAGAAGCCAGGGTTGCTGCTACACATTCTATGATGCACAGGACATTCTCCCCACAACAAAGAATTATTCAGCCCCAAATGTCAACAGTGAGAAGGCAAAGAAACTCTGCATCTAAACTATTATAGTCTACTAAAATTTTAAAGTTTCCCCTTACAGATCCTTCAATATATCATATAAACAGTGCTTTTCATTTTCAGTCAAGTATAGTCAGATTAAGTAAAATTGAGTTATTATAGGGCATGATCAGATTGCAGGTGTACAACCAAAAAAAGGTGCGCAGGAGAAATGAATTTGGCCAAGAAAACACACACATGCCTCCCCAGAAGAGGAGGTGTGTGCCCTTTTGTGTGATACACTTGCTTAATTTGCAAAAGCAGCACCAAATAATTGCTATTTCATTGAGAACGCCCTGCTTACAACTAGAAACAGCCCTCGCTGGTTGACACTGTGAATTGTGAAAAAAAAAATCAATTGGGGATTTTAAAGACAAACAGAAAAAGAATGAGAAAGTGACTTCAATAGAGTTTTATTGACAACTTATAGCTTATAGAGCTTTCTCTGTAACCCCTGACAAGTCTTCTTTGCATCCAAGGTCTATTTGAGTGCTTAAAGGAGGCTAAGATAATAAATCCATAACACAGTAGCTGGTTCTGTCAGAGACTGCTCTTTCTCAGAAGTGCTTAGAAGCCAAGGAGGAGTGATTATCAAGCAGACTGCTAGATCTGGGGACAGCCTCAGGACTCTCTGTGCCTTCTAACAATTAGGGAGATAAAGAAGATCAGCCTGAACTCTAATCTTCCTTGCACAAACCAGAAAGAACTGAATTGGCTTCTGGGCAGTGTTCAGAGCCATTGGGACAAAGAGAAAAGTAAGATTACACTGCATTTCCTGAGTGTCTCTAGGCTAGGACATGAGTAATGGTTCTCCAAAAAAGGAGAAGTATCAATATATCTTTGCATTTGAAAGTTCCACGTGTTGGGGCACCTGGATGGCTCAGTAGTTGAGCATCTGCCTTCGGCCCAGGGCTTGATCCTGGAGACCTGGGGTTGAGTCCCACGTCAGGCTCCCTGCGTGGAGCCTGCTTCTCCCTCTGCCTGTGTCTCTGCCTCTCTCTCCATGTTTCTCATGAATATATAAATAAAATCTTTAAAAAAATAAAGTTCCACTTGTTAATGAAATACGTGCCTATATTCTTAAACTTGTTTTAGAAAATATGACATTAAATATCTATAAAATATAGATTATAGACTATATGTATTTTTTTCTGTTTAATATATATTATATAAATATATAAAATTATTTTTTTTCTTTCACATGGGAAGCCATGGGAGGAATAAAACCATTTCTAGAGAATGGGGAACCTATCATGAGGAGAAGCCATTATCTCATTCCCCAATTTATTTTTTTTTAAAGATTTTGTTTATTTATTCATGATAGAGAGAGAGAGAGAGAGAGAGAGAGAGAGAGAAAGAGGCAGAGACACAGGCAGAGGGAGATGCAGGCTCCATGCAGGGAGCCCGACGTGGGACTCGATCCCAGGACTCCAGAATTGCGCCCTGGGCCAATGGCAGGCGCTAAACCGCTGAGCCACCCAGGGATCCCCTCATTCCCCAATTTAGCATCTGCTTGGACAGCAGGAGGTTGGTGGGGAGGGGGTGGAGAGAGACAGAGATGTTACTTTATATGGAAGCAGGATCTTTGCAGATATGATTGAGCTAAAGATCTTGACAGTATCACTGGAATGAAACCAAGGTGTAGGCTCCCTCAAGAGGCTCTAGGGATGGTCCATTCCTGCTCTTCCAGCTTCTATGGCTGCTGGCTTCCATAGTTTGTGGCTGTATCACTCCAATCTCTGCCTCTATGGCTACATTGCCTTCTTGTCTTTTGTCTGCCAAATTTCCCTCTACCTCCCTCTTATAAGGATACATATGATTGCATTTAATGCCCACCCTGATAATCCTGGATAATCTCTCCATCTCAAGATTCTTAACCACATCTGCAAAAGATCTTATTTCTGTATAAGGTACATTTATAGGTTTCAGAGATTAGGACCTGATATATTTGGGGGGAACATTTTCAGCCTACCATACCCAATATCTTGTTCCACCCTTAGTTCTTCCAGGGTTCAGCTCAGCTCTACACCCTATTTATCTATTTATTGCATACACACACACACACACACACACACACACACACACACACCTCTTTCTCTCTTTTTTTCCTTAATAGAGCTTGATAAACCAAATCTTCAGCAACTTAAAACTTATTATATAAATGATAGAGGGCCCTGGAGGGCTCTGTTTGCATTCTACCTGTAGTAGCAGTGTTGGTGGTTGAGTAGGTTTTTATAGATTCTTCTAATGCAGCAAAGAAAAGGAAGAAAAACAAAGAGAAAAGAGCTTTCTATATAGAAAGAGGTTGAATACTGTTATTTTGCCCTGTGAAGAAATCATATGGTATAGTCAAGAATTTGTTATAAAAAATGAGTACAGGGACACGTGGGTGGCTCAGCAGTTGGGCACCTGCCTTCGGCTCAGGTCTGTAATCTGGGATCCGGGATCAAGTCCCATATCAGGCTCCCTGCACAGAGCCTGCTTCTCCCTCTGCATGTGTCTCTGCCGTTCTCTCTCTGTCTCTCTCTCTCTCTCTCTCTCATGAATAAATAAATAAAATCTTAAAAAAATAAAATATCTCTCTGGAGGGGCATCTGGGTTGCTCAGTCAGTTAAGCATCTGCCTTTGGCTCAGGTCATGGTCCCAGGGTTTTGGGATTGAGCCCCTGCATCAGTTGCCCTGCTCAGTGGGGAGTCTGCTTCTCCCTCTCCCTCTGTCCCTCCACTCTGCTCATGCTCTCTCTCGAATAAATAAATACAATCTTTTTTTAAAAAATTAAAAAAGAAAATATCTCTCTGGAAATGTAAATTATCAAGATGATACAACACTGCACAACTGTATCAAGATGATACAACACTGCACAACAGTTATTTTATATAGATTTTTCTGTTTTCTGTTCACATACATTCATTCATACATTCTCATAATTATTATCTGCAAAGGCATATGACATTGGATGCATGGTACTCTTTTCATTCGATGTCAACCCAAGTTTCTCCAGTCTATGGGTACTAAAGTGGTCATGAGTTCAGATTTCACTGGTTTTGCAAAATCCTTTCTGGTGGCTCAGAAGCCTTCTCTTCTTCCCCTTGAACCCCTCAAGAACATCTGCTACTTAGTGCTATTCATCATTACAGCCAGCCTCTCTGGGACACCCAGGTGCCCCAGAACTGTGAACCTTTGAGCTGCCCAAGTGACACTGTGTTCCCTGCAGCCTTCTTTCACATCCTTAGCAGAACTATAGTACAATGCATCCTGGACTGGCATATTCAGAATTTCTCATGAAAATTGGTTCCTAAGTTTTTCCTGTTATCCCATTTCCCCAGATAGTTCAGACATGAGTATACAGGGCCAGGCCAGGAACTTATATTCAAAAGACCAATTTTGACTCTTCCCTTAGGTACAACTTCCTCTTCCTTCTGCCAAGGGTGTTTATGTGAATCAGTTTATAGATATAAATTCATCAGATGTATCTGAACCACAGTTAAGGCCTAAACTAAGATTGTTTTCATATATTTTGTTTGAAGAATGAACGTACAGATTAGCATAAAAAAATTGTTGCCCATAATGGAATTCAGCAAAGATGTGAGTCAGTCATTTCCATTAGGAAAGGGAAATTAATGATAAATAGCTGATTTTAGTGACTTGCTTTGTAGTTCTCTTATTTTTTTCCCCTTAGAGATTATTACGTGACATTTTTAAATGGCTTCGAAAATGCAATTTATAGAACATTTCTCAGTTTCATGGGGCATAGTTAAGTTGAATTGGAACATGGCAAACCCATTTAATTTTGCTGAGAATGCATTTAGAAACTAGTCTTTTTGCTAAATGCATGTGCATATTCCCAAAGGTCATGTTTTCTCTGTTGAGATAAATTCTCAACATGGCCCTAAAGATGTAGATAAAATGGGGATTTAAATCTCAACTTTCTGTTTCAGTTGAGACATCTGTACCTTGTTTCCCTTTGGCTAGAAAAACAAAATGGAAAGCCCACATTAGCAAATGCTTTCCTCCGTAGGTACCACTTTGCCATGAGAGATCTGGCTTAGCCCTTCTCAAACATTTTAAACCAGAAGACATTTCTGAGACTCATCTGTCTCAATGCTGTACTTTTATGCTGAACTCTCTTGAAAATTAACATCTTCTGTATATATTCACCAACCAAAGAGATAAAGGCAAAAAAATTTTTTTTAATTTTCTAAATATAAAATCATCTTCTATCAAGTATGGTTTTACAAACTGTACATGCCTTCCAGGAATTCTGATTCACCCATGTGGAAAAGCACTACCCTCCCTCAGTCATTTTTTAAGTCCAGCCCCAGACTACTACTTACAAATCTTGGTGTCTTTGCATGCTTACAAGAAAACACCAAATGTCTCAGACCATTATTGTAGACCTTCCATGTTCCCCACCCACCCACCCAATGTACCTTTTAGGTTTAATCTTCTATCACTATCATCTAGCTAGCCCAAAATATTCACCATTCCCAGAGTTATGACTTGCCCTCTCTACCACCTTCTTTATTCAAAATGCACTCTTTTCTGTTTATGGTATCCTACTAGTTCTTCAGGAATCTTGAAAATCAAAAATAAATTCTATCTCTTCCACTGAAGAAATGTGTCTTTCTCTTCTGTCAGATGTGATTCCTCATGCTTGGAATATCTGTAGACTTATTATACAACTCTTGGGAACATTTATCTCCTATTTCCTCTTCCTTTCTTTTCTCCTTATTAAATGGAAAGTTCCCATATGATAAGGACCATTTTTTACATGTGTTTCTATGGATCGCAATGCTACTACCTTGAGTGGATCATTGGAATGGATTGGTGAATGACAGGATGGATTCATGGGTAGATGAATGGCTGGATAATAAACTGATGGATAGGTAAAAGCATCAGTGCATGGATGGAGGATGGGGTGACTAACAGATGTATATATGAACACGTACATGAATGAGTGAGTGGATGTGTGAATAAATGTTACAGCAGTTTGAAAACCCATTTTTCCTCATATTTTAGTCCCTCATAGGCATAAATTACTGAGAGCCTACATCCAATTAACAACCCTTTTACCATTCCATGCCTTATTAGAACTCTAACATCCCTTCTCATCATATCATGAATTAGAACAAAATCTCCTACTCATCAATAGGATCTACTTCTCCCAATTTTTTAAAAAAGATTTATTTATTTATTTATTTATTTATTTATTTATTTATTTATTCATGAGAGATGCAGAGAGAGAGAGGCAGAGACACAGGCAGAGGAAGAAGCAGGCTCCATGCAGGGAGCCCAATATGGGACTCGATCCCAGGTCTCCAGGATCACGCTCTTGGCCACAGGCAGGCACCAAACTGCTGAGCCACCCAGGCGTCCCAACTTCTCCCAATTTTACACTTCAGTTTCCTTATCAAATCATTTGATTTGTCTGTCCAAAAAATTAGTATATTGATTACAACATATAATTTTTATTATATATTTTTTGTATTCTAGTCACATAAAGGCAGCGTGCTTATAGAGGAAAATCAGGTCTTCCCATAAAATGTGGGAATTAGCTAATTTTATACAATTATGTTTGTAATTGTATACACTATAATGGAGTGGATTATGAAGATCAAACACAAAATTTGACGGTGATCTTGGGAAAGGGAACTACTGTTCATTGAATATCATTATGTGCCATTTAATTTTCACAACTACCTTGTGAATTAGAGATTATTATTTCAATTTTCTAAATGATGAAATAGAAATATATAGAAGTTGTGAATCTAGCCCAAGGTTGCACATTTCATATATGGGGAAACAGTATTGAGAGCTGCACAGTTGTTATCCATTTAACACGGCTCAGACCCATGCTTTTGGCTCCTCGCCATGTCGGGGTGCATACATGGACACCCAGCAGTGAGAACTAGGAAGAAAGCTTTAAACAGAGAAAAACTGGCTTAGGTTTGTCCTCCACTCCCCAACCTGCAGACCTTACGAATAACATCAAAGACTGGAATCCAGGAGCCATAACAATTATAGTTGTCTACTTCACATTTCAGAGAGTCAAGGAGTAGAAAGGAAAAGAAACTTAGGAGAGAGGAAAATAAAGGGACTGGAAGACAATAGGGCCCTGGGAAAGCTGCAGAATTAACTTTATCAATGGCAGAAGCAAAGAATCTTTCCCTGTCTCTCTTTCCCCCACTAGGCCTGTTGAGTATATTGATCAGACTTCATTCCATGGCCTCAGCTCAAAAGTTAACGTGGATCTTGAAGGAACTGAACACCTGGAGGTTCTCAGCTAACCATACTCCTTGTAGTGGAACAACACATTTTGTCTGGAAGGAAGATCTGAGAAATGCTTCTCCTTGGATTCCAGGTTCTTCCAATGAAATGCCTCCTAGGAGAATACTATGGATGGGAGATGGAAGAAGAGAAAGAGGTAAGCTCACAGGAGACCTGATTTCTGATTGACCACCACTCAACATTAGTTTACAGTAGCCAGCTCTTAACTTCTCTGGGCCTCAGTTTCCTCAGATAGTAAAGGGGGCGGGGGGAGGGTTCTTTTTGAAATCTAAAAAATATTTGATTCCAGATAGCATGAATTCTTATCTAGAAATCTGATGGAACTAACATGGTATTAGGAGAGTGGACGCTTGCAGATTGCCTGAGTTAGAAATCTGGCTTTAGCGCTAATCTTGGGTAAATTATAAAAATTGCTCTGGATTTTGGTTTCCTGCTCTTTAAAATGGGACTAATAATAGTACATACTTACCTAATGGGGTGAAAATCAAAAGTGAAGGAAGCATTTAGAATAGCACCTGGCACATAGTGAATACTTAGCAAATGCTAGTTGTAACTCCCATCCCCTAACTGCACATGTTCCCATAAACAAATACTCTTGAAAAGACCCAAAGTTTAGAGTGGGAATTTAAGGGGCAAATGCGTCCAGGTTAGGCTCAGCAGCAGCTGCATGTAAAGAAGAACTTTAGCCCTGCTTTTTTAATATCCTCGTTTCTGAAAAAGGGCAGAAAGCATTTTTATTCCAGAGTACAGTTTGTGTTGCTCGGATTGCCTCTGCTCATTCGTCTTCTGATCTGAGTGTTGTCACCTCAATGATTTTTTAATTGAAGGTTTTTAAAAATTGTTAATTGAGTGCTGCTCCTCTGACCATTTGAAGTCACCAAGTCTCAAACAAAATGCTTCAGAAGCCCATAAACATCATCTGTTACAACCTGCTCAGAGTTATTAACTTTCTATTCTTTTATTTTTTGGATGCTTGACAACCAGGCTTTCTTTGCTATAGCCATAATGATGCATCACTTGTGATTCAGCCTCACAGCCTGGGGCAGGGCAGGAGGGGGTCTGGCCAATCTCCTATTAAAAGCAAGGTTCCTCAAGGGGTAGTGGAAAGGGAGGTGGGCGGGGGATGGGGTGACTGGGTGATGGGCACTGAGGAGGGCACTTGATAGGATGAGCACTGGGTGTTATGCTATATGTTGGCAAATTAAACTACAATATAAAAATATACAAAAAATATACAAGAAAAAAAAGAAACGTCAAAAATTGGGAAAAAAAAGCAAGTTTCCTATATTTTCAGGCCTTTGATTAGGGAAAGAGAATGTGCTTCAGAAATTGCTTCCAATGATACAGACCCTGAAGATTGAGACTATTGTCAATCATACCCATCAAACGTGGAGTTCACAAGTGAATGAAAAGGAGTGGATTTTTAGATGATTGGAGTGAGGTCTTTCTAATCCCAGTAGAACAGCTGAGCTGTTTGTTTTGAAAGGTGGTATCCTCACTGTTGGAAAAGGGATGCAGAGGTGGAATTAGGACAGGGAGGAGGATGTGTGAGGGGTAAATAGAAAACAACACATCAGGTCTTGCTCTGATCCTACAAGTAGCCTCTCTGTCATGTGATCAGAAATGGGGAATGTTCATTGTTGTTAAGAGTCAACCAGGGGGTGCCTGGCTGGCTCAGTCAGTAGTAGAGCATGTGACTCTTGATCTCAGGATTGTAAGTTTGAGCCACACGTTGAGTGTAGAGATCACTTAAAAATAAAATCTTAAAAAAAAAAAAAGTTACCCGGAAGTACAGCAGTACCTTCAGAAAAATGGTGCATAATTTGCTTTATGGAAACATAAAGATGTTTCATCTTATCAAAAGAGGGAGAAGACTTGAGGTCCTGTCACCACTGGGAACCAGTGAGCTTCTCTCCACTCTACATCTTAATTACTTTGCTATTAAAGAAATGTAACTGTAGACATGAGACAGGAACTAAGCATCCTGTTTATTTCCCTAGAGGAAAAAAAGAAAAAAAAAAACCCACCCAAAAACAGAAAAACAAAAAATACAGGATGCCATTGCTGAGGAAGAAATAGAAACAACAGATGCTGGACTCTGTGTTTTTTCCCATTTGTTTTTCACCTCCCCAATTATTTATCCCTAGTTTCTACTTACTTGTGTTTCAGCACACTTTTTTCCTCCTTCCTATCTGTCCATTTCACCTCCCAGGAGAACCCCGAAGTCTCTTCTATGCTTTGTCCCCTGAGAGGCACGGAGTCTGATGCTTAAGTACCCAGTTATCAGAACACACTTCCTAGCCATGTAAGTTCAGGCAAATTGCTTCCCCTCCTCATACCTTGTGTCCTCATCTGTAAAAAGGATGTAAATAGTACTATGTCATAGCGTGGGTGTAAGGACTCCATGGGGGCACCCATATAAAGCATCTAAATCACTGTTAGCTCCTCTATTTTTTCTTTAAGACTTTACTTATTTATTCGAGAGAAAGAGAGAGAGAAAGAACAGAGGGAGAATGAGGAGGAGAACCAGACTCCCCACTGAGCAGAGAGCCCAATGCAGGGCTCCCATCCTAGGACCCTGAAATCATGACCTGAGCTGAAGGCAGATGCTTAACTGACTGAGCCATCCAGGCGCCCCAGCTGTGAATGATAAACACCCTGTGCACTGTCCTCACTCCTTCCCTTAAACCGGTATCACTCATTCACTAGCAATTTAGAGGAAAAGGAAGGGAAAACTGGCTAAAAGAAACAGAAAGGTGAATGCTGGTATAGTAGCTTCCAAGTAGGGGGAGATGGGAAATGGAGTGTTAGCTGTCATTGAAGTATGAGAAAGCACTCTAGAATTATTGCATAAGGGTCTAGAATAATCATTTGAGCCCATATAACTCATATAGAAAAACAGGGATATATGCAAAGCCATATCTAGTTTCTCTGACCCCATGATAGAGAGTCCCATTTTAGCATGCCTACTTAGAAAAGAATTTGAACTAAAAATTGATCTCACTCTTTTGGGTTCTGTAGAGACACAAGCAGAACTTAAAATACATTACTATAGGGCAGCCCGGGTGGCTCAGTGGTTTAGCGTTGCCTTCAGCCCAGGGCATGATCCTGGAGACCCGGGATCAAATCCCACATCAGGCTTCCTGCATGGAGCCTGTTTCTCCCTCTGCCTGTGTCTCTGCCTCTTTCTCTCTCTGTGTCTCTCATGAATAAATAAATAAAATCTTTAAAAAAATACATTAATACAGCTATGGGGAAGAATGGGAAAGGATGAGAGAGAGAGAGAGAGTAGTAAAAAAAGCAAATCAGTCCATTTCCCCACTGCATCGAAGAGGCATTTTCCTAGGCTGACCATCTGCTGGCCAATCTGAAGTCAGTGCTATCCCAAATCATATGTGCTCCGTGGCATCTCAGTCTTGGGCCTCCAGATTGATGTAGACCAGAAGAAAGGCATATTCTGAATGGCCAGAATGATCCTGCGACCCTTATGGGAAGCTCCAATGTATGCCACAAGCCAAGGCCTCAAAGATATGTGCGTAGTTACTTGGTTGACATTATTAATCGCGTTAATACTAGATTCTCTTTTAGATATTGTACAAGCTTTTATCAGTGGAGGATTTAAAGCCTATATATATATATATATTTTTTTTTTAAACCTATACAAGGGGATCCCTGGGTGGCTCAGTGGTTTAGCGCCTGCCTTTGGCCCAGGGCCCGATCCTGAAGTCCCGGGATCGAGTTCCACATCGGGTTTCCGGCATGGAGCCTGCTTCTCCCTCCTCCTGTGTCTCTGCCTCTCTTTCTCTCTCTCTCTCTCTCTATGTCTATCATAAATAAATAAATAAATAAATCTTTAAAAAAAAACCTATACAAAACAGACACGTATAACATGAGCTGCCCTATACCCTTCATCTGTCATTATTTTTTTTAAATTTTTTTTGTTTTATTTATTTATGATAGGCACACAGTGAGAGAGAGAGAGAGGCAGAGACACAGGCAGAGGGAGAAGCAGGCTCCATACACCGGGAGCCCGACGTGGGACTCGATCCCGGGTCTCCAGGATCGCGCCCTGGGCCAAAGGCAGGCGCCAAACCGCTGCGCCACCCAGGGATCCCCCATCTGTCATTATTATCTCAGGACTGGTCCTGTTTCATTTTTACCCCAACCCACTTCTCCACTTAATAATTTTGAAGCAAATCCTGGCTATCATATCATTTCATCCTTAAGTATTTTGAGTAAATTTCTCTGAAACAGAGCTTGGCAAACTCTGGCCCATGGATCAACCTCCTATTTTATCATTAAGGTTTAGTGGAATGCAGCCATGCTCATTCATTATTGTCCATTGCCTGCTTTTCCAGAGACCCTATGGGCTGTAAAGCCTAAAATATTTACTATTTGGCCCTTTAGGAAAAAGTTTGATAACCCACCCACACCTCTGCTCTAAAAGATAAGGACTTTAAAAAACATAACTAGAATAGTATTATCACACCTCAAAAATTATCAATAATTTACTACACAGTAACTTGAAATTATTTAGGACTTTATACTTTTTTAAGTGCCTTCATATTTGTTACCTCATTTGAATCTGCAGCAACTCTGAGATGAAGCTGGAAATTTTTAATGTCATTTAAATCCCTTTTATATATGAAGAAAGATGTAAGCATAGAGAATTTAGAAGTGATTTCATCAAAGCTGGGCAGCTAATAAGCAGTTTGGATAAGACTCTGCCTCTGACATATTGTGGTAGGGCCAGGGAAAGTTTGAATTCTGCAGCACGTGAATGATAAGCACCCTGTGCACTTCTCTATTCCATTTCATGAGTATGTGACTTGAAGAACCTGGGGTGGAATATATATTTCAGACACAATTGGAGTTAATTTAAGGTGAGCCTCCTTGAAGGAGTAAAAATAACAGAGTTTTTATGCCGAGTGTGAGTTCCCATGGAACCACTCTGGGTTTGAAGTACTACAGTGGCATCTGGAGAAAAACCTATGGGTAATCCTGTTTCCTAGCATCTTCCTTAGAGAAGAGCATGGTGTAGATTTTACAGACCAAAGAAAAAGGGTGAAATGTGAGGTGTGGAAATTCACTTTGGTTACACGAGCACCCAGAGTCCAGTGGTATATCCCAGCCTTTTCTTTCCCATAAAGCTGGCTGGAAACATAATAAAAAAACAGACTTTCTCATGAGAAACCCGATGGCATTTTTATTGGTTTGCCTGTGAGGTAATATTCCACCTTTGGGAAGAAAATCCAAGAGAGCTTATAATAGTGGGAAATAGTCACAGAAAGTCCAATTGTACTTCAGAAACCATAAGAAATTTCGTTTCCATTTTTACATGACCTGAAACTCTCTATATAATCAAAGGTCATCACCCAGGTAGTGTCTAATTATTTAAAATGAAAGCTTGTTTATGTTTATAAACTAGCTTTCTTGAAGAAATTGAAAATGTTGTCCTAGTTAGGCAATTAGCTCTCCAAGAGTAGGGACCATTGTGGGGCCTAGAACTGGGTCTGGCAAGGTATGACACTTATTATTATTTTATTTATTTATTTATTTTATGACACTTATTATAAGTGGTGTTGAGTGGCTACACAGTGTCAACATCATTACTTTAGGATGAGCACAGTCATACTAATGATCATTAAAAGGAACCTATCCCCCCAAATAATAACTCTACAATGGAGAACCCTGATAGATACCACCTTAACCAAGTGATCAAGGTTATCACCACCACTGATGAATCACATAGCCTCTGGTAGGCCAAGTAATGGCCCCAAATGATATCCAGGTCCTGATCCCTGGATCCTGTGTCTATGTTATATGGCACATCTTATGTGACAAAAGGAACTCTGCAGTTGCAATTGAGATGGGGAAATTATCCTGGATTATCTGCGTGGGCCTAATGTAATCTTAAGAGTCCCCCATAAGAGGGAGGCAGGGAGAGATTTGACTATGGAAGAAGAGAAGGCAATGTGATGACCGAAGCAGAGATTGGAGTACTGTAGTCACCTGCCAAGGAATGCTGGGAGCTTCCAGAAGCTGAAAGAAGCAAAGAACCATTCTCCCTGGAGCCTCCCGAAGGAAGCAGGGCTGCCAACATTGATTTTAGCCCTGTTAAGACTCATTTCAGACCTCTGGCCTTCAGAATTATAAGAGAATACATTTCTGTCATTTTCAGCCACTAAATTCATGGTAATTTATTACAGCAGCAGCTAAGGCATACTCTGAGATAGAAGTGATGAGAAGAGCACCTTGCCTCTGTGGTTTCTCTCCCCTGTCTTATAATGAAAAGACCTCAGACAAACCCAAATGGAAGGATGCTCTACAAAATACCTGACTAGTACTCTTCAAAAGTTTCAAGGTCATGACAAACAGGAAAGTCTGAGAAAGTGTTGCAGATAAGAGGAAACTAAGGAATCATAAGGACTGAATGGAGTGTGGTATCTTGGACTGGATCCTGGAACAGAGAATGACAGTAATAGAAAGACTGGTGCAATCTGAATAAAATCTGTAGTTCAGATAGTCGTATTGTACCCATGCTAATTTCTTAGCTTTGTGGATGCTGACAATAGAGGAAACTGGGGGAAGGGTATATGGGAACTCTTTGTACTATTGTTGCAAATTTCTGTAAACCTAAAGTTATTTCAAAATAAAATGGTTTTTTTAAAAGATTGTATTTATTTATTCATGAGAGACACGGAGGGAGAGAAAGAGAGAGAGGGAGAGAGAGAGAGAGAGAGAGAGAGAGAGAGAGGCAGAGACACAGGCCGAGGGAGAAGCAGGCTCCACGCAGGGAGCCCGACACAAGACTCGATCCTGGGTCTCCAGAATCATGCCCTGAGCCAAAGGCAGGCACTTAACCACTGAGCCACCCAGGGATCCCCAAAATAAAATGTTTAAAAAGGAATCCCTCCCAGTAACATTTATCTTGTCAGATCTGTTATTGGAGGGGGAAATAATACAGGGATGTGTTTTAGGGCTTCCAGGGCAGTACTGATTGGATTCTCCGGATGAAAGGAAGAAACAGCTGGAAAGAGAGGTGACTGAGGGCAGAGGGAGGCTGCCACTCTCCATCGCACGAGGCACGCCACAGGTCATCCTAGAGCATAGGCAAGGGGAGAATGCCCCTGTGTTTTATGGAGGGAGAATTAATGGCAACTAATGTTCACTAAATTAATTTGATTTGCCCAAGCTCACTGAGCAGAGGGGAATGGAATATAAGTTGTCTAATTTCCAGGTATATGGTGTCTGGATAAGAAAGTTCAACCCATTTACAATATTTTAAAAATACATGTTTTATCTAGAAAAAAAGGCTTGGTGTTACTGAACAACAAATGGATTTTAGTCTCCATAACTTTTCTAGATTTGACCATCCTTTTTCTCCCCCTCATACCCTGCCTGACCACTCAAGATTCAATTCAGGTTTCTAACACCTGCCTTTTCTGATATTTCTTTGCTGTCTTATTGTATCTTTTTGGTAGTTTTCTTTTCTCACCTTCTCCATCCATTCTACTTACCAGTACCTGATATTACCTATTGCTCCATAACAAATTAGTATAAAACAGTGGATTAAAATTAAAAACATTCATTAACTCACGATCTCCATGGGTCAAGAATTTGGGTGTAGCTTGACTGTGTGGCTCTGACTCTTGAGTGTCTCTTGAGGTTGCATTCAAGATGTTGGTCAGGGCTGCAGTCATCTGATGGCTCGACTGGGGCTGGAGGATCCACTTCCAAGACTCACATAGCCATAGACAGGAGGCCTCGGTTCCTCACCATCCACAGGGCCACTTGACTGTCCTCATGTATGGTGGCTGACTTCCTTCAGAGCAAGTGATTCAGAAAGAGTGCAAAAAGGAAACCGCAACATCCTTTGTCATCTAATTTTGGGAGCTGTACAGTGTCACAGCTGCCTCGTCCTGTTTGTTAGAAGCCAGTCACTAAGTGTAGCTCACGCTCAGGGGGATGGAAATTAATCTTCACCTCTTAAGGGGAAGAGTACCAAGACCTGGTGGGTATATTTTCAAACCACCATGCCCAGTGTTTTCTTGGCCTTGGCTCTGACTGAGAGTTTGATCTTCTATGCTAGGCTTTCTCTGAGCAGCCACGTTTCCTTCCACAGCTTTGTGTAGCTCAAAGTGAAACCTGACTTTTTTTCAGAAGACTTCCCTGATCTCTCCTCTAAGTTTCCAAGTCCCATGAAAGTCACAGAATGTTAAGAAAAGAGAAGGGAATTTGAAATGCTCCCAACCTTTCAGGATCTGGATATAGTCATCTGTCTCTTTTGTTCTTGCTGCAGCACTAAAATGTGACATCTCTGATTCGTCTCAAGCAAGGGCTGCTGCAGCCTTCAGCAGCTTCTCCGTGGTGCTGCCACCATGTAACATTGAAGTTGTGTTCAGTACCCATTGACTTTCACCACATCGCCTTGTCCTTGAAGCCTGACTGTACTTGATTCCTGGCAAGTCTTTTTCTATACATTTCTATGATGTGGCATTCAGTGTGCTAGTTCTCAGGTAGTGCTCTTAATTATTTACCTCTTTGACTTCAGATTTCAGCTCTCATTTCTGTTGACCTCCTTATTTTCTCTTTGTCAAATAGTGAGCTCAGTATACCTAAAACCAGATTCAGCATTTTTCTCCACAGTGGCTTCTTCCTTGCCCTTGCTCTGTATTCTCTGAGTCCTGAGCCTAAAAAGAAAAATTCACCATCTTGGGCTTCTTAATTGCCTATATTCCCTATGTTTGTAATAAGCTTCTTGCCCCTGTATTGTGGCAAAAAGTGCTTATCTGTCTCTCAGTCTGGGACACTTCCCAGCCATTATCAGGGATGGCAAAAAGCCTCAATTCGTGGTTCTTCATTCAGCTTCAGATTGGTCCAATTACTGGTTCCATTCTGAACTTGAGATTCGTTTCCCATCTGCTCCCACTTCCTGCCCTGGTTTCTTAACCCTTTCTGCCATATATCCCTAACACCTAGATTGTCACTTTTCAGACTATTATAATGTGCACATGAATCTCTGGGGATTTTGTCAAAATACAGATTATGATTCAGGAGGTCTGGGGTGGGGCCTGAGATTCTGTATTTCTAAGGAACTCTTGGTTGATACCCATGCTGCTAGCTCAAGGACCACACTTGGTAGCAAGGGCTCCTAGCAACAGTCTCCTAAATTTGCTTCCTTGCTCACCTTCTCCCTCCACAAAGGGAAAAACACTAGTGCTGTCACATTGCCAGGCTTTCTGAATCTCACACCACCAGCATCATTGGTTGCCACCATCATTGGTCCCCAGCATAGGAGATTGCTCAAATCCCCTGGGGACATCATGAATAACACTGATTCTTGGGTTCCATCCCTGGAGATTCTGACTCAATAGGTCTGGGGTAGGACCTCAGAATCTGTATTTTTAAAAAGCACCCCAGGCAGTTTTGATGATTTTTTTTAAGGACCAGTGTGTTACAGGCTAAAATCCAAACTGAAACCTTAAATATAGTCTCCCCCAGTAGATCCAGTCTCCTTTACTTCTCATTTATTACTCCCCTCCAAGCCTTTGTTCCAAGCAGACTGTCTCTTAAAAAGACCCAGAGTATTCCCTACTCTTTACTCTGGCTCCACCTACAAACCCTACCCACTCTATAATTACTTTATCATATCTGTGTATGTTCATCGTCACTCCACCAAGAATACCAGCTACTGGAAGACAAAGTGCCATGCACACAGGTGGTAGGAAGAGACTTTGTCTCCACTCTCTTTACTTCTGTCAAGTCCAACCATCCTCCCAAGTTCTACCAAGTCATTGCCCTACCCCCATATTCAAGTCTCATGGGAAACCAACTTTTCTGGAAGAATGGAAAATGTGACTCTCTTGACTGAAATAGAAATGACACCCTGCCCTGACACATAAGAAAGGATGCTGAGTCACACTTCAATCCTATCTGGAAACAAGTCTTTGAGGATAGGGGCTTTGTATTATATTTGTTCTATGTCATTTTCATAAGTCAAAAACATCTCCTGTTCACCATTAAATGAAATGCTAAACAAATGTCTGAATATGTTTGATGATCTCCCGGAAGGTGACACATAACGGTAGGGATGGAAAGGGTCATTATAGCTTATTAGCTGAAATGACATCAAAGTTTTCTAATTAGCTTTTTCAAACATCCTTCCTCCAAGAAAATATTAGGTGTTGAACCTCAATATATCTGTACTCCTAAAATATGATTAGAACAGTCTACAGTGGCGTGGAACACATAAGGCTAACACCAGCCATGAAAAATCAGGATCTATCAGCATCAGCTTAATTTACATGGTTAGAAACACTTATGGCTCAGTTGGAATTAAGAAATGAGGCCGACTCAGCACCCAGGGGGGTGTCTAAAGAAAGAAAGGGAAACAACATCCACAAGTCTTCTTTGTTAACCAAAAATGTGTTCCCTGGACCAAACCTAACAAGAGTACCAGATCCATTGTGATGTCCCCCAAACCTGCCCCTAGCTCACTCCCCGACCTCTCTCTTCCGATCCAGGACCTTTCTGGACCTAAAGCTGTCCCCTGCTCACTGCTGTGCTCTTTCTTTTATGCCTCTATTCTAGGCACATACTATTTCCTTTGTTCAAAGGTCCTGCCACACACTCACTCAACCTTTAAGATCAAATGCCACCTCTGGAGAAAAGGTAGTTGCTTCATTCTAGGGAGGGAGTGGGGTCTAAACTGGTGCCACTTTTTTTTTTAAGAAGCCAGAGTTTATTTCTATTTAAACAATACTCAAGGGATTTTTCAGAAGATCAAAAGGGCCAAAGATGGCGGGTTTAATATGATATTATAGCCAGGCAGTTTAGAAATCTTCAGGACAACCCTGGGTGGTTTGATGCCTCACTAACTCTCCTAGTCCACAAGTGGTGAATTCCTCTGAGTTTTGGCATCATTCATATGAGGCAATCCCTCCAATAATGGTGACCAAAAACAATGCTAGAAGCAATCATCATCGTTGAGAGGAAGAAAGGTAAATAGAGAAGAAAGCCACCATAGCAATTTCAAAAAGCAAAATTATTAATCTGGTATAAAACAAACAGAAGTGTTTGCAGAATTTACATGAAAACCCTTCTTGCATTATTCTTTGAAACCAGGTCCTCTGACTATGAGCTAGAGTAGCTGGGATGGTGACGGATCTTGTAATAACATGTTTCTTCGTATTCTTTTTCTCAGGCTCTTGCACAGTGCTGAAAACTGGCCGACGTGATCAATGTATTTCAAGTAAGTGGAGGAGTTGCTGATTTACCTGTATGAGTAGGACCTTTTGCCAGTTGATCGAAGGTCAGTCCCTCTTCTGACTTCATTGGACTTTTCCAAAGTAAAACCGCTAGTAAAACCAAAGTAAAAACACTAATATCTCTCAGCCACAACAGTAATAACAGCTATCGTAAGAGCAGCTAATATTAATTGAGCATTCACTATGTGCCCAGTGCTGTGAAGCCTTAACATGGACAATTTCAGTTAACTTCACAAATTATGCCCATTTTACAGATTAGGAGCTTGAAGTTTAAGACACCAAGTAATTTGCCTACCCAATTTGCCAAGGCAGTACGTGAAGGAGTCAAGACGGAAGCACAGAAGCCATGTACTGCATTATTAAGGTATTACTGCTAGCAACTAATCAACACCACTAGGCTCATGGTTACTGACTCCTTACCCAGTGACACTGAACTCCACTTAGCAGCTCTTCCCACTCCAGGTGTGCAGCATCAGACTCTCTCTTACTGGCTGAGGGGAGCACAAGCCCTCTGGATTTGTGGAAGGGAAGGGCATGGCGGCCATCTCAGTGTTGTCACCTGCCAATGGAAATTATCACAAAGCACTTGGAGTCTTTTTTGGTGGGTTCTGGCCTGGTGACAAGTGCAAGCTACTTTACTCCTTATGGATCTTGAAAAACCAAAGCTTCAGTGGCTGTACCTGTCAGTAACTGACTTCTGGTGATGCCGCTGGAAGAGCAGGCTCCACATAAGTCTTGAAGATAAACCGGTGTCCTATATTTTTAAGTTGTTAGCTAAGGGTCCAAACTCAAAACTTGTAGTACCTCCTCCAGAAAGCCTTTTCTGGCACCCAATCAACTCTAAGTTCATTCTTTCCACTCCCCAATTCCTTGGTATTCTAAGTCCTTTCAGTTCATTGCCCACTTAGGGCTTAAGAGGAAAGTCGCTCTAAAACATGGCAAGCATTCCATAAAAAACTGCAAATAACGGCATCACAATGCCAGTTCGTGTAATTTTTAGAGCCAATGAGAACAATCCCATTTTTCTGAAAAAGACTACTGATCTTTGAGATTTGAGAATGCAGCTGGCTCTCGATTTTATTTCTCCCTGGCAAAGGGAATAATGATGGCCCGGCAAATCTATGGGGAAGAGCGCGTGTGCGTGTTCTGCTTCGGCTTTTCCCAGATGTCAGTTACTGAAGGTTCAAGGCACAAATCCCCCCGCCTGTTTTTCCTCAGTAGCTGCGTTCAAAGAGGCATTGGGAAGGCAGGTGGGACAGCTCACACATGGACATCCCGCATGCATCCGTGTGCATTTAATTCAGACCCAGACCTCATTTGATAGCAACTTTAACGTATTGGAAAAGATGAGAAATTGGGCTGTGAGTTTTATCTGGATTCGTGGGCACAGTATCAGCAAGATTAGCGGTGCCTTTGCCGAGGGCTGGTAATGCCTATTAAATACCTGCCACAGGTGCCGCATGGGAAATGAGAGGCCCAGGGCACCTGTGAGTCTGCGGGGTCGATTCTCATCTGGGGAGAGCAGCGTCCTGGGCAGTGATTGAAGTGTCCAGCAGGGGGCTGGCATTCTCTGTAAGTCGCCCTGGTTCCTCTGCAGAGCCTCGGCTCCGCAGAGCTGCCGTTTGCTGGTTAAGTCGGTGACGTGCATAGCATCCTGCCTATAGGATTTGAGGCTTTCTCAGTGCAGTTTTTTTTCTACCCACTTTAAACCTTCAGGTTCTAACTATCAGGAAAGATAGGAAATGCCGTGTGAAAATAGCCGGCTAAAAGTTCTTAGTAAACTGCAGCCAGGGAGACTCAGACTAGAATGGGGGTAGAAAGAGTTGCTACAGAGTGGGTTTAATTCTAAGCCCTTTCTGGCTGACTTTTTTGTTGTTTTGTTGTTAACTTAGTGAATTTAGCTATGTATCACATTGGTCAGGTGAAGACCAGAGCAGCACCAGCATCAAAATAGCGCCAGACCTCTCTGAATGCCATAGTATTATACGTACTCAGAGTATTTTTGTTAAAGAAGATCAAGAGCCCAGCATAGATTTTTATCCTCATTTTCACCCAACTACAAAATCAAAGTTAAGCAACAGCATCTAAGAGCACTTTTTAGGTGGGAAAGAACCTAGAGGATGGCTCTGAATGATTGTTTGCTTTTGAACTTGGAAGTGGACCACTTTTTGCACTGCAACGTCTCCAATCACAGTGCAGATCTCCCCATGAACGACGACTGGTTCCACCCAGGGATCTTCTATGTCATCCCTGCCATCTACGGGGTCATCATTCTGATAGGCCTCATCGGCAACATCACCCTGATCAAGATCTTCTGTACAGTGAAGGCCATGAGAAACGTGCCGAACCTGTTCATCTCCAGTCTGGCCTTGGGAGATCTGCTCCTCCTGGTAACATGCGCCCCCGTGGACGCCAGCAGGTACCTGGCCGACAGATGGCTATTTGGCAGGATTGGCTGCAAACTGATCCCCTTTATACAGCTCACCTCCGTGGGGGTGTCTGTCTTCACCCTCACGGCTCTCTCGGCGGACAGGTAAGTTCTGGAGGAAAGTCCCATTCTCTCTAGGGTGGTAGTAGACCCCTTGGTAAATGAGCCACCAGCTTGGGTCAGATGGAGCTGTTTGCACCAGAAGTTTTACTCAAACACAGATTCCCTTCCAGGCACGTTTTTCTTCTGGGAATTACTTCTTGAGTTTGACGTATTGGTTTAAGTAAGAAAACAGAGTGGGTGATGGGATGAAAGGGGACAAATGAGAAAAAAAAAATCTCTGAGCATAAGATTGAAGTGTATTTTCTGGAGACAGATCGATTTAGCATTGCTTTTTCCTAACTTCTCCCTCCCTGCAAAATTAATTGACTGGTGAGAAAAAAAATATCACACCTAATAGAGTTTACACCCCAGGCAAATGTTTCTTAGAACCAATTCCAAGTCTTCAGACAACAGAAAAGTCCCACTGAATTTCTTCCTCAAAATATTCTTTCAGAAATAAACAAGACGAGAAAATAAGCAGCATCTCCTTGAAGTTTATTTTTCTCAGGCCATTTAACTTTTCTCACAGCTGATTTTGTATTTGGCTCTGTGTAACCAGAGAGCTGGTTTTTCTAAGTGTCTCTTCAGTGAAATCAAGCATTGCTTGGATTTTTTTTTTTCTTTCCTCGAGAAAGTTCCATTCAAGTTTGATTTTGAATTTTAATATCTTTATTGATGTACTTCCATATACAGTGGCTTTGGGGGTTTTTGGTGGGGGGAGGGAGTCCAGCGTTTTATTCTGGGAAATTCTCGTATTTGTGAACTGCATTTCCTGTGTGAACATGTTGCTTAAAAATTCATTTATTCTGTCTTAAAGATTCATATTCCTTCTTTGAACATTTACCAAGCATCTATTATGTAAGAAAACACTTGCTTGAAGGAGCCAGTCAGAAAATATCTGCAGGTTGTTCACACACACACAATGCTGCCTATATCATATACTTCTGAGCTCTAGAAACTTGATGTAGCAGTGGATAGATTCCAGAAGCATCGTGGAGGATATGGTCAAATTAAGAAAAACTGGAACAATGAACCAGAGACTATAAGTTTGGTTTTTTTTTTTTTAAGATTTTATTTATTTATTCATGAGGGACAGACAGAGAGAGAGAGAGGCAGAGACCCAGGCAGAGGGAGAAGCAGGCCCCATGCAGGGAGCCCGACACGGGACTCGATCCTGGGACTCTAGGATCATGCCCTGGGCCGAAGGCAGGCGCTAAATGGCTGAGCCACCCTGGGATCCCCTATAAGTTTTTATCTTAAAATGCACTATATGTTATGCTGTTAAAGATACATAAGGATTTGACAGTGTACCAGGAAGGGCATTGAAGCAGCTCTTGAAAGTTTATACTCTGAAGAAAATGTCCCACATTTTAATACATATGGTGGTGGATTTTCATTTTATAGAGGAACAAACAGTCCCCAGGTGATCTGGCTTTGTCAAGTAATAGACAAATAAAGATAGTGTTATCAGTATTTGTAGACATGTGTTTATACTTAGCTGCCTGAAGTACACTGTTCATTTTCAAAGATGGAAAAATAATAGCCTGGAGACAAGGTTTGCACATCGTACCGGCCGGCCAGGGTTTCTCTCACCTCCAGCTTGCTCTAACCTGGACATTAGCCCACCAGGTACTAGTGGCCACGGGCGGTTTCCCGTGTTGATCCAGGACAGGCAACTGTGGGGCTGGCACAATGTGGCTCATTACTAATGACCAAAGGCATCTCAGGAAGGAGGCTAGTTTTCCTGATGGGAAGATAAGAGTTTGGATTCCGGGTTGGGGGTGCAGTGGTATAGAGGGTGTTGACCTTCTTCTTGGGGTGGAGGTGGGGGGCGCAGAGAGGAGAGCGAGGGTGTGGAATATAAAGATGCAGCTGCAGGGGACTCCTTCCAGAGTTGCAGAGTAGACCAAATTCCCCAACAGCAGAAAGACTCTTTCAAAAGCCGGGTTACAGCCTTTGGCAGCTCTGGTGTGTTCTCAGCAAGTTTATAGTTACTGTGTGTCCTCCCCTACTATTAGCTCCCATGTAACTAACTTTTTCGCTTTGCTAAGGCTTCAAAGGGCTGATGGATCTCCTGAATCCTAGGTAGTGCATCTAACCAATTTTGACAAGAATAAGTATTGAGCTAATTAAATAATAGAAAACTGTACTTATATCTTTATCTCATTTGTTTTAAAAAGATTTTATGTAGTTATTCATAGACACAGAGAGAGAGAGAGAGAGGCAGAGACACAGGCAGAGGGAGAAGCAGGCCCCGCACAAGGAGCCTGACTTGGGACTCGATCCTGGGTCTCCAGGATCACGCCCTGGGCTGAAGGTGGCGCTAAACTGCTGAGCCACCCCGGCTGCCCTCTTTATCTCATTTGTAAAAAGATTTTTTTTTTTTTAATTTGAGGGAGAGCAAGAGAGCACCAGCAGCAGGAGCAGCAGAAGGAGAAGGAGAAGCAGACTCCCCACTGAGTGGGGAGTCCCCGACGCGGGGCTCAATCCCAAGACCCTGGGATCATGACCTGGGCCAAAGGCAGCCGCTTAACTGACTGAGCCACCCAGGCACCCCTATTTATCTCATTTTAAAAAGCTATTGTTGTCTTATAATAACCTCATGAGTTATAATAACCCTCATGGTAGGGCAAATACCCACACATTCTATCTATATTTTTTTCTCAATAAGGTATGATCTAGGTACAGGAAAGTGAACAAGTGTAGAGCTCAATATATTTTTACTTATATCTTCATAACAACATAACCACCACCCAGATGGAGATAGAGAATAGTTCCAGCACCCCAGGAGTTTCTTTTAGGCCTCGTTCCAGTTAATATCCACTCTCACAGAGAGGCAATCACTGTTCTGAGTTCAATTAACGTAGATTATTTTTGCCAGTTCTTTAATCTCATATTAAGGGAATCACATTTCTTATGCTTATCGTCTGTGAGAGTCATCTATGTTGGTGCACATAGGAAAGGTTTGTTCTTTTTAATTCTTTTTTTTTTAAGATTTTATTTATTTATTTATGAGAGACACACGGAGAGAGGGAGGCAGAGACACAGGCCAAGGGAGAAGCAGGCTCCACACAGGGAGCCCGACGTGGGACTCGATCCCAGGTCTCCAGGATCACACCCTGGGCTGAAGGCGGTGCTAAACCGCTAAGCCACCCGGGCTGCCCTGTTCTTTTTAATTCTTGTGCAGTATTTCAGTGTATGAACATACCCCAGTTTATGTATCCATTCTAATACTGATGGACATTGGGTTGTTTCTAGTTTAGGGTTTCTAATAACCTACTCTGGATATTCTTATTCATGCCTTTTAGGGGAGCATACATGTTTATTTCTCTTGCGTTTAAGCCTGGGAATGGAATCCCTGGATCACAGGGGACATATATTTAGTAAAGATCATCAAAGAGTTTTCTAAAGTGCTAGTCTGTATTTGACAGGTTGGTAAAAGGATGAACCAGAAGACCCTTCAGACTGGATGATCATCACAAACCAATGGGGAGCTCAAAAACTCTACAGCTTCTTAGCCCCTATCCAAAATCTCCTGAATCAGGGTTTCTGAGGTGGGAATGGCATAGTGATAATCATCCATCCCTGCCCTCTGTGGTTCACCAGCGATGCCAGGACTCATCCCCATCTCCCTTCTGCAGTCCTCCTTTCCCCAGGGGGAACTTGAGTCTTTGTTAATATGAAAGAAGTAACGGTTTTCTGGAAAAGTGTATACTGCTGCACTGTGTCAGAGAGAAACTTCAAGGCAGTCCCAGAAACCAGAATTCTGGGTTGCACACGGCTGACCAATTGCAGACTTGCATTCAAGCCCCTTCACACTTGGTCCCTGGAGCCCTCTCCTTTCATGCCTTCTTCCCCTTACGCACGCACTGATGTCCTCGTCCGTGGTGGTCATTCTGACAGGTTCCTGGCTCTGCTTCCTTGCTTATGCTGTGTCCTGCCCACTCTCCAGAACGCTTTCTCCTTTCCAGCATAGAAGACTCTACTCCCCATGTGATGTATGGGCTTGGAATGGGCATTGATGGTCCTCCATTTTAGGCTTTTGCTGCCATTACTGCCCATTTAAGGGAGTTGGATGAAATCACTTAACTCTCTGGCCTTAGTTGAATCATCTATAAAGTAATAGAGTTGAGCTAGATTATTTCTAAAAAAAAATTTTTTTTAGTCTGTCACCTTGCCTATCATTCTGAATATGGTTCAAGCTTCCTCCTTAAAGCCCTAAGTTGGACCATTCTAGCCCCAAGTTCCTAACCCTCCCCTAAACATAAAGCTTATTATCTGAGACATGAATTATCTTTGACTTCTCTCATCTTGCTCTTTTGAAGTATTTCACTCATTTGTCTATTTTTGGCCTCTGGTACATTCATTGTATTAACTTTTCAAGTAGATTATTAAGCATGCTGAGAGCAGAGATTTCTTATATATTCTCATATCCCCCACAGTGCTTCATGTGGTTCCTTGGACCAAATGGGTGGTCAATAAATATTGACTAATTAAAATTATGGTTAATTAATGCATACTTTTCTTTTTTTAATCTTTTTTTAAAGATTTATTTATTTATTGAGAGAGAGAGAGGCTGCATACTTTTCTTCTCATTCTTTTTCTTCTCCTTTTTCAGAATTCATCTGAAAGCATACTCTAAAATGTTTCATACAGTCACCAGCTTCTTATCTCTTCCTTTCTGTCAAACTCTCACTGTTTGAGTAAATAAGAGAAAAACCTTTCTTTCTGAATCTGTAAATAGATTCAGGGGATGAATAGATGGGTGGATGGATGGATAGATGAAATGATAGATAGGTGAGTGGATGGGCAGATGGACAGTGTTCTACTTTTTACATACTGGTCTTTCCTACTAGATGCCCATTTTTGTACCAGGTGCCTCCGTATTATGTAAATGGAGTTTAAGACTAGAATTGGGGGATCCCTGGGTGGCTCAGGGGTTTAGCGCCTGCCTTCGGCTTAGGGCGTGGTCCTGGAGTCCCGGGATCGAGTCCCACGTCAGGCTCCCTGCATGGAGCCTGCTTCTCCCTCTGCCTGTGTCTCTGCCTCTCTCTCTCTCTCTCTCTCTCTCTCTCTCTCTCTCTGTGTCTCTCATGAATAAATAAATAAAATCTAAAAAAAAAAAAAAGACTGGAATTGGGCCCTTCACAGAAGAAGGGTTAAGGAGAGTTTTTTTTTTTTTTTTTCCCAGTAAATGTGAAGTTTAAAGCTAGGTGTAATGTTGACAGCATATAATGCCCAGGTTATATTGTACCTGCTTCAGTATCATTATTCAGTGCTATTTCTGCTAGAATGGAGCTGGCATCATGAATCCTAAAGGCAGACATATACAGGAGTTCCACTGTAATTGTGATCCTTCATTGACTCCATGGAAAAGACTATTCGTACGTTTTCCCCTCCCTTGTGATTTGGAATGTGTAAAAAAACAGGAAAGAGTTGCATTTATGCAAACTTCTTGAAGTATAGACTGTTTGAATTCACTGCAAGGAATTTATAAGATAATGTAGTTTTGGCCTTTCCTGACATCTCAAGCTGCATGGTCCACCATCTTAGCACTAACCAAATAAAACTAAAAATTCAGCTCCCTAGTCACACCAGCCACATGTCAAAGGCTCAGTAGGCACATGACTCTACTGGACAGTGAATGTACAGAACATTTCCATCATTGCAGAGAGTTCTATTAGACAGAAGAGAGTTTGCTCTCTGTCTTGGGGTCCAAATCTCTTTTCCAAGATCCACGTTAATTGATCTCATTGAGGGTATCAGAAATTCCTCACATAGGCAAATATCAAATGCCTCCTAGCTGCGTGGGCTGTTCCTGTCTATCAAATATCTTCTCGTAGAAGATTCCCAAAAATGAAGAGGGAAGAAACCAGGCAGCCCAGTACAATCACCAGCCACAGGTTTGAGGAATTTGGGCGCCCCACTGATGGAGGTTTTGAGACCTGAAAAATACATGTGTGGTTCACTTTCCAGGTCTGCATTATGAACTCCTCTCTGATCCTTCCATTCTCTTTTGCCAGGCCCTCTTCCATCTGCCATTCTATCATTCTATCTTCCTATTCCAAGGCTTGCCAGAACAAACACTGTTTAGCTAAACTCTTTTTTATCTTTTGAGAGAGAGAGAGAGAGAGAGAGAGCACAAGTATGCGATTGGAGTGGGGGACAGGAAGGGGCAGAGGGAGAGGGAGAGAGAATCTTAAGCAGGCTCCACACTCAGTGCAGAGCCCAACAACTCAGGGCTCGATCCCACAACCCTGAGATCATGACCTGAGCAGAAATCAAAGATCAGATGCTTAACCGAATGAGCCACCCAGGCGCCCCTCTAGCTAAACTCTTCTCATTGCTTCCACATGTGCCTTCTGACTTCTCCCCTCTCTGACTTCATTTCCCTCTCCTTAATAGCTGGGTTCTATTCCCTCCATCTATCCAAATTCTATGAATCCTTCAAGGCACAGTCCAGGTCCCTTCTCCTCTATGAAGCATTCCCTGATCTTTTGCTTTCGCTGATTTTTCCCTTTCTCAAGATGTTTTTGCCTGTATTGTCTATGAAATACCAAATCTGTCCCGCATCATATTACTGGGTCCTTTGTACAATATACTTTCTACTTCCTTAATCATATGGGAAGCTCCATGGGGTCTGTGCCTTCTACGACACCAGGCTCACCTAATGAGAGGACAGTAACCACAGATTGGTTGATGTTTGAACAGTGACAAGTACAAGTCATCTTAAAGTCCAAACCCTTCTTTGACAGAGATCAACGATGGAATTTGGCCTTGTCAATTCAGAGTACAGTCAGACCATAATCCTGCTTTCCTCATTCTAAGTCCTAGTTCCTTCAGGGGAACTGGAAACATTTCTTCAGAAACCATCAAGATACAGAGTCTGATTCCATTTCCCTTCCCTGGAAAGTGGAAGCTACTGATCCTAAACCCTGCTGTTCTGAGGTAGGATAACCTGAGTAACTCCAAGGTGGTGCCCTTCTAAGGGGATCACCCCAGTGATTCCCAAGGCTCCTCTAATGTTCTAGAGGCCCAGCTTCATTGATTCCAAGGAGACTGGCCCTTCACATGAGAGAAGACAATTTAATTTCTTATAAATCATCTTTTCCAGAAAGTCCCTCTGTTGGAGGAGTTTACATGAGCCACCAATTCATAACTTCTCTATAGTATGATTTTTCTGAAGCACACTGCCTCTCTAGAAGGAAGCTCAACTCGTGTTTCCCCATGGTGATGGATCTGCCACGGCTGTTGGCAGACTCTGGAGTGCCCAGGGGGCAATGGAAGTGGGGTTTCCCAGCAAGGCTCTTTCAACCAAAGTGCTGTGGAGAGAAGGTCAGAAAAGCATTTTAACCTTGTCTCTCACATACTATCTTTTAAAGTGTTAGACTTTTGTGTGATTAATTATAATTTCTGACAATATGCACGAGGCAAAAAAAAAAAAAGCACAAACTTGATCATGAAATATACTGCATAGCCTGAAAGGGCTTCTTGGTGAGGTTTTTTGAACTGTGCTTGCCAATAATATCCTTTGAAAATAGACTAAATTAGCAGTTTTGCACTTGTAAATCCTCCTGGTGTGTACAGTTTGCATGAATTCTCTCAATTAAAACACATGTTTTGCAGAATAAAAGAAAAAAATTTCTCCATTCCTCTCTTTCTACCTCCCAGTAATGGAACAAGGGATTTTGTTTCTTACAGTCATCTTTGAAATTCTGTTGATTAGTATCTGATATTTGCTGCTACTTGAAATGATCTGATTTGCTGAGAAAACTCTTAAGAAGCTGCAGTTCATTTTACACATTAAATATCACTTTCTATAGGGGCGCCTGGGTGGCTCAGTCGGTTAAGCGTCTGACTCTTGATTTAGGTTCAGGTCATGATCTCAGGGTCGTGAGATTGAGCCCCATGTTGGGCTCTTGGCTGGGTGTGGAGCCTGCTTAAGATTCTCTCTCTCCCTCTGCCCCTGCCCTAAAAATAAATATCACTTTCTATAGGGGGTCTTTATTGGCTATTCAGTCTAAAGGAATGACCCACACTATTCCATCATCCAGTTTCTTTTTTCAGGTTGATTGAGGTATAACTCACATATAGTAAACTTCTGGGTGTACATTTCTCTGAACTGTGTCAAACTTATGCAGTATGTAACCACCACTATAGTCTAGATGTAGAACATTTCTATCACCCCCAGATACTATCATGTCCTTGTATAGTCTGTCCCCTTCCTCCACCCTCAACTCCTAGAAACCACTGATCTTTTCCAAAATTTCATATGAATGACACTATGCAGTATATAGTTGTTTAAGTCTGGCTTCTTTCAACTCATGTTGTATCTATCAGGAACCCATTCCTTTTTTTTTTTTTTTTTTTTTTGCTGAGTAGTATTCCACTGCATGGATAGACCAGTTTGTTTATCCCTTCTTCAGTCAGTGGGCATTAGGGTTGTTTTGGGGTTTGGGTGATTTGAATAAAGTTGTCATAAACATTCACATAGGGTTTTGTATGAAGGTATGTCTTCATTCCTCTTTGGTAAATATCACCCAGTATTATTTTCTTGAGAATTATTTTGTTCATCTATTTGCTTATTATCTGTCTTCAACCACTAAAAATACAACCCTCCCAAAATGGGAGGCTATCTTATTCATTAGCATATTCTCTGAGACTAAAACCATCCCTAACCTGTAGAAGAAGCTTGATAAGTGTTTGTTGAATACATGAATGGATGGAAACATGAAAGAAGGAGTAAAAAAATGAGTAAATTCTGGTAGATCCTACTAAGAGAGCCTGGAGCTGGATTATGGTTTGTGAATCATGTTCATCTCCTTTGATGGTTAACAGAATGATTGCAGTAGTCATCCCAACTGTAGATGACAAGACCTTATCCAGGTTTTATGGGAACTAATTGGAGAATGCTTTTTAATGAAAAAACAAGTAAAATTATGAATGCAAAGTTAGGTAGAGACATGAATGTTTTGAAAGATTAAGAAATATATTAAATTTAGAAATCACAACTTAAATAAGTTGATAAATTCTACAAACATCACAAAGTCCAGAAAAATAACATAGTAACTATTAATTAACTGTCTGACACATGTCCATCACACTTGTTTTCTTAAATATTTTGGCTTCATCCTCGATTGTCTCCTCTTAAAATGACTATGGTTTGGTGATAGTCACTATAGAAAATAGTGAAATTAGAAAGCCTTGTCAGATTTGTGGCATGGCTGATTAAAATTGGCTTATTATTAAGGAAAGGTTAGAAAAATTTCGGGATCCCTGGGTGGCTCAGCAGTGTAGTGCCTGCCTTCGGCCCAGGGCGCGATCCTGGAGTCCTGGAATCAAGTCCCACATTGGGCTCCCTGCATGGACCCTGCTTCTCCCTCTGCCTGTGTCTCTGCCTTGCTCTCTCTCTCTCTCTGTCTCTCTGTGTGTGTCTCATAAATTAATAAATAAAATATTTTTTTAAAGATTTTAAAAAATTTCTTTCAGCTCCATAATGCATTACTGGTTATTTTTTTTTTATTTATTTATGATAGTCACACACACACACACACAGAGAGAGAGAGAGAGAGAGGCAGAGACACAGGCAGAGGGAGAAGCAGGCTCCATGCACCAGGAACCCGATGTGGGATTCGATCCCGGGTCTCCAGGATCACGCCCTAGGCCAAAGGCAGGCACCAAACCGCTGCGCCACCCAGGGATCCCTGCATTACTGGTTATATCATATATGTTTAGGATTATTGTAAAATGTTTAAGGTTATTTGAGAAAGCCACTATCAATTTTTTTTCCTATATGAGCTATACAATTTCACAATTTTTGAAGCTTTATGCCTTGAGTGAACTTAAGTACTCATTAAATTGATGACGTCCACTAACCTGCGCCATGGATGTCTTTGCATTATGAGTTTTAAGCTTTCCTTATCAATGTTGGTGTTTTGTGAGTATGCATAACATGAGTCATTTTATACAAATGTCTTTGCTCTTTATAATCTGGCTACAGGTTTCTGTTCTATAAACACAGACACTCTGATAAACTTGACTTTGCTGATATATTTGGATTTAAATCTATCACATTATTATTTGGTCATTATTGGTTTCACCTGTCTCCTTATCCTTTCTCCCATCCTTCTTGCCTTCCTTTTTTTTTTTTTAAAGATTTTATTTATTTATTTATTCATGAGAGACATGCAGAGAGAGGCAGAGACATAGGCAGAGGGAGAAGCAGACTCCCCGTGGGGAACCCAATGCGGGATGCAATCCCAGTACCCCAGGATCATGATCTGAGCCGAATGCAGACACTCAACCACTGAGCCACCCAGGTGCCCCTATTCTTGCCTTCTTTTAATTAGTGAATGTTTTAATAATTCTAAACCTCCCCATGAGTTTAATTATATGAGCTCCTCTGAGTATTCTTTTAAGGGCTACCCTAGAGTTTACAACATGTATCCTTGACTTATTAGAATTTCCTATAAATTAGTACTTTCCCATCTCCCAGACAATTCAAGGATTGCAATGCAAGGACACTTTTATTTTATTTTAATTACTTTATTTTAACTCTTTCCTGCCTTTTCGGGGAGGGGGGGCTACTGTTATTTTACATTTTAATTCTCTGTATTTTAAAACTCACAACTCATTATGTTTCTTGTTTTTACATACTTTACATTCACTCACATATTTACCTTTAGATTTAAATTTATTCCTGTATTTACCTTTTATGTTGTTCTCTATTTCTTCCTGCAACTCTGACTTCATTTTGCTTCTGCCCAAAGAATGCCCTTCACTATTTCATTTAGTGTAAATCTAGTGGGGATACATTTTCTGGTTTTGAGTGTATGAAAATGCCTTCATTTGATTGAATTTGGGGAGGATATTTTCACTGCGTATAGAATTCTAAGCCAGCAGTTCTGATCTTTCACACTTTGAAGTTGCCATTTATTGTACTCTGACTTACACTACGATGACAGATGTCAGTTTTGTTGTTGCCTCTCTAAAATTATTGAGTTGTCTCTGACTGATTTTAAGATTTTTTCTTTATCTTTGGTTTTCAGCAGCATTACTATTATGCACTTGGCTGTGGTTTTCTTTGTATTTTTCCTGCTTGAGATTCATAGCTTTTCTTAAATCTGTGGTTGTAAATTTTAACCGGTCTTGTCAAGTTCTCAACCACTGCAACTTCAAATATTGCTTCTGTCCAAGTCTTTTTTCCCTCTCCTTTCTTATACTGTCCACATATCAACAGAATACTACAGATTAACTTAAGCTTTTTGAGTTTTCTTCCTCCTTTGCTTGTTTTTGCTTTTATTGAGGCAGAAAATTTCGTCCTTGGGTCACGCCTCTGTTACTAGGAACCATTTTAAACACAATCTCATTTCACCAAGACCCATAAATTCCCTGCTCCTTTTGTTGTGTTTTCCATCCTTTTTTCTCACTGAACTACACTCAGGCCATTTTCAGCTCACTAATCCTCTCTTCAGCTGTGTCTAGTCTTTCCATCTGGTTCCATCTTGTCATACAATTTCTTGAATTAGTCCCAATATATTTTAAAATCCCTCTCTGATAATCTAACATGCGGAACCTCTATAAGCTGGTTTCTATTATAGATTTTCTTCTCTTGTTTTTTGGCCATTTTATTTTGCCCCCTGGTGTATGAGGCAATTTTGTTTGACTACCTGATTTTATATGAAGAATTGTAAATAATTTGAGGCTCTAAAAAAAAAATAATAATAATAATTTGAGGCTCTGAGTGTTACCATCTTCCAGAAAAGATTAGCTCTTGCTTCTTACAGATAATTAGCAGGGGGTAGTATATCTGACCCAATCAGGATCTGAGCAGATTGGAGACTGGGCTTTGGTCGTTTTGAGAAATAGTTCACTCCCCCTACTAGGGTGTCTCCCTTTGGGAATCTGAACTGAAAGCCTGGGATGTTTGCCTGGCCTCCTCTCCTTGGTGGGCCTTAAACTCTATTTATTGTCCTCCTTCCTCCTAAAACTTCTAGAAGCTCTGCTCAGCTTTATTTCTCTGTTGCTGCTTGAAACTTAGCAAATGCCTTAAGGGAAAATGGTACTGAATAACACTGTCGTCTCTTTCACTTCCCTTCTCTCCAGGATTTTGGCCCCTCAAATCCTTACTGCCTTGGTATTTCTCTGATGTTTTCAAAGAGATTTTCTAACTTTTCATTTTAGGAGAGTTACTAAGCAACTAGCTGGTTTGCCATTATCAGAAGTGGAAAATCCCATCCCACCTCTCTTAAAGACACGGTCTGCTGCCCTAGAAGCTATCCATATCCCAGTTCCTCTAAAGAAGAGTACAGAACTCCCTAGTTAGACCCGGGGTATCAGCATTCATAGCCTCACATTATCTCAGGAGTTTTGATTCAGAGAAGTAAGCTCTGGCTAACTTCAAAGTGAGTAAGTCAGGAGTCTCAGCTGAGGCCTGCTGCAGTGGACACTGCCAAATATTGCAGGTACATCAAAGCCTCTGGGATCTTTCAACTAAGCCAGGACTCTTAGCCCCAATAAGCAAGAGCTAGAACCAGCATTTAGTTATGCAGTGATTGATAACAGCTAAAATTTTGTGGGAAGGAAAGAGCCAAAATGTTCCTGATGTACATTTCTTCAAACTTCACTTCTTTATTACTTTTTTCTTTTTTTTGTATTGTACTCAGACCAATTGGCCAGTGGGAATAGCTACAGGTAACATAGGAAAGAAGCAGGAAGAAAATGCGAAGTGCAGCACATAAAGAAATTTATTTCCAGTGTGAGAAGAACTTATTGTAACAATAATAATATGTCCATGTGACTCACTTATTTCTTTATGTTGTCTACATATAAATAGAATGACTACAGGTCAACCTCAAGCTTTTCAAGTTTTCTTTTTTTCCCTTTGGTGCTGTTTTTTGTTTGTTTTGTTTTGTTATCGGCAGTTTCATACCAGGGTCAGGCCTCTGTTATGAGAGATATGTTAAACATAATTAAAAAACAATACAAAATTATGTAAAAACAATCCACAGTGGTTTCTCCATGAAAGCATACCGGAAATGCTTATTTCTTTTTAAATAAATAGCAATCAAAACAGATTTTTAAGAACTTCAGTATTTTCTTTTCCTCTTCCACTTTTTTTTTTTTAAGATTTATTTGTTGGAGAGAGAGAGAGAGCACGTGCATGTGCGCATGTGCTTGAGCAGGCAGGGTGCAGAGGGAGAGAGAGAGGAGCAGTCTTCTTGCTGAGCACAGAGCCCATGAGACTCGATCCCACAACCCTGAGATCATGACCTGAGCCAAAATTAAGAGTCGGGTGCTCAACTGACTGAACCACCCAGGCATCCCTTCCCTTCCACTTTAAATGATTGGAAACACCACAGAAGAACAGAAAAATCAGAATTTGGCATCTTTTCTTTCCTAGGTTGTCAGCAGAGTTGAAATTGAAGGTTAAAATGATGGTTTGAGGAAAACATGTACTACAGGATGAAGATAAGTATAGTAAATATTTAGTTCCAAGCATTCTTTACTGGTGCTTTAAAGACCTGAGACTCTGAAGAGCTACAGTTAAATATAGCTAACTTGGGAATCCAGAGACCCAGGTTCCAGTCTTCTCATCTAACCGACCATGAGACCTCTGTGGGCACTAGTTTCCTCTTCTGTAATGTACAGGAAATGGGACTTGATGACTCTTAAGTTCTCTATTCCGTAATTATATAGAAAGCAGGTTTGTCGTAAACCATGTTCTCATACGTCTGTACCATGGTAAGCACTTCATATACTGACCCAGCACCGTCTGTTCTAAGAATGTCTCACAAAGGGCACCCTAGTGTGTATCTTTCTCTTGTTGTATCGGAGCTTTCCGGGGGCAGAGCTTGCTTCTCTGAGCAGATTTTTAAATCCTTAGTGGTCAGGGACTTTTATATCCATAGTGCAAAGCAGAGCTTGAGATGCTGAATTAGTACCTACCTGTGCTAATAAATTGACTAAGCATCCTGAACAATGGGTGTTTAACACTGGAAGACCCACGCTAAAGGTCAGTGGCCTATTGTCTTCATTATCACAAATTAAGAAGCCTGACAGGCAGAGCGCTGTGTGACATGGAAGACAGATTGTCTCCTCCAATAAAGAAGGAACCAGCGATTTGGGTATGGACAGGCAGAGAGCAGCAGAAATGCTGGCCGTGTTCACACATTCAGTGCACACAGGCCAGGGGCCAGGAAACCTTTTTTCTCAAGGGCCATATAATAAATATTTTCAGCATTGTGGGCCATAAAGTGTCTCCTTTGCAACTACTCAACTCTGCCGTTATAGCACGAAAGCAGCCACAGATATTATGTAAGAAAGTGGGGGCAGGCCCGGGTGGCTCAGCCGTTTAGTGCCAACTTCGGCCTGGGGCCTGATCCTGGAGACCCGGGATCGAGTCCCGCGTCGGGCTCCCTGCATGGAGCCTGCTTCTCCCTCTGCCTGTGTCCCTGCCTCTCTCTCTGTGTGTCTCTCATGAATAAATAAATAAAATCTTAAAAAAAAAAAAAAAGAAAATGGGCATAGCTGTATTGCAGTAAAGCCTTATTTATTGACCCTGAAATTTGAATTTCATGTACTTTTCACATGTCACAAAATGTGATTCATCTTTTGATTACTTTTTTCCCGACCATTTAAAATGTAAACAAACTCTTTTTTGCTTGTGGGCCACATGAAAACAGGCAGAGGGACAGCTTTGGCCAGTAGATCCTTAGTCTGCCGTCCCTGATGTAGAAGTGTGTGCACGCTTGCTGACGCAGTCACTTAGCAGCGAGTGTTAGTATTTTTTTTTTTTTCTGAGTACAGTTGACCCACAATGTTACATTAGTTTCAGGTGTCCAGCCTCGTGATTGGACACGCTTAGACATTATGCGGCGTTCATCACAAGTGCAGCTACATCTGTCCCGTTGCATCACTATCGTAATATCAGAGGAGAACCTAGGGGAATCCACGACCCCTGTCCAGTTAGCCAGGACAGACTTCCTGGGGGATAGAATAAAAACAATGCAACACGAATCAGACAGCTGTGTGGTGCTTTAAAGTATGAGGCCCTGGGACGCCTGGGTGGCTCAGCGGTTGAGCATCTGCCTTGGGCTCAGGGCATGATCCTAGAGTCCCAGGATCAAGTCCCACGTCGGGCTCCCTGCATGGAGCCTGCTTCTCCCTCTGCCTGTGTCTCTGCCTCTCTCTCTAGGTCTCTCATGAATAAATAAATAAAATCTTTAAAAAATAAAATAAAAGTATGAGGCCCTGTCGTCCTGCGCATTTGCTTTCGAATTAAAAACTGAGTCAGACCCCAACATCTTTAAGATATGTGTCTTTTTCCAGTGTGCCCTGGATCCTCTGTGATGCTAACAATTGTTTAAATGAAGAAAAGGAAAGAGTTTTAGCTCAAGGCTCACCCGGATTCCAGTTTGCATGGGTGGCGGGCTTGGGGGCAGAAGCTTCCCAAGCAGAAGCTTCCCGTTGCTCATGGGGAATGATGTGACCACACACTGAGCTTCTCACTGCCTCCTCCAAAGGGTTTCACCAGCACCCACAGTACTGCCTCCTCTAAGTTCTTCTCAGGGAAGCAAGGCCCTTTAAAATAGCAAAAAGGTGGAATTGTGCTCCCAGAGAATCATTTCCTCAGTACCTTCAGGGATTTGTGTGGGCCTGAAATGATTAGAGAAATAGGAAGTGTTTGGGCCATGGGAGATGTCTTGGGAAAAGGCTGTTAGCACTTTTATACTAAAATTTTTAACTGAAAAAAAGTCATTCAAATGCACTATCTAGACCATTTTCCATGATGATAGCTTTGCTGATTCAAAGCAAACTTTTTCAATGGTTCTTAATTAAGATGCCCCCAAGGTTGCCTGGTGACAAACTTCCAAACTTTTCTTTCCTCGCGCTCTCTCTCTCCCCCCTCCTCTTTCCTTCCTGAGTTTATTGTGATAAAATATACAGAACATAAAATTTCCTGTTTTGATCATTTTTGAAGTGCTCAGTTCTATGGCATTAAGTACATTCACATTGTTGTGCAACCATCACCACCATCCACCTCCAGAAGTTTTCTCATCTTCCCAAACTGAAACTCCCTACCTATTAAACAGTAACTGTCCTTTCTTTCATTGTATCGTTTTCTCTTTCTTTTATTGTTAATGCCTAGAGGTCACATTTAGTGGAGCGCTATTCATAGTGAGGACAAATTTAAAAGCACTGAATTTGAATACGTGTCTGAGTTTGAGCCCTGGTTCTTCCCATCGTCAACTGTGTGAGTCTACAGGTCTCAGTTTTCTGATTTATAAAATGGGGATAAGGGTATTTACTTTTTTTAAAGGTTTTATTTATTCATGAGAAACAGAGAAAGAGAGAGGCAGAAACACAGGCAGGGGGAGAAGCAGGCTCCATGCAGAGAGCCCGACGCAGGACTCCATCCCAGGTCTCCAGGATCAGGCCCTGGACCCAAGGCAGGCGCTAAACCACTGAGCCACCTAGGCTGCCCTAGGTGGTATTTACTTTTAATATATCATAGGACTATTACAATTTTTGTAATGATGAAATGAGATAATGTATTAACTTCTTTATGAAATGTTAGAATTCCTAGTCACAAGAGTGAGTGTACCAGGGCTCCTGGGTGGTTCAGTTGGTTAAGTGTCTGCCTTCAGCTCAGGTCATGATCCCAGGGTCCTGGGATTGAGTCCTAGGTCGGGCTCCCTGCTCGGCAGAGAGCCTGCTTCTCCCTCTCCCTCTGCCCCTCCCCTCCCACCTTGTGCTCTCTGTCTTGCCTGCTCTCTCTCTCTTGCAAGTAAATAAATAAAATCTTAAAAAAAGAGAGAGAGAATGAGTGTACCCTGAGCATGATTGTTATTTATGTTCATAAGGGAGCCAAGAGGATGTTGTTGAAATCTCACCCAGGTGTTCAGTGGACAGTCATTTCTTTTCATGAAATGCAATCGCTTTTTATTTAAATCGTGCTTCCTAGTTTTCAGAGTACTTTTGAGACTCCTCACTTAGCTCCTCCTTATAGCAAGTAAGAGTGATACCATGAGTTCCCTTTCACAGATGAAGAAAACGGAGATCTGAAGGTCTCACGGTTTAAGATCTGGACTCAGGGCCAATGTTGAAACCCAAGCTCCGCCACGCCCTCCTGCCGTGTGCTTCCTGGGATCTCCTCTCAAACAAACTACTTGCACCTAAATCCTTGTCTCCGAGTCTGTTGGGTGGTGAATGACAATTTATAAAGACAATTTATTACCCCAAGTCTATTTTATCTTCCGCCCTAAAGCATGGGTGATTTTTCTCTGTCTTTGTGATTTTTCTTCATTCTCTATCTTCTGTGTTACTCAGTAGAGTAAATGCAGGCCATGTCCAACTACGACTTGCAAGTGGGATTTATAAATGTTCTTCAAACTTTTTGGCTCATAAATTGCTAAAAAAGCCTAACAAGTTATAAATACATGTTCTTCCCTCCATAACATCTTTGAGGAATGGCCTATGAACAACTTGTACCAGGATGTGTGCACACCTACTGAAATTTAACTGGGTTTCTGCTCTCCTTTGTCATTTTAAACATACCCACTGGGAACTGTAATATTTCCTCCTGGTTATACCCCTTCTGACAAATTCCCTTATCGGATTAGCTCTGAGCTTTGGAATTAGGTCATCCTGCTGAAACCCATTTGGGGCCCAAAGGTCAGTGTTTGCCCAACTCCTTCTGCCAGGGCACCATAAGATGTCCAACAATTGCTTGCATCTCTCTTTCCATCTTATGCCCGGCTTCTGCATCCCTCATAGCCCAGAAATAGCACCTGCACTTCTGAACCTTCTCCCGTGCCAGACTCTAGATCTTCCCTGATGCCATTTTCAACTTGGCTCCCATGTCTCATTTGGACGGCCTCTTTTGGCCCTGACGCCTCTGAATTTATGAAAGAGCTCAGACCTTACTCTAGGCCCAGGCCACAGGGAACTTCAGGGTGTGTATACAGCAGTAAAAAAGGCAGGAGATTCAGTATAACAGACTCAAAGAAGTGAATTTTGTGTCTGCCTAGAAACATAGTGTTTTCACGATGGGTGGAGCAGGTGGGAAACAGACATTCTAATACTTTTTTTGCTTTTCTCCCTTAATTTCAATGCCAGCCAAAGGGGGGCAGAATTTGCCACCCCAAAATGTGCCACTTTGGCATAAGGATGATTTTAGGCTGGTTATTTCTTAAGAAACAGCAGAGACAGGACAAGTTCTGAAAATCCTAACCAAAGATACCCTTTTGTAAGAGCCATTTACAAGGGAAATTTCCATCTGTAAGGACTGCAAAGTGGGGTTCATGCCCTCCCGAAGAGGTGCAACTGGTCTAACAGGTAAGGGAGGAAAATATAAAAATTTCTATTTATATTGATTTTTATCTAAAAATAAAGATGAATTAAACGTTAGTAATATGCAGTGTCCAAATTGAGGCTCAGTCTCTCCCTGAGTCCACAGCAGAGGATCCCTCATCATGTTCAAGGAGACTCAACAATGGCACCTCATTCTTCCCTCCACTTTCCAGGTTTTGGAGAGGTTCTGCAGAACGCTGTGTTTTGGTATGATCTAGTTTTAACTAAACTAATGTCCCCAAGTGGACAAGTGGCTTGAAAATATTCCTACAAAACAGAGCTAAACAAAACCCCACAGATTGTAAATGATACTAAAATTGCAAGCCCAAGGGAACAATGTGACTATAACAAAGTTCCCTCATTCCTGGTATAGGCACTAATCAGATATGACACATTCAATCATGTTAGAATTATAAGAAAGTTTTTCTGATGACAAACAGGTTTACAGTTAATAAAAGAGAATAAACTATAGAACATACTATTTTATTTTATTCTTTTTATAAGTAGGCTCCACACTCAGCATGGAGCCCAGTGCAGGCTTGAACTCACAACCCTGCGATCAAGACCTGAGCTGGGCCACCCAGGTGCCCCTAACACATTATTTTATGTTATTTTACTGTTAGTTTATCTCTTTCTTTAGTTTATCTTTTTAAAATTCTATATTTTAGCATGTTTTCTCCCTTGTTTATGAACTTCTATATAATACCCACCCACATTCAACAATTCATTTCCTAGACTTTGTTCTTGCTCTCTCTCTCTGTGTGTGTGTGTGTGTGTGTATAGATACACATTTGTTTTATTTTGTTCAACTCTGCAAAGTAAGGTGCAAATATCTTAACCTTTCACTCCTATTTCAGTGTGTATTCCCTAAGAACATGGACATTCTTCTGCACAACCCCAGTATCATTAGCACACTTAATGAAATTCACAATAATTCCTTAATACCATCTGATATGTAGTCACATTTCCCCCATTTTCCAAAAAAAAAAAAAAAATAGTTCATTACTTAAAAAAAAAATCCAGGATAAAATTAAGGCCTATGCATTAGATTTGGTTCTTTTTTTTCCAGTTTTATTGAGTTATAAGTGATACATAACATTGTATAAGTTTAAGATGCATAACATAATGATTTGTTATATGTACATATTGTGAAAAGGATTACTTGTTACATCTCTTTTATCTCCTTTAAGGTGTAACAGTAGCTCTCCTATATTCTTCTTAAAAAATGATGTTGACTGTTTTGATGAATCTAAGCCAGTTATCTCATAGAATATTCCAGGATTGGATTTGTCTGATTGTTTCCTCATATATAGATTCAGGTTAAAATTTTTGGGCAAGACGACTGCATAGGCAATGTTGTGTTCTTCCCACTGCATTTTATCAGGAGGCACATAAATGATTTCAGATGGTCCCAGTATTGGTGTTGCTAAATTTAATCAGGGCCAAATTATGAGTTTCATGGGCCCTTGGCACTTTTACCTTTATGGGACCCTTTCTCCATTAAAAAAAATTAAGAATTATATTTTATAGTTCTATCAGCATAGAGATAAATATAATCCAAGATGGATTATATTCATTTTTTTTCTTCTCATTTTAAAAGAAACTGAAACCCTTTCCTAAACCCCTAAAAGTATCATGGGCCATAGACCTTGTGCCTACTCTAACTAGTGGAGAATTTCACCCTGGGTTTGACCATCTGGTTAAAGGGGTGACTTCTGGATCTCCCCAACATAAAGGTACATTTTTCCTCTTTGCAATTAGATAGTAGTCTATGGGGAGACTCTTTGAGACTATATGAATATCCTGTTCCCCTAAAACCTCTCCCTCGGTGGTTTTATCATTCTTGCCAGAATCATTTCTTACATTGAAGACTGCAGTTATTATCTCCTGTGGAGGGTTGAGAATACTGAAGTGCAGAGTCCCTTAGATTTATGTCCAAGACCATAAATCTAATGGGTAGAATCACCATTAGGAACCAGATCTCTGCTCCCAAGTCCACATTAAAGCCCAGAGAAAACCAGAGTATATCAAGAAGGAGTGAAAAAGAGCATTGGAGTTATTCGGCCTGGAGAGAACAGAAAAGAGTAACTGTAATCTGTTACACACTTAAAGATAACGGATTCGTACCAAGGACCACCAAGTTCTCCACTGGCAGAGTAATAGCTCAAAGGGAGGTAAGATCCCATTTCTCGGGATTACAGTCATTTTACAAATCAGCTAATAATCCCCTCATGTTTCTTCAGAAAAGTTCCTGGTGTTATTTTCAGAGGAAAATCAAGCTGATGTTTAAGAGCCTCGTCAAAACTGATTAGGTGTTAGGATTCTCATTTAAATGCCAACAATGTGCCAATTACCTAGAGACCGTTTCATTCCTTTCACTTTCTCTTCACCTCAGCCCACTCCAGGTAGTGTGCATCAGGAGCTTTTAAAATACTGTGGTTCAACAGTTCCTACAGACTTCAGTAGGTAATTATGGACAAATGAGGGCCGAAATGCCGGATCCTTAAAAACAAACTGCCCATATTTGAATAAAAGACATACTTTTCTGTGGGCAAAGTTTTCCAACCCTGAGAGTGGGAGTCTGCTATTTCTATTTGCCAAAAAACTCTTTGAGACATTAATCTTATTACACAGAATGTTTCTGACCTTTCCAATGTTTGCATAAGAAAAATGAAGCACAGATGTTTTCAGGAGTGGGAGGCAATTGTCTTGAGCCCCATAGTATCAGAGGAGTGAATTTGTCAGTCTATGGAAGGATGATTCTTACTAAATATGTAAAAGAAAATTTACTCTCATTTTTGAGAAGTTGGGAGTAAGAGACACACCTGCACGCCACATATTATTAATTAATTAGCAAGTACGCACTGAGCCTCTACTTTGAAGTAAGTGACATGCAGAACAAGAGACTTGGAGCAGTTTCAGTGATACAGAAAGAAGAGAAGAGGAACAGATGTAAGCTTCTAACCTCAGGACATTTATTAGGAAATCAGGTAGAAAAGACATACCCATGGGAAGCTAGCAGACAATTCAAGATGGTGCACAGTAGACATTAAATGAAAAGCATCGATAATCCTGTCATAAAATTAGACAGGTTAGGAGAAAGAACAGGAATCACGGAAGCCTAGATTGGGCAGCAAATGCTTCATCAAGATGATACTTATCAACTAGAATTTGGAAGGACGGGATTCAGATGAATGGAGACTCTGGGACTGGGCAGAAAGGAAGGAGGAAGGCAGGAAAGTAATGGAGAATTTAGGAACAGACCACAGACTCTTTGTCCCTTGGGTACAATTAAAGTCGATCGCTCATTCTTTCAGAGGGCAGCAAGTAGGAGATGATGTATGCAGAATGATGCTGGAAATAAATCTGATGATAACTTTAAATGTCCATCTCGTCTAACTATTCTAGATAAGGCTCTTTTGTTGACAAAGAACAGAAGCCACTCAAACTCAAGTGAAAAGGGAAAGGGAGAACTGTGAGATTGTAACAGGAGACCTCTTGTACATTCAAAAGCAGTTCGTGGGCCAAGAACCAAGGACCCTCTGTTTCACTCAAGGCCACATCATCTCATCCTCTTTTTTTTTTTTTTTTTTTTTTTTTGAGAGGGAGAAAGGGGAGAGGGGCAGAGAGAGAGCCTCAGGCAGACTCCATGCTGAGCATGGAGCCCGATGCAGCGTTTGATCTCACGGGGTCGATCTCATGACCCTTCGATCATGACCTGAGCCGAAATCAAGAGTCAGACGCTTAATCAACTGAGCCACTCAGGCGCCCCATCAGCTTACTCTTGTATGTGTGCCTCATTCTTTCTCTTTCTCTCAATCCACCTACTCTGCTTATTCATCTTGTACGAGGTTCAAATATGCCCAATCCCTTCTTTGACATCAAAATCTTATTTCCAGCATCTGTTATCAACTAACTACATCCTGTCATTTTTTTCAGTTTAAATGCGTAAGCTCTTTAGTTGCTGGCCAGGCAGTTCACTGGCTGGTCTCAGATCAGGTATCCACCCCAGTCCAACTAGCCATCACTCCTAAACAAGAACCCCCAGTGGCAACCCCCTGCATTGGGAGCTCCAGGGAGAGCTGTCTAAACCAGAAGAAGAAATAGACTGACATGTTCCATGCTCTATAGAACCACTAGACTTCCAGGAAACATTTGGTGTGTTCCAGACATATTTAGGAAACTTCTGGTCTGTTTCTCTCTCTCTCCCTTTTTTTTTTTTAAGATTTTATTTATTCATGAGACACACAGAGACAGAGGCAGAGACACAGGCAGAGGGAGAGGCAGGCTCCCTGCAGGGAGCTGATATAGGACTCGATCCTAGGACCCTGGGATCACGACTTGAGCCAAAGGCAGATGCTCAACCACTGAGCCACCCAAGTGCTCCTATTTCTCTGCTTCTAAGAAGGATTTACCCAGAGTTGTTTTCTGAAAGAGCTATGATATCCTGAAAGGAGTTGGTCCTCAATTGCATGCTAATTGCCCCCACCTCTGAAATTGAATTTCAGTTTGTCACCTGTAGAATGAGGATAATCGCACCTATCTGTTGTCTGGAACATAAATTAGATAATGTAGATGTAATTCTCTGCTTGGCACAAAGCAAGAGCTTAGTAAATGGGATTTCTTTAATTACCTTGATTTTGTATGAATATTCCATAACAGAAAATTGTTTGCAGTGCATTTTCACTTATTTTTTAATTGCACAAGTGATATATGAATGTATCTGAATATTTAAAAGCAATTCCCGGACACTATATTATTTCACTGTAAATATACTCATGATAAATATTTTAGGGCATGTTTTTAATAAATAGAGTCTTTTTAAAAAGACAGACCCACAATACCAAATCATACCCAGTATATTAAAAATAATTCCTTAATATCACGAGTTCTAAATATGTATTTGATTTTCCTCAATAGTCTCAAAAATATCTTTTTATGGTTGTTTGGTTTGAATCAAAATCCAAAAGGAGCCTACACATTACACTTAGTATGTCACACATCTCAGTAGGTCTATAACCATTCTCCTTTTTTTTTTTTTTTAATATCTTTTCTCCTTTTTTATGCCATATATTTGTTGGGAAAAAATAGAGTCATTCCTGTAGAATTTTCCAATTCAGGATTTGACTGAATCTTCCTGGCATCATTTAGCAGATTCTTTTATCCCCACATTTCCTGAAAACTGGTACATAGATCTAGAAGCTTATTTAGATTAAAATTATTTTTCTGGCAAGACTATAAAAGTAATGTTTTCATACTATCTTTTATATTTCAAAAGTCGTGAATTTGAAATAGCAGCTCAGCAGTTCCCATGGTATTTTGCACTTAGGAGTACAAGATTCCCAAGAGACAAGGAGGTAAGCCATTCACTCTGGTTCCTGCCTCATGCAGAAGTGAGTCACTCATGCAGGAGTGAATCACCTTCACTTGGAGTGTTAATGGTCCTTATGACTGTTCTCTGCCAGAAAACGCAGATAAAAGTCATAATTACTACTTTATCTGTAATTGATTTATCAGAGATAGCTTTGGCTATCAGAGATACATCTTTGGCCGTATATGTTCACATACCTTTAATTAAAGATATAAATTCCTCGCCTACATTCGAAACTAGAAATGAAAATGTTTGAGATGAACTAGTGCGTAGAGAAAGTGCCAGAAGAAAATAACACTGCCTTCGAAATTTTTATGTTTTTCAGTAATTGTTTAAAATGAACTAATATAGTTTATGGATGGAAAAGCAAACTGAGGTACACTGAAGCCGGACTATAGCATTGTGCTGGAGTGCTGGGAATGTCCATTAAATAAGAGCCCTCCTTTCTCTACCTGAGCTGGGAACAGCTAGATAAAGAAATCTAGAACAATAAAAAATGATTTCTTCTATGCCTGGTAAAGCTATTTGGAAAATGTGACTTCGGTCCATAGCAATAATGAACTTGCAAACACCTGATCTCCTCTATTACATGTGCTAGTCCCCAGTCAGGGACAATTAGACAACCATAGGTTTCTCTGAGCCCAGTGCACACGCTGGGTTCTTTTTCTCAAACTCGCCTCTTAATAACTCACACTCTTTCCCTGGAGGGAGGCAGAAAGTGAGTGAGGAATCGGGGTGCAGCTAAGAGTGGTAATTCAGTGGAAGTTAATCAACATGGAAGCAAGTGGGAATAAGTGTTCTCCCATCACTGAAGTCCATCGTATAAAAGAGTATCAATGGTGGAGCCAGTTTTAACACAGCATTTCAGCGATGAACACCCTCACATTTAGTTGGTCCCAACTCACATCAACTTCCACACTATCGCAGCTCACATTCAACCGAACAAATATTTGTCCAGTGTGTGCAGATCACAGTGCTGGCAGATGCCAAGATGGAAGACACTCTTTGTCTACCAGAGGCCCATCCTCTAGTGGGTTCTCAGACAAGTACACACACAAAACAGGTGTGCACCCCACTGCACTAGGTGTTGTACGGGGAGTTGTGGCAGACATTGGGATGCTCTGCTCAGACCTCCCTTGAAGAAAAGATTCACTATCCAGCTGCAGGGACTGTGGTGAGCTGATAGCCTCCAGCTGTAGGTTCCTTCAGGGTCCACTTCAGCTTTTGAGCTACGGTCATGATCTTCTTGGACAGTTCCTGCAGCTGGTGATAGAAGGGCCTGGCCATTTCCACCCAGGACAGGACTCCTCTGCTGGTCAATCTTTGTTACCAAGCTCCCCATTAGGCTGGTAGAGGGTGACTAGCTGTCCCTGTTTGCTGGGACTGAGCTATTTCCTAGGATAGAGGACCTTCAGTGCTAAAGTTGGGGAATCTCCAGACAAATTAGGATGGTTGGTCACTTTCACTGGTGTAGAACCTTGTCAGGTCTGCATCATCGTGTGACAGCTCCCCTCCATCCATTCTTGCTTCCTTCCCTTTTGCCTTTCACAGGTATTACTCCCCAATAGACTTCTTGTCCTCCTGGTTTCATCTCAGTGTCTGCTTCCTAGAGCACTCAGCCCAACACAGGGGCGCATAATGCTCAGAATCCAGGAGGGACCCAAATACTACAAGAGAAGCTGAAGCTGAAGGAGAGAAGGAAGGCAGGGGAAAACTAATTTGACAATCACAGGCATGCTCCTGGTATAATTTTCTCAGTGGGCTATTTGTTCTGCACCCTTTGGAAAAGAGAAGAGGCAAATGTAAATACTCAATGACTTCAGGTTCCCTAAACTGCATTTGAATACTCAAATTGAAGGCTTTGCCAAAAACAAACAAACAGGGCAGCCAGGGTGGCTCAGCAGTTTAGCGCCGCCTTCAGCCCAGGGCCTGATCCTGGAGACCCGGGATCGAGTCCTGCATCGGGCTCCCTGCATGGAGCCTGCTTCTCCCTCTGCCGGTGTCTCTGCCTCTCTCTCTCTCTCTCTGTCTCTCATGAATGGATAAATAAAATCTTTTTAAAAAGCTAACCTTCTTGCCCCTCTTGTCCCTGTGTCCTTTTTTAAAAAAGATTTTTATTTATTTCTTTTAGAGAGAGATAGAGTACGAGTCGGGGGAGGGGCAGAGAGAGAGAGAGAGAGAGAGAGAGAGAAAATCTCAAGCAGACCTTGTGCTGAGCACAGAGCCTGACATGGGGCTTGATACCATGACCTTGAGATCATGATCTGCTGAAACCAAGGATCTGATGCTTAACCCACTGAGCCACACAGGCACCACCCACCCACCCACCATGTCCATCTTTAAACATGCTTGTTATTAGCTTCTATGACTTAAGAAGAAAAATGAAAGGCACTTTAGCTTTTCTGAGAAGTATCCTTACAATTAAGAGAGATTGTGGGTGAAGAACCAGGAGCACGTGACATCCTTCAGAGCCAGGACTAGGATAAGGAGGGCAAGGTACTCACGTATAACTTTTTTTAAAAAAGATTTTATTTATTTATTCATGAGAGACATAGAGAGGCAGAGACACAGGCAGAGGGAGAAGCAGGCTCCATGCACCGGGAGCCCGACGTGGGACTCGATCCCGGGACTCTGGGATCACACCCTGAGCCAAAGGTAGACGCTCAACCACTGAGTCACCCAGGCGTCCCTCAGGTATAAGATTTAGGGAGGCACTCGCTGTCATGGTTGTGTGAGTAGAGTCCGCACTTGCATGAACCTGGGAGTGAGCACCTCCTCAAATATTGTACCCAGGTGCCTGGCTTGCCTCACCCTAGTCCCTGCCCTGGTATCCATAATATTAGGCAATTTACGCACAACATTCGCTTTTTCCTGACCCAGGTACAAAGCCATCGTCCGGCCAATGGATATCCAGGCCTCTCATGCTCTGATGAAGATCTGCCTCAAAGCTGCATTGATCTGGGTTATCTCCATGCTTCTGGCCATCCCGGAGGCTGTGTTTTCTGATCTACATCCCTTCCATGAGGAAAGCACCAACCAGACCTTCATCAGCTGTGCCCCATACCCACACTCTAACGAGCTGCACCCCAAAATCCACTCCATGGCTTCCTTCCTGGTCTTCTACATCATCCCACTGTCGATTATCTCTGTCTACTACTACTTCATTGCTAGAAATCTGATCCAGAGTGCTTACAATCTGCCTGTGGAAGGGAATATACATGTCAAGAAGCAGGTGGGTGCTTAGAATTGATTCGTTTCCTCTTTAGGGATTTGATCCCTTTTGCACCCCACTGACAGGTATAGTATTTAGGTGGTCATGTCACCTGATTCTGCAATTAAAGGAGGTGGGTGATCTGCAGGCAGATGGGAAATGGAAACTTCTAGCCACAGAAGCCCAAGAATTCAGGTATCCTTTATAATCTTGTTCTCTTACTAAAGACCTAAGCTAGGGAGGTGTTGAGAATCTGGAAGATTTGAAGTACGGTTTTGGGTTTTTTTTTTGTTTTGTTTTGTTTTGTTTTGTTTTTTTAGATATATCTGAACAAGCATTGTAAACAGAATAAAATGTTGAGACTCAATGGGATGTGACTTCTTTTAACTCCAGTCACATTGTTTGGAGAGGAGGAGGACTACCACATGAGGACAAAGTGGAGGGAGCAAGAAAATGAGGCTGGTTGAGGAAACAGAAAAGTTCGATTAAGATAGGCTTACATTGATTTGAGTTCAAATCCAGACTTCATGACTAATTCGTTTACTCTTTCTGAGCCTCAGTTCCCGTACCCATGATATAGGGTGATCGCCCCCTATATTGTAAGGCTGTTGTAAGGTTAAAAGCCAGAGCACATACGTGACCTAGAGTGCCCATTATGCAGAATGCCCTCCAAATGCATTAGACTCCCTTCCCCATCCCCTATAACCCTGCAAAATTTCTTTTTTTTTAAAAGATTTTATTTTATTTATTTATTCATGAGAGACAGAGAGAGAGGCAGAGACACAGGCAGAGGGAGAAGCAGGCCCCACGCAGGGAGCCCGACATGGAACCCGATCCTGGGTCTCCAGGATCACACCCCGGGCTGCAGGCGGCGCTAAACCGCTGCGCCACCGGGGCTGCCCCCCTGCATAATTTCAAACTTGAAATATGAATAGCAGAAACCAGGGGCTGCAACTTTCTCAATTTTGTCAGTTCTTGCTTTCTAGCCTAAATGTAGATCCTGTGGTATTTATGATGGAAAAAGCAGAAAGATGCCCCATCCGTTTAAATGTACAGCCGATTCAGTGGGTGGCTTCACCCTTTAAAGTTGGTTGGTAAAAAAAAAAAAAAAAAAAAAAAAAAGTTGGTTGGTTTTTTTCTTCTTTCCTCAATTATGAGGAGAGAGGGGCAGTTCTCAGTGAAACGGTCTCTGTATTTGAAAGACCGCTCAATAGTGAACATCCATTGTACCTAAAATTCTTTTTTTATAAAGATTTTATTTATTATTTTTGCATGAGAGACACACAGAGAGAGAGAGAGAGAGAGAGAGAGAGAGAGAGAGAGAGGCAGAGACACAGGCCGAGGGAGAAGCAGGCTCCATGCAAGGAGCCCGACGTGGGACTCGATCCCGGGTCTCCAGGATCAGGCCCTGGGCTGAAGGTGATGCCAAACTGCTGAGCCACCCGGGCTGCCCCCTAAAATTCTTTAATGAGAAAGATATCTCCCTTTGCAGTAGTAGCAGAGGGTGATGGAAGTGGAAGGAGATCCTCAGCCCACTGTGTCTAAGAAGTTTCCTGCATGCATAGTTTAGCCCAGAAAGAACTTGAGATTAAAAAAATAGTAATAGGAAGTTATTTTGGTTTGGCCAATGAGAAAGAACAAAGCTGGCTGGGTTTTTTTGAGCAACAGAGGAAATAAGAAATTATTAACTGTGGAGCCAAGAAAGACATGGAGTCATACGGCTGATAAACTGCACCAGTGCTCTCCTGAGGAAAAAGAGGTCACTTACCAAAATTTCATTGTGCAATCCATTCAAGCATGTAATCAACTTTGTTTAAAGATCTGTTCTCAGTGGCACGTTCTAACTATATTCCACTTCATGGATTTCTACTTCCTGACTTTTCCATTTCTGTGTTTCTGACTTTCCCCCCTTTTTTCCATCTGTTTCGGTTGTTCTCTCATTTTATTTGATTTTCTCTTGTCCTCCTTCTCCCATTGAACTCTTTTTCTGTGGCTTTGTGAGCTCATCTATTCCCCCCAATTCTTTCTCCCTGTTTTCTTTTTCTCTGTCTGAATCGTTGTCTCTCTGCATTCATCCTACACTGTCCCTTGGTCCCTCTGTCTCTGTGTGTGTGACTCTCTCCTTAGATTGAATCCCGGAAACGCCTTGCCAAGACGGTGCTGGTGTTCGTGGGCCTCTTTGCCTTCTGCTGGCTCCCCAACCACATCATCTACCTGTACCGCTCCTACCACTACTCCGAGGTGGACACCTCCATGCTCCACTTCATCACCAGCATCTGTGCCCGCCTCCTGGCCTTCACCAACTCCTGCGTGAACCCATTTGCCCTCTACCTGCTGAGCAAGAGTTTCAGGAAACAATTCAACACCCAGCTCCTCTGTTGTCGGCCTGGCCTGATGACCCGCTCTCACAGCACCGGCAGAAGCACGACCTGCATGACCTCCTTCAAGAGTACCAACCCCTCTGTGGCCACCTTCAGCCTCATCAATGGAAACATCTGTCATGAAGGGTATGTCTAGGGGGACCTTGACCCTGTCGCCCTAGGGGGTCCCTGGTTTTACTTTCTGGCTAGTAAAGAACCCTCACATCTGTTGTATACCCTCCAACGACCCCTTGGAAGGCTATGAGTGTGTAGGCAGGTTGCAGAGAAGCCCAAATGGATTGCTCTTATGTTTGAAAGGCCCATCAAGGCTTACGTTTTCCATTTCAACTTGTGAATGCTTCTTCTGATGTAGAGCCAATTTCCCCCTTTTTAGAAAAGGGAACAAATAAGAAATTATCATTTTAAGCACCAAGCGCTGATATACAAGGATGGCCAATTAAGTCACAGAAACTATATGAACAACCAGATTTATAAAGCAGAAAAATCATACATTAGATGTCCACTTTGTGAAAGACTCTACCTTGTTATTTCTTTAAGCAGAAACTAGCACTTTAAAAATATGATCTGAGTCATTTTTTAGGAATACTTATAATCACAAACCAAGAAACTGGTTTTTACACTCAAAACACGAAAGCCAACCCTATGACAAAGTCCCATGTATGAGGGACCATTCTCAAACTGATAACACCGGAAGTCAGTCTAAAACAAATCCTTGAGTCTTGATTGTTTTTAAAAGACGTTACTGGGGACACAGGAGAAACACTCAACACGTCATTTTAAGGCAAAAACACGACCAAACACATAGACACATATACCAAGATCCATGCGAGCCTGTGGATTGATTAGCTCACACTCTGACCTCTAACTCGGCGGAGATCCTTTTTGGTGTTACCCCATTTCAGCCATCCATGGTACAGTTAGCTCTACCACAGAAGAGAAATTCTTTTGGGAAGAACTGATTGTGTTCTCAATTCATCACTTATAAGTACATAAAGTATAGTATTTATTTTTGGTATACAGGTTTTCAGCCAAGTGTATTTACTTAGATTTGGCTGTTCTTGTCTGCTACGTTAAAGCAGTAATTTCATATGAAAAAAAACAAACAAACAAAAACCAGATCACATCTGAGTGGAAACAGAAACATGTTTACATTTAACATATGTTTACCTAAAGTCTGTGGGAGGAAATGAATAAAATTTCAGTAATATGTATTTCTGTTTGAATATGTAGAAGTAATTTACAGAGGGCTTAGCTTCAGGAACTGACTGTAAAACAGCTACAGATACATTAAGTTTCTGAAGAGGAGGATTTATGAGATAGCCAAGTGCAGAAAAATACTGGACTGAAATCTTTTTATTTTTCTCAATAAAGGAATTTGACTTCTCTTACTTTAGAAACCCTGAATCAAGTTTTTCTTGACTCTAGGATAGGCCAATTCTGAGAGACTGCAAACATGTTAAGCCACTTTCGGATAAATCCAAATTCTGCAAACGTGCCCTAATGTGTATCCCTTACATCCAAAGACGGTTTTAGTTCTGGTTTTCTCTGTCCAAGTGAGAAGGAACTGTCAGCTCTCTTTTTTCCACGTGGCCTTTCATCTCTTGATACAAGGAAGGGCTCTCTGTCTACAGAGCTTTAGAAGTTAGGATGAAGACGGTTGTAAAGATGCGTGTTTACAGTTGTATTAGCTGGAGTGAGACCTCTTCGCTTCTCCCTGCTGCATGCACTTCTGTACCGTGCCCAACTGCTTTCCTGGGAGTCCACGATGACATGGGACAGTCTGAAAAGCAAGACAGGTAGTGAAGCTGAAAGAACCAAGATTTTTAACTGGAAATCCCAACTCTGTCTCTAGCTGTGAGCTTAGCTATCAACTTCCCTTCTCTAGACTCATTTTTTTTTTTTCATCTCTAGAATGAGAGGACAGGACTAGGGTCCCTCTACTGCTAAATTCCTCTGAGCCTTGTCATTGTTTCTAGTTCTGTCTCTAAAGCGTTTATACAGCCCACCTGCTCACAGCTGTCCCACTTCTGCTACCTTTGTAACAACTCCTCTTGGGAAATCCTCCAACGGACAGTCTACAGTCACGGTCACAGTAGTGGAATGGAAGAAGAGGGACGATTCTATCACTTCCAGGGGCTCACTGGAATAATCCACATGAATAATGCCCCATTAGCTTATTATGTTTTGGAATTAAAGCTGAAAGACACATAAGAAAACATATTGCTCAATCTCCTCTTTATACAAAGGGTACTTTTCCGTGCTCACCTCCAACCTCCCTGCACCTGTTACCTCGAACTCCTACTCCACAGTTTTACCCTTGGATTTCTTCAAGACTCTTGAGTGTAAGTGACTTCATATCTAGTTAGGGGCTACAGTGTCTAGCATTCTGGGTACTTAGTGTGACTTGTTCAAGCACCTCTGATCTACCTGCTTTCAAAGACATTTGGGCAGTGGGACTCATCTTAATGACTCCTTCAGGTAACATCGCGGCGTAGACTGTGTCAGTCTCCTCCGTAGCTTCTGGACAAACAGTGAGGGGATCGAAGCCTAGGTCTAGCTGTGTGTCCTGAGGCAAATCTTAGCACCTCTTTGTGACTCCTAAATGAAAGGATTGGAGAAGGCCACTGCCAGCCAGTGACCCAGGACTGGTAAAACTGTTCTGTGAATCAACTGATGGATGGGTTTAAACCTTCTTATTGGGATGGACTTAGCTTGGCCTTTCTCTAGGGAAGTCAACTTCTTATTCCACCTCAGGAACCTAAAATTACGGTGAGAGACACCCCATGCCCCATGTGAGATCACCTCCCTGTTAGGGCAGAGCGTGGCAGGGGCTGGAGCTAAGACATTTCACGCCTGGCTTCCAAAGATAATCACGTTTAGCGCTTATGTCTTTGGCAAGGAAAAAAAAAATCAATTTTTGCTGTGGAAAACCATCTGTGTTTATTCAATTGACAGACACTACCTTTCAATCTATCTTAAATTGAGCCTCCCTGAGGCAGGCAGCTCAACAGTGATAGATTAAGCAATAAACCAGGCAGTCTTCCCACCAACGGCTGCTGCTGGCAGGGAAGGCGCAGCTGCTGTTAGGAGCGATCTTCCACAGCAAGATGAACCTCCCTGCTTGGCGCAGATGAGGCCCCTCCTTGTTGGTGATTTGATGAGTCCCCATAAATGTGGATAGCTAAACCCTGTTCTTCTGGCTGCCTCACTCCGCCACCGAACCTGGCCTTCTGCCTCATTAACAAGCCCCAGATTTCCCTCTTTGCCACACAAACAATTTGGTTTCATCTTGAAGGACGGAGAACCCGTACGTAAATAAACCATTTAGAGGCTGCTTCAGATGAACCGAACTCAGCCTGTTAGGAAAATGCACACGGGACCGAAATAAAGGAACTTGTCCATAGGACACAGGCACACCGAGGTTACTAAGTCTTGGTTTATGCCAAAAGTCGAGGTGGTTATTGGTTTCGGAGTCTGTTCATGTCCCAGATGTCTTCTACTAAGAGAGATTAGCTTTGTTTGGGGACTACAAGTTGAATGACACCCTCAATCTGTGGACTAAACGGGAGCTAAGTCACTTTCCCAAAAGCCAGATAGAAATGATCGCCCTGGGACCCTGACCATATGAGAGTTGAATGAAGAGTACTCACTTCTGTGGTGGTGAGATGGGAAACAGGCAAACGTTCTTGCCATTTCTGCCCTTCACATCCAGGTCCCAGAGGAGCTGTTGTTGGAGAGTGGCTCAGAACTAACCCTGGGTTGCTGGGAGGAATGGAGCACATTTTGCACATTTGTCTAACGTTTGGCTGAATTTTCACAAAATGGATTAACAGCTGAAAACAAAGAAAATATTCACCCTCCTGGGGCCAGGCTGTGTCAGCTATCCAAAGAAACGAAGCTCTCACAAGCTCTAGTTTATTCTGTATGTGACGGTCATTCCTCTCGGCCCCCACCTTGGCAGCCCCCTACCCCCTCAACACAAACACAGTAAGTTTAATATCAAGCAATCTCTTACCGGGACTTTGGCCTTCAAAGACACCCTTTTTTTAGGGAGGGCCAAGCCTGAACTCCAGCTGAATATATCCAGCACAATCAACAAATCACACACTGAAAACAGACTTTTCTTTTGTGAAATCACGTTAGAAATGCACTCAGTGGAATTTATCTAATTTTGTAAAAGTTTAAGAGCCCCTGGGTTAAAATATTCCATGTCCACGATTAATTCCAAAAACAATTTCCATTACCTAGTCTTCATGGTCTATAAAGCACTTTTATATCATTGTCTCATCTAATCCAAGCCTTCCCTGCTGGCCAAAGAGCTGCTTAACATCCTTTACTATGGACATTTGTAAATGACGTTTACTAGTGACCATCTACGATTAGATTAAGAGACCCAGGGAACCGTGAGGCTGAAGCACGAAACTACAGATGCTGAACCATATTTGACCTACAAAAGGGTGATTTCATATGGTCCAACGTAATCTGATTTCATTTATATTCATGGCCGTTCCGTGATATTGAAGAACGGTGTGGTCATCACTTTCCCAGTTTATAGGATGGTCTGTGCCTACCAAGTGAGTCTGTTTAACTCGGCCCAAGGCAGGGAACCAAGTCGTTGTTGGCTTCCCCAGAGAGGCCTATTAGTGGGAACAGTAATCCATGTCACACTGAAGTGGAAGTCTACGAGAAGAAGGGCGGGATCCTTGGGAGCAGAAACACAAGCTACAGAACACACCATATCTGTGGGAAACCTCAGTGCAGTTCTGCGGCTCTAGAAGTGTTGGGAAGGAAGGGGCCCGACTTCACCAAGCACCAGTGACGTGCCAAATGCAGTGCTGAGCACATTTCCCTTCTTCCTCACGAGCACCTTGAAAAGTTCAGTTGGTGAGGCTGAGGCTCAGGGAGGTCACTTCACCCAAGGTCACATGGCGCAGCCGAGTGTGGCCCCGGATCTCTTAAGACCCCATCCATTCCACTGCTCAGCATTGCTTCCCAAACCCTGCGCATGTGAGGAATTAGGTTCACGGTAACTGACAGTCCCATGCCCTACTGTGGCTTCTGCCCTAAGGCACGAGCTCCCAAGGAGGTTGAGGGACATGGATGATGTTCCTAAGCACATAAGTGAAGGACTCGCTGCAGCAGAGGCCGAAATATAGCACAGAGTAGGTGGGCAAGGAAGTGCCTTAGTTCAGCTGCCCCCAGAGACACACTTCAGTTGCAACTGGAAGCCCTGGGAAGAATTTCCCACCCAGTTCTGGGACTAACCGAGGAGAAAAGAACCCCTGGCAAACAGCCATATACAGAGGACCCAAGCGAGAACAGTCAATCCGGGCGGCCTTCTTTGAATTAGGATTAGCCTCGCCCCCAAATAGGAAGATATGATAGCAGGTGGTTTTCCAGAAGCCTGGAGACCCAGGTCACATGAATAGCCTTTATCAGAAAAATACGTCCTGGACTAAGTTCTGAGCACAGGTGTGGACTCCGGTATCTGAGTGCCTAGCCCTAGGTGCCCTGCTTCAAGCTCCCATACCATCGTCTCTCTGCTCGTTCTGAGCTCACATTCTAGAAGATATTTCCCTTTCTTTCTCCTAATTCAAAATTCATTCCCAGAACCATATAATGACATGGAAGGACTCACATAATGTTATGGTTTTTTAAAAGGATCGTTTTAATGGACAGTAAAACTTCACACATTCAACACCTCATTAATTCCCAGACAAGCTTGAAAATTTTGGTATACCTCGGGATTTCAGTGTTCAAAGTACAGTACATAATTTAGGACTGTTGTGAATCCGATTTTTTTCATCACTTTGCTTCAGTTTTAGCCAGTGCTATTGATATATCAATAATGTATGACATTAAGAAAATGAAACGGATTTAAAAAAATGTTTTCCTCTGTAATCTGGAGTTAACAGACTCAAACACAGCCAGCCCTTCTTGCATCCAAGTCAGCAGAATTTGGGGTAATAAAATTGGTTGAAAAGGTCTGAGTTGTAAAAATACTTGGCACAAACTCCTTTATGTCATTTTCTGTTTTGTTTTAAATATTAGACTCATATTTTGTAAATTATAATTGTACTTGTTACTATTAACTGTAAATATTTATTGCATCAGAAATGTGCTCTGTGTTAAAATAAGTCAGAACAAGTTCCAGGTGTGGTACTTAATATAAATAATGTCATGCCTTGGCTTTGCCTAGACTCCTTAGACTAATGAATTATTTATAAGAAATTCACAATATTAATATGAATGATTCAGGGTTTTTTTAAATGTGCAAACTTAACTGTGTGACCGTGTGAAATTCTATCTATGAAGTGTGCTCATTGGTTGTATTCTTGTTTTTCAAGATGTTTCTAATGCTTCTGTCACATTGTACATGGTCTGTGTGACATTAAGTCAAATCTGTGTAGCTGAATATTTAAGTCATAGGAGATAAGAAATGTGTTTTATTTCTTAATATAATAAGGCATAATTTATTAAATGGACAGATGCATGTATTCAATGTTCAATCAAAATAAAGCTGTCGCATGGATGTAGTTGGTGGCCATCTGTTTCAGGGCTCTTCTTCTGCTCCAGAACCATCTATATTAGAATCACCCAGGCTGCTTGTTGCAAAATGCCAATTCTCCCAATTCCCAATTCACTGGGAACATCTAGGGGTTTGGCCTAAAAATCGGCACTTTAAAACAAGCTCCCCATGTGATTCCTCAGAACACAAGAGGTTGGTCTCATACTTTTAAAATATATATTTAGCTTTTGAATAAGTAAGCTTTCCTCATGATTCAAAATTGAAAGCATAAAAAAGGTATTCAGTGAAAAGTCACGAGGCTACCTCACAGTTCCCAGCAGCCATCACCACTCCCTCCCATGAGTGACCACTGTGGCTACGCTCCTATATGCGAACGCTACCGGATGCTTCTTACGCTCTCGCAAATAAATACAAATATGTGTTTTCCTGCAGCCCACCACCATTTTACAGAAGTGGTAACATATTATACGCATTGTTCTGCCCCTTGCTTGCTTCACTACATACCGTTCCTTGGAGATCTTTCCGTGTCATCATATAAAATTCTCCCATTCTTTCTTATATCTGTACAGTATCTCCTACTTTATTTATTCAGTTCCCCGTTGATGAACATTTAGGTTGTTTCTGGTATTTTGCTATAATGAATTGTGTTGCACTGATTAACATCCATAATCTCCTGCATGAGCAAGCGTTGCTATAGGAAAACGTCTTAAATGTGGAGTTGGCGGAAATCAAGATCATATACTTTTATCATTTGACGGTCGTTCCAAATTGCTCTCTTTAAGGCTTAAGTACCAAAGTTTGAGAACCTCTGCTTTCTGGAATAATAGCCATCAGAGGGCAGGAAAGCACTCAAGAAATAACACAACTGGGGGCACCTGGGTGGCTCAGCAGTTGAGCGTCTGCCTTCGGTTCAGGACGTGATCCTGGAGTTCTGGAATCGTGTCCCGCATCCGGCTCCCGCATGGAGCCTGCTTCTCCTCCCTCTGCCTGTGTCTCTGCCTCTCTCTGTGTCTCTCATGAATAAATAAATAAAATCTTAAAAAAAAAAAAAAGAACACAACTGGCTGCAAAGGGGGGCTGTCAAAGGTCCCTGCACTCAAGGTGAGAAGAGGTAACCAGGCATGCCTATCAAATACGGTGAACAAATTCCTTGAGGGGCACACTGATAGCCATGCCAAGGAAGCCCCAGAGTGCAGGGGTGTATATAACCACCACCATGGGGTCATCTTGGGAGAAGGCTTTCTGGATGTATAACCCACCGTTAAACTGTAAATGGTGCCTGAAAGTGTCAGTGTTTTAAACAGCTAAAAGTGGTGATTCATGATTGTGCCTGCAGTAGACCTTGCAGCTCTAGCGTTCCTGGATAAGATGGAAGATAAGCAGACTAAAATCTCTGAGACACGCAGGGTATAAAAATCCAATTGACATTTAAGGTTGGTCCATGGTACTTGCTGAGAGCTCTACCCAAAGCCCAGATGAATTTTCTTATCAGAAACTCTAAACTCTTTGTAAGCGCGCTGCCTACCATGTCAGAAAAGAAGCTTCATTGATGCACAGATTGTAATATTGAGAACTTAATATTCTCTTTAAAGTCTTGGATTTCTGAAGTTAGAAAATACCCCCAGAGAATGCCCAGACACAATCTCACATCTCACAAATGAGGAAGTCAAGTAAAGTGTCATGATTTGGGTTTCCATATGGTCATCAGACTTTAGAAAAATGAAAACAATTGGCGTGGAGATGACATGGGCGAGGAGAGGTTCATCAGGCTCTTCTGCTAGAGGGAAGGTAAATCTATTCGGAGCTACCTGGTAATACATCAGGCAGAGAACCTTCCTGTTCACTGAGCTCAACACTGATAAACTTTGGCTTCTAATACGAGAGATATCGGGTAACATCTTACCAAGAAAATGACACAAAAGCAGGCCTCTGGTCCTTTGAATGTGGACTGAACTGTGTTCAATGTTATAAATGAATCCTTAAGAACACATCCCCGCCCTGCTTCCTAGAGCTGGGAGCAGGGAAGTCAAGGATTTGGCTCCAGGTCACTTGTTAACTATGACATCTACCCAGTATGTTTCCCAGTGTCCCTTCCCACCTTCCATGACAGCCCAGAGCTTCTTAGAGCCTCTCCGAGGGACTAGACTAGCTCTGACTCACCAGCGTGCAGTTTGCTAGAACGGTCTATGTGCATGGGTCCACTCTCGAGGAGGTTTCCAGGATATTGCTACTTAAAGTACCGACTGTCGACCAGCAATATGGACATCACCTGGTTAAAAGTGCAGGCTCTTGGAACACCTGGGTGTCAGTGGGTTAAGTGTCAGGTTCGATTTCAGCTCAGGTCATGATCTCAGGCTTGTAAGATCAAGCTCCCTGTCGGGCTCTGGGCTCAGCACAGAGTCTGCTTGAGATTGTCTCTCTCCATCTGCCCCTGCTCCCCTGTGAGCATTCTCTCTCTTAAATAAATAAATAAATAAATAAATAAATAAATAAATAAATAAAATCTTAAAAAAAAAAAATGCAAGCTGTTGGTCCCTGCCCCAGAACTCTTGCATTAGAATTTTAACAGATCCCCAAGTGAATCCTATGCATATTAAATTTGTGACCACTGGGACGCCTGGGTGACTCAGCGGTTGGGCATCTGCCGTTGGCTCAGGGCGTGATCCCAGGATCCGAGATCAAGTCCCTCATCAGGATCCTTACACAGAGCCTGCTTCTGTCTCTGCCTCTCTCTCTTTCTGTGTGTCTCTCATGAATAAATAAATAAAATCTTTTTAAAAAATAAATAAATAAATCTGTGACCACTGACAGAGAACATCATTTACTGTGAAGAAATCCAGAGTGGGCTTGATACTTTTGCTATGCCAGCTGGTGGTGTCCACACATTTCCCCCAACCTTCTGGCTTGAAAGTCTTGGAACCTCTATCCTCAGGTGGCCAACGTTTACCACCTTAGTCATTTAGACCTAAACTCTGTGCATACCAAGTGGCCAAATCCCTGCTCTCCAGGGACTGGGAGTATCTGAGTTCAGGACATGAGCTTTGCAGGCCTCAAGTCATCTTAGAACTCACCACACAGGGGATCCCCAGGTAGCTCAGCGGTTTAGCGCTGCCTTCAGCCCAGGGCGTGATCCTGGAGACCTGGGATCGAGTCCCGTGTCGGGCTCCCTGCATGGAGCCTGCTGTCCCACCGAGGAGCCCCCTCATTTCTGCCTGCAGGCCTCAGGAGGAGGAAGACCTTGATCTCGTGGGACTGGGCCCCAGTCCTGCAGAGTGAGGAGCCCCCAGAGCAGGAGCCCAGGTGAGGACCTGGAGATAGGCCAGGAGAGTACCACATCCCCAGCGGCCTGTTCGCAGTTGCCGGGAGCCGAGCGCTCAGCCCGGGAGCTCGTCCTTTCTGCCTGAGCTGCCAGTCGGGGAGGCCCTGGTGGAAAGGGAGCAGGGCCGGTTATGCAGGGGGACGAGTCTGGGCCCTAAGTGGAGTTCAAGTGAGGACCCTGAGTACTAAAGAAAGGATCTGTCCCCAAAAGAGGAGGCTGCCCGGAGCCCCGCGCCTGCTGCCAGGCCTGGGCGTCTGTAGCAATGCCACGTCCATGTGGTACGGCTTGCCTTTCTCGGGACTCAGAGAGGCTACGAGATCCGTGGACTCAAGTGGGTAGGGGAGGAGTCCCAGGCTCGGACTGACAGCACTGGGTTGCCATAGAACCACCCCTGCTGGGGATCCCAGGTGGCTCAGCGGTTTAGCACCTGCCTATGGCCTAGGGTGTGATCCTGGAGACCCGGGATCGAGTCCCACGTCGGGCTCCCTGCATGGAGCCTGCTTCTCCCTCTGCCTGTGTCTCTGCCTCTGTCTCTCTGTCATGAATAAATAAGTAAAATATTAAAAAAAAAAAAAGAACCACCCCTGCTGACAGCCCTCAGAAACCCCTAGCGGCCTTGGCCGGATGTCACTTACTCTGACTTCTGCCTTGAAAGTTCTGGAAGAGGGAAGCCTGGGTGGCCCAGTGGTTTAGCACCTGCCTTCAGCCCAGGGTCTGATCCTGGAGTCCCGGGATCGAGTCCCGCATTGGGCTCCCTGCAGGGAGCCTGCTTCTTCCTCTGCCTGTGTCTTTCATGAATAAATAAATAAAATCTTTAAAAAAGAAGAAAGAAAGAAAGAAGAAAGAAAGAAAGAAGAAAGAAAGAAAGAAAGAAGAAGAAGAAGAAGAAAGAAAGAAAGAAAGAAAAGAAAGAAAGAAAGAAAGAAAGAAAGAAAGAAAGAAAGAAAGAAAGAAGAAAAAGTTCTGGAAGGCGAGGAACTTCATCTATCAATCACAACCTTCGGTTAGTGGAAACAGAGATTTCAGGACTGCTCAGGGATGCAGGTAAGGGCGCTGAAGGTGGACTGAAGCAACTACCCAGCACCAAGGAAGCCCCCCGGGGCCCGACCCTTGCATCAGCGCTGGGAGCCCCGGCACAGTCATTCAGCTTGTCTGCGAAGCACACCACGGGGGTGGGGAGGCGCCAGGTCCAGGTGGGGTGGCCACAGCTTTGCTGCAGGAAAAATCATGGGCCCTAACTGGAGTCCCGGTGAGATCCTCGGGGCTAACGAAAGGATCCCTCTCTGGGGGCCAACCAGGCCTAGGAGCAGCAGGCAGGGACAGCCAGACGCCTCGGGCCCGGCTTCCTGTCTAGCGACTGAAGAAGATGAAGACTGGGGTGGGCGGCGATGGACCCAGATCAGTAGAGGGAAGAGTCCCGGGCTTTGATGTGTATCAGTGGGGTCCCAAACCATCCTGCCCCCGCTGTCGGCCCTCGGTCGCCCCAGGCAGCCTCGGATACCCAGAAGCTCACCCTCACTTCCACCTTAGGGAACTCGAAAGGGGAAGACCTTGGTCTAAAGGGCACAAACTTTAGTAAGCGGAGGGTGGAGTTCCAGGACCGGTCAGGTGACGGTGCTGAATAGGATGGACTCAGCCACCCCGTGCCCTTGCCCCCCAGCTCTGGGAAGTTCTGACCTGCTTGAAATGCTCCAGGGAGCCGAGGGCCTTGCCTAAGGAAGTGGCCTCACTTCTGTAATGGGAAGAGACCCAACACCCAGGTAGGAGTCCAGGATGAGGACCCTGAGTGCTAATGAGAGGACTTCTCCCCCAAAAGAGGGGGCAGGCCAGAATGCCACCCATGCTCTCAGCTCCAGGAGGCTGGAGGCAGCTGTACCCAGACGTGGTGTCTCCGAACTTCTCCTCTAGTGACACAGGGATGCAGAGGACCTTGGTCTGAGCCTGGTTCACTGGGTTCAGTAGAATGAGGAGTCAGAAGTCTGCCCCTGAGCGAAGGTCAGAACTCTGGGTGAAGATGAGCTACTGACCCGTGGAGAGCTGTGGAATCCCATGCAGTCCCCACCCTGTTCTCAGGTTTTGTAGGTCCCAAGTAGCCTTGGCAGGAAGTGGCTCACCCCGAACTTCCAACTCTAAGGTCCCATTTAAGCAAACACCTTGGTGTAAAAGGCATAGGCTCAGGTGCACTGAAAGTGGAGTCCCAGGACTGGTGAGGTGTCAAGGTGAGGCCACCGAGGGAGGAAATGGGGACCAGTCAACCCCCAAAGGAGACAGTCGCACCAAGCCTCTCCCGTGGGAGGCCCAGGACAGAGCTGACACATTCGGGTGCCCCTGACTTCGCCCTGCAGAGTTTCCGTAAACGAAGGCCTTAGTTTAAGGACTGGGCGCCCTAGTTCAGCAGAGAGAGGAGCCCCAGGCCCTGGCGGGAGTGCAAGGGAAAACCCAGTGTGAGCAATGAGGGAAACCGCTGGAGAACAGAGGAGGCCTGGGCACGGTCCTCCCTGTGGGGTCAGCCTTGAAAGCCCTGGGCAGAGCTGTCACGGTGAAACGACTCGTTTCTTAGGGGGCAGGGGAGCTGGATCAGAGCCGGCGGCGAAGTGAGGGGCTCGGTCCCAGCCAGGCCTGGCAGGCCGCAGCCCAAGGCACACAGTGACCCTGCGCAGGTCCTCGGGGTCGGGGGAGTCCTGCAGCAGTGACCTGTCCCCACGGGGGGGACCGGCCCCCTCTTACACGGGGCCTACGCTCCTGAGCTCAAGGCATGAGCTGCCCCACCACGTTGGCGCTTGGATCTGGTCTTCGGCCTGGACCTGAAGGGAGCTGACCCCAGCACTCACCCGCACGCCCCTGCTCACAAGGTGGGCCCCCCACCCAAGGGCGTCAGAGTGAGGCGTGGGCTCTCCCAGGAACGCGCTCCCGATGCCCCTCTCGGCTGGGATCGTCGTCAATGGCCACCGTGCCCCTGAGGAGATGTGGGAATCCCTGAATGTGCTGGGGGTCTAGGCCCGGCGGAGGCACCAATCTCTGGGGAGCCCAGGAAGCTCGCCACCAAAGATTTGGTGCAGGGAGAGGACCTGGGGTACCGCCAGGGGCCCACCCGAGCTCCTGCGGGGACCCAGGGCCTACGCTGAGACCAGCACCATGAAAGGCCTGGACCCCCTGGCCCAAGTCACTGATACCGGCCCCGGCGCCTTCCAGGCCCAGCACGGAGAGGCTTTGAGCGATGAGGAGAAGCGAGCCCAGGCCAGGGCTGCAGCCCAGGCGGCCACCGGTGCCCCCCCCCCGCCCCCCAGCAGCTCCTCGCAGCCCTGGTGACATCCAAGAGCGGGTCCGGGCCTTGCAGGCCGAAAGGGCCACCCACCTGCCAACGTGGGGTGACGGGCAGTCAGGCGGAGCCCGAGACCGCACGGTCGGCTCTTCCCTGTGTTCTTGCTATTTATAAACAACGTGCAGGTTTACCTCCCTTCTCCCTCCAACGTGTTTTTTTCGAGAAGGTTTATTTAAATTCAGAATCCAAGTTTACGAATAACACAGCTCGCGTATTTACGGCTGGTTATCAAGTTTGAGAGTCCTAGTTTTGTATTTCGTAAAACAAATCGAAAATCCCTGCGTCTTTTATTGTGATCCAGGATGAGAAAAACATAGCGCCGGAATAGGATTCTCATTAAAATGTAACAGAATCCCACACTGAGATAACAAGCTGGGGGGGGGGGTGGAGAAAAAAGTAAAAAGTGGTTGATTCTTGGTTTTCCTTACTCCTTTTGCTCTTTCTTTTGGTAGAATTAAAAGATATATGCCATAAATAAATAAATAAATAAATAAATAAATAAATAAATAAATAAATAAATAAATATGCCTGGGGGGCACCTGAATGGCTCAGTGGTTGAGCATCTGCCTTCAGCTCACGGCGTGATCCTGGGGTCCTGGGATCGAGTCCCGCATTGGGCTCCCTGCATGGAGCCTGCTTCCCCCTCTGCCTGTGTCTCTGCCTCTCTCTCTCTCTCTCTCTGTGTCTCTCATGAATAAATAAATAAAATTTTTTTTTTAAAAAAAGATATATGCCTGGATTTGCTTATTAGCCTTTCAAGAATGTGGGAGAAATTAAATTGTCACAAATTAGAGCTCTCGTCCGCTCCTTTGTTCGTGAACATGAATGGAGCATCTGGTGCTCGAGGCTTCCCGCTAGTCCTAGGACGTGCACACAAAGACCCGGGCCCTGCCAATAACACTGGGGAGTCCAAGACAAGCTACCACATGAGGAACGTGCCGAGATGCGCTCCTAATCCGGAAGGGACAGTCAACAGAAGAGAGGGGGAGGGAGGAGATGCCACACGGAAGCAGTCCAGGGTAGATACCCGGACAAGGCAGGTTGGGCAGCTGCCAGTCTCCTGGGGGAGGGAACTTGTAAGTCTGGCTGCACCAAGGGTTAGCTGAAGCCACTGAAATGGTGAGCAGGGCCCAGAGCCCCAGATGGAGGCTCTCACAGTGGAAAGGCTACGTCTGCAATGTCTGAGAGACTCGTGACAGTCCCTTAGGGAGGTGGAAAAGCAGAAAGGGGTCCTCAGCCACCTGGGGCAGGGGTAGAAGGGCTCCTGGGCTCTCTGTTCTCAGGCAGGTGGACACAGGGCACTAGCTGGGTGTTTTGTGCACTGCTGTGTCCTCAGAGTTCCTGAGAAGAAGGGGGATACTGGTCAGTCCCCCCACTTTGCCCTGGCCTGGAGCGGGTGGGGGATTGACCACTCCATCAAAAGGAAACCTAAATTGGGCATTCTTCCGTGGAATATGGCAAACTCTAAATGATGTCTAGCTTTTGGGTGGTAGTGAAATGAGTAAAGACAGAGATGGGGGGTGGCACCTGGGTGGCTCAGTCGGTTAAGCATCTGCCTTCAGCTCAGGTCATGATCCCAGAGTCCTGGGACCGAGCCCCACATCGGGCTCTGCACTCAGCAAAAAGCCTGCTTCTCCCTCTCCCTCTCCCTGCTGCTCCCCCTGCTTGTGCTCTCTTTCTCTCTCGCTCTGTCAAATAAATAAATAATCCAAAAAAAAAAAAAAAAAGGAGATGGGTTGCATGCAAGGGCAGTTGAGAGGGAGGCAAGTCATGGCCCTTTACACACCTGTAGTAGCATCACGGTGTATCCACCTGGGAAGCCTACCACATGCCACATTCAAGTGACTAACCATCTTATGGGGAAATATTTAGTTTTATTTAGTAAGGAGCACTTTGGCTGATTTGGGCTTTTTTTCCTCCCTAGAACATTGCATATTTTCTGACCTCCTCCTCAATTAAAAAAAAAAAAAAATCCCAGTGTGGTATGTGGCATCGTCTGGGTCAAAATAATCATGGCAATTGCTATTCAAAAATATCTCAATACTTGTCAGGCTCTGTGCTGGATTTGCAACACATATTCCAATATCCATCGGTCTTGGAAGACAGGGCTTATCCAACCTGCTCCACCGATAAAGAATGTGGGGCTCGGAGAGTTTACTCACGTGACTGAGGTCACCCTGCTGGTAGGCCGCAGAGTGGCCAGGGCCAGACCCGCGGTGTGAATTTATCTAGATCCCACACCACCCTGCACCTCTCAGCCAGAGGCAGATACCGTGTGTCATAATTCACATTTTGTTTCACGACTCCGAGATCTATCTCAGGTGATAAAAAGAGGGCTGTGTACACAGACTACTGGTTTAGAATACGTAGCTGGAGTAATAAAATATCAAAGAAATGGTGTGAATAGAGGAAAAGACAGTATTTGGCGACCGGAGGATCATCTACCTACGCAGTGTCACAGCACCTCAAAAGCCAGGGCCTCACAAACCCGTGCAGCTCCATCCCTGCCTTATAGAAAGACAATGCAGCAGAACCCAAGTTACATAAGAGGCTAAGTCCAGTTGGTGAAGAGAAGATTCCTTCTGGCTTCTTCTCTGACAGCCCAACACCTGTCGTGGGCCCGCTGCCTTGAGCGGCGGCTTCCCAGTCTCCCATCACTCCTGCCACACCGATTCTATCTGCAGGGTTTGCAGTAGGAAAGTTGCTTGAGTTTGCAGGGACGCAGCCTTTCATGTAGGAGCAGGAGCCAAGATGTGGAACCCTACGTAGGAGGACGGAGAGATCGACACCCCGGAATATAGGTGGTCTCTCAGAGACTACGAACCTGCTCTTGCCCTCACACCTATAGCTCCCCGGGCAGGGCTGCCCATGCACTCGTCCTTCAGGGCTCTCAGGGACATGAGAGCCTTGGCCTAAGGAGGGCGGCCTCAGGTCAGTAGAGGGGGGAAGTGCGAGCCGCTGATGGACACGGAGGGGAGGACCTAGAATGAAGAACGAGGAAAGGACTCAACCAGAACAGTGGGATCCCTGGAGGCCTGCCCTGGCTGTCAGCTCTCGAGGGTCTGGAACAGTTGCAGCTGGATTTGGCTCGCCCCGTCTTCCGACCCCGTGGTTCCAGGAAGGCGAGAATCCTGATCTGAGGGGAGCGGCACCCCAGGAATGGGCCTGACACCACAGTGCTCCGTGTCACGGCGAGGACGGTGACGGAGCGAGGGAGACACCCACCTGAGAACATAGGAGGCCCCACAAATCTCCCCCGCTTACCCTGGGAGGCCCAGAGGAGAGCTGTGAGATGAGGGCGCCCCCTCATTCCGCCTGCAGGGTAGCAGGAAGAGAAGGGCCTCGGTGCGGCGGCCCCTTCTGCACAGGAACTAACCGCAAACAAGGTTACGACTCAGTGATAGGAGGGGACTCCCCTGGCAGGGAGGGTCCCACGGAGCCCTGCAGGTTCCTATCCCCGGATAGTCCAGGAGCCTGTCATTTTGGCCCAGAGCGTCACAGGGATGGGAGGGCCTTGCTGTAATGGGTGGCCCTACTGTCACAGAGGGAGGAGTTTTGGCCCTCAGTGGGGTCCAGGTGAGGACCTGCGTACTAATGAGAGGGACTCTCCCCAAACCAGGGGACTTCTCCGAGCCCCACCCCTGCTCCTGGCCTTGGGAGGCCTGGGGCGGGGGTAAACAGATGTGTTCCAGCCCATGTTCCAGGCATTCAGGAAGGTGAGGACTCAAGTGTGAGGCTGACAGGCCCAGATCAGGAGATGGAGGAGTCCCAAGCCGTGATGCATGTCAGTCAGGCCCCGAACAGTCCTGGGCCTGCTGTCAGCCCTCAGAGGTGCCACACAGCCCTGGCTAGCTGCAGCTCCCCCTGATTTTCTCCTCGGGGAATCCAGAAGGTGAGGGCATTGGTCTGAGGGGCAGGGACGCAGAAAAGTGGCGGATGAAGTTCCAGGACCAGTCAAGTGTCCAGGATGTGGACCCTGAATGTGGACCGAGAGCTCACTGTGCCCAGCGCTGTTGGCAGCACTGGGAGCCCCATGCAGGGGTAGCCACATGCGGTGCACCCCCAGCTCTCCCTCAAAGGAGGCAGGGAGGTGAGGGCTTTGTTCAGAGGCCGGTGGGCTCATGTCCGTCGAGGGACTCCCAGTGAGCCCAGGCCAGAGAAGGCCCTCACTGAGCTGTCAGCCCTCGGTGCCCCCTGGCAGGGACGGTGGGCTGAGGTGTCCCTTCACCTCCTCTTAGGGATTCCAAGAAGGTGAGGGCCCGGTTTTAGGTGTCAACTTCAGCACAGCATAAGGGAGGGGCCCAGGCCCCGCCAACAGAGGATATGATGTTGCTGACTGTAAAGTGAGGGGCCTCCACCCAGCACAGAGGATCCCCACTACCAGCCCTTGCCGTCACCCCAGGCAGCCCCAGGCAAGGCCAGCCGGCTGCAGCCTAAGACGATTCTAACTTCCTCAGGGCTCCTCAGGGGACAGGCTGACCAGGAGAGGAGCCCCGTGGGGTCCAAGAGCAGTACCCTGGCAAAAGAGCTCGCAGCCCCTCATCCTTCTCCTGGGAGCCACACCATGTGCCCTGCTGCCACCTCCTTTCTGCTGTCCTTAGTCATCACGCCTCAAGGTCAGAAGAACAAGCTCTCTGCCCATGAGAAAAGCCGCCAGGCCTGAGATGAGTGAGAGTCTTGGGGGTGCACATGCCACTGTGGCAGTGGAAGAAACATCTCCCGTCTCCTTCTCTCCTTTTTTGGGGCATATTCCCCAGAGCAAGGGCGATGTCAGGCCACACAGCACTCTCCAGGAGCCTCGGGAGCCCTAAACACCTCGGCTGCTTTCCGTGGGTGTTGTACGCATGGAGTCTTATGAAGGTGCTAAGAGCAAAGCACAGGTTCCCGCCAGGCTAATGTGAATATTTTTAGATCATTGTTCACTAGAATGGAGTCCCCTCAAGTCAGCTATATGGTGCCAAGGAAAGCAGACACACTATGAAACGGCTTCTCTTTTCCAAATCAACCCAATATGCACCCAAAAAAGTGGCGAAGATAAGTGGGCTTGGTCAACATACCCAAAATACTCAAGAATGGGCAAAATGAAAACTGTGAAGAGAAACAAGACGGGGGGGGGGGGGGAGCACAGGGGAGGAAGAGTTGGCCTCACACTAAGCTCTGAGAAGAACTCTCGGAGGGTGAAGCCATGAGCAAGCGCTGAAGGATGGGCAGATGCGTGATGAGGTGGGCAGGAGTGACAAGGGCCTCTAGGGCAGAAGAGGGCCCTCTCCACACTTCCCCACTGAACACGTTCATTCAATTCTGTGCATTTATTGGGGACCCAGGGTGGCTCCCTGCACAGACAACAGATAAATGAACAAAACAGTGCCCCCCTCTTTTGTGGGCCAATGGGCTAGGGATCAAAGATCTTGATCAATCAGTTAGGCATCTGTCCTCGCCTGGGTTGTGATCTCAGGGTCCTGCTGAGTGGGGATCCCGCTTCTCCCTGCCCCCCCCATGCTTGTGCACCCTCTCTCTCTCAAATAAATAAATACAGTCTTAAAAAAAAAAATCTTAGCATCTTTTGACATTTCTCCAAGGAACGAGAACCCTCAATCACAACACTAGCACGAAAAAACAAGAGTCTGGCAAAATCAGGAGTGTCTTCCTTTTCTGGGTTAAAGTTTCTTTTGTTTCTTTGACCATGAGTCAGAAATTTCAGGACATCAATGCACTGAGATTATCCAGCGGGATTTTGAGATCACTCCTTTTAAAAAACAAACAAACGAACAACCCTGAAAGCTATAGTTCATACAGAAAAGCCTATAAAATACATGTATAGAGTTTAAAGAATAATTACATGGGGGGATCCCTGGGTGGCTCAGTGGTTTGGCGCCTGCTTTTGGCCTGGGGCGCGATCCTGGAGTCCCGGGATCGAGTCCCACGTTGGGCTCCCGGCATGGAGTCTGCTTCTCCCTCTGCCTGTCTCTGCCTCTCTCCTCTCTCTCTCTCTCTCTCTCTCTGTGTCTCTCATAAATAAATAAATAAATCTTTTTTTTTAAAAAAAGAATAATTACATGAACTCTTATGTGCCCACATGTAGATTAAGAAACAGAACATTGTCAGTACCTCAGGAACCCCCCCGTGGTCCTTCCCTAGCGATCCACCCGTACCTACCTGCTATGGGCTGAATGACTGTGCCCCCACCCCCCGCCCTTCCATATGTTGAAGCCCCAATGGCATGGTATTTATAGTGGGGGCCTTTGGAGAGATAATTAGGTCATGAGGGTGGAACCCCCATGATGGAATTAGTGGCCTTATAAGAGCAGAGGTAGCCCCCCACCTACCCCTCGGGAGGACATAAGAAGAAGACAGCCTTCAGCAAGCCAGGAAGAGGGCCCTCACGAAGACCCGAACCTGCTGGCACCCTGATCTGGGACGTCTCAGCCTCCAGAACTGTGAGAAACAAATGTTTGCTGTGTAAGTCACCCAGTCTACAGTCATTTTTTTCTAGCAGCCTGAGCTAAGACACTACCCCAGAGGTAAGCACTATTCTGAGTTTTGTGTTATTTGTTCTCTTTTCTTTTCCCCTGACTTTGAATATATCTTTAAGCTTCTAATCCTTTGTCCAGCTTGACCTGCCTTTGAACTTTATATAAATGGAACTACACTGTAAGCAATCATCTGTGACTTGCTCTCTTTGTTTTCTATTATATCTGTGATATTCACCCACGTTGAAGCGTGTGGTTCTAGTTTGCTCATTCCCATTACCGTGTCACATTTGTTTTGTGCTAGTCTCAGCCTATCAGTAGCACTGTTATGGTTGAACTGGCACTTGTGGCTTTTATTATGATTTTTGAGGTGCTCTTCAGCAATAACCAATAACCATCAGGCAGCTTTGAAAAATGAAAGCTTAAAAAAATAAAATGAAAATAAAACAAATAAAAATAAATTTTAAAAAAACAAAGAAAAATGAAAGCTTACTGTTTATGGGACCTGGAAGTTACACAGCACACCTGGGGCTCTACAAAGACATTGCAGGTAAAGAGAGAGAGAGAGAGAGAGAGAGAGAGAGAGAGAGACAGCTAACCTGGGATTCCGCTTTTACTGGGGTCAAGGATGGGGGCCTAGGGTTTCTGCAAGTTCACTCTTTATTGGTAAATTTAAAACATGAGAGCAAGAATTCAAAGCATAGGGAGAGAGGGATGTCTGGGTGGCTCAGGGACTGGGCATCTGCCTTCGGCTCAGAGTGTGATCCCAGGTTCAGGGAACAAGTCCCGCGTCAGGCTTCCTGTGGGGAGCCTGCTTCTCCCTCTGCCTGTGTCTCTGTGTTTCTCATGAATAAATAAATAAAATCTTTTTTAAAGATTTAAAGATAAAAAAATTTAAAGATAAAAAAGATTTTAAAGATTTAAAGATTAAAAAATTTAAAGATAAAAAAGATTTTAAATCTTTAAAAAAGATTTTATTTATTTGTTCATGAGAGACATAGAGAGAGGCAGAAACATAGAGGGAGAAGCAGGCTCCGCGCAGGGAGCCCGATGTGGGACTCGATCCCTGAACTGCAGGATCAAGGCCTGAGCTGAAAGCAGAGCTTAACCGCTGAGCCATCCAGGCGTCCCAATAAAATCTTAAAAAAAAAAAAATCATAGGGAGAGAAAGAAAAAACAGTGGCCCAAATGGTCAGTTATGGCAATCAATCAGGATCTCTCAAACAAAACAGCCTGGGGTATAGGGCATGGCATGGCTCTTTAATCTACTGCGGCTGGCAACGCATTTATACCACACAGCCCTCTCTGACACAGATCCTCTGCAATCAAAACTTAAATCATGTATTTGCATTATAAGAAGAAAAGCCAACTGTCAGGGCTTTTGATACACATTCCAACGGGTAAATATGCCTCAATGTATTTCTCCACTTTGGTTAATATTTGAGTTGTTTAATGCTACTATGAAAACCTCTGTAGCTATGTCCTGGTTCACTTGTGCAAAAGGTTTTTCTTTTTTAATTTTTTTATTTATTTATGATAGTCACACACAGAGAGAGAGAGGGGCAGAGACACAGGCAGAGGGAGAAGCAGGCTCCATGCACCGGGAGCCCGACGTGGGATTCGACCCCGGGTCTCCAGGATCGCGCCCTGGGCCAAAGGCAGGCACCAAACCGCTGTGCCACCCAGGGATCCCTGCAAAAGGTTTTCTATGTTTCATATCTAGTACTGGAACTACTGGGTCATAGGACATGCACATGTTCAAGTTTACTAGGTAGGTCGTACCTAACTCTTTCCGAAGTGGCGATACTAATTTTCACCACAATGGGAGAGAATATGTTGATCTGTATCTTTTACCAGCATTTGGTACTTTTCCACTTTTAATCTTTTGTCCAGTTGATGTGTAGTGATGTCTCCTTGGGGTTTTATTTTATTTGAATTTATTTATTTATTTATTTATTCATTCATTCATTCATTCATGAGACACAGAGAGAGAGAGAGAGGCAGAGACACAGGCAGAGGGAGAAGCAGGCTCCATGCAGGGAGCCCGACGTGGGCCTCGATCCTGGGTCTCCAGGATCACACCCTGGGCCAAAGGCGGCGCTGAACCGCTGAGCCACCCGGGCTGCCCTCCTTGGGGTTTTATTTTGCATTTCTCTGTTTACTATTGAGGTTGATGGCCTCACCATATGTTTATTGCTCATTTGGATATCCTCTTCTGAGATGTCTATTTAAATTCTCTACTTATTTTTTTTTCTCTACTTATTTTTCTGCTAGGTTGTTTCCTTACTGATTTTTACGAGTTATTTATATAATCCTCGCATATTTAACATGTTTTGTAAATATCTCATACTACCTGTTTTTTCATAATTTTATGGTGAATTTTTTTTTAAGATTTTATTTATTTATTCATGAGAGACACGAGAGAGAGAGGCAGAGACACAGGCAGAGGGAGAAGCAGGCGCCATGCAGGGAGCCCGACGTGGGACTCGATCCCAGGACTTCAGGATTACGCTGTAGGCCGAAGGCAGGCGCCCAACTGCCGAGCCACCCAGGGATTCCCTTTTATGGTGAATTTTAAGGAAGTCTTTAATTTCAAGGATTTCTTTCAAATTTATCAATTTTTTTTCTTAAAATTTTGTGGTTTTTATATCTCATGTAAGAAATCTTGCCCCATTTTAAGATGATAAAATATTTGGGGTACCTGGGTGGCTCAATCAGCTAAGCTAAACCAGCTCTTGATTTTTGGTTTGGGTCACGATCTCAGGGTTGTGAGAGGGAGCCCCACGTTGGGCTCCACACCCAGTGGAGAGTCTCGCTCTCCCTCTCCATCTGCCCCCCTCCTCAAAAAAAAAAAAAGAGTAAAATATTCTCTCATATTTTCTTCTAAAACTTTTGTTATTTTGCCTTTCATATTATTTCTCTAATTCAACTGGCATGAATCTTTGGGTAAGTTTTGAGAAATGTATGACATTTCTTTTTTTATCCATATTCAATGCCAATTACTGAAAAATTCATCCTCTCCCCAATAATGTACCATTGCCTCCAATCTTGTGCTAAAAGTCCACACGTGAGCATATTTCAGGGTTCTGTGTTGTTCCATAGGTTTCTTAGTCTATTCCCGAGATGACACTACATTGTCTTAATTACTATAGCTTTTATAGTAAGCCCTGCTACCTGGGAGGGTAAATCCCTCCATCTTGCTCTTCTTCATTTTTTCTTCTTGACCCCAAACTCTTCCACATAAATTTTTTTTCAAAGATTATTTATTTATTTATTTATTTGAGACACAGAGAGAAGGCAGAGACATAGGCAGAGGGAGAAGCAGGCTCCCTGCAGGGAGCCTGATGTGAGACTCTATCTCAGAACTCCAAGATAATGCCCTGAGCTGAAGGCAGACATCTGCTCAACTGTTAAGCCACCCAGGTAGTCCTCTTCCACGTAAATTTTAGAATCAGCTTGCCAATTTCCATATTTATTGGAGTTTTGATTGCTATGAATTAAACTACAAATCAGTTTGAGAAGACTCTATACCTTGACAATACTGAGTCTTCCAACCCTTGAATGTGGTGTATCTCTCTAATGATTTACATGATCAAGTAATCTTATTAAACTCTTATTTTCATTTATAGGTGCATGTTTTAGGCTTTTCTAGAAACATAATCACATCTCTGTGAAGAGTAATATTTTGTTGCTTCTTTCCAATTCTTCCTTATGTTTCGTTTTTCGCCCTATTTGAGTCCCTCATGTTATATCTGACCTCTGATAGAAGGCATTCAGGAGGGATCCCTGGGTGGCGCAGCAGTTTAGCGCCTGCCTTTGGCCCAGGGCGCGATCCTGGAGACCCGGGATTGAATCCCACATCGGGCTCCCGGTGCATGGAGCCTGCTTCTCCCTCTGCCTATGTCCCTGTCTCTCTCTCTCTCTCTCTCTCTCTCTCTCTCTCTATCATAAATAAATAAAAATTAAAAAAAAAGAAGGCATTCAGGATGTCACCATTGACTATGATGTTTGCCCTAATTTGTTGTTTTAGGTTGAAAAATATAAAAATTGGTGGCATTTGATCATTTTTGACTTACAAAAATAGCAATTTCATTTGTTTTAACCTAATAGGTGCTCTTAGCAGGTTAAGGTAGTTCCCTCCTATTCTGGTATATTTTTTAAAGGTTTGAGGTAATTTTTCATATTATTAAGGATGCTGGCTTTTTTCAAATGCTTTTTCTGCATCTGCTAAGTTAATATGATATTTTAATGTTTTCTTGTTTTTTTTTTATTTTATTTTTTATTTTTTTTACATTTATTTATGATAGTCACAGAGAGAGAGAGAGAGAGAGGCAGAGACACTGGCAGAGGGAGAAGCAGGCTCCATGCACCGGGAGCCCGACGTGGGATTCGATCCCGGGTCTCCTGGATCGCGCCCTGGGCCAAAGGCAGGCGCCAAACCGCTGCGCCACCCAGGGATCCCTAATGTTTTCTTGTTAATGATTCATTTCTAAATACTAAGTCTTGTGTTTCTGGATTAAACTTAACATTTCTTGTTTAGTATATGGTAGTTCTGTTCTGGTATAAACATGTCCTGTGAACATGAATTATAAATTCATGTTGAATGAATTATGTACAAATATTACCTGTGACCATTTGTTCTATCTTTGGCATCTATAATTCTGATTAGATGTACATTAGTCTTCTCATGCAATTCTCATGCGATTCTTTTAACTTATCTTTAACTTTTTCTTTGTCTCTTTGATGCATTCTGGTTAATTTCTTCAGCTAAATCTTCCAGTTTATTAGTTTTTTCCACAACTGGGTCTAATTTATGTTAAATTCCTCTTCTTGAGTCAGTTGTCTATTTTTAAGTTCTATAGGCTCTATTTCAAATCTATGTGGCTACTTTTCACAATTTCTTATACCCTGAATGTATTTTTTCAATTATCTATTTTTTAAAATATTTTTATTTATTTATTCATAGAGGCACAGAGAGAGAGGTGGAGACACAGGCAGAGAGAGAGAAGCAGGCTCCATGCAGGGAGCCCGATGTGGGACTCGATCCCAGGTCTCTGGGATCAGGCCCTGGGCTGAAGGCGGCGCTAAACCGCTGAGCCAGCCAGGCTACCCTCAATTATCTATTTTTTTCTTTAAGTATATTAATCATTAACTGTTTTATATTCTGTGACTAATATGTGAAAACTTTGTAAGTCCGTTTCTCCTTGCTCTTGTTTTTTTCTGCTAATTCTCACTCATGGTGCCACATTTCTTTTTCCTTTTTTTTTTTTTTAAGATTTATTTATTTATTCATGAGAGAGAGAGAGAGAGGCAGAGACACAGGCAGGGAGAGAAGCAGGCTCCCTGCAGGGAGCCCGATATGGGACTCAATCCTCGGACCCAGAATCACTCCCTGAGCCAAAGGCAGGTGCCTAACCTCTGAGCCACCCAGGCGTCCCTCTTTTTCCATTTTTTGAATTTCTTTTGCCTTTTGCCTTTTCCAAAAAAATTTTGGTTTTTTTTTTAATTAAAAATGTATTTATTACTTGAGAGAGATAGCCCATGAGCAGGAGGGGCAGAGGGAGAGGCAGAGAGAGCCTCAAGCAGACTCCATGCTGAGTGCAGAGGCTGGTGCAGGGCTCAAACCCATGACCCTGATATCAGGACCTGAGCTGAAATCAAGAGTCGGACACTTAACTCACTGTGCCACCCAGGTGCCCTTCTTGCTTGTATTTCTTAGAAAATTTATTAACTGGAATCCTTGAGGATTTGAAATGAAAGTCCTAGTATAGAGAGAATTGGCTTTTGCTTTTGCCTGCCAGCTGTGGGCACTTAGCAAACCTGTCTAAAACCACTAGATTATTGGTTTCAGGTTTTGTAGAACACTCAAGAAATATGAATTTGGGCTGCCAAGACTCTAAAGAAGCAGTTTATGGTTATATCTTCCTGAGGGTATCTCTTCCCTCTCTTCTCAGTACAAAGGTTCAGAGAACAATTTTCATTACAGTCCTCTGACATTATAGCCCTTTGGGCCCCGAGTGTTTTGGCTGGAGCCTTTTGTTAGACTCTTCCTCTTAGGAACGCCCTTGATTTGTCCCCCTGAATCCATGCCTCGCAAGAGTGTGACGCTGAAGTTCAAGTTCACATCAATTTGGCCAGTACTTTCAGTATCAAAGACTGCTTCAGTGCACTATTTCCCTCTCTGGGTTTCCATCTCGATTCAATCTATTACCTACATGTTCCTTTCTTCCCAACTATCAGTTCTTCTAATAAGTTTTAAAATCTAGTATTTTAAATTGTTTTCAGCAGGAGGGTCAATCTGGAAACTTTGCCTGTCCTACTACTGGAAACTAAAGTCCAAAGGCAATATTTTTTACATAATTACTTTGTAACAGGTTACTATTCTATTGTAACACCCATCATGCAGTCAATGAATATAATTAGCAACCCTCAGGCTCAAACTTATTTATTTCCCTGGGCAAGCTGATGCAGAGAAACAGAATCAGATGCATTCTAGTACTTAGATGGCATCCCGCTCCATCCTGGCTCATCTCACACAGCAGTAATGAAGGTCACAACATTAACTTGGCTTATTCTTCCTCTTTATTCTCTTCCCCAAACAATATTAAGCAGTGTTCAGATTGTGGCCACCATGACTTACACCCTCCATTTGTGAGATTTCTTTGCCCTCCAACCCATGGTCCAAGTGTGTCTGAAACAAAATGCTCAGTGGTTTTTAACCTGGGGTGATTTTGTCTGGAGATCGTTTTGGTTGTCACAACTGAGTGTGGGGGTGCTACTGGGAACTAGTGGATAAAGGTTTAAAATGCCACTACACAGTCCCCCACAAGAAAGAATTATCTGCCCCAAATGTGTATAGTGGTGTGGCTCAGATATGCTGGCAATTGATGAACCTAGAGGGTCTTGCCCATGAGGGGATCAATTCCTCAAAAATTGCCAATGGCAGAAAATATAAACTACAATCATCAGCCAAATGGAATTCTATTGCCTCACAAAAGGAATGTTTAGTTGTTAGGTCCCTCTCTAATGTAAAAACAACATCATTATAGCAAACTGGCACCATCTTTTCTGTGCTGAGTAAAAAACTTTCACAGAAATATTTAAGCAGGATGTGCCTGGGTGCCTCAGACAGTTGAGCTTCTTACTCTTGATTTTGGCTCAGGTCATGATCTTAGAGTCATGAGATGAAGCCCTGTGCTGGGCTCCATGCTGGGTGTAGAGCCTGCTTGAGCTTCTCTCTCTCCCTCTCCCTCTGCCCCTTCTGCAACCCCTGTCATGTTCTCTCTAAAAATAATAATAATAAATAATAAATAAGAAGGAAGAAAAGAGAAATATTTAAGTAGTCCATGTTTCATTCGTTGCAGTACATACAAACTATCTTTGAGGACATGCACATAGTGTGACTTAGTTAAGTACAAGAGAAAAAAGTCCCAATTTCTAGTCCTATTTGTTTCCCGCAAGAGTGGACTCACTAACTGTATATTAAGGGATAAGACAAATCCGGGCAGTTGAGGATAATTTGACCAATGGTCTCCCAGGACAGCCATGTAATAATTTAATCATGAAATATGATTATTAGAGCTGAGGGATCAGCATACATTACCAACAATTTCAGTGACTTCCATTCAGGAGACCACTTTCCCTCAGACAAAAAAGTAAGTTACTAGCACTTGAGAAACAAGGACATTTTCCTCAATATAATTCAATTACATTTTAATATTGATGTTGAACTTATGACACAAAATATATAAAATTCAATGATTCTGTATGAAACAATATTGTACCAGAAGACTTCCTAAAGTGACTAATGAGAAGAGGTGAAATAATTTCTACGAGAAAATCTGAATCAAGCAGGGTTCAACAGAGAAGTAGAAACACAATGCACGTAGGGCAAGGGATTTATTATAGGCTTTACTGTAGGATGATAGAATAGTTTGCATAAGACTGTTTTCTCTGGGGACATCCAGGTGGCTCAGCGGTTGGGCGCCTGCCTTTGGCCCATGTCGTGATCCTAGATCCTGGGATCGAGTCCCACATCAGGCTCCCTGCATGAAACCTGCTTCTCCCTCAGCCTGTCTCTCTGCCTCTCTCTGTGTGTCTCTCATGAATAAATCAATAAAATCTTAAAAAAAAAAAAAAAAGACTGTTTTCTCTGCACTTAGTGTTGAGCCAGCCAAAAGTCACTATAGATCAGCCAGACCCGCAACTGGAGGTGACCTGTACGCAGATAACAGCAAAGACAAACTGGAACCTGCATCTATCTCTTACTCTCTCCAGCCTCCGTGCCATGGGTAACCTTGAAGAGAGGCTGGCTTTGCCATAGCACAGCACATGCACTTGTCCCACAGAACTCTAAGGAGGGAACCTGTAAGAAGCTATGTGTCCAGGTACCGCCCCCTGCTGACAAGGTCAGCCAGCCGATCAGTGACAACTCGCCTGGCCCTCTGTAGCAGATTGTAAATATAGCTGCTAAACGTATCTGCTGCTTAACTTCTAAGCTTCCAAATCTCATGCAAGTTTTCCTTCTGGCTAACCCAGCTGGAAGCTTCCAGGGAAAGGAAGCATGGGAAACGCAATAGAAAAGGCATCACAGATACCCTGCTTTCCAAAGGAAGAGCAAATACTCAGGGATAATTTCCCACCATGAAATTACTGGATGATAATATAAGAGACTGGAAGTAGCCTTGGGAATGTGGATGTCAGAGAATAGAATTCCCCTGGATGATAAATTAAAACGATACAGGGAGTCTTTCTCTGGGAACTCTCTATCCAAGACGATGTGAACAGACCATGGGCGTCATGGGTGAGCTGACAGCTAAAACTATCATCAGAACGGGACAACAGTGAGGACTGGAAGTTAAATCCTTAGAGACCATGATTCTATCTGATAAATGTGGGACTATAAAAAGCATGTTTGGAAGACTAAGTAAACTGGAGATTGGAAGGTTAACAAATAAGAAAAAAAGGACTTAACACTTTTCTGTAGAATCAGAGAAGGCATTTGATATATTCAATATGTGTTCATGATTTTAAATGAACTATTAATAAAACAGAAATTGATTAATTTACTCCCTTATGATAGAACATAACCAAAGTCAGTATTATGATTATAGGAAAATGCTAGAAGCATTTCCATTAAAACCAGGACAAGACAAGGATAGTTTTTATTAACATTAATTTTTTAAATGTAGCCAAAACAATTAGGCTAGAGGAATGAAAGGGCATAAAAATTGGAAAGGAAGAGATAAAGCTATCATTATTCATGGATAAAATTATAATTTTTGGTAGAAAACCCAAGAAAATGAACTAAAAAATTTACAAGTGATACAGAATTCCACTATATTTCTGGTTATAAAATCAATATACAGAAAACAATTGCTTTCATACAAACAAAGAATAGCCAATTACAATCCTACTTGAGCGGTCGTGATGCTAACTATATGCTGCAAAGGTGAAAATATTTATTATCCGGCCTTTCATAGAATAAGTTTGTTGACTCCTATTCTAGATGATGGGAGAACATTAGAAAACAAAACACTTGAAACAAAATAAAATAAAAAAAAAAATCCTTGCCCTCATGGAACATACATACCAGTGGATTCTAGAGGATGAGCGTTACTTATTAGACAAAGAAAAAAAAATAAGTTAGAAACCTAAATATCTTTACAAAGTCTATGAAATCTAAAACAAAGTTTAATAAAAGTATTCTAAGTATTTAGTATGATACAGAGAAGAGGTATCTGATCAATTTTTGAATTGCTCTCAGTCCTTAAGAAAATACACCTCTTCGTGATTAATCGCTGAGTGAGATAATTATTTCCTATCAAAGGCCTTTTTCCAGGGGCAGCCTGGGCGGCGCAGCGGTTTAGCGCCGCCTTCAGCCCAGGACCTGATCCTGGAGACCCGGGATCGTGTCCCATGTTGGGCTCCCTGCGTGGAGTCTGCCTGTCTCTCTCTCTCTCTCTCATGAATAAATAAATAAAATATTTTTTTTAAAAAAGGCATCTTTCCATTAATACTATTTATCTTATGTTGATCTCTTATGTTAATTTCAGTAATATATCCTGAATTTCAAGTTTGTCATCCATTAACTTTAGAAATGTTCTTCTACCTCGTACTTCTGAGTTCCTTTCCTCAATGAAACAAAATTAGGGCACTTATTAAATAAGTCATGGGAATATAGTCAATAATGAAAAAAAAATCAAGGCACCTAATATACACATGATGTTTATAGTAGTAAAACTTTCATAAGACTTAAATATTTCCTCCTCTGATCTCAACAGATTAGATTTAATCTATGAGCAAGGTTTCCAATCTTGGCACTATTGACATTCTGGACCAGATGCTTTTCTTTGTTGTAGGGCCTGTCTTGTGCATTTTAGAATGTTTAGCAGCATTCCTGGCCTCTACCATCTAGATACATGTAACGCTCTCTAGCAAAGATAACCAAAAATGTCTGGAGACATTGTCAAATGTCCTATAGATGGCAAAATCTCAATTAAATTTGGTCTCTTATGTCTCCCTATTACTTTTTTATCTGCATGGTTTTCTCAAAAACTCAACCACGACCTTTGACATTAGATACTTCCAGGAAAATTATTTTACATCTTCAACTACTAAGTATAGTTTGAGAGCTTGCCCAAGAAAAATTTCTCACTAGTATCTTAAAACCACATTTCCCAGAAGCAACCAAACACAAGGTTACAGCTTCATGAGGCACTGAAGTGACAAGTACAAGCTAAGTAAGTTATTTTGTTAATACTGATGTTGTCAATCTAAAGAAAATCCTTGTTCTTTGAAAGCATCATCCTAAAGCTATTTTTTGTTCAATTAAACTGCAGTGGAAAATCACTTCCAGAGCAGTAGTATAAGGACCTCTTATTAAGTGAAAATTCACTTTTAAAAACATCAACAATGCCATAAACCAGCTAGACCTAACATATATCCATAAAACACTACCCAACAAGAGCAGAATACATGTTCATGTCAAGTGCATGTGGAACATCCTCTAGGACAGACCATTCACTGGGCCACAAAAACATATCTTGATAAATTTTTAAAAACCGAAGTTATACAAAGTACATTCTCCAATTACAATGGAAGGAAATCAGAAATCAAAAACAGAAGGAAATTTAGGAAATTCACAAATATGTGGAAATTAAAAAACACATTTCCAAGTAGCCAATAGGTCAAAGAAAAAATCATAATGGAAATTAGAAAGTAAATGAAAATACAACATATCAAAACTTGTGAGATGTAGCTAAAGCAGTACTCAGAAGGTGGGAAAGAAGAAAGATCTCAAATTAATAACCTAATCTTCTACCTTAAGAAACTAGCAAAAGAAGAACAAACTAAACACAAAGCAAGAAGAAAGAAGGAAATAAGGAAGATGAGAGCAGGAATAAATGAAACATGGTACAGAAAAACAATAAAGAAAACTGATGGAACCAAATGTGGATTCTTTACAATATCAACAAAATTGACAAATCTTTAGCTATACTGATGGTATGGGCCAAGGGCAGGTTGTCCCAAAATGCTCCACTTTAGTATATTGATTTTTTTAAAATAAAAGTTACTTAAGAGATAGCCTAAGAAAGACACTCAGACCTTCTTCCGTCCCTTTGAAAGCAAAAAATACATCTTTCCTGCACCAGGAGGTCAAGAGACATTCTTATCACCAGAGATAGGAAATTCAGGGCCAAGAAGCCTGTATAAACAACTCTTCCAAAAAAAAAAAAAAAAAACAACTCTTGTTCCTTTTTACTAATTTACTCTGATAGCCAAATTCTATTTAGAATTCCTTATTAATTGAAGCTCCCAAAGTTAAGTTTTCTTTGTCCTGTCAATTCCTCAGCGATTTATTGTCTCCTTATCTAAAAAGTACAAAAACATCCACCCTGGTCATTTCTTTAGGTCTTAATGTCATTATTGGACCTCTTTTTTTATTTTTATTTTTAAGATTTTATTTATTTGACAGAGCATGCACAAGGAGGGGGAGCAGCAGGGAGAGGGAGAGGAAGAAGCAGGCTTCCTGCTGAGCAGGATGCCTTTTCTTTATTTTCCTTGCCTAACTGCCTTGGCAAGGACCTCTAGTACAAGGCTGACTACAAGTGGGAAGAGCAGACGTCTTTGTATTTTTCGATCTTAAGGAGAAATTGTTCAGTCTTTCATCATGAATAAATAAATAAAATCTTTAAAAAAAAACGCAAAAAAATTGTATTTCTATACTCTAGCAATGAACAAGCCAAAAACGAAATTAAATAATTTCACGTATATAAATCAAAACTTGAGAAATACTTAGAAATAAATTTAACAAAAGAAATACAAGACTTGTACACTGAAAACCACATAACATCATTGAATTTATTTATTGATTGATTTTTTTAAAGATTAAAGATTTATTTATTCATGAGAGACACAGAGAGAGGCAGAGACATAGGCAGAGGGAGAAGCAGGCTCCCTGTGGGGAGCCCAATGCGGGACTCGATCCCAGATCTCGGGGTTCATGCCCTGAACCGAAGGCAGACACTCAACCGCTGAGCTACCCAGGTGTCCCCATTGAAAGAATTTAAAAGAGACCTACATAAATGAAAAGACAACCCTTGTTCATGAATTGGAAGACAATATTGTTAAGAAGACAACACTCCCCATATTTGATCTATAGATTCAAAACATTCCCTATCACAACCCAGCTGCTTCTTTTGAAGAAACTGACTAGGAGATTCTAAAATTCATATGGAAATACAAGATGGAGAATAGCCAGAAACAATCTTGAGAAAGAAGAACAATTTGGAGGTGTAGATGGGCCCCAAGATAGGCCACTTAGTGTGAATCTAATCTGGAGATAAAAGTGAACCAAACCGGGCAGCCCGGGTGGCTCAGCGGTTTAGCGCCTGCCTTCAGCCCAGGGCCTGATCCTGGAGACCCGGGATCGAGTCCCACATTGGGCTCCCTGCATGGAGCCTGCTTCTCCCTCTGCCTGTGTCTCTCATGAATAAATAAATAAAATCTTTAAAAAAAAAAGAGTGAACAAAATCCAGCAGATCTTTACCTCCCCTTCAACTGCCCACTTGTACCAGAAAGAGAGCTATTAACAGAGATTCTTCTTTACCAAAAAGACTTATCCCCACATAACAGGGCAACTTTTGTTTTTGAAACATCTCCTTTCACCCTTTTTAAAAAATATTTTACGACCTGACCCGAGCCAAAGGCAGATGCTCAACCACTCAGCCACCCAGGTGCCCCTCCTTTCACCTTCTTGATAATGGTCTTCCTCTCCTTTGTATCCTGAGACCCCTCTCCTTAGCTCCCATAGGCCTCACGTTGCCTCATTCTCTTCGGAAGTGCATGTCTGTGGGTTCCCCGTACATTATTAAACTTGATTTTTTCCTGTTCATCTGTCTCATGTCAATTTGATTCTTAGTCCAGCTAGAAGGATGTTGGAAGTGCAGAGTAATTCTTCCTCCCCAACAGTTGCTTTAGTCAGCAGAATACTTTAACTCACTGGACACTACTCAGACTGACAACGTCGCCGCTAAGAGATCTTTGGGAATACTGACATACAGCAGGCAGAAGTGGTATTTCTTACCATGTCAGTCTCCTGGAATCAGTATCTGCGGAGTCTGATGAAGTGAGAATGATGAGATTCCTTTTTCTCTCTTTCTCAACTTAGATAGCAGAAAAAAATATATTTGTTGAACTAGTTCCTTGGGCTTAGCAACTATTTGGTTACATTCGGTAGCTTGCTCTTGGTTACTGATCCATTTCATCCCAGAGATGGTCTTTGTTTTCCTTTGTCTGTCTTTTGTGTCCTGTTTCATAAAAAGGAATTTCCATACGACAGAACACAGGCATAGGTCCTATAGCCTACTGTTGGAACTGGCCGCCCACACTGGTGAGTTCATAGTTCTCAGCAGATTGGCCTCCGTCTAGACAAACTTTGCTGTGAGTTAAAAGCTGTTGCTAAGGGACATTTTTGAAGCCCAAGCCACAAAATTAGTGGGCCCTGGATGAGCGCTTAGAAGTCCTTAGAGCAGCTGCCACCTCAGGAAGACTCTCATATTAGGATAAGCTGGTCATGGAACAAGTTAGATTGACACAAACTCACCCACCAACCTCAAGAAAACTGTGCGGGCAGCCTGGGTGGCTCAGCGGTTTAGCGCCTCCCTTCAGCCCAGGGCGTGATCCTGGAGTTCCAGGATCGAGTCCCACGTCGGGGTCCCTGCATGGAGCCTGCTTCTCCTTCTGCCTCTTTCTCCCTCTCTGTGTGTGTCTCTCATGAATAAATAAATAAAATCTTTTTAAAAAACGAAAAAAAGAAAACTTCTGCACACTGAAGTACACTATAGGACAGCACACAATCCCCTACCCTGTGGCAAATCCCTCCTAGGTATTAATGTGGCTCTGAGAAACCCAAGACTTAGCCAAAAGAAAAAGCAGATGAAGTTTTCCTTTCATCTTGTACTGTGTCCTAAGAACTTGGTTTCGTGACCAGTGAGAACATTCTCTTGAGTCTCTACCACCCAGAGGATGCACCGCTCAGGATGCACCTTGGTAGCCAAACAGACTAGGAATCCAGCTCCCTTTCTCTCTGTCGAGCCATGCCAGCTCTCAGGAGTGTTTGTTAGGAGAGGTTCCAGCCCACAGGAAGCTTTGTCAAATCAGCCTTCATCACTTGGTAGTGCTGAAAAATCTCACTCCAGTAGCGCCTGCCCAGTTTCACAGACGAGCAAGTCTGTGACCAGAGATGTGACATGTTTTTTTTTTTTTTTATATTTTATTTATTCATCAGGGACACAGAGAGAGAGAGAGAGAGGCAGAGACACAGGCAGAGGGAGAAGCAGGCTCTACGCAGGGAGCCCAACGTGGGACTCGATCCAGGGACTCCAGGATCAGGCCCTGCGCCAAAGGCAGGCGCTAAACCGCTGAGCCACTCAGGCGTCCCGAGATGTGTCATGTTTTTGTGGGAGACCACAGATACCATTTTCACTACCATTCTCAACACCTATGCAGCAAAGGCCTTTGCTTTCTTAGACTAATTTTGGGAGTTACAGGAACATTGAGAACGTTGACTCCTTCTTTGGCTCTCCCTCTTGTTCATAGTCACACAGTGACCTGCCTCAGAGGGAAGAAGTTCCAGGCCTTGTGGAGATTAATGTATGTCCTGAACAGAGTGCAGGAAGGTTTGTTCTGATTTTCCCTAAAGTGGTGCACAGAAGGCCCCACTTTAGCTAACTAATAGAGAGCCTCTGATGACAGATGGTGCCACTTTAGATAACTACCTGTGACGGCACCAGAACGCCCTCTGCTCTATAAAAGCTGGGTATTAAAACCCTGATTGGGCAGATGAGTGGAAGATGGGGGTGGGGAATGGCCATGACTGCTAGATCGGCTGCCTGCTTGACACACCACTGGCCCTTTCCCCTTCACTGCCCCCGGCCCATCAGTTACCCTGAGTACAAGTCTGCAAACGGCAGTGGCTTGCTTCATTTCTCAGTCTTAAAGCGTCTTCTCAGTCTGGAAGATAGTTTATTGATCCTCCTCCACCTTCTAACCAGGAGTAAACTTTTGGATCATGGGGCACATTACCTATGCCTTTTCTGGATGCCTCTTGCATCTTTAGTTAAACCATTAAGAAGCTTACTGGGTGGTTGTTGTTTTTTTAAGATTTTGTTTATTTATTTATTTGAGAGAGAGACAGCATGAGCACGATCAGGGGGAGAAGCAGAGGGAGGGAGAAAGGGAGAAGCAGGCTCCCTGCTGAGCAGGGGGCCCCACATGTGGCTCAATCCCAGGCCCCTGGGATTATGACCTGAGCTGAAGGCAGGATCTTAACCAACTGAGTCACCCACGTGCCCTGAGAGGCCTAATGTTTTAAGTCCCTGTTAATAGATGCTACTCATCAATGGCCAGACAATGGATCCTTTAAATTGGCTACATTTAAAAGAAAACGATACTTTATTTAAAAAGCTCTCAATCGGGATGCCAGGGTGGCTCAGCAGTTGAGTGCCTCCCTTTGGCCCAGGGCGTGATCCTGGGATCCCGAGATCGAGTCCCACAATGGGCTCCCTACAGGGAGCCTGCTTCTCCCTCTGCCTCTGCTATGTCTCTGACTCTTTCTCTGTGTCTCTCATTAATAAATAAATAAATAAATTTTTAAAAGCTCTCAATTGTCTTATCAGTATAGTGGTTAGCCTTAGAGACTCCCTTGATAAGATGAAAGAACAAAAATTAGACTTAAGACTTAAAAATAAATGTTCACATCCAATATAAATTTCCCTTAAAATCTAGCCTCATCTTCCTGTTTTCCCTTTCCTTACAAGACTTAGAGGGCAGCCACCTTCAGCCCAGGGCCTGAAGCTGGAGACCTGGGATTGAGTCCCACGTCAGGCTCCCTGCATGGAGCCTGCTTCTTTCTCTCTCACTCAGGTCTACTATCTAGGTTAAAAGTATATAGGTTGATCATATTACATGCTGAAAGCCAGGAAATGAATTTAACAAAAGCATGTAAAACTGGCAATAAAGTTTACTTTGGGGCATCTGGGTGGCTCAGTGTTTGAGCATCTGCCTTCAGCTCAGGTCGTGATCCCGGGGTCCTGGGATCAAGTTCCGCATCGGGCTCCCTGCGCAGAGCCTGCTTCTCCCTCTGCCTCTCTTTCTCTGTCTCTCATGAATAAATAAATAAAATTTAAATAAATAAAGTTTACTTTGCTCCTATCTTCCAGGGATTGGTAATTTGGTTTTGCCAGTTTCAGGCATTGCTATGCCATGTACTTTGCAGGTGTATCCTAGACACCCCACCCCACACTGCAAAAGAATTCATGTCCCTGGACAGCAGCAGAGCTTGAAATTGTAGAAGTTCTTTTGCCTCTACTTTTAGAAGATGTTATTAAGGGGGCAGTCAGAGTCGACGGGCAGTGGGAGGTGTGGGCTTTAAAAAAAAAAAAAAAAAGCAGCCCGGGTGACTCAGCGGTTTGGCGTTGCCTTCAGCCCAGGGTGTCATCCTAGAGACCTGGGATCGAGACCCGCATCAAGTTCCCTGCATGGAGCCTGCTTCTCCCTCTCCCTGTGTCTCTGCCTCTCTGTGTGTGTGTCTCTCTCATGAATAAATAAATAAAATATTTTTTAAAAAGTTTAAAATAGGGATCCCTGGGTGGCGCAGCAGTTTAGCGCCTGCCTTTGGCCCAGGGCGCAATCCTGGAGACCCAGGATCAAATCCCACGTCGGGGTCCTGGTGCATGGAGCCTGCTTCTCCCTCTGCCTGTGTCTCTGCCTCTCTCTCTCTCTCTGTGACTATCATAAATAAATAAAAATTTGAAAAAAAAATTTTAAAATAAAAAAGAAAGGAGGTGCTACTAAATTTAGAGAGGAATCAAAAGATGAGTGATTATTCACAGTCCTCCCCTTCACAGAAGAAATAGGATCAAGATTCCTCCTAGCCCCTCCCACGAGTGATCTGTGAAAGACCAATATTCAGGGGCTAATAAAAGCCAACGTTGAATTGTGTACCCAGAAAGAATGCTTTCATTAAAATGCTTTATACAAACTTTACAAAGGCATAAATTTCTTGATTCCTATTTTCATTAAAAATCTCCCTGATATAAAGAAGCAAATTTAGTTTAAAAAGTGAGATAGTCCCTTGATATACAGGCTGTAATCTAGTTGTTTGGAGGAATTAGAAACAATTCTTTGTCTTTTTTGTCTGTCTACAAAACCAGAAATACAACTCTAGAAGCAAGCCTACCAATCTTATCACTCCCCAAACTTTGCTTATTCTTCTTAAAATGTTTGTAGATATTCTAACAGATAAGGATATTGAAACAAAATTGTCCTATACTTAAGAAGAAAAAAGTACATTTTAAGTAGCAATTACCCTGAAACACTGGGGGGAAATTTTTTTTTTTGCATTCTATCTCTGTCCCTTAAAATTATAAATCTTAGGTCTTTAAAATGTAAACACAACCCATAATCACCTGAGAATGAAGGGAGGAAAATGGGGAAAGAGACTTTTTTGAAATACAAACTGCTAGAAAGCCTCTTGTACCTAGACTCTTACACCTCTGATAACAAGATATCTAGATAATGCCCCAAATCTCCACCCTGGAGAAAACGTGGATACTTTGTGCCTTTGTGATATAAATTTTCTATCATCTTCCCTAGGATCTAAGAGCTAATTATTTTTTATTTTTTTATTTTTTTAAGATTTTATTCATGAGAGACACACACACACAGAGAGAGAGAGAGAGGAGAGAGAGAGAGAGAGAGAGAGGCAGAGACACAGGCAGAGGGAGAGAAGCAGGCTCCATGCAGGGAGCCCCACGCGGGACTCGAACCCAGGACTCCAGGATCACGCCCTGGGCCGAAGGCGGCGCTAAACCGCTGAGCCACCCGGGCTGCCCCTAATTTCTTTTTAAATACAAACTCTAGGGAGAAGTTTTTCATATGAAAAAAAAAAGGGGGGGAGGTATTTGGAAATTGGGCCTTTAATGTTCTTTCCACAAATATTCTTACAAATGAAATGAAAGCTCTAAGTCTGTTTGCATCTTGTCTGTACATGTGTACATGCATCTTGTCAGTGTATGTGTGGCCCTATATGTTATAAAAGTGAGATACTTTCTCTATCTCCAGATGATATTGCTAAAATTAACTTATAAAAGGGTTCTATTCAGTAGGATTAAAGGCAAGCATTTCTAAGAATTGGGCATTCCAAAACTCAGAAAGAGAGAAACTAACCCAAATTTTCTTCAAGTTCACCTGATCTGGGAAAATATTCACTTTTTGAGCTACTTTGAGGTTGTTGGTTTAATTAAAATAGACATGTCTCTAGAGTTACTAGCATTTAATATAGAGGTGGATGGAGGGATGAGTGACATAGGTGGGGCACTGAAGAGTACATTTATCATGAGGAGCACTTAGTAACGTACAGAATTGTTGAATCCCTATATTTATTGTACACCTGAAATTAATACCGCACTGTATGTTAACTATATTGGAATTAAAATTTAAAATTTAATTAAAAACTTATTCTACCTGTATTTGCTAAAAGTCATGTAAGTTCATGTTACCTCTGTTGCAAAATTTATCAGAAAAAAACAACTTAGAATAATAGTTGACTTTGTCTAATGCTTCAAAGTTTTGTGGGTAATCTAAACAAAATTAAGAACTAGTAAATTAAATAGATGTAAATAAGAAAAAAAAAGGTTTGTAGGTAAACTTTAAAATAGCTTCAAAATCTTTGGTAACCCTAAACTTTAAAGTTTTGCTACATTAAATGATGCATTTATTGAATACACAGATCATTTCCAAATAAGATAAAATAATGAAATATTAAATACTGAACACAGGTTCAGTATTTGTCCTATTACAGAAAAACTGAAGATAAACTTGGTTCTGTTAGTAAACATGTTTTGTCCTTTATTGAAAGACTGTACTATGAAAAAACACATTTCTAGAAATTATAAAATGTATTCATAAATTTGCCAAACTAAAGAATACTGGGGGGCAGCCCTGGTAGCTCAGTGGTTTAGTGCCGCCTTCAGCCCAGGGCTTGATCCTGGAGTCCCGGGATCGAGTCCCACACGGAGCTCCCTGCATGGAGCCTGCTTCTCCCTCTGCCTGTGTCTCTGCCTCTCTCTCTCTCTCTGTGTCCCTCATGAATAAATAAATAAAATCTTTAAGAAAAAAAAAAAGAATACTGGTATAACAGTTCACAATTGCTTAGTACTTTTCACTAGAAATTAGGTTTCTAATGGTTAAGAATTCTTTTTTTTTTTTTGGCTAAGATCTTACTTGTTTACTCATGAGAGACCCAGAGAGAGAGGCAGAGACACAGGCAGAGGGAGAAGCAGGTTCCCTGTGGGGAGCCCAATGAGGGACTTGATCCCAGGACCCCGGGATCATGACCTGAGTCAAAGGTAGATAGATGCTCAACCATTGAGCCACCCAGGTGCCCCTGGTTAAGAATTCTAAGAACTGTAATTAAAACAGGTCTTTCACCTCTTTGGTTAGGTTCATTACTAGGTATCTTATTTTTGGTGCAATTGTAAATGGAGCTGTTTTCTTAATTCCTCTTTCTGTTACTTCATTATTGGTATATAGAAATGCAATGGATTTCTTCTGTTCATTGATTTTGTATCTTGTAACTTTACTGAATTTACCAGTTTTAGCAGTTTTTTCATGGAGTCTTCCTTGTTTTCTACGTATAGTATCATGTCATCTGCAAATAATGAAAGTTTTACTTCTTCCTTACTGATTCGGATTCCTTCTCTTTCTTTTTGTTGTCTGACTGCTGTGGCTAGAACTTCCAGTACTGTGTTGAATAAAAATGGTAACAGTGGACATCCTTGTCTTGTTCCTGCCCTTAGGGGAAGAGTTTTCAGGGTTTTCCCCATTAAGGGTGATGTTAAATTTGGATTTTTCATAGGTGGCCTTTATTATATTGAGGTATGTTCTCTCTAAACCTACTTTTTTGAGGGTTTTTACTATGAATAGATGTTATACTTTGTAAATAGCTTTTTCCGCATCTATCCAAATGATGGTTCTTTCTCTTTCTCTTATTGATGTGATTTATCACATCAATTGATTTGTGATTACTGAACCACCCTTGCGTCCCAGGAATAAATCTCACTAGATTATGGTGTACAATTTTTTTAAATATATTGTTGGATTCTGTTTGCTAGTATTTTTGTTTGTTTGCTAGTATTTTGTTGAGGATTTTTGCATCTATGTTCATCAGAGATATTGGTTTTCTCTTGTAAGTTACTGTCTTCTTTTATCTTTGCTGCTTTAAAAAAAATTTATTATTATTTTGCTAATTCAATTACAATATGCGGGCAGCCCAGGTGGCTCAGCGAAATAGTGCAGTATTCAGCCCAAGGTGTGATCCTGGAGTTCCGGGATCGAGTCCCACGCTGGGCTCCCTGCATGGAGCCTGCTTTTCTCCCTCTGCCTGTGTCTCTGCCTCTGTCTCTGTCTCTCTCTCTCTCTGTCTCTCATGAATAAATAAATACAATCTTTAAAAAAAATTACAATTTGTCTTGGTGTTAGTCTGCTTTTGTTGATTTTGATGGAAGTTCTCCGTGCCCCCTAGATCTAGACATCTGTTACCTCCCTCAGATTAGGGAGGTTTTCAGCTATGATTTCTTCAAATAATTTTTCTTGCCCCATTTTCTCTCTCTTCTTCTGGGACTCCTATAATATAAATGTTACTGTGTTTGATGGAGTCACTGAGTTCCCTAAGTCTAGTCTCCTTTTGCATAAATCTTTTTTCTCTTTTGTTCAGCTTGATTACTTTCCATTACTCTGTCTTCTAGGTCACTAATTCATCCCTCTGCTTCTTCCATCCCATTGTTCATTCCACCAAGAGTGTTTCTCATTCTGTTTATTCTTTTACCTCTGCTATGTCATTCCATATCTCTGTGTTAAGGGTCTCATTCATGTTGTCTTCCACTCTTCCCAAATCCAGTGAGTATCCCTATGATCATTACTTTAAATTCTCTATCAGGTATGTTACTTATATCTGTTTCACTTAGATCTCTGGCCGTGGCCTCATCCTGTTCTTTCATTTGGAATAAATGTCTCTGTCTTCTCATTGTCTCTGTGCCTGTTTTTCTATGTCAGGAAAGTCAGTTCTATCTCCTGTTCTTGAGGGTAATGGCCTTATGAAAAAAATCCCATAGTGCTCTACCATGTGGTGTCCCCTGTTCCCCAGGGCCTGGTGCTTCCAGGAGTGTCTTCAATGTGTGCTGTGTGTGCTCTGCTGTTGTGTCCTGGCCTCTTTATCCTTCAGGCCAATCGTCTGCAAAGGTTCTCTTGACTGTTGTAGGCAGTGTTTGGTCCCTGGCCTGAATATGGCACATTTGAACTAGGCGTGCTCTGGTCTGTTTGTGAAATGAGACCTGTCACCACTGCTGCCAGAATCGAGGCTCTGCAAAACTCCCAGGTTGGGAGATATGGTGTTGGTGGGGGTTTGGGCTAGTCTTCTGGGGCAGGGGGCTTCAGTGCTGGGACTGAGACAAGTGTGGCTGGAAAGGGTGGTTCCACTGGAGCTCAAGGGGGTGGGACTTGGTATAAGCAAGTCAGGTAGCAAGTATCCCTACTGTGCTGGTTCCTGCAGGTGGCCCTGTGCTTATGCAGAGGGGCTTGGGGAGGGAAATGGCACTGGCCAGTTCCTTTGTTCCCCAAGGGGTCTCTCATTGAATGCTGCCTCTCTGGGATACACTCCAAGATGAGCAAATGACCTCTGCACTGTGTGCCCCAGGTGCTCTTTAGATAGCTCATTCTATGCCATGTGTCTGTGAGTTGTTTGCCTGCCTTCTCTCCAGGCGGGGAATGTCCTCTGGGCTCGACCCCAGCCAAGCACACTGACCTTTAAAACTCCAGGCTAGGGGATCCCTGGTTGGCTCAGCGGTTCAGCGCCTGCCTTTGGCCCGGGGCATCATCCTGGACTCCGGGATCGAGTCCCACATCAGGCTCCTTGCAGGGAGCCTGCTTCTCCCTCAGCCTGTGTCTCTGCCTCTGTGTGTGTGTGTGTGTCTCTCATGAATAAATAAATAAATAATCTAAAAAAATGTTTAAAAATAAAACTCCAGGCTGTAAGCCCTGCTGGTTGCCAGGAGTCACAAAATTCAGCCCCTCTTACTTTCCAACCCAAATGCTATGGGGAATCCTTTTCCCCATGTGCTCCCCTGTGTGCTCCTCTGTCAGTCATCTTCCCCTACAACTGTGGCTCCCTCTCCACTGCAGCAGCCACGACCCATTTCTCTCCCAAGCCACATCTCCACACTTCCTACCTTCGTCAGTGTAGCCTCTTCTCTACCTTTAGCTGCGGGGATTGTTCTGTCAGTCTTCGGGCCCATTTCTGGGGGATTTAGGATGATCTGATAGTTACCTAGTTGTATCTGGGACAAGGCAAGCCTAGTGTTCTCCTACTCCACTGCCATCTTCCCATCCTCTGTAATCCTTTGACCATAATCGAACTTAGCTGCTCTAGAGAGCTCCTGGAACATCTCAAAGATTTTGTGAGAATTAAACTAATTAGACTTATTTACTATATTAAATTACATGAGAAGCACTGTCAAATAGGTGGTACTAAACCCTGTTAGATTATATTTATGTAGGGATGCCCCGGGGGCTCAGCGGTTTAGGGCCGCCTTCAGCCCAGGGCCTGATCCTGGAGACCCGGGATCGAGTCCCGCATCGGGCTCCCTGCATGGAGCCTGCTTCTCCCTCTGCCTGTGTCTCTGCCTCTCTCTCTCTAATAAATAAATAATTTTTAAAAGATTATATTTAAGTAGACATGTTATTAAAATAAGTATTGTAAAAATTATATAAAACTTCTAGATCTGATGTTCTGGTATGTTATTATTTTAAAGCATCACGTGTCACATAAATAATGAAGTTTCCTTGTCAACTGCATTTAAGAAACTTCAATTAGGGATCCCTGGGTGGCGCAGCGGTTTGGCGCCTGCCTTTGGCCCGGGGCATGATCCTGGAGACCCAGGATCGAATCCCACATCGGGCTCCCGGTGCATGGAGCCTGCTTCTCCCTCTGCCTATGTCTCTGCGCCTCTCTCTCTCTCTGTGACTATCATAAATAAATAAAAATTAAAAAAAAACAAAAAACAAAAAAAAAAGAAACTTCAATTAGCTCTTTGACAGTTACTGTTTTATTCTGATGCTATTGTAAATGTGTCTCATCTTTTTCTGAGACCCAGAAAAAACTGTGAGTACAAGTTTCTAATAAACTTACAGTATGAAACTGAACTAAGTAAGAATTTCTACTAGTAAAAACTGGATTCAAGCAGAACAAAAATCAGTAAGATGGGACCAAATGAACTGAGGAGAATAATTAGAATTTTTAGAACTTTTTGTTGGAATCATTGCTGACGCTACAATGTTTTATTTTTCTAAATTTAGGGGAACTTTTTCTCTTAAGCTGACTTACAGCAACTTGTTAAAATACACCTTTGTAAACAGATTGAAACAATTTTTTCTACCTGCCTGATTTTGCCAAACCTCAGAAATTCAGTGAGTATTCTTATATATTCATGTCAATATATTTATTTGTATAAGTTCAGTAATAATCTGTTTTCCTTATGACATGACACAACTGGAAACATTGGTTATATTATAACGTTTTGACTAAAATGTCTTATCTGAGGACGACATGCATAGACTCAGATATGACCAGACAGCTTTAAGGAGCTAAGATTGATTTTTATGGAGCCAATAAAGGCCTTTGGGAATATCAGCCTGATAACTTGCTTACAGAGTTCCCAGCAGCCTTACCAAGTGAGTAAAGGTCACTTTCTGGCAGGTGCAGGAACCTCAGGATATTCTAGGGACCTCGAGAAGACAGGAGTCCACCCAAATCTATAGAATCTAATAGTTACTTGGTGTGTTAGTGAAACATTTTTCTCTCTGTAATCACCTTCATTCCCAACGATAGCCAATTAATACTAACCTGTTTGCAAAAGAAGTCTAGTTTCAAAAAACTTGATCTCGTTATTTACAGAAGTGTAGCAAGAATAGCTTTCATCATATAGGCTCCTTAAAACCTGCTTTGCTGGAACTCTCATAAGGAATCTCCAGATTGAACTTTTAACAGCATCTCAGGCTCAAAAGCCAAGCCAAACAATTGCCATCAGACTTGGCCTGTAATATGTATTTATTATAAATTGGACTAGATCCTGAGTTCTACTGGTTTCCTCCAGTGTCTAGCTATAACTCTCCAAACTAATGTTGTTGATTTTTCTCCCCGCTTTCTGAGTTGGATTCACTTGAGAGCTAAAGCTTCCCTTTTCCCAAAGCCCTGCAAGCCAAATATGAACGACTTAACATAAACTTCAGCAAAATCATCACAACAGCTCATGCGTAGGCAATCTTCATGCCTGCTGCTCTGTGGGCCACTCAAAGATCACCAGGGACACTCGAACCATATACCAGAAAGTTCTGTCAGAGTACCACTGCCTGCCCTCACTCTGTCTGTACATGCTTCAAGCTTGACATCTAGAAATCTCTCCACTAGCTATCCTCAGAATTCAAAATTGGGTTTATAATTTCATCCAATCATTAACCATTGCTTTTCTTTTGCTTTCTTAAGCAGGCATTTCTTACTTTTTTTTGTTGTTGTTGTTGTTTAAGACTTTTTATTTTTAAGTAATCTCTACACCCAAGGTGGGGCTCATACTCACATCCCCGAGACCAAAGAGTCACATGATCTACCAACTGAGCCAGCCAGGTGCCCCAAAGACAGGCATTTCTAATACTGGATTACTTGAAACAGAGGCCTAACTTTGAGACCACAGCTGTAACACCACCTCCTGAAATGAGTTTCATTGAACGTACCTATTGCCAGGACTGCCTCAAGAAGATGGAACGATCTACTAGCTCAACTTTCAATGTGTGAAACTTCAGGGAAGTTTCAGAGGAGAAAACTACAGGAGCCAAGAGCAGGCTACAGCAAGATGGGCCACTTTGGTATGAACATTATTTTGAACAAACAAATCCCAGAAGATTCGGGAAAAGCTCTTTACCTCCTCAACTGTGTGCCTGTACCAGGAATAACTCTATTAAGAGACTCCTCTTTACCTGAGAAACTTACCTGCATAATAAGGCCACCTTTGTTTTCCAAACCTCTCCTCTCACCTTCCTGGTAATGGTCTTTCTCTCCTTTGGACCCTCAGACCCCTACCCCTCTCCTTAGCTCATGTAAACTTCATGTTGCCTCATTGTCTTTCAATTTCATTGTGTGGATTCCCCGTATGTATGCTGTTAAGTTAGATTTTTCTCCTGCCAATATATTTGTGTGTTTTTGGTTTGTTTGTTTTAATATCAGGGCCTCTTCTGCCCTGGGTTCCAGTGATCTGGCAGGGCCCCAGGAGTGACTTGAGTGGGGACTGTGGTGTTGCATCCAGACCGAGTCTCTTTTGTCCCAGCCCTGGCACTCTGTGAGACACTTTGAAAGGAGCTGTTATGGGACAGCTCATCCTTTTCTACCTTTCCACCCCCGGGACACAGGAGCAGAGGAAATGCTACAGATGCGTGCCTTTGGCATTGATTTTTGACGAAAAGGAAAAAGATAACATCAATTCTGTAATTTTAGATGCACAAATGTCATGGCTTTAAGATACATGCATCTTTTCAGTCTAGGTAGCTGATTTTAGCAACCAGTTAAGGGACAGAGAATGTGCGCCTTTGCAGGAATTTTGAAAATAAAGATATCTGCATTTCACCTTGGAATCTCTGAGAAGTGATCATAAGCATTTGGCCAAGTTGGCTCTGGGCAAGTAGAAGGAGAGGGAAGAAAACCTGCTTCATTTTTTTTTTTAAATAACAGCTTTAGTGAAATATAACTCACATATCATAAAATCCATATTTTTAAAGTATAAGTGTTTTTTAGCATATTCACATCACTGTGTAACCACCACCACAATCTAATTTTAGAACATCTTTTTCACCCCCCAAAAAAACTCTGTACCAATTAGCAATCACTTGTATATTCTGGATACAAGTCCCTTATTAGATATATGATTTTCAATCATATACACAAATATTTTTCCTATTCTGTGATTTGTCTTTTTTCACTTTTTTTTTTTTAAGATTTCATTTATTTATTCATGAGAGACACACACACACACACACACACAGAGAGAGAGAGAGGCACAGACACAGGCACAGGCAGAGGGAGAAGCAAGATCCATGCAAGGAGCCTGATTTGGGACTCGATCCCAGGTCTCCAGGATCACGCCGTGGGCCGAACGCAGCACTAAACCGCTGAGCCACCCGGGCTGCCCTTTTTTCACCTTCTTGATGTCTTTGAAGCATAAGAGTTTTTAATTTTGATGAAGTCCAATGTATCTATTTTTTCTATTGTTGCTTATGCTTTTGGTATCATATCTAAGACACCACTGTCTAATCCAATGTCCTAAAGATTTATTGCTACGTTTTGGTTGGGAAGAAAGACATTCCTCTGCCTTTCGAGGAAGGTCCTTCCGGCTAGACTAAGAATCAAACTAACTTGAGACAGATTGGCAGGTAGTAGTTAAATTAATTGCACATTTCAGAAATCTTTGTAATTGCAGTTTTATAAAATATGGCATCTCCCCTTTCCTGCCAGAGTAATGGTTCAGAAAACCAAACTCAAAAGCCAATTTTTTCCTAGCTCCCTGTTTCCTGATTCCCCAACCTCACTCTGTTTATGGAATGATTTAAGTGTTAGTCTAAAAAGTCATCACCAAGCAAACAGAATAATATACTTACTTCACAAACTCTGAGAACTGGATAGATCAGGTCATTCTGCTTCTCCAAAGATTTGTTTTGATGCATGCAAATACCCAAAGGGGACAGACCTTACCTTTGTTGGCTCGCTTGCTGTTAATTTAAACTTTGGGAAAGGAAGCCTTCTCAATGATTGGTCCTCAATATTGTGAGACCTGGAATAGCAACTTCTTGAAGATTCTTATTCCTCACAATCTGTAAGAAAGAAAGAGAGTGGTTAACATAACAGAATTGATAAGCATGAGGTTTGTTTGTTTTTTTTTTTTTAAGATTTTATTTATTAACGAGAGACACAGAAAGAGAGGTAGAGACACAGGCAGGGGGAGAAGGCTCCCTGCGGGGAGACTGGATCCCAGGACCCCAGGATCACACCCTGAGCCAAAGGCTGACGTTCAACCACTGAACCACCCAAGTGTCCCACGTCAGGGTTTTATTTAGGCAGACGTAGGTTTGAATCCTTGATCCACCACTTACTAGCTGACTGACCTTGGATACATTACTTAATCTGTGTATAATCCCAAATTTACGAGGTTGTTCTAAGAATTGAAAATGACATGAAGAGATGCACAAATTAACTAGTCATCAAGGAATGGAAAGACAAGACTGCCGGGAGATTCCATTTTATGCCCAGATGATTGCAAAAAAAAATAGGAAGCCTGACAATACAAAGTGTTGAAAAAGGAATCCCTGGGTGGCTCAGTGGTTTAGCGCCTGCCTTTGGCCCAGGGCCCGAACCTGGAGTCCCGGGATCAAGTCCCACGTTGGGCTCCCAGCATGGAGCCTGCTTCTCCCTCCTCCTGTGTCTCTGCCTCTTTCTCTCTCTCTCTCTCTCTCTCTAAGTTTATCATAAATAAATAAATAAATCTTTAAAAAACAAAACAAAGTGTTGAAAAAGAGAGGAGCAATGGATTTCTTGGGTAACATATCTTGCATACATTATATATTGCTCTAAATACTTTGTTCAACTTTGATATGTCTTCTTGTTTTCCATTCTCAAACTCTATGAACTAGAAATTCCACTCCTAGATGTGTACCCAAAGGAAACTTGCACGCGGTTGTCCAAAAACACGTACAAAAATGTTTCTTTAGCAGCAATGTTCAAAGCAAGGGCAAGAAACTTTTTTTTTTTTTTAAGAGCAAGAAACTTGAAACGACCCAAATGCCATTGACAGAAGAATGGGTAAACTATGGTATAGTCACACAATGGAATATTAAATGTAAGTGAAAATGATTGAACCACAGCTGCTCGCACCAATATGTTGGGTGAAACTAAAGTACGACATCCTGTCGCAAAGTTCATTGCAAGTCAAAAAAAGGATATGTTGTTAAAGCCTATAACATATATGTTATGAAACAAAGTTATCAATGAAGGTTGGGGAGGGCACAGGTCTTGTGGTGGCACTCTTTTGGTAAAATAACACAAAATTACAGGGCGGCCCGGGTGGCTCAGCGGTTTAGCGCCGCCTTCATCCCAGGGCCTGATCCTGGAGTCCCCGGATCGAGTCCCACATCGGGCTCCCTGCATGGAGCCTGCTTCTCCCTCTGCCTGTGTCTCTGCCTCTCTCTCTCTTTGTGTCTCTCATGAATAAATAAATAAAATCTTTAAAAACAAAACAAAACAAAAGCAAAATTTACAAACATACAATGTTCCCGGCCACTCCAGTGTTCCCTAACATGAGGGGGAAGTGTGATGGGGAGGAAGTCAGAATGCCAGAGGCGGTCTTAACTGATACTGTTTGAAACCTCTTTTGGAGATTTTACAAATACCGAGGACTGTGCCCACATGCTTCTCAGGCACAGCAGGGATGTGGAGGACGCCTCTGTGAGTTAGGATCCCTAAAGCTTAAGCTTCACTGGTTTCATGGTAAATGCACCACTGCTTGACTAGGGGGGTTAAATGCAAAGGGCATTAGACAGGGACGCCTGGGTGGCTCAGTGGTTGAGTGTTTGCCTTTGGCTCAGGGCATGATCCTGGAGTCCTGGGATCGAGTCCCACATTAGGCTCCCTGCATGGAGCCTGCTTCTCCCTCTGCCTGTGTCTCTGCCTCTCTCTCTCTGTGTGTGTCTCTCATGGATAAATTAAAAAAATTTAAAAAAAAGGGGGGGGCACAAATTGAACACCAATAAAAAATAAATTTATTATTAAAAAATAAAATAAAATTTTTTTAAAAAAGGGCATTAGGTCTAGCCTTAGTGCTACAACTGCAGCTGTGTCATCGGGCAGGTCACTTACCCTCTCTGGACCTTAGCTTCCTTCTTTGTGAAATGAACGGCTAAACTAGATCAGTCATACAATACTTTCAAACTAAACCCTCCGCAACTTTATTAGTGAAAATCTGCAGGACCATCTAAGAGGCACAGTATGAGCTCCGTGTCATCAATAGAAAGCGCTTACAGTGGGTTGTAAGTTAAAGCTCATCACCACCTTTGCAGTCTGTTACAACAGAATCTATCTGGAGGAGGTCAGTGATAACACAAAAGAGTTCTTTAGCACAGAAGTTTTATTCCCTAAGGATGTAAATATTTTAAAATACAGCATTAGGAAAGTGGAAGACCATTAATGAGATAGAAAACGTAAGTTATACATGAAAAGAAGGCTTAAAATTAAAGTTAACCCCAACTAACATGACTTTTTTTTTAATCAAGACATTACAACGTGTAATCAAAGGAACTGATAAAAGGCTCCCAAAAGAATGAAGGATAACAAACACGGACAAAAATTAATCACTTTTCTTTGAATTCCAGATACAGAAGTTTGAGTTCTTTCATTCCTCAGACCAGAGAACATTATCACCACGGGGTGGTACACAGTCACTGTCTTCTTTCATTTTATCTCCTTTATCTTTCATCACAAACCACCCAGTCCTGGGGCTCCATTTCCACCCCAACCAGAAACCCACTTGAATGTGTTTGTTGTATCTCCTTTGACATATATGCATCTTGGCAAATCACCAAATGTATGTGTTTACATTTTTACAGTGGTATTGTTTTGTAGACCTCTTCTGTTTCTTTTTCTTTTACTTGGGAGTGTATTTTTAAGATCTTTCCATAATGCAATTGCTTCTAATTCCTGAAGAGTAGGCATTTTATGCATCCATTCCCCCAATGAGGGGCAGTCAGTTTGCCTCCAACTGCTTGTGCTTCCCAAACAATGCTCCGGTGAGCAGGCTTTGTCAGATACCATCATGGATCTGTGTGAGGGGGTATCTACATCCTATACAAAGGAGGGGGATTGCCAGGTCACAGGGAATGTGCCTACCTTCACTTAGGACACCAGTATTTTTGTCCACACTGCACCAACCCTACACCCGGGCTGGCCATGTAAAAGTTTTTCTATTTTCCTCACCTCTTTACAAATGTTTGGTATTTTTCACCGTGTGGTTTTGGGGATTTTTGTTGTGTGTGTGTTGTTTTTTGGCAATAAAATGAGAATAAGGTGCACTGCTGTTTTACCTTGCATTTTTCTGCTTGCCAGGGAGGTTGAACATCTTTCCTTGTTCACCCATTTACAATTCTGTTCCGTGACCTGCCTTTTCATATAATTTGCCCATCTTTCTAGTTTCTCTTTTTTCTTGCTTATTTGGATGATTTCCTAGTATATTTAGATATTAGTCAGTTGACTCTAGTTTTTGATGTTGCAAAAATCTCCCATTAAGCCATTCACTTATTAATTTTATGTGTGATGTCTTTCATTCCAAAAAAGTGTTAGCATTGATGTAAACAAATAATGACATCTGTCAACCAGGCAATAATTAATTTTTTAGTAGTTGAAATACCCATTTACTAGTAAAAAATCTTATGGAAAGTGTGTGATGTTGAGATTTGCAAAGTGAAGTTCAGCCCATGTTTCCTTAAATCAATTCTGAGCTACCTTCAGGTTTCCATGAAAATGAAACACCACACTAAAGTACGAGTGAAATAATCATATATTCAGGTCGTATGACTATGACAAAAGAGCAAGATTCTGTTTAAGAATGATGTTAAGCTTTTATTTATTTTTTTAAGATTTTATTTTATTTTTATTTTTTAAAAAGATTTTATTTATTCATGAGAGACACACAGAGAGAGAGAGGCAGAGATGCAGGCAGAGGAATAAGCAGGCTCCATGCAGGGAGCACAATGTGGGACTAGATCCCGGGACTCCAGGATCATGTCCTGGGCCGAAGGCAGATGCTAAACCACTGAGCCACCCAGGGATCCCCAAGATTTTATTTATTCATGAGAAACAGAGAGAGAGAGGCAGAGACATAGTCAGGGGGACAAGTAGGCTCCTCACAGGGAGCCAGATGTGGGTCTCGATCCCTGGTCCCCAGAATCACGCCCTGAGCCGAAGGCAGACACTCAACCACTGAGCCACCCAGGTGTCCCAAGCTCTCTTTTATTTTATTTTATTTTATTTTTTAAGTATGGTGTGAAGCCCAAGGCAGGGCTTGAACTCACAACTCTGAGATCAAGACCTGAGCTGAGATCAAGAGTCAGATGCTTAACCGACTGAGCCACCCAGGCACCCCAAGCTCTCTTTTAAAAATCTTTTTTTTTAAATTGTACATGTTTAATTTGTGTGTATGTTTTACAATTTTTTAAAAGATGTTATTTATTTATTCATAAGAGACACAAAGACAGAGGCAGAGACATAGGCAGAGGGAGAAGCAGGCTCCCGCGGAGAGCCTGATGCAGGGCTCAATCCCCAGACTCCAGGATCACACCCTGAACCAAAGGCAGAGGCCTAACCGTGGAGCCACCCAGGTGTCCCTACACACAATGTTTGATTCATCTTACATAATAATAAAAATAGATGTGATGTTTTTGTAGGTATTTAATAGATCTTTATCAGATTAAAGAGTTCCTTTTTCGTCCCCTTCTATTGTTTCTGGTGGATTTTTACTATTATAATATTATGTTTCTCTATTTCTAGCAAAGCTTTTGTTTTTATTTTATTTTTTTTTTATTTGTTTACGATAGTCATACAGAGAGAGAGAGAGAGGCAGAGACACAGGCAGAGGGAGAAGCAGGCTCCATGCACCGGGAGCCCGACGTGGGATTCGATCCCGGGTCTCCAGGATCGCGCCCTGGGCTAAAGGCAGGCGCCAAACCGCTGCGCCACCCAGGGATCCCTCTAGCAAAGCTTTTGAATTAAATTCCATTTTATATATTGCTATTACTACCCAAGTTTTATTTTGATTAATATTAACCTGATGTATTTTCTTCTGGATCTTTATTTTACACCTTTATGTGTGGTTTTGTTTTAGGAGTTTCTTTTATAAATTAAAGGTAGCAGATTTTGGTTTTGCTTTGGTTTTTTGGTTTTGTTTTTAATCCAGTGTAATAGTCCATGCCTTTTACAGGGTGAATTTAATTCCTTTCAATGTATTTTTATTATTTTGTATTGGGACTTATCTTTCTATAATTTTTAGAGGCTATCCATCCACTTCTTAAAACATATTTAAGTATGAAATTTTCTAAGTGAAAGTTATTCAGTTTTACTTATCCTCCTTCCAAAAACAAAAATTTTAGCATGTTCTCACTATGCATTGGACAGCCCCGTCATTTTATTGTTGTTTTGAGATTTAGTTTCACTTTTGTTATAAAAAAATTATTACTCTTTTCAGTCATTAAACTTACTGACAGATTTTACCAATTTGGTTTTTCGCTGTTATTTCCCACATCTTCAGCATTCCCTCTGCATTCATGTCTCTCCTTACCAAAGTACATACTTTAATATTTCTTTCAGGGTCTGTGAGTCATAAATTCAGCCTTTGTAAATCTGAAAATATCTTTATTTTCCCTCACTTTTTTAAAAAAAGATTTTATTTATTTATTCATGAGAAACACACAGAGAGAGAGAGAGAGAGAGAGAGAGAGAGGCAGAGACACAAGCAGAGGGAGAAGCAGGCTCCATGCAGGGAGCCGGATGCGGGACTGATCCCCGGACCAGGATCACACCCCGAGCCAAAGGCAGATGCTCAACCACTGAGCCACCCAGGGATCCCCTATTTTCCCTCACTTTTGAATAAGAATTTACACGCACATAATTTCTAGCTTGAATATATTACTCCATAGTAGTCTTACAAGTATTGTTGCTAATGAGAAATCTTTTCTCTAATTGTTCTGTTATGTCAGTCTGTTCTACTTGGTAGCTTTTAGGATATTTTCTCTTTATCCTTGCTGTTCTTCATTCCCACTACAATGTGTCTAAAGGTAGGCATAATGTTAATTATCCTTCTCAGTCTCAAAGTGAACTTTGTCCTGCAAACTTAAGTTTTTCTTAATTATGGAAAGATTTCTCAATATCTCCTTAAGTATTGCTGCTCCGACTCTGCCCTCTTTTTTTTTTTTTTTCTGATGGAACTGGTATTATGCTTATGTATTTCTCAGTCTTTCTCCAGTATCACTGTTCTTTTATTTTTGGTATCAGTTTCTGTGTGCTATACGCGGGATGAATTATTCAAGACTGCTTTCCAATTCACAGATTCTCTATTCAGATGTGTCTAGATTTCATTTCATCTTATCTATTGAGGATCTTTCCCGCCCTATCTTTAATTCCAGTAACTTTATTTTTCATTCTAAGTTTTCTATTCGGTTCCTTTCATATCTACCTACTCTTATTCTTTTAAGTCGGCTTTGTTTTATAATTTCCTGTTCCCTTTATGAAAATTTACTTTTTTTAATGTATCATCTTAGGCATACTTATGAGCAAGTCTCTTATAAGCCATTCTATTAGTTGATCTTGTACGCATCCGTGTTTTGACTGCTGATTTTGTCAACTCCCTTTCTTAGCATGAGTTACTCACTTTCTTTGTAACTTTAGTTTGCAAGATCATTTTGAGACATTGAGGGGTAATCCTCTTTCTCTCTCCTTGCTGCTTTCCAATAGGTTTTTAGTACTTCTGCCTTTGGGCCAATGATAGAAAATCAGGAGTTATTTGGAGGTTCTAAGTCTCAGTCTTGTGATAATATCAGGAATATCTGGATCCACTCAGATCCAGCCTGTGGACATCTCGGCTCCATTCTGGTGTGAAGGCTGCCTACCTTCTTTCTCCCTGCACAGGCCCACCATTGACCTGCAGCCAATAAACCACAGCCCCAGGAGGCAGTGAACAGCAGACAGCGGATCTGTACAGCTGCCATTCAGCCTTTACTACTTTTTCTCTTACCTCCCTAGGCAAATAGAGGAGACAATACTTGGCACCTATTTCTAAAGACGGCTGAACTTTGTGCTCCCCCACTGCCTAGGTAATGTTCAATAAAGACAGAGAAGCAGACAGTCTCTCCAGATGGGGAACTTGAGGAGTCAGGCTTTTAAAGATCATGAGGGAATTTTACTTGAAAATGAATCTAACTGATTTTATGTTGGGTTATTTGGCCACAAATGACATAGAAAGATTTTAACTGTAACTGCTTTTCTCTGGGGGATTATATCAAAGCCTCGATAAATGAACCTACTTTAAAGAATGCCAGAACATAAGAAGATGTCCCAAGGACCAGAGCAGAGGAAAAGTAGGGGGGAAGGGCACAGAGAAAAGAGAGAGAATCTAGGAGAGGGGGCAGCCCAGGTGGCTCAGCGGTTTAGCGTCGCCTTCAGCCCAGGGCCTGATCCTGGAGACCCGGGATCGAGTCCCACATCGGGCTTCCTGCATGGAGCCTGCTTCTCCCTCTGCCTGTGTATCTACCTCTCTTTCTCTCTCATTAATAAATAAATAAAATCTTTTTAAAAAAGAAAAAAAAGAAGAATCTAGGAGAGGGAACCTAGAGAGAAGCATGTAGAAAAGCGAGGTAGAGATAGATGGGGTGGGGCTGGGGTGGGGACGTGGTGGGAGAAAGACCCAAAGGGAGAACGAAGAGAGAAATACAGTCAGTGAGAGAAACAAAGGTAGACACAAAAGGAAAGAGTTCGCAAAAAGTATACTGTGGATACACTGAAAGGATTCAACTGTCTCGCTTTTAAAAAGGCAAACGTGGCCCCAACCCTATGAGTACATGTACCCTACTTGCTTGCTGAGTCTGTTGAGGGGATAAACCAGAAAAGAGGAAGTAGTAAAAATGGCTAATCTTCCTATCAGTGGAATGACCCCTTCCAGGCCTGAGGCTGCTCCCCACTGGCCGTTGCCTGGCACAGGCCAGGAGCACTCCTACGGCCTCTGGTCACTCCTTACAGCCAGGCTGATTCGATAGTCTCTTCAATAACCCATTCATCCACAGCCTTATATTAGCTTTCATCCTGAGTAACACTAATTGCCCTTCGGCTGAGAGCATGTGTGAGGCACTGATTGATGACATTTGAGCTGTTTTCCACTAAAGCAGCAACTGCGTGTGTGTTGGCTGACGCACACACATCCCTCCCCACGTGGCGGGTGGAGTTATTCCACGACCAGTGACTGCAGGGAAAGTGAGCCCTCATCAGCAAACTAGTAGCTGGGTTAATAGAATGAACCACAAGAGATTAACCCCATCCGAATGACTGATCTTCCCCCTTTGAAACAGCACGGTCAGCTATCTGCATGCGGCCAAATATTTGCTTTTCTCTTAGAGTGCTCCCATTTACCCAAACCTGTCTTTGCTTGAGTTTCCCCAGAAGCAGAATCTGAGAGAAGGATGTAAGAGCAAGTAGTTTATTTGGGAGACGCAGGTGACACTGGTAGGAGCGTGGCAAAATGTGAAGAGCGAGGGAGAAAAGGCAGCCAATAAAGGACGCGGCAGTAAGCCAGCTTCCACTTCCACCATAGGAACCTAGAGCTTAGTCCTACAGGGGAACTATAGGAAATGGTGTGAACCCCTGCCTTAAGTTGTTTAACTGAAGTAGCAAGGGAGCTGGGGTATTTATCCACTAACTCCTGCCAGACATTGGCTGCTCCTGGAAAGTATGCTTTCCTGGAAATTCTAGCCCGTCCTATGTATGAGCAGAGTGGTGCTCCTCTTAAAGAAATGTAGACATTGGCAGTTGGAAGTCAGCTGGAGTAGACGAACTGATAAGGTTTGAGGGATGTGTGTGGGGCTCCTACGACACTTGCCCAAAAGCCTTAGTGGAGACGTGGAGGCTCGCTTCATTCAATGAGTTTACCTGAGAAAAGCTTTCCATGTCTCAAGTTTCAAAACATGGGCTCATTGACAAGGAGTTTAGCAGCCTTCATTTGAGGTGCACCTGAATCAATCCTGGCACGTAGGTTCGGCTTCAACCCTTTACTTGCTACGTAACTAACCAGGCAAAAACCTTTAACCTTCTCCAAATCTGTTTTTTCTTTCCAACTGTTAAGTGGAAATAATAATATCTGATTTTCCTCACAGGAATGAAATGAAACCCCAAATCAAAATACGATAATATATATATCAGAAGTCAACAAGCTTTTCCTATAAAGGGCCAGACAGTAGATATCTTAGGCTTTACGGACCTTGCGGTCTCTTCTGTAACTACTCACCTCTGCTGTTGTAGCAGGAAAACATTCTAGACAATCAGTAAGCAAACGATCATGGCTGGATTCCTATAAGACTTTATTTACAAAAACAAGTGGCGTGCAGATTTGACCCCTCAGTCCATGAGCTCCGGTTTGCCAACCTCTTACATACCAGAAAGGCCTTTGCATAGTTCCAGTATCATTTACTCCTCACCCAGTAAGTCACTAAAGTTCACCATCCCTGTCTTCCTGGAGGTGGAATTCCTACTTTCCTTCTTCATGCAGCACAAGTCTCCTGTGAGCACCTCTTCTGTGAAAAGCTTTATACTGACCCTGGGGATTCATTGCTAATAAGACAGACACTGACCGTACGCAACACCTGGGAGGGGAATCCTAACCCTGTTCTCCCACCAACCTGCACCACTAGAGACATTCCTTTTGAACAACAAGTGGCAACTGCAGTTGCAACTCTCTTAATGCCTGCGAGATGGGAGACAGAGGCAGCATTACTAACGAAACTTAAGCTTCTGGGTGCCACACTTGCGATGGCTCCTTTCACGATCCTAGAAGGGGCCCTAGCAATGATTCATATTGACATATATATATTTGTCAAATTCACAAATGCAAGCTATTTGAATCACAATTGGTCACAATTAGTCAATCACTGTCTTTCCACTCTGAAGTCCTCCACCATATCTCCCGGGTTAGGTGGTTTTTCTAATCTTCCCCTTTGCAAAAGCACAGTAAACTAATCAACAGCCATTTTAAGCTGGTTTTAATGAAAAACACTATCACTGTTTGGACTTTGAAGTTATGGCCTACTGGGATTTCTTTAAAAGAGTCCCTCTTTTAAGAGGCAATAATTAACAATAGATAAATAATTATTCATCGTGGGTCTTTGGTGCTCCCAGGACCAGAGCACTGTTGGGGAGAGCATCATTATCTTCTGGTCCAAGAAGTTGTGAGGAAATGTAAAATGGTAAGAAATACCAGCAAATTTTTTTTAATTTTTTTTTTCATCAAATTCTTTAAAGAAGCAAACCACCTATGCTTATAGGAAGACAGCTTGGGAAAATCCAAATAAAATTTATCATCACTAAGATTTAGAAATTTACATGGTCACTTTCAGCACTTCACATGTTTGTATTCCTTTCCAAGCTAACCTGGGCCCTGTAATTCGATAGCATTTGCCATTGTAAGTACCAGGATCTATGAAAAACCATATGTATGCAAGTATTTACCTGTGGGTGGTGGATATGGACAATATGTATTGAGTGGATATGTAGACATACAACTACATTAAGTACATATGATGTGGGATCCCTGGGTGGCGCAGCGGTTTGGCGCCTGCCTTTGGCTCAGGGCGCGATCCTGGAGACCCGGGATCGAATCCCATATCGGGCTCCCGGTGCATGGAGCCTGCTTCTCCCTCTGCCTGTGTCTCTGCCTCTCTCTCTCTGTGACTATCATAAATAAATAAATTAAAAAAAATTTTTTAAAAAGTTTAAAAAGAAAAAAAAGTACATATGACGTCTATGTAAAACTCTCCCAGAACCAAATTTAAAGATGAGGACTAGGTAACTGTGTTTCTAAATACAGACTAATAATAAAAACAGTGATTACCTTCTTTTTTTTTTTTTAAGATTTTATTTATTCATGAGAGACACAAAGAGAGAGAGAGAGAGGGGCACAGACACAGGCAGCGGGAGAAGCAGGCTCCATGCAGGGAGCCCAACGTGGGACTTGATCCTGGGTCTCCAGGAGCATGCTCTGGGCCGAAGGCGGCACCGAACCGCTGAGCCACCCGGGCTGCCCCAGTAATTACCTTCTATTGACAGCTGACCATGTGCCCAGCACTACACAAGGCCTCTAAATACACAAAACTCTCTAGTTATAGTCTCCATTATAATGATGAAGAAACTAAAACACAAAACGTTAAGCTTCCCCAAGATCAACTTGTAAGTGATGGGGCAAGGATTTAAAATGAGGTATTCCTGATTCCCAAACCTGATTTTTAATTACCACATGGTTAATGTAAATATAAGCATGGGCAGCCCGGGTGGCTCAGCGGTTTAGCGCCGCCTTCAGCCCAGGGCTTGATCCTGGAGACCCAGGATCGAGTCCCACGTTAGGCTCCCTGCATGGAGCCTGCTTCTCCATCTGCCTCTCTCTCTCTCTCTCTCTCTCTCTCTCTGTCTCTCATGGATAAATAAATAAATATAAGCATAAATGCCCTGTCAAAAAGACAATGTCTTGGCAAAACTCCCTAGAGCCTTGAGAATATAGCTGTTTACCAAGAGTCTGTAGGAAATTAGTATTTGTATGCCTGAGCTGGGACAAGGGTTCAGGTACAAATGACATTCTCTCCGGGTGTAAAAGATAGGGAGGAGTTCCAGGTCTTGCTTGATCTTACCCTGCCTTTCTCTTACACTTTTTCCATTATGGCAATCACCTCCAGCTTCTATGAGCCTCAGGTTCTGACAACAATATCTATGCTTTCAGACCCATTAAAGGTTGGCACCTAACACTTCTTCCCTGGGTATCTTTATTTATTTTGTTTTTAAAGATTCTATTTATTTATTCATGAGAGACAGAGAGAGAGAGAGACAGGCAGAGGGAGAAGCAGGCTCCATGCAGGGAGCCCGATGTGGGAATCGATCCCAGGTCTCCAGGATCACACCCTGGGCTGAAGGCGGCGCTAAACTGCTGAGCCACCCAGGCTGCCCCCTGGGTATCTTTAGAATAGACACATAGTTTATACAAGGTTTCTATGTGAGGTAGGCAAGTTTTATTTGTTTCTGTTTCTAGTAGCAAAGACATCAGGCTAAAAATAATTGAGATGTAAGAAGTCTCATTAGGTGGCACAAATTTGACTTTGGGTATTGACGTATATGCCAATAATACACAAGATGTGATTTTTCTTTGTATTCATGTTGTCTTAGCAATTCCACTCAATTTCTTTATATTTCCGTTAATATCCATCAGCTAAAGACCACTAGGAACATACAGTCAAACACAGTTGGCTATACCATCATGTACCATGTGAATGGAAGTGAACTTTGTACCATATGAATGGGAGTGAATGTACAAGAGAGTAAATGTACACGATGGGGACCCCTAAGGGGGCATCTCAATAGGAAGGTGTTAAAAAGGATTTAATACAGTATTTGGTTATAGTAGGTGATTTGGAGGAAAGTTCAAGAAGTAGGACTTTATTCTGGGTTAGATGCAATTAGGAATTGGGGATAATTCCATGATTGGCTATCTTAATAAATTTTATCTAAAGGAGGGAAGGCTAGCATGATGCTGAAGCTATAAATGATAAAGCAGCAGCACTTTTATGAGCCAAGATAAGAGGATATTTGGTTATTTTTATGGTTTGAACAATGTTCATGGTTTTTTGTCTGTGGTTGGACGTGATTAGATGGTGGTCTTGGTTTTTCTCTTGATCCATCATCATCTCAGAGTGGGCTTATTTCGTGATATTGCTAGTGTTCAAGAGGAGAGCACTGTGGCCTAGCTGTAAGTGACAGGCTAGTCCTAGTGACACCAAGGATTAGCTGACAGTTCCAAGCCAACTTCTGGCCATTAGGGGTGCTTTACTCTTTCTCAGTTTTCCTATCTTCAAGTTGATATTCCTGAGTTTCACCTTTTGTTTTCTGGGTTTTTTTTTCAAGATTTTATTTATTTATTTATTTATTTATTTATTTATTTATTTATTTATTTGACAGAGAGAGAGAGAGATAAAGCACAAGCAGAGGGAGCAGCAGAAGGAGAAGAGGGAGAAGTAGAATCCCCGCCAACCAGGGAGCTGGACAGGGGACTCAATCCCAAGACCCTGAGATCATGACCTGAGCTGAAGGCAGATGCTTAACTGATTGAGCCATCCGAGTGCCCCCGAGTTTCACCTTTTGGATAAATAAGTCTCCATGCCCACTTCCCCTGCATGTAGACCTCATAGGGAAAGAAGGTATCTCAAACATGCTAACAATGCGCCTTAGGCCTCCTAAAAGATCTTTCCACATAACAGTGGAAAACAGAGATAACACATTTTCCTTTCCTTAGTTTCCCATGTCCTCATAACATGGAAATAATTCCATCTGTAATGTACCTGGAACAGACCAAAAGATGAAGCACCAAGGCCTATGGTCTAATTAAAGCAAATTAAGGAAAAAAAATTAAAATTAAATAAATAAATAAAAATTAAAAAATTAAAAAAAAACAGATTAAGGAATGGGAAGTAAGCATCAATGTAAGCTGAAACCTGAAATGTAAGGTCGCCCAACGGTACACTAACAGTGTCAATAAGGAAAGGGTAGATTAATCTGTGTCATAGCGGTGATTGGAGCCAAGTGGTAAGAGAGGATGCAGAAGACTACTTAAAACTTTTCTCAGAATTCTGGCTTTGGAAGCCCTAAGTTGCTTCTCCCTTGGATAGAAAAGGGGACCCTCCTCCCTCCTGTTATCTTGAGCTCTACCCCCTCTGAGCCTTTTTTTCCTCTTGACTGTCGCCTCTTGCCTGTACCTTTATCTCCCCAGGAGCCACACTACCTGGTTTCCTGTGAGCCATAAGCTTCCCAATGACCCTCTGTGCTGGAGAATAAAGCATCAGACAAAGATACACAGGGTTTATGTTTTCTGGGCTGCTAATAACAACAGTTGCCATCTTGATACTCTCAAATAGAAACCGAAGCGGCCTGCCAGTAGGAGTTGAGTTTGTGTTTCAGACAATATAGTTTTTCTCCCTGTATTGTTTGTATTCTCTGTAGTGTTTTCCCTGCATGAAAAATACTCACTAGAACTGTAAGCTATTTGCATATTCTGATTTCTACTACCCTATATAAATTTGCAAGCTCTACAACTCCATATAAATCAATTGATGCAGTGCAGTATGTGCTCTTTGTGTTTGCTATCTTTCACTTATGTTTGTGAGACCCATTCATGTTATTACTTGTATCAGTAGTTTCTTTTTTTTTTATTGCTGAGTAGTATTCTATTGTAATTTCCCACAATTTGCTTATTTAGTCTGTTGATACATATTTGAGTCATTTCTCTTTTGGACCTATTATAGAAAAAGTTGTTATAAACATTTTTTAAAATGTATTTTATTTATTTATTCATGAGAAACCCAGTGAGAGAGAGGGGCAGAGACACAGGCAGAGGGAGGAGCAGGCTCCATGCAGGGAGCCTGATGTGGGACTCGATCCCGGGTCTCCAGGATCACACCCTGGGCTAAAGGCGGTGCTAAATTGCTGAGCCACCCAGGCTGCCCTGTTATAAACATTCTTGCACAAAGCTTTTTGTGGGCATATGTTCTCATTTCTCTAAAGTAAATACTCAGAAGTAGAAATTTGGGGTCACAGGGTAGATGAATGTTTAACTTTATAAATAGAAACAGGGACGCCTAGGTGGCTCAGCGGTTGAGCGCCTGCCTTCAGCCCAGGGCTTGATCCTGGAGTCCCGGGATCGAGTCCCACATGGAACTTCCTGCATGGACCCTGCTTCTCCCTTGGCCTGTGTCTCTGCCTCTGTGTGTGTGTGTCTCTCATGAATAAATAAAATCTTAAAAAAAAGAAAAGAGAGAGAGAGAAAGAAAGAAACTGACAAAAAGGGGTGCCTGGATGGCTCAGTTAGTTAAGTGTCAGCCTTCAGTTCAGGTCATGATTCCTGGGTCCTGGGATTGAGCCCCGCATCAGGCTCCCTGCTCCATGGGGAGGGGGAGTCTGCTTCTCCCTCTCCCTCTGCTGCTTACCTTGTTTGTGCTCTCTTGCTCTCTCCTCTTTGTCAAATAAATAATTTTATTTATTTATTTATTATTATTTTTTTTTAAGAAACTGGGCAGCCGGGGTAGCTCACCAGTTTAGCGCCGCCTTTGGCCCAGGGCATGATCTTGGAGACCCAGGATCGAGTCCCGTGTCGGGCTCCCTGCATGGAGCCTGCTTCTCCCTCTGCCTGTGTCTCTGCCTCTCTCTCTCTCTGTGTATCTCTCATTAATAAATAAATAAATCTGGGCAGCCCCGGTGGCGCAGCAGTCTAGTGCCACCTGCAGCTCAGGGTGTGATCCTGGAGACCCTGGATCGAGTTCCACATCGGGCTCCCTGCATGGAGCCTGCTTCTCCCTCTGCCTGTGCCTCTGCCTCTCATTCTCTCTCTGTGTCTTTATGAATAAATAAATAAAATCTTTAAAAAAATAAATCTTTTTAAAAATCACATAAAAAATAAAAATAAAAAAGGAAACTGATAAATGGATTGCCAAAGTGATTCTATTTTATACTCTCGCCAGCAATGAGACTTCAAGTTGCTCCACATCCTTACCAATATTTTATATTGTTAGTCTTTTAAATTTTAGCCATTTTAGTGGGTTTTATAGCACTTTAAAGTTTTCTGATTATCCACATCAATAAGAATACTAGATTCACGGGCAGCCCGGGTGACTCCGCGGTTTAGTGCAGCCTTCGGCCCAGGGCCTGATCCTGGAGACCTGGGATTGAGTCCCATGTCAGACTCCCTGCATGGAGCCTGCTTCTCCCTCTGCCTGTGTCTCTGCCTCTCTCTCTCTCTCTTTCTGTGTCTCTCATGAATAAATAAATAAAATCTTTAAAAAAAAATGCTAGATTCAAGTCTTTTTTTTTTAAAGATTTTATTTATTTATCATGACAGACACAGAGAGAGAGAGAGGCAGAGACACAGGCAGAGGGAGAAGCAGGCTCCATGCAGGAGCCTGATGTGGGACTCGATCCCGGGTCTCCAGCATCCTGCCCTGGCCCAAAGGCAGGCACTAAACCGCTGAGCCACCCAGGGATCCCCGCTAGATTCAATTCTTATAGATTTTTTTATTATATTTTTCAATTCTTATATTTTGTGAGTGAAGCTAAAAAAGGTTCAAATTTTTCTTCAAAATGTTACAAAACACACAACTATAAAAGATTGATAAATTGGACTTCAGTAAAATTAATAAATTCTATTTATCAAAAGACACCTTTAAGATAATAAAAAGGCAAGCTACAGGTAAAGAAAGCGTTTCACATATATGAAAACATTAATCATATCCAGCATACATAAAGAGCACATACAGATCAATACAAAAGGAAAAATGACTAAATTAAGAAATGGGCAAAAGATTTGAACAGGCGTTTTACAAAAAGAAAAAATTCAAATGGTCTATTAGCACATGAAAAGATGCACAATTTCTTTAATTCTTAGGAAAAGAGAAACTTAAACCACAATAAGATATTACTATACACTAAGTAGAATGGCCAAAATTAGTAAGATTGATAATACCAAGTGTTGACAAGGATGTAGAGCAATTGAACTTTCATATACATGAATGTAAGTTGGTAAAGCCACTATGAAACACTGACAGTATCTACATAAGCTAAACATGCATCTACTATATGAGCCAGCAAAACTCCTAGGTATACTACAAGAAAAATGAGTGCATACGTGTTCCAAAGATGTGCAAATTTGTTCATAGTAGCTTTATTCATAATAGACCAAACTAAAAACAACTTAAATGCCTATCAATAGGAGAAAAAATATATTTAAATTGTGGTATATTCATATAATGGAACACTATAGAGCAGTAAAAAAAAAAGAACTACAACAACATCTGATGATGTAGATGGCTCTCACAGACATAATGATGAGTGAAAGAAACCAGACCCAAAATAGTACATACTGTATAATTTCCTTTATACAGTGAATTGTATGCACAGGCAAAGCTCACTGCAACTAATGGTTGGCAGAATGATGATTATCTCTGGGGAGAGAATACTGACTGGGAAGGGGCATAAGGCAGCCTTCCATGGGGCTGGGAATGTTCTATATCTTGATCTGGGTCATAAAACTCACCAAGTTGTACACTTGTGATTTGTGAACTCAACTGAATCTATATTATACTTCAATATTTTTTTAAACAATCTAGCAAACATTATAATAGACATATTTAAGAACTAAAAATCCAGTAGTAAGGAATTAGTCCCTTAAAAATATCTAACTTTTAGAATGCTTGTGTTATCATTCCCTCTCAAACTACCAATTATTTATTTGTTTCCTAAGTTGAGATGGAAAATATCCTGAATGGAAGCTATCTAGTTTGTAAACCACTGCCCAGAGATCCGGTTCTTAGGATCTTTTCAAGATGGCCTATTAACTCTGATATGTCATGACCTCATTTGGAAGGATTAGAAGCTCTTAAATGTCATTAACATCGCAATATTAGATTATAGCTCCCCAAATTAACATATTTCTCTGGCCGCTTGGTTTCACCAATATAAATTTGGAGCAAGGGCGGCCCCAGTGGTGCAGTGGTTTAGCGCCGCCTGCAGCCCAGGGCGTGATCCTGGAGACCCGGGATGGAGTCCCAGGACAGGCTCCCTGCATGGAGCCTACTTCTCCCTCTGCCTGTGTCTCTGCCTCTCTCTCTCTGTGTGTGTGTGTCTATGAATAAATAAATAAATAATTTTTAAAAAATGGAGCAAATTACATTATAAACCATGCTTATGAGCTGTTACCACAATATTGAGATGCCAAACCAACGAGAAAGTGGCAACCTACTCAAGCATCCTGGTTTGCAGCAGCTTGATTTGATGGTCATCGAGGCTTACAAGTCTGTTTATGTCGGGGTGGGGGTGGGGGTGGGGGTGGGTGTTTCCACAGTCTGGCCTGAGGCAGTAGGCTTTCCTTTTATAATCAGTGTTTCACTATTTTAAAAATACTTAAGTTTCTGTTGTCTTAGGTCCAAATAGGAGGAAAATCAATCTATAAAACTTTATATTTTTTATAAATTTTAACTTTTTTATATATTTTTTTAAATATCAATGCTTGCACTTGCCCTACTTTATGTCAATATTAATGTAAACACACACACACACACACACACAGGGACCCCTGGGTGGCTCAGCAGTTGAGCATCTGCCTTTGGCTCAGGCTGTGATCCCAGAGTCCCAGGATCGAGTCCCACATCGGGACCTCTGCATGGAGCCTGCTTCTCTCTCTTCCTATGTCTCTGTCTTTCTGTGTCTCCCATAAATAAGTAAATAAAATCTTTAAACACACACACACACACTGATTTGGGGGTGGGACAACAGGGGGAAGAGGCAGGAACAAAATCTTACTAGAGTAGCAAAAAGCCCTTTGGAGGAACTAAAGTGCCAACAAGAAGATTATGACTTATAAATTACAGTAATACTCATATTTAGACACTCAACCATAGTGTCAACATGAGATTCTGATAAGTTTTATTTTTCCATAGAGGAAAGACTAAAGGCAAGATAAATCCCACATGCATAATGAAATTTCAAAATCACTTTTTAAAAATGTAAATTTTCCTCTCTTGTCACTAAGGCAGCTAATTCTGCTTGGGTTAGAGTGTTCACTTAAGTTTACCATGTAAATTCTTCCTCTAGAGTAAATGTGGTACTAAGCAAAGCAGTTTCCACACACAATCAATAAGCTCATGTTTGTGCAGAATAACATGAGGTTCAGTGATGAAATATTCACTAGCTAGGAACAAATCTTCCATCTGAATATTACTCAGCCATCAGAAAGGATGAATACCTACCATTTACATTGATGTGGATGAACTGGAGGGTATTATACTGTCGATCGGAGAAAGACAATTTTCATAAAGTTTCACTTGTATGTGGAATATAAGAAATAGTGAAAGGGACCATAAGGGAAGGGGGGAAACTGAGTGGGAAAAATTAAAGAGGAAGACAAACAATGAGAGACTCCTAACTCTAGGAAACAAACAAAGGGTTGCAGAAGGGGAGGTGGGTGGGGGGATGAGGTAACTGGGTGATGGGCATTTAAGGAGGGCACATGCTGAGATGAGCACTGGGTGTTATACTTTATAGTGGCAAATTGAATTTAAATAAAATTTTTTGGGACGCCTGGGTGGCTCAAGGGTTGAGCCACTGCCTTTGGCTCAGGGCGATCCCAGGGTCCCCAGATCGAGTCCCACATCGGGCTCACTGCATGGAGCCTGCTTCTCTCTCTGCCTGTGTCTCTGCCTCTCTCTTTCTCTCTGTGTCTTTCATGAATAAATAAAATCTTTAAAAAGAAAGAATTTAAATATTTTTTTAAAAAAACTTCAAATCTTCCATGTGAGAAATATGTTCCTTTTTGACTTTTGACAGTACTTTTTTCCTTGGGATGCCTGACCAGAGAACACAGTATTGATGTGATTGCTTGGGCTGCAAAAGTTAAAAAGGTGAATCGTCTCCCATGGGAATCACATCCATATCCTAGGCTTTCCAAGCTGAATGGCCAGCCATGCACAGAAGGTCTCACTTCTGGTGACCGCTGTGGACATGCTAAGAGAGCACTCTTTCTATTTGATGTAATGCATAGAAGCAAGGCTACCATTAATCAAGAGAGAAAAGTGGACCTCATCAACTTCTGATTATAAAGGCTAGGAGAAACTTTTTTTTTTAAGATTTTATTTATCATTCATGAGAGACACAGTGAGAGAGGCAGAGACATAGGCAGAGGGAGAAGCAGGTTCCCCACAGGGAGCCAGATGTGGGACTCAATCTCAGGACCCCAGGATCTCCACCTGAGCTGAAGGCAGACGCTCAACCACTGAGCCACCCAAGTGCCCCCTAAACTTTTTTTTTTTCCAAAAATGTCCAAAGGTGGAGCACCTGGCTAGCTCAGTTGGTAGAGCATGCAACTCTTGATCGCAGGGTTGTGGGTTCAAGCCCCATATAGAGTGCAGAGATTCTTAAAAATAAAATCTTAGGAAAAAAAAGAATGTCTGACTCCCGAGCCTGCTTCCCAGGTAGCTAGCTCACTGGGGCATCTGGGTGGCTCAGTGGTTGAGTGTCTGCCTGCCTTTGGCTCAGCTTGTGATCCTGGGGTCCTGGGATTGAATCTCACACTGGGCTCCCCACAAGGAGCCTGCTTCTCCCTCTGCCTGTGTCTCTGCTTCTCTCTCTGTGTCTCTCATGAATAAATAAATACAATCTTAAGAAAAAAAATGTCCAAAGGTGGAGGATTTTGTAGGAAAAAAACAACCTATATCACAGTACCCCTCATAACTTCCCTCAAAGCCACAAAAGGAACATATTGACTAGTTGAGGGAGGACTCCTCCTTTAGCTGGCCATCACCATTTATTTTGAAATAGTAAGTCTGATTTATATGTTTTGCTTTTAGTAGATTTTAGATTTTTAAATTCATTGCTTTGGTGATTTGGTGATGGGTTTTCAAGTGATATATGAAGGAAGGTTCGTTCACTCGAGGATCTTGTGGGACCCTCGAGTATAGTGACACCTGTTACAGAACGTCAACCACTGTGTGTTTTTTAAAAGTTTTTAATGAGGGCAGCCCGGGTGGCTTAGAGGTTTAGCGCTGCCTTCAGCCCAGGGTGTGATCCTGGAGACCCAGGATCGAGTCCCATGTTGGGCTCCCTGCATGGAGCCTGCTTCTCCCTCTGCCTGTGTCTCTGCCTCTATCTCTCTCTGTTTCTCTCATGAACGAATAAATAAAATCTTTAAAAAAAGTTTTTAATGAAATTGATTTCTGCTACACACTGTTAAGCTTATTAAGTGCCGGAATTCATATTAACCATCTGGGCTGCCCAAAGGCGATATTTTGTCAGATGGGAATGTGACACTAAAATATGAAGCAGATATATACTTCAGTCTACAGACTTAAAGGTATATGAACTATCACTTCTTTATTATTATTATTATTATTATTATCATTATTTTGTACTTCAACTTAATTTCTGAATCCAAATTCCATTCCCACAGGCTAATGGATTATTGAGACTGTACTTTCTTACCTTCTCCATAATATATCAAGTTTCTTGTGTCTTGGAACAAAATATTGACTGGAGGCAGGGGGTGAGGAGGATTTAGAATGACCACCTGATCTCCAGTTATGATCCATGAAGTCTCCAGTTTAGACATTCCCGTATCTCTGACAGTATTACCATTGGGGCAGGGACATAGTTTTCTACTTTCATCTGTATGATGCACCACTGAGCCAGACAGCTTTGGGGTCTTGCCAACAGAACAGCCAGGAAGCAGTTTGTAGATCCAAGCTATTCCAAGATCCTTGGGTTCTCTTTCTTATCCCATTTCCCAACCCCATGGAAATTAATTTCTAATCCAAGAGGGAAGAAAACTTCCTTCTGCTTTTCTGAAATTCTGAACATACCTCAAAACTCACAATAACTCCTTTTTAATTTATCTGATAACCCTCTGGGATAGCCTGAGGTTATCATAGAGACCCTGGGGACTTAAGCTCTTGGAGAATAAAGTCAGAAAAGTACTTGGGCTACTTCTGTTTTTCAACCTTTTCCATAAACATCCATCAAAGAAATGAACACACAGCTGCCTATCTGACTGAATAGGGAAGAGAAAAATGAGAATTAAAAAGAAAAAAATTTATAAGTTAATGTGTAGAAATACCATCCATTCAAAATTACATGGATTCATTTTTTTTTCTGGTGCAATTGCAAGCATCAAGAGGGTAGGAAGCATGTTGTCAAATCTTTCATACTTTTTAGGGTTAGATCAGTACCTAGGATATAACAGAGAGTCAGTGAATAAGTGAAAAGATCAATAAATGAATGAATGAACCAAGAAATAAATATAGTGTTTCATAAGCTCAATTTTCTGGTTAGCTTGTCTTGTACCACAGGGCAAGTTCACTATCATCTCTGCTGTTCTGTGACCTTAACCTAAAGCATATAGGAGTCTTCTAACTATTACCAAATTCAGGTTTTGTACCAGGATTTGTGAGTGTCATAAAAGAAAATACTACCTTCCTTGTTGCCCCCAAGGAGCCTCTTGTCTAGTTGGAGATAAGACTTCTATCTATATACCATTAGAAAGCAGTACAAGGCAAGGATGAAAGAAGTGTTCTGTCTGTTACAGGAGCATCAGACATAGGATCACTTGCAGACTACAGTAGATGGCAGACACTACAAGGAAACAAGAGGTCCTGAGATGAACCACAAATGTCTTTGGCAGGTGGAAGGGAAAAGAGAGAGATAGCATGAATAAAGATGCAAAGGGGATAGGGCACAGCATATATGGGATCAAGGAGTCTGGGCTGTCTTGAGAAAAAGTTGAGCCAAAAGCAACAGGATATGGTCAACTAGTTTAAGTAGCAGAAGGATATATTTGAATGTGATGGAAGAACCATAGTAGAACTTTGGATATGTGATCAGTGGATACCCATAACTACCACAGTGGGAGGTGCTGTGAAATCTAAGTCCCACAGATTTGAGGGCTTAAAGTAGAACTTTGGATTAAAATTATTTCTCATTTCCTTTGCTACATCTTAGCTCCATAATGGGTTCTATCCCCAAACTGAAGAGATATTCAATAATACCTTGTTAACTGATTAAGGCATAAAAGTTTTTAAATCTGAAATGAGGAAACATTGACTCCAGTTGCAGCTCTGCCACTAACGGGCTGTGACTTTATCAAGTCACTTAGCTTTTCCTGGCCTCAGTTTTCTCAACTATAAAATAAAAAGACTAGATTTAAAAGTACTCAATTCTCTTTGGGCTCCAAAAGTATGTAAGTGATTATCAGTCCAACTAAAGAAACAAGTTCCAAAAGATTTCCTGGAGGAAATTAAGCCTGAGAAGATTTTAAAAGGAAAATAAATATCAACGAGCAAAGATGAAAAAAGGATCAATGAATCTTCATTTAATTACAAGAATAACACATTAATGAAATTACATTGTAGGCTAGAATTTCTATTTTATTTTATTTTTTATTATTTTTTATTTTTTTAGAATTTCTATTTTAAACAGAAATAGGGAATTGTAAAAACACGTTAATTCCTAATTTAAGATGAGACTTTTGTGCATTCTCACTCCAAAGTAAACATGTTCTCAGTGATCTGGATTTTCTGCTGTGACTTCCATTTTAAGTTGGGAAGTCAACAGGATTTTATCAAAAGTTCCAATTTTGCTGAAATCAACTGGAAAGTTTAAAATCCATTGAAAGTCTTGATTGCTGAAATCAATTGAAATCTTCTCACAAGAGATAATTCTCTGCCCAGTATACTTCTGGTGGAGGTAGGGAAGGGTCAGAATCTCACAGTTTCCAAAATTCATCAATAGAACAAATCACTCAAGATATTGAGCTAATTTATTTATTCAGATTCTTTTCTTACTATAAAGTCTAGGGCACAGATAATGTATTTGTACTCCTTCCTAGATTTTTTTTTATCTCATTGTGCACTATTTTTTTATCCATAAGAGAAAAAAAGCTAAGATGGAAGTAGAAGAATTTTGGATCTACCAGAGATAATCCTTGGATTTGTTCCTCCATATATAATGTGTTCAAAACATCAGAGGATCAGTGTACAATCACTTATAGCAAGCCTGTCTTGACCCTCTACACCTTCCAGGTAACTTGTCACGAAAATACGATCTTGAACCATACAACTGTCTTTCTCAGGAATTTACAGAAGGAGATACGGAGTGCATCAATTGTTGAAAGGATACACATAGGAAATGTTAGAAAGTGGGATCCAGGTCATGAGGGACCATGGCAAATTAAAGAGTGAGAAAAGAGAAACTGAGTAAGTAAAAGATGTATGTTGAGGGAAAGACAGAAGACAGAGGAGAAAGGAGTAGACTCTCAGAGCAATGGAAAAATGCCATGACAAAGGCTCATCAGAGGGTCTAAAAGGAGTGAATTTTCAGAAACCTGTCACCTATCATTTCAGTTCAGACCACCTGGGTCCTAACTACAGATGATCACTTTCCATGCAGTAACTTGAGGAAGATCCTACTCCTTGAGGCCAAAAGCTTAACCAACACAATAAAAATATTTAATCCAGTGAATCAATCTCAGAAGTAGGATATACTCATATTAACATCTTGCGAATACAAATGGCAACTCAGTCCAACCCCTACATTTTACAAAGGAGAAAACTAAGGGCCAAACGGCAAAATAAGGTAGTTATTGTCACTCTGCTAATTACTGTCACTTGACTAAAATCTAAGTCTTTCATGATGGCAGCTTCTAAAATGGTTCCCAATGGTTCCCAACTCACCTTGTGGTACTCATGCCCTTATATGATCTCTTCTCCTTGAGTGTAGGCTGAACCTAGTGATTAGTTCCTAATAAACAGAATGTGGAAAAGTGATCAATGTCACTTCAGTGACTAAATTATAAAAGACTACATTAAAAGACTACTAAATTATGTGACTGTCATCTTATTTGCACTCTCTCTCTGGCTCTTCTTCCTTGCTTACTTTGATGAAACCAGTTGCCATGTTGTAAGCTGCCCTATGGAGAGGTCCACATGGCAAGAATATGACAGCTGCCTCTGGTTAATAGCCATGGAAGAACTGAGGCCTCAGTCCAACAGCCCATGAAGAATTGAATCCCACCAACAATCATATGAGTAAATTTAGAAGCCATCAAGCCTTGAGATGACTGCAGTCTCAGTCAGCGCTTCGTTTTTGACCTTGTGAGTGATTCTGAACAAGAAGACTCAGCTTAACCATGTATATTCCTGACTCACAGAAATCATAAGGTAAATATTTGTTTTATTAAGCTGCTCAGTTTTGAAGTAATTTTTTAGGCAGCAATAGATAGTTGATACACTCCCAATGCCCAGAACTTTTTGCTCTTCAGCAGATGCTTGCAGTCAACAACAGTAGTCATGCTTGCCTCCACCTGGACAAAAGCTATGCCTGTAACTAATCTTTAATCCCAACACCAAGTGATTTTCACTGGTCACCTTGGCAAGGAAACAATATTTAAATGACATTGAAGCAAGTAAAGCTCTGCTGCGAGATTAAAACAAACAGCAACAAAATAGAGTTGCTGTTTCTAGAGTGACTGCAGATTTCTGTGATCTGGAAGCACAAAACTCAAATTATCTACAGCTGCCCCTTAAACATTTCATCAGTAAATGCACAGCAACAATCTTGTTCCTGGTGATGTTCACAGCGAAAACAAACACTCTTGATTGATTTTTCCCTCCAATAGAATGAATTATCCATGTTCTTTGTCAATGTGGGCAAACATGATGCTTGTTTGTATGGGGAAAGTGCACATCTTTATCACTTGTGCAGTAGGGAGAGTTATGGAAAACTAAGATTTGGGTTCCATATTCAAAGACTTCGGTAGCCAGCAACACCACGGTATAAATTAAGGGAATGAAAACTGCTCAGAGAGAATAACTGTATCATTTTTTATCATCCATTTATTCCTTCACTTATTTAATAAATACTTATCATGCATCTACTTACTATATACCAGGCAATGTTCAAGGTCCAGTAGATCCAACAATGAGTAAGATAAATTCCTTGACATCAAAAAAATTGTGGTTCAGAGGAGAATGTAAATAAGAGGTTCTTCCTGTTACAAACCTGTAAAACATGACCAAATAACCATTGATTCTTTGGATTGCTGTAGCTTTCCTGAAGTCTAAATTAACTCACTGAAATTTCACAAACATTAGTCCTTGTCTTTCTAGATGAAATTCTGGATCATACTGTATTAGATGAGCCTAGCCATTCTGTCAAAATTCCATAAATCTTGGTGATTTGAGCTTGAGATCTTTAGTCTACTTTGTACTAACTCTGATCTAGAGTAAATTATCTGAAGCCTCCATGCCTCAATTTCCTCATCTACAAAATGGCAATAATTATACCCACTTCTGAGGGATGTTACAGGGATTAAACACAATAATATATATTTTAAAACCTACAATGCATATTTCAAGTACTTGATTAAATTACTTATTAATAAAAACTCTGCCAATCCCTGAAAACATTATCTAGGACAGGATTTCAAAACCTTGTCACTGTTGACATTTGGGGTCAGGCAATTCTTTGTCATGGGGAGCTATCCTGTGCACTGTGAGAAGTTAACTAGCATCTCTGGCCTCCCCTCACTAGATGCTGATAACACATCCTCTCCTCCCCCACAGTTGAGACAACCAAAAATGCTTTCAAATATTGCCAAATTTCCCCTAGAGGTCAAAACCACCCCCAATTAAGAACCACTGAACTAGAGTCATTGGGCCAAGGAAAAAAGAAACCAACATCCCAGAAGTGTTTTAAAGTTTCACATTAGCCCTTTCACGAAGATGGCACTGAAGGCGAAGAAGGAAGCCCCTGCCCCTCCCAAAGCCGAAGCCAAAGCAAAGGCTTTGAAAGCTAAGAAAGCGGTGCTGAAAGGCGTGCACAGTCACAAAAAAAGGGAAGATCCGCATGTCACCTACAGTCCGAGGACCCAAGACCCTGCGTCTCCGAAGGCAGCCCAAATATCCTCGAAAGAGCGCCCCCAGGAGAAACAAGCTTGATCACTATGCCTTCATCAAGTTCCCCTTAACTACTGAGTCAGCCATGAAGAAAATAGAAGACAACAACACACTTGTGTTCATTGTGGATGTCAAGGCCAATAAGCACCAGATCAAACAGGCTGTGAAGAAGCCCTATGACATTGATGTGGCCAAGGTCAACACCTTGATCAGGCCTGATGGAGAGAAGAAAGCATATGTTCGACTGGCTCCTGACTATGATGCTTTGGATGTTGCCAACAAAATTGGGATCATCTAAACTGAGTCCAGCCGGCTATAAATCTAAATATAAATTTTTCACCATAAAAAAAATTAAAAAAATAAAGTTTCACATTAATAAAACTCATCAAGAAAAAAATAGGTGTTAGCACTTGGGATCTCTTAATTCAAATATGTCTGTATTACTCTTCTATGGTATTGTTAATATAGATAGGTCCTGATTTTATAGAATAAATAAATCTTTAAGCAAATTTAGATTTGGTTGTGACTTCCAGGATGTAAAAATTCAAAAATGTTATCCCAAAGCTGTACACCTTTCTCAGTCTTAAACTTTACTAGGTCAACCTCAGCTTGCTTAGTTTACTGCACTAGAAAAACTTTAACAATTTGTAAATGCACATGTTCTTGTATTATTTGTCTCCTTTTGCTTTATGAAAAAATGATCTTTTTTTTGTAGCAAACTTCCAAGTATTTCTGAAGAGTTGATGCATTATTTGATTATCTAATATGGAGATTTATCATCAGAGGTACACTCATGAGTCTTTACTATTAATTTTCTTTCTATTTTGATCTTTTTTAAAAATTTATTTATTTATATATTCATGAGGGATAAAGAAGGAGAGAGAGGCAGAGACACAAGCAGGCTCCATGCAGGAAGCCTGATGTGGGACTCCATCCTGGGTCTCCAGGATCACACCCTGGGGCTGAAGGTGGCCCTAAACCGCTAAGCCACCCAGGCTGCCCTCTATTTTGATCTTAACCTTTGTCAGTGATAACTTTTTTTTCCCCTTTAATACCTCTATTCTGAGAGTTCTCAGTCTTGGCTTTGTAGGAACCAAGGAATTGCATCCATTACTTAGAAGGGGTTTGGGATAGAGGAAGACAAAAAAGACCCTGAGTAGTCAGTACGGATATAAAGATGAGAAGATAAACCACTGAGATGTAAACGTGGTGAAAGAGAAAACAAATGACCTACAAAGGCATGCCAGTGAATGTGACTCACCCTTACTTCCATACTTCAACCTTTTGGTATTAGGCATCTGGGTTTCCAGCCAAAACCAAGCCTGGGTAGCTGGTTTTGCATGATGTCTTGATGTAATCTCAAGAAGCTTCAAAACTTCTAAGAAGCTAGAAATATTTTCCTTGGATCATATACTCATTAGCAAGATTATTTCTTCTTTAAATCCAGAAATCCTAAGTATATCTATTTCCTCATTAATTCATACCCTGAAAATCCCTGCTGCTAAGTGAAAAGCTATTAAATTTTTAAAAATTCAAATTCTATTAATTTTAATGAGAATTATAATGCCCTCCAACCCAATCTAAGGTGCCCAAATACAATTTCACAGATGGAAATAAGTATCAGTTGAATAACAAATACATATCCGTTTGTTACTTTATACTAGTAACAAACAATTTGAAAGTAAAAATATGGCTTGTATATAAAATGTTGTAAAAGGAATATTTATTCAAATCTGTTCTTAATGAAATGTTCTCACTATAGAAACTATGTGTCAAAATTAATGAGTGCATTTTTGTCTGAAATGGTAATGCTAAAATTTACTTTTTTTTTTAAGAATTATTTATTTATCCATGAGAGAAACAGAGAGAGAGAGAGAGAAGCAGAGACATAGGCAGAGGGAGAAGCAGGCTCCTCCCAGGAGCCTGATGTGGGACTGGATCCCGGATCCCAGGATCACGACCTGAGCCGGAGGCAGACGCTCAACCGTTGAGCCACCCAGGCGCCCCTAAAATTTACTTCTACTGTACTTTTTATTTATTGTTATTTCAGATTTTAAAAAGTATTTCTGAGGGAAAAAGGAAATTGTCTGAATGGTAGTATAACTGAAGAAAGGCCAGCATGATGTAAATTGATCAGTTATTTCTGTGCTGTAAATCTGCACATAATCTTCCACCCAATCTTTATAATCACATAGGTGCTACTCAGTACCTCTAGCATGGAATGTAAGAGGACTCAAATCTTTTGGCTCCTGGGCAGCCATCCATAGGAGAGGGGGATGCATCTGCACTGTGACACCTGAGATGCATTTGACCTTGCCCTCCACACTCTATCTGATTACCTGATCCTTAATAACAACCAAACTACTCAAAAGGTTAATACCATAACTATATTTGGCCTCCTGTTGAGTCGTTACACATATGATTATAAAATCATCATAGGTAATTATCTCACCCAGTAAATCAAGATAATTTCAGTTCATGCCTCTGATAATTTTTTCAGCAGAAATTCAGACACTAGATAAAAAGTGATCAATTTTGAGTTGTAAATGTCAAAGCAACTTAAAAAATCAACCTGAGGGATAGCTTCCTCCTCTTATAGACACTGCTGTTACCTAAGACAGATTTCGTAACCATGATTGTTCCTTCTCTTCTTTCTTCTTGATCAACTCCCTTCCATTCACTGAGTGCATTCTATTAATGGACATAGTGCAAAGATAGGACCTGGATTTTCCCAGCCTTTTCTACTGGAACTAAGATGTCACTGATTATAAGATGCACCATCATTCATGTAACACTAGGAAAGAAAAAAAAATGGTTCAAATTAAATTATGATGTAATGCTTCCCAATTAGAAATTTTATTGTATAATTTTTCAAAGAACATTTTATTTTTTTTAAGATTTTATTTATTTATTCATGATAGACATAGAGAGAGAGAGAGAGAGAGAGAGAGAGAGAGGCAGAGACACAGGCAGAGGGAGAAGCAGGCTCCACGCAGGAGCCCAACGCAGGACTTGATCCCAGGACTCCAGGATTGCGCCCTGGGCTGAAGGCAGGCGCTAAACCACTGAGCCACCCAGGGATCCCCCCAAAGAACATTTTAGACTTAGATTTTAAACATAGATTTTAATCATGGTTTACTATTACGTATATATCAAAAGACAAATTTGAATGAAATAAATTGATTTAATTCATAGGAGTTTTTCAAGTTCCTTGTCCATCTCTTTTGAATTAATTTTCAACACAAAATTTCCATGTCTATGTTTTGCTTTTATATTTATGTAGGGTACATATGATGTTGTCCTCTGTGCCACTGAGAGCTCTGGTGGGTAATACAACATTTCTTAAGATGATGCTCCACTATTATCCTTGAGATTTTCTTTCAAGTTGCAAGCACCCATTCTGCAAATGGTGATATTGGTACAGTCTTGCTTGGTGACATACAGGCAAAGCTTTTTGCATAAACACGAAATACAAAATGTAACAGAGTTTCCTCTGCCTGTGATTATCTTCCTTTCCTAGATGCCACAAAGCACTTGGTCATTGCATTGGGGGGAAAAAATGTGAAACTGTCATTATTTCTTCAATGACAGCTATTTGTTTCACTAATGTTGGGGAGAAAGAATTTCCCCTGCCCTTCAAGATCCTTCTGGCTCAGGGCACCTGGGTGGCTCAGTGGTTGAGCATCTGCCTTCAGCTCAGGGCATGATTCCAGAGTCCTGGGATGAGTCCTATATTGGGCTCCCCACAGGGAGCTTCTCCCTCTGCCTATGTCTCTCTCTCTCTTTTTTTTTTTAATTTTTTTATTGGAGTTCAATTTGCCAACATACAGCATATCACCCAGTGCTCATCCCACCAAGTGCCCCCCTCAGTGCCCATCACCCAGTCACCCCAACCCCCCTGCCCACCTCCCCTTCCACTACCCCTTATTCATTTCCCAGAATTAGGTGTCTCTCATGTTTTGTCACCCTCACTGATATTTTCACTCATTTTCTCTCCTTTTCCTTTATTCCCTTTCACTAATTTTCACTCATTCCCCAAATGAATGAGATCATATAATGTTTGTCCTTCTCCGATTGACTTATTGCACTCAGCATAATACCCTCCAGGTCCATCCAAGTGAAGCAAATGGTGGGTATTTGTCGTTTCTCATGGCTGAGGAATATTCCATTGTATCCATAGACCACAGCTTCTCTATCCATTCATCTTTCGATGTACACCGAGGCTCCTTGCATGGTTTGGCTATTGTGGACACTGCTGCTATAAACATTGGGGTGCAGGTGTCCCAGCGTTTCACTGCATCTATGTCTCTCATGAATAAATAAAATCTTTAAAAAAAATCCTTCTGGCTGGACTAAGAATCAAATTGATATGAGACAGATGAACAGGAGAAAATAAAATATAGTTTTATACATACAGGGAGTCCACAAAGACATGAAATCCCACAGACAGGCAACATGAGGCTGATAAGACATCCTGAGCTAAGGAGAGGAGTAGGGGTCTGGGGATACAAAGGGGAGGAAGACCAGTAGCTGGAAGATGAGATGTTTGGAAAACAAAGGTTACCCTGTTGTGCAGATAAGTATCTTAGGTAAAGAATCTCTGTTAATAGTTCTTTTCTTGGTTCAGGCTCTTCTTTCCAATGTAAATTTAAGCAGTGGGGGGGGGGGTCAAGAGCTCTTCCTAAATCTGCCGAGTTTTGATTGCTTTTAGTTCAAAATTATATTCATACCAAAGTGGCCCATATTGGGGGTGGCCTGCCTTTGGCCTCTATAACTAATATCAAATTTATACCCTGATGCTGTTTCTACGCCACTCTGCATTCACAAAATCTAGATGTTTCAATACCAAATCATGGAATAATCCATGAAATATATTTCAACTGCCAGTTAAATTTAACATGTGTGGTAATAACATTGTAAATAAGTCAGCTGAAATGACAACATAAGCACAATAATCAAACTGGCATGCATTCATGCAATAGCTACATGATAATGACCACCTGGTTGCCAACGATTTTAAGACATCACCAAACATTAGAAACATTTTGACTTCAGAAACGTTAAAATGGGAAGGGGAAAGTACACGTTGGAACTGATGAAATATGCAGATTGCAAATGAAATTGAGAATGAATTTAGATTATTTCACTTAAAACTCAGCTCCACTTTCCCCTTCCCTCTATGTGTGAACATAAGCAGTTGCAAAATGAGATTGAGGAGGAAATCTAAGGGGTTCTACCCACATTTTGCATAATTTAGATCAAACTATTCAGTGTAGCTGTGCTTGCTAAGAACTGCTGCCTCTATAAAGCGGCAAGTCTTTAAATCCAACTTCGTCCCAAGTGTGGGTTAGGCAGCTTGATTTGAAAAGAAATATCTCATTTCAGAACTCTTTTTCTCCTGGTTCTGTTTCTTTATTACAAAAGCACATCGAGGGCGTCCTTCTCTCCGGGAAAACCCCTGAAGTATTAACTAATAAACATCTGACATGACTCAAAATGATGCTTTAGGATTATGTGCATTTTAATAGGGAATTCTGAAAGAATGAAGCCTTCAGTACCCAGAAGAATTAATCTCCCAAAAAGGATATGTACACGGTGATATTTTTGCTGAGATTTCCTAGCACACTTCCTCCTGCTGCCTACTCTGGAAGATGGCTCAGCTTCCTAACCAACATGAACGTGGAAGCTACAGATGCCCTCAGTGAGTTGTCTCACCAGGGTCAGTCCCTTGGACTAGAAATTTACTGAAGTGACCTCTTACTCTGAGACTTAGCATAACAAGCAGTCCCCTCTGGAATGTTTATTGGAAAGCCAAGAATACTAGTCATTCCAGATGCACAAATTTTCCTGGCATTAGTTTTTTTTCTTGTCTTTAAAATAATATGGTTAGATAGTGTGATCTTTGACACCTCTTCTTGCTGTCCCATTTCTGACTCTGTGGCATGGTACAGTGGAAAGAGAACTGGGAGAGAAGAAAAGGTTATTAAGTCCAGGTCCCAAATCAGCGACTATCTAGTTCTATAACCTAGGACAGGTCACTTCACTTTCAATCTCAACTGCCAAAGGATTAAGTTGGAGAAAAGTTATCTAAAATTCTATTTAAGTCTACATTCTGTTTGTAACCTTCATTTATAGGTGACCATATCATTTCTGCTCTTTGAAAACCTTGTTCAGAGACATATCAAAAGTTATTCCACCTCAGAGAAAGGGGAGTCAGAAAGAGTAAATGAATAAATGGAAACCAATTTTAGATTCTTCAGATGAGTATCAAAGAAAGGGGAAACTTTAAAAGTCTAAAAGAGAGAGATTACGGACCCAAAATACCATGAACATAATATACAATTTTATTGTGAAAGCATTTTAATGACATCCTTGGAAGAAAAATGGATGACTATACCACGGAAAAATGGGGGGTTGACACTGTGTTTGGTTAAAAAAAAAACACGAAACACTAACTCAAAACGCCTGTGTGGCAGAGGGGCGACGAGTGGGAAGAAGTATTGGGAAGAGCAGCAGCTGTACCAAGTCCAAGGTGCCTGCACTTAAGAGAGCAGCTCATTTTGAGTGTAAGGTTTTGGGGCAGACCTAGAGCTGATAAAAAGGCCTCAAACACAGCTCCAATCACAAATTAGGGGGCAGCTCTACTATATACACCATGAGAAGCAGGGCTCAACTCTTCAGAATAGCAAGAGCAATGACCAGCAATTGTGGCCAAGCCAACAATCATGTTTGAAATACCATGCCAAGATTTCTACCAGGTATTCTTGAAAGGGATCCATATGTTTATATTAAAGATATTTATAGAGGCTCCTATGTGGCTCAGTCGGTTAGGCGTCTGCTGTGGCTCAGGTCAGGATCTCAGGGTCCTGGGATCAAGGCCCGCATCTGGCTCCCTGCTCAGCAGGGAGTCTGCTTCTCCTTCTGCCTCTGCCCCCTGACTCCTGCTCCTTCTCTCTCTTTCCCTCTCTCAGATAAAGAAATAAAATCTAAAAAAAAAAAAAATGTGTTAGTGCCTGCTTATGGTTCTTTGCGGTGTAATGAAAGTAATATCAACATAATAATTAATGCAAGAAAAGACAGAGTTCTTCAGTGTTAGTCAGTTACAGATGAGGGTGCGATACGTTCTCTGACCCCAAACAGGAGAAGAAGATTGGAACATAAAATTAACTTATGATAGTTGCAGCCCTACAAGCAGAGGCTATGTTTTGATTATCTGTTTTCTCTCTTCACCCATAAATTCACCCTTTGAGCAATAGCTGGCTCACATACTAGGCAATATTCTTCTGATTAGTTTTCACCTTGCTCCCCCAAAGCCACATCAAAAAGGTACCAATTTAGATGATGAAGCCAGATCTAACGGCCTAGCTGCATCATATAAAGGCTCCACACTAAATGAGCTATATGGTTTCAAAAACCTAAAAAACCAATTCCTGGGTTTAGGTTTTCCATTAAGAGGGGTTTCTTTTTCCCTTTAAAGATCATACTCAAAAAATAAAAAAATAAAAATAAAATGAAATAAAGATCATACTCAATGGGAAGCCTGGGTGGATCAGCGGTTTAGTGCCGCTTTCAGCCCAGGGCATGATCTTGGAGACCCGGGATCGAGTCCCACATCGGGCTTCCCGCATGGAGCCTGCTTCTCCCTCTGCCTGTGTCCCTGCCTGTCTCTCTCTGTGTGTGTGTGTGTGTGTGTGTGTGTGTGTCTCATGAATAAATAAATAAAATCTTTTTTTAAAAAAAGGATCATACTCAAAACCCAGATTCTTCATGATATTATTCCTGTTATGCCGTGTACCTGAAATGGTGACTCAATTTGTAGCCCATTACATAACACCTGGGCTAAACCTTCAGAGCAATCAGAAAATGACCCCAGAGTTTGAGTAACAATTCATTTAAAGATATATAGTGAGCTCTTATAATCTAGGCACTGGCACAAGGGATAGAGGAACACAAAATGTAGTGGTCGGGGTGGGGGGGGTTCTGTATAACAGAGAGCTTCACAACTCTCCACAGCTTGCCTCAATGAACATTTACTTGCTACTCCAGGGCTAGAAGTTGGCTGCCAGCTCCACAAAGGGCTCACGTCTACTCTCCATTGTAAGACTCAGTCTGAAAAAGCAATGCTTCTCTGGGCCACGCTCTTCTCCTGGAGGGTAGCCCCTCAAAAGAGCTAGCGGGAGCTTCCAGTGCTTGCCGGTTATCAACTTCCTGCCTCTCAACTCCAACTTCACCGTTCAGTAGCTGCTTTGCAATAGTAGACTGGACTTCTTAATCATTTGTCCTTTACAGTGAGCATGTTCTTTACAGTAAGCTTTGTCAGCAGAGGGACATTTCAAGAGGACAGGGGCTTCTTTTCTCCTTTCCAATGTGCTGAGTTGTTCTTTTTCTTGCTTCTGTTGCATGGGGTGTGTGTGTGTGTGTAGGAACATAGCATCGTGCTCTGTCCCAGCTATGTGCTCAAAGTGCACCATCACTGAGTGATTGTACAGCCTGCCGCAGGCCTAGTGACCTACATGGCTTGGCCCTCCTAACGTGGACACTGGTGCACTCTAGACCTCATGCTAGCATTGGTTCCCCAGCTCTCTCTATATACCGGTCCATGAGCCTTGGCTCATTTGTGCCCCAGAGGCTGTTTCCTGCTGCCTACTCTTTAAGATACCACAAATCACAGGCTGTATACCATCTTGCTCCTGATACTTTGGTTTCCTCTGTACTCCTGTCCATTGGCCTTAGTTCACCTATACCCCAAAGGGTTGTTTCCTGATACCTGGTGAATGTGGACCAGCTCTGGCCAGAGCAAACCAGCAAACTTCTCCACTGAACACTGTGCTACACCCATACCTTCTTCAATGAAGTTTCAATGCGGAGGCAGCCCCCTTCCAAGTTTGTCCTTCCTTGAGTACTCAAACTCTCATCCCTAGGGTATTCTTTTTTTATTTTTTTAAGATTTTATTTATTCATAAGAGACACAGAGGGAGAAAGAGAGGCAGAGACACAGGCAGAGGGAGAAACAGGCTCCACGCAGGGAGCCTGATGTGGGACTCGATCCCGGGTCTCCAGGATCACACCCTGGGCTGAAGGCAGCGCCAAACCGCTGAGTCACCCGGGCTGCCCCCTAGGGTATTCTTTAGAGTTCCCTTTATGTCTATGTCTCTCATAGTTTAGTACAGTTATTCATTATACTAAACTTTATTCAAAATACTGTGTGGTTTGTTTCCTGATTAGAACCAGACTGATATACCATGCTATTTAATGCCTCCATTCAGGACTGGTACAGTCATTTCTGCCCATATTTCATTGGTCAGATCAAATCATATGGCTAAACTCAAGTTAATGAAGCAGATATATCATCCACTTACTCCATTGGCAGCTATCACAAAGACATGTGGCTAAAAGCATGGATGTGTAATTCTATTATAGGGAGATATGAAGGAATTGGAAATAATAATCCAACCTGCCATTTGGAACCTGCCTCATGGAGCACATGGGAGTAGAAAGATATTAAGAAATTTCCAGAAAAATAAGTTATGAAAGAAGAATATATAGCATTTTGGGAGAATATAATCTATAGCATCATAGAAGATCTCCTAAGCAGAATCATTATCTCTTAGTGGGTAAAGAGTTGAGAGAAGAGATTTATAAGCAGAACGAGTAGCATAAAGACCTGAAGTCAAGAGAAAATTCAACAATGCTGAAAGACACTGTATGTCACTGAACAACGATAGAGAAAAATTCAGATTTTTTGCAATAATTGCAATTCATTGATAGATGGTGATAAGAAATCATAAAAATGTTTCTAAGAAACACTGTTTTTAGAATATAATGAGATTTTGATGAGTCACTAAATTCTACTCCTGAAACCAATATCATACCATATGGTAACTAACTAGAATTTAAATAAAAACTTTAAAAAAATAATGTGATAAGATTTTAAGAATTCCAATATGAAATTATTTTTCACGACAGTTGAAGCATATACTCAAGCAAGATACTATGACATAACTAATCCCACAACTCACAGCTTTTTATATCAGTTGGCTTACTTGAAATTATAAGTAACAGAATTCAAACTGGCTCAAATACCAAAGTGAATTTATTGGCTTGGATGATTGCACAATCTAAAATTAGATGAAGTGGCCCCATAATATCAGTAAGGACTGAGTGTCCTGTTAGTCCATTCAACTTTATCTTAAGGCTTGCCATGATTGTGGTCATGGAAAGATTACAAACAGCTCCTGTCTCCATTTCTAACCAATTTATGTCCAAGCTTAATTTTATATCAACATAAAAATCGTGAGATAGAGTGTGATTTATAAATTGCTCTATTTAAAAATAAAATTAAAAATTAAAAATAAATTGCTATATTTATTTCCTAAACTAAAAGAATGGTAAGGGACACCTGGATGGCTCAGTGGTTGAGCATCTGCCTTTAGCTCAGGGCATGATCCCAGGATCTGGGATCCAGTCCCACATCGGGCTCCCTGTGGGGAGCCTGCTTCTCTCTCTGCCTGTGTCTCAGCCTCTCTCTCTCTCTCTCTCTGTGTCTCTCATGAATAAATAAATCTTTAAAAAATAAAAGAATGGTAAAAGAAAGTTTTCTGGGATTTAATTATTTTAACTAGACCATTAACTTTAGCTGGTATTAATAAATTAATTTCCCAAAATACTACACTTTGGGGTTTAACTTTGGCTTGTCCATAGGAGAGACACATTCTTTTCCAGGAGTTTGTTTAGATAGAAATGATACACTTTATGACAATAATGTCCAAACCAGATTTAATAAAGATGACTGGGCAGAGACCAAAGCCTATTTGTTTAAGTGATTCACTGACAGCCAGACCATATTATAAACATTTCATCAGGTGTGAGCTAGTCATTCAATGGAAGTAGGTCTGAAGGAAATATCAATCATAGATTGTGAGATACTATTGCACTACTAAAGTAAATGTATACATTTTGTGAAATATTAATTTGAAGTACAAAGCAGGTAGTAGTAAGAAAAGGCAAGAATAGGGGTGCCTGGATGCCTCAACCGGTTGTGTCTGTCTTTGGCTTGGGTCATGAACTCAGGGTCCTGGGATCAAGCTTCATGTTGGACTCCCTGGTTTGTGGGGAGTCCGCTTCTCCTTCTCCCTCTAAGCCTCCTCTCTACTTGTGCTCTCTCTCTGAATCTCAGATAAATAAATGAAATCTTTAAAAAAAAATAGGCTAGGATAGGTGGCTAACTCTAGAGGCTTCATATTCAATATAATGAAAAACCAAAAGGAAATGCCTATATCTCTGCTGAGATTTTCTATCATTTAATTAATTGTGATTATATTTTTCTTTATCTTGTTAATATTCATTATGAATCTGCTTTCAAATTTTTTTTCAAATTCTTTTTTTTTTTTAAAGATTTCATTTATTTATTCATGAGAGACACAGAAAAAGACATAGGCAGAGGGAGAAGCAGACTCCATGAAGGGAGTCCGATGCAGGACTCAATCCCGGAACTCCAGGATCACGCCCTGAGCCGAAGGCAGACGCTCAACGTTTGAGCCACCCAGGTGTCCCTGCATTCAAGTTCTTGTCTGACAATCCCAACATCTCAATTATCACAGGATTCATATCTATTGATTGTCTTTTCATTTAAGAATGAGTCACATTCAACACCCAAAAAACAACCCAGTTAAGAAATGGGCAGAAGACATGAATAGACACTTTTCCAAAATAGACATCCCCATGGCTAAGACATCCCCATTGTGCCAAGATACATGAAAAGATGCTCAACATCACTCATCATCACGGAAATAACCTCACACCTGTTAGGAGGGCTAAAATTAACAACACAAGAAACAACAGGTGTTGGCAAGGATGCAGAGAAAAGAGGACTCTCTCACACTGTTGGTGGGGATGAAAACTGTTGCAGCCATCCTGGAGAACAGTATGGAGGGTCCTCAAAATGTTAAAAATAGAACTACCCTACAACCCAGCAATTGCACTACTAGGCATTTACCCAAAGGATACAAAAATACAGATTCAATGGGGCACATGCACCCTGATGCTTACAGCATCATTATCATCAATAGCCAAACTGTGGGAAGAGCCCAAATGTTCCTCAACTGATGAATGGATAAAGAAAACGTAGTATATACATACAATGGAATATTACTCAGCCATCAAAATGAATGAAATCTTGCCATCTGCAACAACATGGATGGAGCTAGCATGTATAATGCTAGATGAAATAAATCAGTCAGAAAAACAATATACCATGTGATCTCACTCATGTGGAATTTAAGAAAGAAAACAGATGAACGTATGGGAAAGGGGAAAAGAAAAAAAGGAGAGAGGAAAACAAGCCACAAGAAACTCAGAAAACAGGGTTGATGGAGCTGGTAGGGGATAGGCTAGATTGGTGATGGGTATTAAAAAGGGCACTTGTTATGATGAGCACTGGGTGTTGTGCGTAAGTGACGAATCACTGAATTCTATTCCAAAAACCAATATCGCACTATATGTTAACTACCTAAGATTTAAATAGTAATAAAAAAGAATGAGTCACATTTTCCTAACATTTTGTACGTTGATTGATTTTTGGATTGTAATTGAAAGTTATGTTCTAAAAAAAAAAAGTTATGTTCTAGAGACTCTGAATTTTGTTAAATTCTTCCAAATAGCATGGATGATTTTCTTTTTTTGAATATTTAACTGAAAATTCTGTTCTGCCTGTGGTAAACTCCTATCTCAGCTCAGTTTCATTAACCTCAGCTGCAAGTTTCTCCGAGTCTTCACCATGTGTGTGACGCATGGAGTCAGATTATGAGTAGGGTTTAAAGGTAGAATCTAAAAAATAAAATAAAATTAAATAAATAAATAAATAAATAAATAAATAAATAAATAAATAAATGTAGAATCTGAAGTTTACCTGCCCTGGCTATCTCCTTTCTGGGCCTCCCTGCACTCTCCAGCAGCCCTGTCCTACACAACTTCTGTTCTTGGTTTGCCCAGGCCGATAGTACCATGATGTGATCACAGCCTGCCACAGTGACAAAGCTGCAAAAACGAAGTTACAATGTGACAGTCATTTCTTCCAAATTTGAACTCCCCTGCAAATCTGCCTATCTTGGTTTATTCTCTAGAGTGTCCATCCATGTCGTTGTTTTTTGTAATTTGACCAGAATTTATAGCTGTTATCCACAAGAAATTAGGTCTGTTAGGAGTTTATGGCGACATACAGGAAGTGAAACTCCAGCACTAGATACTCAAGTGTGAACTTTAAAAATCATCACCTGCTTCAAGAGTTCAAAGTCTAATAGAGGGGGACGCCTGGGTGGCTCAGCGGTTGAGCTCCTGCCTTCAGCTCAGGGTGTGATCCCTGATTCGGGAATCCAGTCCCACGTCAGGCTCCCTGCGGGGAGCCTGCTCCTCCTTCTGTGTCTCTGTTTCTCCGTGTATCTCATGCATAAATAAAATCTTAAAAAAAATAAAAAGTCTAATAGAAGACGCCTACAGATAAACAAATGACTTATACCACAGGATTATAAACTGCAACATTGGACATATAATCAAGGTATAGGGTTGACCAAAAAAAAATTCAAGAAAGTTTTGGAGAGAGGACATCTGATCTGAATGGGAGTCAAGAAGACCTACAGTGAACAGCAAGGTTGTATGCAGAGTCAGCATAAAGCAGATAGAAATGAGGGAGGCTGGAAGGATCCAAACCATGACCTGACATAGTATTTCCCACATTTCAAATTATAATCATATCTATCATCTCACTTGATTTTTAATGAACCCAGTAAAGTCAAACTATTGTGCCAATGCATGAAAATATTTTGCATTTCCTTAAAATGAATCCAAGTTTAGGTTATTTCTACTCAATGCAGAGCAACAGTTTAAAACTGACTTTATGTGAGAAAAAGAATGTATATGTTAACCCCACGTGGGAATTGAGAAGAATAATATTCTCTCCATTCAAATTGTTTCTAAACATAAATCAAATGTGACATTGGCTCCCAAGGTATTTTGAACAGCATCATATCATCCTAGTTTCTAACAGAGAAATGTTATTGTTTTAAAATCCTGCCAAAACTCCTCAGAGAATAATATTCCTTTACTTTGCATTTTTGTTTCTCACTCTGGAAGAAAGTTATAACACTGTCTTACAGTCTTGTTTACACACACACACAAATACACAAATACATTGCCCTCATTCTGCAAAAACTGAACCCATATTTTAAGGTTCAACACCTAATCCTTTGGCCATTCCATCCTCTTCTTGGAAGTTTCACTTCTCATACCTGGCAGTAACTTCCAAATCTGATAGTGAATTATGATTACCTGGGTAGCTCCTTCAAAATAAAATTTTGGGGATGCCTGGGTGGCTCAGCAGTTGAGCATCTGCCTTCAGCTCAGGGCATGATCCCTGGGGTCTGGGATCGAGTCCCACATCGGGCTCCCTGCCTGGAGTCTGCTTCTCCCTCTTCTTGAGTCCCTGCCTGTCTCTGTGTCTCTCATGAATAAATAAATTCTTTTTTAAAAATTAAAATTTAAATTAAAAAAAATTAAAATTTTGCGGGGCCCCACTTGAAATCACCATCTCTCAAGCTGGATCTGCATTTTGAAGTTCACCAGATGATTCCAATGCGTCCCACCACCCATCAAAGGGTAATCATTAATTAATAAGCATCACAAAATTAATACTTAATTGTCCCACTGATTTTCGTAGTATGTTGACCGGTATTCTATGTCAGGACATCTCAACCTTTAAAGTGCACATGAATCACCTAAACATCTCATTAAAATACTGATTCTGGCTTAGTGGATCTGGGGTGGGGCCTCAGAGTCTACATTTCTTTTCTTTTTCTGCTGAGCCACCCAGGTGTCCCAGAGTCGCATTTCTAACAAGTTCCCAGCTGATGCTGATCCTGCTGGTCCTTGCACCATACTTTGGGCAACCAGCTTGTAAGTGTTGAGCACTTTGGTATCAGGGACTCTGCTTTCAGATTTTTTTCAGTTCAAGGTGGTTATTTTAAATTACGTGCATATTACCATCAGTTCATTCAGTCCTCGTAATTAGTTCTTGTTCTGATGGATCTTGGGTCAGTACTGTCATGAAGCCATCTGCTTCTTGACTAAATAGTTCTGGAAATCTTGACTCAGTCCCCTGATAATGTTCTTGAACTTGTCTAAATGATGCTATCAGAAGCCTATATCCAAGAATTTTTCTTCCGAAGTCTCAGTAATTTGAATTACCTGTAATAGTCCTTTTTCATGAGGCTCTGAGATGGCCTTTTTTATTGAAGACACAAACACAACCTGTAGCTTATAGCAGAGCCTTCAGGCAAGAATTAGAGTAAAACAAAAACTATCTGCAGAGCAAAGAGACTTGCACTGAAAACAAACATTTACTGAAGGTTTTCATGTGTAAAAGGTCTGATGAGAGTTCATAATAATAATACAACTGACAAGGAAATTAGATTGTTTCTGGGCCATGAAAAACGAAGATAATAAAGTCATTCCAGAAGTGTACAGAAAATGTCTTTAAGCACAATGATTATGCATATTTTCAACAAAGTTGATGAATGTTACATTTGATGTATAGAAATGAATGCAGAAAAATAAATGAACATAATTATTCAAGAGAAAAATATCTTGAAATATATAATAATCCTAAAGCATAATATATATAATATACAACCAATATTATAAGCACATACTAAGAATATTTGAAGCATATCAAGTTAGATTCAGTAAGTCAAAAGTAGGTTCTGGATATCTGTATTTTTATAAAACTCTACATGTAAATCTGATGTGAGTCTCCAACTGAAATTCACTGGACTAGAAGATGCTAGATTCAAATAAAAGAAGTAAGGCTGTGACTTAGATGTGTAACTGAAAACTATGACTGAAATAACTGAAATTATGACTGATAAAACTTTACTGTGGACTATTATCAGACAATATCAGACAAAGCACCATTAAGAGTCTGAGAGGGCGCCTGGGTGGCTCAGTCAGTTAAGCATCTGCCTTTGACTCAGGTCATGATCCCAGGGCCCTGGGGTCTAGCTCCGCATTGGGCTCCCTGCTCAGCAGGGAGTCTGCTTCTGCCTCTCCCTCCGCCCTTCCCACCCCCCCACCCCCGCCCCAGCTCACTTTCTCTCATGTTCTCTTTCTCTCAAATAAGTAAAATCTTTAGGGGAAAAAAAAAAAAAGCCTGAGAATTAACAATATACAAGGGACAGTGAAGGCATTCATGAATCCCTAGGAACTTCAAATAAACTTCACAATTTCTAAAATACTTTTATTGAGTGACATCTACTTACACAAATTTAACCTCAGGAAAGCTGAGTATCTCTTCTCATTTGACTACTTGTCCTATGTGACTCACCAATAGTAATTAATAAATAAATCTAACATTTCTCTTTTGGGAAGGTGAAAGAACACAATTTTGTGATTTCCCAGGAACCCTCTAAGAAATTACAAAGATAGTTTTTGGTGGAAAACATATTCTGAAAGATTTATTGAACTTTTCCTATATTTAAGATCTGATGTAGGGAAGGCAAAATCAAAGAATGTGTCACAAGAGATGTGGATACTTGATTAAGATAAGATTATGGGTGCCTGACAAAGGATACGAAAGCAAAAATAAACTATTGGGACTACATCAAACTACAAAACTTTTTTTTTTAGAAATGGGACTCCAGGATCACACCCTGGACTAAAGGCAGGCGCTAAACCCCTGAGCCACCCAGGGATCCCCCAAACTACAAAACTTTTCCACAATGATGGAAACCATCAACAAAATGAAAAAGCAACCTACTCAATGGGAGAAGATATTTGCAAATGATATATCCAATATGGGCTTAATATCCAAAATATACAAAGAACTTATACATTGCAGCACCAAAACAACTCCAAATTATCTGATTAAAATGGGAAGAGGACCTGAATAGACATTTTTGCAAAGAAGACATACAGATGGCCAATAAGCACATGAAAAGATGCTCAACACCACTAATCATCAGGGAAATGCAAATCAAAACTGCAATAAGATACCACCTCACACCTGTCAGAATGACTAAAAGGAAAAACACAAGAAACAACAAGTGTTGGCAAGGATATAGAGAAAAAGGAACCATTGTGCACTATAGGTAGGAATGCAAACTGTTACAACCATTGTGGGAAATAGTATGGAGGTTCCTCAAAAAATTAAAAATAGAACTACCCTGGGGTGCCTGGGTGGCTCAGAGGTTGGGTGGCTGCCTTCGGCTCGGGTCGTGATCCCGGGATCTGGGATCGGGTCCCACATCGGGGTCCTGCGAAGAGCCTGCTTCTCCCTCTGCCTATGTCTCTGCATCTCTCTGTGTGTCTCTCATGAATAAATAAATAAATCTTAAAAAAAATAAAAAGAACTACCCTATGATCCAGTAATGCCACAGCATAGGGAATATAGTCAATAATATTGTAATAACGTTTTTTTGGTGACAGAGGGTGACTACACTTATGGTGAGCAGTGAGTAATGTATAGCATTGTGGAATCATTATGTTGTACACCTGAAACTAATATAACACTGTATGTTAATTATATGTCAAGAAAAAAAGAAAAAAGATCATTGGTGTCTGAGAACATTTGGTTATATATTTAATCAAAGTGTTAATAAACATTTTAAAATTTAAAAAAGAGGTAACACGATTGTAAAGAATCTCAGTTCTTTTACAAGTGAGGAATGAGAAACTTTTTTTTTTCCTTAGTCAATAATATAATAAAATGAACATAAAGCATAGGAAATTATTCTGATTAGATATAGAATCTCTGCTATCAAGAAACTAAAATACAACCCTTATATTGTAGGCAAAAGCAATAAGCAATAAACCAAGGAAATCATGCCACCAAAACTGAGCATTTTGCTAGAATTTTCACACACTTTATAACTATTTTGCAAACTCAGGTATTATAAACCAGGGCAAATAAAATTCACTTTCCAAGTTTTGTCCTTATTAGCTCTTTCATATTCTGAAACAAAGTGATACTTCAAGACAGATCTCAGGGGCTCTGCAAGGTCAGCAATAATTTTATTATAATATTAAGATGTTATTAATATACAATATGTTCATTACTTCTATCTTTAAGTCAATGAATAAGGGTTCTAAAATTTCCTTGATTTTTATTTCTAATGTAATAATTATTAATAGTTAATCCACATAGATAAGAGTTCTTTGGGATCCTCAATAAAGCCGTAAGAATATAAAGGAATTCAGACACCAACAAAGAAAAAGACTACTACTACTACTACATTAAGACAAAAATGCTCTTTTTTTCCTTGAAAAATAGACACACACACAACTGTGTGTGTGTGTTTTTTTAAGGATTTTATTTATTTATTCATGAGAGACACACAGAGAGAGAGAGAGAGAGGCAGAGACACAGGCAGAGGGAGAAGCAGGCTCCATGCAGAGAGCCTGATGTGGGATTCGATCCCGGGTCTCCAGGGTCATGCCCTGGGCCGAAGGCAGCGCTAAACCGCTGAGCCACCCGGGCTGCCCACAACTGTGTTTTTCTGTCACTATTTCTCCCAATGTAGTTTCAACTATTTATTATTAATTATAATCTTTTTAAAAAGGTAACTGACTTTTTATTTCATGAAGAAAAGAGGGATGAGATAGATAATAGAGACCTCTTGTCTTGCACAAACATTTTAGCAGACAGGCAAAACTAAATACAACTTTAGCCACACACTTCCTTTTATTCCTTCTCAAAGTGATAAAAATGAACACATTCATTGACATGGCTCAAAGATAAAGCCTCTCTGTGGCATATATAAAGTAAGAGCAAAACTTTGTAAACATAAAATTATGCTTGGTAACTATATGACCTAGGTATCCAATGATGAGTCATTAATTAGCTCAATCTAATATCAGTCACCAGTTTTGAGCTAATGTAAGATCTTGGAAATTATCTTTAAATTGACATACTTCAAAACATAATTGTTGCTGAAATAAAAAGGTTTTAAGAATAATGACTCAGTTTAGTTAATATAAATTTATATTTTTCATAATCTTAAGACATTAAGTAGGAGTAATGCTAGCTCACTTGATCTGTATACATTTAGGAAAAACATACAAGTAGGATAAAAATGTATTTAACACTGATAGAGAAGACATAGATGTTTTTATTAAACCAATTTTTTTTCTTTTCTTTTTTTTTTTAAAGATTTTATTTATTTATTCATGAGAGACACACAGAGAGAGAGAGAGTCAGAGGGAGAAGCAGGCTCCATGCAGGGAGCCTGACGTGGGCCTGGATCCCAGGTCTCCAGGATCAGGCCCTGGGCTGAAGGCAGCACTAAACCGCTGAGCCACCCAGGCTGCCCAAACCAAATTTTTTCAACTAGTGTCATTTGCCAAAATTATGTGAAGTTAGATTCTCAAAATATTTTTAAGATAGTTTTTCTTTTTTTTTTTTAAGATTTATTTATTTATTCATTCAGAGAGAGAGCGAGAGGCAGAGACACAGGCAGAGGGAGAAGCGGGCTCCATGCAGGGAGCCGACGCGGTACTCGGTCCCGGGTCTCCAGGATCACACCCTGGGCTGCAGGCGGCACTAAACCACTGTGCCACCGGGGCTGCCCTAGTTAGTTTTTCTAAAAACTTTATAGCACATTTAAAGTATCAGAAGTTCAATTTCTTTGTTTTCTGAAATTTGGGGAATATTAAATTTTTATATGTACTTATTTATATCTATAAGCCAATACAGATTGAAAGCTCAAGAAGCTCAAAATAGAACTCCTTTAATTTGGAGATACAATCTAATTGATTAGCATTCTCCAGAGATAGGAAAACATTGAACATTTAAACAAAAAGAAGTAAAGACCTTTCTGAATTCTAGACACATAGATATAGGCAGACACATAAGAGAGTTTATAGCTTCAATTCTAAAATTGCAAGCCATGATTTAAGGGTAAATACAGAAACCCAAAACCTCACTGGACTATGTATCAAAAAGCTATTCTTCTCAATGGGCATGAAATTCTTAATTTTTAGAAAAGATTTATTTATTTTACAGAAAGGAGAGAGAACGTGCATGAGCTGGGGGCAGGGGCAGAAGGAGAGAATCTTCAAGCAGATTCCCCACTGAGTGCAGAGCCTCATGTGCAGTTCAATCCCACAACCCATGAGATCATGACCAGAGCCAAAATCAAGAGTCAAACACTTAACCGATTAAGCCACCAAGGCGACCAGAAATTCTTCATTGGTTTGATTTCAAAATAGGCAAATGAAAAAAACAAAAAAACTATATACCCTGACGTCTCTCGTCAACATAGAATGGATTTGTACCATGCAACAGTCCCTTTACCGAAATCATCAAAGGTTGAGGTCATAGAACAAATCCAACCATTGTAACAGCACAGTGTTTAAGAATCATGGGCTCTGGGGGCACTTGGGTGGCTCAGCTGGTTGGGTATCTGCCTTTAGCTCAGGTTGTGATCCCGGGATCATGGGATCAGGCCCTGAGTCAGGCTCTTTGCTCAGTGGGGGACCTGCTTCTCTCTTTCCCTCTGTTCCTCCCCACTGCTTGTGCTCTCTCTGTAACAAATAAATAAAATCTTAAAAAAAGATAAAGAATTGTGGGCTCTGGATCCAAGCGATCTAGGAATGGAATCCCAGTTCTACCATTTACTAGCTATATGGCCGTGGACAGGTCACAACATTTCCTTGTTCTAGTAACATGAGGATAATAATAGTACATACCTTTTGCATTGTTGTGAAGGTTAATATATTAAGAATACTGACTGACACATTGTAAGCCCTATTCATATGTTAATTCTTATCACTAAACACCAACTTTCAAACATAAAGCCCCAGCTTACAAATCTATGCCTTCAAATATAATGGTATTTGTATTTGATGCTCAGAAAACACTTATGATTCTTCAAGTTTCTTCCTATTTCCATTCCCCAAATGGAGTCCCAAAAGTCCAATACGTTACCTTTTTCTACCTTTCCTCTTATTAGCTGTCAGTTCCTCCCACTTAGTGACAAAATGAGGGCATCAAGTGGATTCAATCAGCTTTTAATCCACACCAGCTGCCTTCTCCAAGAGCACTCTCATTCTCTTTCTTACTCTGTCAGAAGAAATGAATCTCTTTTTCCTATAGAAGGACAATTCCATGTTTATAAGGAGGATCCCACACATTTCCATCTTCTCAAAGATTATCAACCGAAATTTGCCTCTTTCTCTATCAACAGCTTCCTCTACACAATTATTTTTTAGCAAGCATATGTGGTAAAAATAAATAAATAAATAAATAAATAAATATAAATAAATAAATAAAACAAAAACTTTAATCAATCCTCCCGAATGTCTGTCTTTCCTTCCTTTAAGAGCTACACTTCTTAGAAAATACTGTAGTGTGCTCCCTGTCACCACTTTCGAATCACTGCTTTATTTCTCAACCCACTTATTTTTATGTCCATCTGCACCAAGCAGTACTCTCACTGTGATCACTGATGGCATTAATAATGCCATATCCCATGGGCATGTGTCACCTCACTTATCTTCATAGTGTTGTTTGACACTAGTGACCACTGGCTAGGTAAGAAATTTATATCCTGGGACGCCTGGGTGGCTCAGTGGTTGAGTGCCTGCCTTTGGCCCAGGGTGTGATCCTAAAGTCCCGAGATCGAGTCCCACATCGGGTTCCCTGCATGAAGCCTGCTTTTCTCTTTGCCTCTCTCTTTCTGTATCTCTCATTAATAAATAAATAAAATCTAAAGAAAATCTAAAAGAAAAGAAAAGAAATTTATATCCTACTTTGATCTCCTTTGAAAGTTTTTTTTTTAAGATTTTATTTATTCATGAGAGACACAGAGAGAGAGAGAGGCAGAGACATAGGCAGAGGGAGAAGCAGGCTCCCTGTAGGGAGCCCAATGCAGGACTCGATCCCAGGACTCCAGGATCTCACCCTGGGCGGAAGGCAGATGCTTAACCACTGAGCCACCCAAGGCTCCTGAGCACCCAGGCATCCCGAGTGTTTATCTATTCTTGGTCCTTCAGGTTCTCACATAAATTTACAATCACTTTGACAGGTTCTCAGAAAAAAATTTAAAAATTGGGATTTTATTGAGATTACATTGAATTTTTATATCAATTTGAGAAGAAAAAAAATAATATTGAATCTTCCAACACTTCAACAAGATATATCTATCCATTTCCTTAAGTCTTTTTAATATTTCCATAAAGCTTTTATAGTTTTCCTATGGAATTGAACATCTCATTTCTAGTTAGGTTTATTCTCAGGTACTTTATGTTTTCATCCTATCATATATGGCATCATTTAAAAAATTTTTATTTGCTAGGAGTTTGTTGCCAGTACACAGAAATTCAACTTATTTTGTATGTTAATTTTATATAGAAATATTGCTAAATTTACTTATAAATTCTAATAGCTTGTTTGTATATTCTTTTGGATTAGCTATGCATACAATCATCATTTATGAATGATTATATCATCTACAAAACAGTTTTATTTCTCCTTTTTATTTTTTTTAAGATTTTATTTATTTATTTATTCATGAGAGACAGAGAGAGAGAGAGGCAGAGACACAGGCAGAGGGAGAAGCAGGCTCCATGCAGGGAGACTGACGTGGGGCTTGATCCTCGGACTCCAGGATTATGCCCTGGGCTGAAGGCAGGCGCCAAACCGCTGAGCCACCCAGGCATCCCTCCTTTTTATTTTTTTATAGATTTTTTTTTTGTATTTGACAGAGAGAGAGCACAAGCAGGGGGAGCAGCACAGGGAGAGGGAGAAGCAGACTCCCCCCTGAGCAGGGAGCCTGACACGGGGCTGGATCCCAGGACCCTGAGACCATGACCTGAGGGGAAGGCAGACGCTTCACCGACTGAGCCACCCAGGTGCCCCTATTTCTCCTTTGTAAAACCTCCTATCTTTTATTTCTTATTCTGCCTTAATGCACTGTACAATGTTGAACAGATATAGTGAGAGCTGGCATACTGGTCCTTGTTTTCCCAATTACAGTGAAAAAGCTCCCCTCCTCATTTTACTTAGAAATAATTGACATGAAAAAGCTTTTCTTGTTGTTGTTGTGTTGTTTTGCTTTGCTTTGCTTGTTTCACCATTAGTGTTGCTTGCTGTTTTCCTCCCTTTTTCCCCCTTAAATGTCATCTCACTTGGGAATATTTCCCTGATGCATCCAGTCTGAGTTAGAGTCACCTTCTCTGCCTGTGCATTCCACTAAGACAGTACTTATTCACACTCGATTCTAAGTCATAGTTTTTCTGACTTCTCCTTTAGCCAAACAATTCCTCAGAACTAGCAAAGTCCCTAGAACATAGAAGAAAATAAGACAAATATCTGTCGAATGAGTAATTAAAGTGGTACATTGTGGATTTCTTTTTTTCTGAATGTGGCCTTTAAATTATTGCTACATTCTTATAGTCAATATTTTCATCAGAGGGTAGAGAAATCTATGAAATAGAATGAATACAATTCATTATAAAGTGTTATACACACCAAGGAGAAAAACTAATTGTAGCTGATTAGATTTGGTTTCTCCCCCCCCCACCAGTGCCCCTCCTAGTGGGAAGAATTATACATCCCCAGTTTAGTGATTTTAGAGAGGTCATAAAGCTTGTTTTGGCCAACAATATATGGGTGGAAATTACATGAGTCACATACAAGCAGAAGCTTTAAAAGAAAGCATATGATGTACCACGACTTTTCTTTTTGCTACCTATGGCCATAATAAGCCACTACGACTTGAGAGTTCACTTATTACTACAGCATGACACAGTCTAACCTAACATACTAATGTACTTGAATTCAGTTTCTTAGCACTTCATATTACACTATAGTACAGTTCATGTTATCGTTTCTTAAATTAACACCACCCCTTAATTTTGCATAATGATACTTTTATCTATTGCTCCGATTGAAGAAATGGACACTCTTCAGTCTTCTAAAATTCATTTCAAAGTGTATAGGTGAGGCAGACATAGCTAGTTGTCTACTCAATATATGTTCACCTCTGTCCTTATAAATAGAGCCTCAAAACTATTGAAGGAGACAATATACCTAGCTAAGATTAGAACTTTCACAGATTCCTTTGTTTTTTGTTTTTCTTTCTTTTTTTTTTTTTTATTCCTTTGTTGTTAAGAGTCAGCTATGAAGCTCCATTCTTTCTACTAAGAGAGAGAAAAAAAAAAAATCAGAATGCTACCAAGTGGAGATTCTGGGAAAGCTATCATGTTCTTGATAAAATGAGACAAACACTTGATGAATTGTGTCTTTTGCCTTTTGATCTTGTTATTCTTATATGTGATGACTGAGGTTCTGTAGCTACCTTGTGCTCATGACAACCAAACCTGCAGAGTCCAAGCTATGGAAACAAAAACCAAAAGGTCAATCAGTGAAATATTTAGTATAATAGAAGGAAGAGACACCACCATTCAACTCCTTGATTCCTAAACGTGGACTATTGTTACGCTTCTGAGAGACAAAGTATTATAGAATTATTGCAGAATCAAAGCATGTACCACTAAGGCATAATCCCAATCTCTCAGGATTTTGTCTCCCAATGGGTGCCATAAATAGTCTTCAGTAGGCTATTCTACTTTTCTAACAGGCCACTGCTTCTGGGTGATGGGATCTTACCAGTGTATTCCATAGGTATTAACTCAATGCTGCACTTCTTTTTACTGTGAAATGAGTTTCTTGCCCACTGAATACCTTGATAGTGGACAAAGTCTTAAGTCCACTAACTATTGAACTGGTAGGCAAGAAAAGTAAACCCATATCCAGAAGACAGATCTATTCCAATAAGAATAAACCATGTCCCTTTATGATGGAAGAAAACCAAAGTAATCAACCTGATGGATAATTGGTGCCCTAGAAAATGATGTCATATTAGAGATCCAGGATTAGCCTCTATAAGACACAATAACTTAGCAGCTAGCATGCAGTTTACAATTTGTTGGAAAAATTTCATCTCTAATCTTCTTGTTCTACTTAGGAATGTCATAAAACACAAAAATTATACTTAATAAACAAAAATTGTGCATGACATACATTGCAATATTAATTGTAATGCTTTTGTATTTCCCAATAAAGTTAGTGTTTTCCAAAATTCTAATAATGGGCATGAGTTATTTTCATAAGAAAAATAATTTTTTAAAAAAGAAAACTGACCATAATAAGTTAAATCTAGGCTGTGCATCTCATTTCCCCCATCAACATCAATGAAGAATTATTTAGTTGCCTTCCTTTTTTCTACCCATGATAATTATTTTTCTGCACTGAAGAGTTTATTTTGCCTTTTTATTTAAAGATTTAGCCATGCAGGGGCACCTGGATGGCTCAGTTGGTTAAGCATCTGACTCCTGATTTTGGCTCAGGTCATGATCTCAAGGCTGTGTGATCAAGCCCCACATCAGGCTCCTTGCTCAGCAAGGAGTCTGCTTGACATTCTCTCTGCCCCTCTCTCACCCATCTGTGCATGTGTGCTCACTCTCTCTCAAATAAATAAATAAATAAATAAATAAATAAATAAATAAATAAGATTTAGCTGTGCGAAAATATACATTTTTATTTCATCAGGTGAAATAAACTTCTTGTGCAAAATGAAACTTTCTGTGCAATGGAAATTAGAATTCAAAATACCTATCATTGTTCTAGCTCTTTATTTTTTCTGTCTAATCTGTCCATCTCTTAGAATATGGTTTTCAGTCTTGACCAAAGAAACAACTGGAAATTTTATTGTTTGATTGTTTGCTCTCTTTTTCCTCTATGGAAAACACATCTACATCTTTCACTATTCATTAAACATGAATTTATGGGCAGCCCCGGTGGCGCAGCAGTTTGGCGCCGCCTGCAGCCTGGGGTGTGATCCTGGAGACCCAGGATCGAGTCCCACATCAGGCTCCCTGCATGGAGCCCACTTCTCCCTCTGCCTGTGTCTCTGCCTCTCAGTCTCTCTCTCTTTCTCTCTCTTTCTCTCTCTCTCTGAATAAAATAAATAAATCTTTAAAAACAAAACAAAACATGAATTTATTGAGTGCCAACTCTTCAGAAACTATGGATATGGGAATGAACAAAGTACTTTCATCTTTGGAGTTTATATTCTCCAATAACATACGATAAACAAATAAAAGTACAATAAATATATCAATATATATATCTATTTATGAAATTTAAAAAGCAAGTATTTTGAAGACAAAAATAAAAAGCAGGATGGAGAGATAGCAACTTACCTAGGGAAAAAAAAAAAAAGAAACTTACCTAGGTAGAGGATGGAGGTGAAGGGAGGCTAGATAGGATGACCAGGGGAGGCCAGATGACTTTTAAGCAGAGACTTGAATAAATGGAGGAAATGCATCGTGACACATTCTGAGGAAAGGCATCTCAGCCTGAGGAAACAGAAGTGCAAAGGCTCCGAGGCAGAAACAAGCTTATAATATTTGAGGAATGATAAGAAAGATGGTGAGGCAAGAGCAAAATGAGTGAGACAGAAACAGGTTGGATATCAGGTCAGACAGACTGGCAGAAGCCAGATAATGTAGGGCCTTTTAGCCAAGGTAAGAAGTTTAAATTCTATCTCAAGTGAGAGAGGAAGCCACTGGAACATCTTGAGCAGGGTAGCAGGGCTGTGTGTGTGTGTGTGTGTGTGTGTGTGTGTGTGTGTATGACATTCTTGGTGCTATGTGGAAAATACTGCAGCTGAACAAGAGTGGATAGAGGGTGATTGGTTAAGCAGCGGTTTTCAATAGCTTAGTCTCAAGATGATAGTTTGAATGAACCAGGTAGTGTTGGGGGTGAACACAAATGGTCAGATTCAGATTATATTTGGATGTGGGATTATCATGGAAAGAGGGGAGTTAAGGATGACTTCTAGATTTTTGCCCTGAGTAACTGGGTAAGTGGTATGGCATTAACTAAGAAGGAGAATGCCCAAAGAGGAGCGGATTTGATGGGAAGTAGGATTGTTGAGAGTTTAGACATGATGTGTGTCACTTAAGTCACTTAAGAACAAATGGAGAGGGATCCCTGAGTGGCTCAGCGGTTAGCCCCTGCCTTCGGCCCAGGGAATGATCCTGGAGACCCGGGATCAAGTCCCACATTGGGCTCCCTGAATGGAGCCTGCTTCTCCCTCTGCCTGTGTCCCTGCCTCTCTCTGTGTGTGTCTCTCATGAATAAATAAATAAAATCACTAAAAAAAAAAAAAAGAGCAAATGGAGAGGTACGCTTAGGTGGCTTAGGGGTTAAGCACGTCTGCTTTCAGCTCAGGGTGTGATCCTGGAGTCCTGGGATCAACTCCCACATCGGGCTCCCTGCGTGAAGCCTACTTCTCCTTCTGACTATGTCTCTGCCTCTCTCTCTGTGTGTCTTTCATGAATAAATAAATAAAGTCTTAAAGAAAAAAAAAAGGAACAAGTGGAGATGTTGAGTCGGTTGTTGGATGTATATGTCCAGGGCTCAGGGAACACTTGCAAACATGGAGACATAAATTTGGGAGTCATAAGTTTAAATGGTATTAAATAATAGGACTGCCTAAGAAGTATAGATATGCGGAAAAGAAGCTTGAGAATTGAGTCCTGGGGATGCTCAATATTCATTGTTTGAAATCCACAGCAAATCACAGGACGGTGACAAGGAGCATCTGGTGAGATAAGAGGAAAACCAGGCCAGTGTGATATCCGAGAAGTCAAGCGAGGGAAGTGTTTTAAAAGGGAGTGAGTGGTGAGTGTACTTAATGCCACTGAATCACACACCTAGAAATGCTCAAAACCACAAACTTTATGTTACGCACATTTACCACAATAACCAAAGGGGGAGTGAGTGATCAGCTATGGAAAATACTGCTGAGAGCAACTAAGATGAGTATTGAGAATTGACTGTAGGATAGCAGTGGTTCTCGATCTGGGGTGATTTTGCTCCCCTGGAGACAACTGGAGATATTTCTGGTTATCACAACTTGGAGGATAATACTGGCATCTAGTAGATAGAGGCCAGGGATGCTGCTACATATCATGCAATGCACAGGACAGCTCCCCAAAGCAAAGTATTATCTGGCTCTAATGTCAGAGGGCCAAGGTTGAGAAACTCTGGGATATGCCAATATGAGAATCACTGATGACTCTGAGAAAAACTGTTTCGGCCAAAAGTTGGAGAAGGAAGCCTCAGTGAGGAAGACTGAGGAAAGCATGCTAGCTGAAGAAGTGGAGGCAACTCTTTGAAGGAGTTTTGCTCTCAATAAGAGAAATGAATGGATTGTTAGTAGGGATTATGGGATCCAGAGAGGTTCTCATTTTAAAGATTAGAAATATATCTGTAAGTTTATACGCTGATGGGAATGAACCAGCAAGAAGAAAAAGGAATGATAGAAGAGAAAGAGGGGGAGAATTTTGGCAGAGAGAGCAAGAAGGGATGGGATGCAGTGCACATGGATAGTTTGGTCTTAGGCTCACGGAGGTTTATTCATGTGGGGTGAAGGAAAGAAGGTAAGTGTGTAGGTACAAATAAAGGTACACATAAAGACATGGTGGTGGAAAATGAAGCAGTTATCTAGGCTTCTACAACAGTAGTCTAGTGAGAACATTTCTAAATTCAATCCCTCCAGTGATTATTGAAGTATTGTTCCCACTTTACAATTGCAGAGGAGTGGTCACCCAATATTATAATTAGTTAAGTTTTAGAGTGGGGGCTAGGAAGATTGTGAGCATTTTGATTCCCAGCCTGAGCCAGTTAGTTCTACTACATGCTACCCATTGAAAGAGTATCACTCCAGACTCATTTGTCTACACTGTCACTATTGTAAACTCCGTATCTGTTGATTGTGCACTAACATGACTTTCCCTAAGATAAATAGCCATTAAATTTGTTATAAATTACATCAGAAAAATCTAAAACAAAACTGTCTCTTAAAAAAAAAAAACTATTGCCTTATATAAATAAGTGTTTGAATATCAGCTTTTTTTCTAGCTAGTTGGCCCAAAACAATCCAAAAAAGTTTGAGCCAGAGGAAAAAAGAATGAGTATGCTTTTGTCTCAGTTAAATTTCAGCAGCAATTCACTGGCTAATTATAGTAATAGTGCCTTGTTATGAAAATGTCCTAATAGAGTTAATTATACAAAGCACTTAATTAGCTAGACAGATTATTTTCTCAGAATGTCTCAAAATCCTCAGGTAAAGAAACTGAACTAGTAAGAATGTGGAATTCTTGCTGAGAAATATAATCAACAGGCATTCTTAACCAATTCTCAATTATCTACCTGGTTATCTGCTTTGTGAGTTCCCTGAAGATGAAGACCTGTCCTGTTTATTTGTGTACATCAAGAGCAGGCCTGGCACTTACAAAGTGTTCGATATATAGTTTAATCTATTAATTGTATAATGTTTTTTTTTTAAGAATTCATTTATTTATTCATGAGAGATACAGAGAGAGAGGCAGAGACACAGGCAGAGAGAGAAGCAGGCTCCCCAGAGGGAGGCCGATGTGGGACTTGACCCCAGGACTCCAGGACCACGCCCTGGGCTGAAGGCAGGTGCTAAATCACTGAGCCATCCAGGGATCCCTGTATAGTGGTTTTTAATCACATTTTATTAACTTCCTCACATGATACTGCCTTAGAAACACACTTTATATAGAGTGGCACGGGAAGAATATATAAAATAAGCATTGAGGGGCAGCCCGGGTGCCTCAGAGGTTTAGCGCCACCTTCAGCCCAGGGCCTGATCCTGGAGACCCGGGATTGAGTCCTGCGTCAGGCTCCCTGCATGGAGCCTGCTTCTCCCTCTGCCTCTCTCAATCTTTCTCTCTCTGTGTGTGTTATGAAATAACAAATAAAATCTTAAAAAAAAAAAAAGCATTGAGAAGAGCCATGTGAGAGGACGGAGATGCAAAATAGTTTTATCACTGCTCTTTAAGAGAACCATGATACATACTTTTTAAAGAAAGAGACTATCAGAAATATTATTTAAAGGGGGAGCCTGGGTGGCTTCCTTGGTTAAGGTCTGCCTTTGGCTCAGGTCATGATCCCAGAGTCTAGGGATTGAGCCCTGCATTGGACTCATGCTCAGTGGGGAATCTGCATCTCCCTCTACCCTTCACCCTGCTCATGCTTGCATTCAATCTAATAAATAAATTCTTAAAAAAAAAAGGAAATATTATTTAAGGTATAATAATAGATAGAACCAATGAAACAAAAATACAAACTGTGCTAAATACCAAAAGAAATATGATAGCAAATCTTAAAAAAAAAATGAAAAGAAAAAAGAAAAGAAAAGAAAAGAAAAAGGAAAAGAAAAAGGAAAAGGAAAAGGAAAAGGAAAAGGAAAAAAAAAAAGCGACGCCTGGGTGGCTTAGCGGTTTGGTGCCTGCCTTCAGCCCAGGGCATGATCCTGGAGTCCCGGGATCGAGTCCCATGTCGGGCTCCCTGCATGGAGCCTGCTTCTCTCTCTCTGCCTATGTCTCTGCCTCTCTCTCTGTGTCTCTGATAAACAAATAAAATCTTAAAAAAAAAAAGAAGAAATATGATAGCAAATAAAGTGACATATAAATTATAAATCTATCAATATAAAACCATAATGTATTAACACCCAAATGGGAAATTGAAGAACAAATGTATCTGTCATATAAATACACATAAATGGGCTTAATTCACCTTTTAAGGAAAAAATAAAAACACCTTCAGATCAAGTGACAACCCTACTCGAGATAATGTTCTATTCAAGATAATCCAAGACAGAGCAAGGTGACCAAAACTCAAACCACGTGTCTTACATCAGGCTATTATAACAAAAATGCCATAGACGAGATGGCTTATAAACAAAAGAAATTTTTTTCCCACAGGTTGGAAAGTCTAAGTTCAGGGTAACCAGCATGCTTGGGATCTGATACGAATCTTCTTTCAGGTCACAGACTACTCATTTCTGATTTTATCCTCACATGATGGAGAGGAGAAAGAGTTTGCTGGGTTCTCTTTTGTAAAGGCGCTAATCCCATTTCTGAGGGCTCCACCCTCATGACCTAATACCTACCAAGAGCCTCACCTCCAAATACCATCACATTGTGGGTTAAAATTTCAGCATATGAATTTGGTGGAACATAAATATTCAATCTATAGCACCAAGTAATTCTACAAGAGACTCAAACTATATAATATGATATTTATGGAAATACATTAAATTGTGCACACTGAAAATAGAGAATATATTTTCCTTTGAGTATCCAAGAAATTGTTGGAGAAATTTACTCCAATTTAAAATATTAGGCCACCAGAAAAATTCAATATCTTCCAAAAGACAGAACTGGTACAGAAAATGTTTTTGGTTTTGCTTTGTTTTTTTTTTAAAAGATTTTATTTATTTATTCATAGAGACAGAGAGAGAGGCAGAGAAGCAGGCACCATACAGAGAGCCTGACGTGGGACTTGATCCAGGGTCTCCAGGATCACGCCCTGGGCTGCAGGTGGTGCTAAACCGCTGTGCCACCGGGGCTGCCCCAGAAAATGTTTTTGGAAGACATTGCAATAAAATCTGAAGTTAATAAATATTTCCTAAAAAGTCCTTTTCGGGATGGCAGTGTGGCTCAGTCAGCTCAGGTCATGATCCCAGAGTTCTGGGATCGAGCCCCACATCAGGCTCCCTGCTCAGTAGGGAGCCTGCTTCTCCCTCTCCTTGCCTGTGCTCTTTTCTGCTATTTCTGTCTCTCTCAAATAAATAAATCTTTAAATAATTAAAAAATAATAATAAATAATAAAGTCCTTTTCACTTGGAAAAAAAAAACCTTCATTCTTAAAAATAAATTTTGAAGAATTTCTAGCAAACAAAAGTAATAAAGAAAACACTACATAGCAGCATCTATATGCTAGAGCTAAATCAGTGCTCAGAGTAAAATTCAGAAATAATTATATAAAAAATAAAAAAACTTAATTAAGCATCCATCTAGATAAAAGGGATAGAAAAAATTTTTAAATAAAGCCAGAACCAAAATAAAACCAGTTTTATTAACAAATAAATCACCCAAAAATTCTTATTAAAAAAATAGAATAAAATGAGTGAACAAGAAGCTAACCTAATTAAGACAATCCATAAAATAAGAACTGACAACTTAGAAATAGCCAAACAAGGATTAGGGAAAAAGGAAGAGATTAAGAGACTGCTTTGCCAAACACCTTGCAAATAAGTTTGAAAACCTAAAAAAACTCTAATATTTTACAAAAATTTAATTTACCAATGGGATGCCTGGGTGGCTCAGCAGTTGAGCATCTGTCTTCAGCTCGTGGTGTGATCCTGGGATCTGAGGCTCAAGTCCCACATTAGGCTCCCTGCGAGGAGTCTGCTTCTCCCTCTGTCTATCTCTCTGCCTCTCTTGGTGTGTCTCTCATGAATAAATAAAATCTTTAATTTTTTTTTAATTTACAAAAAATTGACCCAAGAAGAGACAGAAGTTTAAACAGATTGATTTTCCTAGACCAAATAAAGTTGTCAATGACTTTCAAAGTCCACCTAGCTTCACAAGGAGTTTCCAGAAACACTTGGAAGAATAGAGTATTCCAGTGATGTCTGTACCAATTCAAAGTTTTAGAAAGAGAAAATTTCTTTTTTTTTTAATCACAAAAGCATAGCATCGGTGGCACCAAAAATCTGAAAAGGGTTGCAATATAACCAGACTTCCTGAGTTTGTATTTTGCCTTTGCTACTTTCTGAATTTGTTATCATAGATAAGGGACTAATGTCTCTGTGCCTCAGTTTCCTTATCTATAAGGAACTTTCTAAGTCACAGACCACTGCTTGATACCATGAGGGCCCTTACCAGGCCCTGGCCTGGACTATCACTTAGCAATGCAGTAGAGTGCCCAATGGGAGTGGACATGTGACATGGCCCCAGGGACTTCAAAATATACTTGGAACAGGGAAGATTGGCCTGGAAGGGAAGTGCTGTATTACAAAGGTAGAAGCAATGAGTAAATAAACTGGGTTGTCATGACTTCATTTGTATAGGTACAGACTGGTGAAGCCAATGGTTATTCAAGTTAAATTGGAATATGTAAAGATATTCCCATATACACTTGGGTTCAGAGAGAGAAACAGAGCTGAGACTGGAATCTGAAAAGGTTAGACACAGAGGAATAAGAAAGGTGTGGCTCACCTTGGTAACTTCTCTAAGTACCTCACCAAATAGACGTCATCTCACATCTCAGAGCCTGTTTCCTCTTCTTCAAAGTTGGGCTGATTAAACGATTTATCCAAAAGGTTGTTATTAGCATCAGAAGAGAATTATCTTTATCTTTCCATTAGCTGCCAGTGGTCATCCCAGTGCTGGCCTCCCTTCCTTCTCTTCCCAACCTAGACCAGTACCTCAGATTCCCTCATATCCTCATCTTTTAATTATTCCTATCCAGAAATTTTTAAAGACCTCTGGGATAATACCAGACTTTGTATTTTCTGTTTATACACTCAGAAGGTGAACACTGTTGGCAGAAATCACACAACTAGCTGGGCACTACTACCTACTCACAAGTTCAATCTCAGTACTATCTGTTAATCACTTCACTTGTTCTTTCTTCACTTCTCATATTCTTCTCAGTAAACATAAATCTTCACCATTCTCCTCAAGCAATTGTTCACTTTCAGCAGATAACAAACCTTCTTTCTTTTTTTTTTTTTAAGGTTTTATTTATTTACTTGACAGACAATGAGCATGAGAGAGCCAACACAAGTAGGGGAGTGAGAAGGAACAGAGGGAGAGAGAGAAGCAGACTCCCCACTGAGCAGGGAACCCAATGCCGGGCTCAATCCCAGCACCCCAGATCATGCATGACCTGAGATAAAGACAGACCCTTAGCCAGTTGAGCCACCCAGGTGCCCCCAAAGCATCTTTCTTTGTGGAGAATGATTGAGGCCATCAGGCATGACTTCCTTTAACTTTCAGCTCAGCCTCTCTGTAAAAACTATCCTTAGTCATGCCCGTCCTTAACCTCTATCCTCCAGGCTCAGAAAGTGCTGCTTCTTATCAACAAATAAATGGACAAAAATGATGGGGTGCATATACACAATGGAATATTATACAGCCATGAGAAAGGAAAATATCCTCTCATTTACAACAACATGGATGGACCCTGAGCACATTATGTTAAGCAAAATAAGTCAAACAGAGAAGGATAAGTACTATATGATATCACTTAATAAAGTGTAAAAAACAGTGAGTAAAATGGTGGTTACCAGAGGTGGGTGGGGTGGTGGTAAGATTGATGGTGTTTAAGACTAAAAACTTGTAATGAGTAGTAAATAAGCCACAGAGATCTGATACACAGAATAATGAATATAGATAATATTGTACTGTAATTATATAATTTGATAAATATTGGTACATCAAGAATCTTATTAAAATATAGAAATGTATCAAAGTGGGACGCCTGGGTGGCTCAGCGGTTGAGTGCCTGCCTTCAGCCCAGGGCATGATCCTAGAGTCCCGGGATCGAGTCCCACGTCGGGCTCCCTGCATGGAGCCTGCTTCTCTCTCTGCCTGTGTCTCTGCCTCTCTCTCTCTCTCTGTCTCTCATGAATAAATAAGTAAAAATCTTAAAAAAAAATGTATGAAAGTAACATGCTACATACCTAAAATTTATACAATGTCACACATCAAATTTATTCAATACCAAAAAAAAAGTGCTGCTTCCCTTCTTTTGTTACAACCAACTAGCCCTCCTACTTTAGTGTTATCTACATGCCCTCTGTCTCTTCACTTTCCCCAGGATTTTTCTCCTTTGGTCATAATCTCTCTTGAAAGACTGCCTTTCTGCTAGCTCCTTCTCCTATCCTAAAGTCTCTTTCTTCTTAAAATCCTTTTCTGAACATTTGTTCCTTCTATTTGTCATCCAGTCTCTCTTGCTTCTGCCTCTCATCTTTCCCACTGGCTATTTACATGACTTACTTCCCATACAGGGACCACGGACAGGCCACCCCAAGATGGGCCACTTTGGCATGAGCATTATTTTGAGTTAAAAGCAATCAAGGGATCCCTGGGTGGCTCAGCAGTTACACACCTGCCTTTGGCCTGGGGTATATCCTGGAATCCCAGGATCGGGTCCCACATAGGCTCCCTACATGGAGCCTGCTTCTCCCTTTGCCTGTGTCTCTGCCTCTCTCTCTCTCTCCATGTCTCTCATGAATAAATGAATGGAGTCTTAAAAAAAAATTTAAAAAAAAGAAAGCAATCAAACCCCAGGAGATTGAAAAAAAAAAAACCTCTTCAATTCCCACTCAAATGCCTGCTTGTACCAGAAAGAGAACTATTAACAGAAGTTCATCTTTACCTTAGAAATGGAGTTGTGGGGGCAGCCCAGGTGGCTCAGTGGTTTAGCGCTGCCTTCAGCCCAGGGCCTGATCCTGGAGACCCCGGTATCGGGTCCCATGTCAGGCTCACTGCACGGAGCCTGCTTCTCCCTCTGCCTGTGTCTCTGCCTCTCTCTCTCTCTCTCCCTCTCATTCTGTCTCTCATGAATAAATAAATAAAATACTAAAAAAAAGAAGAAATGTAGTTGTGTAATAGGGCAACCTTTGTTTTATAAACATTTCCTCTCACCTTCCTCCTAATGATGTCTTTCTCCTTTGTATTCTTAGACCCCTACCCCTTGCCTGACCTCATATAAGTCTCATGGTATTTTACTGTCTGAAATTCCATGTCTGCATGGAATCTAAATTTGAATTTCTCCTGTTAATCTATCTCATGTCAATTTGATTCTTAGTCCAGCTGGAAGAACCTTAAAGGACAGAGTAAATTCTTCCTCCCCAGCACCATTCATGTCTCAGCCTATAGCAATCTGACTTCTATCTCTACAAAATTGCATTATATAAAGTGACCACGGATCTCCTAATTGTCTAATCAATTGGACACTTTCCATCCTTTATCTCACTAGAACACTCAGCTCCTGTTTTTCAATGGATTAAAAGACAAAACAATCAGCTAAGAGTGAGAACAGAGATAGTGGCTTCTGAAAGAAATAGGTTTCTGAATCCATTTTTCAATGGACTGCATCATATCCAAGTAGGTCTCCTACTAAGTCAGAAATGCAAATAGCAACAGAAGCCATGCAGCATGCTTTAATTCCACTAAAATGACACCATCAGTTTAACAATATTTTCCTTGAGTGATTTAAGTGTCAAAGCTACCAGTTATCTATTTGTTTTTGACAATAAACAAGAATTAAATGATGGAAAATGCTACATATCAGTCCCTGTGTTTTCAGTATCATTGAAGCCACAATAATCTCTCCAAAAATTTTTATTTAAGTAAGGGAAGCCTTTTTTCAGAGAGCCAAAAAAGAAAGTGTTAGTAACTGATGAAGAAGCACAGGCAGCATTGTTCTTTGCTATGAAAGTTATAGAATTCACTAAATATCTTAGAGACCTGAAACATAAAGTTCTACAGCTATAAGAAAAATCACATGAAGCTAGAAATGACAACCTCTAGGACAATGTGGAAGTACAAATTAGCAATATGCCCAAGGATCTGTCCATATTGTCTAAAAAAATGAAAGTTGGTAGTTGTACCTACTTGAGGAAAAGTCAGTAACAAAAAATGCAATTAATGGAGAACGTAATCAAAGAAAAAACTGTTTGGGGAACATGAAAAATAAAAAGATAGCTGAGGCTACAAACTGAATAGATTGATATTCTATAGCTCATTTATAAAGTCAAGTGGATACAGATCAGGCACCTCAGATGCCAAGATAACAAGTAGATTACACCACATCTCAGAATTATTGAGGATGTTTCAGGGAAAGGTGTCTACAGCTTCTGGAAGTGTTTGGGAAAAAACAGGCAAGAAGGCAGCAAATGTGAGTCCACAAGTGATAGGGAATCCATAGGGTACTAAGTGTGAGGACATACCACATGGAAAGAAAGAGGGAGATGCTTGGGGGGGGAAAAACATCTTTGGGTTGAGCCCTAGTGGGATCCAAACTCTCACTTTTAAGGATTTTCAAGACCAAGTCTGTATCCAACGATAGAAACTGTATTAGTTTCCTATAGCTCTGTAATAAATTACCACAGACTTAGTGGCTTGAAACAACGTAAATTTATTATCCTACAGCTCTGGAAGTCAAAAGTCTGAAATGCGACTCACTGGGTTAAGATCAAGGTGTCAGCAGGGTTGCATTCCTTTTTGTTTTTTTGTTTTTTTAAGATTTTATTTATTTATTCATGAGAGACACACAGAGAGAGGCAGAGACACAGGCAAAGAGAGAGGCAGGCTCCATGCGGGACTCGATCCGGGCACCCCAGGATCATGCCCTGGGCCAAAGGCAGACACTCAACCACTGAGCCACCCAGGAGTCCGGATTGCATTCCTTTTTGGAGGCTCCAAGGGAGAATCAATTTCCTTGCACTTCCAACTTCTAGAGGCTGCTTATATTCCTCAGTATGTGGCCCTCTTCCTTCACCCTCAAAGCCAGCAAGAGCAGCGTGAGTTCTTAATCACATTACATCACTCTAAGGTTCTTTTCTGTCTTCCTCTTCCAACTTAAAGACCCTTGTCATTACATTGGTCCCACCTCAATAACTCAAGATAATTTCCCTATTTTAAGATGGACTGTGTTACAACTTTAATCCTATTAACATAATATGTGTTATAGGATTGGAACATAAACATCTTTGGGGGAGTCATTATTCAGCCTACAACAGAGAGAAAGACAAATTTCTGGGTAAGGATTTGGAATAAGGACAAAAGCAGAAATTGAGTTCCATAAAATAGAACACATAGTGAATACCTTAGAGTTTGGAGATTTGGGTTAAGATCCATTTCAAAAAAGAAAAAACATGGAGAGAATAATTGATGTGTGGTTCAGTGAACAATTTGGAGGCAGATAAGTCATCTCTGGATGACCTTGATATTGCTCCAGTTGGGCAGTAGAGGGGGTTAGTGGAACTAAGCCTATGAAAGTACTTGCCATTAATATGACCCAAAATTACAGACTGGTCTGACACCTTGAAGGGAGGAAGAATTTGTCATCACAGATTATGCTTCTTTGGCATAAGAATTATTTTTAGTTGATTATTTTTAAGAAACAGCAAAAACAGGGAGGCTCTGAAAACCGGAATACAGCTACTTTTTTGTAAAAGACATTAGCATGTACAAAGGAAATCTCCATTTGTAAGTGTGTCTCCCTTTCTGTACCAGAAATGGAAGAACAATTCTAAATCTGTAAAAAAGGGATCCCTGGGTGGCGCAGCGGTTTAGCGCCTGCCTTTGGCCCAGAGCGCAATCCTGGAGACCGGGGATCGAATCCCACGATGGGCTCCCAGTGCATGGAGCCTGCTTCTCCCTCTGCCTATGTCTCTGCCTCTCTCTCTCTCTCTGTGTGTGACTATCATAAATAAATAAATAAAAATTTAAAAAAATCTGTAAAAAAAAAACATACACACACACACAAAAACTTTTCAATGGAGAAGACATGGGCTCAAATCTGCGTAACAATCTTACCCTTGTTTCCTGTGTCTTTCCTGGTAACCTCCCATAACTGACTCTCCATCTCCAACATCTTTTGTCTTTAGCTGGAGATGGTATTTAAGGTGGTGGCTTGGGCAGTTTTGAAGAGTTACTCAGTTTTTCTGCATCTTTCCCATATATACAAGAGATATAAATGTTTTAAACTTCTGGTTTTCTCCTGTTAATATTCTTTTATTTCAGGGGAGTCTCAGCAGAGAATTTAGAAGCATAGAGGGAAAATTATTTTTCCTCTCTTGCAACCCTGCTTGGAAGGGGACAGAATGGTTATACTTAGTTTGCCAGCAAGATGAACGGGAAAGTTATTTTGACAGTTATTTTGAGATATTAGCCTATGTTCTTTATCCTCCAGCTATTTCCCCTTTCTCACCCTCGTTTGCACTCTTGACTTTATTCACAGAGATAGCTGGTCTCTGCTTATTCTCAGGAAAAAGGTGAGACAAGGGAGAATTTTTTTTAATCTACAAATTTCTTCCTGGTTTTTCTGTTTCAAAAGCATATATTGTCGGGGCACCTGGGTGGCTCCTTTGGTTCGGGTTCTGATCCCAGGGTCCTGGGATAGAGCCCCACATCTGTCTGGCTCTCTACTCATTGGGGAGCCTGTTTCTCCTTCTCTCTCTGCCTGCCGCCCTGCCCACTGGTACGCTCACTCCCTCTCTCTCTCTCTCTCTCTGTCAAATAAATAAATGAATAAATAAATAAATAAATAAATAAATAAATAAATAATTTTTTAAAGGCATACATTCTCAAGACATAAAAATAAAAGTGTTTGCGAACATCAGTAGTAGAACTGGAGACTTAAGGGGAATGAGACTTCCAGCAGAGACTTAAAAGGATTCCTCTACATTGTGGGAAAGACAGGCAGAAGAGAAGTGTACGAGTACAGGCATTGGTGGATGCTGACAAATCCAATCCTGGTGTGGGTGGGAAATGGATTCATGGTGAGTCCGGGCAGATGTTGCTCCAGCAACCTCATGGAGGAGATGCCATGTCTGTGTCCCAGTGGAGTGAGAATGGAGCAAAATAATTCCCATGTCTAAACACTGAACCACAAGTAACAGATCTGCTGGATGAGAAAGAGTCAAGATGGAGAAACGTCAGGATCAGGTTTTTCCCATTTCTAACTCCTTGGTAATATTTAAGAACCTTCAGTTTTAAAAAGTGTGCTTTGGAGGAAATTCTTGACTGAGATTAGATTTCTGTCACTCTCATAGAATGGAATCTGGAAAAAAAGAGAAACAGATTCCTCGAGACAATGAACAGCTATTCTAGGTGAAATTAGGATAATAGCTCTAACAGGGAAACTCCTGAATGGGAACTAGAAATAATAGGCATGCATCTAAATATATGCTCTTAATTTCAGCTTTCGTTACTAAAGACATCAACGAAGACAAAAGTAGACATTAACATATTATTGCATATTGCATATGGTTGATTACGTTGGGGCTGGAAATCTGTAGAAAATGCAAGTGAAAACAGTTGGATGAAGTTTAAAGCTCTCTAGAGAGGGGAGGTATTCTTTTCTACTGCTCAGAAAGGGATGATGTTGTACCCTACTGCTTGCATTCAGGGGGATTTTATCCATTTTACTCTGGCAATCATCAGAAGTAATTTCATATCAAATATACATTTTTGAGTATCTTAAGATACTTAATGAATTAAAAAAAAAGTAACTTACATTTACCCGTTAACCCCAGATACCCACAATGAGGTTCAAAAAGTTCTCTCTCACAGCTTTAAAATATCCATGAGAATCCTAATAGCTGTGCTATGGGCTAGTCAGTCTGATGTGGAAAGGCAAGGGAGCAGCCTGCTAGAGAGGAGTTGGGTAAGAAGCATCTCTAATACGCCCATCACTTCTGCACACACCATTTAGGTTGTATATCTCCCAAGAATCCGTTTTTGGGGACTTCCAAACTTGTTTATGCCATTTTTACTTGTTTTTCTGATTCTGTGTTTGAACTAAATATTACATAAACCAATGGAGTTAGTATAAAAAGAAGAACATTGTTGTTATGATAACTTGAATCCCTTTGGAAAGACTCAATACATGAAAATTGCTTTAAAAATTGCTGCCAAATTAGACATGGGTGGAAGAAAAGTAAAAGATAAAGTGGGTGGAGTAAAACTATCTCAAAGGGTGCTTTAGTGAGATTGCTTCCCTGGAGTCTAAGTTCTCACTTAAGGGGGAAAAAAACACCACAGGAAATAATAGACTATGCATTAAGGGGATAGATTATTCAAGCATGATTTTTTTTAAATGAAAATTTCAACATGTCAGATACAAATGTGAAATAGTTTTCATTTTGGAGTAACTGCCACCAACTGTGTTCTAGCAACCTCCTTGGGAGTCTCGTTTTTATGGTAAAATGTCTTAATCACTTTTAGCCATTAGAACTATCTCATTCCAGTTTTTAAGGTAGTCTTCCTACAACTTCAATCTTTTGTTTCAAAACTGTCCTCTTTGTTGTCTGTGGCTCTCAGATTCCCCTGCTTCTCTCCCCAGTTTTCTCTCAGGCATGAGGATGGAGAGGAGAGGAAAAAGAGACATCATTTTACCCACTGTGCTTTTCACTTTGGTTGGTCATAATTACTGATGTAACTAAGTCTTTAAAGGCTGGGCATAAACAGATGTGGATGAGTGAGAATCTCAAAAGATCTTACTAAATAGTATAGGGGAGGGAAAATAACTTTCCCTCTACCCTTAAGTTCCCTGCTGAGGCTCCCCAGGAATAAAAGATTAACAGGAGAAAAACAAACAGAAGGGTTTTTTTGTTTGTTTGTTTTTTAAGATTTTGTTTATTTATTCATGAGAGATACACAGAGAGAGAAAGGCAGAGACACAGGCAGAGGGAGAAGCAGGCTCCATGCAGGGAGCCCGATGTGGGACTTGATCCGGGGACTCCAGGGTCACACCCTGAGCCAAAGGCGGACACTCTATGCTGGGCCACCCAGGCGTCCCTAAACAGAAGTTTAGTAACATATATACCTCCCATATACATGAGAGAGACCCGGGAAAACTAAGTAATTCCCCCAAATGGCCCAAGACGCCACCTTAAATACTATCTCCAGCTAAAGACGTAGATGTTGGGGATAGAGAGTCAATTATGAGAGGTTACCAGGAAAGACACAGGAAACATGGATATGGTTGTTACATGAATGTAAGTCAGTGCCTTCCCCATTGATAAGAGTTCCTAGAGATTTGGCCATCCTCTACCTGGTATAGAGAAGAATACACCCTTACAAAGGGAGATGTATATGTCCCCTACAAGAGGGTAACTTCTACCTGGGTTTTCAGAGCTTCTCCAGCGTTTGCTGTTTCTTAAAAATAATCAGCCTAAAATAATCTTTATGCCAAAGAGGTATATTTTGAGGTGGCAAATTCTAGCCCCCCCTTCAGCAGGATCTCAGTCCAAACAGCGCCTTTAAGAAGAGCCAAAATCCATCACCCACTGTTCATGGGAACTCAAGAGGGTGGCCCTATGATCATTTCCTAATGCTCCTTCTCTCATCTAGTTATTAGCAAGGCAGATCAGTAAGCTAAACAGACATCCGACTCAGGAATGTGATGTCCGCTTTCTTTTCTGCAAATAGTCTCCAACTGGCAGGTGGCTAGTCCCAGTCATGGCTATTTTTGTAACTTTAAAGTGTGTCCTACTTAATCCCTTTTGTTTTCAGCTATGGGACTTAATTTTCAAGGCCTAAACAAAATAAAACTAGAGAGAATCCCACTCAACACCTAACAACATCATCTCTTTACATCAGTAGGGCAATTTGGAACTCCAATCAGACTTACACTGTAGGAAGACGGCTTAACTCCTGCAGCCAAGGATTAGCAAGTGAATGTCATGTTTGTAATATGTATGTTTTATGATTCCTTACTTTAATTGACTTTTTTCAGTTTACAGATCTGTTCAGATCACTTCAAGTAAGAGGATTTATTTGTAATCCAAGTACCCAAATGTGAGATATCTAAAGCTACAGTTTCTCCTCAAATATTCTCTCTTATTTGTTATAAATTGTTCATCGTCTACGGTGTTCTACATGTAAAAACAAATAAAAGGCACTCCCTTTTTGCTTCTTGAGGTTCTAAGGTTGCAATTTAGCTTCTACTGTTAGCTTTTTAAAACATCTATTCCCGGGGGGCACCTGGGTGACTCAGTTTTGGTTCAGTGTCTGTCTTCTGTTCAGGTCATGATCCCAGGATCCTGGAATTGAGCCCCAAAGTGGGCTTTCTGCTCAGTGGGGAGTCTGCTTCTCCATCTCCCTCTGCCCCTCTCTCTGTGTTGTTCTCTCTCTTTCTCAAATAGTCTTTTAAGAAATAAACAAAACAAAACAACTATTCCCAAACAACCTCCTTAGATTCTACCTTTAAATAATTTGCTTCAACATAATTTTTTTTATTTTTATTTTTTGCTTCAACATAGTTATTTAATTTCTCACCACCTGTCCTCTAAAATAGTCAACATGAAGATTTTTTCAAGCTATAGAAGATTCTAGAAGATAGATTGTAGTTTCTCATGCCAACCTTGCCCATTCTTTTAGTGTTCTAACTTGGTGCCTTCACTGAGTCTATGTTATATCAAATAAAACAGATCCCTTCAATTCAAATCACCACAGTGGTTTTCTGATTTTTTTTAAAACAAATTTATTATTTGTCAAGTGTTAATCCTTCTCAAAATGCATTTACAAATACAGGTATGCATTATATTGACAAATGAGAAGCTTTAAAAGTTTGCTTTTGGGAGGGACGTCTGGGTGGCTTGACGGTTGAGCATCTGCCTTTAGCTCAGGGCGTGATTCCGTGATTCTGGGATCTGGGATCGAGTGCTGCATCAGGCTCCCTGCAAGGAGCCTGCTTCTCCCTCTGCCTATTCCTCTGTCTCTCTCTGTCTCTCATGAATAAATAAATAAGATCTTTAAAAAAAAAAGTTTGCTTTTGAGTCATAACTTGTTGCTCTCAAAAACATTTATAAGGGCACCTTATAAGGGTGACTCAGTGACTGAGCATCTCCCTTTGGCTCACGTTGTGATCCCGGGTTCCTATGATGAGTTCTGCTCCCTACAAGAAGCCTGCTTCTCCCTCTGCCTGTGTCTCTGCCTCTCTCTCTGTGTTTCTCATGAATAAATAAAATCTTATATATAAAAAAGATCATTTGTATAACAGCAACCCAATAAAATCACTGAGAAAATACTATCCTTGAATTAATAGTTTCTATTGAAATTTTTCTTTAGTTGGTCCTATGTTTTAGGCTCTTTTCTCATACACATTTGCCTAAATACTTAAAGACTCCATTCATCCTTATTGAACTAGTAACAGTAAATCATATGCTAACCCAGTAACAATGACTCAAATAACTATTATAACTGACCTACTGGTTTCAGCCTCTCTTAAATCTTTATTAATCACCATTAACTTTGTGTTTGTTGGCTCACATATTGTAGTAGCTCTGCTTATCACAGCTTCTGACAACTGCAAAGCTGCTTTGCATAACTGATTATTTGTGATTTTGAAATCTTAATTTCTATTTTTAAAATTATTCTAAAACCAATGGTATGTATTTTTAATTTAGAGTTTTATTTATAATGACTTTGGTGAAACCTTAAAGATCAATGTGTCTATCTATACTCAAAAATAGAGTTTCTTAAAATCTGATCTATAGATGCCTGTATCATAATGATCTGGAAGGCTTTCTTACAGTCCAGGCTCTTGAACAGGAATCTCAAAGGCTGAGGATCTGAGAATCTACATAAGTGATTCTTAGGGATACCAACTTTAAAATGTCAGGAAAACTTCACTTTCCAAAGATCCTAAAATAATATAAAACCACCCAGGCAATCAGGCATAACAAGATATCTCTAGCGACCCATATGGGAAACACATGTCTACCTACCATTTAAGGACAATATATAAAGAGCCTATTTCTCTCAGTATATATAACTGCCTGAGATTAGTTAGGAGCCACTTTATTTCTTTTGTTTTTATTTTTATTTTTATTTTTTAAGATTTTATTTATTAGAGAAAGAGAGAGCATGAAACAGAGAAAGTGCACAAGCAGGAGGGAGGGGCAGAGGGAGAAGTAGACACCCCCCTGAGCAGGGAGCCTGATCTAGGCTCCATCCCAGGACTCTGGGATCATAACCTGAGCCAAAGGCAGATTGTTTAACCCACTGAGCCACCCAGGTGCCCTAAATAATTTACTTTTTACTGCATACGTTCATTCAAAAAATACTCATGGAATCCATACTATGTGTCAGACACTAGGCAATTAAAGTATGTTCCTGAGGACTGAAAAACATATTAACCTTTCCCTGGCAGATCATACACCGTGAGATACTTGGCTAGGCGTCTTTCTGTGAGCCTTGTAAGATGGACTATAAATTTGATAGCCAGGTCCAAGGTAAGGGTTCTCTGGATGACAGTTTGTAGAACTAGACTGAATGAGACTTAATCTCATTAATCAGGCTATAAACTCTTTGTAATGGAAATACTGTTTATCATTTATCGTTGTGCTTCTCCACTCCCGTGGTGCCTAGCATAGTTTTTCTCGCACATGGCAAACAATTGATAAAAAGGTTTTAAGTGAGTATAACTGAATATTTTAAAAACCATTCTATCCTAATAAAATTTGGAATACACTATGCATTTTACTGGGGCAAAATAAAGTCAGCAATATAATTTTCTAGGTTTGTGCCATATTTGTATTCTGAAGATAATTAGGCTCTTGGTTTTGACAAATGTTTTAGTAATTACATCCTAAAAATGCTGAGGTGCATCCAAAATGAACAAATGCATTATGACTATTAAAAAAAATCAAACCTTTTTTTTTTTAAAGGTTTTATTTATTTATTCATGGGAGACACAGAGAGAGAGGCAGAGACATAGACAGAGGGAGTAGAAACAGGCTCCATGTAGGGAGCCCGATGGAGGACTCAATCTCAGGACCCCAGGATCACACCATGAGCCAAAGGCAGACGTTTAACCTCTGAGCCACCCAGGTGTCCCCAAATCAAACCTTTTTGAATGGGACAACTAAAGAAAAGTAATTTTTGCCTTAAGGAAGTAATGCTGAACTGAATTAACCAATTAAAACAAACAGAACAAAAAACCCTTAATCTAGAAGCAGTAATCATCAAGCAGCCCTTTTAGAATTCCAATTTTCATTATCTTCCACAACCCAAAAAAATCTACAAATGTTCTGAAGCTGCTTTGTCTTCTGGAGCAAAGTTATTGCTTAAAGTTAGTGTGGATTTTGAGAAAGTTCAGGATCAAAAATAGAGGTGAGAACATATTTTCTATGGTGTGTTACAAAGTATTGTTTGCATCAGCCAGCCCTGGTTCCTGGCAGTAGATTCTGAAAAGCATAGTAAAATTAATGCTCTGTGAACAAGTAAATGCCTTCAAATTTTCACTTAGCTCTAAGTTACTAAGAAAAAAAAAAAAAGAGGAGGAAGAAGAAGACACAAAAAACTAACACATTTAAAGTAGAACTTGAACTCTTCCACACAAATTTAAGGAGCCTTTTCTTTTAACCTTTCAACTTCTCTCCTAGATGTAAAATGAAACTAGATATTATGAGAATTCTGGATCATTGGTTCTAGTTAAATAAGATCTTACTGCAGTTTGAAAACGGAAGGAGTCATTTTGCTTAGATAGAACAAGTCAGCAGATATCTAGCCAATGGAATACTATGAAAAAATGCTAAAAAAATAAAAAAAAGGGATCCCTGGGTGGCGCAGCGGTTTGGCGCCTGCCTTTGGCTCAGGGCACGATCCTGGAGACCCAGGATCGAATCCCATATCGGGCTCCCTGCATGGAGCCTGCTTCTCCCTCTGCCTGTGTCTCTGCCCCTCTCTCTCTCTCTCTCTCTCTCTCTCTCTCTCTCTCTGTGACTATCATAAATAAATAAATTTTAAAAAATTAAAAAAAAATGCTTGTCCTGCTCTTTTACATGCTTTATTTTATTTGGTCTCTGATGCTTATTTTACACCTGATAGAAAAAGGATGAGGAGTTTTCCTCCAATCACTGGCCTCCTCTAATTTTTCAAGATTCTATCATCTCTTTTGTTGGCAAATTTAAGTCCCTCTATTTTGTTCCACAGATGATTTTTAGAAATAAAACATCAAAACAAGGACTTTTTTTGTTGAAGTTCCTAAAACAATAAAGGTAAAATTATCGGGAATCGTAAGAAAAGGAGAGATTTTTAACATACATATAAAGTATTGCTGGTACTTTGGCTTCTCATTTTCGAAACAATGAAGAAAACGTTCTAATGTTAGAATTAATCTTTTTTTAAGATTTTATTTATTTATTTATTTATTCATGACAGACACACACAGAGAGAGAGGCAGAGACACAGGCAGAGGGAGAAGCAGGCTCCATGCAGGGAGCCCGACGTGGGACTCGATCCCGGGTCTCCAGGATCACACCCTGGACTGAAGGCGGCATTAAACCGCTGAGCCACCCGGGCTGCCCAGGATTAATTTTTTTTTAAGATTTTATTTATTTATCTGACAGAGAGAGCACAAGCAGGAGAAGAGCAAGGGGAAAGAGAGAAGCAGGCTCTCCCCTGAGCGGGGAGCCAAATGTGGAGCTCAATCCCAGGACCCTGGAATCATGACCTGAGTCAAATGCAGACTTAACAGACTAAGCCACCCAGGTAGCCCTGTAAAGTTAGAACTTAAATATTATTTTAAAAACACAAAGAAGTGGGTGCCTGAGTGGCTTAGTCATTTAAATAACTGACTCTTGATTTTAGCTCAGGTCATGATCTCAGTGTCAGGAGATTGAGCCCTACATCAGGCTGTGTGCTGGGTGTGGAGCCTGCTTAAGATTCTTTCTTTCTGGGGTGCCTGGGTGGCTCAATTGGTTAAGTGTCTACCTTTGGCTCAGGTCTTGATCCTAGGGTCCTGGGATTGAGCCCCACATCTGGCCCCCTGCTCAGCGGAGAGCCTGCTTCTTCCTTTCTCTCTGCTCCTCTCTGCTGTTTGTCTTCAGATAAATAAAATCTTTTTTTAAAAAAATTTTATTTATTTATTCATGAGAGACACAATGAGAGAGAGGCAGAGACACAGGCAGAGGGAGAAGCAGGCTCCATGCAGGGAGCCTGATGCGGGCCCCGATCCCAGGACTCCAAGATTATACCCTGAGCCAAAGGCAGATGCCCAACCACTGAGCCACCCAGGTGTCCCAATAAATAAAATCTTTAAAAGAAAAAAAGACTCTCTCTTTCCCTCTCCCTCTGCTCCTCCCTCCCCCCACGCTGCTAAAACACACACACACACACACACACACACACACAAAGAAGGCTTACTTTTTTGACTATTATAAATGTAAGACAAACGTACATCTCTCCTTTTTATTAAATGAAATCCAAAAGATAATTAAATAACCTTCAGTTAATGAGACTATTTAAATGGAACCTATTCCTCCAACACATAAATAAATGAAAACTCAAATTTCTTTCTTGCAAAATAAATATATGACGAATAAAATTAAGAGGAAAATTTATATTTTGCTAAAAATAAATACACATGCAAAAATATTCAGTATTTTTGGCTTGAAAACTGTAGTGCTAGCTCACACTGCCTCCTTCAGCAATGTTCTTTGCTTTCTAAGACTCCATTTTACAGGATTACAAAGATAGCTTAAGTTGGAACCTGCTGGCCATTCACACCAAGGTGTTTTCATTGGACCCGCACCCAGGTAAAATAGTTTCCAGAGAATAGGACCTTGAGTCTGGGTAAAAGGAAGGAGAAATTTTGCAACCAATGAAGCTACTTTGATTCTGAGGGTAGAATATCAAAGGAGGATAGGAGGAGGTGGAGACTAAGGAACATGCCTGCCATTTTGCTCAGAGCCGTAGCAGTAGTGTCGAAAAACTCTCTTTATATTGTTTTTAGGCACTTTTGTAAGACAGCATTTTCAGGTTATTGATACACAATTTTCTTTTGGCCTCTATGAAACACACTCCTGGTTTTCCTCCTACTCTACTGGCTTGCCCTTCTCGATCTCCTTTGCTAGGAGAGCAAACCTAACCTAAATGTTAAATATCTCATGATTCCGTCTTGGACTTCTTTTCTTCTACTTTATCCTTAGTTAGGCTCATCCAGAACCCTGGCTTTAAATACCATCTAAAAGCCAATGTCCTCCTGCAGTATGTGTCCAATTCCAGATTTTTCACCTTAAATCCTAACTCCTGTTCCAAATGCCCACCCAATAACCTCACAATAAATGAGAAGTATCTCAAACTTTAAAAACTTGTCCAAATAGAACCATTGCTTTTCTCCCCCAACTCTGTCTCCTTCCTATTCTTTCCCATTTCAGTTAATGACCCCACCATCCACCCAGGTGCTCAAGACACAAACATCTAATTCATTGTCATTTCCTATCAGTTCAAAATATGTCGCATGTTCATCTCCTTGATCATGTCCTACTCTATGCCATTGAGTTGCCTGTCCTTTTCTGGCTCCCCTTCAACACTGTATTCACAGAACAGCAAGAAGTTTCTTTAAAAAACATATATCAAGGGGTACCTGGCTGGCTCAGTTGGTGAAGCATGCAACTCTTGATCTCAGGACTGTGGGTTCAGGCCTCATGCTGGGTGTAGAGATTACTTAAAAATAATATATATATATATATATATATATATATATATATATATATCTCAAGTTGGGATGCCTGAATGGCTCAGTGGTTGAGCATCTGCCTTCGGCTCAGGGTGTGATCCCCCATCTGGGGATCAAGTCCCACATCAGGCTTCCTGCAGGGAGCCTGCATCTCCCTCTGCCTCTGTCTCTGCCTCTCTCCCTTTGTCTCTCATGAATAAATAAATAAAATCTTAAATATATATATATAAATATATATATATTTATATATTTATTTCTCAAGTCAAGTCACCTACTTAGATCATATTTTTCAATGATTCCCCAAAGCACTTAGAAAAAATGTCTTAACCCTTTTCCAAACATGGCCTTCTTGGTCTTACTCCTACCTCTATCTCCAGCCTCATCTCATTTCACAATTGTTCTATAAACAGATTCCAGACACATTGGCCTCATATATGCCAATCTGTTCTTTCACTGCCTGCTCTTTTCCTAGAATGCTTTTTCCTAGATCTTTTCATGACTAGCTTGTTTTCATTCTTCAAAATTTAGCACAAATTGACCATAAAGAAGTATCTTTATGATACTTTTTTACTTCTTTATGACCATAAAGAAGTATCCCTGACCTTCTTCACTCTAAAATAGTGGCTCCTGCCACACCACATAGTTATTCTTGATACACTACTCTAATTTGTTCTCTACATACAAATAATCAAAAGTTGAAACCATCTTTATTTATTTGTTTTACTTTTTCTTTTCTGGTTTCTTCACAGAATATGAGCTCCTTGAAGACACATACTTCATAATGTAAGAAACACTTTGCAAGCCAGATTACCCCATATAAATGTTTCAAGAAATAATTAGTTCATGGGAGCAAATGTTTTCTATTGTTCACCGCTGTATCCAATACACCTAGCAAAGTTTATGGCATAAGTTTGGCATTCAGTGAATATTTTTTCAATACATGAATGACTTAATGAATAGAAAAATGGAAAAATGGAAGGAAGAAAACAGCATTCACTCCTCAGATTTTTGGTCCTGGAAAATCTAATCTCCTATAATTCAGCCCAGCGTCCCATTTCTTAACCTTACCAGTGTCCCTCTAATCTTCGTAGAAAAAAGACAGAAACAATAAGGGTAAAGACGGTGGAGGAATTAATATTGTCGTCCATGAAGGGAAAGTCAACCTTTTACACTATCACAGGACCATCTGCCCTTTGTCTCCTCCCTCTGCGTCTAAAAAGGGCCCCCTGGAATCCCTTTATCAAAAACACCACTAGACCTTGCCCTGCTGGAAAACTAGAGGCCTCCTTTAGTTAGTACTACTATTTTTTGCAAAGTAGAGAGAATATTACCACATAGTTTGTTTCTGCCTCCTTTTTAATAACATTTTCAAGTAATTGAACAGTTATTTATTTTACAATGAAAATATCACTCATGACATTCATTCTCTACTTTATTAAAAATTTTAAATAGAAATAGTTCACATTACCCAACTCATCTCTAATTAAATAGGGTAGTAAGATCTCCAAAGATCACTTGTCACAAAGTGTTATAGTCAAGAGGTGAAAGTATTGCATAATTATAACCATCCACCATAGAAATAGGATATCAGTTCATTAATAACATTCTCAGATGAATTTCACTGTTATTATTCCCTTTGAACAATTCAAAAGCATATCTGTATTTCAAAACCAAAACTAGAAATGGCAATACAATTTAGATTAGCTAATTTGTAAAACAAAGGGAAAACAAATTTATTTATTTATTTATTTACTTATTTATTTATTTATTTATTTATTTATTTTGTGGGGGGAAGAGGAAACAAATTTAATAAAGAAATTCACAGGATGCTTGGGTGGCTCAGTCAGTTAGGCATTCGATTCTTCATTTTGGCTCAGGTCATGATCTCAGAGTCATGAGATTGAGCTTCGCATTGGGTTCTACCCTTAGGGAGGAGTCTGCTTCCTACTCCCTCTCCCTCTGCCTCTCATCCCCCTCACACACTCTCTAAAATAAATAAATAAATCTTAAAAAAAAAAAAAAGAAATTCACAATTAGTCTGGGAATTTCAAGGTACTATATCAAAAGAGACATAAGCATATTTTATTTCTTACGTGAACTTCTAGAATTTGAATGGTCTTGCTTATGTAGTGGCTAGGGATAGGCTGCCCCAAAATGTACCACAATGACTGGTTATTTCAATTTAAAGATACTTAGAAAACAGCTTGTGTAAGACACTCAGAAACTCCTCTGTCCCCCTGAAATCAGGAAATAGATCTCCCATGTGAAAGGTACCCTCCATATACCAGGAGGTAAAAATGATGAGTGAACAGAAGGCTAGCTGATGACAAAGCACAAGCTGACACCCTGCAACCCTCCCTTCCCCCTACTCCTGGTGGGATGTGTGTGGCATTCCTCCAGGAAGATTCCAACTGTTTTTATGTTAATGCCTTGCTAGAGGGAAAAACAACCTTCATTTGACAATGGCAAGGCCTCTAGTATCTTGTAGGTCCTCTTCAGCATACGAAAGTTCTTTTGAAAACCTCCCAACTCCCAAATATATAATCAGTTACTCCACACAACCCTGGGGTAGCAGCTCTTTCTGCCCAAGGGTCCTGTCCCCGTGCTTTAATAAAAAACACCATTTTGCACCAAAGAGTTCCTCAAGAATTCCTTCTTGGTCATCGGCTCTGGACCTCAACACACCAAACCTCACCTATATTCCAAAACTACATCAAAAAGATATCCTTATGACCAGAGATAGGGAATTTAGAGTCAAGAAGTCTGAATAAGCAAACCTTGTTACTTTTTACTAATTTACCACCTCAGCCCAAATTCTGTTTAGAATTCCTAAGGGCAGCCCAGGTGGCTCGGTGGTTTAGCGCTGCCTTCAGCTGGCGGGTGTGTGTTTGTGTGATCCTGGAGACTCGGGATCGAGTCCCACGTCAGGCTCCCTGCGTGGAGACTGCTTCTCTCTTGGCCTCTCTCTGTGTCTCTCATGAATAAATAAAATCTTTAAAAAAAAAAAAAAGAATTCCTTACTAATTGCAGCTCCCAAAGTTAGATTTTCTGTCCTGTCAAGTCGTCACAGATTTATTGTCTCTGTCTATAAAGTATAAAAAATGCCTGCTTTGGTCATTTCTTTAGGTTTCAGTTGCATTATTGGGCCTCTGTGCACACGTAATAAAACCTTGGGTTTTTTTTTCCTGTTAATCTGTCTCGTATCAGTTTATTATTTTTAAAAGATTTTATTTATTTATTCATGAGAGACACAGAGAGAGAGAGGCAGAGACACAGGCAGAGGGAGAAGCAGGCTCCATGCAGGGAGCCCGACGTGGGACCCGATCCCAGGTCTCCAGGATCACACCCCAGGCCGCAGGCAGCACCAAACCGCTGCGCCACCAGGGCTGCCCCTTCATATCAGTTTAATTCTTAGTCCAACTAGAAGAATCTTGGACTGGGGAAAAATTTTCTCCTCCCTTTCCCTTACTTTCCTGTATAAACCAGCTGTATGGAGGATGCAAATTAAGCACTAATATTCCCATTTTAAATTTTTTTTTCTATTTTAAATTTTTAAAAAAGCTTTTCTAGTTAGGCAATTAGTTAACTCAACACTTAGAATGTACATAGTGGGAACCCAATAGATACATATTAATGACGTTGATTTGGCAAATATTTATTGAGCATACTCTATGAGCAAGGCAATATGCTAAGTGCTAAAGACTACAATGGTAACTAAAAGAAGGGGCAATAGGGGCACCTGGGTGGCTCAGCTCGTTAAGCATCTGCCTTCAACTCAGGTCATGATGCCAGGGTCCTGGGTTGGCTCTCTGCTCAGTGGAGAGCCTGTTTCTCCCTCTCCGTCTGCCTGCCACTCTACCTATTTGTGACCCCTCTCTCTCTGTCAAATAAATAAATAAAATCTTTAAAAATATAAATATAAATTTTTTAAAAAGAGAAGGGCCATAAAGCTCAGTGGCACAGAGGATGGACTTTGGAAATATGGGACTGGGTTCAAACTCTGAGTGTAACTTGATGAATGAATGATATTGGCTTGGCAAGTTATTTAACCACTGCAAGCTCACTTACCTCATCTATAAAACTAGAAGTATTACTGCCTTGTGGGGTGATTTTTAAGGAATAAATGAGGTCCCACATATAAAGGGATTAACACAGTGACTGACACATGATAAATGTTCGTAAATGCTCCTTGTTTTGTTATGATTCGTATTACAAGGTCCTTGTCTTTAAGAGCATAGGATTCAATAAATAAATAAATAGATAGATAGATAAATAAATAAATAAATAAATAAATAAATAAATAAAGCGAGCATAGGATTCAGGATGCCTGAGTGGCTTAGTGGTTGAGCGTCTGCCTTTGGCTTGGGTCATGATCCTGGGGTCCTGGATGGAGTCCCACATAAGGCTCACTGCAGGGAGCCTGCATCTCCCTCTGCCTGTGTCTCTGCCTCTCTCTCTCTGCGTTTCTCATGAATAAATAAAATTTTTTTTAAGAAATTTTTTTTAAGATTTTATTTATTTATTCATGATAGACAGAGAGAGAGAGAGGCAGAGACACAGGAAGAGGGAGAAGCAGGCTCCATACAGGGAGCCCGACATGGGACTCGATCCCAGGACTCCAGGATCACACCCTGGGCCAAAGGCAGGCGCTTAAACTGCTGAGCCACCCGAGCTACCTGAATAAATAAAATCTTAAAAATTAAAAAAAAAAAAGAGCCTAGGATCTAATGGGATAAATAAGCATGCGTGCAATTATTAAATAGGAGAGCAAAATCATGCCACCTGTATTTGTTCATAAATGAGTCAATCCAAAGTTCCAAGTTTACAAACCACTCTTTTAATTACTAGATGGTTTTTCCCCACACAATAAAATGTCAGTTCTGTCTACACACAAAAATCAGTTTGTTGTCTTAGATTAGTTTGGACAATCTGATTTTCTGAGTATGGAATTTAATCTGCTCAGTCTGAGTTAAAAGACTATTATACTTCCATTCCCTTTTTAAAAACTAAGGTAGAGGGATCCCTGGGTGGCGCAGCGGTTTGGCGCCTGCCTTTGGCCCAGGGCGCGATCCTGGAGACCCGGGATCGAATCCCACGTCGGGCTCCTGGTGCATGGAGCCTGCTTCTCCCTCTGCCTGTGTCTCTGCCTCTCTCTCTCTCTCTCTCTCTCTCTCTGACTATCATAAATAAATAAAAATAAAAAAAAAACTAAGGTAGATAATGTTCCTTTGCTGGCGATCTTCTACATGCTCTTAAAAATTCTGAGCAAAATTATGCAATGATATCATATAATACTTAAATATGATATACTATTAAACTCCAACTTCCATCTTTATCCTCAACATCCAAGAGGATATTGTTAAACTTCAGTACTAGAAAAACATATGAAATGAGTGACATTGTTAAATTTAAAAGAGAGCAGACTGAAATTTTTTAAAGATGCATTTTGTCTAAGAGTCATACCTCTCTAATCCATGGCAATGAGCAAATTCTTTTTCTCAAGATTTGCCTTGAGTTAGGCCTTTTTGTTCAATGGTATCATTATCTGGATAATTCAGTTCAGCAAATATCTATAAAACATTTCTTATGTTTGGGGCACCATGGATGCTCAGAGCTGAATAAAATACATTTCTCTCATTCAAGGACTTCTCATGCTAATGGTAAAAACAAACAAGTAAACCACTTTACTTCTCCATTTATTTTAAAATATAGATTATTTATTCACACTTACATTTAAAAAATTTTTTTGTTTTTTTGTTTTTCACACTTACATTTAAATATTGAGATGCACCTTTTCTTTTTTAAGATTTTATTTATTTATTCATGGGAGACACAGACAGAGAGGCAGAGACACAGGCAGTGGGGGAAGCAGGTTCCCTGCAGGGAGCCCGATGCAGGACTCAATCCTGGGACTCCAGGATCACATCCTGAGGCAAAGGCAGATGCTCAACCACTGAGCCACCCAGGTGTCCCCAAGATGCATCTGTCAATCAAGGGCAACTTATAACTGCTCTCAGCCAAATGACATTTATGATGTGGTTACCACTGTGTATTCATTATATATTGCCTGCCTTAGTTATGTATTGCTACATAACAAATTACCACAAAACTTAATGGCTGAAGACAACATTTATTATATGAAAGATTTAATATATTATATGAAAGATTTTTGTAGATCAGGAAATCAGGCATTGCTTGGTTGAGTCCTCTGGCTCCAGTACTCTCATAGGCTGCAATCAAAGTATTTTGCAGGTTGTGATTATCTTAAGGCTAACCTGGGGGCAGATCTGCTATCAAGCTTACTGAATGACCGTTGATTGGATTCAGTTTCTCACAGGCTATTCAACTGAGGCCCTAGTTCCTCATGAACTACTGGACCAAAAACTTCTGTTGTTAATTCCTTGCTTAATAGCCTCCCGATAGGGTAGCTCATGACATGACAGATGCCCTTCATGAGAGTGAGAAAGCAAGAGAGAGAGAGAAAGGTAAAGAGAGAGAATCAGAGAGAAGTTAGTCTTTTGAAATCTAGTCTCATAAGTGACTTCCTGTCACTTTGCAAAATTCTATTCATTAGAAGCAAGTCACGGAGTCCAGCCCATACTCAAGGGGAGGAGACTGTATACACAGGGGTGTGAATACCAGGCGGTGAAGATCATCAGGAGCCATTTTAGAAACTGTCCACCACATTGCCTATGATTATTCCTAGGGGTATGACTGGCCACAACAATCCCTTGACATTTCCATGGACAGCCATTTAACTATAATTTGAGAAAAGAAGATGAATCCTAATTGTCTGAAAATGCTCTGTCAGTACCTACAGGTAGCAGAATGGATGTCAGGGCCTTGGGAGAAAATCCAGAGACACTAGTAGAGCACACTTAAAAGAAACGCTTCAGCAACAGCGCTGTTGATGGGACAAAACTGTGAGGGAAAAATGGACGTGAATCTCTCTAAATAGAAAATAATTTAGAAAATTTGGAACCTGAATGGAAAAAGGTTTCAGGAATGTCCAATTTAGGGCAGCCCTAGTGGCTCAGTGGTTTAGCACCACCTTCAGCCTCGGGCATGATCCTGGGGTCCCGGGATCGAGTCCCACGTCAGGCTCCCTGCATGGAGCCTGCGTCTCCCTCAGCCTGTGTCTCTGCCTTTCTCTCTCTCTCTCTCTTTCTCTGTGCCTCTCATAAATAAATAAATAAAGTCTTAAAAAAAAATAAGCACTTAAAAAAAAAGGAATGCCCAATTTATTTCATGTATATTTTTCATTTTATGAATGTACAATAGTGATGTATGATTAAAATCTCTGCCTAAATAAATGTAAAACACTTTTTAATAAGATTAAAATTTAAAAACTAAATAATGTTGAAAGTATCATGTCTGAATTTAATTGGAAATATTTTTCTTTTTTTAAAAAAAAGATTTTATTTATTTATTCATGAGAGAGAGAAAGAGAGAGAGAGAGGCAGAGACACAGGCAGAGGGAGAAACATGCTCCATGCAGGGAGCCTGACGTGGGACTCGATCCCAGGTCTCCAGGATCAGGCCTTGGACTGAAGGCAGCGCTAAACCGCTGAGCCACCTGGGCTGCCCGGAAATATTTTTTCATCATAAATGTTACATTACATAACTTCTTACAATTAAAGATGAAAGATTTTATTTATTTATTTGAGAGAATGAGCATGAGTAGAGGGAGGGACAGAGGGAGAAGCAAGTTCACTGCTGAGCAGGGAGCGTGACATGACATGGGATCATGACTTGAGCCAAAGGCAGGTGCTCAACAGACTGAGCCACTCAGGCATAAAGGCTTCTTTAAATATATATATATATATATATATATATATATATATATATATATATATTTGAGAGAAAGTAACTGTGCCAGTGGGAGGAGGGGCAGAGGGAGAGAGAGACAAGCAGACTCCCCACTGAGCTGGGCTTGATCCCTGTGATCACAATCCAGAGCTGGATGTTTAACCAACTGAGCCACCTAGGTACCCCCAATTAAAGACATCTGAAATTCAATGAATTCAGAAACAATTACAATAGATGATGAATTAAAAAACAGAGGTCAGTTATTCCTGCCTATGTACTCTCGAACTGTACCTGCAAGTCTGCAATCTAGCCAAGATATGTCTTTAACTGGATCGCAAATCTGGAATATCTAAATACTTCATTTAATGTCCAGTAAAAGTGGGGCACCTGGGTGGCTCAGTGGTTGAGTGTCTGCTTTGGCTCAGGTCGTGATCCCAGGGTCCCAGGATTGAGTCCCACATCAGGGTCCCTGCAGAGAACCTGCTTCTTCTTCCTCTGCCTATGTCTCTGCCTCTCTCTCTGTGTCTCTCATGAATAAATAAAATCTTCAAAAAAAAAAAAAAGTCCAGTAAAAATGAACACGAAAACTTCTGAAACATTAAGAAAAAGAGTTAAAGATGATCATAAACAATATATCTGTGCAACAGAAAAGAAGACTTAAGGGATGACAAAAGCACCCTATCAAGCATGATAGAAATACTTCTCATGAAAGTGGGATCACATTTTAGAAGTCCAAGCTTTCCAGTCTGCAATTACAGACCCCCAAGAGTTAAGAATTATTCCAAAGAGGGGGGGACACTTGGGTGGCACAATTGGTTAGGCATTGAACTCTTGGTTTTGGCTCAGGTTGTGATCTCAGGGTCATGGGATTGAGCTCTGTGTCGGGCTCCATGCTCAGTGTGGAGTCTGCTTAAGACTTTCTCTCCCTCTCTCCCCGCCCTTCCACCTTCCACATGCTTGCCCACTCGCTCTCTCTCTCAAATAAATCTTTTTTTTTAAAGAATTATTCCACAAGGTCCACGAACCCATATGCACATGAAACATTTTATGTAGAATAGCTAAATAATATCTCAAATATTTTTGAACTACAGTGTCAGATGTATTAAAAATGCTTTATTCATTAAACACACATTATTTTCCAGTGATTTTTTACATCATCTTAACTTATTTATTGTGATATATGTAGTCATCAAACAATAGAAATACAACTATTATCCATGCGGAGAAAAGTCCACAAAATTTTTACTGTTAAAAAATATTTTCTGCGACAAAAATTCTGGAAACTGCTATCCTGAGGCTTCCTGAATTGCAAACCTAAGCATGTTAAAAAATGATTCATTTTCTACATACACATACCCTTAGGAATATCATTTATCTTCATGTTACTGGATAAAGACCTATCTCTTGCTATCAGTCTTCCTATTTAAAATTTCATACCCATAGATAAAACTTGTCATGATCTTAAAAAGAACTCCATTTTTATTCCAACACATTGAAAAGAAATCCATTTTGTTTCTTAGAATAATAAATTGAATCCTAAAAGGATTTCTTTTTCTCTCTTGGTTCCTTAAAGTCAGATTTTTTTCTTTTAACTAATAGCAAGCCATCTTTCATTTTTTCCCATCTTTCATTTTTTAATAGCGTTACCCTCTGAATGTTGGTTTAATTTTTTTCCACTTAAATGGTGAAGTCACGGTGTAATGATTATTTTATTATACTATTGAGAATTCAGAATACCAAAAATTAGCCAACTATTTAGTACTCTGTCACTGCCAAAATGATTCATTTGCTTAAATTAGTCATAATTCCACTATTTAGTCAATAGAATGAAAAGAGAAAATTTAGTAAGTATACATTATTAACATGTTTTCTATTTATAAGAGGGTTCAAGTGTCTCTTAATATGAGATCTAGGATTAACAAAAAATTCAAATATATGCTTATATTTTTCTGCACACAACGTGACCATAGTTGCCATCTATTTGTAGGTTCAAGATCAAGAGAGTGATTCAATTTGAGTATGTGTTGTTTTGAGTAAGCAGGCTTAAGGATGTAAAGATAGAAAAACTTTCACTTCTTCCCTTTTAGCTTCCTTAACTGGTCTAATAATTCAATTGATATAAGACAGATTAACAGGAAAAAAATAAAGTTTATTTTGTATGTATAAGAGCCCCATAAAAACATAAGACCCAAGGCAACCAGGTAATTGAAGCTCAAATAACATTCTTTTTTTTTTTTTAAGATTTTTATTTATTCATTCATGAGAGACACAGAGGCAGAGACACAGGCAGAGGGAGAAGCATGCTCCACGCAGGGAGCCCGATGCGGGGCTCGATCCCGGGTCTCCAGGATCATGCCCTGGACTGAAGGTGGCACTAAACCGCTGAGGCACCGGGGCTACCCTCAAATAACATCTTAAGCTAAAAAGAAGGTTAAGGGCTTGGGGATACAAAGGGGAGGAGGGCTATTCATAGGAAGTAAGAAATGTTTGGAAAACAAAGGTTGCCCTGTTATGCAGGTAAGTTTCTTAGGTAAAAAAGGTATTTCTGAAAAAAAAAAAAACGGTATTTCTGGTAGTAGCTATCTTTTTAGAACAGACTGTAAATTTAGGCATTTGAGGGGGAGATAAAAGAGCTTTTCCTAAATCTTCTGGGTTTTGTCTTTAGCTCAAAATAATCCTTACACCAAAGTGATATATTTTAAGGTGGTAAATTCTGCTCTCTTTCAAGGTTCATGCCCATACTGATATAAGGCAAACTAAAAGACCTATCCTACACCCCTGTTTATTTGATACATTTTTAAAATATCCACTTGATAAGGAAAATAAGTAAAGGCTTCTGTTTTTAATTGGTAATTCAGCATTAAGTATAAGACACAGGTAGGGATAGCTGACCAGTCCAATATTGAAGTCTCCAATCAACAAACAACAAACATTTACTGAGTAACCTGTACGTTCCCAACATGAGGCTAGGACTGGACAGGCAGCCTTGAGTGATACTTGATGCCTCTGCCTTCAAGCAGCTGGAGATATATTGGGAATTCACAATGGAAATAAACCTTTAGGGATCCCTGGGTGGCCCAGCGGTTTAGCACTGTCCTCAGCCCAGGGTGTGATCCTGGAGACCTCGATCCTGGATGAGTCCCACATCGTGCTCCCTGCATGGAGCCTGCTTCTCTCTCTGCCTGTGTCTCTGCCTCTGTCTCTCTGTGTCTCTCATGAATAAATAAATAAGTAAAAATTTTAAAAAAAGATTTTCTGGCATGAAGATTACTTTGAGCAGAAGGCAATCAAGACCTTATGGGTTCAGGAGAAACTTTTGCTCCTCCCTTAACTACACAGAAGAATCTAAACTGAGGGTCCTTCGTAGAGTAAGAATTTACAGAGATAAATTTTATCTGAGTGACGCATAGGTATTGCAGGGCAAACATCTGTTCTTCTTATTGGTCCATGAATTGCATTCCCTCCCTTGGATGTCCCAGACTCCTATCCCTTCTCCTTAGTTCAGGATGACATTTTTACCTCATCTGAACTGTCTGGAATTTCCATGTCTGTGTGGACTCTCTGTATGTATGCTATGAAATGTTATTTTCTCCTGTTCATCTGTCTCATGTCAATCTGATCACCTTGAAGGAGACAGGAATTCTTGCTCCCTGGCATTATTAAGTGAAATAGAAAATAAAATCCCCAAAGGACTTTATTGGCTTTTGTGATCACCAGTTTATCAGAAAAAAAGTCAAAGTCCTATTTTACAAACTCCAGAGACCTTAAAGTGAGTGATAACTTCTGGTAAAACAGGAGTGAACAGTGTGGCAAACTCTGAATACATGAATACATGTTTTATTTTTATTTTTATTTATTTATGATAGTCACACACAGAGAGAGAGGCAGAGACACAGGCAGAGGGAGAAGCAGGCTCCATGCACCGGGAGCCCGACGTGGGATTTGATCCCAGGTCTCCAGGATTGTGCCCTGGGCCAAAGGCAGGCGCCAAACTGCTGCGCCACCCAGGGATCCCAAATACATGTGTTTAAAGGACAACACATATAGTGTGTTAGATTACCAGCCTGAGAGACTGACATGCCCTTCTACCAGCTGCAGGAAAACATTCTTCACTGGAATGCTGAGGTGCCTCTGTGGATTTTTCTTCTTATGTTTTCTGCTATATATATTTTTTGTGTATATACATATACTTACATCAGTAATAAAATATGATCCAGGCTACAAACATTTTTTAGCACAAATTTTTGTAAGTCATCTAGGGCCTAAAATGAGATTGGACTGTGGTCAGGGAACTCAATCCAATATTAGAACATCCATAAATGATACTTTCACTTAAGATAACATGTCAACTTGTCAAGATATCTAGTTGATTGACATTCTTGTGAAGATACCAAATTTCTTCTTTTCCCATCAAAGTTTCCACTTCTATCATTATATAGGTTTTAAATTGAACACTAAGCCAGAAACATGACACCTACCAACAGCCTCCTGGCATGTTATTTCAATTTCTACTTGTCAATTCCAACACAAATGTACGCAAAGCAAATGTTACCTTACCAAGCCATAGACAGTCTACGGCTGAGGGGCTTGAAGAGGGGAAATTAAGCTATGGGTTGTCACAGATCATGCAGTTGTCCATAATGGTAATCATATCAGAATCCCATATTCTGTGCTTCAAAGTATTAATAGTAAAAAGAATAATTCTTCAACATATAAAGCATAAAAATTAGAAATGCTAGAGCTATTTGATACTGTTGGGGAATATCATCTAAAAGATGTGGCTCCTGGGCAGCCCAGGTGGCTCAGCGGTTTAACGCTGCCTTCAGCCCAGGGCCTGATCCTGGGGACCTGGGATCGAGTCCCACGTCGGGCTCCATGCATGGTGCCTGCTTCTCCCTCTGTCTGTGTCTCTGCCTCTCTCTCTCTCTCTCTCATAAATAAATAAATAAAATCTTAAAAGCAAAAAAAAAAAAAAAAAAAAAAGATGTGCTCCTGATTAACCAGCATTTGGAGGCTCTTCATATCCTCCCCTGTCCTTCAAATGTGAGTTCCCTTGCCTTTCCAGCTCCCAGATGCTTTTCCAAGGACATAGCACTGACATGATGGTGCTATGTCTAACTGGCCTGGCTCAGTTACCACTTCTTCATAAACTTTTAAGATTTGATAGGCGGTTGCAGGGATCCATTCACTTTGCTGCCACCCAAGACAACTGCTTACCTAAGTTTCCTTTGTTTATTAAATCTGCCACCTACCACCCTCTGCACCCATGTAGAGGAGTGGCTGCCTCTTTTTTTGGTCTCTCCCTGACCTCTGACTTTAGGGGCCAGTTTCAGACTATACCCGGGAAACTTCTGAGATGGTTGTGAACTGACAGAAACATCTGTTAGGATTATAGTTAAATTGTAATTAAGGAGTCACAAAGTTGAATTAGGATATGTATCCCTAGAATTCAATTTTAGGATGCCATTTGCACAAACTGTGATGTAAGCTGTACTCTCAGGAGTTTTGAAATGTGGTCATCCTATTAACAAGAATATTTAGGGATAATTTATGCCCATCTAGAAGTAACTCTAAGAGTTAATATGTTCTGGGAGTGGCAGTTATTTTTTCTTTTTTTCCTTTTTTTTTTCCTAAGGTGGTAATTTATGATTACCCTGAAAGAGGAGGGGGAAAGTCAGTGAAGAGATAAAGGGATATCTTTCCCTATCCCTTTTTCTCCATTCTCTCCTATCTAAACATACACCTAGCCAGATGGGCTACTTTTAAACCTCAATGGAGAGGGCACTGGGCACATAAACCAAAAGAGTTGTGTTGATGAAAAGTTTTATGACTGGGTTGTTCCTGAGCCAAGTTCAATGAAGAGAGATGGAGGAGTCATTCACTTCACTTCAGCACAGGGACCCAACAGCAGCAAACAAGAGATCATGCAATAGCAGTTATGCCCAGCTAAGAAGCCACAGAGGCATGTAAGGGCTGGAGTGGCTACAACAGGCCCAGATAGCTATGACTGGGTCAGAGCCAATCAGTCAGCTTTGTTAAATGATGCCCCAGGAGCTCCCACATAACTTGGAGAGCTTTTGAAAAAGAGAAAGGGTCTAGGGGCAGAAAAAAAAAAGGATATTACAGTTAATGGGACTGTACACTTCCTCACAGATTGGAGCAGCCTGGAATATTTAGGTTTCAAAAACGTAACTTTGGGGTACCTGAATGGCTCAGTCAGTTAAGTGTGTCTGACTTTGGCTCTCAGGTCATGACCTCGGGGTCCTGGGATAGAGCCCCATGTCGGGCTCCATGTCAACGGGGAGTTTGCTTGTCCCTCTGCCCTTACCCCCAGTCATGCATGTGCTTTCCTTCGCTCAAAAAAATAAAATCTTTTTAAAAATATAACTTTATTTTTAGATTTTTAAAAAATTATTTATTTATTCATGAGAGACACACAGAGAGAGGCAGAGACACAGGCAGAAGGAGAAGCAGGCTCCCCGTGGGGAGCCCGATGTGGGACTCAATCCCAGGACCCCAGGATCATGACCTGAACTGAAGGCAGATGCTCAACCACTGAGCCACCCAGGCATCCCTAAAAATGTAACTTAATTTAAAAAGCAACCATGGGCAGCCCCCGTGGCGCAGCGGTTTAGGGCCGCCTACAGCCTGGGGGTGTGATCCTGGAGACCCTGGATCGAGTCCCACGTCAGGCTCTCTGCATGGAGCCTGCTTCTCCCTCTGCCTGTGTCTCTGCCTGTGTGTGTGTGTGTGTGTGTGTGTGTGTCTATGAATGAATGAATAAATAAATAGATAAATAAATAAATAAATAAATAAATAAATAAATAGCAACCATTTGGAAGCATCTGGGTGGCTCACTCAGTTAAGTGTCCAACTCTTGACTCTTGGGGCACCTGAGTGTCTCAGTCAGTTAAGTGTCTGCCTTCAGCTCAGGTCATGATCCTGGGGTTCTGGGATTGAGCCCCAAGTCTGGCTCAATACTCAACGGGGAGTCTGCTTCTCCTTCTCCCTTTCCCCAGTTCATGCTCTCTCTCAAAAAAATAAGTAAATCTTTTAAAAAATAAAAATAAATTATATAAACTTAAAACTCCGTTGCTTTCTAACATACTATGAAAATAAACAGTGGTTGAAAAATGAATGAAAAGGCAAAAATGAAGTTAAATGTCATTTAATAATTATTGCAACTTATCTTTAAAATCCATTACATCCTTATTATTACAAACTTAAGGACAAAGGAGTAGAAACAGAAAAAGAGATGAAGAGACTCTGGATGAACAAGAAAAGTGAGGCAGTGATCCAGACTCTGCTGCACCCTAGAGCTGCCATACATACCTGGGTTACCTCTCCCCAAGTACCATTCCTAAAATGCCTTCAACACCCATTTCCATTTGTCTCAGAGACAAGCCCTGCAAAACTGGCCCAAATAGAGGTATTGATTGATCTTTATTTCTGTGAGGATTTGCTCAGGTCATCACCAGCTTTTCTTAGCCTCCAGTACAGCTCAGGCACTCAAGAGTAATCCATGTGTGAGATGATATTGCAATGTGATGAGGAATTCTGCTAGCCAAACTGAACCCCTCAGATAACAAAGTATTTATTCAGCTTCTGTTGCTGGGTGGAACTGAGCGCAGAGCAGAGGTTAGAGCTGAGAGTTTCTTCTTTTGTACCAAAGCTGTAACACCCAGCTGGGAAGTGATTAAAAACTCTTCCACTAAGCTAACAAGTAAACAAGCTAAAGCAAGGGTGAGATGCATGGCTCAGAAAATGGCTTAAGAATAATGATGGAAAAAAAAAAAAGAATAATGATGGAGCTCAAAGCAGGCCACTCTAAAATACGCCAAAAGTGGCACATTGATTGTTTTGAGTTCAAATTACTTAAGAAATAGCTAGTGCAAGAAGGATGCCCTGACCCTCCTCTCTGTCCTACTGAAAGCAGGAAAAAAATCTCCAGCATGAATGTCACCTTCTCTGCAACAGGAGGTAGACATCCCTATCACCAGAGATAGAGATTTTAGAGCCTAGAAGGCTGTGTAAACAAACTTTGCTTAGTTTCTTCACTAATTAGTACTCAAAACCTTAGTTTGTCTTCTCAGTTCTTCACAAATCTATTGTCTCTTTGTCTTAAAGGTATATAAACAGCCGGCTTTAGTCATTTCTTAGGTCCCATATCTAGGAGGTCTCTGTACATATAAAATTAATTTTTTTAAAATTCCTGTTAATGTCTTGTATCAGTTTAATTATTAGACCAGCCAAAAAACCCAAAAGGGGTAAGGGGAAATTTTCACTTTCCCAACAATAGGACCTCTCTTTGCATTCGTTGAGTGGCCAATCCTTTCAGTGCTCATTTTAACCCATTCTCCATCTAGATTATAGGGTTTCTCAACCTCAACACTACTAATATTTTGTGTTGGGTAAGTCTTTATTGTGGAGGCTGTTCTGTGCCCGACTATAGAATGTTTAGCAGCCTAATGTCTCTTAGGGGCTAAATAACCCACAGCTGAGAATCAATGATCTAAAATGATCTAAAATTAAATGTCTCCAAAAAAAATTTAAATTAAATTAAATGTCTCCATAACTGACAGCCAGTGCTACATCAACAATAGCACACACACACACACAAACAAAAACAAAAACAAGAACAAAAAACCCTGCCAATCAAAATGATTTACAGGATTTTTTTTGTTTTGTTTTTAACTGTGTCTTTCTCCCCTGTTAACAAGACTGTTCATGGCCTAAGAGGAATTTTAAGGGCTTGGGCTTTGATGATGAGTGAAATGAGAAACTGCCAAAAGTGTAGAGTCCATGGATGACTTAGCATCTTACTAATTCACAGGTACTACACGAAAAGGAGACTGGATATATGTAGGGGCAAAACCAAAGCAGAAATTGTCACTGAGAAGCTACCCCAAAGATCCAGGTAAGGCCTGCTAGGGGCTAAATCCAAGTAGACATGACAGAAGTAGTTGGATTCTAGATATATTTTGAAAGTCAAGACAGTGGGATTCCAGAGGTATCAGATACCCAAGACATAACAGGAAAAAAAAAAAAAGAAGAGTCAAGAATGACTCTAAAGGGCCAACTGGGGGGCTCAGCTATTGAGTGTCTGCCTTCAGCCCAGAGCCTGATCCTGGATTCTGGGAATTGAGTCCCACATCTGGCTCCCTGCATGGAGCCTGCTTCTCCCTCTGCCTGTGTCTCTGCCTCTCTCTCTCTCTCTCTCTCTCTCTCTGTCTGTCTTTCATGAATAAATAAATAAAATCTTAAAAATATATTTATTTATTTATTTTAGAGAGAGAGTGTGCACAAGCAGGGAAGAGGGGCAGAGGAGAGGGGACAATCTCCAGCAATCTCCCCACTGAATGCAGAGCCGGATGCAGGGCTCAATCACAGGACCCCAAGATCATGACCTGAGCTAAAATCAAGAGTCACACACTGAGTCACTTTGACACCCCAGGTAGTATCAAAATAAAAGAGAAATAATCAGACTAATCATAATGTCATCTTTGTTTGAATGTAAGTTTGACAATTAGAAAGCAATAGTAGAAGTTCAAAAAAATATTTGACGCTTTGGAAATTAAAAATAATTCATTTAAAAAATAGATCAAAAGAAAAATGGATTAGTAGAAAATTCAAGGGGTGCCTGGGTGGCTCAATCGGTTAAGTGTCTGCCTTCTGCTCAGGTCATGATCCCAGGGTCCTGGTATCAAGCCCCACATCGGGCTCCCTGCTCAGCTGGGAGCCTGCTTCTCCCTTTCCCTGTCTGCTGTTCTCCCTGTTGTGTACTTGCTCTCTCTCTCTCTCTCTCTCTCAGATAAATAAAAATATTTAAAAGAAAATTCAAAACCAAAATCATCAAAATCTATAGGGTGAATGAGTCTTAAAAGAGTAGAGAGCTGGGGATCCCTGGGTGGCTCAGCGGTTTGGCACCTGCCTTTGGCCCAGGGCAGGATCCTGGAGTCCCAGGATCAAGTCCCGCGTCGGGGTCCCTGCATGGAGCCTACTTCTCCCTCTACCTGTGTCTCTGCCTCTCTCTCTCTCTCTCTCTCTCTCTCTATCATGAATGAATAAATAAATAAATCTTAAAAAAAAAGAGTAGAGAGCTTATGAAGAGAAGAGTCACAAAAGATTCCATGCAGCAGGAATAATCCATGTCACTACAAGACTAGTGAAAGAATATGGCACCCTTAGGGAATGCTAACTGTTCAATGTGGCTAGAATCTTCAGTGTAAGGAGGAAATGGTGAAAGATAGCAGGGCTCCATAATCTAGTGAATTATATGCTATGTGAAATATTCACATTTCGTCCTGAAAGAAATGTGGGAGCACTATGGGATTTAAAACTGGAGGGACCCCTAGGTGCCTCAGTGGTTGAGCATCTGCCTTTGGCTCAGGGCATGATCCCGGAGTCCCGGGATAGAGTCCCACATTGGGCCCCCAGCAGGGAGCCTGCTTCTCCCTCTGCCTATGTCTTTGTCTCTCAAGAATAAATAAATAAAATCTTTAAAAGAGTAATAATAAATAAAACTGGAAGAAACATTTAAACAACAATGAGGGGATCCCTGGGTGGCACAGCGGTTTGGCACCTGCCTTTGGCCCAGGGCACGATCCTGGAAACCCGGGATCGAATCTCACGTCGGGCTCCCGGTGCATGGGGCCTGCTTCTCCCTCTGCCTAAGTCTCTGCCTCTCTCTCTCTCTCTGTGTGTGACTATCATAAATAAATAAAAATTAAAAAAATTTTTTTAAATAAAAAAATAAAAAAGACAACAATGAGTACTGGCTCTTCATGAAAAAATCTTTAGTATGTAGTTTTGGGGTTTTTTTGCTCTCAGGTTATTACAAAACAAAAAGTTTTATTCTTACTTACAAATCTATGTAAGAAGATATAAAATTCAAAAATAGATCACATCTACATCGTTTTCCAGGAAACTTTCCCCTAATTTTGTTCAAGCTTGGTTTCATTCTAATTCACTTTGAAAATTAGTGTGAAGAACTTCAAATTAAATGTAATCATTGCTGCATTATTTTGGTTATTTACACATCTCATCTCTTCTTTCATTAAGGTTGAAGTAGTCTGAGGACAAGAACCTCATTTTCACAGTTCTTTGGAAATGACAAGATATATTTGTTGTCAAAGAGAAATAACATTTCCCCCAAAGCCCCCATGTGGGTGTTACTCAATAAACTTCAGAGAATCTCAATTATATGATTCTTTTCATTGGTATTTCATTTTTTTGTTAAGGATATACTATGATTTCCCAAGAAATTTTCATGAGAGGAGACTTCCTCAATCAATTTTGAGTATGCCAAACATGCATTAAACATCTCTGCTACTAAAAAAAAAAAAAAAAAAGAAAAAAAATCTCTTCTACTTTGAAGCTTTAGTTAATTAAGCTTCACTCAATATATTATCTCCATTCACACAAGTAGCCTCTTTAAAATGAGTATGAATATGCATTTTTTTATTTGCCTATCTCTCTGGTCCCTGGTTCTTCATACTACCTTATTATCCTTTGCCTGGAGTGACTATATTCTAAAATTCTGGTAATATGTTGCTCTTTGAATTCAGAGCCATCTATGTATGTAATTACATACTCAGGTGTGTATACAAATTAAAAACTTCATGTACCAACCACAATTAGTTTATTTTTTTCAGCTCAGCTATAGAATTTAGTGAAAAATATTTAGGTTCATCTTTTGACGATTGTCTTATCCCTAAACTAGCTCTCCTTATTTTCAATATATAAAAATATATTGAATTACATACCCCCCCAGTAAACTGGCAAAGCAAGACAAGCCAGTAAGGACGCGTCCTTAATTTGCTTTATTGTTATCTTGGAAAGAAGCAAGACAACAAAGCAAGAACTTGCTCCTTCCTGAAGGAAGTTGTGGGATTCCACATAAATTCCCTTTATAACTGGGGGTGTCAACCGAATCCCAGATCTTACATAAGATGGACACGCCTCCACAGTTACTGGTACTGGTGAGGCAGGAGGAAAAGGAGACTAGGGAGACAAATTGACCAAAGTAAAGCCTTTTTGGTTTTAAGCTGACTCTTAACCTAAAAAGCAGGTCACAAAGTCACAAGATCTGACTCATGGAAAACCACAAGACCCCACTCCCTCTGGCAGTAAGAGCAATTTAGGCTGAACATTCTGAAAATTGCTCCCTGTGGGTAATTCCACAATCCTAAGACAATGGAAAAACTAATTGCCCAATATAAATGATAAACCCAAAGTTAAAGAATAAAGCCCTTCCTATATAGTTAGCTAATTTACAAAAGACAAAACCCTTCCTTAGAGGCAAACGGGAACCTCTTCCCATCTGGGAGAAGATACTTTACTTTGTGAAGTAGCTCTTTTCTTACTTCTATACTTAATAAATATTTGTCCCTTTCTCTAAATGGGATGCACCTGAATTCTTTCTTGTGCAAAGCCAACAAAATTCATGATGATGGACCTCAGGCTCTCCCTCTTGGAGCTTTAGCCTTATGGCATCACTGGGACTTGAAAGTACTGTCTTCAGGCTCTATCTGCTTTACCTACTCCGCTTTGGCACTTTCTATTTTATTTGTCCCAACAGAATTTGCTGGAAGTAGGAAAATTTAAAAAAAGCGGGGGGGGGGGGGATTAGATTTCTCCTTTATAAGAACTATACAGGAAGAAAAATAATTGTTTGCCCTACAGCCCCCATATTACAAGACAGATTAACAGGAGAAAAACAAGCAGAAGTTTAATAACATGGAGATCTGTTGTATACACATAAGAGACCCAGGAAAACTGAGTAACAAATCTAAATGGCCCAGACCATCTCCGTTAGTACCATCTCCAGCTAAAGACAAAAGATATTCATGGGGTGAGGTGAGGGAAGCAAGAGGAACTGAGCCAGTTATGGGAGGTAATCAGGCAAAGCACAGTAAACAAGGGTAAGGTTGTAATGCAGATTTAAGCCCCTGTCTTTTCCATTGTTAAGAGTTTCTAGACATTTAGAGTCCTCTCCCTCTTCCTGGTACGGAGAGAAAGACACTCACAAATGTAAGTAAGTAAGTCAGTAAATAAATAAATAAATAAACAAACAAACAAACAAACAAATAAATAAATAAATAATATAATCTTAAAAAAAAACAAATGTAAATTTCTATAACAGAAAGTACCATCTACTCAGTTTTTAGAGCTTTCCCTGTGTCTGCTGTTAAAAATAACCAGCTCAAAATAGGCATTATGCCAAAGGGGCATATTTTGAGGTGACATGTTTTGCTTCCCCTCAGAACCTAAGACTGCCCCTTAGTAAATCAAATCCCCATGGACTCCTCAGTCCAATTATGTTCAGGAATGCTCCATGGGAAAACACAGTAAATTTTTATCATTTATCCTCTATTTAATAATGCAGTGTAGACTTCTGGAAAGATACAACTGCTAGAAGGGCTTATGAATATAGCACCAAGCTCTTTCTCAATTCTCTGGAACAATGATAGTCTTTGTTCTTTTTCTGGATGCATTAGATCTTACTTTTAACCCAAGCCAAATAAGTATGTTTATACAGTATGGCCCTCTCAATATGCTAGAAGAAAGCATTTCTGTGTTTATAATTTATTTATCCTTTTTTTTTTAAGCAAAAAAGCTTAGGCCTATTGTAGAAGAAGCTCAAAGTTATGTTAACCAACTTTCAAAGGATAAATATAAAGCTTTGCAGTTCATTATAAAACTGAGTACTCAAAGACCCAAAAGTGTCATGGTAAATAAACACCTGGCTAGAGTGCCACAGAAGAAATACTTATGAATCTCCCTTTGTAACAATAGGCCAGCAAATACAGAAATCTGGTGAGGTATGCTAAGGTGCTAATGGTTCTAAGAAAGTCAACTTGTATATTTTTTTTAATAGCAAAACAATCTTATTTTCAGGATCTATTAAAAAGAGTTGGATTCTACAGGATTAGCCACCAATGGAAATTAAATTTCCAAATTGTTTACTACGGTTTGAATGGTGAAGAGTCTGGCTTGGTCAACAAGGAGTTGATGTGACACTACTGATGGGAGGAACAAAGGCAGAAGGAAATGGAGATGAAATTAAACGTCTTTATAATCTACAGCCCATTGACAAATACTTGAGGCAGGCAGAGTATAACATTCCTCCAGGAAACTTCCAATTGTCTTAATATTAATGCCTTGTTAGAGGGAAAAACAGCCTTAGCTTCATAATAGCTAGGCCTCCAGGGTCCTGTGAGTCTTTAGTATATGAAAGTCCTTTGGGAAACTTCCCTTTGTCTTTACTTTCCCCAGCTCCAAAGTATATAATCAGTTGCTCCTCGCAATCCCAGGGCAGCAGCTCTTTTTGCCCTTGGCTTATGTCCTCATGCTTCAATAAAACCACCTTTGTGCATCAAAGACTTCTCAAGAACTCTTTCTTGGCCCTAGGCTCCCAATCCACCATCCCAAACCACATCACTACCATCGGTTTCTGCCTTTCCCAGCCTACAGCTATTCTGAGGAAGAGGGAAGACAGGGTTTTAAAAAAGGCTTTCCTAGGCTTCCGTGCCCAAAAGTCATGTACTCCAGTGTATCCCTGTCGGTCCTTCCCATCTCCAATGATTTCGAGACCTCACAGAGATTAAAAAACAAAGCAAAAAAAAGTTTCTCTGCAGAAGTAAAGGGCATTCTGACCTTGACAAGAAGGGAAGCCTTGTTTTACTAGCGCCTAACTGTGAGAAATAGAAGTGGGGGGTGGGAGGGGGAGAGAAGGATATGGGTGAGCAAGGTACAGAGGAATGAAATAAATAATATTTTAGGGGGAACTTTTAAAAATGTGGAAAAACCTGGGTATTCATATTGGTTATAAATCATAAAACTGATTTCCACCTGTTACATTTATTATGTTTAATTTTTATTTTCTTTCTTTTTATATTAGGACCAGCAATAAAGGAATTCATTCAAGTCCTACATCTTGGATTAAAAAACTAGGGCAGTTTACAGTTACATTTGGGGCTTTTTAATTTTTTTTTTAAAGATGTTTGTATTCATTCATAAGAGACACACAGAGAGAGGCAGAGACAGAAGCTGGCTCCCTGTGGAGATCCCGATGTGGGACTCAATCCCGGGACCCGGGGTCACACCCTGGGCCAAAGGCAGACACTCAACCACTGAGCCACCCAAGTGCCCCCCAATTTTTCTTTTTCTTTTTTTACCCAGCTTGAGCATTTGAGTCTAATATTACAAGGAATATGAAGGAACTATTTTCGTTTCACATCAATTAATAAAGTCTAGTCCTCCTCTCTGAAACAACAACCAAGGCCAACCTCCTCCATAACATTATGCACACCTTGCTTTTGTGTTCTGTCCTCTCATTATTTTCTATTCCTTTTTTCCATTTACTGCTTATGCTGATCCTCTCACCATTAATATATTTTCCTCACATCCTTCAAGAGCAAGGTCAAGTTCCCTATTTGAAAAGGTTTTCCCTGATGCATTTTCATATTTCTTTTGGGCCATGATACATCTCATATATCAACCTTTACATCTTCACCATCATCATAGCAGCTAACTTTAGCTGAACATCATGAACTTGGCAGTGTGGTATTCTATGGAGATTTTCTCACAGAATCCATGACCTTATACAGTAGGTTTTTACAGATGAAGAAACAAGGCATAGAGAGGTGAAACAGCTGACCCAAGATGACATATATTGAAGGAGAGATTTGCCATTCCAAAATATGCCTCTTTGGCATAAGGATTATTTTGGGTTAATTATTTTTAAGACACAATGGACATAAGAGAAGCTCTGAAAACTGAGTAGAAGTTATACTTTTGTAAGACATTTACATTTATAAGAGAAATCTTCATTTGTAAGGGTGTCTCCCTCTCTGTACCAAAAAGAAAAAGGGGCACCTGGGTGGTTCAGTGAGTTAAGCATCTACCTTCAGCTTCGATCCTGATCCCGGGTCCTGGGATTGAGCCCCACATGGGGGAGGGGGAAATCATCCCTCAGCAGGGAGCCTGCTTCTCCATCTCCCTCTGCCTGCCACTCCCCCTGTTTGTGCTCTCCCTCTCTCTCTGTTTCAAATAAATAAAATAAAATAAATAACATAAAATGGAAAAAGATGACGCTAAAGTTCTGGAAATTCTTATCAATGGAGAAGACACAGATGTAAATCTGTATAACAATCTTACCGTTTCCTGTACTTAGTCTGTTCCACTGAGTAAGGGACAGATGGGGCTAGGTAAGGAGAAATAGATAGGGGGCTATGTGATCAGTCTCACGGAAATCCCAAAAATGCTGAGGTATAAGGAAACCAGAGATAGGGAAACAAACCAGACCACCTTGCCCTGGGTGTGGGTGGGAAGAGTGTCTTTTTAAAAATTTTTTATGACAAAAAAAAAAAATTTATGACAGTCATCTGTGACCAACAAAGAATAACCAGACCCTAAAATGAAGTAAGCCATTAAAGATGTTATCACGAGTCCTTACTCAAACCAAGACATCACAAGAATGATAAGGCCACAAGCTCCCTACTTAGTTCTAAATAAAAGACTGTCAGTGGAGGCCCATGTTGGCAACCCTGTCATGACCCCTCTTACTCCTGAGAGCTTCTTCTGTATCCTTGCTTAATAAACTTCAATCGCTTTACTCACTCTTCTTTGTCCACGAGATTCATTCTTAGACTACGTGAGACAAGAACCTAGCTCTCCTGATTCACCACGACTGCCCTCTCCCACCTTCCTTTGATGGTGATGGCTTGGGCCATTTCAGGGAGTTAGTGTTTTCCCAGGTATCTCTCCTATATACAGGAGTTATACATGTTGTTAAATTTCTATTTCTTTTTCTTCTGTTAATCTGTCTTTTTTTTTAAATATTTTTATTTATTTATGATAGTCACAGAGAGAGAGAGAGAGAGGCAGAGACACAGGCAGAGGGAGAAGCAGGCTCCATGCACCGGGAGCCTGACGTGGGATTCGATCCCGGGTCTCCAGGATCGCGCCCTGGGCCAAAGGCAGGCACCAAACCGCTGCGCCACCCAGGGATCCCAAATCTGTCTTTTATTATAAGGGGCCTCAGCCAAGAATCTAGAGGGGTAGAAGAAAATGTATCTTTCCTCCCCTACAGTATAAACACATCTTCAAGTATACTTGTTTCTGGTACTTTAGCACACATCCCTTGAATTCTTTTCCTCAACATTTAATTATGAAAAATTTCAAACATATAAAAACATTGAAAGGATATTGATGTGGGAAATGAAAGCAAAAGAAAAATTAAATTTCCTCACTACCTATGGCCCACCGAGAAGTCCTTGAAATAGGCAGAGTGATATTCCTCTAGGAACTCAGCTGCCTCAGTATTAATACTTTGCTAAGGGCAAGAAGCAATCTCAACCTGATGCCCAGGATCCTATAAGTCTACTTTAACATATAAAAATTCCTCTGGAAACTTCCTTTATTTCTACCCTCCAAGATATATGTTGGTAATCATCCCCCAATCATATGACCCACCAACATACATCTGAAGGGTCTTATGTCTGAGGTTTTATCAGACAGTAATAAATGACCTTTTCCTAACAACAGCTAGCTCCCTCAAGGTCCTGGAAACATTGCTTCCAAAATTCCTTAGAGACTTACGCTCTCCCTAATTCTCTCCCAACTTAAAAATATATAATCAGCCACTCCTCATGATCCCAGTACAGCTCTTTGTGCCCGTGGGTCCTGTCCCCATACTTTAATAAAACCACCTTTTTGCACCAAAGATGTCTCAAGAATTCTTTCTTGGCCATTGACTCCAAACCCTAACATCTTTCCTACATTAATATTACAGTGAATACCTACCATCTAGATTTTACCATTAATATTGTATTCTATTTGCTTTATTTTTTTTCTATTTGCTTTAAAACACATCTGTTCACCCATTGATCCATCTTATTTTCTTTTTTGATTCATTATAGGGGAAATTGACACCATTATAGTTCCCTCCAATACTTAAGCATCCATATTATTATCATTCCTTGCATTTTAATGCTAAAAGGAAACACTGATGTGGAGAGAATAAGCATACTCCAATCACTGTGAACTAGAATTAGACAAGTAGTGCACACTGCTTTTGTTTAAAACAGTAAATAAAAATTTTTAAAGGCTACTTTTCTTCAAAATTTGGTGCCTTTTAAAGTTAAACAATACTTTCCATCATCCTTGGGGTATTACTTTCATTAATATGAAGAGAAATAAATTCCCATCAGTAGACACAGAAGCCAAGGACAAGCATACACCTATAAGCTTCAAATTCATTCCAGAAGTCATTTCTGGGCTGCAGAACAGTCACTACTTCCAAGTTGGATGGAATCACCAGGGTGTTATTAGATTTAGATGGGAAGAAACAGCACATTAGTGTGGGGGATGCCTTGGGAGAACACCCATGAGCAACAATAAAGTAAGAAATTAGAGCTGGTGACATTAGAGAAGATTGTGCATCTACTTGAGTCTGAGGAAAACAAACTAAATGTGGCTCATTCTGAATCACACTGCACTGATTTTTAGTTCCCCAAAGGGCTTTATAAGAAAATAAAATATGAATTCAACAAAGTCGATATTGAATTTTCCAAGAAGACATTTAACTTGACTTAATTACAATTTGATTTAATTTTTTTAACAGCAAACTTAATTTTGAAAAAATATCATGTAAGCTATACAAGTAGAATTCCCCTGAAATTTAATTCATCTCAAGGATCAAGTATATGATTATAATATTTGAAGTACATTTTAAATACATTATAATTTTTAATGCTGAAGACAATATGCTAAACAATCTTAATTCGAAGCATTATCTAAAATGAGGAAGGCATTGCTTTTCTTGAGAATTATGAGAAGCTATTAAAAGAAATACTGAAGACTGAAGGTTGAGGTTGTTTTTATAACAACGATTATTTAATGAGCAATATTTTTCAGCTCTACCAGACACCAACTCATCATTGTGGAGTTTGAAGTTAAGATCAACTCTATTCACTTAGAAACAGTTTTTTAAATATGTCTCCTCTGGTAAGGGAAACAAAAGCAAAAATAAACTGTTGTTACTATACCAAAATAAAAAGCTTTTCCACAGCAAAGGAAACCATCAACAAAATGAAAAGACAACCTACCGAATGGGAGAAGTTATTTGCAAATGATACACCCAATAAGGGGTTAATATCCAAAACATATAAAGAACTTATACAACACCAAAAACCCCCCACAAATAATCTGATTTAAAAATGCGCAGAGGACCTGAATAGATAGTTTTCCAAAGAACACATACAGATAGCAAACAGATGAGTGAAAAAATGCTCAATATCACTCATCATCGGGAAATGCAAATCAAAACCACAATGAGCTATCATGTGATACTTGTCAGAATGGCTAGTATCAAAAAGACAATAACAAGTGTTGGAGAGGATGTGGAGAAAAAGGAGCCCTCAAGCACTGTTGATGGGGATGTAATTTGGTGTGGCTACTGTGGAAAACAATATGGCGTTTCCTCAAAAAATTAAAAATAGAAAACCATACAATCCAATTCCACTATTGAGTATTTACCCAAAGAAACCAAAAACGCTAATTCAAAAAGATATATGCACTCCTATGCTTATTGCAGTATTATTTACAATAATTAAGATATGGAAGCAACCGAAGTATCCAACATCAGATGAATGGATAAAGAAGAGGTGATATATATATATATATATATATATATATATATATATATATATTCCATCTCCAATGGAATATTACACAGACATAAAAAGATATGGGATCTTGCCATTTGTGACAATATGGATGGGCCTAGAGGGTATTATGCTAAGTGAAATAAGTCACACAGAGAAGGACAAATACTATGTGATTTCACTTATATGTGGAACCTAAGAAACAAAATAAACTAAAATCAGAAGCAGGGGTGCCTGGGTGGTGCAGTTCATTAAGCATTGACTCTTAGTTTCAACTCAGATGGTGATCTCAGGGTCATGAGGTGGAGCCCTAAGTCAGGCTCTGTACTCAGCCTTCTGAGTCTATGGAGTCTGCTTGAGATTCTTTCTCTCTCTCTCTCTCTTTTTTTTTTAAGATTTTATTTATTTATTCATGAGAGACACAGAGAAGCTCCATGCAGGGAGTCTGATGTGGGACTTGACCCCGGTACCACAGGATCAAGCCCTGAACCAAAGGCAGATGCTGAACCACTGAGTCACCCAGGTGTCCCAATAAATAAATCTTTTTTAAAAAAATATTTTATTTATTCATTCATGAGAGACACTGAGAGAAGGTAGAGACATAGGCAGGCTCCTTGCAGAGATCCTGATGTGGGACTTGATCCCAGAACTCTGGAATCACACCCTGGGTCAAAGGCAGACGCTCAACCGCTGAACCACCCAGGCAGCCCCCAATAAATAAATCTTAAAAAAAAAAAAAAGAAAAAGAAAAGAAACAGATCCATAAATACAGAAAATAAAAAGATGGTAGCCAGAGGGCTGGGAGATGGAGGGTTAGCCAAAATAGGTGAAGAGGAGTAGGAGATGCAGGTTTACCATAACAGAATGAATAAGTCACAGGAATAAAAGGTATACAGTGGGAATATAATTAATAGTATTATAATAGTGTTCATGGTTGTTGGGCTGGCGAGACTGGGAACCTCAAAACGGCCAACCCCAGGCCAGCAAATTCCCAACGACACCGCCTTGCTGCCCTACCCTAACTTAGCTTACAAAGACCTGTAACCCTTGCCCTAACTGGAATGCCGCCCTGCCCTCATCTTCCCACAAAAACTCTTTACAGACCCCCCTGTGTTTTTGCCTGGGTGCGACTTCCCCACTCTCTCCCTCCCCAAGGGCTGGGGAACCCCGCTGGAGAGCGAGTCCCATTAAAAAAGCCTGTTTCGACCAACTTTTGCCTGGCCTCTCTATTCCATTTCACTACCAATCGAATTAAACCTGACAATGGTAACAGATTAGGGAGCTACACTTGTGAGCATAATACAACATATAGAATTGTTGAGTCACTATGTTGTATATTTGAAAACTAATGTAATATTGTGTGTCAGCTATATTTCAATTTAAAAAAAAAGATCAGTTCTATTCACAAAGGATAGATGAGTGGTTTCTACATAAGGTTGCTAGATTTAGCAAAATATATGGCTCCCAGTTATATCTGAATTTCAGATAAACAATGAACCATTGCTTAGTATATCTCACTGAATATTAGACAAATATTTTTAGACAAATATTTTTATGTATTTCTTAAATACTGCATGACACACTCTTATGTACTAAAATATATTCATTGTTTATATGAAATTCAAATTTATGGGATCCCTGGGTGGCTCAGTGGTTTGGTGCCTGTCTTTGGCCCGAGGCGCAATCCTGGAGTCCCGGGATTGAGTCCCATGTCAGGCTCCTGGCATGGAGCCTGCTTCTCCTTCCTCCTGTGTCTCTGCCTCTCTCTCTCTCTGTCTATCATAAATAAATAAATAAATAAATAAATAAATAAATAAATAAATAAATCTTAAAAAAAAATTCAAATTTAACCAGGTGGGTGTCCTGAATCTTTATCTAGCAACCCTATTTCTAGAAGAGTTTGGAAGGCTCCCAAGAAGTTCACTTACTTAAAAATCTCTCCTCCTGAGAGCTTAATTTCTCCTATCAATGACTGTATCTTCATTAAGCTAAGCATTGATCTCTTCCTTAGGTGAAGAAAGAAAAAATGTTCCTATTATAAAATTCATAATTCCACTATGCAATTCTTTTTTTTATTTTTTATTTTTATTTTTTTATAAAGATTTTATTTATTTATTCATGAGAGACAGAGAGAGAGAGTGAGGCAGAGACACAGGCAGAGGGAGAAGCAGGCTCCATGCAAGGGAGCCTGATGTGGGACTTGATCCCAGTACCCCGGGATCACGCCCTGGGCAGAAAGCAGAGGCCCAACCGCTGAGCCACCCAGGCGTCCCCCCTAGTATGCAATTCTTAAAAGAAAGACACAAATCTATTATGCTCTGATATGGAATTATCTCCAAAATAAATTGTTAAGTGAAAAAAGCAAATTTCAATAATGTATGCATACGAGGTAATCAAGGTTGTCTCCACGGAGGGGAACTGAGCAAGAGTGGAGAGTGGGGAGGACTGTGGTAAGAAGGAATCTACTTTTTTATTCTACTATTTCGTACATTTTTAACTTCTATCATGTGCATATATTATCAATTTCAAGACAAATAAGTGTAAATGAACAAGCAAAGAAGCAAAAATCAAAACCCAAACAAAAAACCCTATTTATTCCCAAGCAAAACAGAACATAACATCTCAAGAGATGCCTAATATATGGTGGAAATTATTTCAACTTCTTTGATTCCCTATCTAACCTTATCAGGTCACCTTAAGAACTCTGGAAAACTGGAGAGAAACGATTTTACAATCATATATAGATCCTGCCTTGTTGAGATGAATCTGATATTTTAAAGCAGAAAAAAAAATCTGCCTTCTATAAAAGTGTAACTTTTATCTGCAAGAGTATACTTATCTTCTATGCTTTTATATATTTTATTCTCTTCGTTATCAATATATTTCTCCTCTCTGTTTTTTTCTCACCATGAACTTACTTACACACACACACACACACACACACACACACACACGCACACACCCCTCCTAGTATAAGTTTAGAAAGGGTCCCTTTGTGAGTTAACAGGAAACACAGTGATCTGGGTTGGTCTAAGTTTCTTTGTCCACATTTTCAGCACAAACTTCCACTACAAAATCAATTTTCAAGCTACAGGGAGAGAGGTTATATTAAAGGAAAAACTAAATTCATAATTAAATCTAATATTTTAGGGACGCCTGGGTGGCTCAACGGTTGAGCGTCTGCCTTTGGTTCAGGGCGTGATCCCGGGGTTCCAGGATCCAGGCCCATATTGGGCTCCTGCACGGAGCCTGCTTCTCCTGTCTCTGTCTCTCTCTGTGTGTCTCTCATGAATAAGTAAATAAAATCTTGGGGGAAAAAATCTAATATTCTAAGAGAAGTCAATGGAACACACACATATATGCACATCATTAGCAATAGTTCAGACTAATTAAAAAGACACTGAGATGTTTGGTAAACCCTAAAAAAAATCCAATCAGGAGTAGATCCAGCCTCTCAGCTTACATTCAATATAAAGTTTTATTTACTAACCTGAGCTTTCTCCCGAGGGACATTCAATACGTCATACTTTTGAACTATCTCCTCCCCTTCCTGGCTCAGGCCACATATCCTTTCTACCAACTCTGGTAGCTTCTGATATCCTGATTTTCTCTTGAAGTCTTTCCCAGGTAACAAAGGGGCTCTGTGTCCCTCGTTCCCCAGCTGGACCTATACTTCCCTCCTTATTTGGTTATTCCTTCTCAATCATTTATTAAGCATATGCCAGACACTGTTCTTCTTTTTTTTTTTTTTTAAGATTTTATTTATTTATTCATGAGAGAGAGAGAGAGGCAGAGACACAGGCAGAGGGAGAAGCAGGCTCCATGCAGGGAGCCCGACATGGGATTTGATCCCGGGTCTCCAGGATCGCGCCCTGGGCCAAAGACAGGTGCTAAACCGCTGCGCCACCCAGGGATCCCCCAGACACTGTTCTAAGCAAAATCTCTTGTGCAGCTTACATTCTAGTCTGAGGAGACAGTGGGGAAAAAGGCAAAGGAATCATAAGTAACAGAGGTGGGATTACATTTTAGAAGGTGCAGTCTAGAAAGATCAGATTTTCCAGAAGGGTAGAATGGAGCCCTACAGATATCTAAGAGAGCTTTAGACAAAAGAAACAAAAATACTAAGACCTAAGTCTGGAGCCTTTTGGGTCTGTTTCAGTACAATGAGTGCCAAGGTGAACAGAGCAGAATGAGAAAGGGAGATGAAATTGAAGGAAATGGAGTCAGAGCGGTAATGGGCAGCCAGATTATGGAGGCTTTCTGGCCATGGTAAGAACTTCAGGTACTTGAAAAGGCTCATGAAACTCCACAGAGAAGTCACATAAGGCTTTTACTTCAAAGTAAAGGATACGGTGGAGCAAGAGAGAGTGCAGATAAGCATTAGGGGTCCAGAGAGCTCTCAGGTGTTAGCACCCCAGCAGCTAGGTGAGGCCATGTGGCAGAGTTCTGGCCAATGAGATAGAGCCAGAAGCCATAGGAATATGAATATGAATACAGATATGAACTTTGGAGGTGTAGCAACAGCCATCCTGGGACAATGAGGATGACACTAAGGATTTCAGAGGAGGGAAAAAGAGCCCAAATCATGGTTAACATGGTTCTGCTGCCATACCAAACCCATGTTTCCCATCTCTAGGTGTTGTTGTAGAAAACCAATGAACTCCTGAAGGAATGCTGACAACACTGACTCCATCTTCGGCCTTCCATCTTGTTCATGGTTGTGCAATGACCTCCCTTTGAGGTTATGTGTTCCAGGCCCCATGGAGGGTGCTGAGTGCCCTGACCAGAATGTGGGAAAGCTTGTTCTGATCTTCCCTAAAGTGGTGCACAGACACACCACTATCTAAAGTCTCCACTTTAGATAACTAGTAAAGAAGACTGGTGGAAAGATGGTGCCACTGTAGGTAGCTAGTAGAGATGACTGGTGCACAGAAGGCTCCACTTTGGTAACTAGTAGAGATTTTTTGATGTGATCTCACCACCACGCCCCACACTCCATAAAAGCTGGAAATTAAAGTCCAGATTGGATGGGAAACGGGAATACAGAATAGCTATGTGCCACCTGCAATCCCTCTTATTAGTAATTTACCCTGAATACAATTCTGTATAAATGGTATGCAGTGGCTTGCTTTGTTTTTTGGTCTAAAATTGTGTTCTCAGTCTGGAGAATACTTTACAGACCCTCCTCCACCTTCTAACAATCCCATTTCTGTTTATACTATTATAGTAGGATTTTCTGTTGAACATATCACTAGCTGATATAGGTATAACACTACAGTGTCTCCAAAGAATGAAGTTCAAGTTCCTTAGTATAGCAAATGCAGTACCCAGGACCTGGCTCTATCTTTTGCCACTCCCTGTTATCCACTCTATGCTCATAATAACTTTAATTTCTAAGAATTTCCATCATATACTGATTGATTCAAACCTCAGGGCCTTTGCCTGTGACATCTCTTTTGGCCTGCTATGCACATTACACTTTTCTTTGCCTGGCTAACTCCTATTCATCCTTTAAGATCCACATCTCAAGCCCAAGATTGTCCCTTCTTACTCCCATAGCACACCCTGCATTCCTTTACCTTGACATTGACTATATTGCATGACTATTTATTTGTCTATCTCCCCCACTAGATAGTGTGCTCCTCAAGGGCCTGGTCCATCATTGTTTCCTGAAGGACCCAGCACAATGCCTGGCACACAACTGAGCACAACAGATGTTAGTTAAACTAATATGAAGTAAAGTTTGTTTTCCTTATATGTGGCAGGAGGTCAAATAGAAGAAAGTCACAAAAAAAGAAGAAGAAGAAGAAAGAAGAAGAAGAAGAAGGAGGAGTAGAAGAAGAAGAAGAAGAAGAAGAAGAAGAAGAAGAAGAAGAAAGTCACCAGTTCTAAGTATACGAAGACCCTACTGTGCAGTTCTAACCATCCTAAAAGGTTAGAAAATGCTTGAGAGTACAGTCCTATAAAAGAAAAAGCCTATGTCATCCAGAAGTTCAAGGATGTTTTCTGAAGTTTTCCAGGGAGAATAAAAGAGAACCTGAGGACAGGGTTGCTTCTGGTATCTCTCATCAATAAAACCAGAGATTTCAGGGTGCCTGGGTGGCTCAGTTGGTTAAGCGTTTGCCTTTGGCTCAGGTCATGATCTCAGAGTCCTGGGATCGAGCCCCATGTCGAGCTCCCTGTTCAGTGAGGATTCTGCTTCCCTCTCTCCCTCTGCTCTTTATCTCGGCTTATGTCCTCTATCTCTCTCAAATAAATAAATAAATAAATAAATAAATAAATAAATAAAATATCTTAGAATAAATAAATAAAACCAGAGATTTCATATCGGGGCATTCATTTGTGGTGGCATTGTAATATATCAACTTGGTTTAGCTGACCTACATTTCTAGACCTTCCTTCCCTTCATGTTCCTGGTTAAAATGAGCCATGGGAGAAACTCTTAGGAGTTGAAGAACAGAAGAGAAGCAGTAGCCATTTTGTAGCTCACAGATGGTCTCTGGCCAGCTAACTCATTTCATCGGCATAAGCTGCTCACTTTCCCCTAAGGCTCTTCTTTCAGCTTCTCTGACTTCTGGGCCAGGTATGTGTGTTTAGCTCCACGATGAAGGACCCTGGCTTCTACAGGATACCCATACTATCAAGGTCAGGGGCAATGAGAACTGACATGGGTCTCTGTCCGTCCTGTGGGGTCGCAGCTCATGCTTGTGATCTCCCCAAACTTACACCCATTTTCCCTTCCTGAATGCTTGCTCTGTATACTTCAAGCTTTAGCATCAGATGTAACAGCAGCAGCCTTACAAAGACTGCTTAACCAGCTTCCATAATTGTGTCAAGTCAGATCTCTGTAATAAAGTCCTTAAATATACAGAGGAGGAAAAACACATAAACACAGACACACACACAAGGAGATTTTATATATATAGAATCTCCTAGTGGTTCTATCTCTCTGAATGAAAACTGACATCATCAATTCTTGAAACTGTCCAGTACTTATTTTTTTTTATCCCTGGTCTCTCTTCTTGAAGTGTTTTGCTATATAGCCTTTAAGTGGCAATTACATTATTGTGTTTTGCTGGAAGGTATCTGGGAGACTACATCCCACCCTGATGTAGACTATACCGTGGCAGCAATGAAAAAGAATCCCAGAGTCTGTAGGAAGGGAGAGAGAGAAAAAAAAAAAAAAAAAGGCTGGCCTGCACTGGGATGAGTCTAGGGTATTAAGCAGAAGAACTCATATGAGGTCATCAATATTGAGGAATCCATTTTATTGTCTGTGTTCTGAGCTGGCTCACATGTGAGCATAGCTTATACTCTGCCCAGGAGCTAGTTGCCAAAGAGGCAGGGAGAGAAGTGATGAATGAGTCTTTTACAGCAGTACACCCAGAGAGAAGCCAAATAAATATTTTCCATAGGAGATTTTGATGGTGGGAGCCTGGTGCCAGAATATACTTTATAATATGTCCAACTCTAAGAATAGTTGGAGTATCACAGTTGCTAAAATGTCAGAGGATTCTTGAACAAAAGAAAATGAGCAAGATAAAGTTATCCTATTGAATTCCCAGCATCCTTCAAATTAGCCCCCTAAAAGTTTGAAGGAGGTACACATACCCTGGTGACTTCAAAGGTAGCTCCAATTTAACATTTGTTCCTGGGGCAAGATGAGAGATATGTGAGCCAAAGGAAACACTAGCACCCATATGAATTGAAATATTCTGGGCAGCCCGGGTGGCTCAGAGGTTTGGCGCCTGCCTTCGGCCCAGGGTCTGAGCCTGGAGACCCAGGATGGAGTCCCACATCGGGCTCCCTGCATGGAGCCTGCTTCTCCCTCTGCCTGTGTCTCAGCCTCTCTCTCTCTCTCTGTGTGTGTGTCTCTCATGAATAAATAAATAAAATCTTAAAAAAAAAAGAAATATTTTGAATGTAACAGATGTTTCTCTGAGTTTTATTTGACTCTGATTCAAATGTCCTCACATTAATCATAATAATCCTCAATTCTCTGATTCTTGTTACTAGGAGTCTGTGTAAGAATTTCATCCTCCTCATTTCAATGCCTAGCCCAAGGATTCCTGGGAATCCCTGGAGGCATGTTGCAAAGGCATGCAAACTTTAAAATTCCTACCTCAGTCTGTCATACTTTGTCATCTAGATATGAAAGCAGTGCCATTTGTGTTTCTATGGAAAACCTCTGGGGGCAAGTGGGTGGTTCAGTGGGTTAAGTGTCTGCCTTTGGCTCAGGTCATGATCCCAGGCTCCTGGGATCAAGCCCACACTGGGCTCTCCACTCAACAGCAAGTCAGCTTCTCCCTCTCCCTCGATGATCTCTATGGCTCGCTCTTTCTCAAATAAATAAATAAAATCAAAAAAAAAAAAAAAAGAAAGAAAGAAAGAAAAGAAAAGAAAAGAAAAGAAAAGAAAAGAAAAGAAAAGAAAAGAAAAGAAAGATCTCTAGTGCTTACATAAATATATTTCTTCTCTTCCTCTGGGCAGTCAAGATCTTAACATTAGTTGTATTCATAAGCTGGGAGCATAAATCACATGAGCCATTTTCAAACTAAAGCATTTAATTACATGTTTGAGACTTTCCAGCATTTTCTCTCCCTACTGTGACAATCAAGGAGTTAGTGTTTTAGATAGCACAGAGACAAGATGGTGGAGCCTCCACTAGCTTGGGTCCCTGAGGATAGATGTACAATGAGTGAACTGTGGACATGAGGAATAATTCTTTGTTATAGTAAATCACCGGGATTTGCAAATTAGGGGGTTATTTGTTATTGTAGCATAACCTTCCCTATCCTGACTAATATAAGTTCCCTTAGCTACAAGCCACCTACCACTCTAAGCTTTTGAAATGTCTTTTTTTTTTAAGATTTTTATTTATTCATGAGAGACAGAGAGAGAGAGAGAGAGAGGGTCACCTAGGCTGACCCCCAAGTCACTTTTTAAAGAACCTCAGTTGCTCAGAATTAGAATCATTATCTGGGACTTATAATTCCCCATCATCTATAATCCAAGTATGGCTTTCTAGTTAGCTAGCTAACTGGCTATAATCTATTTTTAAAAATAATAGAAGGGCAGCCCCGGTGGCTCAGTGGTTTAGCGCTGCCTTCAGCCCAGGGCGTGATCCTGGAGACCCAGGATCGTGTCTCACGGCGGGCTCCCTGCATGGAGCCTGCTTTTCCCTCTGCCTGTGTCTCTGCCTCTCTCTCTCTGTTATCTCTCATGAATAAATAAATAAAATCATTACCAAAAATAAATAAATAAAAATTAAAAAATAAAAATAATAGAATAAGCACAATAAATCCATCAACAAGCCAGAAACCTAGAACATTACAAATAACTTACATCCAACTATGCATTCGTCCCCAATTCCAGAACTCTGCCTCTTCTAATAAATATGATTTTGGTTTTTTTTTTAAATTTTTATTTATTTATGATAGTCACACAGAGAGAGAGAGAGAGAGGCAGAGACACAGGCAGAGGGAGAAGCAGGCTCCATGCACCGGGAGCCCATCGTGGGATTCGATCCCGGGTCTCCAGGATCGTGCCCTGGGCCAAAGGCAGGCGCCAAACCGCTGCGCCACCCAGGGATCCCTAAATATGATTTTGAATACTATGTTTACCCTTCCCTTGTTATAGATATGTGTATTATGTCATTTTTTCACACATATTTGTGATATATGAAGTTCAAAATAATGAAAACTAACCTTGACTTTCAATGGTCTAATTGTTACGAAGTTGAACAGCTCTTTGTTTGTTGACCATATGTTTCTTTTTCTATAAAATATTCATTTGCATTAGTTACCAAGTTTTCCACTGAGTTACTTGCCTTTTTCTTACTGAAAGATTTGTAGAATTTTTTCATATATACAGGATACTAATCCTTTGTCCATTGTATGTGTAACAATTATCTAACCAATTTAATTTTGTCTTTAAAAACTTTAATTAAGGGGCTCTTGAGTGGCTCAACTGATTAAGTGTCTGCCTTCTGCTCAAGTCAGGGTCCCAGGGTCCTGGGATACAGCCCTGCATCCGCTCTCTGCTCAGCAGGGAGTCTGCTTCTCCCTCTGCCTCTGCCTCTGCTGTTCCCCCGCTTGTGTGCTCTTTCTCTGTCAAATAAATAAATAAACTCCTTTCTAAAAAATAAAAAAATTAAAACTGCCACTAAGGTGTCTTTTGATAAATAGAAATTTTTAATTTTATCTTTGAAAAATTTGAGAGTGGAGATAAGGGAACAGGGTAGACTTCCTGAGGGGTATGGGCCCAATTGTTATACTTTGAACAAAGACTGAACTATTATTGTTTGCACCTGAGACGGGTAAAGTCAAAATGAAGCTGGCAAGTTACAAAATAACAATGTACATACACATCCACACATATATCATCACATAGACGAATACCGAATACCGGTGCGTTTTTACCTATGGTTAACCATTCAAAAATGGGTTGGCAGTGGGCATCTGTGTGGCTCAGTGGTTGAACATCTGCCTTTGGTTCAGGTCGTAATCCCAGGGTCCTGGGATCCAGTCCCACATGAGGCTCCCCACAGAACACCTGCTTTTCCCTCTGCCTATGTCTCTGCCTCTCTGTCTCTTATGAATGAATAAATAAAATCTTTTAAAAAATGGGTAGGCAGTAAACAAACAAATAGCATTCTTATGACCATTGAAATTTACTGTTAAAAGAAAAGGAACAGGGACACCTGGGTGGCTCAGCAGTTGAGCCTCTGCCTTTGGCCCAGGGTGTGATCTCAGAGTCCTGGGATGGAGTCCCACATCCGACTTCCTGCATGGAGCCTGCTTCTCCCTCTGCTGTGTCTCTGCCTCATTCTGTGTCTCTCACGAATAAATAAATAAATAAAATCAAAAAAAAAAAAGAAAGAAAGAAAAGAAAAGGAACAGGTTATGCAATTTAAAAAGATTTTTATTAAAAATATTTAAATTAAGTTCAGCATGGTATACTAGCCTGGAGTTTGAAAGCTATTTCTTTGAGATTTTTTTTTTTACCTCAAAGGATAAAAATAAGAATCAGAGGATGAAAAAGTCTATGAAAAATAGAGGAGAGTTTGTACATTCTTTTTTTGAAGATTTTATTTATTTATTCATGAGAGACACAGAGAGAGAGAGAGAAGCAGAGACAGAGGCAGAGGGAGAAGCAGGCTCCATGCAGGGAGCCCGATGTGGGACTCGATCCCGGGACTCCAGGATCATGCCCTGGGCTGAAGGCGGCGCTAAACCACCGAGCCACCCGGGCTGCCCTAGTTTGTACATTTTAAAGGCAAACTGATTCATCAGAATGTAAGATAAAATTATTAATATTATTTAGATGGACTCTTAAGAAACAGAATGTTTTCCTGGTTTTTAGACCACAGCATGACCAAAGATGTTTTTTCTACAATGCTTATGCTATTGATAGAGAAATTTCTTTTTTTTTTAAGATTTTATTTATTTATTCATGAGAGACAAAGAGAGAGAGCCATGCAAGGAGCCTGATGTGGGACTCGATCCCGGGTCTCCAGGATCACATCCTGGACTGAAGGCGGCACTAAACCGCTGAGCCACCGGGGCTGCCCAATAGAGAAATTTCTAATGAAACAAAAGGGCACCTAAAACCAACATCTCTCAGTAATTCCTCAAAAAATGGTTAAAAAAAAATCAATCAATGCCTGTCAATTTTAATGCCACATACTTGTAAAATCTTTTTCTTCTTATTGGCAGAAATCAAAATAAGGTGGGATCGTAAACTATATACTGTACATCAGTATATAAGAGTATATTTAAGGGGTGCCTGGGTGGCTCAGCCTGACTTTTGGTTTCAGCTCAGGTCATGATCTCAGGGTTGTGGGATCAGGCCTGCATTGGACTCCATGCTTAAGCCACAATCCTCCCTCTCCCTCTCCCTCTGCTCCTCCCCCCACTCGCGGACACTTACACTGGCTCCCTCTCACACTCACTCTAAATATAAATATCTTTTAAAAAAGAGTATATTTAATATGATTTTGTTTGAATGACTAGTTATAATCTATTTATTTGTACTTTAGAAAGTTTGCATCCCTTCTGTCTGGCTGATATACACATTTTATCAACAAGAGTGGAAGTTTTAATCGATTATGTACAGCATTTATAGACAACTCCTCTAAAAGCAGAGCATTGGGCCACTGGGTCTGAAATTCACTCTCCCATTTCCATAATCCCCATGTATAGGCTGAAAAGAAAAGGTGGTGAAGGAGGATTTCCTATTAAATCTTCTAACATTTACAGTGGCTTCTACTTGAGGATTGGCATGATTTCTTTCTAATAGATACAGCTCTTTGGGGAGATAACTTGTATTTTGAATTGAAGATGACACATCCACCCCACATCCCCACATCCCCACATCCCTCCTCACTGCCCCACCCACCCACAGTACACCAACTTCCTGGACTTCTAAAAAACAATGAGTTGAATTGCTCTGCATAATAAATTAGGAAAAAATCAGAGTTTCTGGATATACCCTAAAAGGAGGTGGTAAGGGGCCTGAGAAAAGAAAAAAGAGAGAAGAGATGAAGAGTCTTAAAAGAGAGGAGCTAAACATCTTCGCAAGAGCCCAGGAGGCAGAGAAGAGAGTTTCCCCAGGGATTTTAATGGGAGGAACAACAAACATAATCCTGAGGCAATTTTATTTTTGTCTCTTATTAGCCCAGTGGTTCTCAACAGTAAATTTTGTGGCCCCCCCACCTGCCACACTTGGCAAGGTCTGGAGACATTTTTGGTTGTCACAACCAAATGGGGGTGCTACTGACATCTAGTGGGTAGAGACCAGGGATGCTGCTAATATCCTATAACGCATAGGACAGTCCCCACAACAAAGAATGAGCAAGACAGAATGTCAGGAGAACTGAGGTTAAGAGACTTTATTTACCCTTTAAATTTGTTTATTAGCAGGATTGGATCTTCCCCTGACCCTGTATGAAAACAACTCCATGAATTTTCAAGTTGCTCTCAGGAAATTCAAGCAGTATTAGTGTACCACTAGAGATGTCCTTTTACTTAAGTTGAACTACTCACTCAGCAGTGGTAGAGCTACACTAGGTGATGTTTTTGGTTTCCCCTTACATTAACATTTTATAGAACCTGAGATTCACTTGAAAGTGTACTGATTCCCAACCCACCCGAGGACAAAACACTGACATCTCAATTACTATCATCTTTGTTTGCTGTTGTCGTTGCTGTTTTGGATTTTGCCTCTTTTACTGAGAGACTATTGTAGAGCGGTTAAAAGCTTGTTGTCTAATAGGCCCTACCATAAGAAGCGTTTAACCACGGCCTGGGTTTGAATCTGTAGGAGCCAAGGGCAATCCACCCCAAGAAGGGCCCCAAGGGCGTTGGCATGAGCCTTATTTTGAGCTAAAAGCAATCCAAACCCAGCAGATTCAGAAAAAGCTCCTTACCCCACCCCCTTCCTTAACTGCCTCCTTTACCAGGAAGAAAGCTATTAACAGGGATTCCTCTTTACCTAAGCAAGTTATCTGCATAATAGGGCACCTTTGTTTTCCAAATATCACCTTTCACCTTCCTGCTAATAGTCTTCCCTTTGTACTCTCAGGTCCCTACACCTCTCCTTAGCTCAAATACGCCTCACGTTGCCTGTCTTTGGAATGTCCATGTGTACTGTACTTAGGCTATTACATTTGATTTTCTCCTGTTAATCTGTCTTGGATCGATTTGATTAGAAATTCAGCTAGAAGGACCTCGAAGGGTAGAGTAAGTTCTTCCTCCCCAACAAATCCCAGCTCTGCCACTAACTAAACTTCTCGGGTCTTCTCATTTTTAAAACGGGATGATAATAACCCTCCCTCATAAAGTTATTCTTAAGCTTAAATGAGTAAGGCATATTTTTTCAAGAGAAAAATTGGTATTTTAGTTCCTCTTTTACAGATTTCTGATCTAACAGTGATTAGCTTAGATCAGAGGACATATGGTCTACATTTCTATGAAATGCTCATCAAATTCCACCACATTATCCTGCACATAGTTGGCAGAGAAATTTTATTTTTAATGATTTGAGTTCAGTACAATCACCTTCAGGTGATAAAATTCCAAGAAAACAGAGAAATAAAAAATATATCTAGCTCTGTAGCCTCTTCATTTTCACCTTATATATGGAAGAAAGTGAAAAGTTGGGGCGCCTGGGTGGTTCAGTTGGTTAAATCTCTACCTTCGGCTCAGGTCATAATCCCAGGGTTCTGGGATCAAGCCCTGTATTGGGTCCTGGCTCAGAGGAGAGCCTGCTTCTCCTTCTCCCTCTGCCTGCAGCATTCCCTGCTTGTGCGCTCTCTCTCTCTCTCTCTCTCTCTCTCTCTCTCTCTCTCTGTCAAATAAATAATAAATAAAATCTTCCAAAAAAAAGTGAAAAGTTTTCATAAATTTTGTAACTATTACTGGAAGTAAATACTACTACTACTAATAATAAAATATCACATCATTGAAGGAAAAAATAATTCACATCAGGATTATAAAGCACATAGCCAAAGATGTGCTTGTTCTTGAAACCTTAAAAATCACTAGCTCTGGATTCTTACCGAAACTTAGAAAAAGAAAGTTAATATGGAAAGTTATATGAAAAGGCGCATGGACAGGAGCTCTATGGTCATCACCTATTTTGGAAGTTGTAAAGGATGACTATGAGTCATCACCGAATGGATGACCAAAAAACAGTAGTTTTTTTTTTCAGCCAGAGAGATGTGCTTGCAGTAAATTCTATCAAGGGGAAAGAAACCATTATGGAAGCAAAAACATCTTCCTCTAAATTTACATTTGCCCCTTTGCTCACTGTTATTTTCCATGTTTATATAATTGTGAGTGATAAGGTCTGGTAATGACAAGACCACCTATATAGCACCATTCTCTTGGAAACACATTATATAATTCATTTTGAATTATGGTTGATTCTAAGAAAAGCACTTCTCTCATTTCTCAGCAACTGAAAAGAGCCTGCTAAATGTTTAATTTCACCCAGCTTCACCTAAATGGGGTACTGAAAACCAGATAGAAAGGGATTCTCGGTCCCGTGAAATTTGGGAAATCTACAGAACCATTAACCCTTGAGCTGACTGTATTGTGAGGAAAGACTTCTTGAAGTAGGGAGCTGAAAGGTAGCAAATTGACCTCTGAGCACTCTGGAAGCCAAGAACAAGCTTCAGAAGGAGGCATATGGTTTTGTCTCAGAAAGATAAGCAGGAGCCAAGAAGACCATGCCAGAGCCATGAGTGTTATAAGCCCTTTCTTCTCAATTGCATTATCACTTCCTAGTCCTCACAGAAACACTTCACTTTTCCTGATCAGGCTTGGACCTCCTCTCTTCTCCTCACTCTTATCCTATTCTAATATGAGACCCATTTCCCTCTCTCAATAAATTTGCTCCAAATTTCCTCTTCCTATCAAATATCCAGCTACCCAATGTTTTTAGATTCATTTTATGTCCATCTATTATTTACTAACCTCGCAGTAAACACCTGTAGGGGAGAATTTGCCACCCCAAAATATGTCTCTTTGGCAAAAGGATTACATTAGGCTAGTTATTTTTAAGAAATAACAAACACGAGAGAAACTCTGAAAACTGAGTAGAAGTTACCTTTTTACAAGGGACATTTATTTACATTACACCTGTAATTACAGATAGAGTCAGGCTAATAAGGATCTTATTTTAATATACAACAATCATAACAAGCAGTTTAGCAAATAAGGTATGTTATTTTCCTCTTATTGCACATTAATTTAGTCCAGATCACCTTTAAAAAAAAGATTTATTTATCTATTTGAGAGAGAGAGAGTGCTCAAACCCAGAGGGGAAGGACAAAAGGAGAGGGAGAGAAAGTCTCAAGCAGACTGCTCCATGCTGAGTGTGGAGCCCAATGTGGGGCTCAATTCCTTGACCCCAATATCACAACCTGAGCCAAAACCAAGAGTTTGGTGTTCAGTTGGCTGTGTTCCCCAGGCACCCCTGATCCAGATCGCTTTTAACAAAGAAGTGGTTAAGATCAGTTACTCTGAAGAAACTGCATTTTTGTTGGGAGCCAAATTGGAAATGAGAGAAGATGGAGAGATAAATTAATGGTCCAAGTCTTCAGGGGAAATCAGATCTTGGTGAGGCTGAACAGTAAAGGAGGTAGAATACCATTTATTGATCACATTACATGCTTTAAAAATGGTAAGTCTGGGATCCCTGGGTGGCTCAGCGGTTTAGCGCCACTTTCAGCCCAGGGCCTGATCCTGAAGACCCGGGATCGAGTCTCACATCAGGCTCCCTGCATGGAGCCTGCTTCTCCCTCTGCCTGTGTCTCTGCCTCTCTCTCTGTGTCTCTATGAATGGATAAATAAAATCTTTGGTTTGATGCCTTCAGTTTCATTATCTCATGCAATCATCAAAACAACACTATGTAATAGAAAGTTAGATGAAAGGGGCATCCCCATGTCATGAATAATGAAACCAAGTCTTAGAGAGGTTAATTAACTGACTCAAGGTCCTAGAATCATATGTAAATTCAAAGTAGGATTGAAACTCAAGGCTTTCTAATTCATAACACATGCTCTTTCTTCAATGCTAGCCTGCCTCTCAAACAGAAATGATCAAAGTTCCACAAAAAAAACTATGAGGACTAATAAACAAATTCAGCAAAACTGCAGGTTACAAAATCAGTTGTATTTCTACACACCAGCAACTAATTATTCAAAAAAGAATTTTTTAAAAAAAGATTGTATTTATCTATTCATGAGAGACAGAGAGAGAGAGGCAGAGACACAGGCAGAGGGAGAAGCAGGCTCCAGGCAGGGAGCCTGATGCAGGACTCAATCCCAGGACTCCAGGATCACACCCTCAGCTGAAGGCAGACGCTCCACCACTGAGCCACCCAGGCGTCCCTCAAAAAATAAATTTTAAAATTTCATTTACAATAGCACCAGAAAGAATAAAATACTTACAAAGAAACTTCACCAAGGAGATGAAGGACCTTTACACTGAAAACTATAAGGTAATAAAGAGAGAATTTGAAGCAGATACAAACAGAAAGACATCTTGTATTCATGGACTGAGGGGAAAAATTAATATTGTTAAAATGTCCAGGGACGCCTGGGTGGCTCAGCGGTTGAGCATCTGCCTTCAGCTCAGGTCATGATCTTAGAGTCCTGGGATCGAGTCCCACATCAGGCTCCCCACAGAAAGCCTGCTTCTCCCTCAGCCTGTGTCTCTACCTCTCTCTCTGTGTCTCTCATGAATAAATAAATAAAATCTTAAAAAAAAAATGTCCATACTACCCACACTGAATCTACAGATTCAATGCAATTTCTATCCAAATCCCCAATGGCATTTTTCACAGTAATAGAATACACAATACTAAAATTCATATGAAATCACAAAAGACCCCAAATATTCAAAGCAATCCTGAGAAAGACGAACAAAGCTGAGAAAATCACATTTCCTCATCTCAAAATATTTCAAAGCTACAGTAATCAGAACAGTCTGGTACAGAGAGAAAAACACATAAACCAATGGAACAGGACAGGGAGCTCAGAAATAACCCATGTATATATATGGTCAACTGCTTTTAGACAAGAGTGCCAAGAATACATGGAAAATTCATCTCTTCAATAAACAGTTTTGAGAAACACTGGCTATCCAACATGCAAAACAATGAAATTATACCCTTATCTTAAGCCATACACAAAAATCAACTCAAAATGGATTAAAGATTAAAAGAAAAGATTAAAGATTTAAACATAAGGCCTGAAACCATAGAATTAGAAGAAAACATGGAGGGAAAGCTACATGACATTGGCCTTGGCAATGATTTAGTTAGGGTACTAAAGGGGTTCTGACACCCAATTCCAGTGTGTAGGGTAGAGGAATCCCCCCACACAAGCAAGCAATTCTTTGGACACTGGCTGGGTGTCCTACAAGTCAACACAATTCTGACACAATTTCTCCAGAGATGGCATCAAATTTCACAGGTTAAGGGCTTACTCCTACAGAACTGACTCCCACCAACTTCAAATGCCAGTCACAAGCCCAGGTTATCAGCTGTGCTTCTGACCAACTGGCTATAGATTGGAGGTGCCAATGATCCCCTCCAACCCAGTACGCCAATTACAAATCTAGGTTGTCACTTGTTTTTCTGACCAACTGGCTATAAATCCTATGACCCCCACTCCTTAGATTCATCTAATTTGTTAGAGTGGCTTACAGAACTCAGATAAATTTTTTTTTAAAGATTTTATTTATTTATTCATGAAAGACACAGAAAGAGACACAGAGACACAGGCAGAGAGAGAAGTAGGCTCCATGCAGGGAGCCGACGCGGTACTCAATCCCCAGACGCCAGGATCAGGCCCTGGGCCTAAGGCAGACACCCAACTGCTGAACCACCCAGGTGTCCCTCAGAAAAATATTTTACTTACTAGATTACTGGGTTACTATAAAAGGATATAGCTCAGGAATAGCCAGATGGAAGAGATGCACAGGGCAAGAGAGACAGGGAAAGAGCATGGAGTTTCCATGCCCTCTCCAAGTGTGCCACGTTCCCCATTCTCCACACATTTGCCAACCTGGAAGCTCTCCAAATCCTATTGTTTTGGGTTTCATGGAGGTATCATTACATAGGCATGATTGATAAAATCCATAGCCTTTTTCTCCTCTTCAGAGGTCAGGGTGATGTGATTGAAAATTGAAACCCTCTAATCACAAGACTGGCTCTGCCTGCAACCAGCTCCATCCTGAGGTGCAGTCCAAAGGTCATCTCATTAACATGACAACACCTTGTTGCTTTCATCATTTAGGAAATTCCAAGGGTTCTGAGACCTGTTAGCCAGGAACTGTGGATGAACACCAAATACATATAATGAGAAATATATATTTTGGTCATCTCAATGACCAAATGAATATATATTTCTTATAAATCACAATACTGCAGTCATCTAAAAGCACAGGCAACAAAAGCAAAAATAAACAAGTATGAATGCATCAAACTAAAAATGCATTAAACTGTATAGCAAAGGAACCAATCAACAAAATGAAAAGGCAACCTACAGAATGGAAGAAAATACTTATAAACCATATATCTTTTTTTTTATAAACCATATATCTGATAGAGGGTTAGTATTCAAAATATATAAAAATGCCTACAATTCAATAGCAAAAATAAGTCCAATTTTAAAGTGGGCAAAGGAACCAAATATGTATTTCCAAAGAATACATACAAATGGCCAATATGTGAAAAGGTGCTCAAGATCACTCATCACCAGGAAAATACAAATCAAAATGACGAGATACAACCTCATACCTGTTAGGATGCTATTATCAAAAATATTTCTATGTGCTAGTGAGGATATGGAGAAAAGGGACCCCTTGTACACTGTTGGGAATGTAAATTAGAATAGTAACTATGGAATAATTTCCTCAAAATATTAAAAAATTGAATAATCGTACAATCTAGCAATCTCACTTCTGGAATATATCCAAAGGAAATAAAGTCTCTCTCTCTCTCTCTTTTTTTTTTTAAAGATTTTATTTATTTATTCATGAGAGACACACACAGAGAGAGAGAGAGAGAGAGAGAGAGAGAGAGAGAGAGAGGGAGAAGCAAACTCCACGCAGGGAGCCAGACGCGGGACTCGATCCCCGGTCCCCAGGATCACACCCTGGGCTGAAGGGGGCAATAAACCGCTGAGCCAACTGGGCTGCCCTAAAGTCACTATCTCGAAGAGATCTCTGCATTCTGGTGTTCACTGAAGCATTATCCACAATAGCCAAGATATAGAAGCAACCTAAATGTCCATTTATGGATGAATGGATAAAGAAAATGTGCTACATACATATAATGGAATATTATTTAGCTTTAAAAAAGAAGGAAATCCTGTCATCTGCTGCAACATGAATGAACCGGGAGGATATTATGCTAAGTGAAATTAGCCAGACACAGAAAGAAAAATATGATATTATCCCATTTGTACCAGGAATCCAGTCAAGCTCGTAGAAGTAGAAAGTAGAATGCAGGTTGCCAGGGGCTCAAGGGAAGGGTAAATGGAGAGGTATTAGTGAAAGAGCACAAAGTTTCTGTTACACAACATGAGTAAGTTCTAGAGATCTTCTGTGCAGCATAACACCTATAGTTTAAAATCCTGTATCATGGGTTGCCTGGATGGCTCAGGAGGGTAAGCGTCTGCCTTCAGCTCGGGTCATGATCCTGGGGTCCTGGGATGGACCCCCACATCAGGCTCCCTGCTCCATGGGCAGCCTGCTTCTCCCTCCCCCTCTGCCCCTCGCCCGGCTTGTGCTCTTTCACTGTCACTGTCTCTATCTCTCAAAAAAAGAAATAAAATCTTTAAAAATAAAAAAATAAAAATAAAATACTGTATTGTATACTTAAAACTTTATTAAGAAGGCAAATCTTCTATTATGTGTTCTTATCACAAAAAAAATAATAAAGAGGGCAAGAAGAAACTTGGAAGTTATGGATATATTTATGTCATAAATTGTGATGATACTTTCATGGGCGTATACTTACCTCCAAACTCATCAAGGTGTATATATTAAACACACACAGCTTTTGATATATCAACCAGACCTTATTAATAAGATGTTTTTTTTTCAGGATCCTTGGGTGGCTCAGCGGTTGAGCACCTGCCTTCGGCCCAGGGCATGATCCTGGAGACCCGGAATCGAGTCCCATGTTGGGCTCCCTGTGTGGGGCCTGCTTCTCCCTCTGCCTGTGTCTCTGCCTCTTTCTCTCTCTCTGTCTCGTGGATAGATAAATAAAATCTTTAAAAAGTAAAATAAAATAAAAATAAACTGGGTTTTTTAAAGTCATCAGAGGAGCATAAAGGACACTGGACACATGAAGGATAAGGCAAGAGGTGGCAAAATATGGGAACTGGATGCAGAAAGGAAGTGAGAGGATGCCAAAAACCAACAATGCCTGTTGCTTTGCCTTTTTTTCCAAAGTGTATCTTAAAGCAGGAACAAGAAATTGTTTCTCAACTATCCGACTATGGATATATTCTCAGAAATCAGTCACATCTTTGAAATTTCTCATTGCTGGTTTTCACCTCAATGGCAATTCTTTTTTTTTTTTTCTTTTTTGACATTTTCTTAGATTGACTTTATTCTTGTTCAGTATGAATCACTATCTGGAGACTTAGACATTTTGTATCTGTACTAAACACTGATATAAACAAATCTTGTAGGCTACTGAAAAACAGTAGCTTTAAAAACATCCCTGCCTTTCTTTGAAGATTAGTAACAACTGCATGATTTCCCTAAAAATATTAACCATAACAAACAATATCGTCTTCACCTCCTCATACAGAAGTCGACTGTGATTCTCTTCCAGTGAACTGCATGTTGTTCTTGTTCTTTGTGTGTGGTAAAATATATATATACACAACTATACATAAAATTTACCATTTTAACCATTTTTAAGTGTACATTCAGTGCCATTAAATATGTTCATTCATATCGTTGTGCACCATCCATCTCCAGAACTTTTATCTTTCCAAACTGAATTTGTATCCATTAAACTCCCCATTCCTCCCCCTCCCCTCAGTCCCTGGTGGCCACCATGCTATTTTCTGACTCTACCATTGATAATCTTTAACAAGTGCTTTAACAAGTTATGAAAACAAGAGTTCTTCTGCAGCAAGAAATACATAGGATGGTTTCTTCAAGGACTTGGAAATAAGGGAGATAAGAAAAATATATCCTCTGAGTAATAAACCTTAACGTCAATACATAATAAATCTTCAATGAAGTTATGTTGAAGAGTGAGAATGACCTTCAAGTTATGATTGGTAATCTCTTCTTTTCTACTCTGGCTCTCTCCTCAAGCCATACTGGCCTTCTCTCTGTCCTAAATCATACCTAAGTCTTTTCCAACTCTTACTGAAGGTATAAAATAATATCTGAACAAATAGAAAGATATTCTTTGATGGAAAGACTTGGTATCATAAGAAGTTATTCTCCTAAAATTAATATGTAATTCAGTAAAATATTCATTATAATCCCAATGGGAATTTTTAAGTACATAGGAAGTCCATGTACATCTCAACTCCCAGGAAAATCATTAAAGAGATTAGAATGTATGTGGGAGGGCTTATCTTAGATATTAAACATACTATAAAACCACAATAGTCAAAAAAACACAATAGTCAAAATAATATAGTATTGGCATAGAAATGTGCAAATAAAGCAGCAGAGTGGAAGAATGATCCCAGAAAAAAATATAGAATAAAGGCAATATTTAAATTCAATAGGAAAAGCACAGTTTATTTGTTAAATGGTACTGGCACATCTGTCTATACACGTTGAAGAAAATAAAATTGAATCTCTAGTTCATACCACATTCAAAACTAAATTCCAAATGCATTAAAGATTTAAATGTGAAAAACAAAAACACAACAACAAAAAACCAAACCAGTAAAATCCACAGAAGGAAATCTCCCTCTGGATATTAATTAATGAATATTAATGCCATTAATCTGGATATTAATTAATGGATATTAATGCCATTAATCTCCCCAACGATCTCGAAAATTCTTCACGAAACCCTGCTGTTGGCATCACTACGACCTGGGGAAGATCTATTCATTTCCAAAAAATGCCAGTTACCATCAGATTTAAGAGGCTTGAGGAGTGCCTGGCTGGCTCAGTCATAAGAGATTCTTTATCTTGAGTTGTGAGTTTGAGTCCCACATGTGGTGCAGAGATTACTTAAGTAAATTAATAACTTCTAAAAATAATTAAATGGCTTGATGAGCTATTTGCAAAGAGCGCACTCAATCTGGAGCAGTCTTTCATTGTTTTTGTGTTTTAATGACTATTTCTTTGGAAGGACTTTGCTTAGAAAGATTTTACTTTAAAAAAAAAAAAAAAAAGGGCAGCCTGGGTGGCTCAGCGGTTTACCGCCGCCTTCAGCCCAGGGCCTAGTCTTGGGGACCCAGGATCGAGTCCCACATTGGGCTCTCTGCATGGAGCCTGCTTCTCCCTCTGCCTGTGTCTCTGCCTCTCTCTCTCTCTCTCTCTGTCTCTCATGAATAAATAAATGAAATTAAAAAAAAAAAAAAGAGGGCAGCCCAGGTGGCTTAGCGGTTTAGCACTGCCTTCAGCCCAGGGCGTGATCCAAGAGACCTGGGATCGAGTTCTACGTCAGGCTCCCTGCATGGAGCCTGCTTCTCTCTGCCTGTGTCTCTGCCTCTCTCTGTATCTCTCATGAATAAATAAATAAAATCTTAAAAAAAATAAAGACACCTGTTTAGTATATATTGTTGATTCATTAACATTGAACTCGTGGCCAACAGGATGATAATTCATGCCTGAACAAAACTTACCTAACACATATTGTAGCCTTAGGACACATTACAGCCTTCTTTGTGCTTAGGAACATTAGAACTTTGGTGCTACACTTGGGGGCCATTTTAAGCAGCAAAATTGCCAACACAGAGCACAAAAATGTGAAAAATGTGGTACTAAACCAACCACAGAAAAGACACTTAGTTACAGTAGAAGAGCTGAAACAAAAAGGCAGAGCATTGCCTTTTTCGACCTCAGCTGGGAACATGTGTGTCAGGTAACTAAAATTTTTTGCTTCCCTCTGCATGTCAGAGAATTACCACAGAAGTGTTGCAAGTATTGATTTGGGTTTATAAGTAAGATTTAGCAAGTGGTGAATTTGAAAATATTGAATCTGCAAATAATGAGGATCGACAACATATACTTTACACACGAACAACAAATTTTTTACCCTTTTTGCCTTACCCACTGTTTGCATACTGAATAAACATTCTCCAGGACCCACATACAGAGCTGTTCCCACTTGTCTTACCATGCAGTGGTGTTCCCTGCATTCCTAATCCTGTTAGTCCATTTTGTATAAATTAGAGTCCTATGACTGTGTCTACTGGTTACATCTGGAAATTGCTTGTATTTTGTGATTGCTTATGCATGTATACCCACACAAGTAAGGCCTTTTACAAACTTTTTTTAAAAGATTTTATTTATTTATTCATAAAAGACACACACAGAGAGAATGGCAGAGACACAGGCAGAGGGAGAAGCAGGCCTCTTGCAGGGAGCCTGATGCAGGACTAGATCCCGGGACTCCAGGATCATGCCCCTGAGCCAAAGGCAGGTGCTAAACCACCGAGCCACCCAGGCGTCCCTACAAACTTTTTACATATATATGTGCATTCTCAAGATGTTTAAATGACTACAGTTTATTATTCAGGGACCAGAATATATCTTATTCTTTAAATATAGTGCTATTTTCTTTCTTTTAGAGATGGAGGACTTGTCCCCTTTGAATAGGGAGATAACCCAGTATTCAGTATATGCTCCTGAAATGCTGTCAGACATCATGCTGGACTGTTCTATCATCAAGTTTTTATGCCAGGAATTAAGTTCTCCAAAATCTCCTTTTCTATGCAGTTCTAAGAGTAAACCAATGGTGAGCTTGTATAAGATTTGGAAGGCAGAAGGAAGCAGCACCCATTATGCTCCGAGGTCACCGTTGCTTAGAGGTAGTGAGATACAGATGCAGAGGTATCAGCAGGTTCCAGCTGGTCCTCACCCTCCTCACCTCTGCCTCCAGGTCTCTGCCTCTGCTGACTAATAGCAATCCCCGGCTCACCACCATATGCTTCTCTGCAATTCACAGACGTAGTGGCCACAAAGAGCCAACAGTTTCCCATGACTACTCTATCAGCTCCCATTTGTGATCAGACTATAACTACTGGATATGCCAAAAACCAGGGTTTCCTTGGAACCTCTGATTCATTCACTGGTACAATTAGTGATCTTCCCATGGCCCTTCAACTCCCAGCTCCTATTGTCTCAGCTCCTCCCCACTGCCAAGATCTAATTCTTCTAATAGATTTCTTCTTCCATAATACTCACAGTCATGCTGCTTCCCTGACTCATACCGTTATCCGCTCCCTATTTCTCCTATTTCAGTGCCAGGCCATGAAAAGTACGTAACAGACACTCCTGTGGACAAAGTAAGCCACAGAGCCAGAACAATGATCCCTCCTGCTTGTGGAAGTGTTGTTAAGAGGCCACATGGCCGCTAATGAATCATCCTGGAACTGGCTCAGTGCCCTGGGGTTGTGATTCCTATCCACTATGCCTGGCACACAGTCACTCCTTATATTTGTACGCTCCTTGCATCCTACAAGGTGGCTTCATGTGTATATTCTAGGAACCACCAATATAGGAAAGACTTGGAATTTCCCATTTTACAGATGAAGAAACTAAGAAAGGTTAAGGTCATGGGGTTAGTAGGTGGCAGAGTTAATACTCAAATTCAGGCCTTCCAGAGGAAATTTAAAATTTCATTTAGGAAACCCAACCATAAATTGAATATAAAATATTTAAGTAGCCACTTGTTGCTAATGCTTAATACTTTTACAGCAACAAATTTTCCCTAGGACAGTTGCTCCTTCAATGATTTCATTTATGACCTACCATTAGCCATCTCCATTAGAAAGAAAAATCAGGGCAGCCCGGGTGGCTCAGCGGTTTAGCATCGCCTTCAGTCCAGGCCATGATCCTGGAGACCCGGAATCGGGTCCCACATCCGGCTCCCTGCATGGAGCCTATTTCTCCCTCTGCCTGTGTCTCTGCCTCTCTATCTCTCTCTGTGTCTCTCATGAGTAAATAAATAAAATCTTAAAAAAAAAAAGAAAGAAGAAAGAAAGAAAGAGAAAGAAAGAAAGAGAAAGAAAGAAAGAAAGAAAGAAAGAAAGAAAGAAAGAAAGAAAGAAAGAAAGAACAGTCACAGACACTTTCAGCAGGGCAGATAGAACAAAACTGAACCTCAGAAAATTTTATGGGGCCAGGAGAGACCTGAGTAATCATCTAACATAGTAGACACCTTTTGAAAATAAGGAGAGCCTAGTCCCAGACTTCTTTGCTCCTCAAAGTATGGACCCTAGAGCAGCAGCATCAGTATCACCTGAGAGCTTGTTAGAAATTCAAAATCTCATGCCCTATTCCAAGCCTAGCAAATCACAGTCTCTAAGGGATGGGACCTAGGAATCTGTGTTTTAACAACCCTTCCAGGTGCTTCTTTAAGAATCATTAAATTTTGAGAGCCACTGGGCCAAGTGACTTATCCAAGATCATATAATTAACTTGCAATAAATCCAGCTCTTCTAATTTATAAATTCAATGCTTTTTCCATTATACCAAATGGCTAATAAATATCAACATTCCCTTTCATTGTCCATCCACCATTTCCCCCAGGCAGATCATAATTGAAAGCATCTATTTTGTATTATACCATGATTATAACAAATAAGGTACACAAATTAATACTTTATACAGAACTTTGTGTCTCATAAAATCCTTTAGATCTTGGTTCTGAAATAAACTGTAAGGTATTCTCCTCTAGCCATAACAATCTATGGTTTACCCTCTCTTGTATTGACTTGTCATTTGTTTGATGCTGAGAAATAGTTACACTTCGGTTTCCAGCTTGGGGAGGTGTAATAATAATAATCATGAGGGACGCCTGGGTGGCCCAGCAGTCGAGCATCTGCCTTCAGCTCAGGGCGTGATCCCAGGGCCCTGAGATAGAGTCCCACATTGGGCTCCCTGCATGGAGTCTGCTTCTCCCTCTACTTATGTCTCTGCCTCTCTCTGTGTGTCTCTCATGAATAAATAAATAAAATCTTAAAAAAAAAGAATAATTATGATATTGGAAAATCTTAAAGTTTCTAAACCAGAACCCCAAGTTATTCTGCTGATCTGTCTCTTTAGGAAGCCTGCACTCCCAAATGCAAAAGAGCTAGTCCTATTTTATTTAAATAACCAGCTCAGTCTTCTCCACAATTTCCCACACAGGCTTAGGATAACATTTTATTTTATTATTTTATTTTTAAATAAGTAGCTTGCATAGGGAGAAGCAGGCTCCACGCAAAGAACCCGATGTGGGAACTCGATCCCAGGACCCTGGGATCATGCCCTGAGCTGAAGGCAGACACTCAAACACCGAGCCACCCAGGCACTCCTCAATAAAAATTTTTTTAATAAAGATTCCTTGGGACATGAATAAAGAAATAATCAGTAGGGAGGCAAATACAGCTTATATCTTAGAGATGAATGTGTTCTCTGAAAGAGGGAGAGTATCTAAGTCCTATGCCTGCACCTCCCTGAGAGACAATTAAAAGAAAGGGGAGGACAGAAACCATAAGACAGGATTGGGGAATCTGAGCACGTGACCTTGCCCTGTTCTTGCCATGTAAAGTGGCAAGACTCCAGAGTAAAGAAGACTACCTGGTATGTCTGGGCACATGCTGCAAGAACAGTAGAACACTCTCTCTGTAACCAAAAGCAGTTAAGACATGGCACTGAGAGCTAGGGCTTCTGGAAAGTCTTCATTAAAACCCACCACACTGTAAAAGATGGACTGAATCTAAATAGTATGACATAAAAATAGACACATAGATCGACAGAACAAAATAGAAAACCCAGAAATACACTGACAATTATATGGTCAAATAATCTTCAACAGAGGAAAGAATATACAATGAAAAAAATAGTCTCTTCAACAAATGGCTCTGGGAAAACTGGACAGCTACATGCAAAAGAATGAAACTGGACCACTTTCATACACCATACACAAAAATAAACTCAAAATGGATTAAGGACCTAAATGTGAGACCTGAAACCATAAAAATCCTAAAAGAGAGCACAGGCAATAATTTCTCTGATACTGGCTATAGCAATATTTTTATAGGTATGTCTCCTGAGGCAAGGGAAATAAAAGCAGAAATAAACTATTGAGACTACATCAAAATTAAAAACTTCTATGCAGCAAAGGAAACAATCAATGAAACTAAAGGCAACCTACTGAATGGGAGAAGATATTTGCAAGTGACATACCCAATAAAGAGTTAGTATCCAAAATATATAAAAAACTTATACAATTCAACGCCAAAAAACACAAATAATCCAATTAAAAAATGGACAGAAGACATGAACAGATGTTTCTCCAAAGAAGACATACAGACAGCCAACAGACATGTGAAATACTCAACATCACCTCATCGTCAGGGAAATGCAAATCAAAACTATAATGAGATGTCACCTCACACCTGTCAGAATGGCTAAAATCAAAAATACAAGAAACAACAAGTGTTTGTGAGGATGTGGAGAAAAAGGAACCCTGTATATATATATATATATATATACACACACACACACACATACACAATGGGATATTATTCAGCTATAAAAAAAGAATGAAATCTTGCCATCTGCAACAACATGGATGGAGCTAGAGAGTATTATGCTAAGACAAATTAGAGAAAGACAAATAGTATATGATTTCACTCATATGTGGAATTTAAGAAACAAAATAAATAAGCAAAGATAAAAAAAGAGAGAGAAACCAAGAAAACACTCTTTTTTAAAAAAAGATTTATTTATTTTCTTATTCATGAGAGACACAGACAGAGAGGCAGAGACATAGGCAGAGGGAGAAGCAGGCTCCTGGCAGGGAGTCTGATGTGGGACTTGATCCCTGGGCCCCGGGATCATGCCCTGAGCCAAAGGCAGAGGCTCAACCGCTGAGCCACCCAGACATCCCACTTGTTATAGTTTTTGACTTAAAGTCGATTTTGTCGATATAACTATAGCTACCTCTGCTCTCTTTTCGTTTTCATTTGCATGTAATATCTTTTCCATCCCTCATTTCAGCCTATGTGTACCCCCACATTCACTGCAGCATTATTCATAATAGCCAAGGTATGGAAACAACCTAAGAATCCACTGATAGATAAATGGATAAAAATATTGTGAGATATATATATATATATATGATAGAATTTTTTTAAAAAAACACCTGAACTCATAGATACAGAGAACAGATTGGTGGCTGCCAAAGATGGGGGCAGGGAGTGGGTGAAATGAGTGAAGTGGATCAAAATATACAAACTTCCAGCTGTAAAATAAATAAGTCATGGGGATATAATATATAGCAGGGCTACTATAGTTAATACTATTGTATTACACATTTGAAAGTTGCTAAAGGAATAAATCTTAAATGTTCTCATCACAAGAAAAAAAATTCATCAACTACATGTGGTGACAGATGTTAACTAGATTTATTGTGGTGATCATTTGCAATACATAGAAATATCAAATCATCATATTGTCCACTTGAAACTAATATAATATTGTATGTCAATCATACCTGAATAAAAATAAAATTAAAAATGAAATCATTAAAAAGAGCAAGAGTAGAAAATAAATGAGCAGTTAATTTATTACTGTCAATTGGAAGAGATTAAAAACAATAATTAAATAAATGATTGCTGTGTTCTTTTTTTTTTTTTTTTTTGAGAGAGAGAGAGAGCAAGGGGAGGGGCACCGAGAGAGGGACAATCTTAAACTAGCTCCATGTCCAACACAGGGCTCAAAAAAGGGCTCAGTCTCATGACCCTGAGATCATAACCTTGAGATCATGACCTGAGCTGAAATCAAGAGCCAGATGCTTAACTGAGCCACCCATGCACCCCATCTGAGCTGTGTTCCTATTGACATTTCAATATTATTCGTTTAGATACTTCTCATGGAAAAGAAAAAATTTTTAATTGGTCTATTATATATTTTTTAAAGATTTTATTTATTTGACAGAGAAAGAGCACAAGCAGGAGGAGCAGGAGAGGGACAAGCAGACTCCCTCCTGAGCAGGGAACCCGATGTGGGGCTCGATCCCAGGACCCTGGGATCATGACCAAAGACAAAGGCAAATCCTTAACCAACTGAGCCACCCAGCTGCCCTAGTATCTTATATTTTAAAGATAACCTGTGCCACTGAGTGAGAGATCAGTGTGTCTCAGTGTTACATGACATAGAATTTGATCAAACATCTAAGCAAATTGTATTTCCAAGTTCTTGTGCTCTGTATCTTTATGGAAAAACCTTATCCAGATAGACATCGCACATTTCCTACCACTCAGTTTGTTGAGTTGAGTATTTCATAGCATTATTTTATATACAGGGCAGAATGAATAGTTCTGGGTAAGGTTAATACTAAGAGACTTCATTATGACACTCAAAATTATTTTATTTTATTTTTTAAAGGGCTTTTTTTTTCTTTTTTCTTTTTTTTTTTATTTATTTATTCATGAGAGACACAGAGAGAGAGAGGCAGAGACACAGGCAGAGGGAGAAGCAGGCTCCAGGCACCGGGAGCCCGATGTGGGATTCGATCCTGAGTCTCCAGGATCGCGCCCCGGGCCAAAGACAGGCGCCAAACCGCTGCGCCACCCAGGGATCCCTCAAAATTATTTTATTTTATTTTTTTATTTTATTTTTTTTTTTATTTATGACAGGCACACAGTGAGAGAGAGAGAGAGGCAGAGACACAGGCAGAGGGAGAAGCAGGCTCCATGCACCGGGAGCCCGATGTGGGATTCGATCCCAGGTCTCCAGGATCGCGCCCCGGGCCAAAGGCAGGCGCCAAACCGCTGCGCCACCCAGGGATCCCTCAAAATTATTTTAATTAAATCTCCAAAGTCTGTTGAAAGGAAATCTAGGGGCGCCTGGCTGGCTCAGTCAATGGAGCATGAAACTCTTGATCTTGGGGTCATGAATTCAAGCTGCACATTGGGTGTAGAATCTACTTAAAAATTTTTTTAATATATTTTTCTTAAAAAAGAAAACCTAAGCCAGTATGTAGTGCAGATATAAATCCTTAACTCTAATTCTTGCTTAGTTCCAACCTGCCAAACATAATGATTTAGGGTAGACAGTGGAAGAGTTAAGTCTAGCACTGGTGCTTTGCTGGTATCCAGCTGGCTTTGTTGGATACTCTCGGAAAAGTATCCCAGAATTTTTAGAACCAAATAGACTCGCATAATATGTACAACCTTGCCACAAGGAAAAGAAAATATATTGGGATTTGTTTCTGTTTTACCAGGAACTTACTCAAAGTATAAGTAAAACATATACCATTTTTGGTATATGGAATACTCAATAATGGTAAAATCACATTTTTCTACCAAATTAATCTATAAACTCAATATAATACTAATCAAACTCTCAAAAATCTTTTTTTGAGAAATTGGTAAGATGACTTTACAGTTCATAAGGAAATGTATAGGATCTAGAAAAGCCAAAACAAGTTTGAAAACAATAGTTAGAGGACTCACACTTCCCAATTTCAAGGCTTGCTCTAAAACTACAGTAGTTAAAACAGTTATCATATTAATATAAGGATAAACACAAAGATCTACAGAACAAAATAGAGAATACAGAAATTGACCATCACACATATGTTACTTGACTTTCAACAAAGGTGCCAAGACAATTCAAGGTGGGGAAAGGAAAGTCTTTTCAACAAACAATGCTAGAACAACTGGATATCCAACTGAAAAATATAAACCTTAACCCTTACCTCACATTATATACAAAAATTAAAATAAATAAATTGTAGATTAAAATGTAAAAGCTGGGGATCCCTGGGTGGTTCAGCGGTTTAGCACCTGCCTGTGGCCCAGGGCGTGATCCTGGAGTCCCGGGATCGAGTCCTGTGTCAAGCTCCCTGCATGGAGCCTGCTTCTCCCCCTGCCTGTGTCTCTGCCTCTCTCTCTCTCTCTCTGTGTCTCTCATGAATAAATAAATAAAATCTTTTAAAAAAATAAAATTAAAAAAATGTAAAAGCTAAAATATAGGACTTTTAGAAGAAAAGTAGGAGAAAATATTTGTCAGCTCATGGTAGGCAAGTGTTTCTTAAATGAGATACAAAAAGAACAAACCATAATAATAATAATAATAGTAAGTTGATAAAGTGAACTTCATCAAAATTCATTTTTTCTCTAGAATATTCCATTAGAAAAATTAAAAGGCTAAGGCAAGACATATAAAAGGAAATATTTGCAATGCATATGTCTCACTAAGGACTCCAGCATCCATAAGTATCAGCTGAAAGAATCTTTTGGAGGAAATTGGGACAATTTGGACAGGAACTCACAGAGGAACTTTTTTTTTTTAAAGATTTATTTATTTATTTGAGAGAGAGAGCATGCATGGGAGGGCAGAGGGGAGCAAAGGGGGAGAAGGAGAGAGAATCTCAAGCAGACTCCCCACTGAGCACAGAGCCCAACAGGGGGCTCCATCTCACAACCTAGAGATTATGACCTGAGCTGAAATCAAGAGTCAGACAAGAAAAAAAAAAAAAAAAGAGTCAGACAAGACATTTAATCAACTGAGCCACACAGACACTCCACAAGTTACCTTTTTAGACATTGTTTTCCTAACTAACCCCTAAAAGAAATTTTAATTCCACAGATATACTGTATTTCTGTGTATGTACTGTATGTATATGCGTGCTTTAAAAAGAATAAGATTCTTTTCACATACCCTTCCAAGAAAAAATTTTCACTTGTCAAGAACTCTTGGATTAAATTAAGGCAATTTTGTCAAGTTTGCTGAAAGTGATTGCGGCCTTATAAGAAGTATTATTTTTGAGAGCTGGATAACAAAATAAATATTTTAAAGTGTGAAACACCATATGATATCTTAAATTTACTTTAAAAGACTTCAGAATTAAAAAACCGATGACAAAATAAACAAACAAACAAACAAATGACACTAACATGTCAAAATGTCAATCAAATCAAATGGTATATGACTGGTATGTAAGAGTTCATTATACTATTCTATCTGCTTTTCTGTAGGTTTAAGATTTTTCATACTAAAAATTAAAATATGAAAAAAGTTAGCAGTTAACTTAGTGATGGAGAATACAGTAATTTTTAAAATTATTCCTTGTATTACTCTGTACAGTTTAAATTATTGATATTAATATGTATCATATATTTAAAATGATAAAGCTTTGGTTTATAAAAAACAACATACATTCTTAGCAAATAAGAATAAAAAGAAACTTCTTTGTCCTGATAATCAATCTCTATAAAAAATAAACCTATATCATTTTTTAAAAGATTTTATTTATTTATTCATAGAGACACAGAGAGAGAAAGAGAGAGAGAGAGAGAGAGAGGCAGAGACACAGGCAGAGGGAGAAGCAGGGAGAAGCAGCTTCATGCAGAGAGCCCAATGTGGGACTCGATCCAGGGTCTCCAGGATCAGCCCTGGGCTGCAGGCGGCACTAAACCGCTGTGCCACCAGGGCTGCCCAATAAAGCTATATCAAATATCACTTATGACAAAATACCAAAAGTATCTCCTCTACTATCAGAGCACAGAAAAGTTCGTTACTATTACTTCTTTAACATTGTACTGGAGGTCCTTAGCCAGTGCAGGAAGGTAAGGTAAACAACTCAAAGATCTAAGGTTTCAGAAAAATTGCTATTATTCACATGAAACCCTAAAATAATTTACAGATTGATAATAAGAACTAATGGTCTTTCAACCATCCGCTTTAGAAGATGGGTATTATCTACTAAAAATATAATGTACCGCCACCCATTTACTCTATACCTGGAACTATATCCTGGAAAACTCTTGTACATGTACTAGAAGACATTTATAATCCTATAGATAGAATCATATTTGTATTAACACATAAAGGAATCAATCCAGATAGTCACAGATGGTAAATTAGATACATAAATCATAACATATATATATATATATATACATAAAATGGAATGTTATTCAACATTAAAATGAAATGCTTGGGGATCCCTGGGTGGCTCAGTGGTTTAGTGCCTGCCTTCCACCCAGGGAGTGATCCTGGGGTCCCGGGATCGAGTCCCACATCGAGCTCCCTGTATGGCGCCTGCTTTTCCCTCTGCCTGTGTCTCTGCCTCTCTCTCTCTGTGTGTGTCTCTCATGAATAGATAAATAAAATTTAAAAAAATAAAATGAAATGCTCTATCTCCTGTCTACAATCCCTACCCTTGATCCTAGAGAATGTTTTACAGATGTGACAGGCGACAGGAAGGATCAGGCTAGAAAGGAAAATTGATCAAGAGAACACCAAACCTTGGACTAATTCAGGAAACAAACTCTGATGGCACCTTCACAGATGAAGGACTACATATTTTTATTTTCCTGGGCCACCAAGGTCTCACTTCTCTAGAGTTTGAATGAGTCACTATTAAATTACTCAAAAAGAAGTAGCTTTCACACTCAATTCTATATAAAATGCACCCAGTATAGAGTTGGATTAAATTGCTTCATAGTGCCCTGAGTCTTTTGATCAAAACAGAAGTGGTTCTTCTCTTCTTTCATTGTGATAGATAATAGCATATGACTTATCCTAGAATTGCGGCCAATTTTTCAATAATAATTTTGTTTTCCATTCAGTCTAAATAAAAGCTCACTGTTTCAACCTCTATGAACACTTGTTCAAATGAGGGTTACAAACCCTCTAAAAGATTAGGATTGGGGTGCCTGAATGGCTCAGTTGGTTAAACGTCTGCCTTTGGCTCAGGTCAGGATCCCAGGGCCCTGGGATCAAGCCCCAAGTCCCACTCCCTGCTCAGTGGGGAGTCTGTCTCTCCTTCTGCCCCTCCCCTCCCCCACACTTGTGTTCTCTCTTTCTCTCCTCAAATAAATATATAAAATCTTAAAAAAAAAAAGGGGTGGGGGGAGCCCCGGTGGTGCAGGGGTTTGACGCCGCCTGCAGCCTGGGGTGTGATCCTGGAGACCCGGGATCGAGTCCCACATCGGGCTCCCTGCATGGAGCCTGCTTCTCCCTCTGTCTGTTTCTGCCTCTCTTTCTCTGTGTCTATGAACAAATAAATAAAATCTTTAAAAAAAAATCTTTAAAAAAAATAGGATTTAACATCTTCTAGTTAGCACTGACATTATTATTCAACAGTACACTTCTCCCTATTTAAAACACTGTGACCAGTCTCAATCTATCCTAGTATATATCTCCCTTGAAGTTTAAGGTAAGACCCAGAATATCATCAGAACATTTCAGAGACATCTTCAGCTGTTCTTTTATCGTTCACACACAACCTCCAACACGCTACCTTGGTGTTGAAGGCAGATCACAGACCAGCAGCTAGGACTTCACGCTGATCCTCTAAGACAGTACCTGTAAGTCAGCTCGGGCTGCCTTAACAAAATACAACAAACTGGGTGGCTTAAATAATAGAAATTTATTTTTTCACAGTTCCAGAGGCTGGGAAGTCCAAGATCAATGCGCTATTCAATTCATTTCCTGATGAGACCGCTTCCTAGCTTGTACATGGCTATCTTTTCACTGTGACTTTGCATGGCACACAGAGATGCTAGCTCTTTGGTGTCTCCTCTTATGGAATCAGTGCACACTCTTATGACCTCATTTAACCTCAATGACTTCCTTATGCAAATATAGTCAACCCGGCGGGTTAGGACTTCCACACAGTTCAGTATACAGCACAGTGCATAGCTAAGTATCTGTACTGAACGGCTAAGTTGATTTTGTTTCTTTTGTATTTAAGTTTGATCTATCGTGGACCAACTTTTTTGTGCAAATCCAATAGAAACAAATCCCTATAATAATCAAATAGGGGGGAAAAAAAACCTAAAGACATGCAAGATACAGGACCTGATTTATTTTATTTTTTGAATTGTAATCATTATAGTTTTGAATTTTTATAGATTTTTTTTTAATTTTTATTTATTTATGATAGTCACACACAGAGAGAGAGAGAGAGAGAGAGGCAGAGACACAGGCAGAGGGAGAAGCAGGCTCCATGCACCGGGAGCCCGACGTGGGATTCGATCCCGGGTCTCCAGGATCGTGCCCTGGGCCAAAGGCAGGCGCTAAACCGCTGCGCCACCCAGGGATCCCGAATTTTTATAGATTTTTAAAATAGATTTTTACTAGATTTTTTATTCGGTTCAATTAAAAATTTTTTCTGTACTTTTTTAAAAAATACTTTCTATTGTGATAGAATACATATAACATAAAATTTGCCATTTTAACCATTTTTGGCATGGTCAATAGCATTCCTTCTTCCCCTCAATGGTAACCACCATTCTATTTACTGTCTCTATAAATTTGCCTATTCTAGGTACCTCATGTAAGTGAAATTATATAATATTTGTCCTTTTGTGTCTGACTTATTTCACTTAGTGTGTTTTCAAGGTTCATTCATGTTGTATTTTTTAAAGGCTCCTAAGGTTGTTTCTCCCAATCACTCTACTTACTTGCTGGGAGTATTAACTTGCAGTTTGTGTACCATCATCAGTCCACAGATGTTTTGAGACCACACTTTGTATCTCCCTACTCTAAGCTCCTAAGTAAAAAGACACAGACCCATATGCATAATTTATTAAACATTATCCCCCAAGTAAAACCTGGGAAGGTCTGAATTATACCAAGGAAAAAAAGAATCATTTGTTTAGTAGGTAAGACCATCTACATCACAGATATTTTCAGTGGGGAAAAAAAAATATCTCTTCTATTTCCTTGCAGGTATGCATGGCATCTCCACACTGCCAATATGGTGAGCTGATGATGATATCAGATGAGTAGTACTAATTAAAATAACCAAACTTTCAGCACAATGAAAGCAGTAATCTTATCATAGTCAGTCATACATTTTTCCTCTTTATTTTTTTTTTTATTATTTATTTATGATAGTCACACAGAGAGAGAGAGAGGCAGAGGGAGAAGCAGGCTCCATGCAGGGAGCCCGACGTGGGATTCGATCCCAGGTCTCCAGGATCGCGCCCTGGGCCAAAGGCAAGCGCCAAACCGCTGCGCCACCCAGGGATCCCATTTTTCCTCTTTAGAACCAAGTCTCCAAGCTGCTACTTACTAGTATGAGTTCCATTATCAAATGGTCCAAATCAAAACCCATATTCCATCAGCCTTTAAAAAAAATTTTTTTTTATTTATTTGTTCATGAGAGACACAGAGAGAGAGAGGCCGAGACACAGGCAGAGGGAGAAGCAGGCTCCATGCAGGGAGCCCGATGCGGGACTCGATCTCGAGACTCCAGGATCACGCCCTGGGCTGAAGGCAGGTGCTAAACCAGAGCCACCCAAGCATCCCTCCATCAGCCTTTTAAGTAACCTTGAGGATTATCACCAAACAGTTCAAGATGATAACCTCAGCACACATCTATCTCTTCTTCCTAACAGACTCCTCACTCCTCCAAGATGTCCAACTTCCATTTCCAGGTGACAACAAATCTCTCCACCTCTCTCTTGCCATCCTCAAAAAAAAAAAAAAAACAAAAACACTTGTTTCTCCCTGCCCCATCACCTTACCTCACCTGAGCACCTTATCTCACATGAAATTTTCTGGCTTGTAAGAAGTCCCTGAGATAAGGAAATACTAGGGCTTACTCAAAATAAAGGAAATGGATAATATGAAGGGAATAAATAAAATTTCATGCTATCATAAATCATCTTGCCATATTGTCCCTCAATCCTGACCTAGATCTGGACAAGAGAACTAAGGAAAGGGTCAAGAAGATGTGCTCACTTAGAGCCTGTGCCTCTCTGTTCTAGATCATATTTTGGAGACTCCCAGATCTTGAAATTCCTGTCCAAAAGGCCACAAGCCTGCTTGCTTCGAGGACCTGGGCAAACGTCTTTCCTATGACCCACCAACTAGTGTGCACTCTACTATGATATGGGGGTGGCCAAAGAATTGCCCTGTGTTGTGAAGAGGTAGGTGGAGCCTTGATATATGGAGTGGGATATTCACACGTATGCATGGGAGTCTTCTCATGGTGTGGGACAGATCCTAAGATAGGAGGAGAAAGAGGGCAAGCCTCTATGCTGCCACAATGTGGCATGGAGCCCAAAGAGTCCAAGATTTTACATTCAAACCTGGCTTTCCAGTCATGAAGAAAGTATATCTGTCAAGGTAGTGGGAGATAACATATTTTATTTAGCAGTGTGTTAGTTTGACTGACAACTTTTAAATATCCAGACATATGGTATATAAGCATCCATTGTACTCTTGCTTCAGGTCCCACAAACATGACTAGGACCCTGTCTCTTTTAAACTATGCTCATCCTGACAATTACACTTCATTTTCTTGATGCTCTGGTTTTCTCCAACATGACAAAGAATGTACACTGAGAATGCAGAACATAACTTCTATGTTCTAAAGTTTCTTGAAATATATTTTATCTCTCTGCAGCTATGTTATCAATTTCAAATTAAGTTAGAGCATTTATTTCTATTATTCTATTATTTCTATCTTTCTATTTTCAAGTCAGGCATTTGTTGACACTCTGAAATTTTTTTTAAATTTATTTATTCATGAGAGACACACAGAGAAAGAGAGAGAGGCAGGGACACAGGCAGAGGGAGAAGCAGGCTCCACAAAGGAAGCCTGATGTGGGACTTGATCCAGGAACCCTGAGATCACACCCTGAGCTGAAGGCAGACGCTCAACTTTTGAGCCACCCAGGTGCCCCGACACTCTGAATTAATCTTATCTTTTGCATATGTAAAATATTGATGTGTTTTATTATATGTTTAACCAGGCAAAAGGTTTTTTTTTTTTTAAGATTTATTTATTTGAGAGAGAGAGTGCATGAGCAGGGCAAGGGGTGGCAGAGGAAGGGAAAGAGGGAATCCCAAGCAGACTCTGCACTGAGCAAGGAGCCCCATGCTGGGCTCGATCCCACAACCCTGAGATCACAACCTGAGCCAAAATCAAGAGTCAGATGTCCAACCAACTGTGCCACCCAAGCACCCTTGGTGTTTTGGGTTTTTTTTTTTAATGTAGTCTAATATGTAAACTAGTCTTTTGTGGCTTCTAGATTTTGAGTCATAATTAGAAAGTCTTTCATCACTCCCAGGTTATAAAGGAATTTATTCCTATTTTATTGTTTTTTTTTTCAAAATATTTTTTAGATATTTGATCCATTTGGAGAAATTCTGCATTTGTGGCATTGACATTAGTCTTGGGAATTGTTGATCATGGGTGCCTATACTTTGCTTAGGCTTTCTGTTTTGAGTGTTAATCCACATGCTCAAGGACTTAGCTGCCCTGAGAGTCTTCCCACTCTCATTAGTCACCGGCAATTAGTTTTGCCCATTACTTGTTCTAAAGATGCCTCATGAGTATTCATTTGTCATACATATGAGCACCATCCCTTCTCCCAGAGATCCCAGGGGACTCAGTTCTCTCTCGAACAATCCTTATTTAGGAGGGTTGATAACTACCTTTTTCATGACACATACAGGGCAACTGAAAGTCTTGCATTTCCAGGGGTGATTTTCTTAGGGTTTTGGTGTTATTCTTACTGCATATGGATCTATTTGGGGGCTGAGAAGTTTTGGGGGATGTCTTGGCTGGCAGGAGGTAGTCAGAAATGGTAACTGTAAAATAAGATGGGGAGGGGCATCTGATGGTGAACTTCAACTTGCCTACAATTTTCCTGTGGTCCCCCCTCCAGCTTTCTTCTTGGCCTCACCTTTGTCTTGGTGTTCACTGGATGACGGTAATTAATCTTCTTCATCATTGGGGCAAGTTTTTAAGAATTCTGAAATGCAAGCCTGATAGAGTTTGCATAGCAGGCTTTTCTTTAGGGAAATCTAAATGAGCTGTTTCACTAACGAACAAAGTTTTCAAGTGAAAGAAAATAGATGTGTGTTTGCTCCCTGTGAAAATTCATGTTTAATAATCCAGCTGTCAGTCCCTGAGTTAATTTTTCAAAAACATACTGCCAAACTGTTACTTCCTTGTCCATGCCTACAATGAAAAATTTTTATTCATTCATAAGCCTTGTTTGTGTGCTTTCTGCTCAAAGCAAAATGCCCCATGTAGTCAGTATAAATAGTCTAAAGCCAAATTTCCTTTATCATCCTCTAAAATTTTGACTATTCTGATGGCTTAATCTGGTCTTTTCTTTTAAATGTGGAAAATCATCATAAAATGGACTAGCTTTTCCCTTACACTGATCTTTATATCAACATATTCAACTGATCTTTTTTTTTAAGATTTTATTTATTCATGAGAGAGAGAAAGAGAGAGGCAGAGACACAGGCAGAGGGAGAAACAGGCTCCCCACAGGGAGCCCGATGTGGGACTCGATCCCGGATCCTGGGATCACTCCCTGAGCTGAAGTGAAGGCAGATGCTCAACTGCTGAGCCACTCAGGCATCCCTCAACTGATCTTTATCCCAACCAAAAATGCATTTATTTTTGAAACTGGGATCACAAACAAGGGGAAGGGGACATTTGTGTTGTGCTGTCAGAGGGAAAGCTCTCAAAGGGTACATGATGAACTAGAATGGGAAAGGATCCCCCAAATATTTTTATTGATTATAAAGTTGCTGTACTATCCCACCAAATGATTCTTGGTTAAAGGTGTCAACCTGGGAATAAAGAGCCACAATGAGAGGCAAATAAGAGTTTCTTTGGGAGTAAAGAATTACAATTGGGAAGCACAGAATCAGGTAAAAACCCATATAGTGACCCATTTGTAGGATTCAAGCAAGGGGTTTTTAATGAGGAAAAGGGAGAGGAGGACAATTAGATGAATTATAGAAAAGGAAATTTTTTTCTCTGGGTGTTAACAAGCTAAGATACTGTGTGTGATACATTGATTAACTACTGATTCTATCTTCAAAAATTCCACAACCATCAGTCTGCTGATCAGGATAGTCATTCTCTCGCTGACTTCTCAAGCAATTACTTAAAACAATTCCCATTTTGCCTAGTCCAACATTTTTGCCCAGTTCAAAGAAAGACAGGTGAGGCAGTTTCTCCACAATGACCACTCCAGCTCTATTTTAAAATGGCTCCAGTCATGCCAATTTTGCACAAGAGCAATACTCTTACTGCTGTGAGGTCTCCAAACCTTGTTGGTCTGAAATCCCTTGAGGGGCAAGCACATGTTTGATTTTAAGTGTGCCTAAAATTTAATAAAACAAAGGAAGTTTTCTATAACCTTACCACCACAGCCTTAGATATATGTAAAGCACAAAGGAAGAAATGAGCTAAACCCACACATCATGTTCTATCAGTAGGAAATGTGGGAAATCCATATAAAATATTGTCTTGCTTTGGGCTGTCCTTGAGAAGCAAACCCTAATCAAGGATTCAAGGGTAAAGAGTTTATTCGGAAAATGAGCCCAGGAAATACCGGTAGTGGAATGAGTGAGAAAGAAAAAGAAAGGAAGCCTATTAAGTGTGTTATCAAGTCAGTACCTCTGTGGGCAACTGGAGCAATGCTTGTGAATTCTGTACAATAGTACAGACTATGCCTCAGAGTTGTTCCAAGGAAGAGAAAATCTGTAGCTGGTTGAGGGCTGCTCTAGGAACATTAACTCTCCAGCACTTCCTGCTTACTCCACAATTGAATCAAGGATGAGTCTAAGTGTGAATGTCAAAAGAATACTGAAGGAACAGCAACTATGTTTCCTCCTAAGTAAAAATGATGGAAAGTATAAGACAAAAAAAGCCACACTCTTTTCATATGCTACTGGGAGTCTAGAAATTAGTTTTTGCAGAATGTAATTTATAATGAGTAAAGCAAGAGAGAGAGAGAATGAGAGAGACCTAAAAATCAAATATAGGGACATCTGGGGGGCTCAGTCAGTTGAGTATTGGGTTTTGGCTGGGGTTCTAATCTCAGAGTCATTGGTTTGAGTCTGCCCTCAGGCTCTGTGCTCAGTGTGGAAGCTGCTTGGGAAGCTCTCCCTCTCCCTCTGCCCCTCCTCCATCTCTAAAATTAAGTGAATAAATCTTTTTAAAAACCAAAAGTAACCAAAGATTTCCATTAAAGCAATATATTATGTGCATTAAATATTCATGACCTTCCATAATCCCTTTGTAATAACTCAAGGTTTCCTACCTAAGAAATACAACTTCTGGGCAGCCCAGGTGGTTCAGCGGTTTAGTGCCACCTTCAGCCTAGGGTGTGATCCTGGAGACCCAGGATCAAGTCCCACGTCGGGCTCCCTGCATGGAGCCTGCTTCTCCCTTTGCCTGTGTCTCTTCCTTTCTCTGTGTGTCTCTCACAAGTAAATAAATAGAATCTTAAAAAAAAAATACAACGTCTTTAATACGATCCCCCAAATTTCAAGTCACTGTGCCAATAAATAGGCATCCAAAGATGGTTAGGATATATTCTTTGCCCTATTTGAAATATTGATTTTGGCCTTCTCAAAATGCCATTAATTTTTAGGCTGCTTTCATTTATTTTGTTAGTTTGTTGTTTTTTGGTTGAGTTACTTAGGTGATTCATACATGGGAATTTTAACTCTCCATCTCAGTTGGAAGCTTCAGGTTTGGGGGTAGAGGGTGGAAACTAGACTCATCCAGAATACAATGAAGCCACAAATCATGTCATGGGGAAACTAATGACTCCAAAGATCTTTGGCTTAGAAAATCAGGGGAAGTGGGAGAATTATCTTCAAATCATGTCAAAATCTGAAATAGAGGTAAAACTGGTCTATTTTACTCCCCTGTGTCCATCAAAATAGACTGTGTGGGTAGGGAGGAGGGCCTGAGAAGTAGGCCAAGAAAGAGGAAAAGAGGTTAGGTAACTAGGATTGAGAATTAGAGTAGAGGTTCCTGCTAACTCAAGGCAGGAGTTGGTATTGAGCCAAGTTCTGGGGCAAGAGCAGACACCATGTTATTGGATAACATGTCTGGGGTCGGGGGGAGGGACGGGACAGTATCTTAACAGGCCAAAACCTGAGGGGGACCAGAGCTTAAAACTATAACCAAATGACGGAAGGCACAGGAAATCACAGCCACCAGACAGTCCACCATTCCCCGGTTGTGCCCTGCACTCTCACCCACCTCTCTGCCTTTGCATGCACAGGAAATTCTAACTCTACTTGCCAGCTCGTTTCAGATACAATCTCCTTCATGGGGTTGGTGATCATCTTCCCTCCTCTGTGTTTTCGTGTCCCAGGATAATTTTTAGGACATTTTTGCCTTATTTATTCTGCAAACACACACACACACACACACACACACACACATACACACAATTCTCTGAGAATAAAAACTGTCTTGCTCATTTTTTCATTACCTTCACCCAATCTCTGGCACAATGACTGCACATGGCAGTTCATCACCATGTTTTTCACTGAACTACAAAAGCATTTTCTTCCTACCTCTCTTGGGGCACTTCTACAATAAGAAACTAATAATAATAATAGCTACTACTTAATGAGCACTTGCTATGAACCAGAAACTTGACACTGATTCTATACTTCCATGTCTCACTTTCTCATCTGAAATATAGGAATAATCATACCTACTTCACGGAGATGTCATGGATACATGAAGAGATGCAAATGAGAGTCTTAGCAATGGGAATGAGAAATATCAAACACTTGATAAATATTTTATCTTAATGTCTGTTTTAGTTAAGAAAAGGAAAAATCCTGGGATCCCTGGGTGGCGCAGCGGTTTGGCGCTTGCCTTTGGCCCAGGGCGCGATCCTGGAGACCCGGGATCGAATCCCACGTCAGGCTCCCGGTGCATGGAACCTGCTTCTCCCTCTGCCTATGTCTCTGCCTCTCTCTCTCTCTCACTGTGTGACTATCATAAATAAATAAAAAAAAAAAATTTAAAAAAATAAAAAAAAAAAAAAAAGAAAAGAAAAGGAAAAATCCATGGAATCACTAGGTGAAAAAGGATGCTCTCAGTGGAAAGAGAAATGAAATGCTAGGGGATTGCTGAAGATCAAAATACCTTGTCTTAATTTTCTGTCTACTATTTAATCTATTTGAGAATAAAAGGGGACATATTCTGAAGGCACTATTTTTTTGTAAGCCATGGAAACATGTTGCCTATTTGTTACTTAGTTTGACCATGAGTCATCTGAGGGCTTGTAGCAAGAAATGCTACTCGCAAGTGCTTTGCAAGTGGTCATTTATTTGGTAGCTATTTATGAAGCATGTTAACATCAAGAGCTGTACTAGATGCTAGGGATACAATGGTGAATAAGACAGCACCTTGGCTTTATGGATCTTGCAGTGTCAAAAGGGAAATACCTAAACAAGTAAGAGTGAAAGGTTTGTCACATAGACTTCTTTTTTAAAAAAAGATTTTATTTATTTATTCATGAGAGACACAGAAAGTGAGGCAGAGACATAGGCAGAGGGAGAAGCAGGCTCCAGGCAGGAAGCCCAATGTGGGACTTGATCCCAGGAGTCCGGAATCACGCCCTGAGTCAAAGGCAGATGGTCAACCATTGAGCCACCCAGGCGACCCACACAGACTTTTTTTCTAAGATTTTAGTTTTATTTGAGAGAGAGAGTTAGTGAGAGAGAGAGCACAAGCATAGGAGAGAGGGAGAAACAGGCTCCTTGCTTAGCAGGAAGCCTGCCATAAGGCTCGAACCCAGGACCCTGGGATCATGACCTGAGCAGAAGGCAGAAGCCTAACCAACTAAGCCATCCATGCTCTCCCATCACATAGACTTTATCTCTCTCACACATGCGTGCACACACACACACACACACACGCACGCACCGTGTAGTTTAGCCCTGATTCTCAAAAATCTGGCCACAAAGTAAGCAAAAAGCCAAGGGAACACAGAAAATATGAACCCAGGAGATTAGACCACTCCAGTGGGAGAAAAACAGGATAAACTATTGAGTGGGGATATGAGGGACAAAGAGTAAGAGGTTTTTGTAATATTTGATTTGGGAGAGTATAAGCTCTCCTAACATCCTAAGCTTAAGAAAGGCAGTATCAAATATAGTGAGGAAAAAAGATATTACTCAGGGCAGATAATGTCATGTTAATAGATGATAGAGAGGGGCACGTGGGTGGCTGAGTGGTTGAGCATCTACCTTTGGCTCAGGTCATGATCCTGGGTCCTGGGATCGAGTTCCGCATTGGGCTCCCTGCATGGAGCCTGCTTCTCTCTCTGCCTGTGTCTCTGCCTCTCTCTGTGTCTCTCATGAGTTAAAAAAAAGAAGAAGAAAAAAAGAAAGATGATAGAGAAAGCGACCCCACTCAACCCAAATCCATTTTTCTGATTCTTCTCTATTAAGAATGATCTTTGGACTTGAAGGTGTTAAGAGTGATTTGGAGATAGAGATATGTGAGACTTAAAGAGAGGAACAGGTCTTTTTATTTTAAGTTCTTCAGCTTGAATCAGTTATATCCCAGGACTCTGGAAAAACTTAGACATGAGATTGTATTTAACAACTCTGAAGAATTGTGAAATTTATGAGAGATGGTATAAGCATGACCAGACCAAGTGGTCTGAATTTTCTAAAGGGCAAAGAATTCTGTATCTATAAACTAATGCGTAATTTGTGAGGCAAGATTCTAGAGCAGTTTATTGAAAGAACTATTTATAAAGACTAAAAGGCTGACATGGTACTTATGAGGGGGAAGGTTCTCTCAGGACCAGTAACACCCGACCATTTGAATTTCATTTCTTTTTTTTTTTTTAAGATTTTATTTATTTATTCATGAGAGACACAGAGAGAGGCAGAGACACAGGCAGAGGGAGAAGCAGGCTCCATGCAGGGAGCCCGACGTGGGACTTGATACGGGGACTCCAGGATCATACCCTGGGCCGAAGGCAGGTGCCAAACTGCTGAGCCACCCAGGGATTCCCCTTGAATCTCATTTCTGATAGAGATATCTGGATGGTAGAGCAGGGAATGGGGTAGCCAAAGAGAATCTGAAAAGTAGTTCACTGACAAAGTCTGTTAAGATATCATTGAGGATGGACTGAATGAGATTTGGATGGATTTTTATGGTTGAATATCTTTACCTCATAGCAACTCATTGCTGAGTCACGTCAACCTAAGGGGAAGTTCCTAGTGGCTGCCAAAGGTTCTATTCTCACATCTCGCCTTTTAACATGTTGATCATGGATTTGGAAGAGAATATTGGTGATATACTGACCAAACACAAAAATAACAGGTGGCTAGGTATCTTAATACCCTAGATAGCATAATTCAAATCCAAAGAAGCTTCAATATACTGGATTTTCAGTTGTTTCATTGTATGGTCCTGGCGTCATGAACCTTTGCATTCCTCCAGCATGTATCTCAATGCCTGACACTAAGTTCTCATGAAGTTTTATGAATGGACAAATGAATGAATGAATGAATGAATGGTAGAAAGTGTCTAAGGAAAGAAAAAAAAGAAAGTGTCTAAGAAAAAAAAAGAAAGTTTCTAAGACAATGTGGTTAGTAGTAGAAACTGAGAGTTGTCACCAAAGTCTGTACATACCTTCTCACATAGAAATGGAGTTGTGGTTGGGCACATGATGGCTCAACTAGACTATATTTCCCAGCCCCCTTGTAGTTAGTTACGGTCCTGTGTCTACGTTTTGACTCATTAAATCTTGGTACACATGATCAGTCCTACTTCCAGGTCAGTTAAGATATTGGGGTGCCTCATATATTCTTCTTCCTTTTCCCATGGCTAGAGCTAGAATAGATTTGACAGTGGTCGTGCATCAGGGAGCAGATGAAAACAATGTCCTAGGAGAATGGCCGTGCTATAAGATGAAAGGGACCTGAGTCCCTGGATAACCAAATGGAACAAAGCTTCTCTAATGACCCAAACTGCTCCCATCACAGCTATTATTTGATATATAAGCCACTGTATGAAAGGTTTCTTTCTTATGGTTTCTTAGTCTTCATCCTAACAAGAGTTTCAAGGTGAGACTGCCCAGCCAATAAGCAGTGAAGTAGGTATAAAGGTCACAGACTACCCTTTTGTCAAAAGAAAAACCTAATGGCCACACGAACACAGGATCAGAGAAATTTAGCTTAGTAACTCCATGTCTGAAAAAGACTTAGGGGTTTTGGTTGACCAGATGATTAATATAACTCAATAGTGTGCATAACTGTGGGGAAGAGGCAGCAGAGCAGGGAAATAAATGCAGTCCTACAAGTGTGTTATGTAGAACGAGGTCAGTGCTGGTTGGACTGAAATTTTTCTGCCCTAGTCAGCTGGCCACCTTCAGTCTATGGTGAAGACTCATGTTTTTTCAACAGGACTCCTCAAGCACCTTATGGGAATTTAATTATATTTTAGTGTTCTATAGATGCTAGTGAATTTGATTAAAATTTTTACTTTTACCTATAATTTTCCAGTTGACTCTGAGTCAGGCATTCTGGATGCTTCCAACAAAGCATATTCAGTGACGATAAATCAGGATAGTAAACACATTTAAAATTATGTCCTGGGAGGGGCAAGATGGCGGAAGAGCAGGGTCCCCAAATCACCTGTCCCCACCAAATTACCTAGATAACCTTCAAACCATCCTGAAAATCTACGAATTCGGCCTGAGATGTAAAGAGAGACCAGCTGGAACGCTACAGTGAGAAGAGTTCGCGCTTCTATCAAGGTAGGAAGACGGGGAAAAAGAGATAAAGGAACAAAAGGCCTCCGAGGGGGAGGGGCCCCGCGAGGAGCCAGGCTGAGGCCGGGGCGAGTGTCCCCAGGACAGGAGAGCCCCGTCCCGGAGGAGCAGGAGCTGCACCAACCTTCCCGGGCGGGCGGAAAGGGGCTCGCAGGGAGTTGGAGCAGGACCCAGGAGGGCGGGGATGCCCTCGGGCTCCCGGGGACACTAACAGACACCTGCGAGCGCAGGAGAGTGCTCCGAGCTCCCTAAGGGCTGCAGCGCGCACGGAGGGACCGACCGGAGCAGCTCGGAGGGGCTCGGGCGGCGGCTCCGCGGAGGGGGCTGCGGGGCGGGAGCGCGAATCCACCAGCGCAGGCCCCGGAGCACAGGGCGCCGGGACACAGCCCAGGATCCGGCCTCCCCCGGGACAGGCAGAGGCCAGGAGGGCCCAGGACAGCAAGGACGCTCCTGCCCCGAGCTGAGCAGATCAGCGGCCCCGCCCCGGAGCCTCCAGGCCCTGCGGACGGAGAGCCGAGAGCCCCGAGCCCCGTAGTTCCTGCGGAGGCTGAATCCAGGCTTCCAGAGTTGCCATAGCAACTGCGACTGTTCCTCCTGGGGCCTGGCGGGGTAAACAACCCCCGCTGAGCCCTGCAGCAGGCACGGGCAGAGCAGCTCCCCCAAGTGCTAACACCTGAGAATCAGCACAGCAGGCCCCTCCCCCAGAAGACCAGCTGGACGGACCAGTGATACTCCCCCGTGTTCCAATACAACTTGTTTTTGGCCACTCTGCACTGAGCAAAATGACTAGAAGGAAAACCTCACTTCAAAAGAAAGAATCAGAAACAGCCCTCTCTCCCACAGAGTTACAAAATCTGGATTACACTTCAATGTCAGAAAGCCAATTCAGAAGCACTATTCTACAGCTACTGGTGGCTCTAGAAAAAAGCATTAAGGCCTCACGAGACTTCATGACTGCAGAATTTAGATCCAATCAGGCAGAAATTAAAAATCAATTGAATGAGATGCAATCCAAACTAGAAGTCCTAACGACGAGGGTTAACGAGGTGGAAGAACGAGTGAGTGACATAGAAGACAAGTTAATGGCAAAGAGGGAAACTGAGGAAAAAAGAGACAATCAATTAAGGGACCATGAAGACAGATTAAGGCAAATAAATGACACTCTGAGGAAGAAAAACCTACGTTTAATTGGGGTTCCCGAGGGCGCCGAAAGGGACAGAGGGCCAGAATATGTATTTGAACAAATCCTAGCTGAAAACTTTCCCAATCTGGGAAGGGAAACAGGCATTCAGATCCAGGAAATAGAGAGATCCCCCCCTAAAATCAATAAAAACCGTTCAACACCTCGACATCTAATAGTGAAGCTTGCAAATTCCAAAGATAAAGAGAAGATCCTTAAAGCAGCAAGAGACAAGAAGTCCCTGACTTTCATGGGGAGGAATATTAGGGTAACAGCAGACCTCTCCACAGAGACCTGGCAGGCCAGAAAGGGCTGGCAGGATATATTCAGGGTCCTAAATGAGAAGAACATGCAACCAAGAATACTTTATCCAGCAAGGCTCTCATTCAAAATGGAAGGGAGATAAAGAGCTTCCAAGACAGGCAGGAACTGAAAGAATATGTGACCTCCAAACCAGCTCTGCAAGAAATTTTAAGGGGGACTCTTAAAACTCCCCTTTAAGAAGAAGTTCAGTGGAACAATCCATAAAAACAAGGACTAAATAGATATCATGATGACACTAAACTCATATCTGTCAATAGTAACTCTGAACGTGAATGGGCTTAATGACCCCATCAAAAGGCGCAGAGTTTCAGACTGGATAAAAAAACAGGACCCATCTATTTGCTGTCTACAAGAGACTCATTTTAGACAGAAGGACACCTACAACCTGAAAATAAAAGGTTGGAGAACCATTTACCATTCAAATGGTTCTCAAAATATACCCTAAAAACTACAGAACACTTCTGAAAGAAATTGAGGAAGACACAAAGAGATGGAAAAATATTCCATGCTCATGGATTGGCAGAATTAATATTGTGAAAATGTCAATGTTACCCAGGGCAATTTACACGTATAATGCAATCCCTATCAAAATACCATGGACTTTCTTCAGAGACTTAGAACAAATTATTTTAAGATTTGTGTGGAATCAGAAAAGACCCCAAACAGCCAGGGGAATTTTAAAAAAAGAAAACCATATCTGGGGGCATCACAATGCCAGATTTCAGGTTGTACTACAAAGCTGTGTTCATCAAGACAGTGTGGTACTGGCACAAAAACAGACACATAGATCAATGGAACAGAACAGAGAACCCAGAAGTGGACCCTGAACTTTATGCTCAACTAATATACGATAAAGGAGGAAAGACGATCCACTGGAAGAAAGACAGTCTCTTCAATAAATGGTGCTGGGAAAATTGGACATCCACATGCAGAAGAATGAAACTGGACCACTCTCTTGCACCATACACAAAGATAAACTCAAAATAGATGAAAGATCTAAATGTGAGACAAGATTCCATCAAAATCCCAGAGGAGAACTCAGGCAACACCCTTTTTGAACTTGGCCACAGTAACCGGAGAAGGACAAACAGTGTATGTTCTCATTCATTTGGGGAATATGAATAATAGTGAAAGGGAATATAAGGGAAGGGAGAAGAAATGTGTGAGAAATATCAGAAAGGGAGACAGAACATAAAGACTTCTAACTCTGGGAAATGAACTAGGGGTGGTGGAGGGGGAGGAGGGCGGGGGGTGGGGGTGAATGGGTGACGGGCACTGAGGGGGACACTTGACGGGATGAGCACTGGGTGTTATTCTGTATGTTGGTAAATTGAACACCAATAAAAATTAATTTATAAAATAATAAAAAAAAATTATGTCCTATGTGGAGTATTTGTTGGACTTGAGTGGGGTATGGCTCACCACAATGAAGATGAACCTCAGGGGGACAACATCTTCGAATATTTGGGGGACTGTCTTGAGAAAGAGGAATGAGATGTATTCTGAATGGTATCTGAAAATTCTGAATTAAAACTGCATGGAAAAAAGCATCTTTCCCCATAAACCTAATGTATAAACTAGATTTAAAAAAAATTAATCGATGCCTATTTAGATTTATAAAATTCTTCCCTTTATAAAAATAGCTATCTCGGTGTTCTTTTAATGTTAAGTTCCTCTATGCATTTAAGATTTTTTTAAAAAGATTTTATTTATTTATTAATGAGAGATACACAGAGAGAGAGAGAGAGAGAGGCAGAGACACAGAAAGAGGGAGAAGCAGGCTCCATGCAAGGAGCCCAACATGGGACCAGATCCCAGGTCTCCAGGATCAGGCGCCAAACCGTTGAGCCACTGGGGCTGCCCTGCATTTAAGATTTTGATTTGCAAAACAACCTTACAGGAATATACTGAATCCCTCAATTCCCTGGCAAGGCACAGTCAGCCGGGCTAATTTGAGGAGAGTTTTATAAAGAAACTATTGACAAAAGTGTGGGAAGCAATGGGGAAATCACTGGGAATGGTGAAATACCTCAAGGCTAGTAACAACAAGGCACACAAGTGCTAAGAGCAAGGCAGTTACTGGAGCCCGTAGACTGTGAGAATTGGGGAAGTTGGCTACATGTCCTTCCTTCTGCCAAGGGATGAGGTTTATGATGATCCTACGGGACGAAGCAGGATAGTAAACACCCTGAACTTCACTCCCTTCCCTTTCTGCAATCTGCCAGGGCTTCCCATTGGTTGAACTCAACCAGAAGCCAGGAAACATGAAGCACATTCATGGAATCCTTGCAGGTCAACCTTTCTATCCATAAAGGAGAGTAGGAAGGGTAGAGAATTGGACTGTGGGAGCAAAAGGAGGCCATGAAGGAAACGTAATGTTAACCTAAACTTTCTACTTTATGTATCAACCATTCTGTCATTCATCTTTGCATTTTGCTCCATATCTGAGGAATACTAAAGAAACCTCAAATATAACAGCCTCCAAAAAAAATAGTGCAAACTAATTTAAAATGAAAATGAGAAAATGAGGGCAGCCTGGTGGCTCAGCGGTTTAGCGCCACCTTCAGTCCAGGGCGTGAACCTGGGGTCCCGGGATCGAGTCCCGTGTGGGGCTCCCTGCGTGGAGCCTGCTTCTTCCTCTGCCTGTGTCTCTGTGCCTCTCTCTCTCTCTGTGCCTCTCATGAATAAATAAAAATCTTAAAAAAAAAAGAAAGAAAGAAAATGAAAACTCAGCATGCTAGAAGTGAAGCTGATGGTTTTTTATCTCCCTCCATTCACATGGATGAATACTCTCTTCATTTTTAAACACACTTACAGACAGTTACGTTTCTATTATTTGCTAAACCTATGGTAAACGAAAAGGAAAACAAATTTTGCTTCTGTGAAAAATGCCTATGACAGTAAGATGCAGATTTTATTTTCATGAAGCACCAAATGAGCCACTGTAAAACTTTAAATAGGTCAGCATTCAGAAAACAAATCTAGCTGCATAAACTTAGAACCCCCCCACAAAAAAAGACAAGATACAGTAATATTCTTGGGCCTAAACATTTTGTTTAGGTTTTGAATTAGACAAATGTTCTTTCCACCAGCTTTGTTTGCTCAGAAAGAGTAAAACCTATCTCATTGGCAATTTTTATTTCAACATGACTTCCTTTTGTGAATACTCTTTCAGTTATAGTGCATGATTTAAAAAAAAAAAAGGCCTTGAGTAGATTCACACATTTTCTGCTGCTGCTGTTGTTCCCATAGCACTTTTTTATTTTCTTTCTCACAGTGCTCATCATTTTGTGTCATAATTATTTCACATGTCTGACTCCCTTGCTAGACTGTGAGCCCTCAAGAAGAAAGATCATGCTTTATTTGTCTCTGTACCCTGCAGTCCCAGGAGCACCATCCCCACGGTATACACCCAAAGAATCCTTGTCAAATAATGATAAAGCAACCTTGCCTTCTGTCTTTTCTCTCAAGGGGAAAGATTTACAAACTAAAAGAGGATGCCATCTCCTCTGTACATTCTCAAGAGTGAAGCTAGTGGTTTAGATTTTCTTTTTAACTATTTCATATTTTAACAATTTTGTGTTTGTATGTGCATGCGCTACACAACCGTATGTAAGATTTTGTTAAAATTGAATCACTTAGAGCTGGGGGGTGGTAAATGTTGTTTTAAGGCCAGATAGTAATTGTTTTAGGTTTTGCGAACATAGTCTCAGTGGCAACCACTCAGTTCTGCCCATGTAGCACAAAAACAACCTTAGACCATATGTAAATGATTGGTCATGGCTGTGTTCCAATAAAACAGGACTCTATTGCAGACACTAGGCTGTGAACAATGCTGTAGTGAGTAACCTTATACATATGGCCTTTCCACCATGTACAGATGTATCCATAGGGGCAATGTCCAGAGGTAGAATTACTGGAGCAAAGAATAAATACATCTGTAAAGTCTGATAGATATGACCAAATTTACCTCACCTTCTCATAAAAAAATTAACAAAAAAATAAATACACATGCTTTCAAAATCATATTATTCATAGCTTCTAGTGTCAGTTTCACATTAGGAATGAAATAACCAAGTGTTTATTGAATATCTATTATTCATGCCTGCTTTATGGGAAAAAATATAAACTGTCTCTTCACTCAAAAATGCTAAAATCTTGTTAATAGAAACCAGTCAAAATGGTTGTTTAACCTGAGTTGTTTTAATGAATTGACTATTTAATGATTTCACTAATAAAAGAAGACGTACCCAAAATTCATTCCCATCATGGCTGAGAACATCAATGCTTCAAGGAGTCATGTGAATCCGGAGTAACATAACACTTTATCTTTGCATCTTTAGAATCTCCTTTTTCGGGGATCCCTGGGTGGCTCAGCGGTTTGGCGCCTGCCTTTGGCCCGGGGCGTAATCCTGGAGACCCGGGATCGAGTCCCACGTCAGGCTCCCTGCATGGAGCCTGCTTCTCCCTCTGTCAGTGTCTCTGCCTCTCTCTCTCTCTCATGAATAAATAAAATCTAAAAAAAAAAAATCTCCTTTTTCATATTTTACCTTATATTAAGAATATCCATATACTTGTTTATGTCACCTACCTATGTAAATAGTCTCTGAGTTACTCGTCTTTGTTTTCCTTGGGTCTTATTCTCAGGAGATGTTTGATGAGATAATAGCTCTTGGTCAGCCCATCAACACAAAGCTTGCTTAAAGCAAGAGGTAGCCTAAACTGGACACATATTAAATCCTTTCTTAAGGAGTGACTCTACAGGGACACCTGGATGGCACAGCGGTTGAGTGTCTGCCTTTGGCTCAGGGTGGGATCCCAGAGTCTGGAGATTGATTCCCACATCAGGCTCCCTGCATGGAGCCTACTTCTCCCTCTGCCTGTATCTCTGCCTCTCTCCCCCCCTCTGTGTGTGTGTGTGTGTGTGTGTGTGTGTGTGTGTCATGAATAAATAAATAAATAAAATCTTTAAAGAATAAAAAAAGGAGTGACTCTACAGTTCAGCATTTTTAAAAAAGAATTTATTTACTCATTTACTCGTTTATTTGTTTGTTTGTTTGTTTATTTGACAGAGAGCACACAAGCAGGGGGAGCAGCAGGCAGAGGGAGAGGAAGAAGCAGACTCTTCGAGGAGCAGGGAGCCCAAGGTGGGACTCCATCCCAAGACACTGGGATCATGACCTGAGCCGAAGGTAGATACTTAACTGACTGAACCCACTCAGGCACCCCTGCAGTTCAGCATTTTTATCACATTCAGGAAACTATTGAGACCATCTTTCTAGCTGTGCCAAATAAATGCCCCAAACAATAAATATGGTAGGCCTTGTATGATTCATATATTATATGCATTACCTAGCTGTCATAAAGAGACAGTATCTTTTCTTTACTTGAACCTTGCTGATTTTGGAAATCCTCTGAGAACCTTAAAGCAAATGTGGGATTGTCCAAAATGCTGAGAGCCTGAGAGAAATCACAAGGCCGCTGAATATATCATTACACAGGTTCTCACTTCTAGGGCCAATGACTGTGGTCACCCTGCTGTCTTCTCTTACAGCATGACACATGAATTGTCTCATCCGAAAGCTTTGCCACTGGACTCTCATGTCATATAGCAATGTGTCCTCACTGGTCAGGTTCTGAATAGACAAAGTTCAAATATCTAGAACTGGTTTTGACTACCAAAAGAAGAAAAAGGAAAAAAAAAGAAATGAATAAACTGAATTAATCTGTAAGACTCAAGACTCAACAACCATAACCAGTTTGATAATGAGCATATACTTGCTATATCTAATATTTGTAACATCTAAAAATGCTTTATGAATTATCAAAGAGTAAAAGCAATATAGCTTTAGTTTGCATTATATCACATTGTCTCCTACCTCTTTTTTTTTTAAAGATTTATTTATTTATTTATTCATGAAAGACACAGAGAGAAAGCAAGAGAGGCAGAGACACAGGCAGAGGGAGAAGCAGGCTCCATGCAGGGAGCCTGAGGTGGGACATGATCCTGGGACTCCAGGATCATGCCCCGGGGCGAAGGCGGCGCTTAACCGCTAAGCCACCCAGGCGTCCCTGTCTCCTACCTCTTATGATTTGGTTCAGTTCAATGTAAGTCTTTGATCTGCAGATTTTTCCAAATCCTTAAACTTCTGTATTAGAACATAGAAAGGGCGCCTGGGTGGCTCAGTCAGTTAAGGTCTGACTCTTGATTTTGACTCAGGTCATGACCTCAGTGTCATGAGATCAAGCCTTGTGTTGGGCTCCAAGCCCAGTGCAAAGTCTATGTGTCTCTGTCCCTGTCCCTGACCCTTCCCCACTCACACGCATTCTAATTAAAAGAAAAAAAAATCTTTAAGAACATGGAAATATTACAGAATTTACAGGTAATTTGGTCATGTGGCTTTTTTAGTTATACTTCTATCATTATAATTACAACTGACAACCCAGAAGATTAATAAATGTAACACTGTTGATAAAATTAAATACTGAGTAAGCTGGTTAATGCTCAAACCAGAAAATTCAGTTAACTAGACTACCAAATTCCCCAATATTTCTGGAGTATTCTGTTTACTCACATGTGCTCTCTTAAACATACAGAGGTGAGCTGAACTCACTCATTTGCCTTCTGTATTAGTTTCAAAGGGCTGCAGTAATGAAGTACCATAAACCAGGAGGCTTAAAACAACAGAAATTTAGGGACCGCTGGGTGGCTCAGCGGTTGAGCATCTGCCTTTGGCTCAGGACCTGATCCTGGAGACCCGGGATCGAGTCCCACATCAGGCTCCCTGCGTGGAGCCTGCTTCTCCTCCCTCTGCCTGTGTCTCTGCCTCTCTCTCTCTCTCTCTCTCTCTCTCTCTCTCTCTGTCTCTCATGAATAAATAAATAAAATCTTTTTTAAAAATTCATTCTTTAACAATTCTGGAGGCTAGAATTGTGAAATCAAGATATTGGTAGGGCCATGCTCCCTCTGAAGGCTCTACGAAAGAATTCTTTCTTGCCTCTTTTAGCTTCTGGTGGTTGCCAGAAATCCTCAGCATTCCGTGGCTTATAGATACATCACTCTAATCTCTCTGTTGTGTTATGGGGTTCTCCCTGTGTGTTTCTGTCTCTGTGTCTTTGTTTTTTTAAGATTTTATTTATTTATTTATTTGAGAGTGTGAGAAAGAGCAGAAACAGGGTTGGAGGGGAGGCACAGAGGGAGAGGGAGAAGCAGACTCTCTGATGAGCAAGGAGCTTAACATGGAACTTGATCCCAGGACCCTGAGATCATGACTCAAGCGGAAGGTACACACTTAACCGACTGAGCCACCCAGGCGCCCCGCTCTATCTTCTCCTTTTCTTATAAGGAAACCAATAAAAGTGGCTTAAGAGCCCATTCTACTCCTGATTATGTCTGCAATCACCCTATTTCTAAACAAGGTCACATTCTGAGATGCTGGGGGTTAGGACTTCAACTTATCTTTTAGAGGAGCACAATTTAACCCATAATACCTTTCCATCATTAGGTACCATAATTTAGTCCCAATGAATACCTATCCATCCATAAACTAAAGGAAAAAAAAACAAATTTTCATTTAACAGTCAGCTAGGGCATGTCAGAAGAATGAGATGGCACTGGGATTGCCTCTGGACTTTCTATAACAGTGAACAATTTCCACCTGCTTAAATTCTTCTCAGTCCAAGTTTAAACTGGGAAGCAGCATGCACAAAGCCAGACCTCCCAGAATGACCTCAGAAGATGAAGGATCCACTGAGTCCTTGATGACAGCAGCAACCTTGAGCTCTTTTGGTTTGGGGATCACCACCATGACATGAATAATGTATGTAAGGGCTCCTGAAAGTCCAACTCTGCTCTGCGTCCTGTGCAAAACCCAGATATTACCGACATTCTTTATAGAGAAATCAATGTCAAGTGACAAATCTATTTCTTCTAGATTAGGTTAGGCATCTTCCCAACTCCAACCAGATTTTTCTTTGTTTCAAGTGGTCACCTTTTATCATCTTTGGCTAGAGTCGCTAATGAGTAACATAAGTTTTCAAATATGGCCTCTTCATCCTTTTCCCTGTCTATCATCAAAGTAGATGAACTTAGCAACATTTAGTTCCAGTAGCACTGTCTTCCTGTATAAATTAACTGCACAGAAGATTGCCCTCTGAAATGGGAAGAAATACAATTTTGTCAAAAGTTTAGGTCGGTATGACCATAGCCTACTCTCTCTAATGTCTCTGACCCTAGACTAGTAGTGGTTCTCACACTTGGTTCTCACATAAGGACCACCTGGAGGGCTTGTTTAAACACAAACCTCTCCCACCACCAGAGCCTATGATTCTGTATATCTGTGGTCAGGCCCAAGAGTCTCCATTTCTAACAAGTCCCCAGGTGATGCTGATGCTGCTTCTGGGGATCATACTTTGAGAAACGCTGTTTTAAGGGGAAAACCAAATAAAAGCTTAACTGAAGTGAAAGTTGATTTAAATGTGAACAATTTGTAACTAATAGCAAGGTTTGAAGTCAATGGTAGAGATTTTTTGTTTTGTTTTGTTTTTTAAGATTATTTATTTGAGAGAGAGAGAATGAGAGAGAGAGAGAGAGAGAGAGAGAGAGAGAGAGAGAGCATGAGCAGGGGAAAGGAACAGAGGGAGAGGGAGAAGCAGACTCTCTGCTGAGCAGGGATTCTGATGTGGGGCTTGATCCTAGGGCTCTGAGATCATGACCTGAGCCAAAGGCAGACACTTAACTGACTGAGCCACACACGTGCCCTTGGTAGAGGTTTTTTTTTAATATAATCATTTTAGATGAGAAATAGTATCAGTTTCATTAAAATGTTCATTAATTTATTTGTGGCCAAATAGATCCAAGGGAAAGAGTCCTATACAGGATTAAGAATATCAAGTGTTGGATTTGTTTAATAAAAATACAAGTATTCCTATAAAGATGTATATAATATGCAATACACACATAAATTAATGGTTAGTTTCCTGGTCATCTGTTTTGGGAACAGATAAATAAGAAACTTGAATCTCTCATTTTGCAGCCTCTAGTCCTACTACCTACAATAACTACTCCCACCTGATCCCCTAGCATTTACATTGCACACCTGTCATTCCACACGGTATCTTTCCAAGTCACGCGTGCCAACTTTCCAGATGTTTGTTATTTTATATTTTGCTGCTGGTTTCCCAAGATTCCCTATCATTATTCAAATTACTGCAATATACAAACTTTGATGATGTGCTCTGAAAAGAAACATTTTGCTCTTAGAACTGTTTCAAAGAGCCCAGTTTCACAATTCACATTCACTGAGCATTTATTTTCAAAACCATCTGATGGATAAACTATCTTCCTAAAGTTATGTTTTAGTTTCTTGCTGCAATCCAAAAATCCTTGAAGATGTATGCATGAAAATTCAGGGGGTAAAATTTAAAAGCCAACAACTATCTACCTTTATTTTTTTTTAGAGAGGGAGAGGAGGTGGGGAGAGGCAGAGGGAGAGAGAGAATCTCAAGTAGGCTCCATGCCCAGTGTGGGACCCGATGTGGGGCTCAATTTCACAACCCTGAGATCATGGCATGAGCCAAAATCAAGAGTCAGATGCTTAACTGACTAAGCCACCCAGGTACCCCAACCATCTACCTTTAAAATGCTATTTTCACAAAACTAAATTAATCAAAAAATTAAATTATTCCCAATGTTTTCCATGGAGAGCAAAGGCAAAGCAACTCTGCCAAGTGAACAGTGGTTGTTGCTGAGTTTTCCCCTCCATAGCATCCAACAGAACCAGAACTCTTACCAAAGCAAAGTACAAAACGATAAAGAAGAAAAAATAGTGATATAGCCTCCATCAAAGTTTCTCAGCTTCAATAAAACAGGACTTCACCAAGAAGTCTTTTTACATCATACCACCTGCTTATCCTTTCCCCTGAACATGGATTCTGGATGCTCAAAACATCACAGCATAATAACAGCCCACAAAAATTACTGTATTGTGGCATAATTCAAGATTTTTAGCCCCAGGATCTAATTCAAATTTCTACATTAATTCAAGAACTTTCCCCTTTGGTCATGGAATGAAGGCTCAAGATCATCAGTCAACAACTATGATCCAACACCCCTAGGCTCCAAAACACCATGGTTGGTACATGGTAAGATAAAAGAGGGAAGTTGGAGTCTGTGGGACCTGAGTCAGTCTGTTTTTGAAATGGGCTCATGAGAGTTTACCGAAACATTGTCATAAGCAAAGAAGAATCAATTTTGCTACATAAAAATATAGTAATAATAGAGTATTAATCTCAATAACTAGAATGAGCTGTCGGAGCTAATATAGTTTCCTATTCTGGGAACATCAAGGAGAACATTTTTTCTTCTTATCATTCCAATATTGTTGCTAGCACATAGTTGTAGTGGGTTTTGTGGACTGCCTTGCTCAGTTCTGTACCAGTCCCCATCTGTGCCTTCCTGGATTACAGACTTGAAAGCAACAAGCTCTATTTTCCAGACTTCCTCACAACTAAAATTATGGGTGAGATTTAGATTCTACATAACAGATGCACACTCATCCAATACTTAGATTTGGAACCAAGTTATGTAGGAAGAGAGGCCAGGTGTGAGAAATTCATTTTGTGGATGCAGATCATAGCTGAAGTGGCCTGGTTCCAATGTCAGGAGCTGAGGCTGTGGTTTCCTAATTTAGTAGAAGTGGCTTCCCTATCACAGCACAGGCAGTGGCTCCCAAGTCAGCACTTTAGTAGTAGTAGGCTCACTCAAAAAGCACCTTTTAGACTATGGTACGAGCAATAGTGGCCTTGGAGACCTGGTTTTGTGGATTGTTTTGAAAGTCAACCCTGGTGGGACGCCCAGGTAACTCAGCAGTTGAGAGCCTGCCTTTGGCCCAGGGCGTGATCCTGGAGCCCCAGGATCGAGTCCTGCATCAGGCTCCCTGTGTGGAGCCTGCTTCTCCCTCTGCCTATGTCTCTGCCTCTCTCTCTCTGTGTCTCTCATGAATAAATAAATAAAATCTTAAAAAAAAAAAAGAAAGAAAGTCAACCCTGGCAATGCAGCTCATAGTTTTTTTCTTCAGCCCTTTTGGTGATATTGCCTCTTTATATTCCCTTTCTGCTTAAGCCAGCTATAATTGATTCTGTCTCTGTAAGTAATCTCCAATAAATACAGTAGATGTTCACTTCCTTGCTTTCATAAATACAGTATAATAAATGTACTTGATGAATAAGTGCTTTAAAATTCTTCAAAATTATTAAGAAAATAAGAGTTTTGTTCAAATGAAATTAATGAATGTTAAATCACTTTGAACTTCCAAGAGCAATCTAACTTCATTTATTTTTTATTTTTATTTTTTAAAAGATTTTATTTATTTATTCATGAAAGACAGAGAGAGAGAGAGAGAGAGAGAGAGACAGGCAGAGGGAGAGAAACAGGCTCCATTCAGGGAGCCCGATGTGGGACTTGATCCAGGGTCTCCAGGATCAGGCCCTGGGCCAAGGGCAGCGCTAAACCGCTGAGCCACCCAGGCTGCCCCTCTAACTTCATTTAAACAAGAGTCTCCTTTCACACTATCGTAGCAAATAAAATATTACAGGTCTACATGAATAAGGAAACCATGTGAAGAAAATGCTGAAAGCATAACCTATAGTTAAATCAATAAATATGGCTGTGTTGGTAGTGGGGTTAATATTTCAATAGTTGCAAAAAAAAATACTTCAATAGTTAGTTGCTGGTAGAGACTCCAACACCTGTCCAAGAAAAGACAATTATGTCTTAGAATGGGGTGGTGAGAAGGGTTGGAAAGTAGAGCAAAGATGGTGAGTGTCATAGCATATATTCTCCTAGAAGCAAACATTGAGAGGACAATTTGAATGCAAGTAGTTTTTTTAAGAGATAAAATCTGCAGGAGATCAAGCAAGTAAATTAGTTTTCTGTTTCTGTTGTAACAAATTACCACAATTTTGGTGGCTTAAATCAATACAAACTTGGGGTGCCTGGGTGGCTCAGTGGTTGAGCATCTGCCTTTGGCTCAGGTCATGACCCCGAGGTCCTGGGATCAAGTTCCCCATCAGGCTCCCAGCAGGAAGTCTGCTTCTCCCTCTACCTATGTTTCTGCCTCTCTCTGTGTCTTGTGAATAAATAAATAAAATCTTAAAAAAGAAAAATCGATACAAACTTATTCTCTTTCAAAAACAAAAACAAACAAACAAACAAAAAAAAAACTTATTCTCTTTCACTTCTGGAACTAAGAAGTCCAAAATTAGTTTCCACCAGACTGAAGTCAAGGGGCCTACTAAGGCTGGTTCCTTCTGGAGTCTCCAGGGAAGAACCCATTTTCATTCCTCTTCCAGACTTCTAGTGGCTGCCAGTATTTCTTGGCTTCTGGCTTCTTCTTCCATCTTAAAAGTGCATCACCCTATCTCTGCTTCCATTATCACATTGCCTCTGACTCTCACTCTGACTCCTCCAGAATCTCTCTTAATGAAACTCATGTGACACTACAATAAAGGAAAACTACAGGCCAATATTTTGATGAACATAGATGCAGAAACCCTCAACAAAATATTAGCAAACCAAACTCAACAGTACATTAAAAGGATCATATACCATGATCACGTGGGATTTATTCCTTGGATGCAAGGATAGTTTAACATATACAAATCAATAAATGTGATATATCACGTTAACAAAATGAAGGGAAAAAATAATAGGATTGTCTCATTAGATGCACATAAGCATTTGACAAAATTCAACATCCTTTCTTGATAAAAAAAATTCTCAAAAATTAGATATAGAAGGAATGTACCTCAACATAATAAGGGCATGTATGACAAGCACACAGCTAACATCATACTCAAAGATGAAAAGCTGAAAGCTTTTCCTTTAAGATCAAGAACAAGGGCAGCCCCGGTGGCGCAGCGGTTTAGCGCTGCCTCTGGCCCAGGGTGTGATCCTGGAGACCTGGGATCGAGTCCTGCGTCAGGCTCCCTGCATGGAGCCTGCTTCTCCCTCTGCCTGTGTCTCTGGCTCTGTGGGTGTCTCATGAATAAATAAATAAAATCTTTAAAAAAAAAAAGTAAGATCAAGAACAAGACAAAGATACCCACTCTTTTCACATATACTGACACAGTATTCAAAGTCCTACAAGAACCATCAGGCAACAAAAAGAAATAGAAGGCATCCAAATAGGAAAGGGGTAAGTAAAATTGTCTGTTTGCAGACGGCATGAGCTTAAATATAGAAAACCCCATAGACTCCACAAAGAAAGCCATTAGAACTAATAAATTCAGCAAATTGCAGGTTACAATATCAACACTCAAAAATAAATTGCATTTCTATACACTAAAAATGAAAAATCGAAAAAGAAGAAAACAATACACATATAAAATCCACTAGGTATTATTTAAATTGATGAGAAAAGAAAGTTCAGTAAACTGGTTACACAAAAGTATACAGAAATTAATAGTTTTCCTTCCCCAAAGTACACACACACAAAAAAATGCTTGAAAAAGAGATCACACTCACATGAGCAGCAAAAACACAAAATAGCCATTTATTTAATATGCAGAATCCGTACAATAAAAATTATAAAATCTTACTAAAACATATAAAGACAAGCTTAAAATATATAGAATTATGCCATAGGACTGGCTTTCATAACAGATTTTTATAAAGATATCACTACATCCTAAAATAATTTATACATTTAATGTAATTCCAATCAAAATTCCATTTAATTTTAAAATATTCAACTCAAAGTGTGTGTTGTGATTCCATCCTTCATACTGACCACCTTTGTTAGTTAGATGATTTCAGGTAAGATGAAAAAAACTAAAGCTTTGCCCAGCATCAACAGGATTATGGAAGTATCCTGGGCTTCTGAAAAATACAAGTATTCAAGAATCAGAAAACATAGAGCGCCTGGGTTGCTCAGTCGGTTAAGCATTCGACTCTTGCTTTCAGTTCACGTCATGATCTCAGAGTTCTGAGATCAAGCCCCGCATCGGGCACCCCAATCAGTGGGGAATCTGCTTCTCCTCTCTCTCCTCCTGCCCCTCTCCCGGCTTGTGCACTCTCCCACTCTCTCTCTCTCTAAAATAAATAAATAAATCTTTAGAAAAAAACCAGAAAACATGTTCATGATGTTCCATCTTGTCCCAAACAAGACTACTATCCATTCATTTCCTCTTCTGTTGAACAGAGTCACCTGGTGATTACTTCTAGGAACTTTCTCCCCCTCTAAACCACTTAAAATTTAGTATTTATGTACATCTGAGTATTTTCCTACTTATCTATTGCTTATGGACATGGTGGAAGACCCAAAAATCTAAAATAGTCCAGATTTGAGGCACCTGGGTGGCTCAGTCGGTTGAGCATCTACCTTCGGCTGCGGTCATGATCCCAGGACCATGAGATCTAGCCTGGCATCAAGTTCCCTGCTCAGCGGGCAGCCTGCTTCTCCCTCTTCCTCTGCCCCTCCCCCCCAACCCCTGCTTATGCTCTCTCTCTCAAATAAATAATATCTTAAAAAATAAAATAAGTCCAGATTCTTCATATGCTGAAGATCATGAGATGCCAAGAGCAGACCAGGAGAAGATGAGCGCAATCACTGTTTGCAACATCAGGCTGATCATCACATATCCCTGCAGTGCTCCTCTAACCCCACTATTATGTACTGTGGAAGAGGTTGTCTAATGCTAGGCTGATTTGGAAGATTTTTTTTCTTAATTTTAATTCTAGTGTGGTTAACATACAGTGTTATATTAGTTTCAGGTGTACAATATAGTGATTCAACAATTCTATACATTCCGTGCTCATCACCATAAGTGTACCTTTAATCCCCTTCACCTATTTCACTTATCCCTCCACCCACACCCACCTCCCCTCTAGTAATCGCCAGTTTGTTTCTATAGTTACGAGTTTTCCAGTTTATCTCTTTTTTAACTTGGTCATTTATTCTGTGTCTTAAATTTTACATATGAGTGAAATCATATGGTATTTGCCTTTCCCTAACTTATTTCACTTAGAAATATATTCTCGGGCAGCCCCGGTGGCGCAGCGGTTTGGCGCCGCCTGCAGCCTGGGGTGTGATCCTGGAGACCCGGGATCGGGTCCCACATCGGGCTCCCTGCGTGGAGCCTGCTTCTCCCTCTCCCTCTGCCTGTGTCTCTGCCTCTCTCTGTGTGTCAATAAATAAATAAAATCTTTAAAAAAAAAGAAATATATTCTCTAGCTCCATCCACGTTGTTTTGCAAATGACAAGATTTTATTCTTTTTTATAGCTGAGTAATATTCCATTACACATATATGTATATACACCTCTTCTTTATTCATCTATTGATGGAACACTTGGGCTGCTTTCAAAATTGGCTATTATAAATAATGCGGCAATAAACATAGGGGAACAAAATGATGCTATCATATTCTTTGGGTAAATACCCAGTAATGGAATTACTAGATCTTAGGGTTATTCTATTTTTAATTTTTTGAGGAACCTTCATATTGTTTTCCACAGTGCACAACAGTTCCTTTTTTCTCTACATCCTCACAAACACTTGTTCTTCTGTTGGTGATTTTAACCATTCTGACAGGTGTGAGTTGACATCTCATTGTGGGGTTGATTTGCATTTCCCTGATGATTAGTGATGCTGAGCATCTTTTCATGTGTCTGTTGACCATCCATATGTCTTCTTTGGAAAAATGCCTGTTCATGTCATCTACTCATTTTTATTTTTATTTTTTTAATGTAAAGATTTTATTTATTTATTCGTGAGAGACACATAGGGAGAGGGAGAGACATTAGGCAGAGGGAGAAGCAGGCTTCCTGCAGGGAGCCCAATATGGAACTTGATCCTGGAACTCCAGGATCATGCCCTGAGCCAAAGGCAGATATTCAATCGCTGAGCCACCCAGGCATCCCCATCTGCCCATTTTTAAATTGAATTATTTAGGTTTTTTGTATTGAGTTGTATAAGTTCCTTATATTTTGGATACTAACACTTTATCAGATATGTCATTTGCAAATATCTTTGCCTATTCAGTAGATTGTCTTTTAGTTTTGTTGATTATTTTCTTTGCTGTTCAGAAGCTTTTTATCTTGATGTAGTCTCAATTTCTGCTTTTATTTCCCTTGCCTGGGGGGGACATATCTAGAAAAATGTTGGTACAGCCAATGTCAGAGAAATTACTACCTGTGCTCTCTTCTAGGATTTTTATGGTTTCAGGTCTCACATTTAGGTCCTTAATCCATTTTGAGCTTATCTTTGTGTATGGTGTAAGAAAATGGCCCAGTTTCATTCTTTCAGATGTAGCTGTGCAATTTTCCAAATGCCATTTGCTGAAGAGACAATCTTTTTCCCATTGCATATTCTTGCCTCCTTTGTTGAAAATTAATTGACCATGTAATCATGGGTTTGTTTCTCAGCTGTTTATTCTGTTTGATGATATATGTGTCTATTTTTGTGCCAGTACCATACTGTTTTAATGACTACAGCTCCGTAGTATATCTTGAAATCTGGGATTGTGATACCTCCAGTTTTGTTCTTCTCTTTCAAAAGTGCTTTGGAAAAAAAAAAAAAAGTGCTTTGGCTATTCAGGGTCTTTTGTGATTCCATAACAAATTTTAGGATTATTTGTTCTAGCTTTGTGAAAATGCTTATGGTATTTTGATAGGGATTTCACTAAATCTGTAGATTGATTTGGGTAGTGTGGACATTTAAAAAATATTGGTTCTTCGAATGCATGAGCATGGAGTATCTTTCCATTTGTTTGTGTTGTTTCAATTTCTTTCAGCAACGTTTTATAGTTTTCACAGTATAGGTTTTTTAACTACTTAAGTTTATTCCTAGGTGCTTTATTATTTTTAAAGATTTTATTTATTTATTCATGAGAGACAGAGAGAGAGAGAGAGGCAGAGACACAGGCAGGGGGAGAAGCAGGCTCCATGCAGGGAGCCCGATATGGGACTCGATCCCGAGTCTCCAGGATCAGGCCCTTGGCGGAAGGTGGCACTAAACCGCTAAGCCACCCGGGCTGCCCTGCTTTATTATTTTTGATGCAATTTTAAATAGGACTGTATTCCTAATTTCTCTTTTGGCTACTTACTTGTTAGTGTATAAAAATGCAATGGCACCATTTGCAACGATGTGTATGGAACTAAAAGGTATTATTCTAAGCAAAATAAATCAATCAGAGAAAAACAATTATATGATTTCACTCATGTAGAATTCAAGGAAGAAAACAGGATCATAGGGGATCGGTAGGAAAAATACAGTAAGATGAAATCAGGGAGGGAGACAAATCATAAGAGACTCACAACTAGGGCAGCCTGGGTGGCTCAGTGGTTTAGTGCCACCTTCAGCCCAGGGCCCGATCCTGGACACCGGGGATCGAGTCCCACGTTGGGCTCCCTGCATGGAGCCTGCTTCTCTCTCTGCCTGTGTCTCTGCCTCTCTCTGTGTGTGTGTCTCTCATGAATGAATGAGTGAAATCTTTAAAAAAAAAAAAAAAGGAGAGAGAGAGACAACTATTGGAAACAAACTGAGGGTTGCTGGAGGGGAGGGAAGTGGGAGGATGGGTAACTGGGTGATGGGCATTAAGGAGGGTACTTGATGGAATGAGCACTGGGTGTTATATGCAACTGATGAATCACTAAACAAACCCTACCTCTGAAACTTAAAAAGAAATGCAGTTGATTTCTATATATTAATAATTAATAAATATATTTCTATATTTATTTCTATATATTTATTTCTATATATTTATTTTCTATATATTTATTTTGTATTCTGTGACCTTACTGAATTCATTTATCAGTTCTAGCAGATTTTTGGTGGAGTCTTTAGGGTTTTCTATATATAGTATCATGTCATCTGCAAATAATCTAAGCATTACTTCTTCCTTACCAATTTGGATGCCTTTTATTTACTTATTTTTTTACTTGTCTGATTGCTGTGGCTAGAACTTCCAGTACTGTGTTGAATAAATGTGTTGAGAGTGGACAACCTTGTCTTGTTCTGGATTCTAGGAGAAAAGCTCTCAGTTTTTTCCTATTGTGTAAGATGTTAGCTGTGGATTTATCAAATATGGCCCTTATTATGTTTAGGTATTTTCACTTTAAACCTACTTTGTTGGGGTTTTTTATCATGAATAAATGTTGTAGTTTGTCAGAAGCTTTTTCTGTATCTATTGAAATGATCATACGGTTTCTATCCTTTCTCTTATTAATGTGATGTATCACGTTGATTGATTTGTAAATACTGAACCACCTTTGCATCCCAGGAATAAATCCCACTTGATCATGGTGAATTGATTTTTTTAAATGTATTATTGGATTTGGTTTGGTAATATATTGTTGAGGATTTTTGCATCTATGTTCATCAACGATATTGACCTGTAATTCTCCTTTTTTGTAGTATCTTTACCTGGTATTGGTATCAGGGTAATGCTGACCTCATGGAATGAATCTGGAAACTTTCCTTCCTCCTCTGTGTTTTGGAATAATTTGAGAAGAATAGGTATTAATTCTTCACTAATTTTTTGGTAGCATTTACCTGTGAAGCTTCTAGTCCTGGACTTTTGTTTGTTGGGAGGGGTTTTTTTTTTTTTTTAGATTTTATTTATTTGAGAGAGACCTACCAGAACCAGGGAGGAGGAATAGAAGAGAGGGAGAAGCAGACTCCCTGCTGAGCAGGGAGCCCAACGTGGAACTTGATCCCAGGACCCCGGGATCATGACCCAAGCAAAAGAAAGACACTTAACCAACTGATCCACCCAGGTGCCCTGTTGGAAGTTTTTTGATGATTGATTCAATCTCACTTCTGGTAAACAGTCTGTTCAAATTTTCTATTTCTTGCTGACTCAGTTTTGGAAGGTTATGTTTCTAGAAATTTATCCATTTCTTCTAGATTGTTTAGTTTGTTGGCATATAATCTTTTATGATATTCTCTTATAATCCTGCATATTTCTGTGGTATTGGTTGCTATTTCTCTTCTTTCATTTCTGATTTTATTTTTTAAAAATATTTTATTTATTTATGGGAGACAGAGAGAGGTGGAGACACAGGCAGAGGGAGAAGCAGGCTCCATGCAGGGAGCCCAACGTAGGACTCGATCCCGGGTGTCCAGGACCATGACTGAAGCCAAGGCAGAAGCTCAACCACTGAGCCACCCAGGTGCCCCTGATTTCATTTGAGTCCCCTCTCTTTCTCGCTCTCTCAAATCTGGCAGTGGTTTATCAATTTTGTTGATCTTTTCAAAGAACGAGCTCCTGGTTTTACTGATCTAGTCTATTGGTTTTTAGTTTCTATTTCATTTATTTCTGTTTTAATCTTATTATTTCCTTCCTTCTACTGGCTTGGGGGTTTGTTTGTTCTTTTTTTCTACCCCTTTAGTTGTATGTTTAGTTGTATGTTCTCATTTCTTTGAGATTTTTCTTGCTTCTAGAGGTAGGTGTGTATTGCTATACACTTCCCTTTAGAATAGCTTTTGCTGCATCCAAAAGATTTTGGACCATCATGTTTCCATTTACATTTGTCTCCATGTATTTTCTGATTTCCTCTTGATTTCTTGGTGGACTCATTCATTGCTTAGTAGCATATTATTTAGCCTCCATGTATGGTTTTCTTTCCAGATTTTTTTTCTTGTGGTTGATTTCTAGTGTCCTGGTATTGTGGTTGGAACAGACGTATGTTATGACTTCTATCTTTCTGAATTCATTAGGACTTGTTTTGTGCCCTAATTTGTGATCTATTCTGGTGAATATTCCACGTGCACTTGAAAAGAAGGTGTGTTCTGCTGTTTTAGGATAGAATGTTCTGAATATATCTGTTAAATCCACCTGGTCCAAGATAACATTCAAAGCAACTGTTTCTTTGCTATTTTCTTTTGAATGATCTATCCATTGATATAAGTGGGGTATTAAAGTCCCCTGCTATTACTGTATTACTATCAATCACTTCCTTTATGTTTGTTATTAACTGCTTTATGTATTTGGGTACTCCTGTGTTGGGTGCATAAATATTTACAAATGTTGTATCTTCTTATTGTTCACTTTATGATTATGCAGCGTCCTTTTTTTCTCCTGTTACAGTCCTCCTTTTAAAGCTTATTTTGCCTGATATTAGCATTGCTACCCTAGATTTTTCATTTCCTTTTGCATGGATAAATGCTTTTCCATCCTTTACTTTCAATCTGCATGTGTCTTTAGGTCTGAAATCAGTCTCTTGTAGGCAGCATATAGATGGGTCTTGCTTTTTTTCATCCATTCCATCACCCCATGTCTTTTGATTGGGGCATTTAATCCATTTATATTCAACATAATTATTGATAGGTATGTACTTATTGCCATTTTTAACTTGTTTTGTGGTTATTTTTGTCTTTCTTCTGTTCTTTCTTCTTTTGCTCTCTTTTCTCACTGCTGGATTTCTGTAGTGACATATTTGGATTCCACTCTGTATCCTTTTTGTTTTAATTTATTTTGAGAGAGAGAGAGAGAGAGAGAGAGGGAGAGAGCATGAGCAGGGGGTACAGGGGCAGAGGGAGAGGGAGAGGGAGAGAGAGAGATCTTAAGCAGGCTCCATGCCCCATATGGATCCCAACAAGGGGGATTGATCTCAAGACCATGAGATTATGACCTGAGCTGAAATCAAGAGTCTGACACCTAACTGACTGAGCTACCCACCTAGCTGACTAAGCCACCCACTTGCCCCTAGATTCCTCTCTCTTTATTTTTTGCATAAGTCTTACTGGTTTTTGATTTGTGGTTACCATTAGGTTTGTATATAACATCTTATGCATAAAGCAGTCTATATTAAGTTGATGATTGCTTAAAGTTGAACCCAATCATTACTCCTCCCCCTCCCCATGTTTTAGGTATATGTTGTCATACTTTATATCCTTTTATTTCATTAATCCCTTGACTGACTTTTATAGATATACTTAATTTTACTGCTTTTGTGCTTCCTACTTTTTTTACTTCTAATTATGGTCTTTCCTTTCCACTCAGAGAGTCCCCTTTAACATTTCTTATAGGGCTGGTTTAGTGGTCATGAATCCATTTAACTTTTGTCTAGGAAACTCTTCATCTCTCCTTCTATTCCAAATAATAGCCTTGCCAGAGTAGTCTTAATTCAGGTTTTTTTTTTTCTTCCACTACTTTTTTTTTTTAGATCTTATTTATTTATTCATGAGAGACACACACACACACCGAAAGAGAGAGAGAGATGCAGAGACACAGGCAGAGGGAGAAGCAAGCTCCATGCAAGGAGCCCGACGTGGGACTCGATCCCGGGACTCCAGGATCAGGCCCTGGGCTGAAGGTGGCACTAAACCGCTGAGCCACCCAGGGATCCCCTTCTTCCACTACTTTGAGTATATCATGCCACTCTTCTGGCCAGCAAAATTTCTGCTGAAAAAATCAGCTGATAGCCTTTCAAAGTTTCCCCCATTTGCAACTGTTTTATTTTCTCTAGCTGCTTTCAAATTTCTCTATCACTACTCTGCCATTTTAATTACTATGTGCCTTGGTTTGAACCTCCTTGGGTTGATTTTGATGGGGTCTCTCTGTGCCTCCTGGATCTGGATTTCTGTTTCCTTCCCCAGATTCAGTAAGTTTTCAGCTATTATTTCTTCAAATAAGTTTTCTGATCCCTTTTCTCTCTCCTCCTTTTGAGATCCCTATAAAGGGAATGTTATTATGCTTCATGGTGTCACTCAGTTCCCTAAGTCTATTTTATTTTTTAAACTTAAAAAAAAAAAGATTTATCTATTTATTTTGGTAGAAAGAGCAAGCACAGGGGGGTGGGGAGGAGGGAAAGGGAGAGAGAGTCCCGAACAGGCTCTGCGCCAAGCACAGAGACCAACACGGGGCTCAATCTCATGACCCTGAGACGATGAGCCTGAGCTGAAACCAAGAGTTGGACACCTTAACAGACTGCACTACTCAGGTACCCCCTATTTCATATTTTATTCTTTATTTTTCTCTATTCTCTTCAGCTTGATTGCCTTCCATTATTCTGTCCTCCAGGTCTCTGATCTATTCATCTGCTTTCTCCAGTCTACAATTTATTCCATCTAGTGTATTTTTAATTTTAGTTATTGAGTTCTTATCTCTTCTTTGTTCTTTGTTTTCTATCTTTGTTGAGGGTCTCGCCAAGGTCCTCCACTCTTTTCTCAAGTCCAATGAGTATCTTTCTATTACTTTATTTTTAAAAATTTTTTAAAGACTTTATTTATTATTCATGAGAGAGAGAGAGAGAGAGGCAGAGGGAGAAGCAGGCTCCATGCAGGTAGCCCGATGTGGGACTCGATCCAGGGTCTCTAGAATCACGCCCTGGGCTGAAGGCACTGCTAAACCTCTGAGCCACCAGGGACACCCTGACCATTACTTTAAATTCTCTATTAAGCATATTACTTATCTCTGTTTTGTTTAGCTCTTTTGCTATGTTTTGTCCTATTCTTTCATTTGGGACATATTCCTTTTTCCTCATTTTTGTCTCTCTGTGTCTGTTTCTATGTATTAGGGAGGTAAGCTACATCTCCTGCTTTTGAAAGTAGGGTCATTATGAAGAAGAGGTCCCATAGTGCCCTGCAGTGCCATGTCCCCTGTTCACCAAGGCACTTCAGGCATGTCTCCCATGTGTGTTGCATGTGCCTTTTGTTGTGGCTGGGCCACTTTTGCCTTCAGTCATCATCTCCCATGGCTCTCTTTGCATGTTGGCCAAATTTGGTCCTTATACTGGTACAGTCCGTGGCTGCTTTGGGCCTGAGTTCAGTCATACCAGGTGTTTGCCAGAGATGTAGTAGCTCTAAGCTGCAGGGTGTTTTCCCTATGTTGTCCCCTGAGAAGCTTTCTTGGTAGGCAGGGCCTGCAGTCAGACCAATGTCTGGTCAGATCAACCCACTGTTGGGTCCACAGTCATATTGGTGTATGTGGTTATCTTCCCCTTTCCCTAGGGCAGGAGTCACTTGGGAGTATTGCTGGTCCTACCATGGCTGCTTGCACACTGCCCAGGGTTGTGGGAACTCCAACCAAGTACATATTGGAGGGGGCAAGTTTGCAGGAAAATGTGGGGGCAAGGGGCACAGTGTTAGCAAGATTTCTGTAGGTCTGCTGTCGGAGGGTACATAGAGCTGAACAGGACTGTGGCCAGCCAGGTTTGAGGAGAGGTGTCCGCAGGAGAGAGTGAGGGTAGGGCATACTGTTAGCAAGTTGCATGGAAAGTGTTGGCACTGCACTAGTTTCTGCAGGTATTTGTATTTAGTCTGGAAAGGTGGGGGGTGGGGGAGCAAAATGGCATCCACCAGCTCTTTTGTTCTTGGAGAAGTCTCCCAAAGATCCCTGCCCCTCTAGTACACACTTTAAAATTAAAAAACAAATCTCTCTCCCATATACCCAGGCATTTTTCAAACTGCTGCTATGTTGTATCTCAGCAGGGCTCTTTATTGTGCTCTTTAAGGGTGGTGACTCAGTTTCCTCTCACCCTTTTGGCTCTGCAGAGCCAAACCCCCTGATTTTTAAAGTTCCAGGTGTTAAGCCCCACTGACTGAACTCATGAAGTTAAGTCCCTTTGGTTTTCAAAGCCAAATCTTATGGAGATTTGTCTTCCTCCTGTAAGTTCCCCGTGCCAGGGATGCTTGGTGTGAGGGTCTGTTTCTCTTTCTAGCTCCTAACCATGTCCCTGCCCTTCCTACCCTCTTCAATGTGGCCTCTTCTCCACATTTAGCTGTGGAGAGTCTATTCTTCCAGCTTTGGTCATTTTCTGGGTTATTTACAACTAAATAACACCCACACCAGTGTATCCATCGGACAAGGTAGGATCCTCTTACTCCATCATCTTCCCCAAAGTTCTTGCTTTAGAAGATTCTTGAGCACTCTATAAGTACCCATAAAGGACTCTCACACCCTGTAGATACGATTAAATTATTATATGGGTTATATTGCATGAGGGTTCTAACCTTCAAATGTAATTGGTCCTTGGCCTCTTTTAATTATCCCAGGACTTCAATGGACTACATTCCTTGGTAGGAGGTCCTGGTCCTGGGAATGAAGTCATTCAGGGATTGTGGGTCCCTCCATCTGGGGCTCTAAGACCCCCAAGGCTTAGTCCTAATGTCCATGGTCAAAGCCGGTTTGTTGACAAGTCTGGCATTCTGGCTAGCAGTAAGAGGGACTGAGCAAGGCAGCTGAAAGCTGCACATTTTCAAATGGCATTGAGGAGAACCTGTTCACATCAACACACCTAATCCCAGGGGGATCTGGGAGAACAGATGCTAGTGCCTGGGAGAAGAGGAGAAGGAATTCAGAGGGCAACAAACTGTCTTTGACAATCCCTTTCTTATTTCTTCATGAAGCAGTGCAGTGAAAGAGCACAGGCTTAAACATTTGAGAATGAGAGTCAGAATTCCTCCTTCATCACTTGCACACACTATGTGCCCATTTTCAAAGCACTTCCCTACTGAAAGCACTGGCCTGTCATAACTTCATGCCACATTTCTAGATGTGGTGCTGAGGGGGGACTCAAGCTAGATGAAGAATCATTTGGGGAAGGATTATTACCCAACACATAAGTCTTTAAAAATAAACGCCTTTGTGGTAAATGGCCCAAAATAGAGGTTTTAGAAATTGTCAAACAGTTTTGATTACATGTAACAATCTCAAATTTAGCTAAGTCCTTCCTAGGTTTGACTAAGTAACTTTCTCTCTCGTTTTTCATATTTCACTATCTCTAGGGATACCTGGGTGGCTCAGTCAGTTAAGTTTCTGCCTTTGGCTCAGGTCATGATCCCAGGGTCCTAGGATCGAGCTCTGCGTTGGGCTCCCTGCTCAGTGGGGAATCTACTTTTCCCTCTCTCCTTGCTCATTCTCTCTCAAATAAATAAACAAATCTTAAAAACAACAACAATCTCTAGGAGAAGGTCTTTTCAACGATTACCAATTAAGTCCAAAATGGCCTCCTAAATGCATTTTTCTCTGGCTTTGTGTTCTTCATTCATCATATGCTTTGACATTGTTAAACCCAAGGCCAATTTACAGTCTCTCTATAACTGGAAATGAATTACATTTATTTCAAACTAAGACACCTTGGGGAAAAGGAGAGAACAAAGTATCTGATTTACTTAAGTGTAGAACAAAGAAATGCAATATTCCCCCTCAGTTTTTGTCAGCCCTTTCCCAAGGCCATATGTATTCCTCAAAATAAACACAACTGACTAAGATGTACTGCAACTGAGGAAAAGGAGACATTGCTCAAAACTAGTCTTTTGACTAAAAAAATCTAATCATCTCATTACAGTCTTAGATCAGAATAATGCAAACAATTGCATTTCATATGAAGATTAGTCTCAACAGAAGCTGGGATTAATGCTAAAATGGGGGAGTGCCTGAAAAAACAAAATAGTAGTTCCTTAGGTAGCAAAGTCTCTGAGCTGCTGATTACATATCTGCATTGGATAACTCCTTAACCTGGATAAAACCTCATGAAGAGGGGATCCCTGGGTGGCGCAGCGGTTTAGCGCCTGCCTTTGGCCCAGGGCGCGATCCTGGAGACCCGGGATCGAGTCCCACGTCGGGCTCCCGGTGCATGGAGCCTGCTTCTCCCTCTGCCTGTGTCTCTGCCTCTCTCTCTCTATGTGTGACTATCATAAATAAATAAATAAATAAATAAATAAATAAATAAATAAATAAATAAATAAATTAAAAAAAAAAAAACCTCATGAAGAATGAGGCTTCTTTGTGGCTGCTTTTCTATAAACCACACAGGACTTCTGTTTATTTCTACTAAAGAATGAGATGACTATAAGTTGAAGACTGTAGTAAATAAAGTGTCTGTGAACAAATATTTCTAAGGGATATATCACTTCCCCAAAAATCAGATTGCTTTTTGAATTGGAAGGAAAGTATAATATATGCTGACAGAGCCACCAAAGATAACTGATCTAGATCTCAGAAAGATATAACCTTTGATAACCTTTGGCATAGTAAACTAATAAATAAAATTAAGGAATTTAAAAATCCATGCTAACATCCTTACATGGAAATTATCATGGTTGGAGTTTGAAATGCAGTATTTTAAAGGCAATGGTATCAAATTGTCATAGTAACTAAGACAGAAAGGAATTCCTGCTGTTTGTTTAGGCAAGATGAACTATCAGGTAAAATTCTATTCTAAACAACAAATTTCTTTTATGGAAAACACTGGTTTGTCACCTGGACCAGCTATATAATTTGTGGGGCTAAATGGAAGTGAAAATGTGTGGCCCCTTGTTCAAAAATTAAGAATTTTTAAGACAGAGACAGCAGAGCATCAAACCAAGCATAAAGTCCTGCTATGCATGGGGTCCTGTGCAGGTTGCACCCCTGTGAGACTGGCTCTGCTTCTCACCACTAAACTCCACTATTTCCTTGGAAATGGCTTGGAGCCTCAAGGTTGAAAGCCAGCACTGTATATCTTCTGAGTTAATAAATCAAAATTCAAACATATTTCAGAAGGGCTTTGGTGCATAATAAGATAACCTGGAGAAGCCAGTGTTTTGGTTAAGGATGTCTGGGAATCCACTGATAGTAATTTATCCAAATAGAAATGTATTTATTTCAGGCATCAAGAATTCTGGGAACAGGTAGCCAAGGATGTTTCAGCAGCTCACAGATGGCAGAAGAAACAGCTCCTTCTGTCTCTCCCATCCTTAGCAATAGGGCTGACATCCCTAAGCATCATAGGTGTTCCAAGCAAGAAGGAAGACACAGAAGTGGCAGCCCAGCAGGTTCTGTTTATGTCTCATTGGCCAGGACTAAGTCATATGTCCAACATTAGCTAGATAGTGAGTTAGGGACAAACAGGGCTAGGCACGGCTAGGTAGGGGGCCACAGAAGCAGGCTCACAAAAATCCCAAAAATGCTGGGTGTAAGGAAACCAGAGATAAAGGAACAAGCCAGACCACCACCCTGCCCTAAGGTGTGGGTGGGGAGGGTATCTTGTTATAACAGCTACTGGTGACCAACAAAGAATAACCAAACCCAAAGAAGAAGTAAGCCATTAAAGATGTTATCAATAGTCCTTATTGGTCCTAATAAGGACTATTGATAACATCTGAGCCTGGGTGGCTCAGCAGTTGGTGTCTGCCTTTGGCTCAGGGCGTGATCCCGGATTCCCCGGGATCAAGTCCCACATCGGGCTCCTTGCATGGAGCCTGCTTCTCCTCCCCTCTGCCTGTGTTTCTACCTCTCTTTCTGTGTTTCTCATGAATAAATAAATAAAATCTTTATTAAAAAAAAAAGATGTTATCAATAGTCCTTACTCAATGGTGATGTCAATAGATAATGTTAAAAGGATTTAGGTTCCCTGATTAGGCTCTCTAAAAGACCAACCCTACAAACCCTCAGTGGCAGCCCTGTTGGGACCCCTCTCACTTCTGAGAGCTTTCTCTGTATCTTTACTTGATAAACTTCTCTATTCCTTTACTCATTCTTCTGTATCCATGAGATTCATTCTTCAACTCCGTGAGACAAGAACCAAGCTCTCTCATATCAATAGGAGGTTGGAGATATAAATTCTTAGCTTGTAGCCTCTATTGTTAAAGACTATAAGCTAAGAGAAGGTTGGAATAGATGATGAATAGCTCAGAATACACAGGTTGGAACAGGAATGGTCAGAAATAACTACTGACATGCACTCATATAAAAAAGGAACCATAGACACACACACACACAGGAAATACTACTCAGCCATCAAAAATTGAAATCTTGCCATTTGCAACAACGTGTATGGAACTTGATACTGAGTGAAATAACTCAATCAGAGAAAGACAATTATCTTTATTATTTCACTCATACGTGGAATTTAAGAAACAAAACAGAAAGATCATAGGGAAAGAGAGGGGAAAATAAAACAAGATAAAATCAGAGAGGGGAACAAACCATAAGAGACTCTTAATCATAGGAAACAAACTGAGGGTTGCTGGAGGGGAGAGTGTGGAGGGGGAGGTAATGGGTGATGGACTTTGAGGAAGGCACATGATGTAATGAGCACTGGGTGTTATAAAGACTGATGAGTCACTAACTCTGAAACTAGTAATACACTATATGTTAATAAATTGAATTTAAAGAAAAAAAGAAAAAAGAAACTTCAGGTCTCCACAACTGAGGAAGAAGCCTGTGTCAGGAGAAGAGCAATTATGGAAGCCTCCTGACCAGAATGTCCAGATGAACTTATAAATATATACCTCTCTGCAACCAACCATACATCCCTCCTTGTGTTGTAGTTATTTGTGTATAAGAACACAGAGGTGAAATGAAGGGATGCTGGAGTTTGAAACCATCATGGTCCTACTCATGGCTTTTCCACTTATTAGCTCTGTGGCCTTGTCCTATTGTGGAGGAGGAGAAAAATTAAGGCCATTCCACCTCAAGTTTAGCCATCTTAGGCCCCTGTGAATAAGAGCTGAACTTTACAGGAAAAACTGCAGAATGTCCTCAGCAGGGAATCCCATATCAGAAAGACAACAGAGCTCAGAATTGCCCTCGGCAGAGAATCCTATAATATAATGAGAACAGAGCCCAAGCCAGTGGCAGAAAGTCCCATAATAGAATGAGAACAGAGCTCAATGCCCTTGAAAGCCCCATATCAGAATGTAAACAGAACTTGAGAAATTCCTCCACCCCTTCTGAAAATCCCCTAGACCAGCCCATAAAAAACCCAGCTGCAACCACTTCGGGGTCCAAGTCCCTGCTCCATTGTGTCAGGGATACTTGGACCCAAGCTCGAGCTTGCTAATAAACCCTTGTGTGCTTGCATCAGTGTCGGCTCCTTGGTGGTTTCTCGGATTTGCAATCTTGGGCACAACACGATTTACCACTATAATTACACCATCCAGTATAGTACATGTCACTTAAAGCAAGAACTCAAGGAAAAGCCATTGAACAGGTGAGAATGTTACCCTCTCTGAGCCTCAGTTCTCCCAGCTATAAATCGGGCACATAACTGGCTCACTATATCAAGATATTTCAAACCAAAAACATATAAGCATTGCCTAGCATAGGTTTTAATTCAATATTGCTGCTCCAATAAATGTTAGTTTCTTTCCTTTCTCAACAACTGGTATTTTCAATGAATAAAAATGGCCCTGCAGTATGATCTATTTCATACACTCAGATTAAATTAAATCACTAAGTAGCTATATTCAATTGGATTTGAACACTTGTTTTAAAAACATAAATATATGAGCCAAAAAGGAATCCATTTCAATTTTAATGTAAGATACTTGAAATATATATTTCTATAAAGAAGAGGCCAGACCAAAAATATCCTTTCTTTGTTCCTTCCCTCTTCATTATTCCAAGAGGTGTCAAATTATTGACATAAACCCAGAAATGGTTTTGATGAGCTTCAGAGGCATAGGAACAAAAGGACACTATTAAAATAAAGCAAATGCTCACTATTATTTTTAGTTCCCAAACTAGAATGAATAAAACTGAAAACTGCTTATTTCTGCAAGCTGTTAACGGACTGGCCATTCTGAAAACAAATTTATACTTACTTTAAGTTCTAGTTGGAAAATAATATCACTGTTATAAGCTGAAACTCAGTGTGGGCTCCTTTCCCAATAAGACCCAACTACAGCAAACAATTTTCTACCAATCAGTATTTCTGTGCAAACATAGTCACATGGAAAAATAGCTTGGGAACCTGGTTTGCCACACAATAAAAAATAAAAACTGCTCTTTTCATTTAAAAATCTTTCAATTACCTTTTGCTTCATTCCCTTCTTACAGATGGTTTTTCTTTTTTCTTGATTGTTTTCCGTCTCACTGATGGAAGAGTAAACCAGCTGCATAATTCTGATGGTACATCTATACCCTGTCAATGACACAGCTATCATAATTTTCCAATTGTGGGGTTTAGCTACATTAGGCAAGACTTCTGTGTTTTTTATCCTCTCTAAGGTATATTGACAGGAATTGAGCCATAGCAAAATATCTGTGTATTTTTGTTTATGTGTTTGGGTCAATGAGTCTGTGTGGGTGTGTACAAAACATAGAGGAAGCTATAGCTTAAGTGATGATTGTTTTTAACAAAAATTTCCCTTTATTGTTAGTTCTAGCTTTTAAAACATACCTAAAAATAAAAATAAGAATGTGACAAGGGCCACAGGTTGATAATCAGAAAAGCTGGACTTTCAGTTCTCATTTCACAGCTAACTGGCTCTATGACTATAGTAGTTAGCTTCCAAGATGGTATCCAATGGTCTCTTCCTTCTGGTATTTATGCCCCTTGTATAGTCTCCTCTCACATTAAATCAGACTTGGTCTTTGTGATCAATAGAATATGGCAGATGTGATGTTTATCACTTCCACGCCTAGATCATAAACGATACTGTGGCTTCTCTACTTTTCTCTTTCTTGGATCACTCACTCAGGGAAGCCAGTTGATATGTTATGAGAACACTCAAACAGCCCTATGGAGACATCTACACAATAAGTAACAAAGGTTTATGACCAACAGTAACTTCAGAGAGCTAGAAAGATCTTCTAATCCCAATCAAGCCTTCTGATGACTGCAGTCTTGGCTGACATCTTGATTGCAACCTCATGAGAGATTCTAAGCCAGAACCATCACCTAAATAGTTCACAAATCCCTGACCCATGGAAACTATGGCATAATAAATATTTATTTTCTTAAGCAATTAAATTTTGGAGTAACTTTGCATAACAATAAATGACTAATACAATGATCCAGTAGGAAGAGTCATTCTAGGTTTCCATTTCTCTGGTTATTTTTATTCAGTCAACAAATATTTACTGCCTAATATGTCAGGCAGTATTAAGATGAAAGAGTTGGACAAAATGCTCCTTCCAGAAATAACATTTGATTTTCATGGAAAATCACAGAATCTGTCAGACTGTTCTTTCAATAGAATCTGCAGTTTGCTAGATCAAATGCTCACTTTGAGAAAAAGTCCAAATACTACCTGAAACAAATGCAATTAATTGGCTGACCTAATAATCATTCCCTTATCCCTTGCTGCTTTCAAACTTAAATACTGGAAACTCTATTAATCAGCTTTTTCAGCTTCCCTTGCTACCAGTAGTAGCCATGTAACATAATGCCGACCAATGAGACAAATAAAAATTTGTTTAAAAGGTTTCCAGGAAAGATTTTGCTTTCTTGATAAAATAGGCAAATATGGCTAGCATCACTCTTTCCTCCTTCTTTCTGCCTTGGATGCTGCCTAATGCCTAGAGCTATAGCACCCAGGGAAAGGCCTACAGAATTAAGAGATATTGGCCTTGACATAGTTGAGTTGTCAAGCCAATGCCAGGAGCTTCCTGCTTCCAGAGATGTAAAACTCTCTATTTAAGTCATAAAAGTTGCACTTTATATTACTTATTGCCAAATTTAGTCTTAATCAACACAATACCATAGAAAGTGATTGGTTTCAAAAGAAAAAATAAGAAAGAGTTTCTCCCCAATAGATCTCCTTTGCTTTAAATCCCATGAGTTGCTGAAATACATTTTTGCTAACATCAGCACCACAATCAATAAAAAACCTCTCTCCTGCTCTCCTAAATAGGTAATAATGTATTAGTAATACTTAACATTTCTTGAGTGGTCATCATGAAAAAAGCACTGTTGTAAGTGTTCTTGAAGTATTAATTCATTTAATGTTCACAATAATTCCTTGAGGTCAATACTTGTAAATACATGTTTTACATTTTGCAGATGAGAAAACTGAGGCACAGAGATTAAGGAAACTTATTAAATAATAAAGCTGAAACTTAAACCAAGATCATTTAATTTCTGTCTTCACCATTTTGTTTCCTTATTTGACATTATCAGATAAAACAATAAATACAAGACAAAATGACAACCATGCAACCCCAAATGCACAGGATCTTTCACATTTTTAATTCTTTAAGTTCTCTGAATATTTTGTTTCTGGAACTTTAAATTGTACATATAACGAGCAGGTGGAGAAGAGCTAGGCTGAGCAACAGAATTGTGGAGGTCGAGAAAATTAAGGCCATTCCACCTTAAGTTCAGCGTTAGCACAAGTACAGCCATCTGAGGCCCCTGTGAAGAAGAGCTGAACTTTACCTTACTTCAGTTAAGCCCCATATTAGAATGAGAACTGAGCTCAATGCCCTTGAAAGCCCCACATCAGAATGTAAACAGAACTTGAGAAATTCCTCCCCTGCTTCTGGAGGTCCCCTAGACCAGCCCATAAAACTCAGCTGGAACCCACCTCCGGGGTCCAAGTCCCTGCTCTGCTCTGTGGGGTATACTTGGACCCAAACTCGAGCTTGTTAATAAACCCTCATGTACTTGCATCGGTGTCGGCTCCTTGGTGGTTTCTCGGATTCGCAATCTTGGGCACAACAAGAATAAGATGTGAGACAAAAAAAATTAAAATATAATAAAAATAAATTAAAAAGTTAAAAAAAGAGGGATGCCTGAGTGGCTCAGTGGTCGAGAGTCTCCCTTCAGCTCAGGGCATGATCCCGGAATCTGGGATCAAGTCCCACATTGGGCTCCTTGTATGGAGCCTACTTCTCCCTCTGCCTGTGTCTCTGCCTCTCTCCCTCTCCCTCTCCCTCTCCCTCTCTCTCTCCCTCTCCCTCCCTCCCTATCTCTCTCCCTCTCTCTCTCATGTCATCTTCGTATATAAAATATTTAGAGATGTTTCCCCAAAGAAAAGTTTAGGCCTGATTTTCACATGACCACTCAAATCAATGGAGACACAAGCATCCACCAATTAAAAAACCAAAGCCATACTTAGATGAACCTTGAGGAAATGTATCCAAAGCTCTTTAACAGACAGAAGAAAATATAAATAGCCATGCTTTATTGAACATTTACTCTGTGCCAGACCTCCACTCAATGCTTTATAAACATTCTAGACTTTAGTCTTAACACAACTCTAAAAAGTAAGTCTTATCATTAGCCTTTTGTCTCCTCTGTCCCTGTCTCCCAACCACCTGTTGGGGAGATGGGGAGGGGAGAGGATGCAAAGGTTGGAAGTAACCAGATAAAAATCCCTCAGGCACCAGCCCCATCCTCTATGTTGTATGCATAGAAAATGATTGAACTCTCTTGGGTTAGACAAAGGACAGAAGACAGCAATAGCAGTAGTCAGAATTAGATCACTTGCACTGGTCCCTCGAGCGTCAATAACCATGGGGTAATGCAGTGAAAGCCCAGTGATGCTGGAATTTGCAGTGAGGAACTCCATGCCTTGGAAATGCCAAACTTTGATAAGCAGACTGCTACTAAACCTGCCCTGAAGAGAGACATTATCATTACTATTCCTGAAAAGCAGGCAATTTGCCTCTCTGTTTTGGAGGTAGATACTCTATCTTCTAAGGCCTTTCATTATACAGCCTTGAAAAGATAGTCTGAAATGCAAATCTGATATCTCCGCTCAGGAGATGTGCAGAAACCAAGACACTTATGGGAATTCAACAAACAAAATGATGAGTGAACAGAAGGCTAGCTGAGGACAAAGCACAGGCTGACACTCCACAAACGACCCCCCTCCGCAGGTGAGATATGTGTGACATTCCTCAGGCACTCCTGGCTGCCCTACAGCTAAGGGAAAGGAAAAACAAATAGTTAACTTATAGAGATTGTAGTCCTATAGACAAGAGTCTCCCTCAGTTTACAAAATGTCTTAGTGATTTACAAGAAAAAAGGTATTCTTATCAATAACCTAACTTTCAGAAGGAAACTCCTAACTATCTTAATGTTAATACTCCACTAGAGGGAAAAACCAACTTTACTTGACAATGGCAAGGCCTCCAATATCTTGTAGGTCTCTTTAGCACAAAAAACCTCCCTTTTCCTTACCTCCCCCAAGTCCCAAGTATATAACCAGCCGCTCCTCACAACCCTAGGGCAGCAGCTCTTCCTGCCCACTGGTCCTGTCCCTGTGCTTCAATAAAGCCACCATTTTGTACCAAAGATATCTCAAGATTCCTTCTTAGTTGTCAGCTCTGGACCTCACCCCACCAAACCTCACCTATACTCCAAAACTACATCAAAATGACCCAAAAAGATTTTCATAGGATCATTCTAGTTTCCCTAAGTAAGCATAAATGCACTGTGGAGGCCGAGAAAAATCAAGGTCATTCCTCCTCAAGTTTAGCATTAGCACAAGTACAGCCATCTTAGGCCCCTGTGAATAAGAGCTGAACTTTATGGGAAAAACTGCAGAATGTCCTCAATGTCCTCGGCAGGTAATCCCATATCAGAAAGACAACAGAGCCCAAGTCAGTGGCAGAAAGTCTCATAATAGAATGAGAACAAGGCTCAATGCCCTTGAAAGCCCCACATCCGAATGTAAACAGAACTTGAAAAATTCCTCCACCCCTTCTGAAAATCCCCTGGACCAGCCCATAAAAAACCCAGCTGCAACCCACTTCGGGGTCCAAGTCCCTGCTCCACTGTGTCAGGTATATTTGGACCCAAGCTCGAGCTTGCTAATAAACCCTTGTGCGCTTGCATCGGTGTTGGCTCCTTGGTGGTTTCTCGGATTCGCAGTCTTGGGCACAACATGCACAAACAAATTAAAATTGCACGTATTTTTAAATTTTTATTTACTTAATCATTTGGAAAGCAATCATAGAATGTCCACAGACTATAATATCAAAAATGAGTCACCTATTTTGAAGAAAATGCAGTGCAGAAAAATAAAATCTTGAGTGCCCTTCAGGACCTGACACATGGATAGGTTTTTTTTTTTTTTTTTTTTTTTTTCACAGAACTCCCTCATACCCAACACAGTCTATATTTAGTCACAGACATTCTATCATTGTGCTCTGGAACATTCAGTTATTAAACTAATCAAGTGTGTTTTCTGAGAAGAATAAAGTTATTAATGATATTGATGAAGTTTATGAATAAATAAATAAAATGCGTCAATACTTAATGAATGACTGCTAAGAGCTACTAAAAGAGCATCATAGACAAGGTACAACTGGTTTAGTTCAATCATCAGCCTATTAGATTAATACCTAATTAATCTTGTTAGGTTCCTCTTTATATATGAGAAAATCAGGACTCCTATAGAGTAAATAAACCTCCCAAGATCACCCAGCAAGTTTATGGCAAAGCTCAGAACTGTCTCACTCCAAATGTAACCCCAAAATGTATAAACAGGATTCTTCTCATCACCTGTAGACATTAAAATATTCTTGGAAACTAGGGACTTTCAGAGGTTCATAATAAGAGACTTTGGGGGATCCCTGGGTGGCGCAGCGGTTTGGCGCCTGCCTTTGGCCCAGGGCGCGATCCTGGAGACCTGGGGTCGAGTCCCACATCGGGCTCCCGGTGCATGGAGCCTGCTTCTCCCTCTGCCTGTGTCTCTGCCTCTCTCTCTCTCTCTCTCTGTGTGACTATCATAAAAAAAAAAAAAAGAGAGAGACTTTGATTTGGGATCTGAGCCCATTAAATGATAACACTACATATTTTTTCTAAAATAACTGATGAAGTTTTGGAATACATGTGGGGTCCGGAGCTGACAACCAGGAAAGAATTCTTGAGATGTGTTTGGTGCAAAATGGTGGTTTTATTTAAAGCACAGGGGACAGGACCCTTGGGCAGGAAGAGCTGCTGCCCTGGGCCTGTCAGGGGTGGCTGATTATATTCCTGGGAGTTGGGAGGGGTTTGAGAATAGCTTACTCTCTAAGGAACTTTGAAAGCAAGGTTTCCAGGACCTTGAGGGGGCTAGCTATTGTTGGGAAAAGGTCACTTATTGCCATCTAATAAAACCTGAGTCATGAGACCCTTCAGATGTGTTTTGGTGGGCCATGTGCTTGGAGGATGATTGCCAACATGTTATCCTGGGGGTTTAGAGATAAAGGAAATTTCTAAAGGAAATTTTTTTTAAGATTTTATATATTTATTCATGAGAGACACAGAGCACGAGAGGCAGAGACACAGGCAGAGGGAGAAGCAGGCTCCACCCAGGGAGCCCGACGAGGGACTTGATCTGGGCTGAAGGCAGCACGCTAAACCCTGAGCCACCTGGGCTGCCTCTAAAGGAATTTTTATATGTTAAAGTAGACTTAAGGCTCCTGGGGATTGGGCTGAGATTGCCTTCTGTCCTTAGTATGAACATCGAGGGCAGCCGGGGTCTCTGCCTCTCTCTCTCTCTCTCTCTGTGTCTCTCATAAATATATAAATAAAAATTTAAAAAAAAGGTATGAATATCAAGGCAGTTGAGTCCGTAGAGGAATGTCCCTTTGCCTGTTTCAAGGACTTATCAATGTGTTGCCTCAAGCTCGTGCCTTGTCCTCAGCTAGCCCTGTGTTCCCCCATCATAACCACTCTCTAGCAAAGAACTGCAGACCTAATAAGGCCTTTTCCCAAATGGAATGGGAAAAAATAAACTATGGCATTTGTAAAAGTTATTCAATGATGAATTAGCCTCTGGGTTATCATAAAACTATTTTGGTGGTACTCTGATTGCTATGAGATTAATAATTTATGAATGATACCTGTAGCCCTCAGTCATTTATTTAGTGCCAGCAATATCCCAGCAAAAGAACTCACAACAATTATTTAAGGCACCTCACATATTTATATTTATAAGGAAAAAAAGAACAACAACAACAAAAAAAAAAAAAAAAAAAAAAAAGAACATTAATTAACAGGAATCTCCAGGGATCCCTGGGTGGCGCAGTGGTTTGGCACTTGCCTTTGGCCCAGGGCGCAATCCTGGAGACCTGGGATCGAATCCCACGTCAGGCGCCCGGTGCATGGAGCCTGCTTCTCCCTCTGCCTGTGTCTCTGCCTCTCTCTCTCTCTCTGTGACTATCATAAATAAATAAAAAATTTTAAAAAAAAGAACAAAAAAAAAAGGAATCTCCATTCTTTGAATTTTTAACCTACTTTTAAACTTAGAGAAAAAGATAGAAAATATATAATTATGTTTGCATCACAGATATCACAGTATAACAGTCCAATAGCTTGATACAAAATATCTTCCTAGGGATCCCTGGGTGGCGCAGCGGTTTGGCGCTTGCCTTTGGCCCAGGGCGCGATCCTGAAGACCCGGGATCGAATCCCACGTCAGGCTCCCGGTGCATGGAACCTGCTTCTCCCTCTGCCTGTGTCTCTGCCTCTCTCTCTCTATCTCTCTGTGACTATCATAAATAAATAAAAATTTTTAAAAAATCTTCCTATGTGTATAAATTGCAATGTGAGAAAGTCAAATAGGATTACATAAGAAGGAAAGAAAGAATTTGCCACCCCAAAATACACTTCTTTGGCATAAAGACTATTTTGACCTGGTTATTTAAAGAAAAAAGCAAAACAAAACATGGAGAAGGTCTGAAAACCAATTAGAAGTTACTCTTCCGTTAAAGAAAAAAAAAAAATCTCCATCTGTAAGAGTATCTCCCTCTATGTACCCGGAAGAGGAGCAGGACCAAATTTCTAGAAACTCTAGTCAATGGGAAAGGCATGAACTTAAATCTGCATAACAACCTTACCCTTGTTTACTGTGCTTTGCTTAAAAACCTGGCTCTTTCCCTGCCCATCATTTTTTGTCTTTAGCTGGAGGTGGCACTTAAAGTGATGGCTTGAGCTATTTCAGCGACTTATTCAATTTTCCTGGGTTTCTCCCATGTGTACAGGAGGTATACATATTATTAAACTTCTGTTTACTTTTCTCCTGTTAATCTGTGTTTTATTACAGGGGGATCTCAGCCAAAAGCCTAGGAAAGTAGAGGAAAAATTATATTTCCTCCTCTACAAGAGGATGTAATTCCCAGAGATATTAAAAATAATTTTTAAAAACTCAAAATACATTGATCATTTTGACACACTCTGCAATAATATATTTTTAAGGGTGCCTGGCTGGCCCCGTCAGAGGAGCATGCAAATCTTGATCTCAGGGGGGTCATGAGCTCAAGCCCCACACTGGGCATAGAGATTACATAAATAAATAGTTTTTTTTAATTATATATTTTCAGCATTTTGGAGATATGTATTATTTTTATTCATTTTCTTCACAATTAACATAGTCCACCTGTATGAGTCTGACTCACATCCAAATGAAGTTAAAGATTATCAGCTTTCAGCATGCTTAAGAATCTATATTGAGGGCAGCCCGGGTGGCTCAGTGGTTTAGCGCCGCCCTCAGCCCAGGGCATGATCCTGGAGACTCAGGATGGAGTCCCAGGTCGGGCTCCCTGCATGGAGCCTGCTTCTCCCTCTGCCTGGGTCTCTGCCTCTTTTTCTCTCTGTCTCTCATGAATAAATAAAATATTAAAAAAAAAAAGAATCTATATTGAGTTTGAAACCTAGACCTTTCTGACATTTTTATAAAATAATAAAGACAAAATGTAATAAAACATGCAAATAATGACATAAGCACTGTTATGCAAAAATAGAGATGTTTTCAAAACTTACTGGTGAATGACAGGTAGTGCCAATATGCAATGACTTAAAATACTCATTCATCACCTGATGCATGAAAATTTCACTTTGTAAAAAAAAAAAATTAAAAATAAATAAATAAAATAAAATAAAATTTCACTTTGGCTTTTAAAAGGTAGTTTAAGGATTTCCTAGTGAATATTAACCTGCGGGATATATAAAACTTAAATTTCAGAAATCAGCACAGCCCAAATGTAAAATAATACTGAACTTCCCAGGTATGATGGTAGTGTTGGGGAGGAAAAATTATTTTCTACTCTCCAAGTTTCTTCTGACTGGTCTAAGAATTAAATTGACATGAAACAGATTAACAGAAGAAAAACAAATCTAATTCATATACGTACAGGAGCTCATAGAAATAGGAGTCTCAGAGAAGTGACCAAAGCAGGCAACTTTTATAACTTTTAGCCAAAGAAACAATAAATTTGTTAGGAATTGACAAGCCAAAGAAGTTTGGTCTTGGGGTAGTAAATTAGTGAAGAAGTAACAAGTTTTGTTTATATGGCGTTCTTGACTCTGAGTTTCTTATTTCTGGTGATAAGGATGTCTCTTTAACTCCTGATACAGGGAAGTACCTTTCACATGGGAAATTTATTTCTTGCTTTCAGGGAGACAAAGGAGGGTCAGAGTGTCTTTTTTGCACTGGCTGTTTCTTAAGTAACTTGAATTCAAAATTATCAATATGCCAAAGTGGCATATCTTGGGGTGGCCTGCCCTGAACCCCATCAGCTGCACTGTCTGATTCTCTCTTTCCATTATTCCTACAGAATGCCCACCGATACACAGAGTATATAAATTTCACAGTAGCACTGGAAGCTGAGCAAAGCAATCAATAACTTGCCACTCACCTAGAAATATTCTGGGGGCTATAGTGGAGATGAGCCCAACTGAGAAACAAACCATGTCCCAGTCCTTTGAAACAGGACAGAGTCAAAAAGGAAGCAGGTGGGAGTGGAATAAAACTAGCCCCAATATCCACCCTTACCTCAAAGAGAATAGGCCTGAGCCACACCTTTTCTGCAGGAAAATCATTTCTTGAGACCCTTAGGCTTGCAGATGTCAGAAATTTGGCTCCCCCAAGATTAAAATCTGAGTCAGAAATTGTGACAAGCCTCATTTAGTCTGTGAACATAACCAGGGGGAGCATCACCTTGACTATTGCAAGCTAGGTTTCTTCCGAGGATGAACTAACAGGAGCAAGAATAAAAGAATTTAACAGGCTTGCAGATGTCAGAAATTTGGCTCCCCCAAGATTAAAATCTGAGTCAGAAATTGTGACAAGCCTCATTTAGTCTGTGAACATAACCAGGGGGAGTAGTAGCATCACCTTGACTATTGCAAGCTAGGTTTCTTCCGAGGATGAACTAACAGGAGCAAGAATAAAAGAATTTTTTTTTTTAAAGATTTTATTTTTTTTTATTTTTTATTTATGATAGTCACAGAGAGAGAGAGAGAGAGAGGCAGAGACACAGGCAGAGGGAGAAGCAGGCTCCATGCACTGGGAGCCCGATGTGGGATTCGATCCCGGGTCTCCAGGATCGCGCCCTGGGCCAAAGGCAGGCGTCAAACCGCTGCGCCACCCAGGGATCCCAAGAATAAAAGAATTTAACATGAAAGAGTCAATAAAACATTCTGCAATATTAAAAATTGATTATATAGCAGCTATTTTTAAAATGATCATGTTCCAGGTACTCTGCTTAATACTTCACATATTTAATTTTTCAGTGTCTCCTTTTAAGATAGAAATTGTGGTTCCCATTCTGGAGATGAGGAAACTGTTTTGGAAAGATAGCTAAATCTCAAAGTCTTGTGGTTGGTTGGTGGCAAGGCCGAGATTCAAATAAAAATTGAAAGTCTGGGGGCACCTGGGTAGGTCAATGGGTTAAGTGTCTGCCTTGAGCTCAGGTCATGATCCCAGTCAAGCCCCATAGGCAGGCTCCTTGCTCAGTGAGGAGCCTGCTTCTCCCTTACCTCCCTGCTTATGCTCTCTGTTGCTATCTGTCTCTCTCTCTCAAATAAATAAATAAAATCTTAAAAAAAAAAAAAAACCTGAACATCTGTGCTCCTAATCCCAGCCTCAGACCATCTTCCAGGGAACCATGGATCTGTGCTTCTCAACACTCTTCATCACCACCACTCCCATCCTGTTATATCTACAAATCACCTGGTGGCACTGTTAAAATGGAGACTCTGATTCAGTAGTCTGGTATGGTGTAAGGCAGATGGGGGCCTGAAAATCTACATTTCTAACACGTTCCCTGGTGATACTGATGCTGCTGGTGCTCAGACCACAGTTTGAGTGTCAAAGATTTAAGAAACATGTTACTAAAGGAAAACAGAAGAAAACTGGCCTCTCAAAAAGTATATAAGAAAATGTGAACTCTATGAAGTAAGCAATGAAAGGTGAAATGAAAGCACAAAAGGCTGGCATGAAAACAGAATGCACTGAGAAGGCGGGGAAACAATTGAAAAGAATCCAAGGAAACTACAAACAAAGGCAGAAGTAAAGCACCCATGGAAGCAAACAAAAGAGCAGAATCTATATTAGAGAACAAACAAATAAAAAAACGGATAAAGCAGGGGGCACCTGGCTGGCTCAGTCAGTGGAGCAAGCAACTCTTGGTCTCCCAGTTGTGGGTTTGAGCCCCCTTAGGTATAGAGATTACTCAAAAAACCCAAAATCTTTAATTTTACGGGACGCCTGGGGCTCAGTGGTTGAACGTCTGCCTTTAGCTCAGGGTGTGATCCTGGGTCCAGGGATCGAGTACCGCATCGGGCTCCCCACAAGGAGCCTGCTTCTCCCTCTAGGTCTCTGCCTCTCTCTATGTGTTTCTCATGAATAAATAAAATCTTTAAAAAAATAATTTTAAAAAAGGATAAGGCAAAATTGAACTGCACTCCAAATATAGCAAGGGAAAAGAACAAAAGGATGAAAATGAGAGAGAAGATTATAGCTATGAAGACAAAGAGGTAAGCTTCTGTATATAGGCACTGCAGAGGGGGAACCAGGACAATGGGAGCAAACCATAAACATCAAGATACAGTAGAAGAAAACATTCCTGCATTTAAGATATTAAGACATAACACTGGTTCTGCATAACTAAGGGTAAGACACTATTGATGCTCTGCTCTGTTTCACCTCCACCCACTTCAGAGTCCACTTGCAGCTACAGTGATGGTTCCTGGACCCGATAGCTCCTGCCTCAAGCATTCATGTCTCTCTGCAACTGAAGAAACTTGTTCAGCCTGTGTACTGGGCAGCCTTGACTCAATACCTCCAGATGAAATCAGCCAAAGAAGGTCAGGAGTTAGTGGCTAAAAGCCCCAGCTTCTCCTGAGGGGTGTTCTACATTGTCTCCCACCATCTCCAGCAAGATTGAGTCCCAGCTGCCCACAGTTGTAATGCAAACACTAGCTCACCCTTTATCCATTTTTCTTTCTTCTTTGCCTCACTGCCTCACTTGTGCATCCTGGGGTGACCTCCTAATTAAATTATCTGTACCCAGGTCCTTCTCTTGGGGTATGCTTTTGAGGAAACACAAGCTAAGACATGCCCCCAAAGATGTTGGAGAAAAATCCCTAACTATATTCTAAAGGAAAGAAATTCCACATTTAATCGTGTGTTGCTTAATCAAGTATTAAGTGGCCTCCATGTTTTTAATCCAGGAGCTAGAAGGCAGCACTAATATAGGCAACACATAAATCTTCCCTCACTCCCATCCTTTCTACCACTTCATCTTCCTTTGGGCTCTACTGTACACGGATTATAATATCCAGAATGCTCTAGGGCATGGTCCCTATCTCTGTTTCCCCATTTTATGTAAACTCCTCACAAACAGGAACTGTGTCTTATTAGCTTTGTATCCCAAGCATTTAGCATAGTACCTTCTACATAGAAGACTCTTGATAACTTTGCTAAATAAATGGTGGATCTAATGGTTGAGTCTAGTACTGGCTCTGACACTGATTCGATGTGTGACTTTGGACCAATCAGTTAACCAGGCTGAGCCATACTTTACCTCCATCTGTAATATGAGAGAACTCAATATTCTCTGAGGTCAAGATATTATATGAATGGAGATAATCAAAACTTCTTCCCATTCACCAATCTCTTAAGCCGTGTTAATATAGCATAAAGCTGCCCACATTAAGGAAATAATCAAATCTTTGTGGACCACATTAAACTATAACTAGAGTATCTCCTAAAATCCTGGCATTCAACTGCCTCTTTTTGGGCCTATGTAAAATTCTACCAATGATCATGATAGACTCTCATTGCCCAAGACATTGTCTAGATCTATGCTTGTGCAATACGATAGCCACTAGTCCCATGTAGTTATTGGGTGCCTGAAATATGTCTAGTCCAAAATGAGATATAAAGTAAGTGTAAGGTACACACCATATTTCGAAAGTTTAATATAAAAATGTAAAATTTCTCATTAATTATATTGACTACATGTTGAAATCATCGTATTTTTAATATACTGGGCTATATAAATTATTAAAATTAACTTTACCTATTTCTGGGGCACCTGGGTGGCTCAGTGGTTGAGCATCTGCCTTTGCCTCGGGTCATGATTCTGGGGTCCTGGGATCGAGTCCTGAATCAGGCTTTCCACAGGGAGCCTGCTTCTCCCTCTGCCTATGTCTCTGCCTCTCTCTGTGTGTCTCTCATGAATAAATAAATAAAATATTAAAAAAAAAACTTTACCCATTTTAAAAAAAAGATTTATTTATTTATTTATTCATTCATTCATTCATTCATGAGAATACACAGAGAGGAGAGAGAGAAAGAGGCAGAGTCACAGGCAGAGGGAGAAGCAGGCTCCATGCAGAGAGCCTGACGTGGGACTTGATCCCGGGTCTCCAGGATCACACCCTGGGCTGAAGGCGGCACTAAACCGTTGAGCCACCCGGGGTTCCCACTTTACCCATTTCTTTTTACTTTTCAAATGTATGTATGAGAACATTTAATGTGAAAAAAATTTAGTGACTCATTCTATTTCTACTGGGCAGTCCTGGCCTAGAAGCTATGAGGGATAAAAAGATGAATATCTTAGTATATGGTCTTTAAAATTATTTTAGTATAGTATAGAGAGAAATGGGGAGAAGAAATAGATCCAAAGTAACAAACAGAAGGCAGAGTGACTGAGACAGAAGAGTAGAGGAACAAAGAGTTAGAACTGGATTTTATTTTTAGGAGGATTTTTAGGTGGTGGTGGGATTCCTACATAGGATATTACCCTGCTGCGTTTTGTAATCATTTTTCTCAGAGAGAAATGTATGTTGTTATCACAATAGGCTTTTGCTAACAGTTGCAAAGGGACTAGAGAAAACCAACCCAAACCTGGTCTTGAAGATATTATCATCCTCAAAAGGCTCTGAGAAGAAGAAAAAAGACTTGTGTTTATTTCCTGCCAGTAGTGTTAAAATCTATCCAGGGATGGGATGATATAAATTCCCCCAAATAAAGCATTATGGCTTAACTTCCCCATACTCCTTTAAAAAGACAAATTGTTGTTCACAATGCAATCTTTTGAATTGGCTAAATGGTCTTTCAAATAAACATTCTGAGAGATGGGCCTACCAGGTGCTTAAAAATTCCTCCAGTCCCTTAATCAATGTATCAGTGTGACTTCATGACAACTGGATGGAAAATGAAAAACATGATATGTGGCTGGGGTGGGTTCAGTAGACATCTACTTTGTAATTTCAGATTCAAAATGACCTTGTGCAATAGCAAGTGAGACCTAAAGACAGCAAACAGAATTCTATCTTTAACAATCCAATCTCTATCTCTACTTTCCCCTTATTAACAGAAGTCTACTTTTGCTGGAAAAGGCAATATGCTCAGCCAATAACTAGAGTCCTCAACCTCTCTTGCACATGGGATAACCAGATGACCCAGATCAAGCCAGTGAGGTGCAGGTGGAAATTGTACAGGGCTTCTAAAAGAGCTCCTACACAAGAGTAGACTCAGATAGGGCACTTTCCACCCTGCATTATCTGCTCTGCCCTTCTTCTTGCCTGCAGTGTGGGCACAGTGCTGGAGGAGAAGCAGCTGACTATGGCCTGAGCAGCAATCACACTGAGGATGGCGGAGGAAAGAAATGGAGCCCACAACCTTGCTGTCATTATGGAGCCACCAGCCCTAAATTGTTTAACTCTGGATTCTTTATTATGTGAAAAATATTAAATAATTATTTGCTTAAGCCACTGACTTAGACACTTTCTATAACTCATATATTATAAGTTGATTGGTTGCTTTGTGTACCCAATCAATGATTACAGCTTGTCTGTTTGGTTATTTTCACCAAATGTGTTGATGTTTTAGTGACACGCCAATCCACCATTAATGGCAGTGACTGTTCATTATTACTGTTTAACGGACCATATAACCTAAAAAAATAAGTCACCTGAACTACAAAAAATGCTATACTGGGTGTGACCTATGGTTTTTCTAGTCTAGGCTGTCACACACTGTATTCACTAATATTTATCTCAAGAGCCTAAAGACAATAATAAACATGTACTAAATGCTTACTATTGACCAAGCACTGTTTTCAATGTATTACATACATTATGCTTTTTATCTTTAGATGGACTCCTTGGGTTAGGCCTCAGGAACCACCAAGAGTCACCTGACTGCATTTTGAGAACTGCTGGCCTAAGACGGTATCATTCACATGTCTGACAATTGGTACTGGCTGATAGCTGGGCCTCTCTCTCTATACATAGCCTCTAATCTACAAGGAAGCTAGCCTGGCCGTGGTGATCTCAGGGCAACAAGAGAACAAAAGAGGAAGCTGCAAAGGGTCTTGATGCCTTAGTCAGAAATCCCACAAGGATGCTTCCACTACTTTCTTTTAATCAAAACAAGCCACAGGACTACTCTGGATTCAGAGGGAGAAGACAGGGCAGCCCCGGTGGCTCAGCAGTTTAGCGCCACCTTCGGTTTGGGGTGTGATCCTGGAGACCTGGGATGGAGTCCCACGTTGGGCTCCCTGCATGTTGGGCTCCCTGCAGGCAGGAGCTTGCTTCTCCCTCTGCCTGTGTCTCTGCCTCTCTCTGTCATGAATAAATAAATAAATCTTAAAAAAAAAAAAGGGAGAGGACACAGACTTCACCCCTTATTGGGAGAAGTATAAAGATGCAGCCTTTTTTGCAATGTCCTTCAGATAGCTGACCCCTTCCAGAACTGAGTGGTGATAAGACAAGTATTTGCAGCTGTTAACCTAGCTAGTCACATGCTGAGCCATCTAGTAGTGCATGGTCCATTATCAGCCTGATAAATACACAAACAAGTTGGGGCACCAGTTAGTGGTGCTGGTGGAAACCCACGATAATTTAAATTTAGACCATGTGAAATATGTGTGTAAAATAGAGACCAAACAATAATCCTTTATTGTGGCGAATATGGAGTATGTGGAAAATAGTCTGAATGTTCTTTTTATAGTGTTCTTGTCATTTATGGTACAGGGCAAATCCCAACCATTTATTTTATTATTTGGTAAAGTTATTTTTTTTTTTACTTTACATTTAAAGCAATAAACTCTTAGAGCAGTGAGCTCATAAAAAGTTCATATTTAATGAAAAAATAAGTACTTAATTCCCTTTCCTCAAGAGAGGTATTGATGAATGAATAATTTGCACAAAATATTTAACTTTCACCATCTATAATAAGGGTCCTTATGTATCATTTTCCACCCGAAAACCAGAAGACCAAACCCACTAAAGAAGCATACGTATCTGCTTCAAAATTTGTCATTTTTAAAAGTCTGAGATGAAGGTAACGATATAACAGAAACAGCTGCCAAAGGTATGAGCACTTACGCAGCAAAGCTATCTGTGCATTTTGATCAAAAGACTATTCTTCTTTGGTCACTTTCAATTACAAATGTTTGGTGCACCTAACATTACAGCTAATGTGTCAGGTCAATTAGCAGAGAAGAACTTCACAGTTAAATGATGCCAGATTTATACCAACGATTTCAGATGTTTCAAATGGAAAATGAGTTAATACCAATGATGACTTTATTTTTCCATCTACTTCATGACATTAAAGCTTGGGCATTCATTGTGCTGAAGGTGAAACATTTGATGTTGTTAATGCTCTTACAAATGTGGCTGTAATGTTCAACATGGAAAATAAAAGTATTTGTTTTTATATGAAATATATGTACCTTTTATTTTTTTTAAGATTTTATTTATTTATTCATGAGAGACACAGAGAGAGAAGGAGGGAAGCAGAGACATAGGCAGAGGGAGAAGCAGGCTCCATGCAGGGAGCCCGATGCAGGACTCGATCCCTGGACCCAGGATCACATCCTGGGCTAAAGGCAGACGCTCAACCACTGAGCCACCCAGGCGTCCCTGTACTTTTTATTTCATGGAGGACGGTGACATGGTACAAACAGTGGCATCATTTCATTAAGAAACCTATGGAGAAAATAGGTTCTTAAAATTGGCTTGCTTCATACATTACTGATGATTGTGCTTAAACAAACAGGAGTATTCCACCAATCAAAACAGAAGCTGTAGCTGTCAAAATTTCAAATATGTTTCTATTTATACACAGAGTACCTGAACTACAAAATCTGTGTGACAAAGACCATGCTGAATGCAAAGAACAGTAATAATAATTACAATGACAAAATATACTTGCTACCCTCATCCATTAGATTCTATAAATGTTTGAGCTTTTGAGTCTTTCCATGATATGATATAGGGCTTTTGTGAGTGTGCAGAGTTCTTGAAATTTTGGTTACATTTTTCCAAAATCTATTGAATATCTTTAATCAAAGTATTCAACTAATGTAGAACCAAAATATTTAAGTTTTTAATAAACTATAGTCATTGAAATAATGCCTACATATGGAAATCATTAAAACATATCCATACAGTGTTAACTGGAATTTAAATAACAAATTTTTAAAAATCCATACAAATGAAGAGAGAAACTAAATAAAATAAATCATGACACCTCGGTTCATGTAAATTGTTTGACTTTGAGATTTTGCTATTGTGTTTTGAGATATCTTGTTGTGGGAACACTCTCTGGATGGCACTCCTATTATTAATTGGATACATCCATGTATTCTTCATTAAATGAATTCAGATTGATAAAGCTTACAATTTTGTAGCATCTAAATTTGGTGACATTCTAAAGTCTTTTGCAAAATAATGAAATTGGACCACTTTCTTACACAATATGCAGAAATAAATTCAAAATGAATTAAGACCTAACTGTGAAAATTGAAGGCATAAAATTCTTAGAAGAAATAATGGGCAGTAATTTCTTTGATGTCAGCCTTAGCAACATAGCAACTTTTTTCTAGATATGTCTCCTAACAGAAAGGAAACAAAAGCAAAAGTAAACTACTGAGAATACATCAAAATTGAAAGCTTTTGCACAGCAAAGAAAACCATCAATTAAATAAAAGGACAACCTACTGAATAGGAGAAAATATTTGCAAATGATATATCCAATAAGGGGTTAATGCCCAAAATACATAAAAAAAGAAAACCTTATACAACTCAACACACACACACACAATCCAGTTTTTAAAATAGGCAGAGGACCTGAATAGACATTTTTCTGAAGAAGACATATAGATGGCCAACAGACACATGAAAAGATATTTAACACCACTCATCATTAAGGAAATGCAAATCAACACCACAATGAGATATTACATCACACTAGTCAGATGGCTAGTATCAAAAAGACAGTAATACGGGCACCTGGCTGGCTCAGTCAGTAAAGCATGTGTCTCTTATTCTCAGTGTCATGAGTTCAAGCCCCATGTTGGGCATGGAACCTACTTAAAAAAAAAAAAAAGTTAATAATAACTGTTGGCAAGAATGGAGAAAAAGGAATTCTTGAGTACTGTTGGTGGGGTGGTAAATTGGTTCAGCCATTGTGGAAACCTAGAAATACCGTATAACCCAATTCTACTCCTGGGAATTTACCCAAAGAAAACAAAAATAAGAATTCAAAAAGATATATGCACTTCTATGTTTGTTGCAGCATTATTTTCAATAGCCTAGATATGGAAGCAACCTAAGTGCCCATCAATAGATGAATGGATAAAGAAGATGTGGTACACAATGAAATATTATTCAGCATAAAAAAATGAATGAGATCTTGCCATTTGCAAAAACACGGATGGACCTGGAAGGTATTATGCTAGGTGGAATAAGTCATACAGAAAAAGAAAAAATACCATACTATTTCATTCATATGTGGAATCTAAAAAATAAAACAAAAATAGTAGGAACAGGCCCATAAAAACAGAGAACAAACTGATGGTTGCCAGAGGGATGGGAGATGAAGGGATGAATAAAATTGGTGAAGAGGAGTGAGAGGTATAGGTTTCAAGTTATAGAATGCATAGGTCACAATAATGAAAGGTACAGCGAGGAAACATAGTCAATGCTGTTGTAATAGCGTTATATGACGACAGATGGCTACATTTGTCATGAGCATAGCATAATGTACAGAGATGTTAAATCACTATATTGTATACCTGAAACTAACATAACATTGTGTGTCAACTACACTTCAGGTTTTATTTTATTTTTATTTTTTTTAAGATTTTATTTTATTTATTCATGAAAGGCACAGAGAGGAGAGAGAGGCAGAGACACAGGCAGAGGGAGAAGCAGGCTCCATGCAGGGAGCCCGACGTGGGACTCGATCCCAGGTCTCCAGGATCACACCCCGGGCTAAACCGCTGGGCCACCGGGGCTGCCCTTATTTTATTTTCAAAGATTTTATTTATTTATCCATGAGAGACACACAGAGAGAGGCAGAGGTACAGGCAGAGGGAGAAGCAGGCTCCCTGCCAAGAGCCTGATGTGGGACTCAATCCCGGAACTCCAGGATCACGCCCGGAGCCAAAGGCAGATGCTCAACTGCTGAGCCACCTAGGCATGCCTACACTTCAGTTTGTTAAAATAAAAGAAGCTTTGAAGCTATCACAGTAAGGGCAGAAAAGATTTCACTCAGCACAAAAGATCTCTTTTTCCCCCCTCTTTTTAGCCTAATAGCTTTGGGGGAGGTTTTGATGTTATACCATTTTTAAAATTATGTTTCTTATACTTTCCCTTATGCTTCATCTTAATGATGCTCAATGAAGACCTCTCACTCCAGAGTACCTTGTACTCAAGACTCCTCTTACGAAGGTTGCCAAGGATATCTGCCCTAGGCTAACACAAGGCCCCTTTCCCAAGTTGGTCACACACAGCAAGACCCACTCAACCTTATTTGGCTTAAGTTTTGAACTAGAAAAGCCAGGTCCAGAAAGTCAATAGCTATTCCCTTACATCTCCCCTTTCTTTCTCTTCCCGCTCCCTGACCTCACCACCCTTAATAAGTTACCACACTTGGTAAAAAAATATATATATATATATATTTTGGTCATTGAATTATAAATGGCAAATTGTCCTTCTTCATTAATGGTTTCAAACAATATTTTTCTTTTATAATTTTTTATTTTAATTTCAATATACTTAACATATAGTATTTTATATATATATATATATATTAAAGATTTTATTTATTTAGTCATGAGAGACACAGAGAGAGGCAGAGACATAGGCAGAGGGAGAGGCAGGCTCCATGCAGGGAGGGAGCTGGATGCAGGACTCGATCCCGGGACTCCAGGATCATGCCCTGAGCCAAAGGCAGACGCTCAACTGCTGAGCCACCCAGGCGTCCCAACTAATATAATACAGTATTATATTAGTCTCAAGTATACAATACAATGATTCAGCAATTCTATGCATTTGTCAGTGCTCATCGTAGTAAGTGCACTCTTTAATCCCCATCATCTATTTCACCCATCCCCCATCCTCTTCCCTTCTCATAACCATCAGTTTGTTCTCCATAATTAAGAGTCTGTTTCTTGGTTTGTCTCTCTCTTTCTTTCCTTTGCTCATCTGTTTCGTTTCTTAAATTCTACATGAGTGAAATCATATGGCATTTATCTTTGTCTGACATATCACTTAGTATTATATTCTCTAGCTCCATCCATATTGTTGCAAATGGCAAGATTTCATTCTCTTTTATAGCTGAATAATATTCCAGTGTATGTGTATTTAATATTATATATATAATATATTAAAAAATAAAAATAAAAAAATATATATATACCACTTTATCCACTCATCTATCAATGGACGCTCAGGCTGCTTTCATAATTGGGCTATTGTAAATAATGTCACATATAAACATAGGGGTGCATGTATCCCATTGAATTTGGTTTTTGTACTCTCGGGGTACACCAGTCATGCAATTACTGGGTCACAGGTAGTTCTATTTTTAACTTTTTGAGGAACCTCCGTATTGTTTTCCACAGTGGCCGCACCAGTTTGCATTCCTACTAACGGTGCATGAGTGTTCCTACTCCTCCATATCCGCACCAACACTTATTTCTTGTGTTATTGATTTCAGCCACTCTGACAGGTGTGAGGTGACATCTCATTTTACTTGTGACTTGCATTTTCCTGAGGATGAGTTATGTTGAGCATCTTTTCCTGTGTCCGTTGGACATCTGTAGGTCTTCTTTGGAGAAATGTCTGTTCATGCCTTCTGCCATTTTGTAAATTGGATTTTTTATTTTTTTGGATGTTGAATTCTATAACTTCTTTATATATTTTGAATACTGACCCTTTATGGGATATGTCATTTGCAAATATCCTCTCCCATTCAGAAGGTTCTCTTTTAATTTTGCTGATTATTTCTTTTGCTGTGCAGAAGATTTTGATATAGTCCCAATAGTTTATTTTTGCTTTTGTTTCCCTTGCCTCAGGAGACATAGCTAGAAAAATATTACTATGGCCATGTCAGAGACATTACCACCTGTGTTCTCTTCTTTAGGGTTTCAGGGCTCACATTTAGGTCTTTAAACCATTTTTAGTTTATTTTCGTGTATAGTCTATGAAAATGGTCCAGCTTCATTCTTTTCATGTAGCTGTCCAGTTTTCCCAACATCATTTGTTTGAGACTTTTTCCCATTTTCTTTCCTCTTTTGCTTAAGATTATTTGACCATATAATTACGGCCTTATTTCTGGGTATTTTATTCTGTTCCATTGATCTATGTATCTATTTTTATGCCAGTACCATACTATTTTGATTACTACAGTTTGTAATATGACAAAGTCTGGAATTGTGATAACTCCAATTTTATTTTTATTTTTCAAGATTGCTTTGGCTTTTCAGGGACTTTGGTGGTTTCATACAAATTTTAGGATTGTTTGTTCTAGTTTTGTGGAAAATGCTGTTAGTATTTTGATAAGGATTGCATTAAATCTGTGAAGTGCTTTGAGTAGTATAAACATTCTAACAATATTCATTCTTTCAACCCATGAGCACAGAATGTCTATTTCTTTCAGTCCTCTTCAATTTTTTTCATCAGTATTTTATAGTTTCCAGGGTACAGGTCTTTCACCTTTTTTCTTAAATTTATTCCTAAATATTTTATTGTTTTTGGTGCAACTGTAAATGGGATTTTCTTAATTTCACTTTGTTTTGTCATTAATGTAAAGGAATGCAACATTCTGTACATTGATTTTGTATCCTCTGACCTTACTGAGTTATCAGTTCTAGTAGTTTTTTAGAGTCTTTAGGGTTTTCTGTATATAGTATCATGTCATCAGCAAATAGTGTAAGCTTTACTTTTTCCTTACCAATTTGGATGCCTTTTTCTTTCTTTTTGTTGCCTGATTGCTATGGCTAGGACTTCTAGCACTATGTTGAATCAAAGTGTTTAAAGTGAACATCCTTGTCTTATTCCTAACCTTAGGGGGAAAGCTCTCAGTTTTTCACCATTGAGTATGATGCTAGCTGTGGGTTTTTCATATAAAGCCTTTATTATATTGAGGTATGTTCCTTCTAGATCTACTTTGTTGGGAGTTTTCATCACAAATGGATGCTGTAGTTTGTCAAATTCTTTTTCTGCATCTATTCAAATGATCATGTGGTTTCTATCCTTTCTCTTATTGATGTGATGTATCATATTGATTGATTTGTGAATATTGAAGCACCCTTGCTTCCCAGGAATAAATCTCACTTGATTGTGGTGTATGATTTTTTTAATGTATTATTGGATTCTGTTTTCTAATATTTTGTTGAGGATTTTTGCATCTATGTTCAGCAGAGATATTGGCATTTAGCTCTGTTTTTTTTTTTTTTTTTTTTTTTTTTTTTTTTTTTTTGGTATCTATCTGGTTTTAGCATCAGAGTAATACTGGCCTCACAGAATAAATTGGGAAGTTTTCCTTCCTCTTCTATTTTTTGGAAAGGCTGAGAATAGGCATTAACTCTTCTTTAAATGTTTCATAGAATTCGCCTGTGAAGCCATCTGGTCCTGGACATTTGTTTGTTGGGAGTTTTTGGATGACTAATTCAATTTCATTGCTGGTAATCAGTCTGTTCGAGTTTTCTACTTCTTCCTGACTCATTTCCGAGAGGTTATGTGTTCTAGGAATTTATCCATTTCTTCTAGGTTGTCCAAGTTTTCAAAAGAATTTTTTAAACATTTTATTTATTTATTTGAGAGAGAGAGAGCACATGAGCAGAGGGAGGGGCATGGGGAGAAGGAGAAGCAGACTCCCCACCGAGCAGGGAGCCCATGTGGGGCTTGATCCCAGGACCCTGAGATCATGACCTGAACCAAAGGCAGACACTTAACCGACTAAGCCACCCAGGCACCCCTCAAAAGATTTTCTTACAATTGTTTTTATATCTGTAGTGTGGTTATTATTTCTTCTCTTTTCATTTGTTTTTATTTGCATCTCCCCCACCTCCTCTCATGAGTCTGGCTCTAGACATTTATCAATTTTATTTATCTTTTCAAAGAAGCAGCTCCTGGTTTCATTGATCTGTTCTATTGCTTTTTTTAGTTTTTATATCACTTATTTCTGCTCTAATCTTTATTATTTCCTTCCTTCTGCTGGCTTTAGGCTTTATTTGCTGCTTTTTTTCTAGCTCCTTTAGGTGTAAGTTTAGGTTGTCTATTTGAGATTTTTTTCTTGCTTCCTGAGATAGGCCTATACTACTTTAAACTTCCCTCTTAGAACAACTTTTGCTGCATCCCAAAGATTTTGTACCATTGTACTTTCATTTTAATTTTTTTCCATGTAGTTTTTTAAAAGATTCATTTATTTATTTGAGAGAGAGTGTGAACAGGGGAAGGGGGAGAGAGAAAGGGAGAGAAGCAGACTCCCCACTGTGCATGGAGCCGAATGCAGGGTTCAATCCTACAACCCTGCGATCACGACCTAAGCCAAAATCAATAGTCAGTTACTTAACCAACTAAGCCACCCAGGCATCCCTGTTGGGTTTTTTTGTTTTTTTAGAAGATTTTATTTTTAAGTCATCTCTATACCCAATGTGGGGCTCAAACCTACAACCCTGAGGTTAAGACTTGCATGCTCCACTCATTGACTGAGCCAGCCAGGTGCCCCATCCATGTAATTTTTGACCTCAAATTTTTTACATTCAGATTGGTTATTATGTTTGTTTGTTCTTAAGGCCCCACTTCAATTATTTCCCAGGATGTGGGCAGCTGCTGCAAATATTTTAAAAAGGGACTGGCCCAAATCACTACAATGGGAGAAGTCAGGGCAGCCCGGGTGGCTCAGTGGTTTAGCTGAGAATATCGAGTCCCACATCGGGCTCCCTCCATGGAGCCTGCTTCTCCCTCTGCCTGTGTCTCTGCCTCTCTCTCTCCCTCTCTCTCTCTCATGAATAAATAAATAAAACCTTTTTTTAAAAAATAGGAGAAGTCAGCATGCCTTCATACTTTTGTTGTTTCTATTTTTAGAATTGTAATGATCATTTATGTGTTTCTGTTGCTTCTGTTCTAAAATGTTCCCATTCTCTATCCTATACTTTGGTTAGGGTAATGCTAGTTGCCCTAAAATCTCAGTGGTTTAAACAATCAAAGCCAACTGCTCTCTCACATAAAGTCCAGTCAGCTGTAGGTTAGGGATGTGGGTTGGGTCTCTGTTCCACAGAGTCTCCCAGGGACTCAGAGTAACAGAGACTTGGCCACTTAGAGTAGAGGATCGTTTGGGAAGTCATAATGAGTCAAGCCTGAAAGTGACCCCATAGTTTCCACCTACAATCCACTGGCCAGGGCTCAGTCACACCTAACTACACCTAACTACAAGCTGGCAAATGTAGTCCAACTATATGGTAAGCAGGAAAGAAAACAAGTGTGGTGAACAACTCACTAGCCTCTGCCACAAACTGAGACACAGTCACTGCAGACATTAGAACCGCAAAATAAGCTGAATGAAAGCTTTTTGAGGAATAAACCTTAAAGTATAAGCTCACTGCCAAATACACATTGTGAGTGATTGTTAAATGCTCAAATTGCCATCAATTACTAGGGGAAATGGTACTTCATTTCAAGAAGTAGTAACATAACTTGTTTAAGGGCTGAAGAAGTTTGTCTCTGAAGAAAATGTGTGATTCAAATTCATTCCCCTTTATCTTACTACTTTTGGGTATCTGACTGCCCATGCACTTTTACCGTCCATTTGAAAACAATTTGGGAAAACTTACAGTCCTATGTGCCAGCCTGGCTGAACTTCTGAAATAAATTTTACACATAATTACATAGTCAAAAGTTGGTGCTCTTTCAAATTGCTTGTCTATAACTTCATAGCAAAATGGAGCTCTCTAACATAAATCTGAAACTGCTTGCTACTGCAATGATAATTTCACAAAATCTATTTGTATTTTGCAAATGCCTTGCAATCACTGCAATCATAGCTATTCCTTCACCATCTTTGACAAAATTTCCATTCTCATTTTACAAGCGAGGCAGTAAATGGAGCTCAAAGGTTCTCATTATTTTGCAGTCCTGAACTGGGCTCCCTCTTCTGTATCTATAGCTGTAGATAAAGATATAAATATAGATGATATAGTTATAGACGTAGATATAGATGTAGAATAGACCTAGACATACAGAGAGATATAGACGTAGATGATATACAGAGACACAGAGATATGTAGATATAGATATAGCTACATCTGTAGTTTCATCATTTTTCTTGCTAACGTATTTGTGAACGTGTATTAATTTATATCTTAAGTGATAAAAAAATTGATAGAATCTGTTTTCATGAACCTCTGCCTTAATAAATGATAATCATATTGGTAGAGCTTATTTCCAAAAATTGCTTCCATAAAAGCATTTAAATGATGGCAAAGGAAAATCAGATAGTCCAAACTGGTTTTTAAATTAATTTTTTAACCAAGTTCATTTTACCCGTGTTTGCTCATTTGTTCTTCATTGTTTTCATTTCTCTGTTCATTCCTTCAGTCAATCATTCATAAATATGATTAATTTCATCTTTTTAGTTAACTTAAAAATAACTACACATGCTGGGGTTCTTTGCAGAAGACACATTTTGAGAAACATGATTAGGGTTCAAGCTCTGTGGACACAAAATAATGAGCAAAGAGCTCTTGTGACTGTGAGTTGCATTCATGAGTTATATTTGTACATGCTGTAGAGAAATCCAGCTCATTCCTTCATTTTTTTTAGCTTTGAGGTATATTTGACAAAAATGTAATATATTTTAAAATGATTCGATATACATATGCATTGTGAAATGATTACCACAACCAAGTTAATTAACACAGCTATCACCTTGCATAGTTAACCTTTTTTCCCCTTTTTTTTTTTCGAGAGAACACTTAAGATATACTCTCAGAAGATTTCAAGTATACAATACAGAATTATTAACTATAGTACCATGCTGTACATTAGATTCTCAGAATTTATTCATATTATAATCCAAAGTGTATACTTACCTGGCAGGGGAGATACCATGATCACGAAGGTGGTTTTCCCAGGGCGAGGCTTATCCATTGCACTCCGGATGTGCTGACCCCTGCGATTTCCCCAAATGTGGGAAACTCGACTGCATAATTTGTGGTAGTGGGGGACTGCGTTCGCGCTTTCCCCTGTAAAAAAAAAAAAAAAAAAAAAAAAAAAAAAAAAAAAAACAAAGTGTATACCCTTTGACCTCTTTCCCCCATATCCCCAGCCCACGGCAACCACATTCTATTCTGTTTCTATGATTTCAACTTTTTTTTCTTTCAGATTTCACAAAATAAGCGATACCATACAGTATTTGTCTTTCTGTGTCTGGTTTGTTTCACTTAGCCTAATACTCACTCTCTAGTTTTATCCATGTTGCTGCAAATAGCAGGATTTTCTTCTTTTTCATGGCTGAATAATATACCATTGTGTATATATGTGTGTGGGGGGGTGTATTCCACTATACATATTTATATATATACCACAGTTTCTATATCCATTCATCCATCAATGGACACTTACGTTGTTTCCATCATTTAGCTATTATGAATAATGCTGCAATGAACATGGGGGTGTAGATATCTCTTCAAAATTGTGATTTCCTTTCCTCTAGATATATACCCAAAAGTGAGATCACTGGATCATATAGAGGCAGTTCTATCCTTAATTTTTTGAGGAACTTCCATACTGTTTTCCATAGTGGCTACATCAGTTTATATTCCCACCAACAGACCACGAGGGTTCTCTGTTGTCCATATCCTCGCCAACATTTATTTATCTCTTGTCTTTTTGATAAACAGACATCCTCATTTATTCATTTATGCACCCATTCTTTACTTACCTACTGAGCAGATACCATGTGCTAGGCACTGTCTTAGGTGCTGAGAGGATAAGATAGACAAAATCTCATGGAACTTCCACTCCAGTGGAGAAAACATATACAGATGAGTGATGGATAGATAGAGATAGATAGATAGATAGATCTGGAAATATAACATATATTTATTATATTTTCTAAATTTAGACATACATTTGTTGTAACATCTATACGTAACAATTATATATATTATATCATTGGCAAAGCCAATTTTGTGACTTCCTGTTTCAGTACCAGCCCTATGTAAACACTCACGTTCTACCTCTGCCCTTGTAACATAACATTTTATACTTTGGGAAAATTCTCACTGTTGGTGAACAAAAAGGGTGCAGAATATGGGATGCCTGGATGGCTCCGTGGTTGAGCGTCTGTCTTTGGCTCAGAGCATGATCCTGGAGTCCTGAGATCAAGTCCCACATTGGGCTCCCGCATGGAGCCTGCTTCTCTCTATGCCTGTGTCTCTGCCTCTCTCTCTCTCTCTCTCTCTCTCTCTCATGAATAAATAAATAAAATCTTTTTTAAAAAGGGTACAGAATAATAAAAAAATAAAGAAGTCCATTAATAACTGAAATACAAATACAAGTGTTGTATCTTGCCATTAAAAAAATATATATTATTTCAGAATTGCATCTTTCCTCCTTCCCTTCCCAGAACAAGACTCCAGGGTCCCAAGTTGTTGATGTTATTTATTTTCTTTTCATCACATGAACACAAATTTATAGAATTCTAAAGGCCCTGGTGGAGTGCCTGGCTGATTCAATCAGAAGAGCATGTGACTCCTGATCTTGGGGTGGTGAGTTTGAGCCCCATGTTGAGTATAAAGATTACTTAAATAAAACAACAAATAAAAATAAAGACCCCCGAGAGATCATCTTCTCTCACGTTATTTTACAAATGAGAAAAGTTAGGTTGAGAAAGATGAAGCAATTTGCCCAAGATTACAGAAGTAGCTAGGGGCAGAGGTGGACTAGATTCCAGTTCTAGTTTTATATCCCCAAGAGAAAACAACAGTGAATAACAATTGATTTTATAATACTAATGAGAAAACAGGCAGACTCAGCTACATAAAGGGCAACTTTGAGGTTTGTAAACAAGAAAACTGAAAAGTCTATTAGCAAGTCCTTTTCTTTCTTTCTTTCCATGCTTCTTTTAAGGAAGGAGTTAGACTTTCCTCACAAAGAAGAAAATGACTTTCTGACAGTCAGGAAACTGAATCTGAGCTGAAAATTAGGAAAATAAGACATCTGAGAAAAAGAAGTTAAAATCAATACAGTCCCCCCTAAACACAGGGTAGCAGATATTTTTCTAAACTTTGCTCTCATAATGATTAAAACAAACAACAATTTACAAGTAAGGTAAAGGGAAGTAAACAGATCTCTAAACAACACATGAGAAAACTTTACTAAAGATCAAAAAGTACAAATTAAAATATCAGGATATCATTTTTTAAACCTGTAAACATACCAAGAGTGTTTTTAAGAGTAACCCTCAGTGCCTATGAGAATTGGTAAAATGGAAACACTCATGCATCACTGGCTAGTAGGTATGTGTATCTCTATAATCATTCTGGAAGGTACTTTTCAGAAAAATGTACCAGGAGCCCTGAAATGTTCCTGCCCCTTTACTCAGAAACACACCTCTAGGAATCGGTCCTCAAGAGATAAGCAGAGATCCAACTAAAGATTTACGTGAAAGGATACTCATTACTGTGTTGTTCGTAATGGTAATATATTTGTAACAGACTAAACATCCAGCTAAAAAGCCATGAGTAAATAAAGTATGGTATATCTGTTAGTGGATTTTTCAATGATTGTTAATGATATGGGAGAAAATATTCCCAATATAAAGTTAGATCACAGATTCTCAACTGGGGATTATTCTGTCTACCAACAGATATTCAGCAATGTCTGGGAGACATTTTTGGCTGTCACAGCTTGGAGGAGGAGGTACTGGCATCTAGTGGGAAGGGGCCAGGGCTGTTGTTATACAATACACAGGCAACCCTTGCCTCCAACAACGAAGAATTACCTGCTCAAAGTCAGCGTGCCACAGCTGAGAGACTCTCTCTGAGTCAGATGACTAAAACACGGCACAATACTCGAACACTGATCTCAAGGTTTAAGAGCAAAAATGAGGATCTTACCTGATGCTAAAATTATAGATTATATTTATTTTCTTCTTTATACTTTATATTACTAAATATTCTACTATGAACATGCATTATTTGTATAGTAAAGTAAAAATTTTTTAATAATCCTTCAAAAGCTCTCTACAGCTTCTTACATCAAATCAAACTCACCTCCACTCTCAGGATCACACGTAATTTGAGCCTGCCTGACCTATGGAAACCTTATTCTTCCCTACTTTTCACCAAGAACTCTCCACTTCAATTAGACAAATTTCTCCTGTATCCCTGAACACACACTGCTCATTTGCTCATCTCCTTGATTATCTGTGACACAGGATAATTGCCTCCCTCACAGGATTGTCAAGAGGATCAAATGAGATAAAATGTGCAGAAGCATTTTCTAACTGTCAAGTCCACAAATTTAAGTTCTCGCTCTCTGTTGCCATGTCCACCTTCTCTCCAGCTGAATTAAATGTATCTGTAGTTCCACTCTTAACCCATAAATCTCTTTTTCTATGAAGTCTGTCCTGACTTCTCCCAGGCTGTTTTGGGAAACAGTGAACCCTACAACTTTGACACCTTAATTAAGTTGAAGCATAGTTTCCCAAAGTATGTTTCTTGGGACATCAAGTCCATGAGACAGTATATCTGTCAAGGTCATGTCAAGAAACAAATGATAAATTCAACTGGTGCAATCTGAGGAAATTTTAACAGTGGGCTATTCACAAACATGAGGACCGAGTACAAGGAAGCCACAAAAGATAGCACAGGTCCCCATGTCTAGTAACAGCAAAGAGCTGGAACCATCCCTAGGCCCCAAGGGGAAAGAAAGTAGAGGATGGGTTGGTTTACCGAACCCAGAATCAAGAAGAAAACAATCACAGGGAGAAGGCTCCAGAGCTGGGATTTCTGTCCATAGACACAGCCAACTGTAAGTGATCCAGCAGAGTGGGACCCACAGAATGAATATGACAACCCCAGTCTCCTTCCTTCCTCTCATCACCTGTAAATAGGCCTCTCTGGCAAACCAACTCAGAAATTAAAGGGTGTATTAGGCAGGGTTTTCCAGATAAACAGAATCTATATAGGGGGGAGGAGAGATAAATTAATTTTAAGAAATTGGCTCCTGCAATTGGGGTGGTTAAATATTGGAACCTTAAGCTAGAACTCAAGGTTCTAATTATTAAGCAGAGTAATCTGCTTTACTTAAAGTATACTGATTATAGATGTTAGCCACAACTACAAAGTATCTTTACAGGAACACCTAGGTTTGTGTTTAATTAAGTAAGTGGGGGATCCCTGGGTGGTGCAGTGGTTTAGCGCCTGCCTTTGGCCCAGGGCGCGATCCTGGAGACCCGGGATCGAATCCCACGTCGGGCTCCCGGTGCATGGAGCCTGCTTCTCCCTCTGCCTGTGTCTCTGCCTCTCTCTCTCTCTCTCTGTGACTATCATAAATAAATAAAAAAAAATTTAATTAAGTAAGTGGGTAACATCGTTCAGCCACAGTTGATGCATAAAACTAGCCACGACAGAGGTTAAGAAGGACCTGTTGATTAAAAAAAAAAAAAAAAGAAGAAGGACCTGTTGAGGGGCAGCCCTGGTGGGTCAGCAGTTAAGCGGCCCAGGGCAGGATCCTAGAGACCCGGGATCGAGTCCCACGTCGGGCTCCCTGCATGGAGCCTGCTTCTCCCTCTGCCTGTGTCTCTGCCTATGTCTCTACCTCTCTTTCTCTCTCTCTCTCTCTCTCTCTCTCTCTCATGAATAAATAAATAAAATCTTAAAAAAAAATAAGGACCTGTTGATATAGTTATTACAGGCTGGCCTCCCTCATGAACACACAGCAGAGTAGAGAAGGGTTCAGGGAGGGTAGACCTGGAGGAGCAGAGTAGACAGAAGCTATGCAGCCCAGTTTTAATAGCTATGTTGTAAGCAAAAGTATTCTGTGGTAAAATGAATTTGAAAGACACTGCATTAAACAAAGTTAAACCATTACTTTCCTAGTAAAATGAGGCACTCTGAACAAGAGAGCTGGGATAGTCAAAGACTGATGGGTTAACAGGAGGGTATAAATGTACACGCCACGTGGGAGGGATAAATGGGCTTGTGTACCTGGAGTAAGATGGCCAAGTGGAGTGGGCCAGGCAAGGGGGCCATTAAGTGGAGGTGCTTACAGGCTGAGGACTTTACAGTATATAATTAGGAGGTTTAATTTTATTCAAGAGGTGATTTAGAGTTCTTCTGGGCTTCTTAAAATGGGGGTGGCCTAAACCAAACAAAAGCTGAAGAAAGTATTCATGCTGCTATGCATAGGATGCATTAGAATAACGATAAGAAACCAAGAAGCCAGAAAGGAGGCAGGTGATGCACTGTGGATCCAAGATGGCCACTGATTATTAGGGGATTATGGTGGGAGTGAAAAGGAAGCAGGAGAGTCAGGAGTTTCCAGAGGAAAAATTGCTTAGTGGCAAGCTTGAAGCAGAAAGTAAAAGAGGGCTATAATTCTAAAGTTGGGAAATAATGACAATGTTATTTCATAATTAAAGATCTAGGGAAAATGCCAGGCCTACTTGTGGGAGCATGAGGGAGGCCACAAATTCTGTTTCAAAGCATCTTTGAGCTCTCTGAGTAGACAGGGTGAGCAAAGCTCACTCTCCCACAAGTTGAAAAATTTATGGACGAGAAGTTATCATTGAAATTAGACGGTAGGGTACCTGGGCGGCCCAGTTGGTTAAAGCATCTGCCTTCGGCTCGGGCCATGGTCCAAGGCTCCCAGGATCGAGCCCCACATCGAGCTCCCTGCTCAGCTGAGAGATTGTTTCTCCCACTCTCCTCTATTTCTCTGTCAAATAAAAAAATCTTAAAAAAAAGAAAAGAAATTATATGATGGCAGCCCTGTCCAAGGAATACTGCAGGGATTCGATCCCTTTATGAAACTCCTGATAGATAAATGTGTGGAGATGGCAACTAGTGGACAATAGGACAATATTGCAATGGTGGTATTATGAGAAAATAGTATCACCATGTCATAAACCTTGGCAGGAGTATAAACAATTTCTGTGTTCACCAGAGAAATCAACTGCTTCTACATGTCTGCTCTCCACAGCACCTATTTTATCAAATGTAAAAATTGGGTTGTGTACATTTTCATATTGAACTTTTTTGTTAAATAAGCTTTTGTAATAGTCAAAGATCTAGCATACTCATATAGTCCATCTGACTCCAATCAGCAACCAGTTCTTTCATTCCACACAAAAATTAGAAGCTGCTTCATGTGAGAAGTCGAAATGACCCATTGTGCCACTAGAGAGCCACTTCTTACAATAACAGAATACTTGGGAATGAAATTACAGAAGCTTCTTGAGGAAAAAGCTCAGAAAAGAATAAACTCATAATGGGAAATCATCAGTGTAATTGAAGAAAACCGTGGAAGGATGTGTTAATAGATGCGATAAGACAGTGTCTTTCATTACTGCAATCAATGAATGGCTCCACACTTCAGCAGGCAGAGGATCAGGAATCACCGAAGAAATGCAATGTGTATTTTCTTCGCAAAGTATTAATCTTCCATTCTGGCAACTGAGCCATTCATGGAAATACGTAAAGCTGAGTCCTATTCTCCATCACAGACCCCAGTGAAGACTCAAGTAAAACCTCACTCTCTCCAACCACCCACTCTGCTACAGTGAACAAGGAAGACTCTGCAAAGGTTCTGACCCATACCATGGCCCAAAGGAATGGACACTGGTCTTCGAGTTGAATGATCAGACCCTGACTTTGCCACTTGACTCTAGCAAAACATTTCATCTTTCTTAACCTGTTCTCCTCACCTTTAGAATGGTGATAACTGGGGATCCCTGGGTGGCTCAGCAGTTTGGCACCTGCCTTCAGCCTGGGGCGTGATCCTGGAGTCCCGGGATTGAGTCCAGCATCGGGCTCACCGCATGGAACCCGCTTCTCCCTCTGCCTGTGTCTCTGCCTCTCTCTCTGTGTCTCTCATGAATAAATAAATAAAATCTTTTAAAAAAAAGAATGGTGATAATTTACCTTAGAGTAATAACATGATCAAATGAAATAATGTAAAGGGATCCCTGGGTGGCGCAGCGGTTTGGCGCCTGCCTTTGGCCCAGGGCGCGATCCTGGAGACCCGGGATGGAATCCCACGTCGGGCTCCCGGGGCATGGAGCCTGCTTCTCCCTCTGCCTGTGTCTCTGCCTCTCTCTCTGTGCGTGTGTGACTATCATAAATAAATAAAAATTTTAAAAAAAAAGGATTTAAAAAAAATTATGGAATGAAAATTATAAACCCATCTATGGTATTATTATTTTCATTGGTGTCCTTTCACTATGAGCAGTCACTCCAACCCCATTGGTCCTACCTTGGATACAAAGGGGCATTTGGAGCTCTAGACTTGGATGCACTGAGAGCCATGGCAAGGTTCCATTCACAAATAGATTTGCTAGGGTCCCCAATGAATGGGAGAACTATGGCCCAGAACTTCTCCCTTATTTCCATCTCGTTGCCATGGAAACCCCTAGTCATACTTTCAAGGATTCATTTGACCTGCCATTTTGTGTGCAATAGAGACAGAACAACTGGCTTTAATATAGTTAGAATTAAATCCTTCCACTAATTGCTTTTATAGAATTTTTCTACCATTTAATAAAGAAGATAGCAAACTATAGTAATTTTCAAAAACTGTCAGTGAATGAGAACATATGGGTAATTTCTCCTCTCTCAGAATGGCTTGATCTTGCTTGATAAAATGCCATCTCTCCTAAGTAAGAAGTTACTGTTTTCCCAGAGCATGTAGCAAAAAATTCAAAAATGCCAGCTTCAATAGCAGAAAATTCAAAAATGCCAGCTGCAATGACAGTTCCCTTTACAGAGGGTCTGAGACTAAGAAGGAATCATTACCTGGGTCCTCCTGCCCCATCAGTCATTAAAGATCAGGAGGGATCTAAGATCCAGAAGTTACCGATGAAATTGAAGTAGTGTGGTCAGCAAACCATATTAGCAATTCCAAGGGTTCTATGAAACTGAGAATGTATGCTTCAAAGACAGTGAATGTGTTAACAAAACAATGACAGTTCATTTACTGAGCATTTACCATGTTGGCTACACACCAGTTAAGCTCTTTCTTGCTCATTGAATCCTCACAAAAATCTCATAAAAGTTAAGTGCCATTGGGGTACCTGGGTGGCTCTGTCAGTTGAACATCCAACTCTTAGTTTCCGCTCAGGTCATGATCTCATGGGTTGTGCGATAGAGCCCGGGAGTTGGGCTCCTTGCTCAGTGGGGAGTCTGCTTTAAGGATTCTCTCCCTTTGCCCCTCCCCCTGGCTTGTGCATATGCTCTCTAAATTAATTAATTTTTTTTTTTAAGTGCCGGGGCACTACTGCTTCCATTCTACAAAGAAGGAACTAGAGGTTTAGGGAGTTAAGTAAATAGCCTAAACCCATAAAGAGATTAAGAAACAAAGCCACCATACTGGTATGTGTAGGTATAATAAGAATCCCAAAGTTGAAGCCACCTGTGCATAAATTCAGATTGACTATCATCAGTATCTCAAAGTTTCCCATTTAACTCTTTCTACAGATACAGGCCCTCCAAAATCCTCCCACCCCAAAATATTACTGAAAGTCTTAAAGGATGCCTCTCCTGTGCCCATGGACCAGTTTGTCAGCCACAGTCAGTACCTGGCATCTTCACGGTTCTTTCTTTTCCTTCCAGTTCACTTCATCAACATCCTTGCTAGTGCAGCCACTATGGGAAGCCTCAATGCTCACACAGCTGATGGACATCTTGGAACATCCTTGATCATGTGTCCCTGTGGTCCCAGAGTTGCCAATTTTGAAAATGCCAGAGCAGTCCTGAGTGCCATAAAGAAGTAGGAACTGTGGCTCTCGATCTTTCACAGTGATGCCTATTGTCACCTGGATCCTGAAGCAGCTCATCCAGTGTCTGCTTCTCCCCTTCCTGTTGAGAGTTCAAAATTTGACCCTCCTTTCTAAGTTTTTCCCAGTGCCCATCCCTTTGCCTCAGGCACGAAAGCAAATAACAGGGCATACTATCAAAGTTAATTTATGGTAGGGTGTTTTACAGAACACCTTTCAAAATTCAAACTCCTATAATTCAAGAATAGCTTTTTCATAAGACTGACAAAGAATGGTATCATGTAGTTGTGTTTATCAGCTATCACAGCAATAGATAAACAGAGTTCCTAATTCACTCAGTCCAAACCAGCTTTAAACATATGTAATCACTGTTTTTTGGAGGAAGTTCACACTATTGTTCCAGAAATGAGATTTTGTAAGCATATTTGTATCACATTATTTCATATTTAAATAATCCAAATTCACATAAGGTTGTATTAATGTATGAATATTTCAGTCCTTCCCACTCCTCCCACCCCCCCCCCCCCATTTCCAAAGGAGAAGAAATCTGAACTTGGGAGTTAAGTGCCAAGTCTTATCTGTGGTGAGTGGAATCTGGATAACGAGATGATTCTAAGAGAAATAAAAACAGATTACCCACCCCATGGGTATCATGGAGGGGCAGATGCAGGGACTCTTGCTTTTGAGGAAGGTCTCACTGTGCATGAACAACACAGGAATGGCAAAGAGGAAGTGAATTGAGGGACCATCACAGGGGTGAGAGGAGAGTTTAGATGAGAGGACAAAACCAAGATTTTTCACTATATACTTGAGCGGGGAGTCAAGAGACAGAAGAGCCATGCATTTTGGTTTCAGGGAAGAGTTTTCAAAGACTAAAGAGAAAATAGGAAGAGAACATTTTATATTTTTATAAGCCACTTCCAGAAACAGAGTTCATAGGCATGCTGCTGCAGAGCATACTAGAAAAATTGAGACCGATAAAGATGTCTAAAGAAGATGCTTTTTAAGCTTCGTTGGCACTAAGAATGTATTCTCCTGTTGGCTTTTTTTTTTTTCAAGAGACTGAATACAGAGGAATTACTGTCAATTATGTTTTTCTGCCACAATGCTGTTTTTTTTAAAAAAGCAACACTGTGGGAAGCCTGAGTGGCTCAGCAGTTGAGCATCTGCCTTCAGCTCAGGGAGTGACCCTGGAGTCCTGGGATCAAGTCCCACATCGGGCTCCCTGCGTGGAGCCTGGTTCTCCCTCTGCCTGTGTCTCTGTCTCTCTCCCTCTCTCTGCCTCATGAATAAATAAATAAAATCTTAAAAAAAAATACATTCAACCTCTGCTGCTCTGTAGCAGCAGACTCACACAATAGCAAATCTGGTACTTTTATCCTTACAATGTCTCCAGAAAGATCTGGCCTGCTGTTCCTGGGTTATTTTGTTTTTTAACTATGACTAAGCGAGGTAACGTTTTGAAACAGAAGCTTCTTTTTGAAATAATATTTTGCATAGCCTTTTGATTATTTCAATGAGTTCTCTCCAAAATTTATTCCTCATTTCCACATTTATGTTATCTACAACCTCGACAACATTTTTATTCCTATAATAGAATAATAAGATCATGTAGCTTACAAACATTTGTAGCTTGTGGTTTTTTAGAAACACAGACATGTAGTATCAAAATCTTAAAAGATAACACTTGTAACCATCATTTTCTTTCCTTCCCATGCATTATAAATTACCATTATACAAAATTACACATTATAAAAATATCATTACACAACATATACTGTGACATCAAAAGATAACGTAAATAAGTGAAATATTATTCTGCATTTTATGTGTTTAATTTGTGTGTAGTCCCAAATAAGATTTTGGACTGAAAAGCCACTTGAATTATGCTGAAATTGTGTATGTCAGGAATAGTTACTTCAAAATTATATCAAAGTAAAGAAGTTAATAAAATCAACTTTTTAAAAAAGCAAAACCTGCCTATATCTGGTATCTTCCTTCTGTAGTATCTGGCATTTGATAGTGTATTTTATTATTTTATTTCAATTCAGTATTCAAGGAAAGCTTCTGAAACCATTTTGATTACCCTGACAGCTGAAATGAAATTTTTACAAGAACAGCATATTTGGAGCCAAAGATCTGGTTGACACAATGAATGCAATGATGAAAATAATTTTACGACAGCCCAGCCTAGCATATTGGCTTCATTTAAAATTTATATCAGACAGGTTTTTTTTAAAGCACTTTTCCTCTAAAAGAAAACAGTAGCTTTCAATTCATTTTGTTGGCCAAAAAATGTCCTAAAGCTTTGGAGATCTGAATAGTTAGCAGAGTCCCAGAAACCTATTGCCCAGAATCCTATCTGAGAATTATTTTCAGAGGTTTTCTTTTTTTTTTTTTTTCAGAGGTTTTGAAAAGGAAAGACACCTGGGAGCTACACAATTAAGAAATTGGTCCATTTTCATAACAATAGTAGACTCCTATAGAGATTTAATAAATTGTGCTTGAACATGTGAAAATGCTCCCAATAAAGGTCTGCCCTCTCAAAAAAAACTGGTTCTAATGGGCATCGACATAGCAGCAGTTGCAGATTCAGACTGGCAATCAGATTTAGAACACATTACAGGTTTTAGTATCCATGTACATAGCTTTGTAGAAGCATAGAGGACAAGAAACAGCACATTCATTGCCTCAGGATATCTGTGGCAAGCAGGATCATAGTCCCCCAAAGATGTCCACATCCTAATCCCCAGAACCTATGAAAACATTATATTAAATGGAGAAAGGGAATTAAAGTTGCAGGTGAAATTAAAGTTAATAATCAGCTGGCCTTAAAATAGATTATTCTGGATTGTCCAGATGGGCCTAAAGTAATCAATCACACGAGTCCTTAAAAGTGAAAGAGGGAAACAAGAGGAGACCAGAGTGATGCCATGTGACAAGAACTCTATCCCCATTGCTGACTTTAAAGATGGAGGAAAGACCCCAGGGCAAAGAATACAGGCAGCCTCTAGAATCTAGAAAAAGCCAGGAAACAGATGTTCCATTAGAGCCTCCAGAAAGGAACACAGACCTGCTGACACCTTGATCTAGCTCATTAAGATCCATGTCATACTTCTATCCTATGAAATTATAAATACATTTATGTTAAGTCACTAAGTTTGTGGAAATTTGGTATGGCACCCATAGGAAACAAAAACAACGCTTAACAGCTACCCGAGTACACAGCTTCTTTTGCCCTTACACCCATGCAAGAAATGCAAGGCTGCCACAGAATGATACCCAAGGTCATCTTGACACAGAGAAACCACAGCTTTAGCTTCCCAACAATCTTTTATATGGTTCTAGTGACACAGACCCAAAACCTGCATGCTAGCCCCCAGTAGCCCCAGTCCAGATGCAGTCCCACAGATCAAGACTTCACAACAGAACAGGTACAACATTCCATGTTTATCCATCACTGCAGTTTCCAAAGAAACAGGACTCTGAGGTCATTCTTTATAGGCAGACCTGGATCAGCTCAGTGCAGAGTTAACCCTTTACTCAAAGTTGTGACCCCAATGTCATTCTATATGTTCACATTCTAAATGTGAGGAATCTGCCATTGTTCAAATCTTGGGTACAAATAGGGCCACAGACACCAAAAGCCAAGTACATGCTTTCCCTGGATATAGGCAACTAGGAAGGACATAGCACATGACCTATGCTCAGCCAAACAAAATGGTAAGAAGGAAGTCTGGGATCTCTTCCAATATCATCAGTCACAGTAGCATTCAATGCCCAGTGAGAGGAGCAGTGGAACCCAAAGGGCCTGGCCCATGACATCTTCTGTGGTTCCTCCTGCCCAGATTTCCTTAGTTCTGGTCCATCTTCTGAGTCTAGTTCAACAGCTTTCCCATCAATTCTATGAAATATTTGATAGCTTTCTAACCAATTCCCTTTCTTCTTAAGATAAATAAAATCACTTTATGTCATGAAACACTGGATTAGCAACTGTTACAATGAGGGGACTTCAGGTGGCAGATCTGGAATTGAGAGGAATCTAGGCTTGATTATATAACCTAGTTGGGATAAAGGCAGCGAACCTTCAAGAATAGAGATCTGGTAACTTGTGGATCAGAGTGGAAAAGGAACTAATCAAATTACAAGTTTTCCAGTATCTGCTTGAAAGCAAGCATTGGGGGCAGCCCCGGTGGCTCAGCAGTTTAGCGCCTTCAGCCCAGGACCTGATCCTGGAGACCTGGGATTGAGTCCCACGTCGGGCTCCCTGCATGGAGCCTGCTTCTCCCTCTGCCTGTGTCTCTGCCTCTCTATCTGTGTGTCTCTTGTGAATAAATAAATAAAATCTTAAAAAAAAAAAAAAAGAAAGAAAGCCTTGGGGGACCACATTGGTAATGCTATATATAACAGCATGAGAAATCAAAACTGAAGAGTCACACAGCTAATATTAGAAAAGTTAAAGAAAGAAAATGACACACTGAAGTCCTGAATTCTTGAATGAAAGTAAAGTAAGGACTTTTTATGTCTGTGCAAAAAAAAGAAGGTCTTATTTTTTGTAGTAGCAGTATAAAACTACCTAAAATCAAACCCCCACTTTAATGGAGAGTTCATCTTTTTTTAATTTTTTTTTAATTTGTTTATGATAGTCACAGAGAGAGAGAGAGAGAGAGAGAGAGGCAGAGACACAGGCAGAGGGAGAAGCAGGCTCCATGCACCGGGAGCCCGACGTGGGATTCGATCCCGGGTCTCCAGGATCACGCCCTGGGCCAAAGGCAGGCACCAAACCACTGCGCCACCCAGGGATCCCCCGGGAGTTAATCTTTAATGTCAATTGAAACTCAGCCTCATTAAATCCCTTATATGAAAGTTAGGGTATTGATAAAGAAAGAGTATATATCTTGAGAATTGCAATTGTGGAAGGATTTCAAGAACTCAAACACCCAAATCCCAAACCCAATCTTCAGTTCAAGCCACCCTTCCTCCCACAGCTCATGAGGCCATTCACATCTTACCTGAAGACTTTGTAACTCTCCATCCTTGCTAGAGCTGCCCTACATCGGGAGCCTGTACCAGTCCACAGGCCCTGAAGCCCCTGAATGAGGGGAAGCCAGAGAAGAGTCCTAAAATTACTTCATGAAAACATACTGGCAATCTTCTTTCTATCCTTTCCCAAAGGGACCTGTGACTATTTACCAAAGAAACTGCATATTGGGCAAAGGAAAAGACCTTTTGAGAGATTACTGAACATTGGATCTGAGTTTACACCACTGCCACTCACTAATCAGACAGTGGAGGCTTAGAAGATTCAGGTGACAGAGTTTGCGTCTAAGTCGAAGTCTGCTTTGAAGTGGACATAATGACACTCTGGACTCAGGCCATGCTGGTTTACCTGTTTTCTAAGGATTTATCTATCACTGACAGAATCCCCATATTGTCTCTGATACACAGGTAAAATGAGCCAAATGGAAGCCCTCAAGTTACCTCATCCACTTTTTTTTTTACCTCATCCACTTAAAATGAAAAATAAAGAGCAATATCATATCTGAGGGAATTATAACAATTAGCATGACCCTGAAATTCCTAAGAAACGCAGTACATCTCCACTCAACTTTCTGCTTTGTCCAGTGCAGAGGACAGAGGCTTCTTAGAGGATGATGGTGGGTTGACATAAGCTTCACCGGGGAGTGATGCCAACTGCGGCTGCTTTTCTAGATGTGGCCTTCTTACTAGGGAAATTGAACCCAGTCACTGATATCTGATATTTATTCATCTATTAAACAAATATGCATTGAGCATCTAGTGTTCCAAGTAATTTGTAGATGCTAGAGATATTACAGTGAACAAAACAAACAAAAATGTCCATCCTTATCCTTAAGGAGTTTTAGATCAAATACCTTTGTCTTTTCAGATAAACACCCAGAAGCATTTTGCTTTTACCCTTTTACCTGGCAGGAATAGACCACCTTACAGACGTGTCACAGGGCTTTTCTATCCCACAATTTGGTATGCAGGAAATCTGACTTACATTTTATGGAGAGGAAAGTGGAGGCACGGAGAAGTTAAGTAACCTGCCCAAATTCACACAGCTAGAAAGCAGTAGAGTTAGGATTTGAACCTAGGCTTTTTGCTCAGTATGATGTAGTATTCACAATTGTTTTGGCCTTCATACTATAAACAAGTGTCCTTTTCACAGCCTACTTAGTGCTGTGTTTTCTGCATTTTTGTTGGTAACTTCGCTGTTTAAAATGGCCTAAGCGTCATGCTGAAGTGCTATCTAGTATTCCTAAGTGCATGAAGGCTATGATGTACCTTATGGAGAAAATACATGTTAGATAAGCTTCTTTCAGGCCTAAGTTATAGTGCTGCTGGCTGTGAGTTCTCTCTCTCTCTCTCTGTCTCTCATGAATAAATAAATAAAATCTTAAAAAAAAGAACATAAGTGCCATAAATAAGGAGAATCAACTTTATTTAAATCACCAATAATTATGCAGAAGTAGTGCTAGAAAAAAAAATGACAGAAGCCTGAAATACATTTTTTTCAAGGAAGAAGAGTGACCCAGGCATCTGGAGATGACTACAACAAAAAGAGTAGAAGGTGGCAAAATCTGATGGCATAAGATGCAAAGCTGGAGGATTTTAGAAGGGAGAATGAAATTTCTGGAAGAATCACTGAGGACCAATTAAACATAAGGAATGGTCTAATCTCAGAAATCTGAGCTATGAGGGGCAGGTGTGTGGTTTTTTAAAATTTTTATTTTTTTGGTTCTTTTTTTTTTATAAGGTAGTATGTTTCTTTTTTTTAATTATTTATTTATTTATTCATAGAGACACAGAGAGAGAGAGAGGCAGAGACACAGGCAGAGGGAGAAGCAGGCACCATGCAGGGAGCCTGACGTGGGACTCGATCCCGGGTCTCCAGGATCCCGCCCTGGGCTGCAGGCGGCGCTAAACCGCTGTGCTACCAGGGCTACCCTATTTTTTTGGTTCTTGACTAGCTCTAACCCTCTCCATGCCTGTGGGCACCCCTTCCTCCTATCTAACAGGAGCCCTGTTATTCTCCCTCCTATACAACCACAATAGCAGGTCAATCCTCTTCTAAACCTCCACGTTGGGAAAGAGAAAAGCTCAGCTACGGAGTATAGAAGCATCATTCTATTTTACGACTCAAAATATCACAAAATATAATAATTTCCCCTTGCTATTTCTATGGAAACACTTCTATAATGCCCATAGAAGACAAAGGCTACCTTTCGAGGTAAATTATTCATATGGGAAAAAATGAAAATTTTGAACAAGCCAGTTAGGTGTTCTCATCAGCCTATGAAACTAGGGTTTGAACCTATGACTAATTCGAAAGATGAAACATAATCAAATTGCAGGAGCCCTCCTCTGTTTAATTTAACTTTTGAGGGGCCTAGTCAATGTTTCTTTAAAATTAATTTCACCTAGTGATACTTCAGAGAAGAAAAAGAAATAGAACTTATACTTAAATAGGGCCATCTGGGTGACTCAGTCCATTAAGTGTCCAACTCTTGGTTTTGCTCAGGTTGTGATCTAGGGGTCCTGGGATCGAGCCCTGTGTTAGGCTCCACACTTAGTGGAGAGTCTGCTTAAGATTCTCTCCCTCTGCCTCTGCCTTTTTTTAAGAAAAAAAGAAACTGAAACATAAGCATGCATATTTATAAACATACATACTGTAGTTTATTCCCTGTTTTTTTTCTCCCAACAAAGAATTCTAAATTGTTGATTAAGGCTCCTTAGCTTGAAAAAAATCTTTGGAAAGAGGCTTCCTACTGAAATATTCAAAGATCAGTGGTCAATCTTGAAGGACTGAAAAAACTTAACAAAAAAATGTAAAATTCACTCTGCCTTCATATTTAAGCCAATTTGCAATAAGTTTTCTTTAGAGTTTTAGCAGTTAGGAGATTCTTGATTAAAAATATCCAATTATAAGTTCCAAAAATATTCAGACTTGCTTTTCTATGTTTATTTTGGGTTTCTCATTTAATTTCTATTAAAAATATTAAAGTGGAAATCAAGTAACATGCCAATTTGACAAGGTTTTCCCTTCAGGTACAGGAAAAATGATATATTGTTGGCACCAACCAGAAAGGACTGAATATCTAATTGAGCCAAAGTTTAATGGAATAGCTGAACTAGGATACAGTGGAGAAAGGGGTTTCACAGGGGATAAAAATGATCTAATTTATATAAAAATTATTTTAAAGGCCTACGTGGAACTCCTGATTGATTAAGTTTAAGAAAGAGTCATATTGCCAAGGGCTGGCACAAGTAGAGGGGAAACGTGCTCTTACACACAGTTGGCAGCGTTATAAAGTAGGTCCAACGTAATAACAGATGTCCTCATTGACCACGACTTTCACTTCTTGGAATTTATCTTAAGAAAATAAAGGAATGATCTTGTAATAAAATATTGCACATTGATTTCTTGGTTGCTTAAAGTTAGAGAAAATTGAAAACAATGAAAATACCTACCAATAAAGAATGATTTCCATAAATGGGTCTTTCTTCTCCCACCCTTGCCTACTCCCTTCAGTCTATTCTCAACACAGTGGCCAGCATCATCTAATTAAAGTACAGTGACTTGAGGCACCTGGGTGGCTCAGTCAGTTGGGTGTCCAACTCTTGGCTTTGGCTCAGCTCATGATCTCACAGTTGTGAGATCAAGCCTCACATCAGGCTCTACACTCAGCATGGAGTCTGGAGTCTACTTCAGATTCTCTGTCCCTCTCCCTTGCCCTTTACCCTTCTCCCCACTCGTATGTGTACTCTCTCAAATGAATAAATAAAATCCTTTTAAAAAACTGCAATGACTTGATGGTTATGTCACTCCTATGTTCAAAAGCCTCCAATGGTTCCTCTTGCTCAGGGTCAAATCCAAATCTTTATCATGGTCTAGTGCCACATTTTGTATGGTATAGAGATGCCACTTAAAAAGTAGCTCTTCCCTGGGCACCGGAGAGGCTCAGTCGGTTGAGCATATCTGACTCTTGGTTTTGGCTCAGGTCATGATCTCAGGGTTCTGAGATCAAGCCCCACATCAGGCTCTAGGCTCAGCATGGAGTCTGCTTGAGATTCTTTCTCCCTCCCATCTGTGCCCCTCCCTCTCTAAAATAAATAAATAAATCTTAAATAAAAAATAAAATAGGGCAGCCCCGGTGGCTCAGCGGTTTAGCGCCACCTTCAGCCCGGGGTGGGATCCTGGAGACCAGGGATCAAGTCCCATGTCCGGCTCCCTGCATGGTGCCTGCTTCTCCCTCTGCCTGTGTCTCTGCCTCTCTCCTCTCTCTCCTCTCTGTGTATTCTCATGAATAAATAAACTAAATCTTTAAAAAATAATAAATAAAATAAAAAAATAAAATAAAATAAAATAAAAAAATAAAATAAAATAAAATAAAATAAAATAAAATAAAATAAAATAAAATAAATGTGGCTCTTCCCTAAACAAGTGTATGTGCTCCAGGTAACCTGTGGTCTTCACCTCAGATGCAGAAAAGTCTTAAGCAGCTCCCTTGTGAAGAACATTCCATTGGATATTTGCCTTGATAGACACCCTGCTACATAATTTTTTCACATTTTTCTCCAGAACTGTAATTATATAATAGATACTGAACAGAAAGCCATTTTTCCCAATAACCATCAAGTGACTATCATCTCTCACCTGGACTACTGCAAAAACACCTACTCCATTTCTTGACAGTCACCCCTATCCCCCTGATCTATTCTCTACACTAGCTAGGTTCAAAGTAATCTCTTTTTTGGGCACAAGACATGAATAGACACTTTTCCAAAGAGGACATCCAGATGGCTGACATATGAAAAGATACTCAACATCACTCATCATCAGGGAAATACAAATCAAAACTACAATGAGATACCACCTCACAGCTGTCAAAATGGCTAAAAACAATCACATAGGAAACAACAGGGGTTGGCAAGGATGTGGAGAAAGGGGAACGCACTGTTGGTGGGAAGGCAAACTGGTGCAGCCACTTTGGAAAATACTATGTAAGTTCCTCAGAAAGTTGAAAATAGAACTACCGTATGATCCAGCAGTTGTACTACTAGGTATTTACCCAAAGGATACAAAAATACAGATTTTAAGGGGTACATGTACCCTGATGCTTATAGCAGCATTATCAACAATAGCCAAACTATGGGAAAATCCCAAATGTCCACTGACTGATAAGTGGAGAAAGATATCTATGCAATAGATAGATATTACTCAGCCATCAAAAAGAATGAATATTACTCAGCCATCAAAAAGAATGAAATCTTGCAATTTGCAACGATGTGGATGGAACTAGAGCATATTATGCTAAGTGGAAAAAGTCCATTAGAAAAAGACAAATACCTATGATTTTACTGATATGCAGAATTAAAGAAAAAAAAACAGATGAACATATGGGATGGGAGGAAAAAGAGAGAAAGAGGGAAACAAACCATAACAGACTCTTAAAGACAGAGAATAAACTGAAGGTTGATGAAGGGAGGGAGGTGGGGGATGGGCTACATGGGTGATGGGTATTAAGGAGGGCATCTGTCATGTTGAGCACTGGTATTGTATATAAGTGATAAATCACTGAATTCTATCTACTCCTGAAACCAATATTGCACTGCATGTTAACTAACTAGAATTTAAATAAAAATTTGGAAAAAAACCTTTTTTAAAAAAAAAAAGCGGTCATAATTTACCCACGCTTAAAACCCATCAATGCCTTCCTATTTATCTACAAATGAAAATCCAAATTTCTGATGGTCAAGGTTCTAAAATAGTGCCATACAATGGAAATACATTATGAACCATGTATGTAATTTTAAATTTTATAGTAGCCATAATTTTTTCAAAAAACTTCAAAATGGTAAATACTAAATTTCATTTTACTCAATCTATCCAAAATAATTATCATCTCAGGGCAGCCCCGGTGGCTCAGTGGTTTAGTGCCACCTTCAGCCCAGGGCCTGATCCTGGAGTCCCAGGATCGAGTCCCACATAGGGCTCCCTGCATGGAGCCTGCTTCTCCCTCTGTCTATGTCTCTGCCTCTCTCTCTCTGTGTGTCTCTCATGAATAAATAAATAAAATCTTAAAAAAAATTATCATCTCAGTATATATTTAATAAGTCAAGCAGATATTAAATATTCTTACTTCAGGGCAGCCCCTGTGGCTTAGCGGTTTAGCGCCGCCTTTGGCTCAGGGAGTGATCCTGGAGACCCAGGATTGAGTCTTGTGTCAAGCTCCCTGCGTGGGACCTGCTTCTCCCTCTGCCTGTGTCTCTGCCTCTCTCTCTCTCTCTCTCTCTCTCTCTCTCTCTCTCTCTCTATCTCTCATGAATAAATAAAAATCTTTTTTATAAATAAATAAATAAATAAATAAATAAGTAAATAAATAAATATTCTCACTTCAAAAACCAACAGTAGGGGCACCGAGTGGCTCAGTTGGTTATGTGTCTCCCTTCAGTTCAGGTCGTGATCCCAGGGTCCTGGGATCGAGCCCTTTGTAGGGCTCCCTGCTCAGTGGGGTATGTCCTTCTTCCTCACCCTTGGCCCCTCCCCTTCTGCTCATGCTCTGTCTATCACTTTCTTTCTCTCTAATAATTAAATAAAAATCTTTTTAAAAAATAATAAAAATAGGGATCCCTGGGTGGCGCAGCGGTTTGGCGCCTGCCTTTGGCCCAGGGCGCGATCCTGGAGACCCTGGATCGAATCCCACGTCGGGCTCCCGGTGCATGGAGCCTGCTTCTCCCTCTGCCTGTGTCTCTGCCTCTCTCTCCCTGTGAGGCAGAGACACAGGCAGAGGGGGAAGCAGGCTCCATGCAGGGTGCCCAATGTGGGACTCAATTCCAGGACTCCAGGATCATGCCCTGGGCCGAAGGCAGACACTCAACCACTGAGCCACCCAGGTGTCCCCCAAATTTTTAAATGGGCAAAAGATTTGAATGACATTTCGCCAAAGGAGATATACAAATGGCCAAAAAGCATATGAAAGATACTCAGCAGCTTCAGTCATTAAGAAAATGCAAACCAGGGGGACCCCTGGGTGGCTCAGCAGTTTAGCACCTGCCTCTGGTGTGATCCTGGAGTCCTGGGATCGAGTCCCACATCGGGCTCCCTGCATGGAGCCTGCTTCTCCCTCTGCTTGTGTCTGTGCCTCTCTCTCTCTCTCTCTCTCTCTCTCTCTCTCTCTATCTCTCATGAATAAATAATTAAAATCTTTTAAAAAAGAAAAGAAAATGCAAAACCAAAACCAAAACCAAACTGAGATACCACTTGATACCTCTTCACACCCACTAGAATGGTTATAATTAAAAAGATGACAAAAACAAGCATAGGCAACAATATGAAAAAACTGGGACTCTCCTATATTGCTAATAGGATTGTAAAATGGTGCACGAATTGCACCCAGTCTCACCAGCTCTGTATGTTGGCCCACACTGTAGTTAGTATTAGCCCTGCAGGTTTCTTTTTTATTTTATTTTTTTGTTTTATTTTATTTTATTTCATTTCATTTTTTAAAGATTTTATGTATTTATTCATGAGAGAGAGAGAGAGAGGCAGAGGCACAGGCAGAGGGAGAAGCAGGCTCCATGCAGGGAGCCTGATGTGGGTCTCAATCCCGGGTCTCCAGGATCAGGCAGGCCCTGGGCTGAAGGTGGCCCTAAACCGCGGAGCCACCCGGGCTGCCCTGCCCTGCAGGTTTCACCATGGCTTGGAAACTATACTATGTTCTCATACTTCGCTATGTTGCCCTAATGAGGTCATACTAACTTCACTGTCAAGCCCCTGAAACAAATATTGGCTCTAAGTCTTGCCCACTAAGCAGGCATTGTCTCCAGATTGGGTGAGATACTACAGGGAAAGCATTGGATTTTAGGTCAGTGGCCCTGGGCATAAGCCCAGCTCCACCCATCACTGCCTGTGTGACCAGAGGAAGCTGCTGTATCATTCTAAGATGCAGCTTCTGCTTCTGCAAAAGCAGGTTTAATAACAACTGCCCTTTTGAACTTATACCAAGCAGCCCTGCACATCAAGAGAGACAGCATATAAAAATGTGCTCTGCAGTTAAAAATGCTCCACAAGTCTGAAGTTGCTAATCATTGCTTTCCTCACCGTTTTTCTTTTGCACTTTGCCCTACTGTTTCAGTTAGTCCGTTGGGATCTGCAAATTATCCCCAAGTTGCTGTAGTACAAGGAACGACCTGATCCCCTTCAATCCAACTTGAGAAATGTACACTGAGAAAAGTCTATATATACAGGGACACCACCTAGCTAAGTGCTTCATACATTTATTCTCTGAGTGTCTTAAACGACCTTTCTCCAACAGCTGATCTTAGCAGCTGATTTTAAATCAGTGTGTTATTGCTAAAGTTGGCCAAAATCTGAGAGATGACATTTGTTCCCTTCTTTATGGTTTCCCTGCATTTTTTTCAATTTTCCAGCAAAAAAAAAAATATATATATATACATTGCTGTTTAGGGGAAAGTGTTGTTTAAAAAGAAAAAGAAAAAACTTTAATGCTGATTCTATTTTAGATCAACCATATATAGCTAAAATTTTCTCTCTTTCTCTTTCTCTCTCTCTCTTTCTCTCTTCCTTTCTTAGTAGGCTCCATGCCCAGTGTGGAGCCCAATGCTCACAACCCAATGCTCAGGCTTGAACTCACAACCCCGAGATCAAGACCTGGGCTGAGATCAAGAGTTGACGTTTAACTGACTAAGCCACCATATAGCTAAAACTTTCAGAACACTTTCTAAGTACTAGGTTTTGTTATAAGAACTTTGTGTATATTAATCATCTAGACAACTCTAGATTATAATATAATTATAATTATTTTACTCCTTTTTAAGGATAAGGAAATAGAGACCCAAAAATTAAGCATCTACCCAGCATCATACAATTAGTAAGGGATGGAGCTGGGGTTTGAACTGTTAAAAAAAACCAGAGGGGATCCCTGGGTGGCTCAGTGGTTTAGGGCCTGCTTTTGGCCCAGGGTGTGATCCTGGAGTCCCAGGATTGGGTTCCGCATCAGGCTCCCTGCATGGAGCCTGCTTCTCCCTCTGCCTGTGTCTCTACCTCTGTGTGTGTGTGTGTGTCTCATGAATAAATAAATAAAATCTTTAAAAAAAAGAAAAAGAAAAAGAAAGAAAACCACAGACCTAAAATGAAATCACTTAGTCCAAGTCACTAAACCAGGACTTAATACCTAACCTAACTGCAATTCCAATCTCCCCGAGAAATGTAGTCTTAACTGCTCAGTCAGGACTTTTCTGATCAGCAAAAATGAGGTAACCTGTCACATGTGCTCTTTCCATTCCCTCCCTGTGCCCAAGGAAGATGAGGTAATCCACGTAAGACTCCCTCTCCTTTCCCCTAAGGTGATTTTACCTAAAACAATACCTTCTTTTCTTTTGCTAATGACTTCCTTACCCTTTCCTCCTTCCTATAAAATACTTCCTTTCTGTACAACTCCTCAGAGTCCCCCTTGGTCTAGCTTCCCTCTCGCTAGATGGGATGCTGCCCAATTCATGAATCTCTTAATGAAGCCAATTAGATGTTCAAATTTACTCAGCTGAATTTTTGTTTTTTAACAGAACTCAAATACTTTGGTGTCAGAGTTTGTGCTTTTAACTAGTATTTTACCTAGTGACTAGCATTACCATCTACCATGGCTCTAAGGGTCAAATTGCACAAGTAGGCTCTCTTGGGGAAAAATTAGTGGTCTACTAGACTGTGGGAATCCCAAAACCGAGAACTATGTTATCTATCTGCTTGTGTACCAGTTAGCTCTTGCCGCATAACAAACAAGTCTAAAACTTAAGTACCTGAAAACTACAACCATCAATTTTACTCACCGTTCTGTGGACTGGCATTTGGGCTGGGTTTTCTTTTGCTGGTCTTCTGCTGTGCTTAACTGAGAAACATCAGTCAGCCGTTGGTCTGCAAGGTATCTCTGTTTCCACACACTGGCTATCAGCTGGAGCAACAGGAGCCCCAGGGCAACTGGTCTCTCCTTATCCAGCAAACTAGTCTGACCTTCTTCACATGACAGTAGTGGCAGGGTCCCAAGAGCCTGAAGAGTGGATAGATAAGCCCCAGTGAACAACAGTTCTTCAGGTCTCTACTTGTATTTGCTACTGACCCAAAGTAAAAGCAAATCATATGGCCAAGCCCAGAATCAGTGTGTGAAGGGACTACCTCAAAGGCATAAATACAAAGGTGTAAATAATTGGTGACCATTTACACAATCTACCAACATCTCTATAACCCAACACAGAACCTAATAAGTATTAGGCACAAAATATTTAGTGAACTGAATGTTGCTTCCCCTTCATGAAAAATCATGATAAGACCAACAATCTCTTCCTTCTCTCCACTAAGGACATCACATCAAGCATATGGAAGAGTCTGACTAACACCCCCTCCCAGAGGAACACTTCACGGTGGGTGATGGGGCTTATCATTGGACAGTCACCACCTAACACAGGGTCTTCTCAGCTCCTGGGGTGAGGAGTGTGTTCTTGCTGAAGGCTGCTTCCCAAGCTCTTAGAATCCCAGAACTTGATCCTATCAATGATCCCCTCAAGACTCCCAAGGGATCGCCCCTTCTCACACAGCATCTGTGGGGTCCCATCAGGGACACCTCTATAAAGCTGCTCCAATTAGCATCCCTGGTCACCCTCTAGTGGCTCCTTAAAGTTGTGCCGCCATTTTAGGAAAAATGTTAAATCATTCATTCTACAACTATACCAGAAAAAACAGTTGTGTGTGCTTTAGATCAGTAGTTTTCAAGAGGGGGTGCTATTTTCCCCCAGGGGACATTCAGTAGTGTCTGAGGGGATTTTTGGTTGTTCCAACTGGGAGAAAAGTGCTGTCATCTAATGAGTAGAGGCCAGAGATGCTGCTAAACATCCTACAATGCACAGGACAGCCCCCACGCAGACTTATCTGGTTCAAAATGTCACAAGTGCCATAGTTGAGAAACTGCCTTAGATTCAGAATGAGGGGATCCCTGGGTGGCCCAGCGGTTTGGCGCCTGCCTTTGGCCCAGGGTGCGATCCTGGAGACCCGGGATCGAATCCCACGTCGGGCTCCCGGTGCATGGAGCCTGCTTCTCCCTCTGCCTGTGTCTCTGCCTCTCTCTCTCTCTCTCTCTTTCTCTCTCTCTCTCTCTCTCTCTCTCTCTCTCACTATCATAAATAAATAAATTAAAAAAAAAAGATTCAGAATGAGTCTTCATTCACCCTACAGATGAACCCACTGCCCCACCCAGGGTTATGACATAGCTGGATGAATCACTCCCTTTGGAAAGAATCAGTCTTTAGTCAACAACCTTAAATTCTCTCTGTGCAACTTAAACCTCAGGAACAATTCGTGTGGCACCCTACAATTCCATAGGTTAGACAGACAAACTAAGTTCTCGATAGGAAGGAACTTGGTTACATGCGAGATGATCTTATCGTCCCTTTCTTTTACAATCTCTGCTCGGTCCTAGTGATTCTGGGAGCAATTTTCTGAGAGAAGAGGAGTTCTTAACGGTTTTTATTGTAAGCTAGTTAATAGCTTCAGAAAGTAAAAATGGCTTCCAGTGGAGAACTGCATTGTGGGACTTCCCTGTGAACCATCCAAACCCTTTGATAAAATGCACATTAGTTGCAAGGAATAAATGACAGGCATTCAGTTTTAACAAAGTGACAGTTGTTTCATTGAGGAAGAGCATTTCTTACTGTCAGAGAGAACACCAGGCACCGAGGGAATGAAAGCTGCACAGACATTGATTGCTATGACAGCTCCATGTACAAAAGCAACAAGAAACAAAAGCCTTGATTCTAGTCACCCATCCTACCACGAAGTTTTAACAGTGTTAATCAGAAGAGAGGAGCTGACATTTCCCTAACATGAAAGATAAACTAAAATATACCCAGGAAACTTACTTCTGAAAAGTTCTCGGAAGAATTCAATCGTAAAGGTGCTTTTTATTAACCCTGGATTTTATTCCATATTTGTTCACTTTCTTATTCTCCTTCATGCTAGTAGCCAGGAACATCCTCCTCATTCATCACGTGGAGTTCCTCATTCAAGAGCGACGCAGGAAGAGCAAGAAGGAAGTGAAGGGTCCCTGGCTCCAGCTGTTCGTTGCTTTACTTTGAAATCCTTTCTTCACTTCTTCCCAGATTCTGAAGTGTCTGAACATTTTCTTCTCCCTGCCCTCCATTCCCATCTCCTCTTTTCTTCCTCCTGATCTCTGTACCTCTGCCCCCAACATTGGCCATATCTCCACATCATGCCTGGAATGCCAATGTTGAAGAAAAATGCGCTTCACTCCTTCTGTACCCATCTGGATTTGCTGCGCCGCACAATACAGATTTAGAACAAAAGGCCCTCTCCTATAGGTCATTCTCCTTGTGCAATGCCATCCAAGGAAGAGCTAGGAGTCTATTCCCAACCACTTGCATTATGAACTCAGCTTCCTATGTGGACCTCATCCTCCAGCATCCTCTAAGCTGGCTGCTACTGTGAATGCCTAGATACCTCCAAGTAAGCCGTGGAACACCAATCAAGTGTGCGCAGGAACAGGCCTTGGCAGAAGAGTTTCTCAGAAAAAAGTCCCCTATCTGGTTCCTGATTAGGATTCCACCACTACTGCTTCTTATTCCAGAGGCTTCTAACTTCAGAGGAGAAACTTTAAGGAACCACGAAGCTGGGTTCTCTATCCAGGCTGGGAACCAACTTTGGCTGAAATTCATTAATTTCCCTTCCATCACAATAGGGTCATAATCTCTGTGTTGAGTGGTAGCTCTGGAGTGTAAAGGACAGAGACAGCTGGAACAAAAGGGTGGCCCAAAAGTACACTGAAAAAAACATAAGTTTTGAGTCATAAGGTTCTTTGTAAGCGCATATTCTGTACTAGACACTGCACTAAGCACTTTATATACATTTCCTCACAGGCTAGCTGTGAGAACTTGGGCCAGGTGGTTAACCTCTGTTCCTGTTTCCTTTACCAGGTACAAATAGCTATTTTACAGAGCTATTTTAAGAATTAGTTGAAATAATGTGGAAAGTTCCTGGCACATGGTTAGCTATACTAGTCAGCTCAGGCTGCCATAACAAAATACCATAGACTAAGTGGGTTAAACAACAGAAATTTACTTTCTCACAGTTCTGGAAGCTGGGAAGTCCAAGATCAAGGGGCCAGCTGATTCAGTTCCTGGTGAGAACTCTCTGACTTGAGTTGCCGATAGTCAATCCCCTCAATATGGCCTCACATGGCCTTTCTTCAGTGCGCATGCACAAGGAAGGAGGGACCGACTCCCATCTCCAAATACTGTCACACTGGGAGGTAGGGCTTCAACATATGAATTTTGGGGTGACACAAACATTCAGTCCATAACAGTAGGTATTAAATACACAGTAGTTATTACTACTACTATAATTTTTACTAATAAAACAGGTACTGACACTCAGATAACAACTACAATGGCATGGCCTTGTCTAAAAAGAACTCGAGCTCTCGCTTGAACACCCACTTACCTGAGCTGATACTGGCAGAAGTAAAGCATCAGTTTCTTGGTGCCCCTTCTGAGATTCCCACTGCTGGAGCAGTGCCAAGCTATCGCACCTTGCTGTATCTTGAGGCCTCTGGTAAGGAATGGTCCCCCATCACTGGATGAACATCAGCACTGCTTCAAGAAATGAGATCCTGGACTCCACAAAGTGGTTACAACATCTAAACATGGCGTTCTGTTCTGGAGGGAGCCCCCTTTCTGAATGTCTATTGTATTTCAAAGGGCAGAGAGAACCATCACTAATCATTTAGTCCAGCAAACGCTGAGAGCACACCAACAGAATTCCCGATGGGTTCAAATACTTCACAATTCCTTGAGTACTGCTGATTTGTGTCCTTATAGAAGCTTACATGATATATGCTCCTTTTATTTACTCTGCATCCTTAGGCATCAGTCTTCTGCTATTGAACCATAGTGAAAAAGGGAGAAAAGTTCAACAGAGGTAGATTGAAGTTTGTTTTCTTTGAGCACAAATATAACCCCGTTTTATCACTCAATATATAATCTTTGGGCTGAAAAGTGAAAATGCGGCACAAAAGTGAAGGCTATGTGTTTGAAATGTGACTTATGCATTCAGATAGAACAGAGAGTAGATGACAGGATTTGGCATAAACCCTACAATACCTCTCCTACAGCATACAAGAATCCAGGAAGGAGATAGTGTAGTACTCCAGGCTCCCATTTTTCTTATCTGGAAAACTGGGATCAAACTGTGGGCCTCAAAGGGAAGTTATAAAAATAAAAATCCACTCATATCAGAAGTATTTATTAGCAATTTCCTTCTGTTTCTGATTTCTAATTTCCTTCCATTGTAATTGGAGAATTACAAAATTTTAAAAATTTATCAAGATGTGTTTTTGTGGCCCAATGAATGGTCTATCCTAGAGAATGCTCCACGTGCACTTGACATGAACATGTATTCTGCTCTTGTTGGGTAGTGTTTTATGGATGTACGTTAGGTCTAGCTGGTTTATGGCATTGTTGATGTTTTTAAGAGTGAATTTTCAGAGGTCCTTATACTACTGCTCTGGAAGTGATTTTCCACTGCAGTTTAATTGAACAAAAAATAGCTTTAGGATGATGCTTTCAAAGAACAAGGATTTTCTTTAGATTGACAACATCAGTATTAATAAAATAACTTACTTAGCTTGTACTTGTCACTTCAGTGTCTCGTGAAGCTGTAACCTTGTGTTTGGTTGCTTCTGGGAAATGGTGTGGTTTTAAGACACTAGTGAAAAATTTTCTTGGGCAAGCTCTCAAACTATACCTGAAGATGTAAAATAATTTTCTTGGAAGTACCTAATGTCAAAGGTTGTGGTTGAATTTTTGAGAAACAAGTTTTCCAGTTTCTCCGTATCTTCACCAACTCTTGTTATTTCCTATTTTTATTATGGCTAAAACTTGTGAGTATGAGGTAGTATCATTGGCAGAGACGTAGGCAGAGAGAGAGGCAGACTCCCTGCGGGAAGCCTGATGCAGGACTCCATCCCAGGACCCCAGGATCATGACCTGAGCCAAAGGCAGACGCTCAACCACTGAGCCACCCAGGTGCCCCTAGGTGTATGTTTAACATTGTGATTAATGAAAGAAAACAGAAGATCCTTTCCTCCAACCTCCACAGCTTCCCTATCACCTCTACCCATTCTTACTTTATGGTTGTGACAGAGAGTTAAAAAACAGCAAGCATATGGCCACAAACAAAACAGGACACCTCCTATCTGTACCATGTATCAAACAACCAGTCATTGATCTTTGAGATCTCAAGATGCAAAGACACATAATTCAAAATCTTACAGCCCCGAACACTAGGCTGTCATTTTCCTATTGTATGGATTATGCTAGGTTGCATATGCATGAAAAGAGTCCCAGAAACCCTCACCATGACAGAATCAAACTGTAAGCTTCTGACAGTGTTATCTTGGAAATGAGTGCTGGGATTAGGAGAATGGCAAGAAAAGGAAGGGTGACTCCAAAGAGAAGGAAGCAAGGTACTTTCCTGGACACAGAGGATCTTGGGGCTGAAGGTTCTTATTGGAGTTTCGTGGCTCACAATGACTTCAAATGACAGGTTGGTGGTTATCCAACCTGTGAGTAATGCCTCCTGAAGCCGCCCATTTTATTTTCTGTTAATAACCAGACACATTAAAATAAGTCTCTAGACCGTAAGCTCCACAGAGCATAGATCTTAGCCTGTGTTGTTCACTGATGTCCCAAGTGCCTAAAGAGTACCTGGCACACAGTAGCCACTCAAAAAAAATAGTTGTTAAATGAATGAATGCCTCCTGGTGACTTCCCATAATGATTCTATTTCTACAATGAAATATCCAAAAGAGGGCTGTTTTTCTTCACTGAAACAGCCCAGCAAATATTTTAAGACAATTATCAACTATCGTGTTTACCCCTTCCCAACCCCCACTGCAAATCTTTTTCTTTTCCAAGTTTCACATCTCTGTTCATTTGTAACCATTTCTTATAGGGTGGGATGGCAGTCCCCTCCCAACAAAGATGTATTGGAGGCCTACTGTACAGTCACCATTCAGGAGGGGCTCAAAGAATTCCAAGTAACGTCCACTCCATTCATCAGAAACTGACTCTGTCATCCACCCACATTGTTCTAATTTGTCCATCAGGACAATTATGAAAGACTGGCAAATGGCTAGTTCAGAAATCCAGATGAACTGTGTCTGCTATTTTGCCCTAATAGAGCTATGTGGCTACCTCATCCACAAGGAGAAGGAGAAGAGGAGCAGGAGGAAGAATAAGAGGAAGAAAAAGAAATGAGGTTAATTTAGCGCCATACACTTCATGACTTCATGCAGTGGTTCCCAACCTTGACTTCACTTTGGAATCACCTGGGAATTCTCTATAAAAGACAGACTCCCAGGGGGTGGGGGACACCTGGGTGGCTCAGCCGGCTATGCGTCTGACTGTTGATTTTGGCTCAGGCTGTGATCTCAGAGTTGTGAGATTGAGCCCATATTGGGTTCTGCACTGGGCATGGAGCCTGCTTAAGATTCTCTTTCCCTCTCCCTCTGCCCCTCCCCCCTCTAAAAAAATTAAAAATATAGACTCCTGGGACCCCATCTGAAAGATTCTGATGAGCACCAGATTTTTCAAAGCTTCCCCCAAGTGACTCTAATGTGTAGCCAGGGCTGAGGACCAGGGCATTCATGCAAACTCCTGAGGATTAGCCAATCTCTTTTAAAGGGCTCACAATCTTTTTTTTAAAGCTCGTTCTAGAATATTGCATCTGGCCTTCCACTCGTTCTTGAAAGTAAAGTTTTATTGAAGCTCAGCCATCTTCATTCATGTATACATCGGCTGCCTTCATTCTTCAACACCAGAGGAGGGTAGCTGTGATGAAGACCACATGGTCTGCAAAGCCTAAAATATTTATTATTGGACCCTTTAGAAAAAAAGTCTGCGGACACCTGGCTTAAAATCAGTATCAAATTCACCAGCCTATAGTTTGGGGAACTCATGGCCTTTCTCTTTCGAAAGATCCATATTGTTTATTTGTTCTTAATATTTGGACCTTCCCACCTATTATTCTCCTGGACCTTCTCCTACTATCCATGATTTCTTAAGAGAGACTGGCAATATTTTGGCAATATCATTTATCACAACTCTAAAGACTAGAAGTAATAGATTTTGTTCTGATGTATGAATGTATGTAGTAGAAAATCTTTTAAGGTTGTCTTTGCATTTAATAATTGTTGTGTGCATGACAGTATTGACCAGAATAAGTGTGCGTTTTATAAGTGTTTATTTCATATTTCCTATCTGAGCGTTCTACATAGAGTGTGCAGCCAAGTGCCCTATTCCATTCTCTGAACCTGCAAACTATCAAAAGATAATATATATAACACATAATACTTGATATATCATGTTGACTATTTGATATATACCATATAATATCTAATAAGCAAGTTATATCTGTGAGGCAGATATACACTGTCTCCTGGGCATTTGTAGATTCCATCTTGCAGGTGTTTCTAAAGCTTATGATCAATGATCCATAGGAAAGAGCTCTAAAATAAATGTGTTTCACTGAAACTTTAGACATGAAGAATATAAGGGAAGACACTGACTTGTAAGAATATCTACCCCATTCAACTTAGATTATTCCCATATTGCACAATAATCTGAATTTCTTTTTTTAAACTATATTGAAGACTGATTGATCTTGAGAGAGAGAGAGCGCACATGCACAATTGGGAAGAGTGACAGAGGGAGAGAATCTTTCAAGCAGACTCTGCCAAGCAAGGAGCCCGACATGGGGGATCAATCCTATAATCCATGAGATCACAACCTGTGCCAAAACCAAGAGTTGGCGCTTGACTGACTGAGCCACTCAGGTGCACTATAATCTGAATTTCTGATATCATTCAGCATGATCTTCTGATAATGTAGTGTGAGCATTTCTAATTATATGTAATTTTTACACATGCACTTCTATCCCAGGTGAGTTAGATTAGTGATACTTTTCTCTATCACTTACACAATTAATGTGGGCTTTCTTAGAGCCTTGTTTTCCATGTGACATTGTTAAGTTCTAGAGAAACTGCATCAGAGGATGGACCTGCTTCAATCACAGACTTGCTATGGTCCTAACAGCTTGCAAGTTCAGAGGATATGATGCTGAGCCAGGCTGCTGACAGGCCTCAGAAATTAAGTGTGTGATCATGCCTCCTGCTTGAAAATCACTTTTGTTTCAGTCAATAAGCCTATGAAGAAAATGGAATCATTAACTGGAAAAGTAAAATCTGAAAAAAGCATTTTAATGCATCTACTATGTGAAATGCCTTCACCACTAGAAAGCCTTTCAATTGAGGGAGGACAACTACTGAGAAATTACAAAGGCTAAATGATCTTTGAAGCTACTCCTAAACCTTTCAGTGATTTGATCTGAATCAGAAATAATGAATGGCTGTGCAACATACCCTAGCACCAATATATACAATTTATTAATGCATACTTTGACAAGAAGATATAGGAACCCATTTGGATTACTTTAAAGTCACAAATACTGAAAATACCCAACAACACGTGCGCCTGATCTTGGAATGGCTAAGAAAATGTCTCTCGGCCCCATTTCAGCTGAACTGCTATCTTATTACTCAGTGGTACCTAGCGCTGCTTCCTGGTCCCTCAAGTTGTGACAGTCTACATCATTGCTGATTTCTGGAAATACACTTCAAATGGTTGCAAAAGGCTACTTACTTTTAGTGTTGAGTGCATGGGTTTTGTAATCAAATTCTTTTCAAAACACTATGTTCATAGTGGATTTAAGCTGTATTTCTCTCAGCCAGAATGTTTAATTAACCGGGAGACTCCACTGTCACATGGAGCATAACATAGTTGAGTACATCAAGTCACAGAGAAATCATTGTTCTGATTCTACCTCTGAGCAGGGAAAATCATACTTTGTTCTTTCCTCTATCAGAATGTTCCACATCCCAGCTAACAATAGTAGAGAGGGGATTTGACCTCAACCCATCATCTCTGAGCCAGAAACATCACATTCTGCTTTTTCTCCCTCTCAGTATCCTACAGCTCAGGTAAAAATGGTAAAGGTAGGATTTGACACTGACAAGACTGGCTCTAAAGCCCACATTTATCTGCACTTCATGATAACACTTTATTTTATTTTTTTAAAGGATTTTATTTATTTATTCATGAGAGACAGAGAGAGAGAGACAGAGACACAGGCAGAGGGAGAAGCAGGCTCCATGCAGGAAACCCGATGTGGGACTCGATTCCGGGACTCCAGGATCATGCCCTGGGCTGAGGGCAGGTGCTAAACCGCTGAGCCACCCAGGGATCCCCACGATAACACTTTAGATTATGTTTCAAATATACCAAGACTGCCTGTTAATTAAAATGAGGCTGGTGTAAATATTTTAATAAGGCAATTAGTCACCTGATACTCTCTGTTGGTCAAATTCAAAGTCAAACACAGTCACCATATGATCTAGTAACTCCACTCCCAGGTATATACCTAAAAAAAGTGAAAACATATGTTCACAAAAAAACTTGTACATAAATGCTTATTGCAGCATTATTCACAATAGCCAAATAATGGAAACAACTCAAATTCCCATCATTGATGAATGGATAAACAAAATGTGGCATTTCCACACAATTGGAGTTATATTCAGCCACAAAAAGGAATGATAATCTGACACATGCTATATATAACTTGGATGAACCTTGAAAATATTATGCTGAGTGAAAGAAGACTAACACAAAAGACTACATACCTATGACTGTATTTATACAAAAAGCCCGTAAAAGGTGAATCTATAGAGACAAAAGGGAGATTAGTGGCTATCCAGAGCTGGGGAGATGAGAATGGGGAATTGAGAGTGACTGCTAAAGGGTACAGAGTTTCTTTTTGAAGTGATAAAATCTTCTGGATGAGATTGTGGTGATAGTTGCATAACTCTGAGTATACTAAAAACCAGTGAATTGTAAACTTTGAAAATCTGAAATTTTTAGATTTCATTTATTTATTCATGAGAGATACAGAGAGAGAGGCAGAGACATAGGCAGAGGGAGGAGCAGGCTCCCTGCAGGGAACCTGATGCAGGATGCAGTGGGGGGGGGGGTCACAACCTGAGCTAAAGGCAGACACTCAACCACTGAACTACCCAGGCATCCCTGAAAATGTGAATTTTATGGTATGTGAATTATATCTCATATTTTAAAAAGAGAAAGGAAAGAAGGGAAAGAGAGAAAGGGAAGGAAGGAGAGAGGGAGAGAAAAAAAGGAAGGAGAAATAAAAGCCTAGCATAAAGAAAGAACACTCAGGGAAGAAAAAAAATTAGATTGGGGTGGGGAGAAAGGGCTTTCCAAGGTTAGGATTCAGCCCTCACTGGGGAAGGTGTGGCTGTAACCCACCTGAAGCCAGATTGCTCTGGGGCAGAACTGGTCTGTGAAACAAGTGGAGCTAAGGCTGGGCCTTGCAGGCCAGGGCTGGCAAACTGGAAGTCCAACAGGGGAAAGTGGTGGGAAGAAAACTGTCCACTGGGGTGCTGATAAATTCATTAGAAAGCTGTCCTTAAAGGTATTGTTGAATTTGCTGGGAAACTGGCAAGAACATTGGCCAGACTCTACCGAAGGTCACAAGGGTGCCACCCACAGGGAGGCTACTGAACTCACAGGTAAGCCAGCCAGGGCATCCATGGAAGGTGTTGTTGCTGGGCTCGCCACAGCTGGGGCACCCGCTAAAGCTGCCGCGAAACTGCCTGCAGAGGTGCCACTGAAACTCACTGGGGTGAGCTTTACTTGATGTCTCACATGCCAACCCGATACCACAGGAGGAAGAAGAAGTAAAGCATACAGAAACCAGGAAAAGAAGCCCCGTGCTCCTCCAGAGTTTCTTCAGTACCCACTACCTATGAAGCCTAACCTGGTGCCAGCTGGCAATGGAAAAACATTCCAGTAGCACAATCAGAGCAACAAGGAGTGGATTTGGAGCTGAAAGACAAAAAATTGATAATGGGCACAAATACTAACAGCTGGTCTTCAAATACAAAAGCTTGCGTTCAAATAAGCTTGGAAAACACTATTTAACATACCACCACCCTCCTCATACACATTAGTGTTTTAGCAGTACTAAGACATCCCATGGGAAAGAACCCCACCAAACTCTGCTCAAAGTAGTATTTCCAAAACTTGCTTGATCACAGAACTCTGTTTCTTCTGATAATTAACACCCCACAGAACACTCACAGGATAAGTGCTCTGAGCATGGTATGGTGAGACCGGCGTGCGATAAACAGAATAGGAGAGAAGCAACGGTGTTGGAGAGCAGCTTGTGTGCCTTCGCTGAATCACATGGAGCCCGTCTGCTGTTTAAGGGACTCCTCTGGAACAGAATGCACACAAATGAAGTCATCTGGCTGGGCTCCTTCATGGCATTTCCATCATTTTATTTACTGCACACAAACCATAAGTTCTACAGACATTGTGGAAATACACTTTATTTAGGTAACTAAAAATATCCCCCGAATGGCATTTGGCCATTGCTACATTTCCCAACTCCTCCTGTCTGCCCAGTTCTTGCTCTAAAGTACCCCTTGATGGTACAATGGAACCGAGGATGGAATTTTAAAAACTGGAATTGATGGTATTAGGGTCACAGGTCCTGGAATACTATGATTTTGCCTGGCCACTCACCCCATTTTCCCTTTTGGGGGGTTCCTAAGGGAACTAGAAGTACACAAAATAATGGATAAAAATCAAAATGGTGTTTCATTCTATGCCCACTGCAAAAGGCAGACTGCAGCCAAGAAAGTGGTGAGCATAAATGGACTACATGGGGAGACAGTCCCTACATCATTCAGTCTTGGGTTCAAAATCCAGTTCCATCCCACTTCTGGACAAAGTAGGGGAGGAAAAAATGATTTTTCCTCTACAGTTTCAAATTCCCAGCTGGGGCACCTGTAACTGAAGACAAACTAACAAGAGAGGCAAACAGAAGTTTATTAACAAATACCATCTTTCGCTAAAGACGAGAGAGAGAGAGAGAGAGAGAGAGAGAGAGAGAAGAGTGTGAGGGAGGCCAGTTATGGAGAAGTGACCAGGAAAAGTACAGTGAACAAGAGTAAGGTTTGCTATGCAGATTTAAGCCACTGCCTTCTCTATCAATAAGGACATGTAGGGACACCGGTGGCTCAGTGGTTGAGCGTATGCCTTCAGCTCGGGGCATGATCCCGGAGTCTCAGGATCAAGTACTGCATCGGGCTCCCTGCAGGGAGCCTGCTTCTCCCTCTGCCTGTGTCTCTGCCTCTCTCTCTCTCTGTGCCTCTCATGAATAGATTTTTAAAAATAAAAAATAAGGACATGTACGTGGCAATCCAAGCTACCAGAAAGATTCAAATTACCTATATAGAAAGTACAGAATTCCAGCCCTCTCTGCTTATTTACTCTGGGGAAGCCAGCTGGCATATTGTAAGCAGGCCTATGGAAAGATGCGAGTGGTCAGGAACTGAGGGATGCCTCTGACCAACAGCCATGAATATCTGCGACCTCCTGCCAACAGCCATGTGAGTGCACCATCTCCGAAGCAAATCCTCCAGCCTCAGTCAGGTCTTCAGTTGACCACAGTCCCAGCTGACATCTTGGCTACAACTTCACAAGAGACTCTGAGCCAGAACTAGCAGCAAACTACTCCCACATTCCTGACCCTCAGAAACTAGATGATGATAACTTTTTTGTTGTTTTAAGTCACTAAATTTTGCGGTAATGTGTTGCATGACCATAGATAACTAATACAGGTTCTATAAATATGATCCTGAATAAGTCATTCTGAACTCTGAGATTCTATCTCTACACGCATGTGTGTGTGTGCGCGCACGCACACGCACACACACACACACAAAAGCCTTGAATAAAATTCTCTGGTCATGATATCTGATGAAACCAGGACTGAGATCTCCAAAATCTATTACAGCACAACCACATTCCTTGCATTTATTCCTACATTCATTCATTCAACAAATATTATCAAGCATTCACTACGTGCCAGGCAATGTCCTAGATCCTGAGAATAAAGCAACAAGCAAGACAGACAAAAATCTTTGCCCTCATTGAACTTATATACTAATGAAGAAGAAACAAACAACAATATATAGAATGTTCGGTAGTAATAAAAGCTAATGAGGTAAAGCAAAGCAGTGACTTAGAGATCAATCAAACTTCATTTCTGCTCTCAAAATAGTCCGGGGCAGTTTACGTACCTCCATGTGGTGATTCAGACACAGACTCCTTTCATCTTCTGGCTCTATCTTCCCAGAGTCTGAGTCTTCTGAAGATGACTAGCAGACAAGGAAAGTGAGGGATGAGGAGCTGCACCTGCTTCTCAATCACCTCCAACCAGGAGTGACACACATTCTTTCCATTCACAAACCATAACAAAATATTACATGACCCCACCGAGATGCAAAACAATCTGGGAAATGTAGCCTCATTGGTCTACTCCAGCCTTTCCAGTTCTACCTGCTAGGGCAGACTTAAGCTCAGGCACACTCATGCTTAGGGGGAACAGTGTCTCCCATCTTTATATCTAAAATCCCATCACAGGGGCACCTGGCTGTCTCAGTTGGAGGAACCTGTAACTCTTGATCTCCGGGACTGTGAGTTCGAGCCCCACATTAGGGGTAGAGATTACTAAAAAAAAATAAACTTTAAAAATAAATGAATAAATAAAAAACAAAATCCTATCACAAGAAAGTCAATCCTTTAACTGAGTCATTTCCCTATTTTTTAACAGTTTGCCAAAAATGCAGTCACCTGTAGTGGTGGCATATGGAGTTCTCCCTCAATCCTTAGAGAAGCTTACCAGATTTTCTTTTTCATTTCCTGAGATAAGAAAAACCAGTTTAGCTGGTAACTCCATGAGTCTTAATGAGAGAATGAAAAGGAGGCAGAGTGGGCATATGCTAATAACCACTCAGAGCTTTGCTAAGAGTGAGTGGTTGGGTTCTCCATCACAAACTTTAAATTACTCCAGGCATCATCTTAACTGCCTATCCAAGCTACTCTCCCAAGTCAAGGGAACACTTTACAAATGCATATTAGCTGCACAGAGTCCTTCTCAAAGAGAAAAGAATGGCCCCACTTAATTGCACAAGTAGCTAATGTCAGAAGTAATAACTGAGATGAGAGTGGTTCATCAAAGCAAGTCAGGAAAGATGAGTCTATTTAAAAGCTAAATGGGGTCCTTAAAGGCAGACCTTGAAAAGAGTGATTTCCAGGCTGATTTTATTTTAACGCAAAAATCCACTCTTTCCTCTCAGTCTCTATGATTATTTTATACAAATTGCATTACATCAGTCCCTTGGGAAATACAGGTGTAAGTTCCATTTCCACTTCCTAGGACTGAAAATGACTTCAGAGAAGCTAAATTGGAATTTTAAAACATCCTTTAAACATTCATATGTTCTGGAAGCAACAGATGCAAATGCAGATACACACTGCCTTGGTTGACAATTTCAGAGTCTCTAACATCAACCTGTAACCTTCTATGCTAAAGAAATTTGTTCACCCAAAATAAATTACCAACTTTCTCTTGGAAAAGCAAATGTTGCGCATATTTCTATAAAAGTGAAATAGTTTGTTAGCCCACAAGAATTAAAAAAAAAAAAAAAAGCAAAAAAAAAAAAAAAAAAAAAACAACAACACCCTGGCTTTTTATTAGCAATCCCATCTGTTCCAGTTCTGTCTTTGAAACTGAATGTTTGTAAAATGTCACTACACGGGCAGAATGTTGCGGTCATTTTAACCCAAGAGATACTAATATACATGCTGGTCTTGGTGTTTCTGTCTATGACATTAGAGTCAGACACTGTGTGAGGACATTACTCTCATCCTAAAGTTGCTTCTTAAAGCCATGTGAGGGCTCCTTATTGGAAACCAGCAGAAAAAAAGCAGAATTTACCACTGGGAATATATCACTTTGGCATGAGAATTATTTTGAGCTGAAGGCAATCAAAACCCACCAGATTCAGGAAAAACTCTTTATCTCCTGCTCAACTGCCTAAATTTACATCAGAAAGCAGCGGGGGTTGGGGGGGTGGGGGGATCTATACCAGGAAGAGAGCTATTACCAGAGATACATTTTTACCTAGAAAAATTACTCGTACAACAGGGCCCAGTTTCCCAGATTCTTCCTCTACCTTCCTGTGAAGGGCCTTTCTTCCCTTTGTAGCCCCACACCCCTACCCAGCTTCTTAGTTCAGGATGTTCTATAAGCCTCAGTTGCCTGACTGCCCTTGGTCTCGTATTTTTATGGGGTTTCTTTACGTACAAATTTAAATTTGGTTTTCTCCTGTTAAAATGTCTTACATCAATTTAATTATTAGAACAGTCAAAGAATCTAGAACGGAAAAAGGTAAAATTTTTCCACCCCTACACCTGTTTGCAACTTGGTCAGGACTATGTTTAGCGTTGACAAAGTCTTCAAGAGGGCATTATCTCTAAAGAATGAGGCTGATTTTTTTTTTAGGTGGCTCCAGAACCATCTTTGAAGGTATATTAGTTTTCTAGGGTTGCAGTAATAAAGTACCATAAACTTGGTGGCTTTAAACAAAAATTGATTCTCTTCTAGTTCTGGAGACTAGAAGTCCAAAATCAAGATGTTGGCAGAGCCACGCTCCCTCCAAAGTTTATAGAGAATCCTTCCTTGCCTCTTCCAGTTTGGGGGAGCCCCAGGGGTTTCTTGGCTTATGGAAGTATTATCATTCCTATCCCTGCCTCCATCTTCACATGGCCATCTTCTCCCTGTATCTTGTCTATCTTCACTTGTTTTCCTCTTCTTATAAAGACACCAGTCAGGACGTCTGGGTGGCTCGGGAGGCTGAGCATCTGCCTTTGGCTCAGGGCGTGATGCCAGGGTCCCGGGATTGAGTCCCACATCGGGCTCCCTGCGAGGAGCCTGTTTCTCTCTCTGCCTGTGTCTCTGCCTCTCTCTCTCTGTCTCTAATGAATAAATAAATAAAATCTTAAAAAAAAAAAAAAAGACACTGTGGAGGCCGAGAAAAATCAAGGCCATTCCACCTCAAGTTTAGCGTTAGCGCAAGTACAGCCATCTTAGGCCCCTGTGAATAAGAGCTGAACTGTACGTTACTTAAGTTACAGGAAGGAAACAGCTTACAGCTTAACGGCCTAGAAAGCCCCATAATAGAATGAGAACTGAGCTCAGTGCCCTTGAAAGCCCTATATCAAAATGTAAACAGAACTTGAGAAATTCCTCCAGCCCTTCTGAAAATCCCCTAGACCAGCCTATAAAAAAACCAGCTATAACCCACTTCGGGGTCCAAGTCCCTGCTCTGCTGTGTTGGGGATACTTGGACCCAAGCTCGAGCTTGCATCGGTGTCGGCTCCTTGGTGGTTTCTCGGATTCGCAATCTTGGGCACAACAACACCAGTCTTGTTGGATTAGAGTCTGCTCCAATGACCCTGTCTTAACTCGATTACATCCACAAAGACCCTATATCCACACATTCCAGATCCTATTTCTCACATTCTCAGGTACCAGGGGTTAGGACTTGAATCTACCCTTTTGGAGGGACACAATTCAATTCATAATAGAAAGTAACCAGAGAAGGGATTCAAAGTAATGTTGCAAAGATCCTAAAGCCCTCAAAGCAACTATGAGGACTTTGCAAAGCAACATTTGCAGAGCCTGAAACCAAGAATACAAATTAAGGTTCACATCCCCTAAATTTAACGATTCAGAGCTTACAAACCAAGCTATAACAACAGCCTGGCCCATGTTCCCATGCAACACCCCAACAGCCTGGGGCCACCATTTCCTCAGATAGGCTAAAGCTGCTGAAGCTTCCTCCAGTAGCTGCCCTACTGTCTCTGTGTCTAAATGACTGAATGGTTCTCGCGGGGTCCGGCACAGCAAAAGCCAGACCCGAGTCTGACTGGATCTGCCCCAAATCAACCAGGTCAAGCTCCCCAAGAAGCCGGGGAGGGCATTTTATCAACTCGAGATTTTCAGGCAGTTCTAAGAACTTCCCAAAACTCTATCAGTTGAGCAGAAGGGAAGAAGGGTACACAGTTATCTGGTAACCTCATTTGCCTAATCACCCACTCTGGAGTGATTTAGCAAGGCCAACTTGAAACAAAAGCAGCTTCTCTGGTTTCCTGGGGCAGAAGTAGTGCTTTCCCCTACAAACACACACACACACACACACACACACTCTCTCTCTCTCTCTCTCTCTCTCTCTCTCTCTCAACCTATCATCATCTTCTCTGGCCAAAGTGGTGAGATGGGAGTTGGAGGTTGCTTTCTGGCCTGGAAGTCCTGGGTCAACCAGTGCATCTCTCTCTGGTAATTCCCAGTAACTTAATTCAGTTGTCATACTTTTAAAAAATGATTCTAAAACTTTAAAAATGCGCAAAACTTTTTAAACTTTAAAATTTTAGGAGTTCATAAAAATTCTGAAAGTCCTTGCCTTTTATTGCTTCTGATGTGCAGGCGTCCTCTAAGGTAAAGGGCCAAGAGCAGGAGCCCCCCCTCCCCCATGCCCTGGTCTAAGCACTGATGCCAGATTGTAACGCATTTGTTTTTTGTTTTTTGTTTTGTTTTGTTTTGTTTTGTAATGCATTTGTTTAAAAGAATTCTCATTCCATTATAACCCTGGAGGGAAGTACAATTCCTGCAACACCCTGCACTTTGGGGAAAGGCAGCCCACACTCATCTCACCACTGGGGGTAAAGTGGTTACTGAGGCAAATCTAATCCTACTGAATGAACCACCACTGGCCAGTCCACCAGGCTCTTCAGAGTCCCTACAAACAAGACACCTGTTCCATTTGATTCCTGGGCAGGGGAAACAGACTGAAACACTTTAGTGGAGGCAGGAAAGTTCAAAGAGCACAAAGAAGGTGTGAGCAGTTTTGAGGTCCCAATATAGGAAAGGGATTCCAGCTTGAAGTGAAATGACCAGGTTGAGCTATCTCCCACCTCATCCCCTGGCTTAGCCATAGGAACTGACCAAGGCATTTAAACTTTCTGAGCCTCATGGGGCTCCTGGGCAGCCAACTCTTTGTTTCAGCTCAAGTCATGATCTCAGGGTCCTGAGATTGAGTCCTATATCAGGATCCATACTCAACGGGGTGTCTGCTTGTGGATTCTCTCTCTCTCTCCCTTTGCCCCTCCCCCTGCTTATGTATGTGCATGCTCTCTCTCTCTCAAATAAATAAATAAACCTTTATTATAATAAAATAAACTCTCTGAGCCTATTTCCTCTTCTGTAAAATGGGAATAATAAATCATAACATCTATGCAGTATACTTATACTGGGTTGCTCTCAGGATCAGATGTCCAAGTGTAAACTAGAAATGCTAGGTTTATTAGAAACTATTGCTTCTGCTAGTACATCATCCACTGTATTTGTTGAATAATGACATTTTGTAGCTGTCATGAAAGAGATAGAACTTTCTCCAAAGAGTTAAAGTTTTAGAATGGCTTACCCTCTGAGCCTTATATGACAATAATATTATTCTAATAATACAAGCAATTATTTAATATTTTATATAAATACTGAAATACTACTAATAAAACAAGGGCAGGGATCCCTGGGTGGCGCAGCGGTTTGGCGCTTGCCTTTGGCCCAAGGCGCGATCCTGGAGACCCGGGATCGAATCCCACGTCAGGCTCCCGGTGCATGGAACCTGCTTCTCCCTCTGCCTCTCTCTCTATCTCTCTGTGACTATCATAAATAAATAAAAATTTAAAAAAAAAAAAAACAAGGGCAGATTTTACCATCAGCAGAGTGGGTAATGATTTATGTAGCATAAAAGGAAAAGTACTGTGAAACTTCCCAAAATAAATTTAATATGTCTTCTATGCTAATGGCTATAGTTCAACCACCTTTGGATTAAACATTGCCCCTCTTCCTATGTTCCACTTTAAAAGCCAATAACGGGATCCCTGGGTGGCGCAGCGGTTTGGCGCCTGCCTTTGGCCCAGGGCGCGATCCTGGGGACCCGGGATCGAGTCCCACGTCGGGCTCCCGGTGTATGGAGCCTGCTTCTCCCTCTGCCTATGTCTCTGCCTCTGTGTGTGTGTGTGACTATCATAAATAAATAAATAAATAAATAAATAAAAAAATAAATAAAAATTTAAAAGCCAATAACCTTGAAGAGAATAATATATAAATTTACTAACATGTCCATACAAATGCACTTATCAGACAGTATACTTTCCTGATAGGATATGACAAGGCCAAAAGGCCTCTGGGCCCAGGAAAAAAGGGGGAAGCCAGAGAAGAAATGAGTTCAGAAACAGAAAGCAGCATGGTAGGACTGGTTAAAAGATAAAGCAAAGGCAAACTGAAAGTCCCTCCCAAGATAATTCCTACCAACCTCAGATTTCACAACCTCATAACCTGGCCCAATCTCAGGACTGATGGGTGGGCGAGCGGGCGACTAAATAAATAAATAAATAAATAAATAAATACATACATACACACATCGCCTAGCATACAGCTATTAGTATTAAAGGAGAAATGAGGGATCCCTGGGTGGCGCAGCGGTTTGGCGCCTGCCTTTGGCCCAGGGCGCGATCCTGGAGACCCGGGATCGAATCCCACGTCGGGCTCCCGGTGCATGGAGCCTGCTTCTCCCTCTGCCTGTGTCTCTGCCTCTCTCTCTCTCTCTCTGTGTGACTATCATAAATAAATAAAAAAAAAATTAAAAAAATATATTAAAAAAAAATAAAGGAGAAATGAAAAAAATATGATATAAATAGTTAACTCCTAAAAAGTAGGCAATACAATGTGAGCATTATAGACAGAATTTTCAGAGGGCTCATAATTTCTCACAAAGAAATTGAGACAATCTCTTGAAAACCTTACCTGAAAGAAGTCTTTCCAGTTTTAATGAACTTATAAACTAGGAGGGCTGAAAATGTTCTCCAGCTTTGTTAGTGAAAACAGATCTGTCTTAAGTGGCACAGGCCACGTCCTCTCTCACATTATTCCAGAACAACCAGAAAAAAAAACTAATCTGCACCTGAAAATTAAAAAAAAAGAAGAAGAAGAAGAAGAAGAAATTCAAAAAGAAAGAAATCAGAGTAGTTTGCCACGAGTCCTTTACAGATAGTTCTTCTTAGATATGGCAAACAGGAAGAAAGTTACTTGTCATTTGACAGACACTGGCATAGACCAGCCACAAATGAAACTCTTGCTCTTTCTGACAGGCATGTATCACCTAGAGTACCCTCGGCCACATAATCTGTAGTAGACTGCACCAATTCTCCACCTGTCCCTTTTCCGTGACTTTTGCCATCTGATTGTGTAGTTCGCCTCACTGAAGACACAGGGCCTATTCCCTCACTCCTTCAATTTGATCTCGCCCACAGGTTTTGTCCAGTAGATGAGGCTTAGAACACAAGAGGCCTTGCATGTTCCCACTTGCTCTCTCATATACCTCTGAAATTGTCGTGAGAACATGCCCAGGATAGCCTGCTGGAGGGTGAAAGTCCGGGAACAGAGCCGCGGTCAATGTGGCTGAGGTCAGCCTCAATAAGCCAATAGCCAGCTGACCCCCAGATGAAAGTGCAAAGCCACCAAAGATTCTCACACACATGAGTGAGTCAAGCTATGATCTGCCAAAAGCAGCCCTTAGGAAGCTATAGCCAGCCAAGTCCCAGACGTGTAAGTGAACCCAGTCCGGAGCAGCAGAGCCACCTAGCTAACTACCCCAAATGTGTGAGCAATAGATCCTATTGTTAATTAAGACTAAGGCTTTGTGGGATCCCTGGGTGGCGCAGCGGTTTGGCGCCTGCCTTTGGCCCGGGGCGCGATCCTGGAGACCCGGGATCGAGTCCCACGTCAGGCTCCCGGTGCATGGAGCCTGCTTCTCCCTCTGCCTGTGTCTCTGCCTCTCTCTCTCTCTCTCTCTCTCTCTCTGTGACTATCATAAATTAAAAAAAAATTAAAAAAAAAAAAAAAAAGACTAAGGCTTTGTGGTTGTTCATCATGCAGCTTTCCTGGGGCAATAGATAACTGGTACAGACTCCTAGCTTTTAAGCTCCACTCTCATGCTTGGAGTATCCAGAAAGTCAAAGACAGCTTTCTTACACCTGACTACTCAACAGTTTCATGAGACAGTCAATCAATTCACTTCTTATAGCATTTTCCCTTTGTCCCCAAAAGGATACAAACATGTGGGTAACTCTGTGGTAACCTACCTTGGCATATTTCATTGGTAGACCAGTCCTAACCACATGAATCATGAAGATACTCAAAGAATGAGGAAAGTATATGCCTATTAAAGGTACTTGGTGGCAGCAGAGGAAGGTTTACATAAAAAACTTTTTTTTAAAGATTTTATTTATTTATTTATTTATTCATGAGAGACACACAGAGAGAAGTGGAGACATAGGCAGAGGGAGAAGCAGGCTGGCTCCCTGCGGGGAGCCCGATGCAGGACTCGATCCCAGGACCCCGGGACCACTACCTGAGCCAAAGGCAGATGCTCAACCACTAAGCCACCGGGGCGGCACCCCTATGTAAAAGATTATAATGAGGGGTGCCCAGGTTGCTCAGTGATTGAGCATCTGCCTTTGGCTCAGGTCATGATCATGGGGTCCTGGGATCGAGTTCCACATCAGGCTCACCGCAGGCAGCCTGCTTCTCCCTCTGCCTGTGTCGCTGTCTCTCTCTCTCTGTGTCTCTCATGAATAAATAAATAAAATCTTTTTAAAAATTACAATGAAATATTTGCATATGCATAGAAAAGAACCTCAAAGTTTACTTTTTCCTAGGAGGCTAGGTAAGATTATGGATTAATGTTCTTTTGCTTGTCCATGACATCTGACTTTCCTGAACTAAACATGGATTTGTTTGTAGTTTTAAAAAGAGAAACAGAGGCACTGGGATGGCTTAGTTGGTTAAGTGTCTCCTTTGGCTCTGGTCATGATCCCAGGGTCCTGGGATCAAGTCCCATACTGGGCTCCCTGCTCAGTGGGGAGTCTGCTTCTTCTTCTCACTCTGTCCCATCCTCCCCTGCATGTGTGCACATACTCTCTCTCTCTCAAATAAATAAATAAAAATTTTAAAAAGAGAGAAACAAACTATGAAAGAAACAATAAAACTTTCAAAGAAAAAAGCAAATATTTAAATTTATTTTCAGGGCTTGAGCAAGTTATTATCATTTGTAGCTATTTTAAGTCAAATATGCAGGGGATGCCTGGGTGGCTCAGGGGTTGAGCGGTCTGCCTCTGGCTCAGGGTGTGATCCCAGGACCCAGGATGAAGTCCCACATCGGGCTCCCCACATGGAGCCTGCTTCTCCCTGTACCTATGTCTCTGCTTCTCTCTCTTGGTGTCTCTCATGAATAAATATTTTTTTTAAAAAGTCAATTACGCAGAATTGTTGGATGAAAATTAATTAGCTGAAATTTTAAAAGCAGAAATCAGGAAAATTCTGAAAAATGATACAATCATTTGTAGGTAGATGCACGCAAATTTGCAATGTTTTTTTCAAAAAGGAAAAGGTACAAGCATTTCCTAATAAATTTTTGCCTAAAGCAGAGTCAGCAAACTTTTTCTATAAAGAGCCTAATAGTAGGGCAGCCCTGGTGGCTCAGCGCTTTAGCGCCGCCTCAGCCCAGGGCTGATCCTGGAGACCCGGGATCGAGTCCCACGTCGGGCTCCCTGCATGGAGCCTGCTTCTCCCTCTGCCTGTGTCTCTGCCTCTCTCTCTCTCTCTCTCTCATGAATAAATAAAGAAAATCTTAAAAAAAAAAAAAAGCCTAATAGTAAATATTTGAGGCTTAGCCTAATAGTACATATTTGAGGCTTTGCAGGCCAGGCTATCTGTTACAATTACTCTGCCATTGTGACACAAAAGTGGCCATAGACAATCTGTGAATAAATAGGTATGAATGTGTTCCAATAAAACTTTAAGTATAAAACCAGGTGGCAGGCCAGATTTGGCCCACAGCCATAGTTTGCTTACCTCTGGCCTGGACAAATTGGTGCCATAGCAACAACAGCTTAAGATCATATTGACAATAACTTATTTATGTCATAGTGATGAAGTGTTCTCTGCACCTGACAGTCCCTGTATACCTTTGCCTGCTGTCAAATCCTTTTCCTTCTTTATATCTCAGCCTCCTCTTCAAGAAACCTGAGACTGCTTACCTTAGAAGTATGTTCTACTCACCTATTTATTTGTACTTCTCCTCCATTAGGCTGAAAGCACCTAATAGCAAGATGATGAGCTAATCACTTCTATATCTCCAGAGCCTTATACAGAAACTGAACCATAACAGAGCCTCAATAAATGAATATGAAATGAGTGATTCAGCAAAACACAATCATGTCAAGAGAATGAGAAGATAAGCCAGACTGGGAGAAAATATTTGCAAATGACATCTCTGAAAAAGCACTATTATCCAAAATATACGTAGGACTCTTAAAACCCAACAATAAGAAAATGAACAACCCAATAAAAAAATGGGCAAGGGGATCCCTGGGTGGCGCAGTGGTTTAGTGCCTGCCTTTGGCCCAGGGCACGATCCTGGAGACCCGGGATCGAATCCCACATCGGGCTCCCGGTGCATGGAGCCTGCTTCTCCCTCTGCCTAAGTCTCTGCCTCTCTCTCTCTGTGTGTGTGACTATCATAAATAAATAAAAATTTTAAAAAAATGGGCAAGGTATTTCCACAAACACCTCACCAAAGAAGACTAGAGAGACAAACATATGAAAAGATGTTCAACATCTTATGTCATCAGAGAAACAACAACAGTGAGATACCAGTACATACCAATTAGAACGGCCAAAATCAAGAACACCTGACAACAGCAAATGCTGGTAAGGATGTGGAGCAACAGGAACTCTCATTCACTGCTGGGGATATTGCAAAGTGGTAGAGCCACCTTGAAAGATAGTTTGGGAGTTTCATACAAAACTTAAAAAAAAAAATCTAAACATACTCTTCTTATACAATCCACCAATTGTGCTTAGTATTTACCCAAAGTACCTGAAAACTTATGTTTACACAAAAAGCTACATACAGGTGTTTATAGCAGCTTTATTTATTTGTTTTTTAAAGATTCTATTTGTTTATTCATGAGAGACACAGAGAGAGAGGCAGAGACATAGGCAGAGGGAGAAGCAAGCTCTATGCAGGGAGCCTGATGTGGGACTCGATCCCGGGACTCTGGGATCACGCCCTGAGCCAAAGGCAGGTGCTAAACTGCTGAGCCACCCAGGCATCCCTAGCAACTTTATTTATAATTACCAAAACATGGAAGCAACCAAGATATCTTTCAGTAGGTGAATGAATAAACTGTCATACATCTAAAGGAATATTAATCTGCGCTTAAAAAAATTGATCTTTCAAGCTACAAAAAGACATGGAAGAAACATAAATGCATAGTACTAAGTGAAGGATGCCAATCTGAAAAGACAACATAATGTATGATGCCAATTATATGACATTCTGAAAAAGGCAAAAATATGGAAACAGTGAAAAGATCATTGGTTACCAGGAGTTAAGGGCAAGATGGAGGGATGAATAGGTGAAGCATAGAAGGTTTTCAGAGCAGTAAAAATACTCTATGTAATATTATAATGATGGATACATGTCATTTGTCAAAATCCATATAATGCCCAACACCAAGAGTGAACCCAAATGTAAACTATGGACTTCAGGTGATAATGAGGTGTCAAAGCAGGTTCACTGAATTTAACAAATGTCCCACTCTGCTGAGGGATGTTGATGGTAGAGGAGGCTGGGCATGTATGGGAAATCTCTGTACTTTCTGCTCAATTTTGCTATAAACTTAAAAGTGCTTTAAAACATAAAGTCTACTCTTGGGCAGCCCTGGTGGCTCAGCGGTTTAGCGCCGCCTTCAGTCCAGGGCGTGATCCTAGAGACCCAGGATTGAGTCCCACGTTGGGCTCCCTGCATGGAGCCTGCTTCTCCCTCTGCCTGTGTCTCTGCCTCTCTCTCTCTGTGTTTCTCATGAATAAATAAATAGAATCTTAAAAAAAAAAAACAAAAACATAAATTCTACTCTAAAGCACACACACACAGACACACACACATCATTACTGCAAATGCTCAGCCTTTTTCTATGGCCTTTAGGAGACATTATAAGCTAATTATCTGAACAGGCAGTGGTTTCTTAGATGGGACACCAAAATCACAAGTAGCAAAAGAAAAAATAGACAAATACGACTTTGTCAAAATTAAAAACTTTTGTGCTGCAAATGTTACCATCAAGAAAGTAAAAAAAAAAAAAAAACCCACAAAATGGGAGACTAGTTTTTACAAATTATCTATCTAATAAGGGACTGGCATCTAGAATAGGTAAAGAACTCTTACCATGCAGTAATAAAAAGACAAATATACCAATTTGTAAATGGATAAAAGATTTAAATAGACATTTCTCCAAAGATGTACAAATACATATTTCTTAGTGTGATGATGATGATTGTCATACTACTTATTTTATGTTTAAAAAGCATTAAAATATTGAAATAAATAAATAGGAAGAGAGATTGACAATAAAATACTATTAAGAGAGAGCGCATTAAGCAAATACATTTAGGAAAAACCTTATCATCTTTTATCCCCATCAATGTTGTATAACTTTTTCTTTTATTTATAATTCCAGTATAATTAATATGCAGTGTCATATCAGTATGTGATTCAACAATTCTATACATGGGATACCTGGGTGGCTCAGTGGTTGAGTGTCTGCCTTCAGCTCAGGGAGTGATCCCAGTCTGGGGATCGAGTCCCGCATGGGGCTCCCTGTGAGGAGCCTGCTTCTCTCTCTGCCTAAGTCTCTGCCTCTCATTAATACATAAATAAGATATTTTTTAAAAATTATATACAAAAAAAAATTATATACATTATTCAGTGCTCATCATGGTTGAGTGTACCCTTAATCCCCTTCACCTATTTCAGCCATATCCCCACTACCTCCCCTATGGTAACCTTCAGTTTGTTCTCTATATTTAAGAGCCTGGTTTTTTGTTTGTCTTTTTTTCCTTGTTTGTTTGTTTTGTTTCTTGAATACCACATATAAGTGAAATCATATAGCATTTGTCTTTCTCTGACTTATTTCACTTAGCATTATACCCTCTAGATCCATCCATGTTGTTGCAAATAGCAAGATTTTGTTCCTTTTATGGCTAAGTAATATTCCATTATAGATACATATACACACACATACACACACATATACACACATATCACTTCTTCTTTATCCATTCATCTATGGATGGACACTTAGGTCGCTTCTACATTCTGGCTATTGTAAATAACATGGCAATCAAGATAGGGGTTCATATATCTTTGTGAATTAGTGTTTTCATATTCTTTAGGTAAATATCCAGTAACAGAATTACTGGATCATATGGTAATTCTATTTTTAATTTTTGGGGGACCCTCCATACTGTTTTTCCACAGTGGCTGATCCAGTTTGTATTCCTACCAATCATGCACACCAGTTCCTTTTTCTCCACATCCTCACCAATGCTTGTTTCCTATAATATGTTGTGCAATTTTAATAGTGATTATATATAATTCTAATTTCTGCAAAACTTTTCAGTGTACAGTCGTAACATTAAGCAAAATAAGCTCTAAGAACTATATTGAATTTTCTGTTATTTAAACAACCCGCCCCACCCCCAAAAAGCAACCCCCAAACCACTGCAGATATGAAAACAATGGGGAACTTCCAGGCCAACTTCTGCATGAAAGCGTAAATGCTATAGAGATAAGTGGAAAAGCAAAACCTCAAAGCTTCTTTAGTCCTTTGGACCTGTGTCCATAACACACACACTCATCTTTAATTCTGGCAACAGTGGGCAAGAGAAACTGAGATGAACCCACGGTGCATTCAAAAGAGGAGTCTTGGGGCAAGAACTGGGCAAGACTGAGACCTACCTGTCTCTCCCCGCCTTCACACCACCAACAACAAACCTTGGGAACTGCCTTGATTTGAGCCAGAGCGGGAGAGGGAACGTACCAAATATTAAATAAATAAAGCTTGGGGGAAACAACTGCAAGGAGTAGTCATATACTTAAAATTTTGAATGATTTAAAATTTTTCATTGTTAACTCTCTTTTTTTGACCATTTTTAATCCTTTTTGGACTAAGACAGAGGTGTTTAAATTGATAATAAAAATAAACTGTAGGGATGTCTGGGTGGCTCAGCGGTTGGGTATCTGCCTTCAGCTCAGGGCATGATCACAGGATCCAGGATCAAGTCCCACATTCGGCTCCTTGCAGGAAGCCAACTTCTCCCTCTGCCTGCCACTCTGCCTCTTTCTCCCTCTCTCTCTGTCTCTCATGAATAAATAAAATCCTTAAAAATAAAAAAAATAAATAAATCATATTTTATGCTATTAAATGTTATATTTTTTTAAGTGTTAAAAATGACAATGTCAACTTTTCTTACCCATTTCAGTGGTTGTGAATTCCATTGAAAGAAAATCACAGGGATGCCTGGGAAGCTCAGCAGCTGAGCATCTGCCTTCGGCTCACGACATGACCCCAGAGTCCCCTCCCTCTTTAAAAAAAAAAAAGGAAAGTGGCATCACTTAGGCCAAGTCACCAAACCAGGGCCTGATACCAAATCTAATGTAGCACTTTCAACCTCCTACAGAAATATAGTCTTTTTTTAATGATTTTATTTGACAGAGAGAGAGAGAACATGCACAGAGCAGTGGTGAGGGGCAGAGGGAGCCGGAGAAGCAGACTCCCCGCTGAGCAGAGAACCCTACAAGGGGCTCCATCCCAGGACCCTGGGATCATTACCTGAGCTGAAGACAGACGCTTTACCAACTGAACCACCCAGGTCCCCCCCAAAAATGTAGTCTTAACTGGTCAGAAATTTTCTAGTAAACACCAATGAGGTAATTTGTCACATGGTCCTCTTCATCCCTGAAAGAAGATGAAGTAATCCACTTCCTAACACCCCACTGTCCTCAAATGAAGGTGACTTCACCTGAAATAATTCCTTTTTGTGTTTATGACTTCCCTGTCCTGCCTTTAAAAACCTCTCCCTTTCTGTAGCCCTAGGAGCTCTCTTTTACTTGCTACATTGGATGCTGCCCAATTCATGAATCATTTAATAAAGCCAATTAGATCTTCAAATTTATTCAGTTAAATTTTGTTTTTTAACAGTTCCGTTTCACAACAGACATCCACTAATTAATTTTTGTCAATCTTCATAGCAAAGTAAACAAACAGAATTGCAAAAAAAAGGCGCTCCGTGGTTTTTTGCAAGTCTCTCTCCAGAGTCTTTTTATTTAAACAGAAAAATAATGCATTTCCTTTAAAAGAAACAGCACTTTGATTAGTTAAAATAGGGGAAGAAAATGTATGATCCAGTCAACCAACAGCCAGGCTTTGTTTCCAGCTAATTAAAAAGTAGAAGAGAACCTGGTTTCCATTCCATTAAAACTGTATTCCTTTCAACAACAGTGTGATAAGCTAAAGAATCATGACAAAATGCAATTACTTAATTCTAACATTTTCAATCATTTCAATTGTGTTTGATTCTATTCTACACATTTCTTAAAATACTTGCATTACCCTCAACATTTTACCCTCAGTAATGTTCCTTTTTATCAGGAACTTCATAATTCCTAAAGCATTGGTTTTTGGCTTAAGTATGCATTTCACAAAAATTTTGCCCACATTAACTAGAAAAGAGAAAGTGATTCTATTACAATCACTTAGGATGGTAAACAAAAGAATATACAAAGACGCTTTGCGAAAAAATTGTCAAAGACTTAGAAATGGGTAAAAGATTACTGAATGTCCTTTCAGTGGAGTGCTGGGCATTTTCCAGCTAACCCTCTCAGGATTACTTAATTCTATAGGGGTGTGCACCTTTGACTACTTCCACTAATCAGGCTATTTTACAACTTTGTAAGGTTAGAAGTTAAGCTGCAGAAAACCGTCAGTAATGCAAATTATTGCCATTGATTGAAATGCAAATTAATTTTGTTTGGTGGAACTATATCTATATTTATATTGACATTATAAAAAAATATATATATATTGACATTATGACATATATGTGATATACAATGCTGTCCTACATGTAATAAAATATAATATTTGTGTTCATCCTTTCTATGGGGCAGAAATTCATTATATTTCACAAGCCATGTATGTAATTTCACATTTTCTAGTAGCATGTTAAAAAAGGTAAAAAGTTAATAAATGAAATCATTTTAACGGCACCTAGATAATTCAGTCAGTTAAATGTCTGCCTTCCGTTCAGGTCATGATCCCAGAGTCCTGATCAAGCCCCACAATGGATTCCCTGCTCAGCAGGGAGTCTGCTTCTCCCTCTCCCTCTGCCCCTATCCCTGCTTGTGCTCTCTTACTCTCTCTCTGTCAAATAAATAAATAAAGTATTTTAAAAAAGAAATTCATTTTAATAATATATGTTAACTCAGCATTCCAAAATATTGTCATTTCTGGGACGCCTGAGTGGCTCAGTGGTTGAGCATCTGCCTTTGGCTCAGGGTGTGATCCTGGAGTCCCTGGATCGAGTCCCATGTCGGGCTCCCTGCATGGAGCCTGCTTCTCCTCCCTCTGCCTGTGTCTCTGCCTCTCATTGTGTCTCTTGTGAATAAAGAAATAAAATCTTTTAAAAATATAAATAAATAAAATATTGTCATTTCAGCAAGTAATCAACTTTTAAAATACTGAGATATTTTATATTCTTTTGTATATTAAATCTCCAAAATCCAATGTATATTTTATATTTACAGCATATCGATTCATATTAGCCATAATTCAGGTGCTCAATAGTCACATATGGTTGGTTAGTGACTACCATATTGGATGGTACATCTATACTTTTTGTTGCATAGGTCAGGACAGTTCAACCACCACATCTTCTCATGCAACCATTTGCTAAAACATTTTGGGTCTTAAGTCTAAGATATTTCTTCAGTACCTACTATATGCCTGGCTGGTCACTACTTACTAGGACAGGTATAAAAACTATGTAATAGATGTGCCCTGCCATCAAAGAGTAAGGTGAGATAAGACATAAAATCCTTAAAAATTTAGAAAGTAAGACATCAAATAAATGAATTCTTGAATTTAGTGGACAATAGATAAACAAAAAAAATCAATATAGATAGGTACAATCAAGGAGGAGATGTGGAAGAAAAAAAAGAAGCCATGGATATGCAAAGCTTAATAAACAGGATGAGGAAGGTAAGGTAGAAGTTAGAGTTTAGACAAAACAAGAATTTACTGGCCTGATTTCATCAAAGACTCTATTTGGTTCAGATCATGGTTTTTATAATATATGGTTTCTCTTAGGTAAATAAAATAGCTTTAGAATGAAAATAGATCTTGTATGTTATATGTTGTATGATCTCAACCCTGTTCTAAAAATATATTTTATTTTATTTTATTTTTAATTTTTTTTATTTATGATAGTCACACACACAGAGAGAGAGAGGCAGAGACATAGGCAGAGGGAGAAGCAGGCCCCATGCACCGAGAGCCCGACGTGGGATTCGATCCCGGGTCTCCAGGATCCCGCCCTGGGCCAAAAGCAGGCGCCAAACCGCTGTGCCACCCAGGGATCCCCTAAAAATATATTTTAAAAGACAGGAAGAAAACCTTCAAAAATGGCCCCTAGATAACTAGATTGATTATGGTCGAGTAAAGGATGATCCTGCTTCTTTGAAGTTTAATATACACTTCATTTTTTTCAATAACCATGTAATATTTTTATAATTAGGAAAATATACACTGTTTATAATATGTAAAGAAACTGCACTTATCTGATGGCTCCAGGAATTCTTTTTTTTATTAAATTTATTTTAAAGATTTATTTATTTATTTGGGGGGGAGGGCAAAGGGAAAGGGAGACAAGCAGACTCCCCACTGAACAGGGAAGCTGACACAGGGGCTTGATCCCAGGACCCTGAGACCATGACCTGAGCTGAAATCAAGAGTCAGATGCTTAACCAAGTGAGCCACCCAGGCTCCAGGCTTCTGCCCTGATGGCTCCAGAAATTCTGAAACAAGATTGTACAAATAGGTATGTCTAACCATTCCAGTATAATCTCGATGTTTTAAAAACTAGAACAAGAGTCCAGGGCTTTTCATATCACATATTCCAGAACTGTTGGCTATTGGACTGATAAACTGCGGAGTAAGCTTTCATCCATTTTCCATGAATTTTACCTTGCAACTGTGAGAAGAGTCAAGTACTTAAAAAAAAAAAAAAAGTCAAGTACTGTTCAGCTTAATCAATGACCATTTGGAAAAGCAGCTTGCTAAAGGTGACTGCCTTATTTGTTAAGTAAGGTTCATGGCTAATGGTTTCGACAAGTAAAGCTGTTCAATCGCCCAAGGCGGCTCACTTGATCACTCATCCTCTGCTGGCCATGCATTTGATGGGAATTTTAAACACAGCTTTCATCTTTGATCTTTGTCTTTATGATTTAGTTCATAGAGCAAACTGTTGTCATATTTTCCAGTTAACTTGACCAAATAGTCCTTGAAGAATAACTGGATCCTTTAGTTACGCGTTGCCTACTTTACCTCTAGCACAATCATTAAGCATGTCTTACCCTTATTTGCTTTTGATATTTACTAATTACTATTAACCATTGCCCTTTGTCTACTTTATTCTCTCGTTCTGATTCTTTCTACCTACTCAGCTATTTCTCATCCTTCCCACACATTCTCTTGCTTTTAGCCCAGCAGTTTCAAGTTGACTTCTTGAAATAAGTCTGGCACAATTTCAAAATGTTAGAAGGTTTAGTAGATTTATAGAGATGGTTGTGTAAGTGTTATAACTCCTTATCAATCAGTAAAGTTAGCAATTTTTACTAACCAACCACTATATTTTTAGGTTTATGGAACTACAGGGATTTTTTTTTTCTAAGCAAGGGTGGACCTAAAGAAGTCTTTTTTTTTTTTAAGATTTTATTTATTTACTCATGAGAGTCACAGAGAAAGAGAGGCAGAGACACAGGCAGAGGGAGAAGCAGGCTCCATGCAGGGAGCCCGATGTGGGACTCGATCGCGGGTCTCCAGGATCACGTCCCAGGCTGCAGGCGGCGCTAAACCCGCTGCGCCACTGGGGATGCCCCTAAAGAAGTCTTGAATAGCTCACTTGTACTCATGGAGTCAAGCAGGGAGGAATTTAAAAAAAAAAAAAAAAAAAAAAAAACCTGTGAATTATAGCATACGAATATATGAGTTCATAGCAGTGCTCTTCATGCTAATGGAAACAGGGAAAACAACCTAAATACTCAATAGGGAAATGGTGGAGGAAATTATATATATCTAAATACTGAAACATCATGCAATTATTTGAGTACTATTTATGATATCATTTGGGCAAATAGTTACCAAGAATAGCATTTTAACATTACTTGCTCTTACATATAGGATTCCAGGCACTTTCCTGTCTCTGGAAATTTAATGATCTTTTGTTACCTGGATGAGATACCTTTTCTCTCTTCTCCCTGCCCCCATCCAATCTCCACTACTCCAGATCCAAATGCTACACATTTATCAACAAACATTTATTTAACAAGCATTGCTGTGTACCCTGCCAATTGGCACCCTCTCATGGGGCTCATGGTCAAATAATTACACAAGTATATGATTACAAATGGAAGGAGTGCTGTGAAGTAAAGAAATGGTTATAAAAGATAGTAATCTAGAGAAGGCTTCCTGTGGAAGTAACGCCTGAGCTGGGATCTAAAATACAAGTAAGAGGGATGCCCGAGTGGCTCAGTGGTTGGGCATCTGTCTTTGGCTCAGGGAGTGATCCCAGGGACCTGGGATCGAGTCCCACATCAGGCCCCTTGCATGGAGCCTGCTTCTCCCTCTGCCTCTGCCTCTCTCTCTGTGTATCTCTCATGAATAAATAAATAAAACCTTTAAAAAATAAAAAAATATATATAAGATTTATGAAGCACTGGAGGGGTGGGATGGGGATGATGTGTGCTATGACCCTGTTATAGAAAATGTATGGTATTTTCAGAGAACTGAAAAAAGACCAGTTTGGCTATGACACAGAATGATAAAGAAGTACTCTGCGAAGAGGTGGAGAGGTAAGCAAGCCCATGACTATGCAATACTTTGGGCTTTTTAATATAGAACAATGGAAAATCACTGAAGAACTTCAAGGTCAAGAAGTAGAGGGGTGAAGTGATCAAACTTGCATTTTGAAAAGATGATACTGGCTTCAGTCTGGAGACTGGATTGGAAAGAAACCAGGGGGATACCTGGGTCGCTCAGTGGTTAGGCATCTGCCTTTGGCTCAGGATGTGATCCTGGGGTCCAGGGATCTAGTCCTGCATCAGGCTCCCTGCTCAGGGGGCAGCCTGCTTCTCCCTCTCCCTCTGCCACTCCCCCTGCTTGTGCTCTCTCTCTGTGAAACATAAATAAAAGCTTAGGGGATCCCTGGGTGGCTCAGCAGTTTAGCGCCTGCCTTTGGCCCAGGGCGCGATCCTGGAGACCCGGGATCAAATCCCACGTCGGGCTCCCGGTGGATGGAGCCTGCTTCTCCCTCTGCCTGTGTCTCTGCCTCTCTCTCTCTCTCTCTCTCTCTCTCATATGAATAAATAAGTAAATAAAATCTTTAAAAAAAAATAAAAGCTTAAAAATAAAAAAATAAAAACTCTTCCATAGGGGCACCTGGGTGACTCAGTCAGTTAGGCATCTTTTGATTTTGGCTCAGGTCATGACCTCAGAGTCCTGGGATTGACCTCTGCATTGGGCTCTGTGCTTAGAAGAGAGGATGAAGAAGCAATCCTCCGCTTGAGGATTCTCTCTTTCCCTTCTCCCTCTACTCCTCCCCCAAGGATCATTTTCAAGTGCTTGCTCTCTCTCTCTCAAATAAATAAATAAATAAATAAATAAATAAATAAATCTTTAAAAAAAAAAAAAGGCATCCATAATCCTCCCAAACAACAGCGAACTATCAGCCCCAAAACTTTAGCTAAGCCTTTTTCATAACACCTTTTCCTTTTTATTTTCCTTTACATTCCTTTCCACATGTATATTATGGCTATTCCTATACACAGAATCATTCAAGGCAGAGACTGTGCCTTGTTTATCTTCATGTCTGCGATAAATTGTGCAGAATACTGATTATGTGGTACACTCGGTAATTATTTGTTAAATGAATGATAAGATGATAAGCCATTTAAAATTTAGTTGCAAAGTCAAAAAATGTGTAGCATTCGCTGATGTTAATGACTCCCTTGGAAATAAAGTCTTAGAGATGCACCATATTGAAAGGATCTAAGATAAGATGTCTTAGGACAGGCAGTATTTTCAACAATACTCATTAATGCCATGGAAGTAAAAAGAAAGCCAAATATGTAGTCTACCTGTAATTAGCATAGCTATAGTCTACAGCATTTTTCGAAATACACTTTTCCAAGGTTGTTGGGACCAACAATCATTTTCAAGTTTGCAGTGATAAACTAACTGTTGGTTGTAGTAGCCACGTGGCCAATTTATATAACATTTCCTTTATCAAGGAACTTCGAAAGTTTTGGTGGGAGGGCAGAAGGGATTTCAGAAACCATTTGAGGGGAAAGAAAATTATTCAGACCACTAGAAATCTGTGTCAAAAGCATTAATGTCATTAGATTAACTCAACTATAAGAGGATATCAATAGGTTTCCATGTAAATAATGTTTATGACTCTGCATTCACAGTCCTCTCTTCCCACTGGGGGCCCCACATAACTCCCATTCAGAAACAAGGTCTAACCAGTGTGGCTGGAGCATTATGAAAGGCTTCATGAAATAAGAAGGACCTGAGTGGGGCCTTGAAGAATGGGAAAACCTTTGGCAAGAGAAGGAGAAGAGTCAAGCACAATAGTGCTAAGCAGTGGAGCTGAGAAATGGTATGAGGTCTGCAAGATGCTGAACTGGCCACAGTAATACATTCAGCTAGGAGGAAGTGCAAAGTATGGTCTGGGGAGCCACATTAAAAAGGTTCTTGAATGTCTGATGCATGAGTTTAAATATTCTGCAGCTGGTGGAGAATCCATGGTGCAATCCTCCTCAACTGGATGGGAAGGCAGAAGGAAGAGAACAGAGTATCACCATCATACACAGAACTCTTCCAAACTAAACATGGTCTCCCCTGCTACAGTTGAGAATCATTGCCATAAGAAACTAGCACTCAGGTAAAACCCTTAAAGGCAGAGAAAGGCTCTTGCCTGGAATTTAACAGCAGCAAAGTGGTAACTGCGGTAAGAAACCAACCCTCTCACTTCCTAGCTATGTATTCACCTTTTTGTTATCTCATTTTGACAGCCCCTCTACCTTTCCCCACACTTTTCTCCCTCTATCCTTTAGCTGAACAACTCAGAGAAAATTCTTTTATTTGTATTTCTATGACAGAGCGGATATAGACTGACATTTTCCAAAATTATATTAGAAACCACCAGGAGAAAAGAACAGCACAAAAAGAGTCAATTTTCCCAAGTACAGATTTGGGGTCCAGAGTTCCCTAAGATAGGCAATGTCATCAAAGCAGCGAGCCTGAGAGGCACCACTGTTAAAAAAGCATTTTCCAACCAAGAACCCCACTCTGTACGTAAAGGGATGCAACTACACAGACCACACAACTCTTACTAAAACCCACCTTCCTCTCCAATTTTGAGGCATCCCAAATTTCCCAGGAGCTTTTCCTTATCCTACTTGAGAAGTCACTCATCCATGCTGTCTAGTCCCACCATTCTGCTCCCTTGACTATTTGTCTTTTCCACAAACCATCACACATAGCACATCCTAAAATATCACATAGTTTGTGATACAAACCACTCTACCACCACACTTCTCTCTCTCTCTCTCTCTCTCTCTCTTTCTGCCCTCCCCTTTACCTCCTCAACCTGGGCCTTTTTGAAAACTGTTGCAAGAAAGAAAAGACCAAAGGCTGTGACATGTCCTGCTTTCACCTGAGAGTCATTCTTTCCCATTCTTCATCTGACCCTAAGCTATGTGACCACCAAGCTCTGCCTGTTGTTCTTCAGCACCCAGCAAAAATGCCAATGTTCAAAACTCCACCTTTATTATTTTTCAATAATCATAAAGCCGACCTGTAATTAGCATAGCTGCAGTCTACAGCATTGAGGCTATGGCCAAGCTCCAGATTCCTGATGGAGGTACATAGCTACTTCACAGCTAAAGAAGGGCAGTGGTTGATGTGGTTTGAAGGGGTGGGGTTTGGAGCCAGTGGCCAAGAAAGAATTCGTGAGACATCTCTGGTGCAAAAAGGGGCTTTTATTAAAGCACAAGGGCAGGACCCATGGGTAGAAAGAGTTGTACTGGGGTATGAGAAGTAACTCACATTTCTAAGCTTTTCTATCCTATGGAGGGGAGGGTGATGTTAGGGCTCCAAGAAAATTGAGTCTCTAGTTTTCTGGAGATTGCTTTTTCCTTGTAAATCATTAAGACAGTTGCAAACTGATGGGAGACTCATGTCCTGCATGACAGTGATCTCTATCAGCTGACCATTTGTTTTCCCCTTGCCTTTGTTCTAGGGCAGCTAGGAGTACCTGAGGAACTTCACACATATCCCACCGGGGGGCAGGGGGAGGGGGGTTTGCAAGGTGCTGGCTTGTGCTTTGCCCTCAGCTCCCGTTCTGCTCTCTCATCTCTGGTGACTGGCACCCTTGAAACACCCAGTTAATGACATAGATCATATCCCCCAAACCACCTGTTCTCCCACCCTTGAAATAACTCAACATATTCCTCCTCCTCTACTCCCAGCACTACCAACACGGCTATCAATGTACCTGGAAAAGATGTTATCACAGAATTTCACAATATAACAATTCCTTTACTTCATTAGAAGAAAAACATACTGAAAGAAACCTGGTGAACATTGAGAAGAAGGAAAAGAGAGAAGCTTAGGTAACTTAATGGCAAAAGTCTGTTTGAGAAGGCCCTATACATTTTTATGAACTTCCTTTCAGTGGATTTTCTTTTCCGTAAAATATATTAGAAAGTCATAGGAACTACAATGCCATCAGGAACTCGTGGGGTTCACCCAGAGTGAGGACCAAGCATAATGTCCTACTCAAAGTGTCCTGCAGAAGACTGTAGTACTTACAGCCAAGTGGAAAAAAGGGAAATCAACGCTTGTGGTGGATCTTTTCCAAAGATGACCGCCAAAAATTCCCCCATCCCTGTACATACATCACTCCTCTCATCAAGAGGTAGAGCCTATTTTCCCTAGGACTGGTCTTATAACTTGCTTTTGTCAATAGAATGAGACCAAAGTGACATTCTAGTATTCCTAAGAACTACAAGAACCTTAAGGCCTTAAGAAGACTTGTAGTGGGGATCCCTGGGTGGCTCAGCGGTTTGGCGCCTGCCTTTGGCCCAGGGCGCGATCATGGAGTCCTGGGATCAAGTCCTGCGTCGGGTTCCCTGCATGGAGCCTGCTTCTCCCTCTGCCTGTGTCTCTGTCTCTGTCTCTCTCTCTCTCTATGTGTGTGTGTGTGTGTGTGTGTGTGTGTGTATCATGAATGAATAAATAAAATCTTTAAAAAAAAAAAAAGAAGACTTGTAGTTTCAGGATGCCTGGATGACACAGTCCATTAAGCATCGAATCCTTGGTCTTAGTTCAGACAGTGATCTCAGGGTCATGAGATTAAGCCCCACATCAAGCTGTGATCAATGTGGAGTCTGCTTGGAATTCTCTCTCCCTCTCCCTCTGTCCCTCCCTCTCGTGTGTACTCACTCTTGCAAACTCTCTCAAAATAAGTAAATAAATCTTTATTTTATTTTTTTAAAGATTTTTATTTATTTATTCATGAGAGATACAGAGAGAGAGTGAGAGAGGCAAAGACACAGACAAAGGGAGAAGCAGGCTCCCTGCAAGGAGCCTGATGTGGGACTTGATCCTGGACCTCGGGATCATGCCCTGAGCCGAAGGTAGAGAGCCCAACCGCTGAGCCACTCAGGCGTCCCCAAAATAAGTAAATAAATCTTTAAAAAAAAGAATTATGGTTTCTGCTTTTGTGTTTTTGGGAATCAGCTGATAGGTTAAACAGCTCATGCTAAGCCACTAAATAAGAAAAGAGAGGCCTAGCCAGCCCCCAACCATTCCAGCATAAGCCAGATGTATATGTGATACCATCTTGGGCATTCCAACCCCAGCTGAGCTCCCAGGTGAATACAGCCATCTAGCAGAAATGCTACCTAGTAGAGCCCAGCCAACTCACAGAATCCATGAGCTGTAAGAAGCTGTTATTGTTTTAAGCCACTAAATTTTGAGGAAGTTTATTACATCATAATAACTGAGATTTAAGAATTCAACCCATCTCAATGATATCAATAAATCTGGATCCCAGAAAACCTCTTAATTTGCCTACTTTTTGTCTGAATAGTCCTTTTGTTACTTGAGTGTTCTATATTGATCTCAATCTTGAATTCCAGATAGTTCTGACTTCAAATATTATATCCCATAGTTCCCATAAGAACAGTCAAAATTGGGCAGCCCCGGTGGCTCAGCAGTTTAGCACTGCCTTCAAACCAGGGCATGATCCTGGAGACCCGGGATCAAGTCCCATGTCGGGCTCCCTGCGTGGAGCCTGCTTCTCCCTCTGCCTGTGTCTCTGCCTCTCTCTTCTCTCTCTCTCTCTCTCTCTCTGTGTGTGTGTGTGTGTCTCTCATGAATAAATAAAATCTTTAAAATAAAAAAAAAGAACAGTCAAAATTATTAGAGCTTACTTGGAGTTTGGAAACTCTGACTGCATTATCTATATTAGTCCCTTAATATAGCTAATGCTTTAACTTCCTCTCTGATTCTGAAGGTACTCTGGATTTTTTTTTTAAGATTTTATTTATTTATTCATGAGAGACACACAGAGAGAGAGAGAGAGGCAGAGACACAGACAGAGGGAGAAGCAGGCCCCATGCAGGAAGCCCAACGCAGGACTCCATCCTGCCCGGGACCACCCTCTGAGCCAAAGGCAGATGCTCAACCACTGAGCCACCCAGGTGTCCCGATACTCTGGATTTTGTTACTGGCCTAAATTTTAAATTTTACTTTCAAAATGTCCAGTATCTGTAGTTGCTATGATAATCTCCCTTTGTGTTTTGCAAGTTTATTCATGCTTTTCAAATGTAAATTCAATGTGAGAGCAATGTGTATTTAGACAATAGTATTCATCAGATGTCACCAATGAAATTGGAAGGATTCTCAAAGGGATTCAGTTCTAATCCTTTTCTCTCTTCTTTACTCTATAGAATCTCGGTGTGACTCAATCAGTGCCAGTGACTTCAATAAACATATATAAAATGATGACTCACAAAGCTAGACTTCCTATTTGGACTTCTCTCCTGGGATTCAGATACAGTTCCAAATGTCCACCAGGTATCTCTACTTGGATGCTCAACAGGCTTCACAGATTCAGTATCTCCAAATGAAACTCACTGTCCTCCAAAACTTATTCTTCCTTAGTCCTTCACTCACTGAATGATAGCAGTATTCTTCCAGAAATCTGGCATGTGGGTCTCTCCACCAGACCAGGAGCCCTAGATCCCACCCATCTCCATATCTCCAAATTCTAGCATGACTTAGTAGATTATAGTGATCACTGAGCATTCTTTCAATTAATAATTAATTAATAACTAAATAAAAACTGCTTCATTCTAGTTCTAGTTACCCCAATGAGAAAGATTAGCCCCTGTCTAACCCAACTAAATGTGTCAATACTTTGAGAACCATCTAGTTGTGTCAAAGGCAAGACTTTGTGAAGAACCTTCTAACAGCAGGAAGAGTGGGAATGGAATGAGCCACCGCAGGCCACAAATACTTGGGAAAATCTTGGCCTCAATATACCCATGATGTACAGCCTTCTTTACCAGGACTGAAAAAGTTCATTTGAATAGGTTACATGGATGGTTCAGTGGTTGAGCATCTGCCTTTGGCTCAGGTTGTGATCCCAGGGTCCTGGGGTCAAGTCCCACATTGGTCCCCACAGGGAGCCTGCTTCTCCCTCTGCCGGTGTCTCTCATGAATAAATAAATAAAATCTTAAAAAGAAAATTGAATAGGCTACATGACAGACCCATTGCCTCAGTTCCTAAGTCCTTAGGAAACCAGAACTGTGTTCTGAGCAAAGCATATCACCTTCCTAATTACAGGAATGAGAACTTTTCCTAGTCATTCATGCTGCCATGTCCCCAAGTTATTCTTGTGCTTCACAGTTTCACAATATCAAATGGCTCTACCTTTTGGAAAACAAGCTTTTAACACGATTTATGTTTTCTGATTACAGTTTACAGCCAGTTCTAAGAATTCAACATCAACTCAGTTCAAATCTATGGTTTCTTTAAGGCACTGTGTTGCACATGTTGATCCCTCTTTATTGTTGGATCATGTGTACAAGCTCAAGTCCTGCCTGGCTCATTATGCTCCACTTTCTGTGTAGCTCTGGAAGGCCAATCTGCTTCAAAGCCAAATCAGTGTGGATCATAGGTATTTTGAGTTTGTCTTTGCAACCTAAATGTCTTTCATTTTATTGGTAGATCATGAGTGACAGCTTTGTGGTCAATATTTTTAAGACTTTTGTCTGTAAGGACGCCTGGGTGGCTCAGCGATTGAGTATCTGCCTTTGGCTCAGGGCATAATCCTGGAGTCCCAGGATCAAGTCCCACACTGGGATCCCTGCATGGAGCCTGCTTCTCTCTCTGCCTGTGTGTCTCTGCCTCTCTCTCTGTGTCTCTCGTGAATAAATAAATAAGTAAAATCTTTAAAAAAAAGATAATAAATATGTACATACATACATACCTGCTAAATAAATATATATATATATATATATATATATATATATATACATTATTGCTTTTCCATGCTGATCGTGCTCTCTCATAGTGAATGTTCCTAAAACCTGCTAGGCTTTCTGTAAAAAGTGTGGCAAGCACCAACCCCACAAAGTGACACAATACAAGAAGGCTAAGGATTCTCTGTATGCCCAGGAAGCAGAGTGGCTATGATAGGCAGACTAAGCTGATTTTCTAGGAAAAAAACCCTAAAACTATAAAGAAGATTGTGCTGAGGCTTGAATGTGTTGAGCCCAACTGCATATCTAAGAAAATGCTAGCTGTTAAGAGATGTAAGAATTTTTAACTGGGAGGAGATAAGAAGATAAAGGGTCAAGTGATCCAGTTCTAAGCTTTATATTTGGTTTTATGAAGACAATAAGATCTTGAGATTATGTTCAAAACGAAAAACAATACTCTTCATTAAAACAGCACTTCCCGGTTTCAAGACATTTGAATAAAGAAAAAAAGAAATTTAATCTCCCTGAAAACAATTTTTGACATTAGAATTCATTACATCTGTTTACATTAATTATGAGGAAAACTCAACAAAAACTTCCAATCTATTTAAGATCTTGTGCTTGATGAAGCACATTAGAACATGAAATACAACACATTGGAACATGAATATACAGGCAAAAGACAGGTCCTTTCGTTACCAGACTGTGTTACACAATTTTTATAACAAATCTTATCACCCTCTCCCCATCTTTTGCCTTTCCATACAGAGTCTATAAAATTATGCAATTGTAAATTGAACTAGGGAGGGAAGATCTAACACATCTGTGAAATGTGCATTATAAATAAATCAATGCCAATGTGCTATCAGCAAAGGTCTTAACAGATCTACTCTAATAAAGTAAAACATAGTAACAGTTTACAAGACAATGGATAAAGTTCAGGTATCAGAAAATAACAGTTCATTTTTAAAAATCTTTTCATTAAATTGTAAAAGTATTGTTTAGATCTATAAATTTATTTTTTAAAGATATTATTTATTTATTCATAAGAGACAGAGAGAGGCAGAGACATAAACAGAGGGAGAAGCAGGCTCCATACAGGGAGCCCTATGTCGGAACTCGATCCCAGGACTCTGAGATCATGTCCCGAGAAGCTCAACTACTGAGCCACCCAGGCGTCCCTAGATCTATAAATTTAATGCACTTCCTATCAAAATCCCAACTGCCTTTTTTCCCCCAGAAATTAACAAACTGAACCTAGGGATCCCTGGGTGGCGCAGTGGTTTGGCGCCTGCCTTTGGCCCAGGGCACGATCCTGGAGACCCGGGATCGAATCCCACGTCGGGCTCCCGGTGCATGGAGCCTGCTTCTCCCTCTGCCTGTGTCTCTGCCTCTCTCTCTCTCTCTCTGTATGACTATCATAAATAAAATAAAATAAAAAGATACATAAAGTCCTTTAAAAAAAAAAAACAAACTGAACCTAAAATTCATATAAAATGAAAAAAAAAAAAAAAAGAAACCAACATCACAGCCAAAAGAATTTGGAAAAGAAGAACAAAGTTGGAGAACCCACATTTTCCAATTTCTAAATTTTCTACAAAGTTAAAGTAATCAGGACAGAACTACAAACCTGGCATATATATATATATTTAATTTATTCATAGAGACACAGAGAGAGAGAGAGGCAGAGACACAGGCAGAGGGACAAGCAGGCTCCATGCAGAGAGCCTGACGTGGGACTCGATCCAGGGTCTCCAGGATCACGCCCTGGGCTGCAGGCGGCGCTAAACTGCTGCGCCACCAGGGCTGCCCCAGATATATATTTTTATAATAATGGAATAGAATTTCAAGTCAAGAAATAAGCCCTTACACTTATGGTCAATTGAGTTTTGACAAGAATGGTAAGTGGAGGAAAGATGGTCTTTTTATTAACTAGAGCTAAGGGGACACCTGGGTGGCTCAGCGGTTGAGCGTCTGCCTTTGGCCCAGGGCATGATCCTGGAATCCCAGCATCGAGTCCCATATCGGGCTCCCTGCATGGAGTCTGCTTCTCCCTCTGCCTCTCTCTCTCTCTCTCTCTCTCTCTCTCTGTATCTCTCATGAATAAATAAATAAAATCTTAAAAAAAAATAACTGGAGCTAGGACAACACGCAAATGAGTGAAGTAGGACCTCTACTGCATTATACCCCTCACACTATACAGAAAAATTAACTTAACATGGATCACAGACCTAAATGTAAAAGCTAAAACTATAAAATACTTAGAAGAAATCATAGGCATACATCTTCATGCCCTTTAGTCAGGAATGATTCCTCAAATATAACACCAAAAACACAAATGACAAAAGAAAAATAAATAAATCAGATATCATCAATATTAATAATTGTGTGCTCAAAATACACCATCAAAAAAAACAAAAATAAACCCAATAGAGAAAACATTTGCAAATTATATATCTGACCAGCATCCAGAATATGCAAAAAACTTTTACTACTCAATAATAAAAAGACTAATAACTAAAAAGATGGGCAAAGGATTTGAATACACTTTTTTCCAAAGAAAATATACAAATGACCAATAAGTACATGAAAAAATGCTCAAGATCATTAGTCATCAGGAAAATGCAAATCAAAACCACTATGAGGGATCCCTGGGTGGCGCAGCAGTTTAGTGCCTGTCTTTGGCCCAGGGTGCGATCCTGGAGACCCAGGATTGAATCCCACATCGGGCTCCCGGTGCATGGAGCCTGCTACTCCCTCTGCCTGTGTCTCTGCCCCTCTCTCTCTCTCTCTGTGACTATCATAAATAAATAAAAATTTAAAAAAATTAAAAAAAACACTATGAGATACCAATTCACACCCACTAGGATAAGCCATAATCACAAAGATAGACATTAACAAGTGTTGTAGAGGATGTGGAAAACTTGGAACCCTCATACACCGCTAGTATGTATATAAAATGGTACAGTTGCTTTGGAAAACAGTTGAGTAATTCTTTAAAAAGCTAAAAATTGTGTTGCCATATGATCTAGCAATTTGATTCCTGGGTATATATCCAAGAGAAATGAAAATATAAGTTCACATAAAAACTTATACACAGGGAAACCTCAGTGGCTCAGTTGGTTGAATGTCCAACTCTTGATTTAGGCTCAGGTCATGATCTCAGGGTCCTGGGATCAAGCCCCGAGTCAGGCTCCATGTTCACTGGGGAGTCTGCTTGAGATTCTCTCCCTTTCCCTCTGCCCCTCCACATCCCACATCCTCTGCTCTCTGTCTCTCAAATAAATAAATCTTTTTTTAAAATTGCATACAAATGTTCACAGCAGCCTTGTATCAAAATAACCAAAGTGGAAACAACCTAAATGTTCATCAACTGATAAATGATTTAAGATTTGGTACATTCAGGGATCCCTGGGTGGCGCAGCGGTTTGGCGCCTGCCTTTGGCCCAGGGCGCGATCCTGGGGACCCAGGATCGAATCCCACGTCGGGCTCCCGTGCATGGAGCCTGCTTCTCCCTCTGCCTGTGTAGCTGCCTCTCTCTCTCTCTCTGTGTGTGTGACTATCATAAATATAAATAAATAAATAAATAAATAAATAAATAAATAAATAAACAAACAATAAATAAATATTTGGTACATTCACTCTTTTACTGCTCTCTTGGGCCCAACTCCAATGTGTGTGTTTCAGGGCAGGGGGGTTGTTCCCACAGAACACTAAGCAATTGTCAGACACGCTGCTGGTATTCAACTCAATTCTAACACTACTTACCCCAAGATAGCTTCAGATTCCGTGGGTTAAGGGTTCAGTCCTGCTCCCTTACCCCACTTCAGACAGCACTTGCAACCCCAGATTGTTATCTATGCTTCTGACCGACTGGCTACACACTGGAGGCTCTAACAATCCCTTCCAACTCAGGAAGCCAAGTCCAGGTTGTTCAAGGTACATCTGACCAACTGGCTATAAATTAAAGGTCCTATGACTTTCTCAGAAATTAACTGAAAGAGGTTTAATTAATTTGCTACAGCAGCTCACAGAACACAGTAAAATATATATATATTTTTTTTACTAGATTGCCAGTTTGTTCTGAAAGGATTAACTCGGGGCACCTGGGTGCCTCAGTCAGTCAGGCATCTGCCTTCAGCTCAGGTCATGATGTCAGGGTCCTGGTATTGGGCCCCACATCAGATTCCCTGCTCAGTGAGGAGTCTGCTTCTCCCTCTCCCTCTGCCCTCTGCTTGTGCTCTCTCTTTCTATCTCAAATAAATAAAATCTTTTTTTAAAAAAAAGATATAACTCAGCAACTGCCAGATGGGAGAGATGCACAGGGCAACGTGTGGGGAAAGGACACAGAGCAGCCATGCTCTCTCCAAGCTAACCACTCTCCCAGCACCTCCACTTGTTCACCAACCCAGAAGCTCTCTGAATCCTGCCCATCCTTTTGGGTTTTTATGGAAGCTTCATTATATAGGCATGGCTGATTAAATCACTAGCCATGGCAACTGTTTTGACCCCTAGCCCCTCCCCACTCCCCAGAGGTCAGTGGGTGGGACTGAAAGGTCTAACCCTCTAATCACAGGGCTGGCTTTCCAGGCAACCAACCCCCCCCCCCTTAGGTGTTTTTCAAAACCCACCTCATTAACTTAACAAAGGACAGCCACCTTTATCAAACTCTTCACTTAGGAAATTCCAAGGTTTTTTTCCCTAAGATTTATTTGAGAGAGCAAGTACTCCCTTATGTGGGGCACGTGCACATTCAAGTGGGGACAGAAGGAGAGAATATTCAAACAGATTCCCTGGAGGCCAATGCCCGGTTTGATCTCAAGATCCATGAGATCATGACCTGAGCCAAAACCAAGAGTCAGAAGTTTAACCAATGGAGCCAACCAGGCACCCCAGGAAATTCCAAGGTTTTCAGGAGCTCTGTGCCAGAAATGGAGGCGAAGGCCAAATATAGATGTATTATCAATCACAAGATCACTTCCATACAATGGAGTATTATTAGGCAATAAAAGGAATAAAGTACTGATGAGTAAACCTTGAAAGCATTATGTCAAGTGATAAGTGAAAGAATCCAGTCACAAAACATATACTATATGATTCCATGGATATGAAATGTCCAGAACACACAAATCCATAAAGAGAGGACATAGATGAGTGATTCCTTAGGGCTTGGAGAGACAGAACAGGGTGGGAGTGGGCAGTAACTGTTAAAAGGTCCCAAGTTTCTTTTAGGGGGAATGAAAATTAGGTTATGATTATGGCTGCACATCTTGGAAATATAACAAAAAACATACATTTTAAATATGTGAATTCCATGGTATGTGAATTATATCTCAAAACAGCTGTTAAAAAGTAAATAAAAGTAATCATCCTACCTCATGTCAAAATTCATTATGAAAATCTAAATTAGGGATTCTGAATTAAGAAAGTTCTATGAATTTGCTTTTTTCTCAATACTTTTGATCTGTAGCTGAACATTTTGTAACTGAAATGTCTGCTAAATTAAGCCTATTCCTCTCCCAAGGCAAATTTCATCAAATTTCCCTTCGATTGTTCTTTCCCCAGTAAAGATCAGTACTCTTGCTTAAAAGATGCAACCCCAAATGACTCATCACTTATCTCCTGGGTAGCAAGCAGTGTTGCCATAAGATACCATTTTTCTGTTGATTCAGAAGACTTGGTCAGTGTGCAATCTACATTCTGCTTCTTAATAGACTGCTCAGAGAGTATTTCTTTACTTCTGTCAGGAAAATTTGTAGAAAACTGTGAAATAAACCAAATAAAATTATTTTCTGGGTGTCCCATCTGGGACACCCTTCCAGGCTATCTGATTCCCTGGGAGCTTATGTCTTTCAATGTCTTTGAGCTATTTTACAACTCTAAATTGTAGAAAGGTGATAACTATATAAATGACTCACATCCATCAAAATGTAAATGAATAGTTTAGTGGATGGAATGGATTATTGTCTGTAGATATTGCCCAGTTTTGCATCTCTAGTTTCGAATTCTTGAAAGCACTGGGGCCTTAGGACACGCTGCCCCAAGATATGCCACAGTGGCATACTGATTATTCTGAATTAAAGTTATTTAAGAAACAGTCAGTGCAAGAACACTCTGACCCTCTTGACCCTCCAGAAAGTAGGAAATAATGTCCCATGTGAAAGGTACCCTTCCTGCACGAGGAGGTAGAGACATCCTTATCATCAGAGAGAGGAATTCAGAGCCAAAGAAGCTTTTTTTAAATTTTTTTTTAAGCTTTTATTTATGTATTCATGAGAGAAATACAGAGAGAAAGGCACAGACACAGTCAGAGGGAGAAGCAAGCTCCCTGCAGGGAGCCTGAAGTTACACAGGATCCCAGATCTCCAGGATCACACCCTGGGCTAAAGGAAGTGCTAAACCACTGAGCCACCCGGGCTGCCCCCCCCCCCCCCGACAAAAGCCTTTTATTAAAAAAAAACCTTGTTACTTTAACTGATTTGCTACCCCAGCCCAAATTCCACTTAGAATTCCTTATTAATTGACGCTCCCAAGCATAAGTTTGTTTTATCCTACCAAGTCCTTACAAATCTTTATGTCTAATAGATGCCTGCATTGGTCACTTCTGCTAAAAAGAAAAAACAAGACCAAACTGGAGTCATTTACTCTACACAACAGCAAACGAAGCCAATTATAGTTTCAACCTCTCCTAGGAATGTGACCTTTTAACAGTCAATGTGAAATCTGATGAACACTAGTAAGATCCTCTGCATGATAAAAACCCTGCTGTTCCCTTCCCACCAAAAGATGTCCTGGCTGGAAATAATTCTTTCTTTACTCTTGCAACCCTCTTTCCTATAGAAACCTTCTATTTTATACAACTCCTCAGAGTATCTCTCTCTACTTGCTAGATGGGATGCCGCCCAATTCATGAATTGCTTAATAAAGCCAATTAGATCTTCAAATTTACACAGTTGAATTTCGTTTTATAACACTTCTCAGGTCCCATATCTATGAGACTTCTGTACATATGAATTAAATGTTTTTTCTCCTGTTAATCTGCCTTTTGTCAATTTAATTTTCAGACCAGCTAAAAGAATCTTGAACCATAAAGGAAAAATCTCCTTCCACAACAGAAGTATTTCTGATTGCCTTTATATGTGCATTCTTTGAATTCTCCTTTGAACTAGATGAAACATCTTACTGGTTCCCCCAGGAATTAATGAAACAAATATTTTATATGTGTTTATATTTGTTACAAGTCCTGATTTTAACTTTTTTTTTAAAGATTTTATTTATTCATGAGAGATACAGAGAGAGAGAGACATAGAGAGGCAGAGACACAGGCCGAGGGAGAAGCAGGCTCCATGTAGGGAGCCCGATGTGGGACTCCATGTGGGACTCGATCCCAGGTCTCCAGGATCACACCCTGGGCCGAAGGAGGCGCTAAACTGCTGAGCCACCTGGACTGCCCCTGATTTTAACATTTTTTAGAAAAGTATCTTTTAACACTTCTACTTCACACATAATATAGTGAGATTTGGTTTCCCCCCAAATTAGTCCCTGAGAAGGTGACAGATAGTAAATAACTTAATTAACTACCTAATAATTCATAGTTTGGTAGTAATACAGTTCCATTGTGCCATAGCTGGGCATAGAATATTAACATAATACCTGTTTTTTAAAAAAAAGATTTTTATTTATTTATTCATTCATGAGAGACGCAGAGACAGAGAGAGGCAGAGACACAGGCAGAGGGAGAAGCAGGCTCCACACAGGGAGCCCGATGTGGGACTCGATCCCTGGACTCCAGGATCATGCCCCAGGCCAAAGGCAGGTGCTCAACTGCTGAGCTACCGGGTGTCCCCCTAATATAGGATTGATGCTCATTAAATTTGTTAAATAATTCTTTTTCTATTTTGCTATATGTCTTGTAGTTTTATCTATTGTTAACGGAGCGCCCTCACATGCATTTAGTTCTTGTCTTCCTGGATCAGCTGTCTTCATGATGCTGGCACACACATGTGGAGGCCGAGAAAATCAAGGCCATTCCACCTTAAGTTCAGCGTTAGCACAAGTACAGCCATCTGAGGCCCCTGTGAAGAAGAGCTGAACTTTACCTTACTACAGTTACAGCAAGAAAACAGCTTACAGCTTAAGGGCCTAGAAAGCCCCATATTAGAATAAAAACAGAGCCCAAGCCAAGGGCAGGAAGCCCCTATTAGAATGAGAACTGAGCTCAATGCCCTTGAAGGCCCCATATCAAAATGTAAACAGAACTTGAGAAATTCCTCCAGCCCTTCTGGAGGTCCCCTAGAGCAGCCCTTAAAACTAAGCTGAACCCCACCTCGGGGTGCAAGTCCCTGCTCCACTGTGTCGGGTGTACTTGGACCCAAGCTCGAGCTTGTAAATCAACCCTCGTGTGTTTGCATCAGTGTCGGCTCCTCGGTGGTTTCTCGGATTCGCAGTCTTGGGCACAACACCACACAGCAGATCTGGCTTCTATTCATGGGATTTGAGGACTCAGCTTACTCCCCAAACCCCATCATTTTCAGAGAGTCTGAGTAAAAACGCATCAAAACCAGGGAGAAGGGGCACCTGAGTGGCTCAGCGGCTGAGCACCTGCCCTTGGCTCAGGTTGTGATCCTGGGGTCCCGGGATCAAGTCCCGCATCGGGCTCCCTGCATGGAGCCCGCTTCTCCCTCTGCCTGTGTCTGCCTCTGTGTGTGTGTGTGTCTCTCATGAATAAATAAATAAAAATCTTTTTAAAACAAAAATAAACAAGAGAAGCAGCCTTACAATTATGAGGCAGATAAGGAAAAGTCTATCTTCCTCCTCCTCAAGTTTTGACTACAGTCTGAGAACTAAGGCTTATTCTTAAATCATGTATATTTATTCATTCACTCAATAAACATTTATTGGGACACCTGGGTGGCTCAGCGGTTGAGCCTCTGCCTTCCGCTCAGGGTGTGATCCTGGGATCCAGGATCGAGTCCCACATCGGGTTCTCCACAGGGAGCCTGCTTCTCCCTCTGCCTGTGTCTCTGCCTCTCTCTCTCTCTCTCTCTGTCTCTCATGAATAAATAAATTTAAAAAAAATTTTTAAATAAACATTTATTAAGCACCTGCTATATAGCAGATTCTGAAGGTGCTCTTGCCTGAACCCCTCAGACCTCCCGGGCAGTCACCTGCAGAGAATTACCCTAAAGGCTAATGGATTCCACCAGAGTGTTCGATGGCCACGAAAGGAATGTGCTTGCCTACACCTCCTAGAAGTGCTAGGATGGGATGGGCAGATTAAGACCCTAACTTCCTACTCCTCAGGGAGCTGTTCCACAATCTCTCAGAAGGTCCCCAGAGGGTTTGAACCTCTGTTGCCCACAGTGGTATCCCACTCATTCGCACAGTTCTTGATTCCACTTTCCTTGTCTCTTCCTGGAATCATCTCCCAAATAAAACATCTGCACCCAAATCCCTGCCTTGGGGTCTGTTCTTGGGGAAATCCAACTAAAACAGGCAATATCTGTATATATGCCTGGTGAGCCAATGGGTACCTTACTCTTCTGCAGATGTAGAATACCCAAGACTTCCTTTCTGGAGTCTCGCAAATTGAATAACTCAGATTAGGGGCATGTCCTGCTGAGGGTAAAGAACCACCTACCCCCACACAGCTTACTGCCTACATTTCCTATTCAGCTGGCTTCACTAACATCACTTTTACCAGTGTCTATCTTCATCAACATGACTTTGCTCTTCCAAAATACCCTTGTTTAAGAGGATAAAAGTCACAAATAACTTTATTATTTGCTCAGAAACTTTCACCAAGAAAATCATTTAAATAAAAATAAAACTGTTCAACTCTTCAAAAGACAGCATTGACAACCTTACCCAAGATGACTTTTCAAAACATTCACCTCAAAATCCACCCCTTGCTGTGTCCACCAATTCTAACTTATTGCATCTTGATCTTTACTCAATGTTAATCAAGCCTCTGCATGAAAGGCCCATTAAAAAAAAAAAAAGATTCTTATTTATTTACCTGACAGAGAGTGCAAGAGAGCACAAGCAGGGGGAGTGGCAGAGGGAGAGGGAGAAGCAGGTTACACCCTGAACAGGGAGGCTGACTTGGGGCTTGATCCCAGGATCCCGGCATCATGACCTGAACCAAAGGCAGACACAACTGACTGAGCCACCCAGACCCCCTGAAAAAAAGGGCCATTTTAAATTGGCCTCTAAAACCTCATACAGGGGCAGCCCCAGTGGCGCAGCGGTTTAGCGCCACCTGCAGCCCAGGGCGCGATCCTGGAGACCCTGGATCGAGTCCCACGTCGGGCTCCCTGCATGGAGCCTGCTTCTCCCTCTGCCTGTGGCTCTGCCTCTCTCTCTGTCTCTATGAATAAATAAAATCTTTTAAAAAAATAAAAAATAAAACCTCATACACATTCCGGTTTACTCCTTCCCTCTAAGGAAGCTACCAAAACTCTGTCAAGGTAAGCGCCCCCTTACTACAGTAAGAATAAACTCAGCTTCGTCTTATCAACAGGGTGTTTCAGTGGGATTTTCAGAGAGCCAGAACGCAAAGAGGATGAGAACAGGGTTGGTGGGGACATCCTTAGATAAGACCATCCCCTAAGGAAGATGGCAGAGTTTTACAAAGGTTGAGCTGCAGATTGTCATGACAGATACTAAACCACGGTGGTCTTCCTGACAAGTGAGACTCAAGGTCAGGAGAGCAAGATAAGAACTATGTGCTACATCGCATCCTCAAGGTGATCCCTTGTGAAGCACTTAAATCCCTGCCTACCTTTCCCATGGACCATGTGAAGTAAGGCATAATCAATACATGGCTTAAAAATCCTTCCTTCGGGATCCCTGGGTGGCGCAGTGGTTTGGCGCCTGCCTTTGGCCCAGGGCGTGATCCTGGAGACCCGGGATCGAATCCCACGTCGGGCTCCCGGTGCATGGAGCCTGCTTCTCCCTCTCCCTATGTCTCTGCCTCTCTCTCTCTTTCTCTCTCTGTGACTATCATAAATAAATTTAAAAAAATTATAAAAAAAAATCCTTCCTTCGTAGGTCGCAATTTCCTTTAGTGTTCTTTGACCCTTTAGGAAAGCCTGATTCACCTACAAATCCTTGTGAGGGAGTGCTGTCAAGGGAAGTGAGGGACGGGCTCACAAGGAGAGGTGAGTCCTGACCATATCCCCCTTGCTCCCCTCTAAGAACACTTTGGTTTGAGGCAGCAGTGGGAGCACATCAAGGACAACTGCAGTTTAATGCAGATCAACAGCCAGGCCATGCCCAGCTGTGGTCCATGATAGCACACGAAGTCACACAACCCTTGGAGGATAACAAGGAGGAGCCTCCCTTCTTCCTCAAATGTGCCTGAGCAGCACTGCCCAACAGAAATATAATGTATGCCACAAATGCTAGCCACATAATTTAAAATTTCTTGTATTTTTTTTTTTATGATAGTCACACAGAGAGAGAGAGAGAGAGGCAGAGACACAGGCAGAGGGAGAAGCAGGCTCCATGCCCCGGGAGCCCGACGTGGGATTCGATCCCGGGTCTCCAGGATCGTGCCCTGGGCCAAAGGCAGGCGCTAAACCACTGCGCCACCCAGGGATCCCAAATTTCTTGTATTTTCAATCAAACTGAAAAAAAAAAATTCTGGTACACATTTTTAAAAATAAAAATAGGTAAAATTAATTTCAATAATGTAATTTATTTAAATAATATATCCAAAATATTATTTCAACACATAATCAATACAAAAATTATTAGTTGCCTTTTTTTTTTTTTAGCTAAATCTTTGAAATTCAGTGTGTATTTTGCACTTAAAGCACATCTCAATCCAGATTAGGCATAGCTGAAGCGTGCAAGAGGCACATGGAGCTCTAAGCTACAGTACTGGACGTGACCCTGAAAGAGAAAAGACCCTTGGATAATAACCCCTCATTCACTGTGTTTCATTTAGCAGCGGAACTAGGGCTTTCTACAGCAATCAGAGACCACAGCTAGCAGGAGTGAGCCATGAAAGAGAAGTAAGGAATGAGCCGGAAGCCAGCCCTCATCTGAGAGATAATTGTGTTTAGCCAGCCCTTCTGTCTGGGCCACATCTGCTCTGTTAAAACCCAATATGGATTCAAACTTTCTACTGTGTCAGGAACAAGTTGTACTTCCTGATCTCTTTTATTTTCCCCTATTATTCCTTCTATAAATTTCTCTTTTAAAATAAGAAAACAATTTCTGGCTCATTCTGCTTGCTGTGCTGTGAGCAATAAAGTCCTCTGTCTCTCATCTCATGTCTTTCAGCAGCCTCCACGAAACCGTGCCAAGCTATCTTGTTAGCCTGCAAGAAGGGTGAAATTTCAGAGCCTGAAGTTCTTGACATTATTATCCCATCCTTCAATGTCTAACCAAGGTCTAACCCCTCCAAGGTAACTTTATTAACCTCTCAGAGTTCTCAACACTACTTGTTTCTACTCAGCCTTGAGCATTTACCGTGTAGAATATGTTATTATAACTTTGCATGTGTTTATATATTTTAACATCTCCAATCTCCCCCCTCCATGTTGCTCTATGCACAATATTCATAGAAATGTTTGCTGATACACTCACCTTTGTCCCATAAATGTGAAACTTCAGAGAATTTTTGCACCTTGTGAAAATGGGGACCTACCTGCACCTTTTCTTTCTTTCTTTTTTTTTTTAAGATTTTATTTATTTATAAGACACACAGAGAGAAGGGAGGACACAGGCAGAGGGAGAAGCAGGCTCCATGCAGGGAGCCTGATATGGGACTCGATCCCAGGTCTCTAGGATCACATCCTGGGCTGAAGGCAGTGCTAAACCGCTGAGCCACCAGGGCTGCCCCTACCTGCCCCTTTTCTATCTTCAAATGTGATGATGATGTATACTCTGCTCTCCTCCTCTCATGCACTATTTCTTTCCTCTTCCATCCCCACTCTCATCTACTCTCCCTTTCACCTCTAGCCACTTACGACAATTTCATTTTCATAACACTAAAACAGATCAACTTGGTGAAATCAGGTCCGTTGAATCTGGAGTTATAGAAGCTAAAAAAGAAGACATAGAAGCTAAAAAAGATCACTTCTTAATGGAACCAATGAATGCCTAAAGCACATTTGTCTTCAGATAGCCTCAGGAAAAAAAAAGTTTTTCCTTCACCAATGCAAATCTCTTTGGAAGAAAGCTATACTAACATGACTAAAGTTAACAGATCTCCAGTTCTTTTCCTCATAGAAAAAATAAGTAATTATGGCATGAGTCCATTAACAGATGCAGAATATTAACCATTCTATTCCAAGTAATCACACCAGAAGTTTTCGATTCTTTTACCCTACCGACCACATAACATTCGAAAAGACAATCTTTCATTAGGTGGGGTACATCGTATGCAGCTCAGATTAATCTATAATAGCAAAATATTATAGTTCATCTTAACAGCATAGAATTACTTAGACCACAAAATGTATCTATAACATTCCCAAGGGGGTAGCTAGTCACCCCCTGTAGAAAACAAAGTAGCAGCAACAGAGTCAATGTCATGAAGCCCAACCAAGCACCAACCAAGTGAGAGTATGTCCACATCCACATAAGTCACACATTCCCAATGGCAGGTATGTCTCTGTGGTGGAGTAGTCCTAATGAGTCCTGATCTCATTTGCAGTGAACATTTGTTGTTTTTTGACTACACAGCTTCCAAACACCCTTCCTTTTGTGGGTAGCCCTCTGATGACAGATCCATGAAGTCTAGGGAAGTGCTGCTCTGTTTGGTAGTACACTGTTTAATTAAGCTGACACTTTTCCCATAGCCAAGTTTTCTCGAGAGAAAGTACTAAATTGATTTATATTCTAGCACAAGTTTTTTGCCTCATCACAAAATAAAAACAATTAGTCCACAGCCTGGCACTAGTCTGCAGACTACAGTTTGAGAAGCACAGTCTGAGACCAGGTATTCCCTCTCCTAACACCCTGCTAGTTGTGTAGATGCCCATGACCTAAATTCAGCAACCTGATGCTCCCACCTGGGCCTTTGAATCTTGAAGGAGAGAAACAACAAAGGTATAGGGGCAGTTGAGAAGCTATACACAGTGGTGTGAACATTTTCAAAAGACTTGCAGTAGTATCAGCATTGGGAATCCATAGGTAGCAGCAACATCTCTGCTGTGGGGCCAGTAGTGGTACACTACACAGAGTAGAGCATGCCTGGTCCTGTTCTCCATTCTTGGCTCCCACTGTTTTATGAGCCTGGTTCTCCAGCCTGCCTATCATTTCTGTGAACTACTCAAGAACTTTCAATGAATTCCTTCTCTGCTTTAGGTGATTCAACCGAGAATTGTGTTGCCTACACCCAGGAAACTCGACTGATAAATGCTTTCACATTCCAATCAGATGACTGATGATGCCTCTTTAAATATACTAAGTTCAACAAGCATTTCTGACTGTAATTTAGCTTCTCACATGTTAACTAGAAAACCTGGGGCTTCTTGGTAACTATATTTCTTATTGAAAATTAACTGGCGTGCAGCCCGGGTGGCTCAGCAGTTTAGCACTGCCTTCAGCCCAGGGCCTGATCCTGGAGACCTGGGATCCTGTGTCACGTCAGGCTCCCTTCATGGAGCCTGCTTCTCCCTCTGCCTGTGTCTCTGCCTTTCTCTTTCTCTCTCGCTCTCTCCCATGAATAAATAATCTGTAAAAAAAAAATGAAAATTAACTGGCATTTAGATCTTAGATTTCAGGTGATGAGTACGGATACTGAGTCCACTTCAAAAAGAAAGATAAACTCCAAAAGTTGACAAATTTGGACTTGATATGCTACAATGCAGATACCCAGAACATGAGTTGTGGCAAATTCACCACATTAAGGGTATCCTATGGAGACCTGGCCTGGAGAGTGACACAGCCCTGCCCAGTTGACCCCTTGCTGCAGAGTTAGAACTTCCACACTAGCCTCACACCTGGAATTCAGTTATCTCTATAGCTTACAGAGTTATTGCAGGCTGAATCAAACTTACTAACAATCTACTCAATCTCAAACAGGCAATACACTGAACAGGTTCAAATTAAGCTCTTAAAAGTAAAAGTTCATAGCTTGCCAGCAAGACAAGTTATGAATCTTGAAATGAACTGTGCACATGCATCACATTTGCATAGTTTCCATTTATCACCAGTAAGCATCCCACACCAAAACCATATGGAAAGAAATCATCAGAAAGCAATCTGTGTCCCCATATTGACTATATCTCAGTAATTTCTGGCTTGCTTCTCTTTAATTTGTATTATTAAATATTTGCTTGTTGGTTTCATTTCTTTAAATATAAGTAATGAAAATAACTATATCACCTTGCATTTATAGTTTTTAGATTATTTTCTCACTCAGTATCTCATTCAATCCTCACAATGATCACAATTCTCACAATGAGAAATTGTAGTCTTATAAATGAAAAAAACAAAGGGTTGCAGAAGGGGAGCTAGGTGGGAGGATGGGGTAATTGGGTGACAGGCATTAAGGAGGGCATGCGGTGTGATATGAGCACTGGGTGTTACACTATACATTGGAAAATTGAATTTAAATTTTTAAAAAAGTGAAAAAAAATAAAAGTATCTTTCCAAGAAAAAAAAACAAAACAATAAATAGCATGTCCTGGGTCACACAACTACTATGTAGCTGAATATGGACTTGAACTTAGATCTTTCAAAATCCAATAACCCAACACAGTAGAGGTTCCTGCCATTACCTGGAAAATCTATAACAATTCTGTATTGCATAAGCATTATTTTATTTAAAATATCTGGATAAACATGCCTCCAAAATGCTATTCTAATATCACCTCTCCACTTTCAATAAAGGTACTAAACAAAGAAATCAGCATTGTCATCTTACTTCTAAAAGCAAACAACTTTCTTTTTTTTTTTTAATTTTTTTTTAATTTTTATTTATTTATGATAGTCACACATAGAGAGAAAGAGAGAGAGAGAGAGGCAGAGACATAGGCAGAAGGAGAAGCAGGCTCCATGCACTGGGAGCCCGACATGGGATTCGATCCAGGGTCTCCAAGATCGCGCCCTGGGCCAAAGGCAGGCGCCAAACCACTGCGCCACCCAGGGATCCCAGCAAACAACTTTCTACCAGACAAATCTTAAACCTCCAAATGAGTAAACATTGGATCTCTAAGAATGCTTTTAAGAAGTCAACTCTTAGTTTTATGTTTTATACTCTCCTAATTCTACAGGATCATATCTTCATTATCAGGGAAATATCAGCATGTAGTACCAAGTACAGTTCTTTACAGCTTGCATAGTGCTTTTACACGCATTTTGTTAAATTCTTACAAATACCCCATGTGGTGGTATATCGCACAAGTATTTTTATCTCCATTTTGCAGGTAAGGAAATCAGGGCTCACGGTGATCAAAGGCCTTTCTCAAAATGACTCATCTCAGAACTGCCAGGGCCACAACTGCTTCAAATTTCAGTAGTGCCATCCTTCCCCGCACCAGCATATAAAGCAATGAAGACCTTCAGCTAAACCCCACTGGACACATTCTTTCATCTCTAAGCAAACCAAAGGTGCCATCTCATTACCTTGATACTTGCATCCTATTTTTCTCTAGGTCTCCTTTTCTTCACAATTGCCTCCTCCAAAGGATTAGTGTAAACCTGTTATTGATAGATCCTTTCTTTTTCTGCTCATTCTTTGGGATAGCTATGAGGATTAATTTTTTAATGTTTATAAAAGGACTTTGTAATCATGTACAGCATGAATATATATGAGAAAGTATCATTGTAATAATTACCACTTACTCAGAAGCCAACAATAGCAACCGTCCTCCCTCCTTCCCACTCCCCACTATTCCTTCCTTTTCCCTCTCTCTCCTTCCATCCTAAATAATTCAGAGCAAAAAGCAGTAATCCATCAAATCAACAGCCAACATAGATACCACAGGACACAAAATGCCAGGAATATTAAACACCACAGTCTCCTGAGTCAATAAATAGCTCTGGGATTGTACGAAGTTTAGGGCAGAGCCATAGTTGTGGCTTCATAAAGCTGAGTCCCCATTTCCTACCCCAAGTATTTGTGGGATAAGCTAAGTGATGAAAGACAGCAAAATAATATGTAATATGCTTAGATATTAATATTAATATTAGTATGTAATATATAATATACTTATTATTGCAGAATGCAATATGCTTAGATATCAGTGAAGTATGCTTTGCATTATTCCACTAAATATCAAAATTTTAAATGCAATCAAATGAACTCAGATAAAATATTAGAAAAATAACAATAGTTTTATTTATTTATTCATGAGAGACACAAGAGAGAGGCAGAGACACAGGCAGAGGGAGAATCAGGCTCCTCACAGGGAACCCGATGAGGGACTCAATCCCAGGACTCCAGGATCATGACCTGGGCTGAAGGCAGTGCTAAAACGCTGGGCCACCGGGCTGCCCAATACACATAATAATTCTAAAAAGGTTATTATCTTGGGGCAGCCCAGGTGGCTCAGTGGTTTAGTACCACCTTTGTCTTAGTCACCTGCACATTTTGTCTTATCGTTTCGACTAAATTTTAGACACCAGAGGTCAGAGATCACATCTTCACACTGATATTTCTGATATTTCTCCTATAGGGCCTTGCATTTGCATTTAACAGTAAATGCTTCCAGAATTTGATATGATGTAGTGTCCACCAAAGCTGAGGCCTCCTCCAGCCCTAGAGGGAATATTTTTACCATTGCATGATGGCACAATGATGAAACCATTTCAGTAAAACAAAAGTAAATTGAAAGGGATTTGAAAGAATATGCAAATATGCAACTAAGAAGTGGGGTCTACCTATACCAACCATGAGTAACGGTAGGGACCAAGTCTGATAGCACAAAGATCTCCATTAAAAATACCTAGAGATCTTGTTTCCTTGTGTTTCTCACAAAATAAATTCTTACAAAACTAAGAGGAAACAAAGAATCCAAAAATCCATTAAAGCAGAAGAAACACTGGGGCAGCCTGGGTGACTCAGTGATTTAGCGCCGCCTTCAGCCCAGGGCCTGATCCTGGAGACCCGGGAACGAGTCCCACGTCCCCGCATGGAGCCTGCTTCTCCCTCTGCCTGTGTCTTTGCCTCTCTCTCTGTCTCTCTCTCTCTCCCTCTCACATGAATAAATCTTAAAAAAAAAAAAAAAGGCTAAAGAAATGTGCATTTCACAAGTACCAGGTAAAATAGGCTCATCCAAATTTATCAAAAGCCCAATTTCATGCAGAGGAATAAAGGTAATAAATACATTTGTTGATTCCTAGTGCTCCACCACTGCCACCTCCCACAGTAATAACAGTGGCCATTTATTGTCTATCTATTCTGGGCCAGATACTCTAAGTATATAGTGGTGCCTTCCAAGTCAAAATGACAAATGAAAAACACATCCAATTTTGTTCCTTTCCCAAACTACACTAAAACTATCAAAAAGGGATTTTTTTTTTACAAAAGAATTTTTACTCTTTAAGTTGAGGTAAAGGAGAGGAGAAAACTACATAAAAATTTTGGAAGTTGGGGAACATTGTAAGCAAGGTACTGGAGCAGCTCTTTGAAAATAATACTATTAATAGTGAATTTTAGTGAATGGGCTACATAACCTAATCTTTTCCGTTTTGGATTTCACTTGAAATGAAATGGTCTATGGTGTGGAACAAAGTCTTCAACGCCTGAACAGAGAAGTAATATTTAATGTATTATTGGAAAATGTTAATTTAATTATGAGTGAAAGCAATTATCTTTCTGTCAGCATTAATACATCATTCCAATATCTTTAGACATCTGTGAATTGCACAGTCAAGATTCACAGCTTAGGAAACTATCTGTAAAATTTCTTTGGCCAAGGATATTTAAATGATCATGAAGATTAGATTGTAACCCAAATGTATTTACCAGCAATGAAACACAATTTTTAAATTACAAATTATCTGATCCTCTTATGTTTATTATTTATTTATTTGTTTGTTTGTTTATTTATTTATTTATTTTTTATCTGATCCTCTTATGTTTAAAACCCACACATGGCTGTGGTCATTAACTAAAATCTGAGAAACATATGATGCATGAATTAATTTAATCAGATGCTTGAATGCAAACATGGTAAGAAATATACCTTCTCTTGGGACGCCTGGGTGGCTCAGCGGTTGAATGTCTGTCTTTTCAGCTCAGGGCGTGATCCTGGGATCTGGGATCGAGTACCACATCGGGCTCCCTGCGAGGAGCCTGCTTCTCCCTCTCCCTATGTCTCTGCTTCTCTCTGTGTGTCTCGTGAATAAATCTTAAAAAAAAAAAAAAAGAAATATACCTTCTCTTCAAAGGATAAATTTGTAAAAATAAAGTAGTTTATGACGTAGGAAAAATGTTAGGGTTCGAAGCCGAGGGCCAAGAAAGAATTCTTGAGACATCCTTGGTGCAAAAAGGTGGTTTTATTAAAGCACAGGGACAGGACATGCAGGCAGAAAGAGCTGCACTGGGGTCATGAGGAGTGGCCCATTATATACTTTCTTTTTTATTACTATTTATTTTTTTAATTTATTTATTCATGAGAGACACCGAGAGAGGCAGAGACACAGGCAGAGGGAGAAGCAGACTCCCTGTGAGGAGCCTGATGTGGGACTCATCCTAGAACCCTGGGATCATGACCTGAGCCTAAGGCAGATGCTCAACCACTGAGCCACCCACGTGACCCCATTATATACTTTCAAGTTGGGAGGAGGTTAGAGATAGAGTAAGCCTCCCAGGTATTTTGGAAACATGGTTTCCAGGATGCTAAGGGGCTAGCCGTTGTTAAATAAAGGCCATTTATTATTTTTTTTATTTTTATTTTTTATTTATTTATGATAGTCACACAGAGAGAGAGAGAGAGAGAGAGAGGCAGAGACATAGACAGAGGGAGAAGCAGGCTCCATGCACCGGGAGCCCGACGTGGGATCCGATCCCGGGTCGCCAGGATCGTGCCCTGGGCCAAAGGCAGGCGCTAAACCGCTGCGCCACCCAGGGATCCCCCATTTATTATTGTTTAGTAAAAACTGTCATGAGACTCTCGACATGTGTATCGGTGTGTCACATGCTTGGAGGATGATTGCCAACATGTATCTTGGGGGTAGAGATAAAGGAAGTTTCTAAAGGAATTTTTATTCCTTAAAGTAGGCTTACAGGGTCCTGGAGGTTGGGCTACTGATTGCCTTTTGCCCTGAGCAAAGTATCAACACCCAGGTAGCTGAGTTCCTAGAGGAAGGTCACTCTGCCTGTTTCAGGGATGTGTCAATGGGCTGTAGGTAGTAAGGACATTTAATCTTTTTTTTCTACCTTTGTTTCCCACATCAGTTTATATTTGAAAAACTAAGTTAATCTACTTATAAATATGTTACCTTCTTAGTTGTTAACATCATTTTCCCTTGTGAATTGTGTCCGTATGAGACTGATATTGAAGGGGACTAAAATCTGCCACCTCAAAATATGCCTCTTTGGCATTAAGATTGTTTGGGGCTGCTTATTTTTAAGAAACAACAGATTTGGGTAGAGCTCTGAAAACTGAGTAGAAGTTAACCCTTCTATAAAAAGACTGTACATATATAAGGGAGATCTGCATTTGTAAGAGTGTCTCCCTCAGTAGCTAGAAGAGGAAAATTATTCTAAATCTCTAGAAATTGTTTAGAAAAGTGAAGAAGGCAGGACTCAAATCTGTATCACAACTTTACCCTTGTTTACTGTGCTTTGCCTAGTAACCTCTCATAACTAATTACCCATCCCCAACATTTTCTTTTGCCTTTAGCTGAAGACGGTATTTATTTAATGTGCTAGCTTGGGCCATCTCTAGGAGCTAGTTTTCCTGAGTCTTTCCTCAAGTATATAGGAGGTATACAGTTATTAAACTTCTGTTTTTCTCTAATTTGTCTTATATTGTAGGTGGACTTAGCCAAGAACCTAGCAAATAGCGGGAAAATTATTTTTCCTCCCCTACAAGATAATATGTATTAAATATATATGTGTTCTATCAAGTCAGGACATTTCTGGTTCCAAGTGATAATAAAATCAACTCAAACTCATTTAAATTAAAAAGAGAAATTATTAACCTGATTAACTGAAAAGAAGAGGGAAGGAATTCTAGTTTCAGCCAGAGTTGTATCAAACATTGGCATCAGGACTCACTACAGTCCATGCCTGGATTGCTAACATCCATGAACCTTTCTTTACGTACAGTTTTTTTTTTTTTTAATTTTTTTTTTATTTATTTATTTATGATAGTCACAGAGAGAAAGAGAGAGAGGCAGAGACACAGGCAGAGGGAGAAGCAGGCTCCATGCACCGGGAGCCCGATGTGGGATTCGATCCCGGGTCTCCAGGATCGCGCCCTGGGCCAAAGGCAGGCGCCAAACCGCTGCGCCACCGAGGGATCCCCTTTACGTACAGTTTTAAAAATGTGTCCTCCCAAAATTGTGCAACTATTCAATATGTCATCAAAATTGCACTTGCTCCCTTCCCAAAAGGATATGCCCCAATGCCAAATCTCATTAAAATATTCTACTAAAGGTATCTGGGTGCTATCTCCCAAACAAGTCTACATGTAGCTCTTTGTTGCCTAGAAGTCTATGTAGATTATTTAACCATCCCAACAGACCCAGTATACGAAGGCAGGAGGGAGAGGAGAGTGGAAAAACAGGACCACTATTTAGAAAAACTATTCCCATTTGAAAAAAAAAAAAAAACCACAATGATAATGAGCAATATATCCTACTTGAGAGGAATATCAACTCCCTGCTATAGAAAACCAGCTGCCTCTTGTTTTGTTCTCTGACAGAAGCCCCCTTATTCACTATCCTCTATATCTGCATCTGAGATGGGCATTGGCAGGAGAATCTTCTCTTAGGGGGGCTGCATCTTTTAGCAACTTGATTCCCATTGATGCAGGTTTGGGGTCCTGAAAACAACCTTTTAGGTTAAACAGGAGATCACAAACCTTTGCTCACTGGACTTTAGGTTTCTCCTGCAATACAACCTTCTTAAAAGCTTAGTAAGTTTTTTTGCTCATATTCATTCAGTCAATTTTCTGAACTACGGACCGAAGTCAGAGGTCTTGTCAAGTCACAGCCCATGAATTTAGACCCTAACCTAAGAACTCTTATCTTAGTGCTCTGCCAGCCTTCAGGGTAATGGTGTCCATCTTGACCTCTGATTCAGAGAAGCGCACACAGTGGCAGGATTAGGAAGCACAGGCGCTCTGTACCTGTAGGCTGCATGTTCTAAACCTCTATCAGGCAGGAAACACTCAGAAAATGTCCAGAAGGAGCAGCAAAATGGAGTGATTCCCAGTCCCCAATTTCACTCCCTACTTTGTTTCCTGCTTCTTTTTTCCTTTAGCCTCTAACAGAGAATTCACCCTTTCCAATCCTGCACCCTTCCAATCCAAAGTCATGATATCCTGACTCTTAGACAATTTGGATGCTGGCAGAAAGACCTCTAATAGTAAAGTTCCAAAATAGCCCCAGGTTGAGATGCTTTTTTCTTTCTTCTAAGAACTACTGGAGCCCACAGAAAGTCCCCAGCATATTCTAACACCCTGGTGTGTTTTTCCACCTATTTCCCCAAAGCTTCAACCTCAGTACCTATAAAGTTTAAGTCCCAAGATGCCATGGGCAACAATTTAACTTCTTTGCTAACACAAAACAAACTGCCAACTTCCCAGGCAGGGGTGAAGAATCCCCAAAGCCCCACATCCATCTTAATCATATAATCTTCTTGGCATTGTCGCTCACAGTCCTCATTTACTGGTTAGCTTGTTGACTTACTCCGGGCAAGGCACTCAAATGAGCTAATCAGAAACCTCTTGACAGGATAATTTCCTACTGCATCATCATAAACAGTTCTTTTTTAAATTCAATTTCCCCCCCATTTTCCCATTTCAAAGAAACTTTGAGGACCCCCAAGAGCCCTTAGTTTGAGGGCAGGCCCTTGAAGCCCAACTTATGTTTTCTTTACAAGATTTCTTCTAATTTTCTCATACTCGCACCCCTCCCAGCACACTACCTCACGACTTCTGCATTTAGAGTCTTCCATGAAGCCTACAGGCTGTAACTGCCACCAAACCAACATAAGTTCACTCCTTAGTGAGTCAGAAACTACACCAGGTTGAGTTGACGCACACAAAAAACTTTTATTTGCGGCAAATAAGGAGGTCACAGGGAACAGCTTCCAAAGCCATGACTCTGAGAAAGAATGAATGGATTCCTTTTGTTTAGGGTTAGGATGACTATTTACATAGGGAAGCCTGCTCATCAGTGGGCATAAGGTCATGCATGTGCCTTAAGGAAACATGCCTGGACATGTTTTGTATGTTATGTAAATGAGGCTGAGGCTCCTCCCTGAACAGAAAGTTCTGAGTATTATTATGAGGTAAAGGTGATTGTAGGTCATTCCTGAGGTCACCCCATGGTCCATCTGCACAAGTGCAAATTGGGGGTTTACCTCAAAAGGTCTAGGTGTTCCGGGCCTGTGGGAGGTCTTGTCAGGGCAGTCACCATCACCTGGGGGATGGTTTTAGGTTTTCATTTCCCTGAGTCAAGAGGAAAGCCAGAAAGAAGAGCTAAAGGGAAAATGTAAGACAAAGGTTAGTGAGTACAAGCAGGTGGGCAGCAAAGGCCAGGTCCTGGCGTCTGGCTGGTGACATAATCACTGTGCCCTCTTCCCCCATCACCACCCTACAGCCCACCACACACAGGGAAAGTAAAACCACACTGCAATCCCACTACACACTGGCCTCTTCATTGTTTTAACTGGCTTCTTAGCTTTACACATAGATATGTAATGTGGTATCTCAAAAGTCAAAAATTCAGTGAAGTTCTTTAAAATCAGTAAGATAAAAAGAGATCTTCCTTGCTATTTCTAAATTATTAATATATAGCTACTGTGTCCCCAGAGCTAATCAACTTCTCAGAATCCCCTAAATAGTACCTTCCTAAGATATGAATAAATAGGTAGATAAAAAGAGAGAGGGATTAAACATATACCAATAGCAATGATTACTGTAGATTGTGGAAGAATAAAGATCATTTTTTTCTTCTTTCTGCTTTTACATATTTTCTAAATTGTCTGAAGTAACTTCGCATTGTTTTTGTAAAAAGAGAAACCAGTACAATTTTATTTTATTTTTTAAGATTTTATTTATTTATTTGGCAGAAAGACATAGCAAAAGTGGGGACAGAGAGGGAGAAGCAGACTCCCCACTGAGCAGAGAGCCCAATGTGGGGCTTGATCCCAGAACCCTGGGATCAGGACCTGAACTGAAGGCAGATGCTAAACAGACTCAGCCACCCAGGCAACCCCAATTTTTTTAAAAAATTCAGTTAGTACAGATCTCGGGGTGATAGAAATGGTCTAAAACTGGATTGTGATGATGGCTGCACAACTCTATAAATTTACTAAAAATAATTAAGTGTATACTTAAAAAGGATGACTTTTATGGTAGTAATTTACACCTCAACAAAGCTGTTAACAAAGAGAGAACTTCCTTGTGACTAAATTTAAAGGACAGTGATCCCATCCCAACCCCAGCATGTTGGGAGAAACTAACAATGACAGGTCAGAGGACAAGTGACATGAACGATGAAAGAAGAACAAAAGAAAGAGTGAAGGAAGGGAAGAAAGGAGGGGGAGGGAGAAAAGAGCTCAGAAAGTAAACAGGAGATGTCCTTCTACGGCACAGCTAACGACAGCCAAACTATACAGCTCCGTCATTCCCATTCTGTGGGATATACATGGTACATCAGCATGTTGGTAAATGAACTTTTCTTGGCCTTCCAAACAGCAGCAGAAGGCTGGTACTTTGAAGATGCTGATATAATTTGGAAATTGTACTACCAATTCTGTCAGGGTGCCCCACACATAGCAATTTTGGCATTCTGTCTTTGAAGGACAGATTGTATGCAACACATAAAATGCTACCATGGTGTTGGTGTACCACATGGACACAAACAGCTCAAAGTATCTGTTTTGCCTAAATTAGAGAAATACTATCTTTGTATAAGTTAACCTTTATAGAACATCTGTTGGATGCAATGAAATCTTCCTGCTTTGAAGGATATAGGAATTTATAATCAAATAGAGTGCATATATTCTATCTGGGGGGAGCTACCACACTTTATGAAGGAAGTAATGTATGAGAGTAAGGCTAGGACTTTTGCAGAGAATTTGAAAAGAGGTAAGGGAGCACCTTCCAGCCTAGGAAATAGCATGCATAAAGGTACAGAGAATGGTAGATTTAGGGTGTGATTAGGAAATGGTGAATCTTTTGGCTTGACTACATACAGGATTGATAAACAAGTGATGGAAAATACACAATTAGGACCAGATGGTAGAAGACCCAGGGAGTTTAAGCCCTCTTGTATATGTAAAGTGGAGTCAGTAAAAATATTCAGAACAAAGATATGCCTCAAGATCCCAGTTTCTGTGAAGCGTACGGTGATATGGTAATTTTAAAGTTATGTCCACAAAGTCTTTCACGTAAATTTTACTTGTGGGAGAGAGAAATGATTTGTGGCCAGGGGGCAAATAGTGGTGGCTTTAAAGACACATCCACAAATTCTTTGATACTCCTCAAGAGATGGAATGAAATTCCTCTCCCCTTGACTGGACTGAACTTAGTGACTCTCCTCTAATGAATTAAATATGGCAGAAATGATGGATATTACTTTCAAGGTTAGGCTATAAAAAGACTGCAGCTTCCATCTGGGGAGAGCATTCAGTCTCATTCTCCTTTGGATCAATCTCTGTGGGAGAAGCCAGCTTCCACATGCTAAGTCAGTCTGGTGGAGAGGCCGAAATGGTGAAAAACAGCCTGCTAAAAATGCTGTGAGTGAGCCTGGAGGCAGATCTTTCCCTAGACAAGTCTCAGACGACTGCAGCCCTGAATAACACCTTGACCGCAGCCTCATGAGAGCTCCTGACCCAGAACCACTCAACTATACTGCTCCTGGGCTTCTAACCTATAGAAACTGTGAGTTTGTCACTTTAAGCTGTTAAGTTTTAGGGTAATTTGTGATGCAGAAATAGATAATACAATTGTCTTGGAGGGAAGACAGACTGGAGAAGGCAGAGATAAGTTAGAGTTGGCATTAGGCAAGGCAACAATGAAAATGTAAATCAGAACAGTAAGAACAGTGATGATGAATACGGAACAAAGAATCTATGCCCAGAGCCTGATAGAAATTTAATTAACAGCTTTTATGTGCTGATTAAATTGAGTAGTACTGAGACAGAGATATTATAAGGCTCTTTCCATGTCCTGTTGAGATGACCAAGGAGATGGTAATGTCATTAATGAAAAATACAGTAAAGAAAAGGAAGCACATGAAGGGGGTACGGGGAGTAGACTGCGTGTTGCCATGTCTGTGTGTATTTTGGTTTCAAGTGTGTTGATGCTCATATACTAGCTGACAAATACAGAGAAAACCAAAAAGCTATTGCAAAATCATACCTTGCACACTTACTTAGGGCACAGCTAATTCAGACTACAGATGGAGACTGAACATTAACAGAGATGGGACAAAATGATCCACACTCTGAGTAGTAATGCTCTAAAGTAGCTTCCAGACTTTCAATTCTGTTATTGTCTAAAAATAAAGGAAGGTTGTTCACAATATAATAAAGGTTCAGGGGTCCGGTGCTAAGATATTTGGAAGTCAAAAGACTGAGATGGGTGGAATTAAAGTATAGAAGAGGAAACTTTAAAAAAAAAAAAAAAAAAGAAGAGAACACTTTGCCACTGGGATCATCGGGGCTAGAAAAATGCTTCTTATATGTATATCAACAGGGTTTTCTTTTAAAAATTTCTTTGCGTGTGATACAGGATATGAGGAAAATAAAAAAAGAAATGCTTTGGGACATCTAGTCCCACTACTAACAAGGTAATGGCATAAATAAATGATTTAACAATAACAATAAAAAAACCAGGACTCTGAGAGTAAATAAGTATGCATGACTTTCCTATGAAACCTGATAACACGAACAGTTTCCTATGGAAGTTTTACTTGCATGAAACTGTGCATTTGTATATTAAATAGGATATATCTAGATGGCCAATTTATTCACTTAAATAAAATAGCCTGTGACACATTAAGCCAATATGTGAAAACACATCAAAGATTCAAAGTTAATATAGAGGACTCTAAGGAAAGAATTAAAAGCCTCAGGGAAAAATGTGCTGCCAAAACTGGAATGATAACGAGCTGAAACTTCAAATTTTGTTCTTGCATTAGTTAATGCGTTTGGGCAGAAATGTTGCTTAGAACAAATGTGTTTCAGGGCTTCTGATAGCCAAATGTCTTTTTCTCAGCCTCTACCCATCGCAAAATCACGATGTGATTTTGTCATCATGTCATCATGTCTCCTTCTTTAGGTCATATAACCCTACAAGTTCACCTCTTCAGCTCAACTTTTATCTCTCTGCTTGCTCTGCAGTAGGAAGTAGTCATATCCACCCTGTAAATCTGCACATTAGACCATTTCTGCTTCAACAGCTGAGTTCCACAGTGTGCCAGATTCAGGGAACTAGATAATTATGGATATTCCCTACACTAAAAGCTACCAATTAATGGTCATTTTTAATAGGAAACAGGTGTGGATCTCAGCTAACTTAACTGTGCAAGAGAGCTCACATTTCTTTATTGTCTTTAAGTCAACCTAAATTGGACTCTGAGCCCTAGTTCCTCCTGGCTGGCAGGAAATCCAGTCTTAATCATTTGCACCCATCTTCCCTCCCTTCCCTCTGGGTTGTAAAATGTCCCAACCCCAAATCAATTATCAATCACTCATCTGCAGTGGTTACAGCTGAAAAGTCAGGGATGCAATAGTTACAATTACTTTCTACCTCCTGGGATGCATGCATTCATCAGTGAATAAGTGCCAGAGAAAACCCCCTTGTCCCCAGAGACTGCCTCAATGACAGTGGCATAATCTTGGTTGTTGTTTTTTTTTTTAAGATTTTATTTATTTGAAAGTGAGAAAAAGCAAGAGAGCACAAGAGGAAAGGAGGAGCAGGCTCCCACTGAGCACGGAGCCCGATATGGGACTCAATTCCAGGACCCTGGGATCATAATCTGAGCCGAAGGCAGAAGCTCAACTGCCTGAGCCACCCAGGCACTCTGCCATAGTCTTGTTCTAATTCTTATGTTTAATCTCAGACCTTTACCTGCCCTGACTCCAGACTTCCACCTAGTAAAATATCCAAATTCCTAAGCCCTTATTCCCATCATGAGGAATGTAGACAACCCTAGTCTAGCACAAGACCGGAGGCAAGACTGGGTAAGTGTAAGGAACACTCTTACAAATCTATACAAATGCCCAGAAGTTCATAGTCAAAATGTAGGTAAGGTAAATTATTGAAAGCTACATCTGAAACTAATGATGTGAAGATCATGAAAGTGGCTTACTGAAGTAGAGAGTGGACAAAGCCTCCTGGAATTTGGTCCTGGCAGATGCTGCTTCAGATCCCCCCACCGTCACCTTCCATCCAGTCTTCAGACTCAGGTCAACTATTTCCCACCCTCATAGTCATCTGTACAAATTTTATTTAAGCCAGTGGTTACCAAAACATGGTCCAGGAGCCTCTGAAGGCTGTTGCCTAGAAGTTAGGAACATGAGCTTGGGAGAAAGACTGCCTGAGACTGCAGCCTTCCCTCATATGTTTACCTTGTACAAATTATTTAACACCTTGAGCCTCAGTTTCCTCACTTTTTTTTTTTTTTTTAGACACACACAGAGAGAGGCAGAGACAGAAGCAGGCTCCATGCAGGGAGCCCGATGTGGGACTCGATCCCGGGTCTCCAGGATCACATCCCAGGCTGCAGGTGGCGTCAAACCACTGCGCCAATGGGGCTGCCCGGTTTCCTCACTTCTAAACAAGGGATATTACTAGCATCTACTTCACTGGGTGGCTATGACGACTAAAGGAGACAATACAAGTAAAATGGTTGTTTCTGTGCTTGGCACATAAAAACTGATCAGAAGGGGATCCCTGGGTGGCGCAGCAGTTTGGCGCCTGCCTTTGGCCCAGGGCGCGATCCTGGAGACCCGGGATCGAATCCCACGTCGGGCTCCCGGTGCATGGAGCCTGCTTCTCCCTCTGCCTGTGTCTCTGCCTCTCTCCCTCTCTCTCTCTCTCTCTCTCTCTCTCTCTCTCTCTCTGACTATCATAAATAAATAAAAAATTAAAAAAAAACTGATCAGAAAAACTCAACTCCTCAGAGATGAGAAAAGCACTACTGCAGAAATATAATCATTTATTCAGTTCTTAAAGAAGAAGAAAGAGTGACTCCAAAGACTTCATTATTTCACTTAAATGAAAGGCTATTTGTTTACTGGCGACTTTGACAAGGTTAATAAAATCTGGTGTTCAAGGGCACCTGGGTAGCTTAGTCAGTTAAGCGTCCAACTCTTGATTTTGGCTCAGGTCGTGACCCTGGAGTTCCAGGATGGAGTCCCATATTGGGCTCCCTACATGGAGCCTGCTTCTCCCTCTGCCTGTGTCTCTTCCTGTCTCTCATTAATAAATAAATAAGATCTTTAAAAAAAAATCTGGTGTTCGTACCCTAATACTCATCCTTTACCCGACTTTTTAAAAATATTTTATTTATTTATTCATGAGAGAGAGAGAGAGAGAGGCAGAGACACAGGCAGAGACAGAAGCAGGCTCCATGCAGGGAGCCCGACGTGGGACTCGATCCCGAGACTCCAGGATCACGCCCTGGGCTGAAGGCAGCACTAAACCACTGAGCCACCTGGGCTGCCCCCTTTACCTGACTTTTGTGGCAACTTGAAACCTCTCCCATACAGGCCTTGTCCCCACCATAGGAACACAGCAAATCCCTCTGCACACGCTGATGACATGCTCCCAACTTTGAGGAAGGATACTTTGTTTTGGCATATTATCAGTGTCTCAAGGTTGGTGAGATTTTTTTATTGCTGTTGTTCTTGCTCTTGAGTTATAAATTACTATTTAGGTTCATCAACATCAGTTCAATTTGAAAAGAATTGTTTGGCTAACTCTGCAGTGGTTACTGAAATATTTTGCAGCCACAGTACTGGGGCCCATAATGTTCCAACAAATGGACATTTAAATGCATATCCACTGAATTTTTATGATTCCCTACCACCTGGTATCTCTGTAGATACTGAAAGGAAATTGTAATTTGATAAGCCTGGCATGTTTGAGACCTGCTAATCTCCCCCCATCAACACTGAAGAACATGGATGTGATTTCCTACATCAAATATTTTGCAGACTTTAAACTTGGAAATCCCATGCTATATAAATTAGAAAAGCCCAGGTAGGTCAAGACAGCAAGTGTACTAGGTGTACAAGGCCACTTGAATTCTTACTGAAACACAAAGGTCACTAACACCCACAATTACCTGGTGCTGAGCTGGGCCTAGAAGTCAAGGGTTATGGCTCTCAATCCAGGGCTCATTTGCGTGTCCCACATCAAGGCATGAAGCTTAGATCTGAGTTGAAATGTGATGTCTTGCCAACATAAATAATTGTTCAGCTGATAGAAACTTCTGGGAGCAGACAATTCCATCCCCCCCTCCAAAAAAAAAAAAAAAAACTTGGAAAGCTCAAATCCAAATCCATTCTACCATATAAATTAGCCAATTTCACAGTGTATGATAAGAAGCACTACTTTTCACTGCCTGTCTGAACTAGAACTCTGCAGCAGTACATTTTGTTTGGAGCAAATATCTTTTACTGAGCATTCACAGAATCATGATCTCATTTTCCAAAGTGTTATCTCTGAAAACATAATCAGCTGCAAGAAATTTATCTCTTTACATAAATTAATTTTGCAGACAATTTTTCATGCATACCTCCCCTCTCTTGAAGGCTAACACTAAATGAGACACACTTATGCTTACAACTACAATTTATCTTGGTTAGTGGGCATTTTGGCTCTCTGGGACAGAATTTTAATCTTCTGTAGGAGCAAAGCAACTTGGGAGGGAGGAGGTATGTCAAACTGTCAACAAAGAAATGAAAAGAACCAAAGAAACCAATTTAAACTAATTCAAGGACAAAGGGACTATAAGAAGCATGGAGGAAGTTGCCATCTGCAGGAAATGTTTTGGGCTCCACCTCTGTGGTCAACTCTGTATAGTCCTTGACCTATAATCCCCTTACCCTCCTATTTATCAATTTCTTTGTTTGTTGTTCTAATTGATATCTCCCTACAGAAATTAGGAATTTCACCAAAAAACCAATTTTACTAGGAAGATCTTGAAACCAGGTTGTTAAATCCAGAAATGTTCCCCGCCAACTGGAAAATAACTGCTACCCTAAGTCTGTTGAGTCCTCCCTCCCACACTGACTGAACCACCCTAGGTCTGGAGGGCCCCAGGTGGGGGTTGCCTGGGCACCTGGTACCCAGTGGCCTTCCAGTCAGCCCACCACAACTCCCATGTACCTGTGCCCAACTTTGTGTGTCCTCCCAGACAGAGAAGGCCCAGTCCTTGGCTGGGAAGATGCCACTCCATTTGGCAGTGTTGGCACCCAGTGGACAAATGCACTTTGCCTATCTGGTCCCTGAGGCTGTGGCCCATCATCATAGGCTCATAATCCCTTGGAGTTGCCCCTGAGTAGCCAGCTCATAAAACTGCAAGGTACCAAAAAGGTTATTTGATCATTTGAACACCACCTCAGTTTGAAACTATGCTCAGTATTGTATTTTCTCCAAGATGTTTCTTTTTTATTAAATATAACAAGATTTCTGTCTGTTTTCCTCAAGAAAACACACATCCTCATTCCCTCATCTCAACATGAAAAGTCCACATGAACTTTCTGAAATGGCTGATTTCACAGAAACATCTGAAATTGCTTCCAATTCCCCTGAAGTTCTTCTTTATACCTGCATTTCAAATAAGATGAACCTGGGCATGTGCCTTCATCAAAAAGAAAAAAAAAACGCATATTACAATTTTGGTTGTCAATTATACAATAAAGCTGAAATAAATAAATACACACACACTCACAGTGAGAGAAAAAAAGATGTATGAGCAATTTGGTTTTCTGAGTTCTCTTATTCCTCTTCTCCCCCACTCATGCTGCACTGACTGCAATGCCATGAAGAAAAAGTCCATTTCATTATATGTATTATTAGAGCTAAGTAAGACTGGCATGAACAATAAGCCATCAAGTATTTGCGTGTCATCCTTGCACAGGGGCCATGCTAATCTTCTCTGTATCATTCCAATTTTACTATATGTGCTGCCGAAGCAAGCACAAGCCATCAAATATTTGATTAGGACCATGTTAGTTTTATTAAAGATACTGTGCCACACAGATTTAAGTAATTATATGTTTATGTGATCTGTGATCCTTTCGCCTCTCTCCATAATTCTCTCTGGTTGGGTATTATTGGCTATTGTAGACTATGGCTAAATATTATAATCTTTCCCCAACCTATTTTCCCTTAAACTGTCTGATTTTTAATGTCTGATTCATAGAATGTAAAGTATTTTAAGAACATGTTATATTATGGCAGAAATACCATTATCTGGGTTTAATTCTAGCCTGTTATTTTGTGCTTTCTATTCTATGCTATTTCTACACTTTCTTCAATTGTAATATTTGCCTGAAGAATAAAACAAAACTTATTTACACTGGTTTGGTCAAAACAATATTTCTCTGCATTTAAAATAGCTTTGCATGTAAAATATAGACTGGATTTCAAAGATTTAATATAAGAAAAATGTAAAACATCTTATTAATATTTTGTGTTCATTAAAAGTTGAAATAACCATTTGGACATATCAGGTTAAATAAGGGAATGTCAAGAGTAGATATTGGGTTGTATCTACATTTAGTCAAGTATACGAGAAACGGGCAATCTGAAAAATTTATTAAGCTATCACATTAATCTGGTACAACTATAACTTGAGTTCTTCTAGTTATTTTAACTCTATATATAATGTATAAAAATTAGCCTTTTGGAGGTACCTGGACGACTCAGTTGGTGGAGCTTGCAGCTCTTGACGTCATGGTTTTGAGTGTGAGCCCCATGTTTGGTATAGCAATTACTTAAAGGTAAAATCTTAAATGGGGTGCCTGGGTGGCTCAGGTCATGATCTCAGGGTTGTGGGATCAAGCCCAGCATTCAGGCTCCTTGCCCAGCTGGGAGTCTGCTTAAGATTCTTTCCCTCCCTCTCTCTCTAAAATAAATAAAATCTAAAAATAAACAAAATCTTTTTAAAATGTAGCTTTTTAACACTCAAATATTAATGTAACTATGTTTAAAAAATAACACAAACTTTATTGCTGAGCACTTTTTATATAGTACAACTGCCAAACTACTGTTTCCCCTGAATAATAAGTTTGCGGTGACTTCTATTTGTTCCTCATCTACAATTAACAGGCCAAACAATATCTCAGAAATGGAGTACCTTGTTGTAAACATTGACCATACATTTATTAAGTTCCTGCCATCGTATTCATGCATACGGTATAGAGATCAGGAAAACTAAATAGCCTCTGCCTCCAAGAAGACAGATAGGTAATAATAACATAAGGAGAAATATCAATCGCTCAAAGAAAACACCAACCCTTTTTATACAATGAGCTACAAACCATTTTGCTGCAATATTATTCCTACCCATATACATATAAAGGGTATTGAATTACTGAATTTGGGGAACATTTCTACTGCCTTCGCATAAGATTTGAAGTTTCATGGTTTCAGAGAACAGTGACAGACTCAAATGATATTCAAACACTTAGGATTCTTTTTCCTTCTCTAAAAATATCAAGAATACTTTTTAATAGCTACCATCTGTCGGCAAATATTATGTGACAGGTATAATGCTGAAGATGCGTTGCTTCACACAATTCTATGCTTATTTTTCCCTTTACACAGTAAGGAAAGAGAATGTGAAAGGTTAATTAATTTGTCCAATCACTATGGTGCTTTAGGTTTGTTTGACTAACTATTCTGCTATGTGTGTGTGTGCCTTCTCCCTATTTAGACATCTGATACAAATGCCAAAAGGAACAAAGGTTGAAATTTGACCTTGATTGGGACACCAGAAAAAAAGATTCAAGCCTTGTTCTCAAAATGAAGATTTCCTTGCAAATAAAAACTCTCACTCAAAAAAAAAAAAACTCTCACTCACATAACAAATATTCATTTTGTGCCAGACCTTCTTCTAGGAGCTGATTATTAAATTAAAATTAAAATGGATGGGATCCCTGGGTGGCGCAGCGGTTTGGCGCCTGCCTTTGGCCCAGGGCGCGATCCTGGAGACCCAGGATCGAATCCCACGTCGGACTCCCAGTGCATGGAGCCTGCTTCTCCCTCTGCCTGTGTCTCTGCCTCTCTCTCTCTCTCTCTCTCTCTCTCTGTGACTATCATAAATAAATAAAAATTAAAAAAAAAATAAAATTAAATTAAAATGGATGCAGGGATGCCTGCGTGGCTCAGCAGTTGAGCATCTGCCTTGGCTCAGGTTGTGATCCCAGGGTCTGGATTGAGTCCCGCATCAGGCTCCTTGCGGGGGGCCTGTTTCTCCCTCTGCCTGTGTCTCTGCCTGTCTGTGTCTCTCATGAATAAAGAAAACCTTAAAAAAAAAGAAGAAGAAATGGATGCTACTCAATTGGGTAACTTACCACTATATTAAAGAGGACAAAACTGAGGAGAAAATGTTATTTAGAATATTCTCCTTAAGTATAGCAGGTAACTCAGCTTCGATCTAAATTTTGTTCACCACAGATATCAGGTTAACTTAGGGGCTTAGAGGAATAGAAAATCCTTGACCATTTATGGAAACATACTTTTCAAAGAAACTCATTCTAAGGGAAGAGAATCACAAGGAATAATTTGGGCACCAGAAGAGTGGACAAGATCAAAGAAAGAGACAGTCTTCAGATCGTCTGGATTGATGATAGAGCCTCAGAATCTGGGGCCTGAAGCAAAAAAGCCAACAAAATTCTTAAGAACTGAACCACCAGGTGTCAACTGCGGCAGTTCCATTCATGGGCAACAGAACCCACTACCCATGGTTCTTGCAGCAAAAGGGACACTGTGCTTTGCAAGCAGACATCAGTGCCTTCAGCATGGGCCTTGCACACCTTCAGGACAAACATTAGCTCTGGCCTCATCTCTGGAAACCACCAAGAGAGAACTAGCTGCCATCTCGGGCATTAGCAGTTTATTTATTTATTTTTTGGGGGGGGGCATTAGCAGTTTAAACAGATTTTCCTATTAAAGGTCTGGAGCAGGGGAGGACATAAACATGGATGCCACATGGGGTACCTGACTGGCTCAGTCAGTAGAGCATGTAACTCCTGATCTCAGGGTCATGAGTTCAAGCCCCATGTTGGGCACAGAAATTATATATATAAATAACTAACATGGGTGCCACAGGGCAACCAATGGAATTACTTTTTGGAATCTTCATGAGACTTCTTTGAGACTACCAAGACCATCTGGAAGGAATCTGAAAGACCAGAGTTCCAAAAGAGTGCTGGAGGTGGAAGCAGAGCCTGGGACCATAAATGTGTGCTCATTTTCTGCAAATTTGTATTACGTAGATTTGTAATGTTGCAGTGTGAAAAGATTAATGAGGACTAACTTTATGTATGAAATCTGAATAATTCATCCATGATTTTAAGAATCTCATCATTCCAGGGCATGTGGGTGGCTCAGTGGTTGAGCGTCTGCCTTTGGCTCAGGTCGTGATCCCAGGGTTCTGGGATCAAGTCCTGCATCAGGCTCCCCACAGGGAGCCTGCTTCTCCCTCTGCCTATGTCTCTGCCTCTCTCTCTCTCTCTCTCTCTCTCTCTGGCTCTCATGAATAAATAACATCTTTTTTTTTTTTAAATAACATCTTTAAAAAAAAAAAAAAACCAATCTCATCATGCCAAAGCTGCAGGACCAAATAAATTTCATATTGAGTTGATCCTATTTGCACATGGCACAACCCCATTAGCTATTAAACAGAAATAATGTTCCTATTTGAATATTCATCTGAATTACATGGGTTTTGAATTATACAAGGTGTATGAATTTTGTCACTGTTGCTTTGACCTACTCAAACTCCAGGCTGGTGTGGCTGGGATGCTTGGGTTATATAAACAGCAGAGACAAAGAGGCTGGCGAATCATACAGCCATTCTAATAGAAAAAAGCACTTTTTCCTTTCATTCCAATAAATTAATACCTCCTTTCTTACAACATGGCATTTTCTCAGAAGACTCCTGAAAATGAATTAAGTAGGAGGTGCATTCTTAAGCTAACTCCTGCAGAGACTTATCTCCTAAGTAACCATTATACTGATGTGGCTGTAATATCTTTATTTTAAAATTCATTTGTGATTACATCAATCTATTTCTCATCTCTGGGCTTAAATCTGTCTGCCCACTCAGAAGTCACCCATGGCCATAAGCAGTTCATAAGCTTTTTGTAAAGACAGTCTTCTGAAATAAAGAGACTGTGTTGGCTGTAATAGATTTTTGTTTTCGTTTTTATGGCTAAGGTAAACACAGTCGCCAAGATAAGCAGGCTCTTACAGCGAGTTGTTTTTTTTTTTTTTTTTTAAAAAAACAGCTTTGAAATTACTTTAATAATCATAGAGTATAAAGAATAGAACTGTACTGTCCACTATGGTAGCCATTAACCACATTAGGCTATTAAGCACTTTAAATAGGGTTAGCCTGGGTTGAGGTGTGCTTTAAATGTAAAATATAGACTGGATTTCAAAGATTTACTATAAGAAAAATGTAAAATGTCATTAATATTTTGTGTTCATTAAAAGTAGAAATAATTGTGTGGATATATCAGGTTAAATAAAATATAGTAAAAATGTTATTTCATCTGTTTCTTGTTACTTTTTCAAATGGGACTTCACATGATATTTCTTTTTGACAGCACTGAGCTAGATGCTGCCATGATTCCTCCATCACCATATTCTTCCTCCATCTTTATATAGACGGTATGCTGGTGCTGGAGAATTTAGCACTCTTCCATCAGTAGAGGCCCAGATATTTCCAGAATATTTTTTTTAAGATTTTATTTATTTATTCATGGGAGACACAGAGAGAGAGGCAGAGACACAGGCAAAGGGAGAAGCAGGCTCCATGCAGGGACCCTGACGTGGGACTCGACCCTGGGTCCCCAGGATCAGGCCCTGGGCTGAAGGCGGCGCCAAACCACTGAGCCACTCGGGCTGCCCTTCCAGAATATTTCTGAATATTCTCAGGGAATGTGGGTATGTCCTGGCTATCACTCAGAACTACCTTCATACTTCTACCCCTCAGAACATAACATCTTTTCCCATCTCTCCTCACCCCTAGTTTCAGCCCCGTAAGGACTCATGTTTCACAAAAAAATTCTTTTAGACCAAAAAAAAAAATTGTTTTTCATGGACACATGTCTTTCCTTTATGAGACAGACTTCTAAGCGGTAATCTAGTTCCCCATTTCCTCAACCTCTCTCACCAGATCCACCTCTAGGTCTTTGGTTTGCATAACCAAAAAGCCCCTCAAAATGTTTTCCCAAACAAGAATAGTCGTTCCCCAAGACAAGTCCTGCACCCCAGAGCACAGAATATGAATAAGGCTGCCTGCCAATGCTAATCCAGTTCCCATCAATCCTTGCATCTCTCACTATATAGACTTGGTAACACCTCACTGGGCAGGCTCTGCAGCCAGAGAGATGTGTTACAGGAGCTGTGTGTGTACCATGATTGCTGACTGGGGTCTGTTCGTTCAAGCCTCTTTGTTCACTTAAATGCATTCATCCTCAAGCTTCACTCTGCAACATCTGGGTATTTTTGAATTGCTGGTTGTAAACTGTTAGCTTTGATTAGACACCTGTGCATTTAGCCCTATCTGTGGGCCAAGCACTGTGCTGGGTCAGAGGGATGCTGGGAACCTGGGGACAGGCTTTGTCCCTGTCTCCCATCCTGGGTACTCCTGCCCAACTGTGCTTTCGCTGAGCCTCACAGAGTATGCGTGCACCTGGGGTGAGGAGGACTGTTGAGGGAAAACGCCAGAACTCCCTCAGCTGGTACCTAAATAGAGGGAGGGAGGGGTTTCCAAGCAGGTGGGTCGGCGATGTGGATGATGGAGCCCCACATTGCCCTGTGGTTAAAAGGAAGAGAGAACCAGGACTGTGCTGGGCTTCAATGATGATTTCTTAAGAATTCAGTAACACATTGTAATGTATACTTTTTTCACTCGTTTAAACTTCATCAGAGAAATGGCTGTTCCAGGTCTGAACAAGGAAAGGGATAAGACATCATGTTAACTCAGAAAGTAGGGAAGTTTTCAAAGATTCATAGGTGGGGTCCACAGGACATGGAAGTTAGCTCCTACTGTCCAAAGTCATAACATTTTGAAAAATAAGAATGGACTCTGGTTCCACTCAAGATGAAGTAAGGACAGTCCCACACCATCTCTCCCTTTGATTATGACAAAAAAGACTTAGACATGACACATAAACCAACTCCCAGAAGGCTCTGCAAGGTGGATATATTAGTTTGCTTTTGCTGCTGAAACAAATCATCACAAATTTAGTGGTTCAAAACAACACAAATACATTACCATATAGTCCTGGAAGTCAGAAACCTAAAATGGGTCGGCAAGGCTGTGTTCCTTCTAGAAGCTCTAGAGGGGAACCTTTTTCCTTCCCTTTCCAGCTTCTAGATGCTGCCCCATCTTTTTTTCAGGCTGAAAAAAAGGAATCAATGGTGGAAAATGCAGAAGAAAAGACTAGGACTCCTGACTTTCCGATACAGGTGGAAAATGAATATTTAACAACTATACAGGAGACAAAATAGAGTTAGGCAGTTGCTGGGTGAAATGCTAAACACAGACCACCAAGTTGGCTGGAACCCCTTTCTTTAGAATTTTTCAATAAAAACTTTCAAGTAACCCAACTGCACAATTTCAGGTTCCTTGCACGGAGTCATAAATCAAGCCAGAGGAAATTCCAAAACCCATTTTTTTAAAAAGATTTTATTTATTTATTCATGAGAGAGAGAGAGGCAGAGATGCAGGCAGAGGGAGAAGCAGGATCCATGCAGGGAGCCCAACGTGGGACCCGATCCCAGGATTCCAGGATCAGGCCCTGGGCCAAAGGCGGCGCTAAACCGCTGGCCGGCCACCCAGGGCTGCCCCCCAAAACCATTTAAACCAATTATCTGCTCCAGGTAGGAACAATGCTTACCTGACTTAAAAATTTTGAAGGCTTTTGGAGGAACTCCCACCACCTCCTCAGTTCCCTTTTCTGATACGCAGCTCAAGGATGACAGCTGTGACCCCCTGGCACCAAGAAGGCCAGAGAGAAAGGGGCACAGACACCAACCAATGTCCTTGCCCGGACAGTCCTAAAGTCTTCCCGCGATTTCGGCTCGTTCCCAGAGTTGCACACCTGTGTTCAGGCTGTGACATTCAGCTATGCCATCTCTGATCTGTCCCCAGTGCTTCCAGATGCATGGTCCCTTCACCACTTCCCACAAGGAACCCACTCATCTCGGGCATTTTGTGTGTGTGTTTTTTTAAGATTTCATTTATTTATTCATGAGAGAGAAATTCCAAAAACCATTTATTTTTTTTTAAGATTTTATTTATTTATTCATGAGGGAGAGAGAGAGTAGAGAGGCAGAGACACAGGCAGAGGGAGAAGCAGGCTCCGTGCAGGAAGCCCGACATGGGACTCGATCCCGGGTCTCCAGGATAACACCCCGGGCTGAAAGTGGCGCTAAACCGCTGAGCCACCCGGGCTGCCCCATTTTTGTTTTAATATAACGTTTTCAAGGTTGAAGAGCTTGCAGGAAGATGTCATACATAACAGGGCAAGGACCTCTCCCGTGTCCCCACTCTCTTCCTCTCTCCACTGTACACCCATGTGATTGTCTCCTCTTCATCCTGAATGGATGACCTCCCCACTCCCTGAACCCAAATTTCAATTTATTCATGTAAGAGTCTCTCCCTCTCTCTTTCTGTTTCTCTCATGCGTAGTAATCAAGAATACCCCCCCCCAAAAAAAAGAAAAGAAAAAGAGAAGAATCGAGTCCCACGTCGGGCTCCCTGCAGGGAGCCTGCTTCTCCCTCTGCCTGTGTCTCTGCCTCTCTCTGTGTGTCTCTCATGAATAAATAAATAAAATCTTTAAAAAAAAAAAAAAGTCCCAGCGACTACTACAAGCAAGCAAGACTTCCAAACAAGTATGGTGCTCTCGTGAAGAAATTTGGTGCCTCAAATTATCTCTCAGTCTATCCATCTAAGCAGGATCATTTCTGAACTTAGAGTAAATATCTCCTGCTACTGTTCTCACAATCCTTCACTGAAATTTCTGAGACGGAATAAGTTACATAAAGCACCACCTGGTTTCTATATACTAAAGTCCAGTTTCTACCATGGATAGCTTTATGTCTTCTTCAGCTCTATTACTTTTCTTGCCTATGCCTCAGGTGGAGATCCCCCAGAAGCAAGCACTGAGACAGGAATTTGAATGCCCGTAGCTGATCCGGGAGGTGATCCTAGGAAGCTCTGGTAGGGGAGTGGGAAGATAAAAGAGAAAAGGGATGGAAGCCAATACAGAATGTGTTCATGAGCAGCCTGTTACCATGAGCAAAAGGGGCTTAATCCTACTGGGCATCTCAGGGAGATGATATTGAACAGGCCTCTCAAGAGCTGGGGAAGCTGAGACATTTATCCATCAACCCTATTCATCGCTGGTTGAGGGTAGCTCCCAGGGGCCTTCGGTCCCCACCACTTCTGGCCTGGCCTGCCCTGCAAAGGGCTAAAGCACAAACCCACTACTGCTAAGAAGCCATTGGCACTGATGAGTACTAGAATAGCAAGTGCCTGGAGGTGTAGGTGGTGCACCAACTTCATCTGCTATGATGAGTAACCAAGACCCCTTCGGCCTACACTGTTCTGCACTAGCCCCTGGTGGCGCTATTCCTATATAATAACCAACTAGCACAGGATAACTAACTTGCTTTCAAGTCACCCAACATGGTTGACTTGGCTTCTTCTGTTCTCTGGGAACGGTTTCAGAAGGATCCTTATAACCTAGTGAACATAAGCAAAGAAGCCAAAGAGTAAACATGTCCGTGAAATGCAAGTGTTACCCGTCACTATTTACTGACATGGTGGATGACATTTAGCTCCAGTGCTTCTTCTCATCATTTTGACAGCTTACTTATCTCAGTGAACTGTATTGGTTTCAGTCTGGGCTAACAAATTCCAATTGATCAGCAGAAGCAAAGGAAAAATCCACTATCAGGAAAGGAAATGTCTGTGAAAGTGATGTTGGATTCAGATACCTTGGCTTCAAGCAAAATGATAGCCTCCAGTAATGCAGTATGATTTTTTTTTCCTCACAAAATCTTGGTCTCAAAACATGATTTACTCTTATTTAAGTGTATATGCATGTTAGATTGTGAAATGATGATTTCCTCCAAGTAAAACTAAGTGTGCAAATGTCTCTTTCAACGGGAGCCTGAAGTAGTGATATTTGTCTTTTTGCTCTTCCATCTCTTCCAATCCTCTTTGACATTCCCACCAGTGTCCTTATATTTCAGTAGAAACCAATGGTCTACACTGGAGTGGGGGGATGCTTAGGAGATATGGGTGAGTCTTTGCAGCCTCACCCAGGTCTTCCTGTCATGTTCCTAATTTATATCTCCCTTTCATCTCACCTCTCAAAATTCCTATTCCAGCTGGATCTCATGTATATAATGAACTAATTCATATTAAGGTATAAATAGCTAAAAAGAGCTCAATTCTTTATAATTCCCCCAAAATACTTTGTATTTTAGAAAGCAATGTGTTATTAATGGTGTGATCTTAGGTAATGTGTTGGAAAATCTGTGAGATTATTTTTTTTTTGTAGAAAGGCTTTTAGTGACATTTCCCAGATCCCTCCATTTCAGTTACTACCTTTTCCATCTTATGGTAGCAGTCCTAGAAAGATTCCAATAAAAATACTGTAAGGCAATGGAATAAATTGTCTTTGAGAAGAAGGAGCAGGTACACTTCTCTGCAATATGGTCCCTTTTAAGTTTGATTTCTATGAAAAAAAAAAGTGTGATTTCTATGGAGTTCTATTTGTTTATCCCAGAGTGGTCCCACCGAAAAGCAGAGAGAGAAGAACTCCCGAAAAGTAATTGAATAGTAATGGTGTGTACAGAGGAGTCTCTGATAGAAAATAAAAGTTTGTGGAGCAGAATTCAACCTCAGAAAATAATTTCCCAGAGACTATCCAATCCAACATATGCCACCAAAGGCACAGATTGCTGGTTAACCCCTAATGTCTCTCTCTTATAACTCCTTATTTTCAGCTGGACACCTCATACCAGGTAAAGTCTACATTTCCCAGACTGCTGTTCAGTTAGGTTAGCCATATGACTAAGTTCTAGCTAATGAGCTATAAATGTGATCTCATCATGTAATCTTATCTGAAGATCTTTCCTAAGAGCAAGAGCTCAACTTTGTTCCTTCTTTGCCCTGCCCTGCCTCCCATGGCCTCTGCTTTCATCCTGCTGCTAAACATGTTGATGGATGGGATGGCTCTAATTCCATCTTGAACTGTTAGGACAAGGGCCATACCCCCGGGAAAGCAGAGAGGACAGCTGGAGGTAACCAGGGCCTCTGAAGACAGCCAGGGCTTCAAAGTGAGAAGCACAAAGCTCTATTGCTTCTGTTACAATCAAACTAATCCCAACTGATGCATCATCCTTTTTTTTTTTTCTTAAGATTTTATTTTTGGGATGCCTGGGTGGCTCAGCTGTTGAGCGTCTGCCTTCAGCTCAGGGCATGATCCCAGGATCTGGGATTGAGTCCCACATTGGGCTCCCTGCATGAAGCCTGCTTCTCCCTCTGCCTATGTCTCTGCCTCTCTCTCTCAATCTGTGTTTCTTATGAATAAATAAATAAAATCTTAAAAAAATATATTTTATGTTTAAGTAATCTCTACACCCAACATGGGGCTCAAATTTACAACCCCAAAATCAAGAGTTGCACCCCCCATCCTTTTTTTTTTTTTTTTGACTCAACTTCTCATAGAAAAGAAAGATCTGTGACTCATGCAGACTCATTCCCAGGTTGGAAAGCTAGTTTTAACACATGTGTCAACTGCCTGGTGTTGTACAGATGATTTTTTAACATTCTCCTTTCTTGTTATTTCATTATGATCTTTGATGCCTAGATAATTGGAGCGTCAGAGGAAAGTGACAAGAATAAAGCCAATGTAATAACTTGTCAGTTAAAAAACAATAATAAAGAATAATCAGAAGCATGAGTTTAATCCTGGCTCTATCTGCACATTATTAAGCAGAACTGTGTGGAAGCTGGGGAAAATGAGCGGCCTAGCAGGCACTGAAAAAAATCTGTAATCCCTTGCACCCTAGGAATGAACAACTGAATAAATCCCAAGAGGCTTAATGACCTTTGTTTTCCAAAATGAATTATAACGTTAAGGCTGAAATAAGACCCAAAGATTTTTTCATGAAGCATGTTGCAGAAATCACCTTGTAACAGTAACAGGCATGTAAAGCTCCACAATCAAAAAGTTAATCATGCTATGTTGGGTCTTTCTAAACAGTTATATATTGGAAGGTCAAGATATTACTTCAAATAGTAACACATGTGAGATAATGGCACTCTTCTTCATTTAATGGAAATATTATTTAGGTATGAAAAAATCAATTTGAAAAAATAACCTCACAAACTTAACTTATTGGACACTGGTTGTTCCTTAACAAGATGAATTAAAATAAATGTCTCCTGGGACACTTGGGTGGCTCAGCAGTTAAAGTGCCTGCCTTCAGCCCAGGGCCTGATCCTGGAGACCCGGTATCGAGTCCCACATCGGGCTCCCTGCATGGATCCTGCTTCTCCCTCTGCCTGTGTCTCTGCCTCTCTCTCTCTCTCTCTCTCTCTCTCTGTTCTCTCATGAATAAATAAATAAAATAAATAAATGTCTCTACTTTTTGTTGACACATCATTTTGCAATCCCTTGGCAAATCTTGCGATTTTGTTTCCCACGTTGTTTAAAAAAACCTGATGCTCCTAGGCCCTTGGTAATTTCCCCAGTGTTCACAGCTTTGGCCACACATTAGAATCACTAGGGAGCTTTTTAAAAGACCCAGGCCCAATCCCAGACCAACTGAGTAAGAACTTCTTGAAGTTTGGGCTGAAGCACTAGCATTTTCCTTATTACCCCAGGTGATTTTTTTTTTTTAAGATTTTATTTTTTTAATCATGAAAGACACAGGCAGAGGGAGAAGCAGGCTCCATGCTGGGAGCCTGATGCAGGACTGGATCCCAGGACTCCAGAATCACACCCTGGGCCAAAGGCAGGAGCTAAACCGCTGAGCCACCCAGGGATCCCCTTACCCCAGGTGATTTTAATATGTAGCTCGGGTTGACATCCACGGCCACAAAGGAGCCCCACTCTACCTGAGTGACTAGAGCCAACTCCCATCTTGCTTACATTAAAATATACTGAAAATTAATCCTGTCTTCTCTTCCCCCAAACATACCACATTTAAACTTTCCCCTCACATTCTTATATCTGCTTCATTTTAGATAAAGGTATTGAGAAAAATAATTTCCCCAAATAGTTACCTTTCACAGTTATGCAGTTTCTGGTTTGGCTGCTGTCTTCTCTAAATAAAACCAGATTCATCCCTGGCAAGAGAGAGGAGAGGTTAAAACAGAGGAGTAGTTGATTGTTGACCCAGACTGGAGACAGAAAACCAATCAACAATCTCTCTTTCCCTGTCTCTCACCGGCAAGATTCATCTCCAAACATCTGTCTCAGGTAAGGGTGCAAACCTGTTGGTGTTTCCAGAACCATTTCTGGGGCAAACCCAAGTAATAAATAAGAGCTACATCTGTCATCTTACTCCACTAGACTATAATTTGAGTAAAACATTAAAAAAAATAATGTCAACATTTTTTGATCATTCTTACTCATTAGGAGTCTTACTATTTAAAAGTAGTCTTTTTCCTCCCTAAGCATTGAGGTAGTGTTTGTGGCAAGGGTGTGGGGGGTGTTGGAAGATATTAGATACCCAAGCAGCTTCATTACCAACTGAACATCTAATCCTGTCTCACCCAGAAATTATGAAGATAATTTGATTCAAATCCCAAACCTGTCCCCCCATGTCTTTGCTACATGATGAAATCAAAAGTTGGAAGGGAGCATCTGTAAAAGAGATAATGGTGCATAACAAATTCAAATGTTACACAAGCGTCTGTTATATGTTATATATAAAATTGATTAGTCTAATTTTAATACTTTTCCTTCTTTTCAACCTAATCATGAATCAGAGGTTTTCAGTAATTTTCAGAGCAGAAGAATTTCCATAGTCAAAATGACACACTTAAAATGTTGGAAATATTTAGCCTACTAAGTGATTAACTAAATGAGCACTATTTGCTTCTTAAATTACATAATATAATGAATATTACTTTCAGATATTCAAATAAAAGGCATAAAATACTAAACATAACTGCAATCAACTTCTCATTATCTATACTCATGGAAAAGAAAAGGTGTCTTGAATAAATGGAAAGTTAGGATATGTTTCTAGAATGGAAGACAAGTGTGAATTTTTCTAAAAATAATATTCCAATCAGCATGAAACACTTTTAAAGTTCATATAGAAGAATACATGTAAGAAAATAAAGCTAGAAAAAATTTAAAATAGTGAGGGGAGTAATTTCCTTTTTAGGTATTAAAACTTACTACAAAAGCTATTATATAGTATCTGCATAGAAAGAGACAAATAGATGGTAGCACAAAGAATGGAGAACTCAGAAATAGACTCAAGTAAATATGGAAACCTAATATACAAGGGTATTTCATAAATCTATTTTTGAGTGAGTTGTATTAATATAAATAGTACTCCCTCTGAGAAAAAAGACATAGCATTACTTCATGCTATATTTTTTTTCATGCTATATTTTTTAAAGATTCCAGGGTTTGGGATCCCTGGGTGGTGCAGCGGTTTAGCGCCTGCCTTTGGCCCAGGGCGCAATCCTGGAGACCTGGGATCAAATCCCACGTCAGGCTCCCGGTGCATGGAGCCTGCTTCTCCCTCTGCCTATGTCTCTGCCTCTCTCTCTCTGTGTGACTATCATAAGTAAATAAAAATTAAAAAAAAAAATCTTAAAAAAAAAGATTCCAGGGTTTTTTGTTTTTTCTTTTTAAGATTTTATTTATTTATTCATGAAAGACACACAGAGAGAGAGGCAGAGACACAGGCAGAGGGAGAAGCAGGTTCCCTGCAGGAAGCCCGATGCAGGACTCGATCCCAGGACCCCGGGATCATGTGCTGAGCCGAAGGGAGATGCTTAACCACTGAGCCACACAGGCATCCCAAGATTACAGTTTCAAGGGGCGCCTGGGTGGCTTAGTTGGTTCAGTGTGGTCTGCCTTCAGCTCAGGTCATGATCCCGGGTCCTGGGATCAAAGCCCCTGCTCAGCAGGGAGCCTGTTTCTCCCTCTGCCTCTGCCCCTGCTCATCTTTCTCTCTCTCTCTCAAATAAATAAAATCTTCTTTAAAATTACAGTTTTAAGAATAAAAATCAAACAAAGAAAATATTGTAAGAAAAGTTAAGAGAGTAAATAGGTAACTTCACAATGCAAGTATCCTGGGCAACCCCGGTGGTGCAGCAGTTTAGCACCGCCTGCAAGCCTGGGGTATGATCCTGGGGAACTGGGATCGAGTCCCGCGTTGGGCTCCCTGTGTGGAGCCTGCTTCTCCCTTTGCCTGTGTCTCTGCCTCTCTCTCTCTGTGTGTCTCTATGAATAAATAAATAAAATCTTAAAAAAATTATAAAAAAAAAAACAATGCAAGCATCCTGAGAAGACGCTAGTCCCAATAAAAGCTACCATTATTTCTCACCTGGATTACAGTGATGACCTCTTTTTTTTTTTTTTTTTTTTTTGAGAGAGAGAGGAGAGGCAGAAGGAGAAGCAGGCTCCCTGCTGAGCAGGAGCCTGAGGCAGGGCTTGATCCCAGAACCCAGGATCACCACCTGAAGGCAGAGGCTTAACTGACTGAGCCACTCCACAGCAGTGATCTCTTAACTAGTCTGCTTGCATCCACTCAAGTTCCTCTGTAATACATTCCCAAGTAGGGCCATCTTTAGATCTTTGAAAAACAAAAACCAGGAGCATCTAACTGGCTCAGTTGGTAGAGCCTGCAACTCTTGATCTTGGGGTTGAGTTCAGGCCCTACACTGGGCATAGAGATTACTTTAAAATATTTAAAAAGAAAGAAAAGAACCAAAACTGTACTACTGGATATGGTCGGACTCCCTGTAGTTATGGAACTACAATTCCTTTTTCACCCTTAAAAGTTGTTTGTGCCTTTCTCTCTCTCTCCCTTTTGCTTTCCCTGAGCCAACCTTTAGTCTTTGTTGATTTTTTAAATTGTATATTTTCTATTTCATTTCTTTTTATTGTTGCTTTTTTATGCTTTAAAAAGTTTTAGGGCTATACTTGGACACTTGGCTCATTTTCATTTATTTATTCATGAGAGACACAGAGAGAGAGGCAGAGACATAAGTAGAGGGAGAAGCAGGCTCCCTGTGGGGAGCCCGATGCAGAACTCGATTCCAGGACCCAGGGATCACACCCTGAGCCAAAGGTGGATGCTTAACCACTGAGCCACCCAGGTGCCCCATATTTTTAAGCTTCTCTTCTTTTCCAATGTAAACATTTAAGACTATAAATTTCCCTCACAGTACCACTTAACTTGTTTTAATATGCAGTATTATCTTTAAGTTACATTTCCATCATGATTTGTTTTTTACTCATGATTATTTATTTAGATGCGTTTTTGTTGATTTCCAAACACATGGCATTTTCAAGATAGCTCTTACTGAAGTGTTACGTAAATACCAAAAAGTACAGAAATCATAAGGACACACCTCAATGAATTTCCATAAATGAATTTACCCATGTACTCACTGTCAGAAAAAGATAAAGAATGTTTTTAGTCCCAGATGCTCCCAGTATTTCACTCCAAGTCATTAGCTTCCTTGAAGGTAACTATTCTTACTTCTATTACCATCAATTTGTTTTGTCAATTTTGGGGGTTTATATAAACAGAATCATATAGCATGCTTTCATTTGTATATAGTATCTTTCATTCTTTCCTGGAGTTGTAAGATTCATCCAATTTTTTGCATAGATAAACAATTCTTCATGAACGTTTAGGCCTTTTTCAGTGTTTGATTCTGATGAATATTGCTATTATTAACATATGTAGGCATTTCTGTTGGGTATATATGTAGGAATGGGGCTGTATATTATAGTTATGCCTAGGTCCAACTTTAGTATATACTATCAGACTACTAGAAATTAGGTACTGTTTTCCAATGCAATTGAACCAAGATACATGACCACCATAGAATAAAAGTTTTTGATACTCCACATTATTGCATTATTGCACTAGTGCTAAGATTTAAGAGTACAGAGGGGCTTCTCATTGTGTCTTAAATTTACATTTCACTGAAGAACTAATGAGCTGAGCACCTTCTCCTACGTTTATGGGCAACTCAGAAGTCATCTTTTATGAAGCACCTGTTCAAAGCTTTGTCCATGTTTAAAAATCGAGATGTCTATATTTCTCTCACTGACCTAAAGGAGTTTTCAGTAAACTGAATATCAGTCCTTTGTTCAATATATGTATTGAAATTTTTTCTCATGTTATATGCCTTGCCTTTTCACTCTCTTAATGTTATGTTTTCATGATCACAAGTGTTTAGTATTGAGACGCCTGGGTGGCTCAGCGGTTGAGCGTCTGCCTTTGGCTCGGGGCGTGATCCTGGAGTCTTGGGATAGAGTCCTGCATCGGGCTCCCTGCAGGGAGACTGCTTCTCCCTCTGCCTGTGTCTCTGCCTCTCTCATGAATAAATTTTTTAAAAAGTGTTTAGTATTGATGAAGTCTAATTTGCAGTGTTTGCAATGTTACTGACAAAAGATGGATGTTTGGAATATACAAAGAACTTATACAAATCAACAAGGAAGAAATAGATGACTTAAATATGGGCAAAAGATATGAACAGTTACTTCCATTTTACACCTGTCAGATTGGCAAAAATGGTTTGGGGAGTATATGAAACCATAAAACTAATACATTAGCAGTGGGGGGTGAAAATTGGAAGAAAAATTTTGGACGAAAATGTGGTATTACCTTGTAAACTTGAAGATAATCTCCTTCACCCAGATTTTTTTTTCTCCTAGGTATTGATCCTGGAGAATTCATACACATATGTGCCCAGAAATCCTATAGCAATACCATATAAAAGGTAGAAATAGGGGTGCCTGGGTGGCTCAGTTGGTTAAGTGTCTGCCTTTGGCTCAAGTCTTGATCTCAGGCTCCTGGGATCAAGCCCCAAATTAGGGGCTGCTTCTCACTCTCCCCCTGCTTGTGCTCTTTCTGTCTCTCTCTCAAATGAATAAATAAAAAATATTTTTTTAAAAAAAGGTAGAAATAACTAATGCCTGTTGATGGTAACACAAATTATAGCACACACACACACACAATGGAACAATATATAGCAGCAAAAATTAAAATAATATGCATCAACTTGGATGAATCTCAGAATTACATCAAGGATAAAAACTGATTCTTAGAGGTCTACATGCAGGTTGAAACTACATAAATATCAAAACCATACAAAGTTTGACAGTATATTGTTTGAGGATACATATATATTCAGAAATATGATGATGCAATTATTTTCACAAATTATCCGTCATGGGAAGGAATATAATTGGGAAGGTGCCCACAGTGGTCTTGAGAAGTTTTGGTAGGATTCTAGTTCTTAAGCAACATCAAGGATACACTGGAATTTCATTCATTACTATATATTGTATAAATGTTATATCTAGTCTATGTAACACTATTTCATAATAAAAGGCTTGCTAATACCATGTAGCCATCGAAATGATATTTTTTGGAAGAATTTGAAATATCATGAAAATTACCAAGATCCCGTATATGCTTTTGTATGCGTAGCACATCTCCGGGAGGATATCAAGAATATGGTAACAATAGTTGTAATAGAAACTTATCTGGAAAAGCTCCACCTGCCCCTATAGACTCACTATTCACCCTCCATCCTGCTCTCTATCTCAGACTTGTTGAAGACTGAATCAATGGTTCCCTTGCTCTATAACAACCGGGTGAGTTCAACCATTGGAGGCACCAAGGAGAAAGGCGAGGTTTTAGGTATTTATTTCCCCAGCTCCCACCACCACCTGGTGGTTAGGATTATCTATGTGTCCAAGAAAGGCCACAGCACCTATTGCCTTGCCCTCTGTATTAATCAGGGTTTTCCAGTGTGTGTGTGTGTGTGTGTGTGTGTGTGTGTGTGTGTGTGTGTGTGTAAGAGAGAGAGGACACTTTTTTATTGGTTCATATGACTATGGAGAATAAGCCCCAAGATTTGCAGGATGAGTCAGCAAGCCGGAGAAGCTGGAGACCCAGAAAAGTTAATGTATAGTTCTAGGCTGAGTCTGAAGACCTGAGAACCAGGAGAGCTGATGAGGTAAGTTCCAGTACAAAAGCCAATAGGCAAAAAAAAAAAAAAAAGAAAGAAAGAAAGAAAAGAAAAGAAAAGAAAAGAAAAGAAAAGAAAAGAAAAGAAAAGAAAAGAAAAAAAGCCAGTAGGCTCTTGACCCCAGAAGAGCCAATGTTCTAGTCTGAAGTTGAGACCAGAACAGACTGTTGTTACTTCACCGTACCTTGTTTTCCTTAACCCATACTATTGTAAAGAGTCCCTTAAGTAACCATTCTTCAATTATCCCATTTGAGTATATCATCTGTTTCCTGCTAGGTCCCTGACCTATATTCTTATTTTAAAATATTAGTTGCTATACTTAAAATTCCTAACATAATAAATTTTGTGAGCTTTTTGGTAAAAAGCCTTTTCAAACACAATGCAATTATGGGGCAGCAGAGTGATTCAGAAGGCCTTTGATACGGTCTCTCTCTCCCCCTTGGCCTTCCAGTCTGAATTTCCAAGGGCAGAGGAGCCAGAGGAAACCTCAAATGCTAATACCTTAGCAGCACTTACTGTCCATGGTATCTGGCCTGGGATCTTTGGACTATGGTTTGGCCTCATATCTCCTCCAGGACACAGCTGGCCACTGACAGGCAGTTTGACACAACATTTAAAATTCAAAATGTGAAACACAGAATAATGAAGCCATCTGGTCCATATTATGTTGTCCAACAATTATAAGTAATGTGAGCTATAAATACAACAAGCAAAAGGAAGCAAACAAGAGACCATTAATCAATACAATTTGCACAAGATATGATGACTCAAGTGTATTTACACAAGCACAGAAAATTCTTTTTCAGAAGAATCTTTACAAATAGTGGACTAAAGTAATTCTAGATTGAAAAACATTACTCGCTAATGCCCTTCAGTCATAAAATTTCTCTGAAGTAGGGCAGCCCTGGTGGCGCAGCGGTTTGGCGCCGCCTGCAGCCTGGGGTGTGATCCTGGAGACCTGGGATCGAGTCCCGCATCGGGCTCCCTGTGTGGAGCCTGCTTCTCCCTCTGCCTGTGTCTCTGCCTCTCTGTGTGTGTGTGTCTATGAATAAATAAATAAAATCTTTAAAAAATTTTTTTCTGGGATCCCTGGGTGGCGCAGCGGTTTAGCGCCTGCCTTTGGCCCAGGGCGCGATCCTGGAGACCCGGGATCGAATCCCACGTCGGGCTCCCGGTGTATGGGGCCTGCTTCTCCCTCTGCCCGTGTCTCTGCCTCTCTCTCTCTCTCACTGTGTGCCTATCATAAATAAATAAAATAAAATAAAATTTAAAAAAAAATAAAAAAAAATTTCTCTGAAGTAATAAAAATCTGCATGGGAATTTCACATAGGGGACCTTGATGTTGACATTTAGTAATTCACAGAGTTATATATGAGAGGCAACAGGACCAGTCTTGCTTCAAAATCCAGAATAACTTCATGAGAGTTACATTATAAGGACACCTTAGTGGAGAGGACTCTAAGAAACCAGTACCACTCATCAGTAGCCCCACTTCTAATATCTGTAGGAGTTTGAGTAGGAACATAAACAACCAGAATGGTTTGGCTCTGGATCTATATCCAACCGTCTTGTCATCTCTCTGTCCCATAGTCACCTTAAACTCATACTTAAACAAATACTCCTCCCTTCCCAATCTGGACCCTCTCTTACAGGCTTCTAACATGAGCAAATGAAGGATAATACTGTAATCTGCTGAGAGAGGAAGCACATTTAAACCACAGGGTTGATTTCTCAGAAGAAGAGGGAGTGTGATAGAATGAATTATTTATTCTCAACTCTTCCTTCCTTCCCCTCCTCTACTGGGATTTATTGTGGGCAGAGAATAAATCTCAGTCCTCAATGATTTAGCTGATGGAATTGAAGCAGAGGCTTTATTTGTGCTCACAGAGTTTGGTTTGGCCTCTTTTGTACTTCTGCCATTCGCAATGAGAAGAACGAGCCTTGAGTAGCCACTAGTCATAGATAGAGCAGACCGGAAACCAACCTGCAGCTAGAAGCCAAGTGCTGCAAAGCCACAACCACTTGTAGACCCATGAGTAAGAAATAAGTGCCTGTATTTGTAAGCCATTAAGATGGCAGGGGGCAGGGGTGGGGGAGTTAGTTGTTATGTACCATTATCACAGCAGAAACCTGACTAATACAGTCTTCTTCTCTGCTCTGAGAAGACAAAATAATAAATGTATATCACGGTCTATCTTTGGTAGTTTAGGTCCATACACTCACACACACACGTGTGCGCGTGCACCTTTATTCCTACACACACATTTTTAAAATATTACCACCTAACAATACAGTTACTCCCCATACAACCAAAAATGGGCTGAACCCCTCCACCCCTCCCCATTAGGAGACAATTAAAAATTACAGCTAGTCTCCCCATTGTGCTACCAAGTCAAGTAGCTCTTGGTGATGCCCATGACTCAGGCAGGGTGAGATGTGGCATCTCATAGTCTTGCAATCTGTGGCCTAAATGATACCTGATATACTGCATGAGGAGAGAGAGACCAAAAATGTTTAATAAGAAGGAAAAAAAGGAAAGCAACATCTCAAACATGAACATGATCCTCTTGGACCATCTTTTGCAAATGTCCACTTGTCAATCGCTTCTCTGGCAGTGAAAGGACGTCCTTGATTAACTGAATTGTGTCCATTGGATTTCCTTCACCCAGTGTCATCCAAAGTCCCACCTGAGAAAGGTGGTAAGAGGATTCCCCTGCTGAGCACCGTACTATCCTAGCAGCCCACTTCCTAAGGGCGGCGTGACAAACAGAGCTTTGATAGATCACTGGCCGGGGTGTATGCTTTCTTAATGAAGCTGTGCACCAGGCTTGTTCTCTTCTTTCAGCTGGATCATCTTGAACTAAAGCTTAGCTCTCTCTCTCTCTGTCTCTTTCAAAGGTCCTCGAGAAAGTCAGAAAAGTAGCTCACCCTGGGAAACATCCAGATATTTTATAGGTAGGTACACGGTCCCAGGAGGAAACGAACCATAATCTGATCAACAGTTTTGCTGCTCTTAATTATAGAAGAGATGGAGGGCTCTGCTATCCACTATGGCTCCATGAACTCCACACTCTGGGGTGTGTTGCTTGCAAAATCCTCCGTCTAGTTAAAAAATTTTTAGTTTAGATTCTTTTGATTGCAAGCAAACAGAAACCAATGCTGGCAACAAGCACTAAGTGAGGACATGTGCTGTGGAAGAACTTGTGGGAAGGACATTGAGGACGCTCACACACTCCAAGGGAAGCCGAAGCATGCTGTGGAAAGCAGAAGCCAGGGCGACAGCAACCGGAGTTCACAGACCTTTTGTCCAGGCCTATGCAACCAGCAAGGTCACAGGCAGTGCCCAGCCTAAATATGTTTCCTTGAGCTAAAGGAACGGTCACTTTTTGGGCTGATGAAAAAGTTCCAAAATAGGTGGCCCGTGGGTGGCTCAGGGGTTGAGCGTCTGCCTTTGGCTCAGGTCACGATCCAGGAGTCCTGGGATCAAGTCCCACATCGGGCTCCCTGCGTGGAGCCTGCTTCTCCCTCTGCCTGTGTCTCTGCCTCTCTCTCTCTCTCTCTCTCTGTCTCTCATGAATGAATAAATAAAATCTTTGAAAAAGAAAAAGTTCTAAAATGGATTGTGGTGAATATACTAAAAACCAATGAATACTTTTTAAGTGGCTAAATCCTATGGCATACAAACTATATCTCAATAAAGCTATTATATATATGTATATAATATATAATATATTTTTAAATATTTTTATTTATTTATTCATGAGAGACACAGAGAGAGGCAGAGACACAGGCAGAGGGAGAAGCAGGCTCCATGCAGGGAGCTGGACGTGGGACTCGATCCCGGGTCTCCAGGATCACACCCTGGGCTGAAGGCAGCGCTAAACCGCTGAGCCACTGGGCTGCCCAATATATAATAATTTAAGTCAGTAAATCAAAGAGAAAAAAAACCCACAGATTAAAAAGAGGCAATCCACCAAAAAGGAAACCAGAATAGTTACCATCACCAGCAACCAGAGAAACATCAAAACAACATTGGGATACCACTTTGCACCCATCAGATGGGCAAAAATTAAAAAGGTGAATAAGGCTTGGCAAGTATGATGGGAACTGGTACATTCCTCACCTACTGACCGAAATGTGGACAGGCTACTAGGGCCACTGTCCAGAAGAGCAACCCAGCCAATCTTGGCTACATTAAGTGTGCCTATTTCCTATGGCCCAGCAATTCCACTCCCAGATATGTGTGTTCCAGAAAAACTCACATATAGTTCCATTAGGGTGCATGTTCAAGGTTATTCTGTGCAGCATTGTTGGCGGCAGTAGGAAGGTGGGTGCAACTCAAGAAATACCTAAGTAAATGTAACGGATGCAGATGGAAGACTACTACCCAACAGCCCAAAGCAATGAACTAAATGTACATACAGCAGTGGGGATAGACTTTCAAAACATGGTGTTGATGGGGCACCTGTGTGGCTCAGTGGTTGAGCATCTGCTCGGCTCCGGGAGTGATCCCGGGGTCCTGGGATCGAGTCCTGCATCAGGCTGTCTCCAGGGAGCCTGCTTCTCCCTCTGCCTGTGTCTCTGCCTCTCTCTGTGTGTCTCTCATTAATAAATAAAGAAAAAAATTTAAAGTAATAAATAAAATTAAAATAAAAACATGGTGTTGAACAATAGCAGTAAAGTATAGAATAAGAATTGTAGCACAATGCCATTTGTATAAATTTGACACAAACACATGCACAAAACAGTACTGCCAATGTTTCAGGGATTTATTATACCTTTTTAAGAACATATTTGGGGTGTGATGAAAAAAAATCAGGCACCTTGGACTGACCGTGGGAGGTAGTGAGCCATGAATGGAGGAGACACATGGTGAACTGAGATCTCTGTGTCAGAAACTTTTTTTAATTAAATAAATAACGAAAGTTAAATGTTTTACAGACTCTTTCTGGATGACTCCTAAAAAAGAAATTAGAACAAGAAAAAAATATTCACCCATATTCCCCACCACCTGAAGAGAACCATTTTTTAAAAATTTTATTTATTAATGAGAGACACAGGCAGAGGGAAAAGCAGACTCCATGCAGGGAGCCCAACATGGGACTCGATCCTGGGTCTCCAGGATCAGGCCCTGGGCTGAAGGTGGCGCTAAACCGCTGAGCCACCCAGGCTGCCCTGAAGGGAACCATTTCTGTTCCCAATGTTTCCTCGACGAATTACTTTTTTTTTAAACTAGGCTCCACACCCAACATTGGCCTTGAACTCACGACCCCAGGATCAAGAGTCACATGCATGACCGACTGAGCCAGCCAGGCGCCCCTTGCTAAGTTACTTTTTAATGTAATTTCATACAGCTATTTTGCACATAAATGATTTATACTTTTACTGTTTTTCAGATAGCTATATCACAGGTAAGTGATTTATAATTTTACCACTTTGTCTTTGATTGCTATAATAAAATAGGATTTCTTAAGTTTAAGATTTTATTTATTTGAGAGAGAGAGAAAGCAAGAGATAGAGCACGAGCAGAGGGGGAGCGACAAAGGAAAAGGGAGAAGCAGGCTCCCCACAGACCAGGGAGCCTACCTGGGGCTCGATCCTGCCACCCAGGATCATAACCTGAGCTAAAGGCAGATGCTTAACCAACTGAGCCACCCAGGTGCCCCTAGGATTTCTTAAGCTAAATAAAATATGGCAAAAGGGCTTAAAAAGCTTTTGGCAACACATCTGCTCCCTTGCATAATAAGGTCACTTCCAGGTGTGTCTCTGGGTGAAAAAAAGAGATGCCTTATTTTTTAAAAAGACATTTTCAGTTATGTGATGAGTATATGCCACCTTATTTGCCTGCTTCTTTGCTGAAGAAAACCTCCAGTGTGGGCAAAAAATGCATTACCTTAATTGGGTGGCCTGCATCTTCTCTCAGCTGTGGAATCCCACCAAAGGCAGTTAGGCCTCCACAATAAGTCTTACTTCCAGGATGTAAATTCTAAGTAGCTTAATCCCTGAAGCGCTATCATGGTTGCCCTCCTGAGTTTCTATGAGTGGCATAAGAATGAAGTTGCAATTGAGAAATCAAAGAAAACAAGATAAAACAAAAACAAAAACAAAACAAAACAAAAAAAATAAATAAAAATACCGCAAGCATTTACCTGAGCTGGGCTGGATTTCTATGTGATATTCTAGGTTATATGTTATTTTTCCTCTGATGCTCTTTCTGAAGTTGGTTTTTTTTTTTTTGTTTTTTTGTTTTTTTTGTTTTTTTGCCTGAGTTGAATTAGGTTAAGCTGGCCTGTTTCTACAAGCCCAGAAAGCAAATAACTGCTATTCCAAAACTAGCCGATCCATATTGTCTGGCTCCAGATTAAATACAGAGAAAATGGATGCAGAAAAACACTACCATACTGTGATCAAGAGGATGCTGTTCTATCGGAGGCTGCCTTCTATCTAATTCCATTCACTAGTTTTCCAGGGAGGCCACACCTGACCAGGCAGTTTGCTCTGAGAATTCAGCTCCATTTTCTCCATGAAGAGGGCTTGGCTTTGGTGAGTCCCAGCTTTGCAAGATACAAACCGTAAGTTAACGTTAGTCTTGCCCTCGTATTTCCCTAATCACTAAGGACAGCAGTAACATTTTTTAAAGGATTTTATTTATTTATTTGAGAGAAAGAGAGAGAAAGCATGAGCAGGGCGAGGGGCAGAGGGAGAAGCAGACTCCACTGAGCTGGGAGTCAATGCGGGGCTCGATCCTAGGACCCTGGGATCATGACCTGAGCTGAAGGCAGACGTTCAAGTGACTGAGCCACCCACGTGCCCCCGGAAGTAACAGTATATATAAACTTTTACTAAGGATGTATTCTGGACACCAAGCATCCTATTTCTGTGCCCCTAGCCACAGAGTCTGATATGCCAGAGAGAACCACGATTGAGCACTTAAAAATGGGGTTAGTCCAAATCAAAATATGCTGTTGAGATCAACAGGCTAGACGACATGCTAAATTTAAAACAAATGTCCAATTAAACCTCACTTCTAAATTAAGGAAAATATCATTTACATAGTCATGATATCATTACATAGTCATTAGAAAGGCATCTTTTACGTAGCTACTTAAAGGATTTTCTGCTCCAACATTACATAACAAAGGCATAACATTTGCCTTTGTTAACTGACATTTTTTTTAAAGATTTTATGTATTTATTCATGAGAGATACACAGAGAGAGAGGCAGAGGGAGAAGCAGAGGGAGAAGCAGGCTCCAGGCAAGGAGCCCGACGTGGGACTCATTCCCATTCCCCGGTCTCCAGGATCACGCCCTGGGCCAAAGGCAGGAGCTAAACCGCTGAGCCACCCAGGGATCCCTGTTAACTGACATTTTAAAGCAGCTTTGATTGGGTCATTACCATTAGGGGCTCCCCACCTGCTACAGGCCATTCTCTTTTAGATTAGAAAAGAACTATACTAATCTACAATTATTTATTATCAAGCCGGAAATGGCCAGGAATCAGGAGAGCTGTGGAAAGGGAATCTAGTGCAATTTACAAATTTAATAAATTCCCATTTGCATAGCATTTCCTATCGTTCACGCAACAGCTGAAAATCCCATTATTACTATTATAGAATCCCTTCATAAAACATGTCACAATTCCAGAACTCAACCCAACTCTATTCTAGGTTGGAGCAAATCGTTCTTGTGCACATCCACATGTGTGGGCAGCTTCTCTTGGTAACATAGAAAGCATCGCATCCATGTCACCACCTCCCCAGTAAGATGCCATGACATTATTTTATCTGGTCTCTGAAACACTCCAAAGAATCAGATGTTACTTGGCTATGAATCTCTTCCTTAACTGCCCCTAACATCAGACTGAATTCTCTGAATACAGGACTCCAAGTCACTGTCTAGTACCCCACTGGCAAAGTTGACTCAAAAAAATGTTTGATGGGGGATCCCTGGGTGGCGCAGCGGTTTGGCACCTGCCTTTGGCCCAGGACGCGATCCTGGAGACCCGGGATCGAATCCCACATCGGGCTCCCGGTGCATGGGGCCTGCTTCTCCCTCTGCCTGTGTCTCTGCCTCTCTCTCTCTGTGTGACTATCATAAATAAATTAAAAAAATTTAAAAAAATGTTTGATGAATGGAATTCTCCCTAGGTCTCAACATTTCTCTCTCTAAAAGTCCCATCTTCTTTCATCCTAATGATAAGGGCAAATTTGCTGATTACCAGTAGCTTCCACCTGGAGTTTGCCAGGGGCTCTGCTATTTCATAAGCTATATCCCTATCAAGAACAGCGTGTTTGAATCACTGTGTTGTACATGGGAAACTAACGTAACACTGTGTGGCATCTATACTCAGATAACTTTTTAAAAAGACAGAATGTAAAAAAAAAAAAAAAGACAGAATGTAGAACTACAACCCTGGCAATTAGTAGACTTTAACTGTCAATGTTATTCTCCTTTGAATGCAAAAAATGCTCATTACTTGCAAATGTTCTTAAGGAGAATCTGAAAGGACTTGACAAGTAAATTTCCTCTACAAATGGTCCTGGGTAGAGAGTGATAAATGCTAGAACAGCAACTAATTCACGTCTTTTCTCTCTTTGAGAATGCTATGTGGCATCTCGAGAATTCTAAGGAAGAGAATAGGAAGTACTTTCTCAAAATGCAGAGGCAAAGGTAGGGCTAGAGCACCTGGGGAGCCACCAGAAAAAAAAAAAAAACAGCAAGAAGGCCGACTACCAAATCCAATAGCAAGCCTCATACATGACTGCACTATACTAGTTTCACCTTGTCAAGGAGCCAGAACTCCTGTCCCCTCAAAAGTCCTTTTAGCTAGAATAAGAATCATATTGACATGAGGCAGGTTAACAGGAGAAAATCAAATTTAGCAGGCTTGCATAGGGGAATCCACATCCACATGGAAATTTCAAAGGCAGTCAGGCAAAGTGAGGTCTGTATGTCACTCTGAACTATGGAGAGGGGGGTAGATGCCTGGGACTTCTCAGGAGAGGAATGCACTTCACAGGGTGATAAGAAGAGCAGATGTGTGGTATTTAGATGCTTGCCCTACCATACACATGGGTCACTTGGATAAAATTATTGTAAAATTATCTGTTAATGATCCTTATTCTGGGAAAGGCCCCCAATTTAGATTCTTCTGTGTGGTTAAGGGAGGGACAAAAGTTTTTCTTGAGCCTACAGGGTCTCAAGTGCCTCCAGCTCAAAATAACCCACATGCCAGAGTGGCACATTCTGAGGTCTGTCCTGAACCCCCTCACACCTCAAACACAAAAATATGCATAACCCAATATGAGATGAATTGAGACATTAATATATATACTTAATATATATACCCAGGGATACATATATATACCCAGGGATTTTGCCATGAGCAAGTGGTAGGTCTGTACATCCTCTTTTTCCCAGGATCCCAGGATCATGACCCAAGCCAAAGGCAGACGCTCAACCACTCAGCCACCCAGGCGCCCCTGTACGTCTTCTTTATACAGAATCTAGAGCTGTGCTGTATAATTAATATGATATTTAGTAGTGTAATGTAACATCATACTACTAAAGTTAATATATATACTATTATACTACTACAATTAATTTCACCTGTTTCTTTCTACTTTTGAACATGCTACCAGAAAATTTCAAATAATACATGTGGCTCACATTTTGTTTTATTTTACATTTTATTTTTTGGCTAGCACTAGTGTAGAGAGCAGCTGGGGTAGAGAAAGGAAAAGAAAAAAGATAGTGGAATTCTTCTAAAGTCTGGAGTGGGAAGCTGGGTTTCTCACCACCAAAATCTCTCTGCTTGTTAGTGAGAATGCAGATAGCCCTTATAATGACTCTTCATTTTCAGGATGCTCCAAATCTGGGCAGTGTCATTTGAGGAAGCAGGCTCATTATGTCTCAGGAGCATCCTTGGGAAATGTTCATGCACAATATCTATCAAAAGCTGAACTAAGGGGACACCTGGGTGGCTCAAGGGTTGAGCATCTGCCTTCGGCCCAGGGCGTGATCCTGGAGTCTCGGGATTGAGTCCCACATCGGGCTCCCCTCGTGGAGCCTGCTTCTCTCTCTGCCTGTGTCTCTGCCTCTCTGTGTCTCTTGTGAATAAGTAAATAAAAATCTTAAAAAAAAAAAAAGCTGAACTAAGAACTCACCTTTCCTCTCTACATTTTTTTTAAAAAGATTTTATTTTTTAAAAAAATTTATTTACTTATTTGAGAGAGACAGAGAGCAAGCATGAGCAAGGGGAAGAGGCAGAGGGAGAATCAGACTCCACTGAGCTGGGAGCCTGACATGGGGCTCAATCCCAAGACCCTGAGCCGAAGGCAGGTGCTTAACTGGCTGAGCCACTGGTGCCCTCCCCTGTACATTTTTTTCTCAGTATTTCATAATTATTCTTTTCTCACTAAAAAGAGAAATATAATTTCATCTGAAATAAGAATGCTGCTCAAACATTATGGTGAAACAATCACCTTTGCAGGGTATGAAGCAGGAAGGATCCAGAACAATCTGATAAAACAGCCACCAGGAAAGGGAACAAGGTGGCTGAAGAGAGATATTTCTGTGGTCTTTCAATGTGGAACCTCATGTAAGGAATTCCTTTAAAACCTTTTTTTAAAGGTTTTATTTATTTATGATAGTCACACACACAGAGAGAGAGAGAGAGAGAGAGAGAGAGAGGGAGGGAGGGAGGCAGAGACACAGGCAGAGGGAGAAGCAGGCTCCGTGCACTGGGAGCCTGACATGGGATTCGATCCCGGGTCTCCAGGATCGCGCCCTGGGCCAAGGGCAGGCGCCAGACCGCTGCGCCACCCAGGGATCCCCCTTTAAAACCTTTTAAAGAGCATTGCTTCACTCTATAGAAAAAAGATTTTGAAAATTAAGATCCCATCAGAGACCGGTAAAGTTTTCTTGCAGCTCCTTTAGCTAACCGTCAACAAACTTACTCTGTGAAGCACCAGATAGTAAATGTTTTAGGCTGTGTGGGTCTCCAAGACCTCCTCACTTCTACCCTTATAGCAGGAAAGCAGCTGCAGACAATAGTAAAAAATAAAAATAAAAAAGTGTGCAGCTGAGTGCAATTGAAACTTTGCTGACAAAAATAGGTGGGATTTAGCCAACGGCTATAGTTTGCCAGCCCCCACTTTCTTTCTAGATTTATTTATTTATTTATGAGAGACACAGAGAGAGGTAGAGACACAAGCAGGCTCCCCACAAGGAGCCCAATGTGGGACTTGATCCCAGATCCTGGGATCATATTCTGAACCCAAGGCAGAAACTCAACCGCTGAGTCACCGAGGTGCCCCAGCCTCCTGCTTCAGATAGTGCCTCCTTCGACCAGTAAGGAAAGTGCAATCATGCTTTTAACTTCTTCATTCTGACACAGGTTAACACAGATCTCCCTTCAACCCAAGTTAGAGTTAAGCTTGGGAAGGTTGGAATAAAGGAAGGATAACAGAGAACAGAAGAAAAACATCGAGTTTATGGGATGAAACCATGGAGTTGTGATATTCACTCAGAAAAGCAAAAGTGTTGGGGTGCCCGGCTGGTTCAGTAGGTTAAGGGTCCCACTCTTGGTTTCAGGTCAGGTCATGGTCTCAAGGTCTTGGGATCGATCCGAGTTGGACTCTGTGCTCGGCAGGGAGTCGGCTTTTCTCCCTCTCCCTCTCCCTCTGCCCCTCCCTCGGCTTGTGCTCAAGTACATGCTCACTCTCTCTCTCTCTAATAAATTAGTAAATCTAAAAAAAAAAAAAAGGAAAAGAGAAAGTGTTTCAAAAGCCATGAAAAACTCTTATCCTATCAGAAATCTCCCTGGCTCAAATCAATGGTGGCAAAAAAGAAGTCACATTCTAGGTGGTAAATTACTTCTGAGGTGTCATACTTCTCAAATTTGACATTTAAATAATATATTCTTGTGCAGGGGCACCTGGGTGGCACAGTTGGTAAAGTATCTGACTCTTGGTTTCAGCCCAGGTCATGATCTCAGGGTCCTGAGATCCAGCCCCACATCGGTCTCCGCTCAGCATGGAGTCTGCTTGAGATTCTCTCTCCCTCTCCCTCTGCCCCTCCTGCTCGTGCTCTCGAAAAATAAAAAATAAATCTTAAATAAATTCAGAAGTTGCTACTCCAGAAATTTAGATAGTTTGAAATAATATTCATCTCTTGCCATTAAATTCTCTACAGAGGTGACCTAAATTACAACAAGTAGTCTCATCATCCTGGCCTGTGGCAAGCGATGAGGTTTCTCTACTTCACAGAAACCCCTTGAGAGGGTAATTCAGCATAGAAAAGTGTAGTTTCCTGGCTTTTATCTTACTATCAATCTCAAATACTCCCAGCATATTAACTGAACACACAGTCTCCCCCAGGAAAAAACCAATCAAAGCAATACATCTATTTTCAAAACAATTTCTTGTTCAAGGGAAAGATGAAAAGTTTAAAATCTGACAGTGAGGCTTCAAAATGAACTATGTAATCCCATGGGACCACCTGGATTCCCCAGCTTTTCACCGGTATCCTTCTCAGAAGAGAAAGTGGTACCAAGGAAAGTGCTACGATGGAAAATGAGCCCCATTTCAGAAAGAAAACTGAATGGCATCTATACATTTGCCACCGTGTTTTAGAGATCTCCCTGGACGTGAACCTTAAAGACTAAAGCTGCATGGCAAAAAGCAGCTCACAAGTTCAAGTTCTATCTCCATCAAAGCCTGGGATGGAAGACACCCCCTGGTATAAAAGACAGAATAATGGGAGAAAACCAAATGGCAGTTAATAACATGTCCACGATGGTAACTTCGACTCAATTTTCAGAGTTTTTCCTACGTCTGCTATTTCCTTAAAATCAGTCTAAAATAATTCTTATACCAAAGCGACATATTTTGAGGGTGTTGGGGAGGAAGACCTTCCTCTCTGCCCTCCAAGGTCTTTCTAGCTGGACTAAGAATCAAATTGACCTGAAACAGAGGAACGAGAGAACATCAAATTTAATAGCACACTTAAGGGGAACGCACGTGGACGTGGAAATTCCAAAGACGATGAAGCAAGATCCAAGCTTATATGGACTCAGGAGAGGGGCGAGGACGGAAAGGGGAGAAAGCTCATCAGCAGGAAGGTGAAGGTTGTTTGGAAAAACAAGATTGCCCTGTTAGGCAGAGAAGGTTCTTGGGTAAAGAGGAGCTTCTGCAATGGCCAGGCTCTCTGCTTCGACCTAAGTGTAGGTGGCCCAGGGTTGGCAGAGAGCTTCTCCTGGGGCTGTCGGGTTTTCATTACTTTGAACTCCTCTTTATGCCCAGAGGCCCATATGGGGACAGCCTGCCCTGGGCCCTACAAGGGCAAATTCTGCTCCCCTGTCTTTGCCCCAGCGCCTTATACCATGCGTGGCTCCTGCTGAGAGCTCAAGATACATTTCTTTTTTTAAAAAAAATATTTTATTTATTCATTCATTAGACACACACACACACACACACAGAGGCAGAGACACAGGCAGAGGGAGAAGCAGGCTCCATGCAGGGAGCCCGACATGGGACTCGATCCTGGGTCTCCAGGATCAGGCCCTGGGCCGAAGGCAGGCGCCAACCGCTGAGCCACCCAGGGATCCCCTCAAGATACATTTCTGAAATGCATGATTTATACTGACTTTCTCCGTAGTCATGTGCGACGCCGCTGCACTATTCTGAGCAGCCGTGCTCCTACCATTGTGCTCCTACCATTAAGCCTTTGGTGGATTCCAAGTTCAAGGGTGTCTCCAAAAGAGGAAAACCTCCCCTAGTAACAACAAAAGGGCTGGTTTATAGTTTTTAAGAGCCCTTCTTCTGGTCCTATTTACATGCATCATTACCCCACAGTGAAAGCACTTTGGTACAAGTGATTAGAAATCATAATAATCACCATTGAAAACTGCCATTTAAGCCAGAGTACCCCCGCATGATGTTTCCGCCTACATCCCTCTCTCCCTGAGGCCTATTCCAGCTTTCAACCTACCTTGTGGGCTTTTCATTCCGAGCCTCTTGTGATCTTCAAGTTGTAATTTTCACAAGTGGAGCCTGAAAGCTCTTTAATATTTTTGTGTCGGGTAGATGAATTTTCTGTAGTGTCTTACAAAATCATGCTGTTAACACCTGACAGCACTAAGTGAGGAAAGTTAAAAGGCCAAAGACAATCACACACACACAAAATTAACTGAGCAGTTAAAATATTTGAGTGTCGGGAAGCACAGGTGTGAGCCACAACTGTCCTCTCAAGCTCATTCAACAGGGGCATTGGGAAGCCTACTGGACACCGTCCTGGTCGCACAATGTTGCAAATGTACCTGATGCCCCTGAGCTGTTCACTTTATTATTTTTTTATTTTTTAGATTTTATTTATTCATGAGAGATACAGAGAGAGGCAGAGACACAGGCAGAGGGAGAAGCAGGCTCCATGCAGGGAGCCCGATGTGGGACTCGATCCTGGGACCCCAGGATCACGCCCTGAGCCAAAGGCAGGCGATAAACCGCTGAGCCACCCAGGGATCCCCTAGCTGTTCACTTTAAAATGGAATCCTAGGGTTGCCTAGACCCAGGGTTGAGAGTCAGCCTTTGGCCCAGGGCGTGATCCTCGGGTCCTGGGATCGAGTCCCACATCGGGCTCCCTGCATGGAGCCTGCTTCTCCCTCTGCCTGTGTCTCTGCCCCTCTCTGTGTGTCTCTCCTGAATAAGAAATAAAATCTTTTTAAAAAGAAAAAAATAAAAATAAAACGATCAATTCTAAAACAAAATAAAATAGGGGTGCCCGGGTAGCTCCGTCCGTTAAGAGCCTGCCTTGGGCTCAGGTCATGATCCTGCTCTGGGATTGAGCCCCGTGTCAGGCTCCCTGCTGAGGGAATTCTGCTTCGCCCTCTCCTCCTCTCCTCATTGTGCTCTCTCACACTCTCACCCTCTCAAATCAATGAAAATTAAAAAAAAAATAAATGCTTATTAATTCCATGTTATGTGACTTCTGCCCCAATTAATATACATATATAATATATATTTTTATCCCCCCTCACATTCTGCCTGCCTGTGGCGAGGGCCTTACTTGCCACCCCCCACTCTTGGACTTGTTTAATTTTAACTAAAAATAAACAGGGTGACAAACTGAAAGAAGCTTGGTCCACACAAAAATCTGGGATTGAGTTCCAGGTCACAGAATAACTCATTTTTGACTCAAAATTCCCTATCACGTGTGCACAGGGAAGGTTCTGGAACCCGGATCCTCGCTCACCACCTGGACATCACCACACACCGGACAAAACACACTTTCTCCCCCACAAGGTTGTTGGGAAAAGTTTAATTGGCTACAGAAATTTGTGAGAACCAAAGGCCACCTCTAGAGTAAAAAGGGTGGTGGCCCTTTGGTTCTGGTTTCTCTATTATTAGATCTCCTTCGAGGCTCTACATCCATGTTTAGTGGAAAATAAAGTGATTCTTTAAGAGTGTGATTTCCTCAGTTCCTTCATCCTGGCTTCAGTTACTTCAGAGCCTTAAAAAAAGAAGAAGAAAAAGAATGTAAGTATTAGCAACATTGGAAACTAAGACTGTAAAGTGCCTCCAGCTAGCCTTTGCACCATCTTGGTTTGCTCCTAAAGGACTTTATGTTTGAGGCAAACATAAATAGAGAGATGCTTTCTCTAGTGAACATGAATATCCTATCCCTAAGTGATATGAAGAGAGCTCATAATGGAGCGATTAACTCTTTACAGTTTCCAGAAGCTGCTGTCTATGAAAGAGAGCTGCTCATCCACTTCACGGCAGCCGTAACTCTGGAGTTATCCCAGGCACTATCAGCCTCAGAACTTGAATCTAATAAAGCTCTCCAGGCTGCTATCCTCCCTCATAAAGCCTAAAAGAGCTGTGGGAAAAATAAGCGGCCCTCAGAAGCCAAGCCAGTCTCAGGCATCTCCCTTCAAAGAAATAAAAGACCATTTTATTTCATACAAACCCAAGGAAATCTGTTTTTCCATGAATGACCTAAACCGGGGGTCACCAAACTGCTTTTGTAAATAAAGTTTTATTGGGACACAGCCATGCCCATTCATTCTTTTTTTATTGGTGTTCAATTTGCCAACATATAGCATAACACCCAGTGCTCATCCCATCAAGTGCCCCCCCTCAGTGCCCGCCACCCAGTCACCCCCACCCCCCACCCGCCATGCCCATTCCTTTATGCTTTTCCTCTGTAATGGCAAAGCAGAATAGTTGCAACGGAGACCGCACGGCCCACAAATCCTAAAATATTTACTCTCCAGCCCTTTATGGAACACATTTGCTGACTTATTACAACTCTAACCACTATAGCCTCCATTTACAGGTGCTCTTACATATTTCTCCCCAGCCTCAGGTACATTCCAGTTTCCCAAAAGTATGACTGGCCGTCAGGTCTGTCCTAGCTATGACCTGGGATGCTCCTATTTGACCGCTACCTAGGCTGATCAAATAGGAGCATCCCGAGAGAGCAAAATCCTGCAAGGCAAGTCATAAGATGCTCCCTTCTCCACCAGGACAACAGCTTGTCTCTAAGACAGATAGAGAATACTTGAAGATTCCATCTTACCCTCTCAGGCAGTCCTGATTATTCCGAGTCATTAGTTTCAGCTTATTTCCAACTCGGCTATTCTTGGCTCTGAAAAGCTGTCATCACTGGCATCGCTGTATCTATCACTAGATCAAAAGAGGAGCTAATTTAGCAAGTTGTAAAAAACCCTGGACACTTACTGCATTTACAATTCCAAACACTTTTCATACTCAATCTCCACTCAGAGAAAATGCCAAGGGATAGTCTACTAGCACTGTCTAGTCGCTACAGAAAGAGGTGAGTCCAAACACACACCATGGCTTTTTGTCAGAGGAGCTGATTATTCGCTTGCATCTTAAGTTGGAAGTAAAATTTATAAAATCAGAAAATTCATAAAATCATTTCAATTTACATTAAAATTTATAATCTTCTGAAGACCACTAGTAGAGACCAGCAGCATTAAATTTTCCATTCCAACAAACATTCTCGTACATCCAAAACTTTGAGAACTAATTTGGGGGATCCCTGGGTGCTCAGTGGTTGAGAGCCTGCCTTCGGCCCAGGGTGTGATCCTGGAGACCCGGGATCGAGTCCAGTGACGGGCTCCCTTGCATGGAGCCTGCTTCTCCCTCTGCCTGGGTCTCTGCCTCTCTCTGTGTGTCTCTCATGAATAAATAAATAAAAATCTTTTAAAAATAAAAAAAATCAGAAAAGAAATAATTTGTATGCTATTTTCACATTAGAAGCTCTATAAGGGGCACCGGGGTGGCTCAGCGGTTGACCGTCTGCCTTTGGCTCAGGTCGTGATCCCTGGGTCCTGGGATCGAGTCCCACGTTGGGCTCCCTGCATGGAGCCTGCTTCTCCCTCTGCCTGAGTCTCTGCCTCTCTCTCTGTCTCTCATGAATAAATAAAATATTTTTGAAAAGAAGCAGCAGCTTTATGGGATGCTCTGACTACGTCGAGCCACATATAGTATTCAATATGGGACCAATTACTGATATAGATGCTGCCACGTTGGGTTCTGTCAGAGGTACACCTTCTCCATGACATAACCTTGCAATTATAGTTTTGCTTCGAGCCATAGGCTTAGGCTGGGGTTCCTCTTGCTCAGTTCCAAATAAATCAGCAAGTAGATCAACTCTACAGGAGTGCTACCAATCTGTAGAGGCGACGTTGCGAAGAAGTGTTTTCTGCCTGAACCATTCCTAGCCTTGACCAACTTTTTGCTGACCTATAGCAAATAAGTCCGAATTCCATAACATGTGAAAATCCATTTTTTTAAAAGATTTTATTTATTTATTCATGAGAGACACACAGGCAGAGGGAGAAGCAGGCTCCCTGAGGGGAGCTCAACATGGGCCTCAATCCCCAGGCCCCAGGATCATGCTGAGCCAAAGGCAGACGCCCAACCATTGAGGCACCCAGACACCTCCCCATCCCTTTTTTTTTTTTTTCCTTTTTTTTAAAGGAGGAAAGGGAACAACTGAAGAAATCCTATGCTGACAGGTTAGGAGACGAAGATTTACTCTACACATATGGAACGAGTATCAATAAATACATAAACAGCAATGTAAAAGACAACCTCACTCTCCTCCCTGACTTTTGAACAAAATACTGGAAAGGCTGTGGGGGTGGGGCTCAAGTATGGAGAGGAGATAGAAGATTAAGGATTGGCAGAAAAGTCAAGATATGTTAGATAAACATAGAAATCAACAGTCTCAAAACAAGCAGAAGATATCTCCTACTTAGATTTTAGAGCAGGAAAATCACTTCTACTGTTACAAAAGGGTTTCCAATAAAGAAAACACAGGAATAACTAAAGAATGCTTTTTTAAAAAACTGCCCCCAAAAGTTGATATGTCCTTCCTTATCCATGCACTCTCATTACACAAATGTCGAGTCCTTCCTGGTTCTGTGCAACAAAGAGGGAACTGGAAGTTGCGCTCAACTTCCTCTGGGAGAAGAAATGAAGGTTAGGGTGTTCAGGTGATTAACCCAGCACACAGCTCATTCGAGGTGGGGCCAGAAGGCCCATCTCACCAACTGAGGCCACAAGTTCAAGTCTTAGCTGTGCTGCAATGTACCCGCAGCACCTCGGGCCATGTCCCCTGACTCCACAAGCAAGAAGGCCAAAGAGCCAAGGAAATTCCATTTTCTCAGGCATCAGATTTTATACTTGCTTTCTTCCCTACTTCTGAGCCCAGGGAAGAGTAAGGTGGACGCACATCTTCCCCCTCACACTCCTGGTTGTACTATTTATGAACCACGTACATTTGGACTGGTCACTTGACTCCTGAGAGTCTAGAAAAAAAGAAGTAACAATACCCACAACCACATAAGGGCCAAAAGAGAATGTATATAAATGTGCTCTGAAGACTATATACAATTATAAGCTGCTGCTGTTTTTGAGAATTATGTATTTATAACATGAGGGCAGCCTGGGTGGCTCAGCGGTTTAGCACCACCTTCAGCCCAGGGCCTGATCCTGGAGACCAGGGATGGAGTCCCATGTCAGGCTCCCTGCAGGGAGCCTGCTTCTCCCTCTGCCTGTGTCTCTGCCTTTCTCTCTCTCTGTGTGTCTCTCATGAATAAATAAATAAAATCTTAAAAAAATATAGTTATAACATGGTATCTCTCAAAAAGTCATGGAAATAGAAAGAAGTCATAAAAACTGCCAATTGCGTGATTTTCAGAATTGTTTCTTGTACCAAATACTTCCCTGCCCACATTAGCCAACAGACTTGGGTGGGTCTGTTTCCAACCTAACAGCTCTCATTTCTATCTGATGGCTGGCTGCCCCAAACTCTGACAACACATCAAAATGACATAGGGAGACTCTGCTTGAGTTTACTCATTTCTAAGGCAAATGAGTGGGTTCACTGATTTTCTTTCATATGTGTCAGGAACCAGAAGTAGGACAATGAAATAAATCAGGGCACTCAAGAACAGAATCATCAAAATAGGCCTTGCTGCTCAACGTGCTCATTTTAGGGCACCCAGGTGCCAACAAAAAACAAGTGCTAGAAATAAAATCTGGATCATCACCACACACAGAATAGCAGTGGCTCCCGCACGTTCAATAAAATGTGAGTACTCTCTGCTGCATATGACTTAGGGGTTCATTTTTGTTTCACACAGAACAAACTTAAAGAAGTCATAAGATATACTTGTCTGGGTATATTTTCACTTAATTCGCAACATCTCAGCTCTATCTTAAGACTAACCCATCTTTTTAAATAATCTTCTCTGTACACACATATGGGCACACACGCATTTCTCAGTAGAGAAAATTATTCGATATGAAGGTCTTACATGTTAAACTTTATGAAATGCCACAGAATACAGATCCACATGTGTGTGTCTTGATATATTTGAGGAGGGGAAGTTTTAAACCTGCACTACCCAATATAGGAGCCACAAGCCACATGACGCTATCTGCAAATTTAATCCATTAAAAATGGATTACAAATATCTACAAATTTAAATCCACTAAAACCGAATTGAATTGAAAATCTCACTCCTCACTCACACATATTAAGCTGCACTTCGAGTGCTCAGTATGTTACCAGGTCACTGGGTTCTTGTCCCAGAGACACCAAAGCATTGGAGACCCAAGACCAGAATGGGAAGATAGGGATGATTAAGTGGAGAAGTAGAGTACACTTTTTTTTAATGTTTATTTACTTATGATAGAGAGAGAGAGAGAGAGAGAGAGAGAGAGGCAGAGACACAAGCAGGCTCCATGCACTGGGAGCCCGACGTGGGATTTGATCCCGGGTCTCCAGGATCGCGCCCTGGGCCAAAGGCAGGCGCTAAACCGCTGCGCCACCCAGAGTACACTTTCAAGAGAGAAAGCAGGCCACTGCTAGAACAAGAGGGGTAACGGCCCCAAGAAACTCTAGCTGCAACCTCTTAAACCTGCTTTCTGCATATGTAAATTTGGCTTTGATTGACATGTTTGGTTGACAGCTGATGGTTACATAACATTTTTGTCTTCTGCGCATGCACCTACCCATGATGCATTGTTATGATCGTATTTATTTATGTGTTGTATATTTGTGAGTTTCTAATGAGCTTTTGCTGTGACCTTAAGGACAAATTGTGCCTTTTGGGCGCATGCTCAGCTCTCAGAAGTCCCTTTGTGGCTTCTGAGCTGGCTCTGTGGCTAGGCCTTTCCGCTTCCGTTAGCCCTTAGAAGTGGCTCTGAAGGTGTGTGGCTGTTAACTCTCAGGGGTGGCTCTGAGGGTATTGGTAGCATCTGTTTTATCCCTCCTCCCTCATACCTAACTGCCCAACAAATAGTCATGTTGGGCTGGTGACTGTCACCTTAGGCAGTGTAGCTTATAGAACATTTCCATCATTGCAGAAAGTTCTATTGGATAGCACCAATTTTAAAACAAATGAATAGGGGGATCCCTAGGTGGCTCAGCAGTTTAGCGCCTGCCTTCCACCCAGGGCGTGATCCTGGGGTCCCGGGATCGAGTCCCACGTTGGGCTCCCTGCATGGAGCCTGCTTCTCCCTCTGCCTGTGTCTCTGCCTCTCTCTCTCTGTGTCTCTCATGAATGAATAAATAAAATCTTTTAAAAAATGTTAAAAAAATGAATAATGATTTAAAAAACAACAACAACAAACTATAATCACCATCCAATGATTCTCCTTGTCACTCCTTAAAAAAAATTTTTTTAAGGTCTGGCTATCCACAGTTAATTAAAATCATGGCAAATGTCTCTCATGCATGCATGCACTCCCCAAATAATGGAAGTACTCTTTCCAAAAAGGTTTATATAATCTTTTTAAGCAGGCTCCAAACCCAATATGGGGCCGGAACCCACAACCCAGAGGACAAGAATCACATGCTTTACCAACTGAGCCAGCCAGATGCCCCCTATATTATTTTTTACAAGATAAAATCAAAATCACCAACAGTGACTCATGGGAATCTCTATCCTTACAAAACCAGCTTGATTTATGAGACTTATCTGCAACAATTTACATGCGGTTCTTTGACAAAAAAAAAAAAAAAAAGGTTTATCATAGTCATTTGTTTGTCAAAGATTCCTGGTTCCTAATAAATTCCCAATATAAGAAAACATATATATTCCAAGGCGCTAGGACAATATATGGTAATGCCTCATATAGCCCACCTTTTATGCCACCCTAGGGGCAGCCATTAAACCACTTCTACTCCATTAACAGAAAGAGGTGATTGGAATTTTTAAAAATTTTGATGGCATACTTCGGATTCCCAGCATGCATGAGTTCCTGCAATACTTTGTATCAAAATCCATTTCATGTGGAAAAAGCATGTTTTAAAACAGGTTGCCATGCACACAGTTTTCTCCAAAGCATTGTTACCTCTACACTTACTTCCTTTTCAAAGAGCCCCTGGAAGCCATAAAATGTAAGAGCAATGGAATAAAAACTTACTATGCTTTGATGAGTTTTGCATTGAATAATAAATGGTAGACTACAACCCCAGCAGGGCATTAAAAGCACAGTAATCTCTATCACTATTAACTCCATTCCTGGCTGGCACCATATCATCAGCACTGCAGTGGACCACCATCAATAAAGAGCACCTTTTAATCAACATTTAATTCCTAATGGAAAATGTACTTAAATGTGGTTTATTAGCAGCACTTTACCAAAAAAAGTCTCAAGGTATGGAGTTCGTGACAAACAACAGTGCTGGTTTTGTTTTTTGTTTTTTTGTTTTGTTTTGTTTTTTTAAATGGTGCTGTTTTAAAAGGTGTTTAAAAAACTGGTAAAAAAAAGAATCATTTTTTTCCAGTTCACTTTTGCTGGAAATGTAACAAAGGGGAAAGTGTCATATTTTTATGTGAATTTAAAATTTACTAAGCACCAGGACGCCTGGGTGGCTCAGTGGTTGAGGATCTGCCTTCAGCTCAGGGCATAATCACTGGGTCCAGGGACTGAGTAACATATTGGGCTCCCCCATGGGGAATCTGCTTCTCCCTCTGTCTGTGTCTCTGCCTCTCTCTGTCTCTCACGAATAAAAAAATAAAAATATTTTTTAAAAATTTACAAAGCACCATCTCAACTATTCTTTAAAAGGATGAAGATCCTGAGGTTTAGAAGTAGAGACTTAGAAAAAAGTGCCCAGTAAGTAGCAAATCCAGAAATCAAATCCATAGCACCTGCTCTACTCATCCACCCTGTCCCCAAAGAAACAAACTATTTGCACCTGTTGGGGAGCAAGAATTTCCTGTTCCCTTTAAGATACTCCACCCTGGACTAGGCATAAAGGGAATGAGACAGATGAACAGAAGAAACCTGGAGGGACAGAAATTTCTCTTAAGCTTCAGGGTCTTTTTTTTTTTTTAAGATTTTATTTTTTCATAGAGACACAGAGAGAGAATGAGAGGCAGAGACACAGGCAGAGGGAGAAGCAGGCTCCATGCAGAGAGCCTGACGTGGGACTCGATCCAGGGTCTCCAGGATCACGCCCTGGGCTGCAGGCGGCGCTAAACCGCTGCGCCACCAGGGCTGCCCGCCTTCAGGGTCTTGATTGCCTTCAGCTCCAAACAGTCCACGTGCCAAAGCAGCATATTTTGAGATCTGCCCCAAGCCCCTTCAAACCTGGAATAATCTTTATGCCAAAGTGGCCCATCTTGGGGCTGCTTGCCTTTGGCCCCTGCACACCACACATTGCAAGAATGGTCCTTGACAACATCAACCATGCACCCCAAAGTTTAAAAAAAAACAGACAAGGTGATTCCAAGTTTAAAATAGTGCTGGGAAATACACATCAGATTCATGCAGGGGGAAAGAGTATCTTACCCTCCTAGTCAAAGGAAAGAGGTACCCAAGGGGGAGATAAGTATGCCTTAGAGGGAGAAAGGCAGATGCTACAATCAATAGAGAGGCCTCCCCATGCCCAGGGTCAGGAATGATTCGGGGAACTAGCATCCTAACAAGATACAGATTGGCATTCACCTCTCACTAAGTAGTTCAGGAATGTATATACACTGATATATCAAGGGCCACAAAAGCAGTGTGAGCTGAGGCAAAGGCATTAAAAGCTTCTAGGGAGATCAAGGGACTGCAAGCTGTTCCCTATGGATTGGTGTGCATTTTGTTCTCTAAGTCAAGGGAAGCCACTGAGAGTTTTAAATTCCAAAATAATGTAGGAAGATGGATTGAGAAGAGGAAAGCTGAAGGCATAGAGACCAGGTAGGAAGCTTTGTGGAAGGCAAGAGATGAAGAAGACCAGAACTAAGGTAAAATTAATGACAATCATTCCTACTCAGGGGCACCTCACTGGCTCAGTCAGTAGAGTGTGACTCTTGATCTCAGGGTTGTGAGTTCAGGCCCCATGTTACTGGCAGAGCTTACTTAAAAAAAAAAATAATAATAATTTCCATTTAATTTCGCACCATAGACCAGACACTGTGCTAAGTGCTTTATACTTAGTATGAAACTTCATCTTCATTAAGTGGGTACCATGTCAAGTGGGTACCATTACCATGCCCTTTTTATAAAGAAACTGATGCAGAGAAGAGTGAAGTCACAGAACAGTGATTATAATCATGGAATGAACCATGTATGGATATAGAATAAAGATTGGAAGGAAATACTAAAAATGAACACAGTGTGTTAGGCTGGTGGGTTTACGGGTCCTTTCTTTCTATTTTCAAAATCTTCTGCAATGCTACATCTAGAAGTCAACCAGAAAACAAATATTCCCAAGCTGGAAGCCAGCATGTCACTTAGATGGAAAATCCAAAGAGAGTCACAGAAGAGAAACTAGAGACAATGGTGAATGAAAATGGGCACCTTCTCTCCCTGATTGCTGCCAGGACCCAAAGATAAAAACGGAGAGATAAGGATAAGCATGAAGGAGAGAATGGACTCAAATCCTAGGAGCACACAAGGTATCGGGAAATGGAAAGATCTGGCTCTGGGTATGTAGTTCCTTTAAGGGCCTTTTGATTATAAAGTAGTTTCAACTTTTGAGTTCGGTCTGAAAAAAGTCAAGCAAATATAGAGAATCACTGAGTAATTTCGCTTCTCGTTTCTGTACCAGACTGCTTCCTGTTTTGCCACAAAAAGTCAATTTCTCTGCACAAAAGGTAGTATATGTCAGGTGGAGGCATGGAATCCAGGATCCTAAAACCTAGGATAAAATGCTGCTCAAATGTCTTGAAATCCTGGCTTTACCCTTTAAAAATACATTACCTCAAAGAGCTGCATGTCTGTGAACTGCTGACTGCGCCCCATCTAAGTTCTTGCTTTCCAACAAGGAACGAGCACTCTGCAAGCAGGAGAGTTTTACTCTGACCTGACATGTGGGCATGACAAATGGGCATGAGAAATGATAGCATCATCCAAACTGAAAGGTGTTTCTCAACTTCGTATGTAGGTGAGTGAGCCTAAGAGCCCTGCAGGGTAGCCCCAGAGAACCACGTGCTGGAAAAAAACCTCGGAATAACTTTGGACTCTGATCCCTCTTCTGTTTCCAGTTGCTTAAAAATGGAATTCTGAACAGAGATGATATACTTTGTTTCTAGATACTAAAGAACTCACAATTACAAGCACCTTTGTGTAGTCTATTTAGTATAAGCCTCTAATAATAGTCTTCTTATAATCATATGAAACAGTCTCATTCTATTAGATGATATGCCAGCAAAACCATGCAAATGTGCGGTCACCTTTTGTACGTGGGACAGATTATGTTTACATACCAGAGGAGAGAGCTCAGCAAAGAATTACAACAATCTCCCACTGGATTTGTTTTTTCTAAAACCGGTTTATTAGACTTGTGCATAAAAAGAGTTAACACAGCGGGCCTGAGGCTGCTATGTTTAGAAGGGCCTGCTTAAGGAGGGACTCAGGAACTTGGCTTTCAGATTGTGTTCTCCATTACCAACTGATAAGGTCATTTCACTGGGTGTAGGCTGATGTGATTTATGGTGAATGCTTGCTTTCCTTCTGAGAGTCTGGAATCTGAGTGGTTGCTAGGTAGAGAATGCCTATGAAACCAGCCCCAATAAAAACCCTAAACTCTGAGTCTCAGATGGGCTTCTCTGGCCATAAACATCAAGCACATGTTGCTGCATGTTCACTGCTGAAGGGGAGGTGAGCTCTGCAGGACGTCTCATGGGAGGGAGGGAGCATAGGAAACCTGCAAATAGGCTTCTCCAGACCCCACTTACACCTTTTTCTCTTACTGAGCCAGCTGGGTATGCTTACTCTGTCACCGAAGTGAGTTTTAACCATGAGTACAACTATATTCTGATTTCCTTCTAGTGAATTATCAAATGTGTGGGTCGTCTCGGGGAACCCCCAAAACAAAGCCTTTCAATTTGATTTGGCATGTACTTTTGAGTAGCTTATAAAAACCTAAAAAATACTATCCTAAAACTGTCATGCCTCTTGAACAGAAAACTACAAGTTGAAAACCGGGTGGAACTGGTCCTCATAACTGCTGCCACTCTATGGACAGCAGCGGCCAAGACTTCAGCTCTAGATCCCAAGACAATCATCTTACCGCAACTTCCCAGGCACTAAAAGAAAACTGTTCTCCACAGGCAGAGCGCAGAGGTTATAGTTCAGGTGGACTTGCTCAAAGCCAAAGATTTTTACATTCTGGGCTTTAAAGATGTCAGCTGCACATGTGCCATATAATTACATACCGTCAGCCAATTTCTGGGAAAGGAAGTCATTATGCTAGTGTTCATATTCCTTAGTACATTTGTTTATGGTTGATTACAGACAGTCATCTTGCCTGACAGAAATACAGTACCAACCCCGCTCCCATTAGAGACCGGCCATCAAAGCAGTTGTTTGCTTTTTTGACATTTACTAATGCCACGGAGCTGGGCAGAGACGGGTTGCAGTGCAAGCTTCCTCCAGAATCTGGGTATCTGTCACTGGGTTAACTCACGGTCACCATTCTTAGCTGGAAAACCCTCTTCGAGGTGTCAAAATTAGACTAGACCATATCCATCCTCCCCTGCTACCTACAGTTATTACTTTAACGGGTACTAAACAACCTCGAGTGCTGGGGAGCCAGGGACACCAAGATATATACGGTGCTGGCTGCCCTCAAGAAATGCACCGGATCATAGCGGATATGTAGGAATTCTCTACCACGGAAGCCTGCTAGTCTGCTGTAATTCCAATAGCAGTAGCTGAGTTATATTAAGAAGTCTTTCCTTCTCCTCGAGACATACTGAGTCTTGCTCAGGAGTTGCTAGCAAGCAACCATTTTTCTCTGCAACTGCTGGTAAGCTGCACCCAGAGACTACCATCCCCCCCCCACGGGAATCAGGGGGCCATCTAACACACAGGTGGCCAGTCCACACAGACTAAGTAACACTTGTTCTTAGCTGTTGCTTGCAAACAACCAACCAGTCTGGTGTGACTTATTTCTCCCAGCCATCTAACTTCCTCCACTGTCACTCTCCTTTTACATGCCAGCACCCGAAATGATGGAGACTACGAAGTGGCTGAGCAGGGTCACAGCACACATGCGACATGGGACCACACTGGTATTCCCAATCTGCTGCATAGGCCACGCAGTGTCAGAGCACAGGGAGCTCTCTCTTTGCATGCAATCTCATGCACAACCATGCCACGTGAGCCTGATAAAGTGCAGCTGCTCGGCTGAAGCAGGGAAGAGCCCGGGGTCCCCTCAGCCTGCTCCTCCTCACGGCAGCCCAGACTGCAGCTCCGCTGGGCACCGTTTGAAAACCAAAGCCCTGGTTCAAGGGTGCAAGGAGTGAGCATTCATTCAGTAAGACACCCAACACGGAAGTATGTAAAGCTGTTCCCATTTGAAAACATGGGTCGTGGCAGCCCCAGTGGCTCAGCGGTTTAGTACCTGCCTTCGGCCCAGGGCATGATCCTGGAGACCGGGGATCAAGTCCCACATCGGGCTCCCTGCATGGAGCCTGCTTCTCTCTCTCCCTCTGCCTGTGTCTCTGCCTCTCTCTCTGTGTCTCTCATGAATAAATAAATAAAATCTTAAAAAAAAAAAAGAAAGAAAGAAAACATGTGTAAAAGAAATGAGAGACAGCTGTGAGCTTCTCCTAGCAAAGTAATGTCACAAAGAAGCGAGCTTGTGTAACACAAGCACACGCATACACACCAGACACCTCTCCTGGAAGCTCTCAACTGCAACATCACGAGGGTTATTTGCTAGGATGAGCATCAGCAAAGGTAATCTTCTAAACGATATATATCCAGTTACTGTGGTAATAACCCTTCCTAACCCTTCTCTGATTCTGGCTAGCTCCACCCACTTTGCAAGTTATTGCATCCAATATTCTTGAATGAGAAGTAAAGATACACATTCTCCCCAAACTAATGTTTAAATGTAAGGAAATTTTAACGAAAATCCCTCAGGGATTTTTAAAATTTGAACCTAATTTTAAAAATAATTGTATAATTCATCTGGAAAAATAGCAAAATATATTTTTTTTAAAGTTTAATAATGGGGGATCCCTGGGTGGTGCCTGCCTTTGGCCCAGGGCACGATCCTGGAGTCCTGGGATCGAGTCCCATGTCGGGCTCCCTGCATGGAGCCTGCTTCTCCCTCTGCCTGTGTCTCTGCCTCTCTCTCTCTCTCTTTGTCTATCGTAAATAAATAAATCTTTAAAATAAATAAATAAATAAATAAATAAATAAATAAATAAATATAAAAAGTTTAATAATGGGCGTAGGGTAGATAAAGGCTTGATTTACAGTAATGCTATGATAATGAAAAGGGTGGTAAGGGTTCAGAAATAAGAGAAAAATCATCAGTGGAACAAAACAGAAATCCTTACAACTTATTAACCATGGGGATGGCGGGCAGCGGTGTGTGTGTGCAGATTGTACCTTATACACTATGCCAATTATCAAGTACATATAGATTACAGATTTTTTTTTTTAAGATTTTATTTATTTGAGGGATGCCTGGGTGGCTCAGCGGTTGAGCCTCTTGCCTTCCGTCCAGGGCGTGATCCTGGAGTCCTGGGATCGAGTCCAGCATCAGGCTCCCTTCATGGAGCCTGCTTCTCTCTCTATCTCTCATGAATAAATAAATAAAATCTTAAAAAAAAAGATTTTATTTATTTGAAAGAGAGAGGAGAGAGAGAGAGAACACACAAGCCAGGGCAAGGGGAGGGACAGAAGGAGAGGGAGAACCAGACTCCTTGCTGAGCAGGGAGCCTGATATGGGGCTCGATCCCAGGACCCCGAGGTCATGACCTGAGCTGAAGGCAGATGCTTAATGGCCTGAGCCGTCCAGGCACCCTAGATTACAGATTTAAATTGTAAAATTGAAACCATGAGAGTGCTAGTGAAAAACAAATGGGCTGCTTTTATATGATATTTTTGAAAGGGAAAGAAAGATTTTAGGTATGATACTAAAGGAAAAATCCATAAAAGTTAAAGATCTGACTGCATAAACTTTAAAAATACATAAATAGGGGTGCCTGGCTGGCTCAACCAGTGGAGCATGCAACTCTTGACCTCAGGGTTGTTGAGCCCCACATTGGGTGTAGAGATTACTGAAAAATAAAATCTTTTACAAAAAACATAAAGACTGTATAAAGTCCTTCTTTATAACTTTTTAAAAAAGATTTTATTTATTTATTCATGAGAGACAGAGAGAGAGCTAGAGAGAGAGAGGCAGAGACACAGACAGAGGAGAAGCAGGCTCCATGCAGGGAGCCCGATGTGGGACTCGATCCCGGGACTCCAGGATCACGCCCTGGGCCGAAGGCAGGCGCCCAACCGCTGAGCCACCCAGGGATCCCCAAGTCCTTCTTTATAACTCCTTATGGAAAATGAAAACTATCATTAATAACTTCAAAGGCAAACAAACCCAGTTTGAAAAAATATTTACAACCTAACAAAGGATTAATGTCCTTCATATATAAAGAGCTTACCAATCAGTAAGAAAAAGGATATAATAGCAAAAGGAAAAATAGAGCAGAGGGTATGAACAGGCTATTCCTAAAAAAGCAAATAAACGTATAAAATATTTATATATATATATTCATTAATCAGAGAGTCAACAAAAGCAAAGCCCATTTTTCACTTATCAAAATGACAAAATTTCTAAAATAATACCCAGCATCAGCATGATTCCCAAAGTCAGCATGTTACTGATGTTAGATATGAAGAAATTATTTTCATTCGGAGGAAAAATCAGGATCATTAAGAAATAAAAAACACTATTCTTCGCTTTACAAAAATCCTGTCATGATATTCGATTTCAAGAGAAACCTAAAATGTCAAGGGAAACCTAAAATGTTGCTAAGGGCAGCTCGGGTCGGTGCTGAGAGCAGTAAGCTGGTTACCTAGAAGACAGCTTGCATCCCTGTTGCAAGTAGCCATGCAGGTTCCCGGTTGCCGCAAGTAATAGGCCCAGGTACGGAGGAGAAGGCTTCAACGGCCTAGAAGAAAACTCAGGATGGAATTGGACACCAACAAAATAGGGATGATCTGAAATGAGAATAATCATGATGTGACTGAAGCAAACAGAGAGCTGCTTTCAAGGTCTTATCTTTGAATAAGAAAACACATCAAATGGTAAGATAATGAACCCGTTACCATCACCAACAGCTCCCCTCATGAACCATGTTCACAGCAGAATTTCAAGCTGCAAAACACATCTCGCTTAATAAGAGATCTGGCATTTTATCTGTGCAAGGTGTTAGAGTGAGCAAAATTAAGCAACATTTTTGAAAGGCGAGACGAATTCTGCTTGCCCAAAGTTTTTTGAAGGCCCTTGGTAGATGTATGTTGGCTCCATTCCCATGGGATCCCTCACACTGTAGGGCGAACTGTAGGTCGTTCTGTCTCTTAGCTGGCCTCTGGCCGTCCCCTCCAAGGTTGTTTCCAGTCTCAAGGGAAGAGTCCCCTGAGAATGCAGCAAGCACAACTGCTTTTCCAGTCACAGCTTTAGGTTGGATATTTATTAGGGGTGGCTCCATGAAACGGAACTGGCACCCCTATTTCACCCTATGCCAACTTATCACCTGTGATGAAGAGTCTCAGAGTAATAAAAGGATGGCCTTTCAACATGTTAGTGGTGGTTATGGCTTGAGGTGGTAAGAGATCAAGATATTTTTATTTTCTTTCTTACACTTTTCCTTATTGTGTGAAACTTTTCCATGACTATATGTTATCTACATTATGGGGGAGAAATTAAGCGATTTTCATACTGAGGTTGTAAAAAACTCCTGTGTGAGCCATTCAAGTTCTCCTAAATGGAATAGGAACAGGAAAGTAGCTTTACCCAGCTACTTTTAAACACACGAATCCCCTCTGGGATTGGAAAAAATTAAATGGGCAACATTTCGAAATCTGGGTAGAATTTTTACAGGATTACAAATACCTTACCCCAATCAGATCTCTCAAAAACTATGTTTTGGATTTTTGCCCCCCAGATTAGGAAGCAACTTCTAATTAGAAATCAGACAGCTTGGCAGCCTGGGTGGCTCAGCGGTTTAGCGCCGCATTCAGCTCAGGGCATGATCCTAGAGTCCTGGGATCAAGTCCCACATCAGGCTCCCTGCATGGAGCCTGCTTCTCCCTCTGCCTGTATCTCTCTCTCCCTCTCTCTCTCTCTCTCTCTCTCTCTCTCTCTCTCTCTCTCTTTCTGTCTCTCATGAATAAATAAAAAATCTTAAAAAAAAAGAAATCAGACAACTCTCTAATCTCATAATTACTATAGTACAGAGCATGATCAGGGCTGTATTTCCTACTTCAAAAATCATTTTAATTGCTATGTATATCAAACCAACGATGACAGAATGTAAGTTTTATGGGGAGGGGAGTAAATATAACTTTATAACTTTCAACGAGATGCTTTATAAAATGATCTGAAAATCTAGCATGGAATTCAAAGTCACAAATTCCCCTCACTTACCATTGGAGACCCAAAGCTCCTACTACAATAGTAAGGAAATGACGACTGAATGGAAATGCCCACTATCATGAAGTTCTCATTTAAAGCTCTGCTATACAAAATGGTAGCTCTTAGCCACATGTGGCTATTTAAATTCATTCAAATTGGCTGAGCACACATCCAGTGTTCAGTAGCCACAGATGGCTAGGGCTACCACACTGAACAGGGCAGAGTAGTCCATCATTGCAGCAAGTTTCACTGGACAGCTCTATGTCCAGAAAGATCCAGCGTGGAAATCCTGTACATCACGTCTAGGAAGAAGCCTCCTTGAATGAGAGGGACACTCAGGTATGAAAGCCTGGTGAGGAGAATGCCACCTTCTCCCAGGAATGTGTCCTCTCAAGTAAAAGAAGAAAAGAAATGAAGCAAGTAGCTTTCAATTTAGGATGCAATGGCTCTTACAGCACAGCATCTAGGGATGTCTTTGAAAGACACAGACAGTAATTGTGCTTTTGTACAACTGCAGACAGAAGCTACGCAGTGAATCCTGTCATGGCTAGGGACAAAATATTTGAATGAATGGACCACTGTTCTGAATCACTTTCTCCAAAAGAGTCCCCTAGGTCAATATGAGGAAAGAACGAAAAAGTTTCTATTTTGATGGTGTTCTATCAGTCAGATAAAGTATCTTTTAGATAGTGCTCTTAATTGCTTTGAATCACATTCTGACACTATAGTAATCTCAAACTTTGTTGTTCCTTTTAGAATTCCTTTAGGAATGTAGAGATTCATGGATATGCTTCTAGGGGTAGCTAAGATCAGAATCTCCTGGGGAATTTGCCTTAATAAACTGAATTTCCTTGCAATCAGCTTTTTAAAAATGGCAGGATTTTACGGCGTCTCTCATTTCCTTTCCAACACCCGTGAAATTTGGAAGTGTCAATGGGAAACTAAATCCATGCAATGAAAGAGGCATCTAAGGATTTGCTGACAATAACCAGGGCCAGGAGAATTAAAAGAAAGTAAGTACTTGAATGAAGTAAACAAACAGTAATCTGCTTAAGAAATTCTCTGCCCTCTCCCATGCCAGAAAGCTTTAAGAGACTTCAACCCTGACCAGGGATCTGCACTATAAAAATTCTAAATGATGGGCATTTCCATTAGAAAGACTACAGGAGGGATGCCTGGGTGGCTCAGCAGTTGAGCGTCTGCCTTCATCTCAGGGCTGATCCCGGATCCGGGATGGGGTCCCACATGGGGCTCCTTGTGGGGAGCCTGCTTTTCCCTCTGCCTATGTCTCTGCCTCTCTCTCTGTGCCTCTCATAAATAAATTTTAAAAATCCTCAAAAAAAAAAAGAAAGACTATAGGAAATACATCCTTATCTTCTCATTCAAAACTTCAGGCATGGATTGATAATCTTAGGTGGAATGTCTGGTGAAAAGAAAAAAAACAACATCCACCAAGGCAGTGGCAGGACCTGGTATGGCTCCAGGCCCACCTGTGACGAGCTGGACAGCAAAGACAACATCTTTGCACCACAGCCTCCTTCTCTGTAAAGTGAGAATAAAGTCACCCATCTTGTAAGTTACATAAGCCCCGCAGGGGGTCTAGTGAGAAGCATCTAGTGAGCGCTCTTAATGTCCACTGCTTTCCCTCTTTGAGGGTCCAGGTAACATGTTACTGCATTCAAAGAAGCCTTTGCCGACTTTAATTCTGCTCCCTGCCTGGGACCCCTGAAGAACCTAAACAGATTCCAGACAGAAAAGGAAAGGGACAGAGAAAAGGAATTTTAAGTAGAGGATGGTGACAGGGGCTAAGATGGTAAAAGAAGTAGGAAATTTAGAAGAGTAAGGCCAGAATATCTGGAGCCTAAAGAAGATAGGTCGAAAGGTAGGTTCTAGGAAATCGTGTTACCATTTTTATAGTATCCTGTACAAACTAAGCATTCGATAAATGAGAGTGGTTTATCCACCAAATTCGTGTCACGTGCACTGCACAGAGCCCCATCCTCCTTGGGAGGTGCTGTGGAGGGAAGGGCCTGGAGGCAGAAAGGAGCTTTGGTACCACTCTGGGTCTGAGTCGCCATGCACTGGGATGACGGGGAGAGGGATGGAAATGCAATCCCAACTCGATCTTTCTAGAGACAGAATCTACACAACTTGACAACTGATCACAAGTTGTGGGTATAAAGGGGAAGAGGAACTAAGTAAGTCTAATTTTAACCCTGATGGTCTAGGACAGTGGTTCCCAACCAGAGGCGAATGTGCCCCTCAGAGACACTTGGCAATGTGTGGAGATGGTTTTGGGTGTGCAACTTTGGGCAAGGGGGGACAATGCTACTGGCATCCGGTGGGTAGAGGCCAGGGACGCTGCCAAATATCATACGGTGCACAGAACCACCCCCACCGCAAAGAATGATCCCCCTCCCCATGCCAGTGGTGCCCCCTCTCCTGAACAGGGAGACTGAGGATGACTTAGCAGAAATAGTCAGGAGGAACAACTAGAAAAAAAATTAATTAATTAATTAAAAAAATAAATTAAAAAAAAAAAGGAGGAACAACTAGTTTGGAAAGCATGCAAACTTAGTTTTAAGTAAATGGAATTGGAAGCACTAGAACATCCAGATGGACAAACAGGTCAAGCAGGCACCTGAACATGTTAGGTTCAAGTTAAACGAAGTGTGTATGTGTGGATCTACAACAGGGGTTGGCAAACATTTCTGTAACAGGGGCCAGGCAATAAGTAATGTTCAAGACAGAGCTGGGGTCAGCAGTAAGCATGGGCTTACTATGTATTTGCAGCTCTAAATGAGAAAACTGTCCTCTGTGTCATCAGTGATGGTGGATGGTTTGCACCTAGGCTCTTGAGGGAGTCCCAGCCCACACACAAACAACTTCTTCGGTGGTCTTCCTCAACAGAAGTCGCCATCCCCTTGTGCCATGTTTGGTCTTACTAAGAACTTCCCTGGGTGCAGTGACTAGTGTTCACAAGTCAAACAACTGGCCCACACTTGACCATGGAGCATAAGCGGTATGGAAAGGCAGATTCCAGGTAGAAGGAGGGGCCAGGCTCTACACACAATAGACATCAAAACCAGTCACCAGTAGTGGGGTGGGCACCGGGCCATTCTTCCTCAAAAGAAGAGAAAGGAGAGTGCTACTCAACGGTGGGCCACCTGCCTTGCCCAGAGCAAGTAACCTAGAGGCTAGCAAGAGGAGGAGGCCCAGAAATGGGGCAAGGATGGTAAGGAAGCATACTGCTAGGAGAACTGGTAGGCTCGGAGCAATGTGTCATTTTATGGCAGAGTCAGACTAGTGGGCCCCAAAGTGATTGGGATTATAAGTGGCCTATTTTTTTCATGTACTTTATATTTAGTCATATTGTTTAAATTTAGTTGCATATTTATTTCAAAGGAGAGAAGAAAAGGAGAGCAAACAAAACGAGTCTCAACGTAGATCTTCACATATGACGACAAATGATATCTTCATATATAACAACAATGAGACGTTAGTTTACCATGAAAAATTTCAAAAACAAAGAGCCCACTTACTTGCCAGTTCAATGATTTCCATCCTCTCTCCATCAACATCCTGACCTACAAAACTTAAGTCGTTCTGCTCCAACTGACTGATCAGGCTTGGGTTCACCTAAAAAAACAAGAAATTAAATTAAGACTTTGGGCAGCAGAGCCATACAGACATATCATCTTATGAAAATGTCCTCTGTCAACTTGAATACAATTTTCTTAAAAAATAAATAAAAGAAAATAAAAATAAAAAAAGAAAATGTCCTCCCATCAATTGGGTGGGGATTCCATTTCAGTGATGCTCTTTACTAGTAGTTAATTTCTATATCCCACCCCCAAAGCCTATTTTTAAACTCATGATGAACCTGAGAAACAGTCTAATCACAGCCCCTAAACCTGAGAGGCCCACCTTCTGTTGCTCAAAGATGAGATTCAAAAAGTAAGACTGTGACACAGATATTCTGACTTGGAACCTTGAGATTAGCTATTTATAGCCATCACCATATTTGCTTCTTCCCTTGAGTTATGTGTAATTAACTGTTTCTCCCCAAATCACAAATCTCCTTGAGGATTGAAACTGTCTTATTTCCCTTGTGACTAACCTCAATGCTTCCTTCACACATAGTTACATAAAAGCTCTAAGGTGATGCTTGGAGCAATTTTTCTGCGTAGAATATTGGTAATAGATGACAACTCTATGGCCTGGTGCACAGCTCCTTCCCTCACTCATTGCATCCCTAGTCCTTTCCCAAACTTTTTAGCTTCTCCTTCACAGAAAGCACTAACTCATCTAAAATCAAAGTGGGGTCCCGCCTGTCCTCCTCAATCTTAACCCCATATGTTTTTATTTTTTTAACATTAGGCTAATTCTCACAATTTATAATTATTTTTCCTTTTTTCAACAGTTTTATTGAGATATAATTCACATACCATCCAATTCACCCACTAACAGTGTACAAACTCAATGGTTTTTAGCACATTCACAGAGGATTTCAGCCGTTGCCACAATCAATCCAGGAATATGCCCTATCTCCTCTAACCATCATCTCCTAATCCCCTCATCACCTCCCCATCAGCCCTAGGCAACCACTAATCTACATTCTGTCTCTTCAGATTTGTCTGTTCTGGGCATTTCATGGTAATGGAACCATACAGTATGTAATCTTTTATGACTGGCTTCTTTCACTTAGCTAATGTGTTTTAGGTTCGTCTCTATAGTAGCATGTATCAATATTTCATTTCCTTTTATTATCAAATAATTTCACTGCATGGATAAACCACACTTCATTTACCTATTCATCAGTTGATGGACATTTGGGGTGTTTCTGTCTTTTTTTTTTTTTTTAGCTATTATGGCTAATGTTGCTTTGACCATTTGCATATAAGTTGTGTGCATGCACGTTTTCATTTCTCTTGGGTTATATATCTAAGTATGGAATTACTGGGTCATATGATAACTCTAGCTTTAACTTTTTGAGGAGCTGCCAAATGATATTCCAAACTGGCCACACCATTTTACATTCCTACCAACAGCCTGTCTTTACCAACACTTGTTATTGTCCGTCTTTTTTTTTTTTTAATTGTCCGTCTTTTGATTGTAGCCATCCTAGTAGGTATGAGGTGGTATTAGTGGCTTTGACTTGCATTTCCGTGATGATGAGTGACGTTGAACATCTTTTCATTTGCTTATTGGCCATTAGTATATCTTCTTTGGAGAGATGTCTATTCAGAATCTTTGCTATTATTTATTATTCAGTTGTAAGAATTCTTTATATATTCTATATAGAAGTACCCTGTCTGATATGTGATTTCACCTGTACTTATTTTATCTGTTATCTTATTTTTTGTCCTGTCCATTAGAATGCAAGCTCCTAACAGGAGAGAGGCTGTGTGTGCCTTTCCCCCTTCCATCTCCAGTGCATATCAGATACAAAATAAATATTAAGGAATGGATGGCCACACAACCATGTGCACAGTAGTTCTTGAACCTTCTGGCTACCACCTGGGCAAAGCACCAGTTGGGCCAGTTCCCAATGGAAATAGGACCAAAAACGGCCTATACTCAGCAAATTGGTCTCTAATAGTAGTGACACCATTGGTAACCTACCCAGAATCAATTCCCATTGATCTCCCTCAAAATAGAACCCTGGACTTTTTCTAGCATCTATTCCACTTCCACATGGCCCATGGGACACCATCTCCCCCATTCTCTCTTTTTTTAAGATTTTACTTATTTATTCATGAGAAACACACAGAGAGAGGCAGAGACACAGGCAGAGGGAGAAGCAGACTCCATGCAGGGAGCCCGATGTGGGACTCAATCCTGTGACTACATGCCCTAAGCGGAAGGCAGACACTCAACCACTGAGCCACCAAGCATCCCATCTCCCCCATTCTAGAAGTTGGTCCTGCTAGTCTAAGCCAAACATCATAAACCTATTCCTCATCTTGGTTGATGAATGATACAAGAACCCAGGTTTAATCCTGGTTTAGCTTTGCCCTTGCTATGGTTACCAGTTCATAGGAGGGCAGATAATTGTACTGATCCAATCAGACTGAAGAAAAACTTCCATGTCTAGGAGAGATAGATGCATGTTGCCTCAGCTGCTGCTGGTAACCATCGTGCAACTAGGAGGGAGACCAGCCAAAGGGCAAGGCAAACACACAGAGAAAAGGTAGGGCCAAGAGAATCCCACAGAAAGTAGAAGCCCTAATCATACCATGCCTAGAGCCTGCCCAGCCTCTGAACTACTATTACCTAATATAACAAATTTCCTTATTGTTGAGGCTGGTTTGAGTGAATAATGAGCAGGGATTTTGTTTCTTCCTAGCTGAGAGCATCATAATTGATACTCCAATAATCCTGGTATAGACAGTCTGCATTTTAGGGAACCTATGTTTCTCATGTGACAATCTCAACAATAACTCTTATTAATCATACAACACTAAGCCTCAAGTTCAATGTAGACTTCCAAAGAGGTTCCTAAACCAAGAATCCATTATGTGATAGCCAGAGATGCATCCCTATCTCGAGAGGCATATGATTTAGAAGAGGCAAGTTCCCCTTTCCCAAACCTGCCAAAAAAAGGGCGGGAGGTTAAAAATAAGGATAATGACCCTATCTTAGTCTAGGAGACAACAGTTAGGGTAACCTAAACCCTGATACGTCCTGTGTGCGGATACTTAGAGATTTTGCCTTTGAAAAGCCAAAAAGGACAAAGGGCCCCTGCCCCCACTTGCCCCCTCTGGTTTTTTTGGCATGACTCCGAGCCCGATGGATACCACTGAGCTGGACACTTTTTCCAGAGGTCTATTTGTAATCACTGGAGTTCCTCGAACTAAGCATCTACCATTCCACAGTAATTCAGTGTGTAAGCCATACCTCATACCGATGTCTGTGTCTTTCTTCTATAAAAGGAACATCACCATAAAGTTTCCCTGTAAAGATACAAGAGTGAAATTAATATCAAGGTAATCAGCTTTGGAACCACATCCAGAGCATATGTGTGGAGGATGTCTCTTTGATCTCTATCCATATGTCAGAGGCCTAAAAATTACCTGGACTCCAGACAGTAATCTAGATTTTCTTCTCTTACACTACTGAACAGCAATAGCTTCTCTGAAACCCTGAAGCAATTCTCAAGTAAGCCATCACGACTGCATAAAGGGAAGCCCTCTGCTACACAAGTCCACCATGGAGTCCAACAGACATGCCCTCCTTTCCTACACCTGCCTGCAGTACTGAGAGACGGAGTAACGTCGGCACCACCGCTCCTACGTAGATTCCTAACAGGGCTCATATTACAAAAGAAGAAAATGAAACCAAAGAAATGGAAATGAAACGGAAGGACTTGCCCAAAGCCCCACCCCGCTAGCTGCACAGTTTGATCTTGAGCCCAGGCCCCCTCACACCTGGTCCGTGCTTTCTCCACCACCCCAGCTGCTTCTGTGTACTGGCCAAATTGGTTTACATCCTGCCTTTAAAATATGCCTGTCCTTCGACCTCTATGCATTTACCCCAGAAAATAGAAACAAAGACAGTTTACCACAAAGATGTGCACTACTTCATTACTTAACAGCGAACAATTGGAAACAGGCTGAGCAGCAGGACTAGAGGACTGCTAGGTTAAATGAGAGCACATCTACACCAAGGATTCTTTTTTTTTTTTACACCAATGATTCGTTCTTTTTTTTTTTTTTAAGATTTTCTTTTATTTATTCATGAGAGACACACAGAGAGAGAGACAGAGACACAGGCAGAGGGAGAAGCAGGCTCCATGCAGGGAGCCCGACGTGAGACTCAATCCAGGATCTCCAGGATCACGCCCTGAGCCAAAGGCAGGCGCTCAACCGCTGAGCCACCCAGGCGTCCCAGACACCAAGGATTCTTAACCAGGAGTGCGTGGCTGATGATGGTGTGTTGCTAAAACATGCCCGTGTCACTGTGGGTGTTGCAGCCCAGAGTGGCACGTTGGGCACGACCTCTTTGGCAACAGGCACGGCAATGACTGGGCTGTCCAGTGACTGCAGTGTCAGGTGGATAGGAATGATGCCGTCACAGGACCCCTCTCAAGAATAGGCCCCACCGGATCACGTGGGGAAGCAGGATGGCACTACCATCACGTGGGTGATGGCACTGGAGCAATGGGAGGGGCCAACAGCCATTCCCTCAGCACCAGCCCTCATGACGCAGACCCCTGGCACACACCCAAGGGAGGAGAAGACCTGCCAACGGCGCTGGAACTCATCGTCCAACTCCAACAGAATCAGCAGCCGTGCTTGGATCAGTAGGCAGGGGATTATCAGACTATAAGATGTCACAAGGCTGAGGAGCAGGATGTTTCAACCAAGAGAGACCAAATGCTTCGTGTCTCCTTTGAGCTTTTGACTTGGATAAAGAAAGTGCACCCAGGTTATGCTCTCATATGACCCCATATGATCATTGATCACGACTGAACTTCTGTTTTGCAATTTTGTCCATATAGACACAGCTCTTTCGGGATAATGTTAATAATAGTGAATATTTACCACATGCATTTGGAAAAAATTGGAAATATTGGGGACAGGGAGCTACTCTGGGAGAGCTCCAACACACCACTGAAAGGGGGGGTCATTCAAGACTGAGCCTTTGTTCTCAAACTATTGGTTCATAAAAATGAAAGGAAAAATGAAAACTAAAAGCACAATAATGTCCCATTGGAAAAAACAGAAGCATATGTATCATTGTGAAGCTACAAGAAAAATCATTTGAAAGCTCTGGACCAGGGACGCCTGGGTGTCTCAGTGGCTGAATATCTGCCTTTGGCCCAGGGCGTGATCCTGGGGTCCCTGGATCGAGTCCCACATCAGGCTCCCTGCAGGGAGCCTGCTTCTCCCTCTGCCTGTGTCTCTGCCTCTCTCTCTCTCTCTGTGTGTGTCTCTCATGAATAAATAAATAAAATCTTAAAAAAAAAAAAAAAAAAAGCTCTGGACCTAACTTTGAGAGGATCCTGATTCCCTTATGACCTCTGACTTTGTGACTGAGCTTTTCTTCCTATGGTCCAAAACTTCTCTGCTTTCTCCATTACAATGGATGAGTAAGAAATCCAACAGTAGCCTGCCAATATTAACAGATGGTGAAAAAAATAACAAACATCTCCAAATTAGGATATAAGGAATTCTATCTTTGAGTCATCAGGACTAGCAGGATATGGTACAACATTTTGAAACTGTATGGCCTGTGCATACTGCCTGACTTAAGGCAAATTTGGGGTTTCCTAAGATATCTCAAAGGTGACAGGAAGATAGGGGTGGTGTAGTGACTCTGGAACCAGACTACCTGGCTCTAAATTGCATCATTAAAAGGATGTGTGGCTTGGGCAAATTATTTCACCTCTCTGCCTCAGCTTTTTCATCTGTAAGATGGGCATTATGGTAGTCTTATTTCATAGAGTTGTTGTAAGGATTAAACAAAGCACTTGGGACACCTGGGAGGCTCAGTCTGTTGGGCATTTGCCTTCGGCTCAGGTCATGATCCCAAAGTCCTGGGATCGAATCCCGCATCGGGCTCCCTGCTGAGCAGGGAGCCTGCATCTCCCTCTCCCTCTGCAGCTCCCCCTATTTGTGCTCTCTCTCTCTCGGTCAAATAAATAAATAAAATCTTGAAAGAAAGAACGAACTTAGAACAGTAAGTAAACCATGTGATTGCTATTGTTATCTCTAGACTATGAAACCTAAGTGGAAAGAATGGAAGCCAGAACATAAGCTCTAGAAGATAATGGACAAGATAAGGATCCAAGCCCTCAATTCTTGCAACCAGTGTCAACTACTTGCTACATAAGCAAGTAGTCAATAAATATTTCTCTAATGAAAAAAAATATATATTTCTCTAATGAATGGAGGAGCATTCTCTCTCTCTCTCTCATATATATATATATATATATATATATAGTATGGTATATAATGAAACATGTTTTCAGAACTTTGGAAATATTGTTTTGTGCACTCAAATTCTTACCTGATCACATATATGTATCTGTCAAGAATGAATTCACAAAATTAATCTATTGCCATATCCATGAAAAAATTTTTAAATTTTCTTTATAACTATATGTTGAGAATCAGCTCAGAATGTGACTAGTCCAATTTTATTTGAAAACACCTTAAAAAATAAAAAAATAAAAAAATAAAAAAATAAAGAAAACACCTTAAAAACAAAATAAAACCAAGAATGCTCATTCCGGGGCCCTGGCCCCAGGAATTCTGATTTGGTTACTCTCAGGAGAGTACCTGGGCATGTGGTTTTTTACAAAGCACCACCAGTGACTCCCTGTGCATTCCGAATTAGGAGCCACGGATCCACACTGTGGCTGAAAGTGCTTTAGGTGGACAATCAGTGACAAGTCAAGACATGAGCTGCTACTGAATGTAGGGCATCTCTAGGTGTGGAGTGAGAGGACTGAGGGATAGATCCACCACGTTGTGAGGAGTGGTTCTTTGGATGGATTTATCAAGCACACGTGCCATGCAATGATCTTAGGTACGGGCGAAATCCTGAACAAAATGACACGGTCTTCTTTCTATCCTAGCTTTCTCGAGACAAAATCAAATGCAACAAAGATTAACTGTGCACAAGCTTAATGTTCACTTAAGAATCAAATGGTGGAAAACAAAAAAAAGAATCAAGTGGGGGAAACTTCAAAGAAAGAAAAGAAAGAAAGAAAGAAAGAAAGAAAGAAAGAAAGAAAGAAAGAAAGAAAGAAAGGGAAAGAAAGAAAAGAAGAAAAGAAAAGAAAAGAAAAGAAAAGAAAAGAAAAGAAAAGAAAGAAAAGAAAAGAAGTAAGGGGTGGGGGGGTGCCGCCTGGGTGGCTCAGTCAGTTAAGTGGCTGCCTTTGGCTCGGGTCAGGATCCCAGGGTCCTGGGATCGAGTCCCTTGTAGGGCTCCCTGCTCAGCAGGGGATCTGCTTCTCCCTCTCCCCCTGCTATTTCCCCTGCTCGTGCTCTCTCTCTCTCTCTCTCCTCTCAGATAAATAAGTAAAATATTTTGAAAAATAAAAAATAAAAATAAAAGAAGCAAGTGTCAGCAAAGCTTTAAAGAAAGGCAACTGATAGAAGTCTCGGGATCCATAAAATGCCCCCAATGTAAGCAGCAAGACACCAATACTGTGTACAATAGGGTTCTGAGAAATAAAAACACTGCAAATTCCCTCCATCTCCTTCTCTAATTTGCTTATTCTGTCTCATACATGATATATTTTGAACCCACGCACATGATGTATTTTTAACCCACGCACGGTCCTGTCCACCCCCACCCACCTATTAGTAATGCTAGCAACTGAATGTGATTTACTTTTCTCTCCTTTTCAGAGCCAAAATCTCCCCTTCAAAAAGCTATAGAAAGCTAACAGGCAGAAGCAACCCAAATGTCCAGGGACAGAAACTGGATGAACAAAAACGGTCCATCCACACAATGGAATATTATTCAGCCTTCAATAGGAAGGAAATCCTGACCATGCTACAACATGGATAAACCTTGAGGACATTATACTAAGTGAAATACGCCAGTCACAAAAAGACAAATACTGGATGATTCCATTTATACAGGGTCCTTAAAGTAGTCAAATTCATAGAGACAGAGAGCAGAATGCTGGTTGCCAAGGGCTGCAGCGTGGGGAATAGAAAGTTGTTAAATGGTTGCAGAGTTTCAGTTTTGCAAGATGAAAAAGTTCTGGAGATTGGTTGCACAGCAACGTAAATATGCTTAACACTACTGAATTGTATGCTTAAACATGGTTAGGACAGTAAATTTGATGGGGTTTTTTGTTTAAAGATTTTTACTTATTTATTCATAAGACAGAAAGAGAGAGAGAGAGAGAGAGAGAGAGGCAGAGACACAGGCAGAGGGAGAAGCAGGCTCCATGTAAGGAGCCTGATGTTTGACTCGATCCCGGGTCCCCAGAACCACGCCCTGGGCCCAAGGCAGGCGCTCAACCGCTGAGCCACCCAGGGATCCCCACAATTAAAATTTTTAAAAGTAGGGGCACCTGGGTGGCTCAGTGGTTGAACGTCTGCCTTCAACTCAGAGCCTGATCCCAGGGTCCCAGGATTGAGTCCCCCATCAGGCTCCCTGCGTGGAGCCTGCTTCTCCCTCTGCCTGTGTCTCTGCCTCTCTCTCTCTCTCTCTCTCTCTCATCTCAAGAATAAAAGAATAAAATCTTTTTTACAAAATTTAAAAAGTAAAAGTTATACAGCCCCATTCCTGCCCCCACCACTCCCTCTTCCCTGACTTACCCTTCATGCAAACCTCCCATCCACATCCTTTGCAACTTGGCTTTTGCTCCTGTTATTTTACAGAACTGCTCTCAAAACCCCAGCAGAGGGGTCTTCAGTTGGGACCTGAGTAACTCCTCCTTTCCCCATCGGTGACCTCTGCTCCTCTGTGCGTCCTCCCTGCCCCATGTACTAGCTCTTCATCCTCAACTGGGACACTTGCTCAGAATTGTACCCTCCCTTCTTCCCCCACTTTCACTCCTGAAAGCCATCACCCACATGCTGTTGACTCCCATTTTGTATCTTCTGATCCTTATCTTTCACCTGGGCTCCACATTTCCTACTTCCAGGGGACCAGAAGAAATCATCCAGGGCAGGTACAAAAGGTAAGATCATTCACTACCTGATGGGCTCTGTTCCCTCTTTCCCCTCGGCAGAAGTGCCTTTCCTTTGCCCAAACATCTTTTAACTGCTGCACCAATGTCTTCATTTGACCCACTTTTAAGACTCCCCTGAACCGTGCCCTGTGCTAATTAAGCACTACAAGGGCTAGAGTTCTCTCCATTATGTGCAAGGGTTTGCCGGCATTTGTCCATCTCAGAGATAGGCCGCCCAGGGTATGGATATTTGGTGTATTTGGCTCGCATGGTGTTGGCAAACACACTGTTTTATTTTTTTTTTTCTTTTTTTTTTTTTATTTTTTTTTTTATTTTTTTTTTTTATAAATTAATTTTTATTGGTGTTCAATTTACCAACATACAGAATAACACCCAGTGCTCATCCCGTCAAGTGTCCCCCTCCGTGCCCGTCACCCATTCACCCCCACCCCCCGCCCTCCTCCCCTTCCACCACCCCTAGTTCATTTCCCAGAGTTAGAAGTCTTTATGTTCTGTGTCCCTTTCTGATATCTCCCACACATTTCTTCTCCCTTCCCTTATATTCCCCTTCAGTATTATTCATATTCCCCAAATAAGTGAGAACATACACTGTTTGTCCTTCGATTGACTTACTTCACTCAGCATAATACCCTCCAGTTCCATCCACGTTGAAGCAAATGGTGGGTATTTGTTGTTTCTAATGGCTGAGTAATATTCCATTGTATACATAAACCACATCTTCTTTATCCATTCATCTTTCGATGGGCACCGAGGCTCCTTCCACAATTTGGCTATTGTGGACATGGCTGCTAGAAACATCGGGGTGCAGGTGCCCCGGCATTTCATTGCATCTGAATCTTCGGGGTAAATCCCTAACAGTGCAATTGCTGGGTCGTAGGGCAGGTCTATTTTTAATTCTTTGAGGAACCTCCACACAGTTTTCCAGAGTGGCTGCACCAGTTCACATTCCCACCAACAGTGTAAGAGGGTTCCCTTTTCTCCGCATCCTCTCCAACATTTGTTGTTTCCTGCCTTGTTAATTTTCCCCATTCTCACTGGTGTGAGGTGGTATCTCATTGTGGTTTACACAAAGATAAACTCAAAATGGATGAAAGATTTAAATGTGAGACAAGACTCCATCAAAATCCTAGAGGAGAACACAGGCAACACCCTTTTTGAACTTGGCCACAGTAACTTCTTGCATGATACATCCACGAAAACAAAAGAAACAAAAGCAAAAATGAACTATTGGGACTTCATCAAGATAAGAAGCTTTTGCACAGCAAAGGATACAGTCAACAAAACTCAAAGACAACCTACAGAATGGGAGAAGATATTTGCAAATAACATATCAGATAAAGGGCTAGTTTCCAAAATCTATAAAGAACTTATTAAACTCAACACCAAAGAAACAAACAATCCAATCATGAAATGGGCAAAAGACATGAAGAGAAATCTCACAGAGGAAGACATAGACATGGCCAACATGCACATGAGAAAATGCTCTGCATCACTTGCCATCAGGGAAATACAAATCAAAACCACAATGAGATACCACCTAACACACTGTTTTAAAGCTTTGAGTAAGTTGCCAACATTTAGAAACCAGGAGATTTCTTATAAAACTCCAGGTTTCAGGCAGCCCGGGTGGCTCAGCAGTTTAGCGCCACCTTCAGCCCAGGGCCTGATCCTGGAGACCCGGGATCGAGTCCCACTTCGGGCTCCCTGCATGGAGCCTGCTTCTCCCTCTGCCTGTGTCTCTGCTTCTCTCTCTGTGTCTCTCGTGAATAAATAAATAAAATCTTAAAAAAAAAAAAACCCTCCAGGTTTCCAGAATCTCCTGAAAATTTAGAAGACTGATGATAGTGAATCCACAGTTCTTCATGCAACTATCAGTTTTTAGCAGTTAGTTGCTACTTTGATGGGTCAAGTGCTGGTCAATTTGCCCCAGTCCCCACCACTCCCTATCACCCGGGTAACTCTAAGGCCTGATGTAGCTGCCACTGAGTGTTGAGCTTAAGCTGTGGCATTTCTTACATCTGCCTGTTCAACTCGTTTACATTCCCAAGCCCAGTCCCACTGGCCCAGCTGCTCAGTCTGATGTTGATTCAGTGCATGCGTCCCTCCTCAAGCCAAGCATGTGGTTGCAGATTGGCTTTCAGAAGCCAGAGGTGGGGTGTTCACTTTCTGCACTCCCTGCTCTTCTCCCCCAAAACCCCCCTCCTGAAATCTGTGGAGCTCTGTCTTGGGGATCTCAGCACGAGGCAGCTTTGAGCTCTGAGAGTTGTTTGAGTCTTTCTATTCCCTCTTCAATTAAGGTCCAGCTATTTGGTATAGGGAGGGGGTTAAGAGTTCAGGCTCAGACTTCAGCTGAGTGAGTTTCTAACAAATGACTTGAGCTGGCTAAGATGCCTCTCTCTGTCTCATGCAAAATGTGACCGGGTCCTGGGGGTGTTGAAAGGAGTAACTGAAACAATGTGCAGAACGTCCTCATCACTGATGCTTAGAAAGTGCACAGTCGGTACCAACCACTATCTTTTTCCTTCTTTATTTATTACTTTTGGATTTTGGTATACTGTTTCTTCAGTTTTTTTGTTTTTTTGGGTTTTAAAGATTTTATTTATTTATTCCTGAGAGACACGAGAGAGGCAGAGACATAGGCAGAGGGAGAAGCAGGCTCCATGCAGGGAGCCCGATGTGGGACTCGATCCCAGGACGCCGGGATCACGCCCTGAGCCAAAGGCAGACGCTCAACCACTGAGCCACCCAGATGCCCCCATTTCTTCAATTTTTATAAAACATCTCATTTCTTTTAAGCCTCTAAACCTCTCCTCTTCCCTTAATTTTATTTTACATGATCTGCTTTTATCTCAATTTGCTATATAAAAATGCTAATTTTCTATTTTTAAAATGTGAATCCTTGCCTTTAACTCTACATTACAGTGCTACATTCTTTTCATTGCTTGTATCTCTTTCCCCCACCCTGACTTAGTATTCTTATCCCATTTTTAGCATCTCTTTTCTTAGATTTTTTTGTATGCTTCTCCTAGTCCATATCAGCAGGTAGGGAACAAGGAGACTGGACTAGAGGGACTGGAGAGAACCTGTGAGGCAGGGGGATGTCTTCTCCTTGGGCTCACCCTTTCTCCCCTCTTGCTGCCCTACTGAACCCCATTCTCTTTTTTATAGTATATTCTTTAAAAAAATTGTTTTTATTTGAGTATAGCTGACATACAATGTTACATTCATTTCAAGTGTACGACATAGTGATTCAGTATCTCTGTAAGTTATGCTGTGCTCACCGCAGGCGAAGCTCCCATCTGTCACTATATGACACCATTACAATATCCCGACTATATTCCCGACACCTTTTATTCCCATGACTTAACTGGAAGCCTCGATCCCCCACTCCCCTTCACTCATGTTGCCCATCCCCCACGTCCTCCTCCCCTCTGACAATCATCAGTTTGTGTTCTTTGTATTTATAGATATGATTCTGCTTCTCATTTATTCATTTGTTTTGTTTTTTAGATTCCACATATGAGTCAAATCATATGGTATCTTTCTCAGTCTGACTTACATCACTTAGCATGATACCCTCTAGGCCCATCCTTGTTGTTGCAAATGGCAAGATCTCGTCTTTTTTTTTTTTTTACAGCTGAGTAATATTCCAGTGTGTGTGTGTGTGTGTGTGTGTGTGTGTGTACACCACAGCTTCTTTATGCATTCATCTATCAATGGACACTTGAGTTGTTTCCATATCTTGGCTATTGTAAATAATGCTAAATAAAGATAGAGGTGCATATTATTATTATTATTTTTTGAACTCGTGTTTTCATTTTCTTTGGGTAAATTCCCAGTAGTGGAATTGCTGGATCATATGGTATTTCTATTTTTTACTTTTTGAGGAACCTCCATACTGTTTTCCACAGCGGCTGTACCAATAGTGGGACCCCATTCTTAATATTAACTCATACCCAGAGCTTTGAGAGACTCATGGGTCTTATTGTAATTGTATTGACAATACACCCTTCACATTAACGATCCTAACAGCCACATTTGAATAGTGCTTTTTTTCTGTACCAGGCACTGAAGGACCCACATGTATAACTGATTTCACCCTCACAAGAACCCCATGAGGCAGGAGCCATCCTGCTGTCCATTTTACAGATGCGGAAACTGCAGTGTAGTTGCAGCTCAATAAGTAGCTCCACAGCCAGGGACTGAGAGCTGGGGCTGGAAGGGCCTCCAGGGGGGCACTGTGGCTGGGTTGTTAACCACCCCACTAGTTTCCACGGGTGAAGTGCTCAGCAAACAGCCAGTCCAATAACGGACATAGAAATGCCTCCTGTCGTTATGATTAAAGGAGCTGTTTTTTTGTTTTTTGTTTTTTTATTTTTATTTTTTTAAGATTTTATTTATTTATTCATGAGAGATACAGAGAGAGACAGAGACACAGGCAGAGGGAGAAGCAGGCTCCATGCGTGGGGACTTGATCCCGGGTCTCCAGGATCATGCCCTGGGCCAAAGGCAGCGCTAAACCACTGGGCCACCTGGGCTGCCCTTGAAGGAGCTGTTTTATGTCCCAGACCTGGGAGCCCCCATATCCACAAATACACCTTAGTGAGTGGTTTCCCCAGCAAAAGGCAAGAAGGAAAGGGAAGAGAGCTACCCTGCAGTGCGGACCATCAGCAGGGAGGCGGGGAGGCTCTCCAGCTGGCACATTCCACTCAGGAGACCCACCACACCCCCTCCCCCTTGGTCTCAGCACTTTCAGCGTCCCTAAATCCCTGGTGACCTCTTTTAAATTGTTTTGTAAATCACCTCATTAACCAAGCCAAGGCTTTTTTGTATGGCATAATTATTTTCTTATACTTCCTAACAATCTCATCACACCAGGAACTAGAAGCTGTTTTTCTCTACCAATGCTTTGATAAGAGATAAGAAAGCAAAAGCAATTTTTCTAGCCCGTGAAAATTTGTTCCACTGTACCCCCTTTCCCTTCAGTTCTTTCAAATTTGAGATTGACCACGCCACCTTCCAAGCCATGAATTTGTCCCAGACCCTTAACACTGGGACTCACTCAATACCTTCCTAGTTGGCCTGTTGCCTGTTCTCTCAGAACAAAAACCCTTTTCACTTAGAATACAGCAGAACCAAGTGTTTTAGCCAAGTCCTCCTCCTTATAATGAGGAAGTGCAGAGACGATCCCCAAAAGGCATCGAGCCTTTTCCTAAAGCATTCCCCTTCCACTTGCCATGGCCTCCCCCAGGCCCGAGGCTGGCACACTCCCTGCCAGCAGCGTCCTGAACGGCTCTCCCCAGCCTCCACTGCCCGCTGACATCTGCCTTTGTCAAGTCTCACTGTCCCCTTGTCTGCTCTAAGGATGAGGATCTTCTCAGAACTCTGATAGGAAGTCACCGGGGCCTCGTCTCCCCTTGGACACACTCCACTGAAGAGGGCTTCTAATTCCTTCCAAAATGTTATGCCACATTCTCCACCGGACTGGACACCCCTAACAGGCAAAATGGCATCCACCTGCTTTTAATGACCCCACAGCCCAGCGCTGTGCTCGTGGGGTGGCCCTTTCCCTCCTGCGCCAAGCCCCACTCCTACCCCCTACCCCAAGCACTCAGGTCTGCTCTGCACCCTTCAACCTTTGCAGCATTCCTGTTTCTAAAGGCAAGGGCTCCCTAACCATTTGGGTGTTGGTTTAGAGGAGAGAGTTTCTCAAACTGCATATCAAATATGGGATTGCTTTCAATTGAGCTTACCCTAGCATTCCTGCCATTGCATATACACACCGGATTATACAATATTAAAACATGCTACTTGCATGGTCTGAAAAACATATTCTTTCTCGTCGGTGGCAGTTAGGTTTGAAAACCACATTTACTTAAGCACAAAGACATGCTTCCTTTCCTGGATCTCAGCGACACGTCTGGGATCTGACCAAAAAAATTAAGCCTGGGGCTGTAATATTTGGGAACCAATAACCATCAAACAAGTTGTCAGCCATCCCCTTAATGAGCTCTGAATCTTGTCTGAATTGCTTGGTACTTTACTACGTTCCCATCTCTCACACTCAGTTGAGAGCCACGAGCAAAAACGATAAAGTCTATTTTTGGAGTCTCAAAACCTTCTCATAACAAAGTTCTCTGGCGTTTTCCCTGGCTCCTCTCTCATCTGAGCCCGACCTGCTCCATCTCTAACCAGACCTCTTTCTAGATTTTTCACTCTTCAAAGCATCCCATTTAATATTTACCTGCTCCGCACCATTTCTCCCTGCTTTTCAGATGTCATCTAATGAGTTAATCAACCAAGTAATGATCTCACTCTGAGACAAGTCCTGCCATCTATGTATCCGGATAAAATGGGGTTTTTTGAAAATTGAAGTGTAATTTACATGCAATGAAATATACTTATCTGAAGGGTAGAGCTGTTTAATGAGTTTAACAATAGTGAAACGTGTGGCCCTGTGGAGCCGGGGCCATCTGTTCCAGCAGAAGACTAGAAACTATGCAAGAAGAGTGGTCTGGGCCTGTTCTGACCACCCACTGACCACGAGCTACTTCCCCTCTGTGTGCTCTGCTTCCTTGCTGAAAAATATTGATTGGGTCAAATGGCTTCTGAAAACCCTCCTGACCTTATTCTGTCACTAAATAGGATATTTAAGCAGGCAAGTGGACAGGTGAGGAGATGTCCCTGAACACTCCCCCAGGAAGGTAACAGCCTCACTGCCTGGGCCTTACGCTTCATTCAGCCTGTGCTTCTTTGGTGTAGACCAGGGTTTGGCAAGCCATGGCAACTCTGAGGCAAAACAGGGTTCCCCTGGGGCAGCCCGGGTGGCTCAGGGGTTTAGCGCCGGCTTCGGCCCAGGGCCTAATCCTGGGGACCCGGGATCAAGTCCCACGTCAGGCATGGAGCCTGCTTCTCCCTCTGCCTGTGTCTCTGCCTCCCTCTCCCTCTCTGTGTCTCTCATGAATAAATAAATAAAATCTTAAAAAAAAAAAAAAAAAAACAGGGTTCCCCTGACTGTTTTTGTTCAGCCCTCAAACTTAGAATGGCTTTTATACTTTCAAATGGTTGAAAAAAAAAAACAGAAAAAGATTAATATTTCATGATGTACGAAAATTACATCAAATTCACAGTGCAGTGCCTGTAAATAAAAGTTAATTGGAACATAGCCACACTCATTCATTTACATATTTGCCTATGATTGCTTTTACACTACAATGGCAGAGTTGAGCTATTGCATCAAAGACCATGTGGCCCCAGAGCTGAACATATTTACTATATGGGCTTTTACAGAAAAAGTTTATTAAGCCCTGGTTAAGGCCATTTAGGTTATAGACTTTGAGCTGGAACATCTCTCCCCTCCCATGTTTAACTGTTAGTGGGAACCTGGGCAAGTATATACACAAGAAAATCAACATTTTGAGGTGTGTGTGGGAGACTTTTCACTGTGTAGTAACGAAGAGAAATGCAAAATAAGGTACACAAATAAAAGGGCCCTTTTTGTTCTTGCTAGTAGAGCAAAAAGAAAAGTAGTAAAAAGACCAGCGAAAAGACTAGAGAAAGCAAGAACAGTACAGTAGAGCTGACGTCACTATGAACTGGTTCACCTCTTCCTTCACACAATCCAGCAGAATTATCAGTCATAAAAGTGTTCAAAGTTAGTCACAGTGTTTGACCTAATAGTCTGACTCCTGGAAATCTATCCTAAGGAAACAATCAAAAGAACATATATGCTGTGTCAAGACGTTCGCATCAGCATTTTTCTAACAAAATGCTGGAAACGACCTGGAATGTTTAGCAATAAGAAATGAACCACTAGATTACAGTACCTAATTTAAAATATGATATGCCTAAATAATAAACAAAAAGGCTAGGTACATGAAAACGTTATTCTATAGCAAAAGACTACATAAAAACTAAGTATGATAAAGTTTCAAAAAGATCACGAATATGCAATTAATACTAAGGTAAAGTGTTAGAGAAATGCAGTTTAGAAAGATATCTTATTTGGGAAGACCTGTGAATCAGCTTTGACCATTCCCGACACACTGTCCTTAGTCCTTTAATAAGAAAGAGCCTTTGTACGTGAGGACAGCACACACATCCAGAACAACGAACAGGAACGAGCCTCTGAAAACATGTTTCTTACAAACAGAGCAAATGATGATTACTACTTTTGTCCAAATCAATTTATGCCTGTAATCTTTACTTTAGAAAACTCAAATTCAACTAATTTCATTGCATAAGTGAAATATGCATAGCTGTCTATATGTCAATTATGCCTCAATAAAGTGGTTAAAAAAAAAAGAAAGAAGTGGGCACCTGGGTGGCTCAGTGGTTGAGCGTCTGTCTGCCTTTGGCTCAGGGCATGATCCCAAGGTCCTGGGATCGAGTCCTGTATCAGGCTCCCTCCCATAGGCTTCTCCCTCTGCCTATGTCTCTGCCTCTCTCTCTGTGTCCCTCATTAATAAGTGGATAAAATCTTTAAAAAAAAAAAAAAAGAAAGAAAAAACAGTCCTAGTTTTCATGAACCTTAAGGAATTAACAGGTGACTAAGAAAAAAAAAAAGAATCTGTTCCTTATGAATATAAAAATTACAATCACTTTAGTAATCCAGCAATTGTGTCTACCAATATCTTAAGGCTTTGTTTGGTCCTATTTCAAAGTATTCTCTTTTTCTAAAAAAAAAAAAAACCTTTTACTTTCCTTTACATGTATATACATATAGCACAGGGTTCTATTTATATGAAATGTTTGAAATAGACAAACCTCTAGAGACAGATTAATGGTTGTTTAGAATGGGGTGGGGCAGGGGCAGTGATAGCTAAAGGAAACAGGGATTCTTTTTCAAGTGACAAAAATGTTCAAAAAGTGAGTGCAGTGGTAGTTGCACAACTCTAGGTTCAATAAAAAACAGTGAATTATAAATTATATCTCAATAATGCTATTTAAAAAAATTTTTTTTCAGGGCACCTGGGTGGCTCAGGGGTTGTCTGCCTTTGGCTCAAGTCGTGATCCCGGGGTCCTGGGATCGAGTCCCGCATCAGGCTCCCCACAAGAGGCTTCTCCCTCTGCCTATGTGTCTGCCTCTCTATGTCTTGATGAATAAATAAATAAAATCTTTTAAAAAAATTTTTTCGGGATCCCTGGGTGGCGCAGCAGTTTGGCGCCTGCCTTTGGCCCAGGGCACGATCCTGGAGACCCGGGATCGAATCCCACGTCGGGTTCCCGGTGCATGGAGCCTGCTTCTCCCTCTGCCTATGTCTCTGCCTCTCTCTCTCTCTCTGTGACTATCATAAATAAATAAAAATTTTAAAAAAAATTTTCAAAGCAGCAGGCCAAAAATATTAATTAAGCAACAAGCTCTGGTAGTATGTTTAAGATTCATAAAAATCATTGACATTACTTTTATGTCTACTGTAAAGAAAAACAAACCCTAAATCAGTCTCATTTCTATCAAGACAGACCAACATTTTCAATATTTTGAACACAATGCCCTTCTTAAAAGCTTAGTACATACAATTAGCACTGAATCTTTTACAGCAGATACAATTTTAAAACATTACACTTTTCACTAACCATTTTTTGTCTCTTAGGAAATTATTTGAACAAAGTTTCAAAGTACTTGAAAACATCTGAAAGCTGAAGAACCGCTACTAATGTCCAAGAAGAGAAAAAAAATTCTTACATTCTTGAAGAAAAAAAGTCACTCGGAGAACAATAGTTTCTTATCCAGAGAAAGTAGGGAAATGTGTGTACCTTGAAACTTTTCCTTTTTAAATTTCATTCTTACTAGGAAGCTTTATATTCCTTAGAAGCTGTTTATCATCCATAAAGAAGAAATTCATATTCCTGGTCTTATTCTTCTTCAAGAAGGCATTTTTCTAAGATGTACTTATCACTTCACAGGAAGGATGCTGGACACCCCAGAAACCTGGGTTCCCTTTCTGTACTTCCAGGCTTTTTGGCACCTTGCGTGTTCCCTTTCATCACACTCTTTCCACCTTTTTGGAGGCCAGCCAGGGCTGTCCTCTCTCCTGGGCACTACTGTTTCTGCAGCATCTAGCACAGTGCCTATAGCACAGAGTAGACACTTGAGATATATTTATTAAATTGAATTCAGGGCTTTGGGGCTTTTCTTACTTTAAGTTAATGCCATATAATATGTCAATCTATGAAAAAAAAAGTTCCCCAAAACTTCGAATAACCTTATCGGAAGTAGAAGATGAGCAAACATCAGATGGCAAGCCATGTCATATTTTCCTCTCCCTGTGCCGAAGCTACTGAGGGAACAGAGGAATATACTTCTCAGACATAACTGCTCTCCTTCTCAGGATGTTTGTAAGTTAGTGGCTAAAACCAGTCTGATGTGAAATAATTAAACAGGGAACTGGTTTCAGTGTAATGGAGACAACAGTGGATTGGAAAGAACGGAATCGGGGCACCTGGTGCAGGGTCATCTCCAGCAGCATCAGTCAGTCACAAAGCAGCCTGTTGGGCACTGGGTCGTGGAGATCAAATGAGAAGGGGCACTCCCAGGTGTTCTAAAGACCCTTCCAGGGAGAAGATTCGGGAAGCAGGAGGACCAGCCAGGGCATGGGGGTTGGTGCAGTGGGGGGTGTGTGGGAGGAAGCGTCACAGCACCTACAGCTACTGAAAGGGAAGCTAGAGAGGTGGAAGGGGCAGGGTGAACTCCACAGGGCTCGGGATGCGCAGAGCCATGCCACCCATGCCCGCTGTCGTCAAACAAGCAATCAGAGAAACTTACTTAATATTGAATTTTCCGTTTTGAAAACCGTTCTTCTGATGCCCAGCCTCATGGTTCCTCCCAAATTGCCGGGGTTGTGTTCGGGCATATCAATCACCTAAGAAAACAAAACAAGGCCGGTTGTGTCATCTTATACAAATGTAATTTCCCACATTTCAAACTTTACTTTGAGAGTAATGATCATTGGGTCAGGATATTCCCTAAACAGTAAAATCTGATCATTCCCTCCAATTTTCTTATTCAAATACAGCCATGCTTTACACATCCCTCACGATATGCTTCCTTTTTGTCTCTGCTTCTCATCTTTCATTCAAATCACTTGTAAAAAATTTATCAGGAGGCTCTTTATGACCTTCCTCCTGTCATTACTCAAGCTGTCACTTCCAGGCAATGTTCACACATCAAGTCCTGGACTTCTGGGACCTCTCACTTTGGTATTCATATCCCTCCCTCAGTGCCCACTTCATTCCCTAAAGATTCTCCATAAGCAAATCTGCCAATCCTTGTGGAATAATACACCAAAAATACTTTTTTTTTTTAGAAAACCTTAGAAGGAAAGAAAGAAAGAAAGAAAGAAAGAAAGAAAGAAAGAAAGAAAGAAAGAAAGAAAGAAAGAGTAATGTCACCCATTCTAGCACATTCTGTATGTCATAAACTTAAGGGCCACCCTGGATCTCTCCCTCTTCATCCCCCACCTCCAATTTGTCCAATCCCATCAATTTACTCCCTCCAGACTTCCAGCATCCATCCACGGCTCCAACCACCACCCAAACCACAGCCCCTTACCCATGCTACAGCCAGAGCTTACCAAATGGCTGCCCCACGTTCACATGGCCCCAGTCCACCCTGCACACTGCAGGCAAAGTAGTTGTGGTATTTCTCCTGCTTGAATTCCTTGACTGCATGGTATCAGCCCAGCCTAGCCTTCCACTCTCACGTCCCAGGACCAACCCCTGAGCTCTGGTCACTGGCCTTCCTTCCATTCCTCCAGTGCATCCACTTTCCTCCTCCCTTGGGGACTTTGCATATGCTATTTCCTCTGCCCGGAACATCTCCCCTTCCCCTACCTTCTTTTCCTAAATTAAACCATCGGCAACCTTGAGATCTTAGCTCAACTATCCAAAATGAACTCGTCTGGGAGCTGATATTCGCAGGTGCCATAGTCTAGTCAGGACCCCCTATCTCTGCCCTCCCCCCCCCACTGCACTTCCCTCAGCTTATGTCTGGAGCATGCTCTGTGTGTTAAACTGTACTCCTTGAGAGGTGGGGCAATGCTGTTTCTCTTTGCATTCCCAGCCCCTCACACCCATGGAACTGGGTATACACTGAATGAATGCATGAAGGAAGGAAGGAACTCAGGCCAAATGATTTCAGATTTTTCTTTATGATTACTTCACAGAAATTAAGAAACACGTAATTTTTATGAAAAATTCGTTCTCGTAAGTCCTTGCTGTTTTCCCAGTTCTAGTAGCCATGATCTTGTGATTTTGTTTCATCTATTGAGTTTTTTTGTTTGTTTTTTTTCAGATCTTATTTTTTATTTATTCATGAGAGACACAGAGAGAAGGTAGAGACATAGGCAGAGGAAGAAGCAGGGTCCCTGTGGGGAGCCTAATGTGGGACTGGATCCCAGGACCCCAGGATCACAACCTGAGCCAAAGGCAGATGCTCAACCACTGAGCCACCCAGGCATCCCTCATCTATCAGTTTTTTAAGCTGTTACAACAGACTACAGTTGGGTAAGTCAACCTGTTCTAATGGAACTGGTTCGGTTTTCTTCTCATAAAACCTTTCATTTGGTATTTTCCCCCCATTCCTTAACTGCCATATATTACTCTATGGGAAGCCTGCACAACTGGAACTTCCCAAGGTAAAAATTTTCCCAGAACTTTTATGATCTTATCAGCGCCCCAGAACTTTCTGAGCCATCTGAACCCTGTGTCTCAAGGACACTCTAAGAGTCAATGAGGAGAAGGGGTGGAGAAAAAACTCTATCACTCCCCTTGTTGGATGGAGTGCTCGGTCCTGAAGTGCTCTTGGCCTTGGCGTCTCTTTCCTATCTTCTTTGGTTGGCTAATTATGGCTAGATTAAGTATTACTGGAGTGAGGTGAGAGAGGGCATTGGCTTCCAGTTCTCAAAGCTGAGCTGCTTATAAATGCCCAGCCCCTTATGTATTTTCTAGGAAAGGGCAGATAAGACTGCACTGCCCACCACAGCCTCAATTTTCGCTTACGTTTACAAGCTGAACCATGTAGGAAGGACACAGCGGTAAACTCCCCCTGGCTTCTTAGAAGTGTTCTGAGATCATTCAATCCACCCTTACTTCCTGTGTTGGGTTCTGCCCAAGAAGAGTCTTTTTAACGTAGTTTGCGCAGTTATTGGTGTGCTCGGTCTTCAAGGAATGTTCTGCCTTGAACCACTAAGAAAAGTCAAATGACCCCCCTGAGGACAGGCAACTTGCCTTACTGCTTACTTGGGATGAACTTGAGGAACACAAGACCAGAACATATTTCTAAAAGAAAAAATACAGCGGGGCACAGGGGCTGCCCGAGGGCACTAAATACTTCTCCCACATAAATGGAAATCTGGCTATCTCTGAGAGAGCAATACGAGAACGTTACTCAAAAACATGGAGGCAGGGCCTGGCTCAGTTGGTAGAACACGTGACTCTCGATCTTGGGGTCGTGAGTTTAAGCCCCACGTCAGGGGCAGAGTTCATACACATACATAAAAATGATAAAAAGATGGAGGCAAATATCAGGAGAAACAGCTGGAAGACTTGGGGGGGAAGGAGAGGGTGTGAGGATTACTGAATATTTTCATTATAGGCCTTTTGAAACATGTTGGCTCTGTAAATTTTGTACATAGTGTTATTTTATTTTATTTTTTTAAATTTTTATTTATTTATGATAGTCACACACACACAGAGAGAGAGAGAGAGGCAGAGACACAGGCAGAGGGAGAAGCAGGCTCCATGCACCGGGAGCCCGACGTGGGATTCGATCCTGGGTCTCCAGGATCGCGCCCTGGGCCAAAGGCAGGCGCCAAACCGCTGTGCCACCCAGGGATCCCCATAGTGTTATTTTAAAGACAATACAAATTTAAAGCCCAAATAGTGAAACATATTACTTAGACCTTCTGTTAGGGTATGAGTTCACATTACCCCTGCTGTTTTCAGAAGTAATAACTATAACCTTTTCCTGAAATGGTAACACAGAAAGAAATCCCAAGGAATAGCAGCCACAGTGATCCTTTGATTAAAACGTGCTAAAACAGAAACCAGTGGAGAAGGCCAAGAAGACATTAGAGAAAAGATGGGGGAGCAGAGGGAAGTACCTTCCCAATGCCAAATGATGCCCCGAATCTCAGCGGAAGGAGAAAAGCAGAGTAAGAACTGGCAGGAGAGTTGCTCTTCTCTCTGGTCTGGCTCCGGAGGCCTCACCTGGGGATGCTCATCAGACCCTCAGTCAAAGGACCTCCAGGCCAGACACAAACTGGTGGATTCCAAGCCCACGGGGAAGGGAAGCTCAGGGAAGGTAGAGAACACAGTGCCTTTCTGGCCAAGCCCGGCCCAAGGTACCTCCCGAGACCTCTGAAGTTGGCAGTATAACCGCCTCTTGGGTTATAAGCAACCGGATTCAGCAACAAAATTAGGGAAAAAAAAAAAACAAAAAACCTGGAATGTGCTTTCATCTTAATCCCAACATTTCCAAAATACCCTAGATTTGCATCTAGGAGGAAAATGTCTCTTCCATTGCAAAACGATTGCCTTGGCCTGCTCTGATTTTGCCTAAATACTGGCTGTTTTCTGATTCCCACTATGGATCTGTCCTTTCTTGGAACGGAGCCAGTCATATAGCATAAGAAAAATAAAAAAGGATCAATAAGTAACGAATACTGGTGGTGATAAAGCTTTAGATGTGAAAGTACCACATAAGGATAAATACAGCACTAATTAACCTTTACTGAAGTTTCTGTAGCCCACGATAAAAGTGTAATGGGTTCAAGACTGGGTTCATGCATCCCTCATGCCTTAACCACAAATTCTAGGGAAGTTATGTTTTCTTATCAAAGATGAAATTCCAATGTGTGAGGTACCATGACACAGCCCTGGGTAGGTCAGCTTCCCTCACATCCCTTGCTTTTGGACAGCTCATCTGGAGACACTGAAGGAGCCTACCCCCCAGCAGGCTGTTTCCAGGCTCTTAGACAACACACAGTGATTTTTCTCAGACTTTCTAAATATTCCTCAAGTATTCTTTATGAGGATTTCCCCGACCCATTCCTTTCCTCCCGTCCATTAGTCTTTTCTGCTTTTTTTCAAGCTTGCTTCTGATTTCCATTCTTGATGAGTCACATTCAAGTTGTGCACAAAGTATGAACCAACTGATATTCATAAAGTATGAACTCATTCTTTGTTACACTGCTAACTACAGTAGCCTCCATCACTGCAGATCAAATCGACACTCTTCTGTTCATGGCATTCGGGTTCCACCTCATTCAGGAACCCAGTCCGGCTATGTTCCCCTCACATGGTCTAACCTGAGGTTTCGACCTTGGCAGACAGGTGCATTGCCAATGGCTCTTCTGTCCCCTTCCCCACATCCCCACATATATTGCCTCTTCACTACTTTTCCTAAAATGCCTTCTCGCCATCATTCCACACGGGCCCATGTTTTGGGGGGACCCTCTTGCTCTCCTTATTGACCCATAATTAACACCATGCTATTATGCTCACCCTACCAAATAATACACTAATTCATTTTGAATTAGCTTAGCCCTTGCGGTAGGCTGAATAATGGATCCCACAGAGAGGGCAACGCCCTAGTCCTTGGAATCTGTGAATATGTTACCTAACCTGGCAAAAGAGACTTTGTAGACATAAGAAAATTAAGGCTCTTGAAATGGGAAAGCTGCCCTAGGTTATCTGAGTGGGCCCAAAGTAACCACAGGATCTTTAAATTTTTAGGGAAGATTTATTTATTTATTTGAGAGAGCGAGAAAGAGAGAGAGAGAGAGAGAGAGAGAGAGAGAGAGAGAGAGAATGCATAAGCAGGGGAATGGGCAGAGGGAGAGGAGAGAGTCTCAAGCAGACTCCTTACTGAGCACAGAGCCCAACTTGGAGCTCCATTTCATAACCCTAAGATCATGACCTGAACTGAAATCAAGAGTCTGACACTTAACCAACTGGGCCATCCAGACTTAAGTCTGTCCAAAGATCAAGCAATTGAATGGAGAGGTGATAAAAAAACCTTTGCCTCTTCATTTTTCCATCACCAATCTTGTGCCTGTCATTCTCCCCCTTCCCTGGTATCAACATGCACTCTTTTGAACACACCCTGTGTTTATCGCCTATCTCCATATATTTTTAGTTAATGTTTCATGAGAATATCTATTGGCGGATTTTGTGTTTCCCACTGCAGGTTTATCCTTACAGTTGAGCTCAGAGGTAAAGAGAAACATAAGAGATGAGAGATGTGCCTGGCACAGGTGAGCAAGTGAAAATTTAAAACCCAGAGGTTGTTTTTCAAGTTCTGTTAGCATTTACTACAAGCATAAGTTCTGACAAAAAAAAGCATTGGGCCTTTTAAATTTTTTTTTTAAGATTTTCTTTTTAAGTAATCTCTACACCCAACATGGGGCTCAAACTTACAACCCCAAGATCAAGAGTTGCTTGCTCTACCGACCAAGTTAGCCAGGTGCCCCAGCACTGGGCCTCTTTTAATTCAAAGGTGTTCCTTGAAACTATACATGTGTAGGCTTAAAGACTGTTAACCAAAACTGTCCCGAATGTTTCTCTTAGACTTACTATCACATACACACACACATACACCATATATACATGCCATGTGTTACACATAACACATATCTATCCTATAATATACCGTTATTAAAATTATACAGTTATACATTATATAGTTATTAAAAACATCTCTTCAATATAGACTCAAGAAATAAAACAACTGCCATGTTACCACAGGTGGTAATTTGAGAGAACAGATGATTTAAGATGCTATTTCCACATTTGGAGAGACTTTAATTTGGTCTGTGATAATGGTGTTGTGGTTGGATAGAAGAATGCCCTTGTCCTTAGCAGATAAGATGCTAAGGTATTTAGGGGGTAAATCAGCCTGCAACTGATTCTCCAATGAATCTGGGCAAAAGGTAGGTTGGTATTCACTGATTATTCTTGCAATTTTTCTGTAGATTGGAAAATTTTTAAAAAGGTGTTGGAAGAAAAAGATATTTTTTCTATGATTGTTCAACAAAGCTGACTTCCTCCCAAGTAAAACAGAGCATAAGTATAAAAACACCAGAAATTCTCTAAAATCTTGATTAAAATGCATTGCCAAAATCAGAATCTTTTTGCATAAGATCTTACAACTAGGGCAGCCTGGGTGGCTCCGCGGTTTAGTGCTGCCTTCAGCCCGGGGCATGATCCTGGAGACCCAGGATCAAGTCCCACATCGGGCTCCCTGCATAGAGCCTGCTTCTCCCTCTGCCTGTGTCTCTGCCTCTCTCTCTCTTTCTGTGTGTGTGTGTGTGTGTCTGTGTGTGTGTCTCGCATGAATAAATAAATAAAATATTAAAAAAAAAAAAGATCTTACAACTAAACCCAAAATGCTTATCTTTACTCCAAGAAGTGAGTTCATATATATTCAATACTGGTGAATACCAAAGTCAACAAACCTGTAATAAAAGCAAGAATAACATATACAAGGACAGTGAAGTTACATAGAATGACAAATGCTCAGGATTGGTGGGAAGTGGTTTTTTTTTGTTTGTTCTATTTTGTTTTTTAAATATTTCATTTATTTGAGACAGAGAGAGGGAAAGAGAGATAGCACAAGTGGTGGGGAGAGGCAGAGGGAGAGGGAGAAGCAGACTCCCCACTGAGCAGGGAGCCTGATGCTGATGCTGCCATGATGCAGGTCTATGATACAGGGCTCAATCCCAGGACCCTTGGGATCACAAGCTGAGCAGAAGGCAGACACTTAACAGACAAAGCCACCCAGGGGCCCCTCGTGGCAAGTTTTTTTTTTTTAAGATTTTACTTATTCATTCATGAGAGACAGAGAGAGAGAGAGAGAGAGAAAGGCAGAGACACAGGCAGAGGGAGAAGCAGGCTCCATGCAGGGAGCCCAACATGGGACTCGATCCCAGGTCTCCAAGGATCACGCCCTGAGCTGAAGGCGGCACTAAACCACTAAGCCACTGGGGCTGCCCAGGGGAAGTTTTTAAGAAGCTATTAGATTTCACATTTGTTCTCCAAGGTAAATAAGGCCCTAGAAGTTAAGAACTGAAAAGTGTCAGATAAAAGTACAGTCCAATGGTACAATCCTCAATATATACATGATACAACGAAGGGTCAGAGAAAATTGTACAAGTGTGGAAACATGCAAGTGTTTAAAAGCTGATAAGAGCTCTTAAAGTCAATCTGGAAACCTTTATTGTGAGTTACAATCCATATTAGATTAATGTTCTCTGGAAATGTCCTTGTTCTTTCATGGAACTCATTCCAATAGAAATAAATATAGTCTCCAATTTTAAATCCTGGCAGTTCCACAAGTCTGAAGTATTTCCAACTGAATAAAAGTAAGTCAAATGTTTTCACAAGTTTTAAGAATGATCAACAAAATATATTTGGGGGGGGGGAGTTGTACACCTGAAACTAATGTAAAATTGTATGTCAACCTTACTTCAATAAAAACAATTTATATATACATATATGTGGTAAGGAAAGGGGTAATGAGAAATAAAAAGCAGATATGGAAACAACAAATAATGAAAAAGCTGAAAAATCCCAGTGCTAGTTGGTAATCTTGCTTTGCTAAATAAAACCACCGATTATTGTGTATCTTCTCCCTACTTCTTAAGCCGGCATCTCAGTGATACTTCTGCTTGTTCATTCTTTCAGGTATTCTAATATTTAAGCAGCTAATCTGTACAAAACATCAGAGGGACTTCAATGGCCATACTGCAATTTCTTAAACCATAGGGTATTGACCATCCATTAAAACATTTTTTTCCTGGATGCAAAGAAAGTTTTTTTCTTTCAAGCCTAAATCTGCACCTATACTGAAAAATATCCAACCCTCCACAGTTAAGCTTTCTGACAGTGAGCAAATATCATAAAGCCACATTGGAGGGAAAATACAATATAAGGAGGAAAAAAAAATCCAAGTTTACTCTTGGGACTCTGAACCATTAAGCAACTGTTGAGGTGGCCATTTATTGGCTCTTGCCCTTAATTATGAGGTTCATGCAGTCTTAAGCTTGAGTTTCAAAAACCATTAATAATTACCCCTAAATAGCAAACAAAAGGAAAATTTCATAATCAGGGTGGCATGTCTGTGAAGACTATAAAAGTCACGATCCTGCTCAACTCTTCACACTCCTACTTGATTCTTCTAGCTGCCTTGCTGCCAGGCAACCAGGTAAGTGATTTAGTGCTACCTGGTGCTTCTTCTGCTTCCACTCAGAATGGTGATAATGGTCAGGAGAAAAGAGTAGGTCTGTGCCATCCAAAGATATTACTAGTAGTTTAGAAGCTAAACGCTGTGCTCAGCTTTCTTCAAGACCACAGCCTAGGGATGCAGACCAGGGCCAGAAGAAGTGCAGAATGCCATAATTACTAATAAAAGTATTTAGCTCCCTGGACTATCTCCTAACAGGTGTACTCCAAGTACAGACATTTAACATACTAAGATGATTCTTTTTACTACACCAAGGAAAGAGCCCAAGGGCACTAAACCGTGGGCAATCATCAGTGTAAAACTTCACTTCGGCTTTTTTGGTGAGTTCCTCTCTTTCCCAATTTACAGGACACCAAAATGAGTGTAAAAAAGTCTCCCGAAGAACTGAAGAGCATTTTTGAAAAATACGCAGCCAAAGAAGGTGACCCAGGCCAGCTGTCAAAGGCGGAGCTGAAGCTACTGATTGAGGCGGAATTTCCTACTTTACTGAAAGTGAGTATTCTTTGTTGCAGGGTCCGGGCCTCCGAGGGCCAGGAGGTAGGGAGGGGAGAGGGGTGGAGAGGACGCAGGAGAGGAGGAGGAAGGCAGGACTGATCAGAGGGAGCTCAGGCCCTTCCTGGGCAGAGAGCACAGCAGCCAAGGCCAAGGCACGGGCACCCCTTGACTCAGGCCACTTCAACATGTGCTTTCCTCCTTGGTGGCAGGCCATGTCTCAGATGGCATGCACCTAGAAAGCAGGAGCTAAGCCTTCTATGCCCCACAGCCTGGGCACAGAACTCTCCCCACCAGCCAGAGTAAAAGGAAGCCATGATCACACTTTTATGAAGCTAGGCCTAAAAGACCCGCAGGTCACCAAGCAAACACAGCCTGGATTCAACAGCTCGGGGCCAGGCTTTTAGGAAAACAAAGAGGTGCGCAAAAGAACATTAGTTGGGGGATCCCTGGGTGGCGCAGCGGTTTGGCGCCTGCCTTTGGCCCAGGGCGTGATCCTGGAGACCCGGGATCGAATCCCGCGTCGGACTCCCGGTGCATGGAGCCTGCTTCACCCTCTGCCTGTGTCTCCGCCTCTCTCTCTCTCTCTCTCTCTCTCTCTCTCTCTCTCTGTGTGACTATCATAAATAAATAAAAATTAAAAAAAATCTTAAAAAAAAAAAGAACATTAGTTGGTCTTGGACGTGCTTCATCTTTAGAGGTAGGATCTGTCAAGAAGACCAGCACTTACTAGGCAATCTGTAGAGAAAACCCACTTTGTGCTGACAAATTGCCATCTGGCAACATCCATTTATATTTCAAAAGCATTTAAAAGCATTTAAATTTGTGTTAATTTGTGTTAAGCACCTAAATCTGTGTTAATGAGGCAGCCATGCATTTCTAAACAACTTCCAGGAAGGGATTAAAATCTCTTTAGCCTGACAGTTCCTGGTCAAAACCGTCCCAGAATGGTCCAAAGTGCATCTTGAGGCAATAGTTCCAGGAAGAGAGGTGGGCTGATCCTCCCTGCTCTAATACCTTTCTCTCCTCCGCAACTAGAAACCATCTTCAAAATGGAAGCGACTGTGCAACTGTCTCACCCGACTTGTTCACCACCTAGCTGTAACTTCAGAAGAGAGCATTTGCTGCCCAGATTTTAACCAGAAATCTCCCTTCTATCAGTATGACGCGTGAGGAGTTTTCTGGTTGTAGTTGTTGAGGTTTCTGGTTTTAGTACTAAAAAGAAAACTAGCCGAATTCAAGGACTTTTTAATCCAATCTCTTCTCATTTGCTTACAGTGAAAATATAAAATAACTTTTAAAAATGGTTAAAGGCGCTAGCAGAAAAGGAGACTTTAAAAAAAAAAAAACTTTCCTGATTTTTATTTTATTTACTTGCTTTGAAGTAAGTCCTATGCCCAACATGGGACTTGAACTCACAACCGTGAGATCGAGAGTCAAGCGCTCTACCAACTGAGCCAGCCGGGTGTCCCAGATGAAGAGACTTTTTAATTTTATTTATTTATTTATTTATTTATTTATTTATTTATTTATTTATTTATTTTTAAAGATTTTATTTATTTATTCATGAGAGACACAGACAGAGACAGAGAGACACAAGCAAAGGGAGAAGCAGGCTCCATGCAGGTAGACCAATGTGGGACTCGATCTCTGGTCTCCCGGATCAGGCCCCGGGCTGAAGGCAGGCACTAAACCGCTGAGCCACCCCAGCTGCCCGAAGAGACTTTTTTTAAATTAAATTAAATTAAAAATTACAACAAAGGTTTCTGAGAAAGATTAAATTCTAAAAAACACTCTGAAATTTTTTCAAAAGGAAGAAATATAATAATAGGAAGTAATAATAATAATAAAAGAAAGACAAATAATAATCTGATAGGAAAGCCTGGGCAGCCTACTCAAACAAGTTGTTTTAAAAGTTAAGACTGGGGAATTTTTCTGTATTTTCCCATGGCTTATGTATTTCCTACAAAAAGCATGTATGACTTATAATTTGAATAAAGGTAGGAAGACTAATGGCAAGTTTTTAAAAATCTGCTTACAAAATCATGTACCTGATTATATTTCCATAAGGATTACTAAGGTTTTCCAAGCGCTACTCTTTCCATCATTGCCTTGTATGGTTTAGAATCTTATAAATGCTTCAGGACAAGTGTTTGGTATTTATACAACAAATGCTGAGTAACTAACTTAGTTCGGTCTTCTGATCACACCAAAGTATCAAATGTCTTTACAGGAATCTTAATGGTTAAAAGATATCTTGATGTGGAGATCAGTTGTACAACAATGTCAACACAGTTAACAGTACCGAACTGTACTAAAACAGTTAAAAAGGTAAATGCTACCACAATTTAAAAAAAAAAAAAAATTGAAGCTGACTTACAACCTAAATTGCTATTTCAGTGAATTTCCTAGGTACTGTTTGGCTGCAGATAAATTCCTACCTGAAAGGCAGAGCTCTAATGGCTTTAAGATTTGAGTTTTAGGCCAGAGACAAAAATTAAATCTGCTCAAGATACTACAGGACTATCGTAGTAAAAAGGGAGTCAAGCTTCACATGATCTCTTGTAACATCTCAAGCAGTGGTTCTCCAAGGATGATCAGTTCTGGATCACCAGCATCAACATCACCTGGGAACCTGTTGGAAATACAGATTCTCGGGCCCCACCCTGGGCCTAGTGAATCAGAAACTCTGGGAGTGGGGCCTGTATTTACTGTATTTAAATACTGTATTTAAATACAGTAAATCTGTATTTACTAAGGTCAGCAAGCCCATCTGGTGGCTCTGATGCATGCCAATGTGTGGAACCACTGATCCAGTCATCCTGCACAGAGCACAGGTGGGTGGCAACCCAGGGATTTGGGAAAAACTGGTGTGGATCCTAGGTAAGAGCTTGAGCTCTAGAGTCAATGTTGGAGCCTCGAGCCCTCTGGACCCTGTCTCGGAGCACAGCTCCCTCATCTAGAAAGTGGATCTCCCCCACGAGGTAGTTGGGAGCAATGCACAGGCTACAGAAAGCCCATGGCACCCTGCTGCCTCGAGTTACATGCTGGCTCAGCCCTGGAGCCCAACATAGAGCCAGCTCCCAGGAAAAACCTTGGGGCAAGAAGCCTCAACTGTCTTGGGCCATGGGCTCCTCAGCAGTCCAGCGAAGCCCTCAGATTACTTCCCAAGAATGTTTTTAGAGGCATAAAGAAAAATACTTAAGATTGCACAAATAACCAATTACAGTTTACCCTTATACAACATGGGTTTGTACTGCATGGGTCCTCTTATACACAGATTTTTTACAGTACAGTCTATAAGTGTATTTTTTCTTCCTTTGATCTCTGTAATAACACTTTTCTTTTCTCTAGCTTACTTTATTGTAAGATACAGTATTTAATACATATAACATACATAATATGTGTTAATTAACTGTATATGTTATCAGGAAGGCTTCTGGTCAACAGTAGGCTCTTAATCATTAAGATTGAGGGGGGGCAAAAGTTATCCTCAGATTTTTTTTTTAATTTTTTTAATTTTTATTTATTTATGATAGTCACATAGAATGAGAGAGAGAGAGGCAGAGACACAGGCAGAGGGAGAAGCAGGCTCCATGCACCGGGAGCCCGATGTGGGATTCGATCCCGGGTCTCCAGGATCGCGCCCTGGGCCAAAGGCAGGCGCCAAACCGCTGCGCCACCCAGGGATCCCTTATCCTCAGATTTTTGACTGTGTAGGGGGTTGGTGCCTGTAACCCTTGCATTGTTCAACGGTCAACTGTATATCAAAATACACATTATCAATATTAAAATAATAAATGTGTGGGGCACCTAGATGGCTCAGTCGATTGAGCCTCTGACTTGATTTCGGGTCAGGTCATGATCTCAGGGTCATGGGATCAAACCCGGGAGTAGGACTCCATTCTCAGCGAGGAGTCTGTTTGAGATTCTCTCTCTCTCTCTCTCTCTCTCTCTCTCTCAATAAATAAAATCTTTTTTTTCAAAGAATTTATTTATTTATTCATGGGAGACACACACACAGAGAGAGAGAAAGAGAGGCAGAGACAAAGGCAGAGGGAGAAGCAGGCTCCATGCAGGGAGCCCAACGTGGGACTCGATCCCAGGACTCCAGGATCACGCCCTGGGCCGAAGGCAGGTGCTAATCCGCTGAGCCACCCATGGATCCCGTAAAATCTTTTTTTTTTTTTTTTTAAAGATAAATGTGTGATATAGGAAAAACCAGGTAGCCAGTTCGGTGACATGGAGATAAAGTTGGTTTTTCTACCTCCAACCATCAGCGGCAAGTAATCAAAACCTCAGAGCTGCCTTATTGGAACACAGACTCAGTGTCTCTAACTTCAGAAAATGGGTAGTAGTAAATGATTCATTTTCTCTCCTCTCCCCTTTCCCATCCTTCTCACCTAAAACCAGGGTCCCAGCACCCTAGATGACCTTTTTCAAGAACTGGACAAGAATGGAGATGGAGAAGTTAGTTTCGAAGAATTCCAGGTGTTAGTGAAGAAGATATCCCAGTGAAGGAAAAAACCAAAACAATATATCATTCCTAGCACCAAAAGAAGAGCACCTGGGATGTGGCCCCATTCTATACACAATAGCTAATGTCTGTTTAATTCTTGCAATTATAATGATCTGGTGGTGAGGTCCAAACACTGTTAATAAAGAAATTCTTAGACATGTCTCTCCTTGTCAAATACTGACCCCCGTGGCTTAATAGATTTGAAAGTAACCTTAGTCTAATGCATCTAATTTTATATCTTTTTTTTTTTTTTTTAAGAAAGGCTGAGAATAGTTCATGATCTTCACTAAGACTGCAAAGATAGTGTCAGGCTTAGAAAGAATTCTGACATGTCAAACCAATGCCCTTACTCCAGCCTTCCACCAGAATAGCCCTGTTCCCACTCTCCCTCCCCAGCCACTCAGTGCTCATATCATTTCCAATTCCAACTCTAGTGAACAGCTACTAAGGAGCAGCCTTCAAAAAACAGACACTTGTCTTTAAAGTCACCTCCAGGACTCACCATGTTTTTTGAATCATTGACCTTCTCAGAGAGTAGAAGCATTACAGGACCAAGAGTCACTTCTGCTCCATCACTGAGGGGTGGCCTTGGTTGTGGCATGTGATGTGTAAAACAAAAGGGACAGGAAGACATAGGGCCCTCCCGGCTCCCACAGCCTGTGCTGCTGGGACTGTTAGGAGCTGAGAAACAGTGAACCCTCAAATTCCACTTGCTGAGTCTAGCTTGGGGGAAGGAGGGAGGAGGAGTGTCGGAGAGGAATTTAACCAAAAAAAAGAAAAATGACTTCTAACCCTACTACTGAGAAACAAGGGAGATTTTTATACACAGCGAAGAAATGTTTAAATACAATCTGTATCATTCTAATTCAATACAAGAGCATTGTCATTGCATCAAAAGCCTTAAACATTTCTAATGACTAATTATATTCCACTGCAGGGATACCCATAATAGTCTTAACTATTTCCCCATTGTGGGACATTTTGATTGTTGCCATTTCCTATTCTTCTAAATAATGCTATAATGAGTACCTGTTCATATCTCCATCAATATACCACATTTCCTTAGGAGAAATTCTGAGAAGTAAATGTCTGAGTCAGAGGTTAGGAATATTTTTATGGTTTGTGAAACAGACCATCTAATTGATTCTCTGAAAGGTTGTATTGATTCAAAAAATCTACAAAAAGGCAGGAGAATGCCAGGAGGAGAATGCCATTCTCCAAAGAGCATTAGTTGGTCTCATTTAAAAAACTTTATTACTAAAAAAAACAAAAAACAAAAAAAGAAACAAACAACAACAACAAAACTTTATTACTCACAATACTGTGCATCTTTTATTCATTCCTAGTTTTATTTATTTATTTTATTTTATTTATTTATTTATTTTTAATTTACGATAGTCATACAGAGAGAGAGAGAGAGAGAGAGGCAGAGACACAGGCAGAGGGAGAAGCAGGCTCCATGCACCGGGAGCCTGACGTGGGATTCGATCCTGGGTCTCCAGGATCGCGCCCTGGGCCAAAGGCAGGCGCCAAACTGCTGCGCCACCCAGGGATCCCTCATTCCTAGTTTTAAAAGGAATCCCCCACTATTTTCCCATTGAGTTTACTGCCTGATATTGGTTTGTAAAAGGTAGTCTTTCTCTGGTTTAAGAAGTCCCTTTCTCCAGGTGCCTGGGTGGCTCAGTCTGGTAAGCATCCAACTCTTGATTTTGTCTCAGGTTATGATCTCAGGGTCATGAGATCGAGCCCTAGATCAAGCTCTGTCCTCAGTGGGGAGTCGGCTTGTCACTCTCCCTCTGACCCTCCCTGAACTCATGTACTCTTTCTCAAATACATAAATAAAAGCTTAAAAAAAATAAGAACTCATCTTCTCTTCCTAGTTTGTTATGAGATTTTGAGAACAAGAGTTTGGGTTCTGTAGACTGCCTGCCAAGCAACTACGCTGATATGGGGGTTCTTTCTTTTGTCTGATCAATAGAATGTGTCAATCAATTCAATCTTCAGGATAAACACGCTGTCTAGTCATGATCAATTATTGTTTAATACTGTTAAATTAGGCATTCTAATATTTTTTTAAAGATTTTATTTACTTATTTATTCATGAGAGACACAGAGAGGCAGAGACACAGGCAGAGGGAAGAGAAGCAGGCTCAATGCAGGAGTCCGTTGTGGGGCTCAATCCTGGTATTTCAGGATCATGTACTAAGCCAAAGGCAGAGAGGCTCAACCGCTGAGTCATCCAGGTGTCCTGGCATTCTAATAATTTATTTAAGATTTTTACATCTCAGGGCACCTAAGTGGCTTGGTCTGTTAAGCATCTGCCTTTGGCTCAGGTCATGAGCCCAGAATCCTGGGATTGAGCCCCACATCGAGCTCCCTGCTCAGTGGGTAGTCTGCTTCTCCCTCTCTCTCTGCCTACTGCTCCCCCTGCTTGTGCTCTCTCTCTCTCTGTCAAATAAATTAATTAAAATATTTTTACATCTTTATTAATAACCAACATTAGTCTATGGTTTGGGGTTTTATTTTTTGTTGCAGGTGCTTTGTTGAGTTCTAATATCTAGATCATGCTAGCTTCCCATTTCAGCCTGTGTTCTGGCTCTCAATCAGCCCCTCACAGAGTTATGTTAACTCTTTCAACTCCAAAATATATAAAGCAACTACTATGGGCAAGGTATTACAGAGGATGCTGTAAGAGATATAAATTTCTAGACCTCTGAGATCCTCCTAAGTTGGCAAGTCTGGGATCAGGTCAGGGAAAGGCTTAATCAAAAAAGTAGTATTTCCAACTGGGATTTGTAGGAAGAGCCTTGAGGGGAACCTACAGGGAAGAGGCAGCACTGGGCTATCCAAAAGAGAGAAAACACAGGGCACCCAGCTGGCTCAGTCGGAAGAGCATGCAACTCTTGATCTCTGGGACATGAGTTCAAGCCCCGCATTGGGTGAAGAGATCACTTAAATAAATAAATATTTCTTAAAAAGAGAGAGAGAAAACCCCCCCCCAAGTAAACACACATGTAAGTACAAGGTAGTTCAGAAATACACATACTACATTTAGTGTGGAAAGTCAGCTATAAGAAATAAAGAGTACACACTGGCTTCAGATCATGAAAGCCCTTGGCTGCCATGATAAACCAAGGTCAGAAAGGGAGTAGAAAGGTATAGGAGTCATAAGGTGATGTGAATGTGGTAGATGAGGTGGTACCCACAATGAGGCTGCCAAGGATGGGGAGTGGTCCCAGAGTGGAGATTGGGGCTGGGCAGAGGGCCCCAGGGCAAGTGGGGCAAACTAGCAAGGCCTCAAAGGAAGGGATGGGGAGCAACACGCAGGAAACACAGGGAGAGATATCTTCACCTGGCTGAGGTTTACTGACTTGGACAAATTATCATTTGAGGATGAGGGTGAAAATATATGGAGTGTCATATGTAGTACGGGTGTATGTATGTCTACTTCTTTGGCTTTCTTGGCCTAGTTTCCAACACTGATCTCATCTCCCACAGCAAACAGGATTCGCTCGAATTTCCTCTTGAATACACAGTACCAGCATTTGTCAGCCATGAAACTTCAATCCTCACTAGACTACAGGCTCCACCAGGACAAGGATTTTTACCTGTTCTTTCACTGATATATCCCCAAGTCTAGCTCAGAACCTGGCACATGGGACGGGTTCAATAGATATTGCTGAACAAATGATTCTTGACTATCCAGTCACTAATTCTTGTTGATCCATTCCATAAAGCTGCTATAGCAGCCAGATCTTTCTACTCTAACTCCTGCTCCGATCCAGCTCCTTAGATTGCAGGCTGCCTCAAGACTCAACGAAGTGCCATGCCTGGAGTCTTCTCTCCCGTCTCATCTCTCTCAATCCCATGCCAGCTGAATTCTCCTAAAGCACTCATTCTATTGGAAAGTCTTCAGCAATGAGTATGGTATTTGCATAATATGTCACAGTTGACTGGTATTATCTTATTGGTTCCCTAGGGCCTTCAGGATTAATTTTGACTCTGATACTCAAGAATGCCCACAAATCCATACCAATCTCTCTTATTTCTCTCTACTTCCCTACAGGAGCCACATGCTTCAACCAAGCTACGTGGTATTTTATGAGCAAATCTTAGACATTCTGGCCTAGCCTATGTCTCCCCTCCACTCTATGAAGTCTCCGAGCCTTTGACAACCTTCCCTTCTTAATCTAACCCACAGTATTTTTTCTAAACTCTGGATTCTTAAGTATTAATCAAATCAATTAAAATTAATAAAATTTAGCGACACCTGGGTGGCTCAGTGGCTAAGTGTCTGCCTTCGGCTCAGGGCGTGATCCTGGGGTCCCAGGATTGAGTCCCACATCAGGCTCCTGCATGCAGCCTGCTTCTCCTCCCTCTGCCTATGTCTCTGCCTCTCTCTCTCTCTGTGTCTCTCATGAATGAATAAATAAAATCTTTAAAAATAAAATAAAATAGGGCAGCCCAGGTGGCTCAACGGTTTAGTGCCACCTTCAGCCCAGGGCATGATCCTGGAGACCCGGGATCGAGTCCCACATTGCACTCCCTCCATGGAGCCTGGTTCTCCCTCTGCCTGTGTCTCTGCCTCTCTCTCTCTCTGTCTGTCATGAATAAATAAATAAAATCTTTAAAAATAAATAAATAAATAAAATTTAAAGTTCAGTTCCTTGGCCACACTAGCAACATTTCAAGTGCTCCATAGCCCCACGTGGCTAGTGGCTATCATATTGGATGGCACAAATACAGAACATTCTATCACAGCAGAAAGTTCCAGCTGCCAACTCTGCTAGCATTAATGTGCATATAATGTACAAACCGCCCATATATTTGGTTATATGTTTCACCAGTGTATGTCTCGAATCCCCAACTAAACTTAAAGCAGGGTTGTGGCAGCATTTCATTTGTAATGCACAATATTTGGGACTGCACTTAAGTGGACAAGCTCTAAATGTACAGTGACTTTTTTCTTTTTAATCATCTCTTTCCACTAGCATCCAGTTATTTCTACTGCAGAAAAATATTTCAAGTGGTTGAAATACCTATTCCTAAGGCATTTCCCATTGAGCTCAAGGTACAAAAGCCTTCGAATACATTAGCTTTGAAGTACTCATTTAGTCATTTATTGTTAAAATTATAGACTACCCTTGTGATTCACTAATGGGGGCTCATTTCAAGCACCGCGCGCTATCTCCTTTTAAAAAGTAGGCCCACTTGGGTGGAGAAGATACCCTAGCCATTAGATGCCAGCCATCATGCCTGGAAGAATTTTTCTTTCTCCAGGTACAAAGCAATTTCTATGGCTAACAGCCAATATCAACTCTGAACCTACCGCCCCCACAGAGACAGGATTAAATGACTATTCGGCTCCCAAACTGGTCCATAAAAGGCTATTTTACCCATAGTATAGCTATCTTCTTCACAGCTGCTTTGATGGGAAGAAAAGTTCTTTAGCCTAAATGAAGCTACAAATGACTTCTATGAGATCATTTTGTTTGTTAGTTGGGAGATGCTCAATGTTCTAAATGCCAAGCAGTCTCAAAGTAATAAAAAGTCACCTGAAAGGTTACTCTAAGTGGCTGTCTGGTTTGTTTTAATGCCTCTTAATTTGCTTTCCATATAAAGTTGCTGAAAAATAACATGGAAGAAAAAATATTTCAAACAGAGCTTCAACTAGAGGTAGCAAAATGTTATGCATTAATTATGCTTAATGTATAACAGAAATTACTCTTCACCTGAATCGACTTTTAATTATATATAACTATTCCACAAATCCACTGTCGGATGTGAAATTAATTTTCACTTTGAAAATCCCTGGATCAAAAAGTGGTAAAAAAGAAGTCATATCTAGAATAACTAAAATTGAAATAGTATCAAATATCACAACTTCCAAGGCCCATTTGCATCTGCGTAAAGTGCTTCAAATTTCTCACTTTTCTTTACCAATACTATGATCCAAATGTACACGTGTGTACTGATGTGTATGAAGGTGGAACACGGATTTTGCTTTCCTTGAGTGTTATATCTTACATAAATACAGGGTTTTTCAGTTACTATTTTCTTTCTTTTTTTTTTTTTTTTTTTTTTTTTAAGATTTCATTTACTTATCCATGAGAAAGAGAGAGAGGCAGAGATACAGGCAGAGGGAGAAGCAGGCTCCATGCAGGGAACCCAATGTGGGACTTGATCCCGGGACTCCAGAATCATGCCCTGGGCAGAAGGCTAAACCGCTGAGCCACCCAGGGATCCCCTGTTACTATTTTCAATAAAGAGAAAAGCAATGCTAAAAGTGAAGCATAGCCACATACCTAAATATTGGATTGAGATCATTCTTCCTATATATGTCCCAAAACCCCAAAATATTCTACATATAAAGTATACAATGCGGGGAACTATCCTTCACATGAACTGGAGATCTGAAGCCAAATTCAAGGTCAAGGGTGTCGTCAGCAGCCATGTGATTGATACAGAGTCAGAATGCAAGTCACCTACAGCTGTGTTCCTGGCAAGCCTTGTCTAGAAAGCAGGTAAACCCACTCTGAAGCAAGCCAAAAAATCAGACTCGCTAATAGAACCCTAAATATTCGGGGATGCCTGGGTGACTCAGCAGTTGAGCGCCTGCCTTCAGCTCAGAGCATAGTCCCAGAGTCCCGGGATCGAGTCCCACATGGGGCTTCCTACATGGAGCCTGCTTCCCTCTCTGCCTGTGTCTCTGCCTCTCTGTGTCTCTCATGAATAAATAAATAAAATCTTAAAAAAAAAAAAAAACCTTTAAGAACCCTAAATATCCTGCAAATTCCCAGAGCCTTCTGTTTCACCTTATGGATTAAGCAGAGAAATGGCACAATAAAATAAATTCTATTCACGCTCTCCTAGTACTCTCAGAGTCTACCTTCATTCTTAGAGAAAAATCTATTTCTCTCTTTTTTTTGTAAGATTTTACTTATTTATTCATAGAGACACAGCTAGAGAGAGAGAGGCAGAGACACAGGCAGAGGGAGAAGCAGGCTCCATGCAGGGAGACTGATGTAGGACTCGATCCCGGGTCTCCAGGATCACACCCTGGGCTGCAGGCGGCACTAAACCGCTGCGTCACCGGGGCTGCCCTATTTCTCCTTTTATGTGGATAAGAGATACCTCCTCTTAGATATCTCTCCCGGATGCCCCTGTCTTTACCGTTGGAAGAACATTTCTATGTAAAAGACAAATCTCCATCTGGAAGGGTGTCTCCAACTCTGTACCAGGAAGGGGATGACTAGATCTCTAGAAACTCATTATGAATGGAGAAAGCGTGGATTTAAATCTGCATAACAATCATACCTTTGTTGACTGTGTTTTGCCAGCTAACCTCACCCCACTCCCAACATCTTCTTTTGTTTTTAGCTGGAGAGGTTATTTAACTTGATGGCATAAGCCGTTTGTAAGAGTCACTCAGTTTTCCTGGGTTTCTCCCATGTACACAGGAGGTATACAGGTTATTAAGCTTTCTTTGTTTTTGTTCTGTTAATCTTTTGGGAAAGAGGGGTCTCAGCCAAGAACCTAGAAGGGAGGAGTAAAAATTATTTTTCATCCTCTACACCTATGAAACAGATTTTAACACCAAATATACCTTAGAGTAGGCTCCTGGTTTCCAAATTATTTACTTTTTTAGCTGGAAGGGCCAGAATGACCACTACCCACTCTAAGTCGTTGTTATTTGCTCAAGTTTAAGCAATTTCCCCAGGCTGCCTGGTATCTGCTGCCTGGTGATTCTATTCCCTTAGCCTTTTTCCTTAATAGGACTTCTCACCATCAGCACAAATGCTGCCTCTCAAGGCTATTTTTCTCTAACAAACTGATCGCAGGCCATAAAGATGTTCAGTAGCAATTAGGTTTTATTGTTCCCATCTCACTTATGAGTATAGAAGCTATCAAAATGCAAAATGCACAGATCCTCAGACTTAGTAATTCCCCTTCTAGGAACTCATCCCATAGAAGTGTGCATGCAGGGGCACAAGGACATATGTACACGGATACTAATTTGCAACATGATTTAAAGTAGCAAAATAATGTACACAACCTAAATATTCATCAGTATGAGACTGGTAAAATAAATGATGGGAGGCACGGGGAAGTTCCCTGTGTCCCGACAGGGAGTGATCAGTACAAAAAGCAAGGAGGCACAGTGTCTCAAGCATGCTAGCCAATGTATTTGTTTAAAAGGAAATAAATACATGTGTGAGTAGAATGGTTCTCTCTCTCTCTCTCTCTCTCTCTCTCTCTCACACACACACACACACAAACACACACACACACACACACACACACAGTGCAAAGAAGTCAGCCAAGAATTAACCCTGCCAAAGCTATCTAACAGTGGCACCTAGTGGTAAAATTCCTTCCTAGCACCCCCCCACACACACACACCCTCCCCACAAAAAAATCACTTCCTATCCCAAAGTATTGTCTTAGGAAAGAAAAGCCATGATTTGCCTGCACAGCCATTTCAGCCATTAGTCAGGAAATATGTTTATAATAAAGCCTCATAAGGAACTCTTCACTAGTATCAGGTCTTCTGAGCATAGGGCTTAGAAGTACCATCTGGCTGGGAAGTTATGGTTCATTATGGTCCGAATTGCAAGCTAAAAAAAGGAGTGAAGAATATCTCTACATCCTTCCATGGAGTGATCTCCAGCATATAATGTTAAGTAAAAAAAGCAAGACAAAAAAAAAAAATGTGCAGAGCATGCTACCATTTATCTAGGAGGAGAGGGGGGTTACAAGTAGATATTTTACTTAGATTTTTTAAATGGTAACCTATCTAAAAAAGAAAGATAACCTATGAAAAATAAAATTAATGACTACTATAAAGGAAGGGAGGGAATAGGACAGAGGAGAGAGGAACAAAAATGGATTTCTAAAAATCAGGGGTTCTCAGTGAGGGCTTTTTTGCTTGTGCCCCCAGGGGATGTTTGGGAGGAATTTTTAGTGTCACCATTAGGGGTTGGGAGGAGTGTACTACTGACATCTAGTGGGTCGAGGGCAAGGATGCTCCTGAATATTCTACAGTAAGTACACAGGATAGTGCCCCACCACAAAGAATAATCCAGCCCCAAAATGTCAATAGTGCAAATTATATATCTAATAAGGAACTTGTATTTAGAATACGTAAGGAACTCTTACAACCTAATAATACAAAGACAAATAACCCAACTTAAAAACAGGCAAAGGACCTGAATAGACATTTCTCCAAAGATGATATACAAGTGGCCAATAAGCACATGAAAAGATGCTCAATATCCTCAGCTATCAGGGAAATGCAAATCAAAGCCACAAGGAGGGACACCTGGCTGGCTCAGCGGTTGAGCATCTGCCTTTGGCTCAGGGCGTGATCCCAAGGTCCCGGTCCTGGGATTGAGTCCCACATTGGGCTCCCTGCATGGAGCCTACTTCTCCCTCTGCCTAGGTCTCTGCTTCTCTCTCTGTGTTGCTCATGAATAAATAAATAAAATCTTAAAAAAAAAAAAAAGCCACAAAGAAATACAACTTCACACCCATGGGGATGGCTATAATCAAAAAGACAGATAGCAATGGGGCGTCTGGGTAGCTCAGTCATTAGAGCACGTAACTCTTGATTCCAGGGTTGTGAGTTTGAGTCCCACGTTGGGTATAGATTCCTTAAAAAGGAAATCTTAAAAAAAAAAAAAAGATAGACAATAACAAGTGTTGAGGATACGAAGAAACTGGAACCCTAGTGGGAATATAAGTTGTTGCAGCCACTGTAGAAAACAGTGGGACAAAAAAAAAAAAAAAAAAGAAAAGAAAACAGTGGGACAGTTCCTCAAAAGCTTAAACAGTCACCATATGGCCTACAATTCTACTCCTAGTGAAGAAACCTCCCCCCTTGTAAGTAGGGCCAGCCCTAACCCAGAGGCAGCCCATCCAGGCGTCTTCCTGAAATTTTAGCAACTAAAAGCATTCTGTTTACAATAAGAAAACCGTTTCCCCCCCCACACCCTGATTGGAATGTCCCTGAATAGGTTCATGTTGACCCTCCCCGAAATCAACCTGGATGCCATGCGACTCCCGCGGTTCTTTTGTCTTTAGGCGGTTTCTTTCCTTTTGCCTTTTAAAAGATCCCTGTAATTGCTAATCGGGGCTCTTTTCCTCCTCGGAGGCGGAGAGCCCGTTTGCGCAAACGTTCAATAAACCCTCTTGCTAATTGCATCTGCCTGTCTGGGGTCTGGGTCTCTGCGTCGCGTCCACCGGGCCACGTTGGCACCCGTGAGCCAGGGTCCAACATTTGGGGGCTCGTCCGGGATCTGAGACGCCCCAGACTCAATCCTAAAACCGGCAGGAGGTAAGACCGAGCTCGCTAAATGTCATATCTGTCTCGTCCGTTTGTCTGACTGGCCGGGTCTGTTTTGTGCCGGGTCTGTATTGTGCCTGCAGGACGCTGTACTCTGTATTCTGTATTTGGACCAGCGGGGGAGGCAGACGTGCCCGACACCCCTGGTCCCCCTCCGGAGTCGGACTCCGGAGTGGTCTGGAAGAGGAACGGAGCCCCGGCACTCCCTCCTCTTCGGGGAGGGTCGTGGTTCGCGACCGCTCCCATCTGAATCTGCCGCGCCAGTCCTGTCGTTCGTGTGCGTCTGTTCGTTCCGTGTTTTTCTTCCTCTCCTGTCCTCCTCCTCACCGCTCACCCCTTCTCTACACCCATGGGGCAGACTGTAACCACCCCTTTAAGCCTCACTCTAGACCACCGGAAAGAAGTCGCCGGCCGGGCACACAATCTCTCGGTCGAAGTCAGAAGACGAAGATGGGTCACCTTCTGCTCCTCAGAGTGGCCGCTTTCAACGTCGGGTGGCCCAGGAACAGAACTTTTAATATTGATATTATCTTGCAGGTGAAGGCCCTGGTCTTCCAGCCAGGACCCAATGGACACCTCGATCAGCCGACCTGGGATGACCGCCAACAGCTCCTGCAGACTCTCCTCACCACGGAGGAGAGACAGCGCGTCTACCTCGAAGCTCGCAAAAACGTCCCGGGGGCGGATGGGAGGCCGACCCGGCTGCCTAATGAGATTGAGGATGTTTTCCCCTTGGTTCGCCCGACCTGGGACTACGACACTGTTGCTGGTAGGGAGCGGCTCCGTCTCTATCACCAGGGACTCCTAGCGGGTCTCAAAGGGGCAGGGCGTCGCCCCACCAATTTGGCAAAGGTACGTGCTATAGTGCAGGGAAAAGAGGAGACGCCGGCAGGTTTTCTGGAGAGGTTAATAGAAGGCTATACTGGCCACCGTAGTACAGGGCTCAGGGCAGAGTAAGTCAGGACAGAGTAGGGACCTGGGAGACAAAAGAGGACCACGGGTTGAACGAGACCAGTGTGCCTACTGCAAGGAAAAAGGACATTGGGTTAAAGATTGCCCAAGGAAGGGCCAAACGCAGGGACCTAAAAAGAAGCCCATTCCTGTTTTGTCCCTAGAAGATGAAGATTAGGGGTGTCAGGGCCAGGAACCCCCCCCCCGAGCCTCGGATAACCCTTAAAGTGGGGGGACAGCCGGTGACCTTCCTGGTCGATACGGGAGCTCAACATTCAGTTTTAACTGAGGCAAAAGGACCCTTGAGCTCTAAAACGTCCTGGGTTCAGGGGGCAACTGGAGGCAAGTTATATCGATGGACAACCGAACGGAAGGTCCACCTGAGCACTGGGCAAGTAACGCATTCCTTCTTACTGGTCCCAGACGGCCCTTACCCTCTCCTAGGCAGAGACCTTCTTTCAAAAGTAGGGGCCCAGATACATTTTCAGCAAAAAGGGGCCACTATTACTGGCGCGGGAGGGCAGCCCCTCCAGGTACTGACCTTGCGCCTAGAGGATGAACACCGGCTGCACGAGGACTCTCCACCGTCCGTGCAGCCCCTAGATTCTGAATGGCCGGAATGGGACTAGCTGTAAACCAGCCGCCCATAATTATAAACTTAAAACCCTCGGCCACCCCCATATCGATCCGGCAATATTCAATGAGCAAAGAGGCCAAAGAAGGCATTCGGCCACATATACAGAGACTGTTACAATTGGGCATTTTAATACCTTGCCAGTCGCCCTGGAATACTCCTCTATTACCCGTAAAAAAACCCGGCACAGGAGATTACCGGCCGGTACAAGATTTACGAGAGGTTAACTGGAGGACAGAGGACATACATCCCACGGTGCCGAATCCCTACAACTTGCTCAGCACCTTACCCCCAAGCCATGTCTGGTATACGGTGTTAGATCTAAAAGATGCATTCTTTTGCCTAAGGTTAAGCTCTCAAAGCCAGCCTATTTTTGCTTTTGAATGGAAAGATCCTGAGACGGGATTCTCAGGACAACTCACTTGGACAAGGCTGCCGCAGGGATTCAAAAACTCCCCTACTTTGTTCGATGAGGCCTTGCATCGGGATTTGGCAGATTTCCGAGTTGGCCATCCGGACCTCGTCCTCCTGCAGTACGTGGATGATTTGCTCCTGGTGGCTAGGACAGAACAGGATTGTGTAAAAGGTATGGGGGCCCTGCTTGAGAGACTGGGAGACCTGGGGTATAGGGCCTCCGCCAAAAAGGCCCAAATAGGCCAGAGACAAGTGACCTATCTGGGATATCTCCTGGAAGGAGGCCAGAGGTGGCTGACGGAGAGCCGCAAAAAGGCTGTAGCCCTGATCCCAGCACCCACTAATGCCAAAGGACTACGAGAGTTCCTCGGCAGTGCTGGGTTCTGCCGCCTCTGGATACCCGGGTTTGCGGAGATGGCGGCTCCCCTATATCCTCTCACGAAATCCAACACCCCCTACCACTGGGGAAAGGAGCACCAACTGGCTTTTGACAAAATAAAAAGGGCCTTATTGACCGCCCCTGCCCTGAGCCTCCCAGATGTAACCAAGCCTTTTACGCTATATGTTGATGAACATAATGGAATAGCCAAAGGGGTCCTAACTCAAAAACTGGGACCCTGGAAAAGGCCCGTGGCATACTTTTCAAAAAAATTAGACAGCGTGGCTGCAGGATGGCCCCCATGTCTCCGAATAATAGCGGCTGTGGCAGTCCTGGTCAAAGACTCAGACAAGTTGACTTTTAGCCAACCCCTCACTGTGGTGGCCCCCCACGCCGTAGAGACAGTCATCCGCCAGCCCCCTGATCCATGGCTCTCAAACGCCGGGGTCACCCATTATCAGGCCATGTTACTGAATTCTGAGCGGATACAGTTTGGAACGGCTACATCTCTAAACCCGGCCACCTTGCTTCCAGAAACCGAGTCCCCCTCCCTAGTAATGTATGATTGCCACCAGATCCTAGCTGAAGTCCATGGCACCAGAGGGGACTTGACGGACCAGCCTTTGCCAGATGCTGAAGCAACCTGGTACACCGATGGGAGTAGCTTTCTACGAAATGGTGAGCGTAAAGCCGGGGCAGCCGTGGTAGATGGGAAAGCTGTCATTTGGGCCAGTGCCTTAGAGCCTGGGACTTCAGCTCAAAGGGCAGAGCTTATAGCCCTAACTCAGGCCCTAAGAAAGGCTAAGGACAAAAAGGTCAACATTTATACTGACAGCAGATATGCTTTTGCAACTGCCCATGTTCATGGAGAAATATACCGTAGAAGGGGTCTCCTAACCTCAGCAGGTAAAAACATCAAAAACAGAGAAGAAATACAAGATCTTCTCCATTCCCTCTTTCTGCCGAGAAAACTGAGTATAATTCACTGTCCTGGGCATCAGCGAGGCAATGACCCAGTAGCAGAGGGGAACAGGATGGCCGATGAGACAGCACGGGCCGCTGCACTAGGCCCACAGGCCCTCTCCCTACAAGTACCAGAGGCTGTCCGGACACCGGGGCAACTCTCTCTCGAGTACTCAGACAGCGACCTAGATATCATCCAGCAAATAGGGGCAGAATATGACGAGCAAATGAAGGTCTGGAAACACCAAGGGAAGACGGTCCTGCCCCAGAAAAGGGCCAAAGAACTGGTGACTCACCTCCACCGATGGACTCACCTTGGACACAAAAAATTAAAAGCACTCCTCCGGAGAGAAGGTCAGACCTATTACATTCCCAAACTCCCCTCCCTGATCCAACAGGTAACAGACCCTTGTGTACCTTGTGCTAAGGTAAATACCAAACACCTCAAGATGCCTGAGGGAACCAGGATGAGGGGAGAAAGACCCGGAACTAATTGGGAAGTAGACTTCACTGAAATCAAGCCAGGTAAATATGGTAAGAAGTACCTCCTAGTGTTTATAGATACCTTTTCAGGCTGGACAGAAGCATTCCCCACCAAGCGAGAAACCGCCCAGGTGGTTGTCAAGAAAATCCTGGAAGAAATTTTCCCCCGGTTTGGACTGCCCAAGGTAATAGGGTCGAACAACGGCCCCGCCTTCGTCTCCCAGGTAAGTCAGTTGGTGGCCAGATTACTGGGGATAAATTGGAAATTACATTGTGCATACAGACCCCAGAGCTCAGGTCAGGTAGAAAGAATGAATAGAACAATTAAAGAGACCCTAACTAAATTGACATTGGAGACTGGCACTAGAGACTGGGTCCAACTCCTCCCTATGGTTCTGTTCCGAGTCCGGAACACCCCCGCGTGCCATGGGCTAACTCCTTACGAGATTCTCTATGGAGGTCCCCCACCAGTAACGGACTTACTAGATTCTGCTCTTGACCCTCTTGCTAACACTCCCGGTTTACAGGACAGGCTAAAGGCGCTCCAGATTATCCAGCACCAGATCTGGAAACCCCTTGCGGCTGTCTACCACCCCGGAGACACAACCGGCCCACACCCGTTCCAGATCGGGGACTCCGTCTACGTCAGGAGACATCAGTCCAGGACGCTTGAGCCCCGCTGGAAGGGCCCATATACTGTACTACTGACCACCCCAACCGCCTTAAAGGTAGACGGCATTGCTGCTTGGGTCCACGCCTCACACGTCAAGCGCGCCCCATCAACGAGCACCGCTGACGCCAGCCAGGACGGACCGGTACGAGCCACTCCAATGGAAGCTCCACCGCACCCAAAACCCGCTCAAGATAAGACTTTCAAAAATTGTTGAATGACAGTTGTTATATTCCTACCTCTCCTAGCGCTCTTCACCTCCGCCAAAGGTGACCCTCATGCCCTCAAAAGGTTAACCTGGCAGGTACTAACGTCTGGGGGTGACGAGGTCTGGTCTATAACTAAGACCGCCCCCGTGGGAACCTGGTGGCCTGACCTATATCCTGACCTATGCAAGCTAACCATAGGGGCCCCTAGCCCATGGGACCTAGAGGGATACTTCGACACCTCTAGAGCCCCTAACCAGGAAAGCCCTCCAGGGCGACTGGGATTAGACCCATGGGGAGGATGTGGCACGCCTGACAGAAGGGCCATGCTAAGCACTCTTCCCTTTTATGTCTGTCCCGGGCACCACAGAGATCGCAGGCTAAATCCCACCTGTGGAGGAGGGGAATACTTCTATTGTAAAAATTGGGGGTGCGAAACTACGGGGGATACAGAATGGAGGCCCTCCTCCTCCTGGGATTATATCACTGTCAAGGCTAACTATACTCACCCGACATTTAGCAACTGGAAAACCCTTAATTATGGGCCCTGCCAAGGGTGGTGTCATCCCCTACGGATATCCTTCACGGAGCCCGGAAAAAGGGCTACTTACTGGGCCAATGGATATACGTGGGGACTCAGGTTATACAAAGAAAGAACAGATGATGGTTTTATATTCAGAATTAAACTAAAAATAGAATCCCCAGACCCCGTGGCGATCGGGCCTAACGCGGTCCTCGGGGAACAAAGAGCTGCCCCGGCCCTAGCCGCAGGGAGTGCCGCACCCACTAACTTCGCGGTCACTCCAACCCCTCGGTTGTCACCCGAGATGGGACAACGACTGTTTAATCTTATCATAGGGGCATTCCTGGCCCTTAATCAAACCAGCCCCGATGTAACTAAATCCTGCTGGCTCTGCCTTGCACCACCCCCCCTTATTATGAGGGAATTGCTACTTCAGGGACCTATAATAACTTCACTAGCACTCAGGGATGCACACCCGACTCCCAACCACAATTCACCGTTACAGAAGTTACAGGACAGGGAACCTGCATAGGAACACCCCCCCCCCCGGGGCTACCAGAGACTCTGCAACACTACCACCCCGATTTTGGGGACTGATTCTTACCTGGGGCCCCAGCCGGGAACTTGGTGGGCATGCAACAAAGGCCTCACCCCCTGTGTGTCGGCTAAGGTTCTAAATAGCTCAAACGACTTCTGTGTCATGGTGCAGATCATACCCAGGGTGTTCTATCACCCTGCTGAAACTCTAGAAAATCAGTATGATAAACATCCCACCCGTTTCAGCGCGAACCTGTCTCCCTAACCTTAGCCGTTATGTTGGGACTAGGGGTCGCTGCTGGGGTGGGTACTGGCGCAGCTGCTCTGATCCAGGGCTCACGACGTTATCTAGAACTCCAAACAGCTGTAGATGAGGATCCACGGACACTAGCGCAGTCCGTTTCTAAGCTAGAACAGTCCCTCCCCTCACTCTCAGAAGTAGCACTTCACAACAGGAGAGGCTTGGATTGACTATTCCTGAAAGAGGGAGGACTGTGTGCGGCCCTGGGAGAGGAATGCTGTTTCTATGCAGACCATTCTGGAGTCATCAGAGACTCCATGGCCAGACTCAGGGAAAGGTTAAATAAAAGACAAAGGGACCGGGAGGCCCAGCAGGGCTGGTTTGAAAGCTGGTTTAATCAGTCTCCCTGGTTGACCACCCTAATCTCTACCATTCTGGGCCCTCTAGTTATCCTGCTCCTGCTGCTAACTTTCGGCCCCCACGTCCTCAACCGGCTGCTCCAGCTCATCCGAGAAAGATTGTCTATTACCCAAGCTCTGGTATTAACTCAGCAATGTCGGGCCCTCCAAACTGAAGAAATAAATGTTCCCTAAGATTTTAAGGTTAAAATCAGCCCAAACAAGAGGAGGGAATGAAGAAACCTCCCCCCTTGTAAGTAGGGCCAGCCCTAACCCAGAGGCAGCCCATCCAGGCGTCTTCCTGAAATTTTAGCAACTAAAAGCATTCTGTTTACAATAAGAAAACCGTTTCCCCCCACACACACCCTGACTGGAATGTCCCTGAATAGGTTCATGTTGACCCTCCCCAAAATCAACCTGGATGCTACGCGACTCCCGCGGTTCTTTTGTCTTTAGGCGGTTTCTTTCCTTTTGCCTTTTAAAAGATCCCTGTAATTGCTAATCGGGGCTCTTTTCCTCCTCGGAGGCGGAGAGCCCGTTTGCGCAAACGTTCAATAAACCCTCTTGCTAATTGCATCTGCCTGTCTGGGGTCTGGGTCTCTGGGGCGTCCACCGGGCCATGTTGGCACCCGTGAGCCAGGGTCCAACACTAGGTGTATATACCCAAATGAAATGAAAACATGTCCACATCACAACTTATATACCAATGGCCACAGCAGCATTATTCAGTCAAAAAGTGGAAAGAACCTAAATGTCCATCAATGGATGAACAGATTAATAAAATCTGTTATAATATAATGGAATATTATTCAGCAATAAAAAGAAACAAAGTACTGATAGATGCTATAACATACACAGACCTTGACAACATTATAGTAAGTGAAAGAAGTCAGTTAGGAAAGGCCACATATTGGGGATCCCTGGGTGGCGCAGCGGTTTCGCGCCTGCCTTTGGCCCAGGGCGCAATCCTGGAGACCCGGGATCGAATCCCACGTCGGGCTCCCGGTGCATGGAGCCTGCTTCTCCCTCTTCCTGTGTCTCTGCCCCCCTCTCCCTCTCTGTGTGTGTGTGTGTGTGACTATCATAAATAAAAATTTAAAAAAAAAAAAAAAGGAAAGGCCACATATTGTATGAGGCCATTTATGCTAAACGTCCAGAATAGGCAAATCTATAGAGACACAAAACAGATTAATGGTTGCCTAGGGCTATGGGTGAGAGTATGTTGGCAGTGTCAGCTAAGGGGTGTGAGGTTCCTTTTGAGGTAAGGAGAATGGTCTCAAATTGATTGGGATTACAGTCTCACAGATCTGTGAATATACTAAAAGCCATTGAATTATGCATTTCGATTGGCTAAATTTTATGGTATATAAATTATATCTCAATAAAACTGTTTTAAAAAGCGATCAAGGGGAGAGCCTGGGTGGCTCAGTCTGTTAAGCATCTGCCTTCGGCTCAGGTCTTGATCCCGAAGTCCTGGGATTGAGCCCCTTGTAGGGCTCCCTGCTCAATGGGGAGCCTGCTTCTCCCTCTCACTGTGCCCCTCCCCCTGCTCACATGCTTACCAGCTCTCTCTCTCTCAAATAAATAAATTAAATCTTTAAAAAAAAAAAAAAAAAGGTGACCACAGGGTGCCTAGCTGGCTCAGTAGGAAGAGCATGCAACTCTTGATCAGGGTCGTGAGTTCTAGTCCCACGTTGAGTGTAGAAATTAGTAAAATAAATAATAAATAAACTTAAAAAAGCGATCACAATGGTGAGGCAGGCACTCTGACAGAGTGGGTAGTTATGAAGCACAGAAGGTAGAGGCAAGGAAAGAACGGAGGTCAGGATAGGCTTCCAAGGAAGTTGTTAATCATCAGGTTTGGTATACTTTTTAAATTAAATTCTTCACTGGTTTCATTGAAATTCCATGGAAAGGAAGGTTGCAGGAAGGTGGGACATCTCAAGTATAGGGAATCTCAGGATACATCTAAAAACATCCTTCAGATTGTCCAAACATAGACCCCAGCGTGGGAGGGATGGGGACACCTCCACTTGAATTACATAGAGTATATATTGGGCTGGGTACCATCCACAGTTTCAGGCATATACTGAGAGTCTTGGCATGTATTCCCCATGAATATGGGGGACTGATGTAGCAAAGCCACGGGTGACAGAGCACAGTGGCCTTCAGTCCCAGCCAAGAACCTTGTACTGAATATTTTATAGGAAAAAAAATAAGTGGAAGATGAGCAGTGCAAGGAAAGTCATCACCTTCATTTTAGAAAGGCAGATGACTGCTACTGTGGAGACCAGGTGGACACGGGATGAGTCTAGAGACAGGACAGCCCGTTTATTTGTATTAGCTGTTATAAATTGTTGTCACAGTGGATTTCATCCTTTCCTTAACACTATGCCTGAAAACTGCTACAAAGAGAGATCAGACCTGGACTGCGTGTTTCTTCAAGGCACAGCTGACAAGAGGGACTATTGAGAGCACAGCAGTTTGACATAAAAGTAAAAGTAGCAGTAGGAATAATAATAATAAAATCACATCTAATTCAAAATGTCCTGATGGGGTTTTTGTTGAAAGATTTTATCTATTTATTCATGAGAGACACACAGAGACAGGCAGAGACACAGGCAGAGGGAGAAGCAGGCTCCCTGTGGGGAGCCCGATGCAGGACTCGATCCCAGGACCCCAGGATAACGACCTGAGCCAAAGGCAGATGCTCAATCACGGAGCCATCCAGGAGCCCCAAATGTCCTGACATTGTAAGGACAGAGCCAGAAACAAAATGACAATGACCCAGCCCAGACAGATAAACAAACCACTTACCACAGGAACACGGGCATTTGGCTCAAATTCCGTGGAATCAGCATCTGAAGATTAAGAAATGAGGTCAATCATTCACCAGTATTGCTGAAAAATATTTGAAGTAATGAGAATTTGTTTAATAAAAGGGTATTAGCAAACAGCAGGCCTACCTTTCAAGTTAAGGCAGTTTCTTGCAAACTCTATCACTGCCAGTTGCATCCCGAGGCAAACTCCTATTCGAAAAAACATATATATAAAGCAAATGAACATACTCTGTATTACTTCGTAACATTCCGAGAGGGCAAGACTGCCTGCCGGGTTAACAGCTGGACCCTCCGCACTCCGAACCTCTGTGGCAGAGGCAGGTGAGGGGATTCGACTCTCCCCCATTCCCGGGACTTGAGGAAGAAGGAATTTGAGGGCAGGAAAGGGCAAGAGAAGACAGGGCAAGGTCCAAAATTGCAGTGTATGTGTGGGTTGTGGGGCTATCCCAGAGCATCTGGTGCCTTCCAAGACTAACAACATCCCGACTCAAGAGGTGGACTTCACATGCCCTCTCCTCAGAGGGCAACCTCAGGCTGGCCAGCAGACTGGGATCTAAGGAGCTGGAAGTGTGTGCCAGGCTGCTGGGGGGCAGCAGCGGTGTGGGGGTGGGGGGCGGGCCTCTCCACGCAGGTCTGAGCGCCATGGACAGCTCGGTGGCAGGATGGAACTGAACCAGAAAGCAAACACCTGCGTAGCCCCAAGCCCGCTGCCACAGGGATGGGCCCTCCCCCCACCTCCACATCCACCGATTCTCTCCGCGAAACAAAGGCCAAGGAGCATTCCAGATGCTTTTATAAACATATCTAAGCTATACGAGGAACTCATCAGAGAAGAGCAACCATATACTTGGCACACTAGAGCAAAAGTTGGTGAGCGTGAAACGGCTCAGTGCTTTGCAGGGGTGCAGGGAGACACTTCTGAAAGTTCTATATGGCTAAAGCAGAAAGGGATGTGGTGTTAAAAGAGAAAGCTGAAGAGCTGCAAACCATTCTATACGGTGGAAACTATCTGAAGAACACTAAGCGCGTTTAGACAAAAACCAAACAAGATGACCTCAGAAGAAGATAGTGGCCAGATGAGGGCTACAACAAAGCAAGGGAGCAAGGCATCGAACTACTCCTGGCTTCTCTTTTGAAAATGGATCCCAAGTGGAGACCATGAAGGAAGCCATTCAAAGGACAGGAGGCAGTGGGGAAAATGAATATAGTGTGCAGATACTGTAAAAGGCACGGAAGCCAGTCCCCTCACTCATAAGCCCACCAGTACAGCCACGCAGAGGGCAAAACACAGCCTCTCCCCACTTCCCTCCCCACACCCCTTCCCACACCCCTGCCCCTGCCCCAATCCCCACCTGCAGAGTTGCCTTTACCCCATTGAGGGGCCCTTTCATGTGGTTTCACTCATCCACAACCCATGCTTTGCAATTTGAACAAACACATGGGGCACCTGGGTGGCTCGGTGGTTAAGTGTCTGCCTCTGGCTTGGGTCGTGATCTCGGGGTCTTGGAATTGAGTCCTGCATCAGGATCCCCACAGGGAGCCTGCTTCTCCCTCTGCCTTTGTCTCTGCCTCTCTCTCTCTCTCTCTCATGAATAAATAAATAAATAAAATCTTTAAATCAATCAATCAATCAATAAAATTTGAACAAAGGCATTAAAAAGACCCGGCTCTACCAAATTTTAGCAGAGCTCTTCTGTGACATAGGATGGTCTTTTCTAGCTCAAAGTGGTGAAAAGATGGATCTGAGTGAAAACGGGGGAAGGCAAGGGCAGGTGTACGCAGCGACTTCTCCCAGCCTCTTGCTACCCAACCAGAACAGTGGTAAGTTCTCCCAGGTCAACAACCTTCGCTATATAGGGCCAGACAGTAAAGATTTTAGGCTTTCCAGCCTGCTGGTCTCAAACTCTGCCATTGTACTCTAAAAGCAGCCGCGGATGGTATGTAAACACATTGGCGTGCTTTACTCCAATAAAATCTTATTTACAAAAACAGGCCATGAACCAGGATGGCCTGCAGAACATAGTTTGCTGACCCCTATGGCAGACTATTTGGCACCGAAATATTCAAATCCAACTTCACACCCTTCATGTTAGGAAACCCTAAGAAATGTTACCCCTACTAGATATCAACAGTCTAATAAACTCATAGTTAGGATGCATAAACATGAGTTTTACCCAGGAAAGGTATCTTCTTTGCCCGGGCCCAAGAAATGGCCTGGAGTTTCCCCAATGTTCCTCGGATTCCGAAGCCTCCTGGCACAAGAACGCCACTGCAATCAATACAAGACGAGGGTGAATTTGACATTGTTTTTGCTTTTAAAACTCTCATTTTCAGCCCCTCATGCTTACTGATCCCCAGTCCAATGCTTGGCATCACTGCTAGAGAATATGCTTGAGGTCTAGTTTCAGAATCGATCACGTGATTTTACATCCTGAACTCCTCCCAATGTCATGAAGAAGAGGCAATAATTTTTCACAACTGACTTTGATATATTTATTTTTTGATAGGTCTCTGTGGTATGTGAGCATAGTGACTGAGAAACTAAGTGAATTAAAAATACCACTGAGAAGGATGCTGGGGTGGCTCAGCGGTTGAGCGTCTGCCTTTAGCTCAGGTCGTGATCCAGGGTCCTGGGATCGAGTCCCACATCGGGCTCCCCACAGGGAGCCTGCTTCTCCCTCTGCCTGTGCCCCTGCCTCTCTCTGTGTGTTTCTCATGAATAAATAAATAAAATCTTTTTTAAAAATGCCACTGAGAGAATTATCTGAATAAAAAAAGATTAAGGTTCTTTTAAAAACACTATTAGAAAGATGTTAAGACCTCTTGCATAATCAGAAAGAGTTAAACTGGTAAAATCAGCCGAAGCTTTCAATTGCTAATTAAATAGCCGCACATGAAAGTCTCTTGGCTAGGAGACACTCAGAAGACCTTCTGGCAAACACTCATTGAACAAGACAAGAATTCAAGAGCTAACTGGGAGGGTCATGCTACCCTCACAGTACAGTGTTGCCCCCAAAAGTTCTGTTGATTATTTATAAAATAAAACCTAGAATCAAATGATGTAAAAAAGAAAATATAACCAAGAAAGAAGAATTGTCATCCTTGTATTTTAATTTTGCATATGTAAGATCTATTTCTGCATATTTCAGTAGAAGCAACACACTTTCTCCCCAATACAGGATCTCCATCCTCCCCTGAAATAAAACCCATTTCCTATGCACATTCCACGAACATGAATGTGGCACATTTCAAAGAAAGTGAGGTGAGGCTACAGTGTGATCCCCCTTAATGACCTAGAGTATGACAGACAACCAACCTTTCAAAAACACACACAAATTAGGAATTGGGGTAAATCAAATTGTTACAGAAAAAGCACAGTGGTATTCTCATAACTGGTATGGACAGTCCTCGGCACTCACTCAGCTTTGCAGAGCTTCTGCCAAGCTTCATGGAATTTCACAGGGTCCTCAGTTTCGGTGGTCTGCTCCAGATCAATGGAGTCTATGTACTAAAAAAACAATCCAGTAGATTAAAGGAACATTTAAGAAAAGTAGATACTCAAAAATACTCGAGGCATCTAACACTATGTCCCAACTATTCAGTGACTACTTATTATGCAAACATTACACTGGTCACTTAGGATAGGAAACCACAATCTCTGTCTTGGGGTTCTTATAATTTTCCAGGAAGACTACAGACCCAAATAAACAGGCACGCACACCACAGCGTGATAGTGGCTATGATGGGCAAAGAGAATGCTGTGGAAATAAGTAGGAGCCACACGTAAGCTAGATCTAGACACTGCAGGAAAGATGGGAAGGAGCATCTTCGGGGAAGGTCTTTAGGGAGGCGATGTCCGAGAAGCTCAGCCCTCGAGGATGAGCATGTGCGTGCACGTTGGGAGGCTGGAGGGGGAGCTGTGTCAGAGTCACAGCGGGGAAGGGAGGCAAAGGAACAGCTTGTATGAAACCTCAGAGGGAAGAGACAAAGCGGTGGTCACTCTGGGGCCCTCAAAACAGACTCCACCCACAGAGAGTTTACATTTGAAGCCATTGGAAAGTCTTTAGGAACAGAGAGAACAGGGATGCCTGGGTAGCTCAGCGGTTGAGCATCTGCCTTTAGCTCGGGACATGATCCCTGGGTCACAGGATCGAGTCCCACATCAGGCTCCCTTCATGGAGCCTGCTCCTCCTTCTGCCTGTGTCTCTGCCTCTCTCTCTGCATCTCTCATGAATAAATGGATAAAGTCTTTTAAAAAAATTTTTTTTAAGTGGGCAGCCCCGGTGGCGCAGCGGTTTAGCACCACCTGCAGTCTGGGGTGTGATCCCGGCTCCCTGCGTGGAGCCTGCTTCTCCCTCTGCCTGTGTCTCTGCCTCTCTCTCTCTCTCTCTGTCACTCATTAATAAATAAATAAAATCTTTAAAAAATTTTTTTAAAAAGGAACAGAGAGAACAAAGAGGGATTTTAATTTTAGAAGGATCACGGCACTATGATGTACAGAATGGAGGGAAGAGGGCAAACCGGTCAGGAAGCTGCTCCACATAGCCAGGCGAGGTAAACACAGAAAAAAAGCGGTCTAAAAAGAATATGACAAGACCATGATTCAAATAGTACTTTGTGGAAGCCAACGTCAACAAATTCTGTCTACTGAAAAATCATGTACAATGACTCCTATGTACGTAACAGTCCCCATACACCTATATTATTTTAGTATTTATTTTGTAAAAATTACTATCTGAGGGATCCTTGGGTGGCTCAGTAGTTTAGCGCCTGCCTTCGGCCCAGGGCGTGGTCCTGGAGACCTGGGATCGAGTCCCACGTTGGGCTCCCTGCATGGAGCCTGCCTCTCTGCCTATGTCTCTGCCTCTCTCTCTCTCTTTGTCTCTCATGAATAAGTAAAATCTTTTTTAAAAATTACTATCTGAATATATCTAACATACAAAATTTTAAAGGCTTTATAAAATTTGTAATCTAATAATTTTACTATTGCTGTTTTCTTTTTTCTACAAGGGGTGGGGGGGCGTGAAGGAGTGGGAAGAGCAAGAAGTGAAGTATTCCTTGGAAAGCCACAAATAAAAAGTAATTACAGGGGCGCCTGGGTGGCTCAGTAGGTTAAGTGCTGGGCTCTTGATTTCAGCTCAGATATGATCTCATGGTCATGAGATCAAGCCCCATGTCCAGCTCCATGCTCAATAGGGAATCTGCTGGAGATTCTCTTTCTTTCCCTCTACCCCTTCCCCCATGCTCTCTATCTCTCAAAAATAAATAAATAAATAAATTAATTAATTAATTAATTAATTAAAGCAAATCTTTTTTAAAAAAGTGATTACAGTAGGAGGAGGCTAGAAAGGTGAGAGAAAAGTCAGATAGGTCCTAAGTCGGAAGTTAGTAAATTTCTTAGACATATACATGTATCTTTTTGCTCATTACATAAAGATTTCACCATTTAAATCAAGATAATAAGGCTTGCTGGACGCCTGGGTGGCTCAGCGGTTGAGCATCTGCCTTTGGCTCAGGGCGTGATCCCGGGGTCCTGGGGTGGAGTCCCACAACGGGCTCTCTGCAGGGAGCGTGCTTCTCTCTCTGCCTATGTTTCTGCCTCTCTCTCTGCATCTCTCATGAATAAATAAATAAAATATTTTTTAAAAATATAATAAGGCTTGCTCAAATCATGGTATACCTGCATAGAATATCATTTAATATAACATATATGTCTAGAAAGATATGTATCAAACTGGGAAGGACAGGTGCAACAGAGAAATAGGATTTCAGGGAGGAGGTATCTTCCGCTTTCTGTATTTTACATGATGCTTTGTTTCAATTTCCCACGTTGAGCATGTACTATTTCTATATCTAACAAAGACAAAGAATATACTCAAAGTATATACATGAAGTCCTCCAGACTTCATCCCATACACCTTTTTCCTTTGCTGACTTTGCTCTGTAACCATTCACTGTACTAAATCTTAGCCACAAATCCTGCTGTATACTAAGTACTGTAAGTCCTCCTGGTGACATCAATCCTGGCAGCAGTCTTGGGGCTCCTTCAACCCAACTTGCCTCTGAAACATGAGATATCACAGTGAATAACTGAAATATGAGGAAGACCAGCCGGGGCTCACCATCAGATTCAACTTGTGGTTGATGGCCAAGGCTGAATGTTCCAGGGCTTTGAACACGGAGGCATAGCAGTCGCTGAGCTTGGTGTATTTGCCAACCAAAGCTATGGAGCACATTTTCTGCAACCTTTCGTACCTGAGATGAAAGGCATGCTTAAAGGTTATATGCATGTAATATAACATCACAAATATAATGACAGCCATTGTTCTTATCCCAAGGCACTTTTTAAAACCTTAAGAGCAGATGAGCCTCGAACTTGATGTGCTTGACTCAAATACCCACTCCACCCCCAGTGAATGAAAATCTGTGTGTCATTAGATTGAAAACTCATAAGCAACCTCAACGTTGGCTTACTAAGCAGGCACGGATATAAATCCAAGTAAAGTGTATCAAAGAAACAGTTAAAAGCATTAAAAATAAAAACTCTCCTTATCTCATAAACATGAGCTGTCCTTAACTTCGTTGATAAGGTGACATTGTATAAGAAAATTCATTCTGAATGTCAACAGGAAACATTTCAATATTAAGTTTGTAAGGTGACATTATATAAGAAAATGCATTCAAACTGTCTACATTAAACATGGTTACAGTCCCAGCTGGCCCACAAAGGCAGGTTATTCATGGCATGCCCAAAGAATGTCACTCAGAGACATTTAGATCATTTTTACGAGAAAATTCCAATCTGAATAAGATGCTCAATCACAGTTTACCACTAAAGACACCATGTTTACTGTTGCTTTGGCTAGGAATTCTGAATAACGAACACGAAAATGGTCTGGTCTGGTACTATGTAGAAACATCATCTTGGGGCTGAAGATGTTTTAGGGCCTGGAAGCAAACCATCCCCCCCAAAAAAATAAAAATAAAAAAATAAAATAAATAAAAAAAACCAAACCATCCCCCAAACACCTTACTGTGAGCAGGAATCTCTTTCATACCAACATCTGCAAAATGTGACAGACAAATATAATTGCAAATAGGCTGGAAGGAGAAGAATGCATAAGAAGCTAAGAAGTTAAAAGTGACAGTAAAGGTGACTTTCTAGGAAGGTGACTGAAGCCCCTCAGAGAAGGCTGCTAAACCTTTAGCTTGCTACTGAATTTTATGTCGCTCTGGAGATTGTGTGGCTGCCCATGCTTCACCCTATCTCTACATAAAAGACACAGATGACAAAGCAAGTTGGTATCAAGGCAAGATTCTGATACATTGTCAGAGGGAAGCACTCCCCGTGCCAGGTTTGACCCTGGAGAACTGGCGATCACAACATCTGAGCACACCAGCTGGGCTGAGTTCTTAACCCCTATTCTCACTCCTCCACTGAAGGAGGAATGTCAGTTCTGCTCCCGGGAAGGAAGCAGGACTGGGGTCCTCCCCATCACTCCCTCCTACTCACCTAGTCTGGTCTATCAGGGGAAGAGGAGTCACTTGGCAGCCAGGTGAAACAGGTGAGTCTACTGGCCCACATGTCCCAGGAAGACAGGTTCCTGCACGCTCTCTTTCCCTCTCGGGCCTACAGGCTAGGCTCACCGGGCCCTGTCCACACCAGCCAAGCTCTCACATGCTCTCCAGCTGGCCATCAGCTGGGTGTGAGGGGCCAGCCGCTTTGCTGCTTCGCAGGCCCACCCCATAGGCAGGTCCCCAGTGAGTTGAGCTGTCCCCACTTTGGCCTGGGGTCCCAGGTGAGCTCTGCCATCCAATTCCACCAGGGACCCCTGGCTTCTGAACAGCACCAGACCTCCACGAACAAGGCTGCCCTTTGACCTCTGCCTTCCTGTATCTCTCTACAGGCTGTAGTGAGAGCACAGTACATACTGTCATTACCAATAAACCAACATCACCATGAAGGACCGATGCTCAATATCCTTTTGCTTGAAGACTGCAGTGAGCTGAATAGCAACCCCTCAAAACATATGTCCCCCAGAATCTGTGGATGTAACGATATTTGGAAGAAGGATCTTTGTGGACACAATTAAGGATCTCGAGATGAGATCATCTTGGATTAGGTTGAGCCCTATATCCAAAGACAAGCATCCTTATACAAGAAAAGAAGAGGAGGGGAAAAAAGAGAGAAAGAGAAAAGAGAAGAGACATAGAGAAGGCCATGCAATGACAGAGGCAGAAACGGGACACCAAGGATTGCCAGCAGCCCCAGAAGCTGGACCGGTTTCTCCCTCAGAGCCTCCGGAAGAAACCAATCCTGCTGATGCCTTCATTTTGAACTTCCGACCTCCACAACTGGGAGAGAATACATTTCTGCTATTTGATGCCACCCAGTTTGTGGTCATTTGTTACAGCAGCCAAAGAAACGAACATGAAAACCAAACACTGGCTTTAAGAAGCACAGAAGCATAGAGTATAATTTAGAGCTACTTCCAATCAAAGGAATGAAATATTAAAATTTCAAGATCAGCACCAAGCTACTCAGAAAATTCCTCCAAAGCAACTGACTCCTTAAGCATTCTGGAGGGCAGGAGCTTAACTATAACATCATGCAGGACACTACCTAAATTCAGAAACTGCACTTTGCTCCTGATATTACTTGCCATAGAAAATTCTTAAACACTTTCTAAATTTTGAAGTGACAGGGCAAGAGCACTTCAGTCTATTGATCGTCTACCAAGGTCAGTGATTTTGTCACCATCAAACCACTTTAATTATTCTTACCATCTTCAGTAACCAATATTCAGCGCCCCATGGAGATTAAGGTCTCATGTTTTCTCTCATAATTATCACAATGTATCCCCTGTTATATATGGATGGGAGAACAGGTCCAGAGAGGCTGGGTAATCCACCCAAACTCACACAGCTAGTGAGAGGCGAAGCTGAGATCTCAGTCCAGTGTGTCTGATGCCAGAGCTTACTTTTTTTTTTTTATTGAGATACACGTGACATAAAATATTATCAGTTTCAGGTATATGACATAATGATTCAATATTTGTATGTATTATGAAATGATCACCACAATTAAGTCTAATTAACATCCATCCATTAACATCTAATTTTTTTTTCTTATGATGAGAACTTGTGATGAGATCTATTCTTTAGCAACACCGGAGCCCATGTTTGTAACTGCTGCCCGTACCTAAGCTGCACAAAAAGCCAGGCAGTTGGGACTTTATGGAGTTATGCCTTTGTCTACATTTAGTAAGAGAAAATAGGTGACAAGAATTTAATTTCCACATGACTTCAAATAAGACAAACCTTGCTAAAATTAATATCGTGGTCTTAAAGCTAGAACCTGTCTGAGGTTTTAATAACAATGCTGACAGTTAATAACTGCAGGATGAAGCAATAATGTCAGAGCCTAAACCTTTCATTCAAGGGAATTTCCTTTAGGAAATGTTAGCCAAACCTAAAAAAAACAAGTACTACAAGGGCGCGTGGCTGGCTTAGAAGAGCATGCGGCTCTTGATCTCAGGGTCGTGAGTTCAAGCCCCACATTGGGTGTAGACACTACTAAAAAATACATAAACTTAAAGGGACGCCTGGGTGGCTCAGTGGTTGAGCATCTGCCTTCGGCTCAGGGCGTGATCCCACGGTCCCGGGATCAAGTCCCACATTGGGCTCCCTGCATAGAGCCTGCTTCTCCCTCTGCCTGTGTCTCTGCCTCTCTCTCTCTCTCTGTGTTTCTCATGAATGAATAAATAAAATCTAAAAATAATAATAATAATAATAAACTTAAAAAAAAAAAACAGCAAAAACCTGTGACATTTAAACCTATTTAAAATATCAGAAACTCGGGGCACCTGGGTGGCTCAGTCAGTTGAGTGTCTACTTTCAGCTCAGGTCATAATCTTGGAGTCCTGGGATTGAGCTCCACGTCATGCTGCCTGCTCAGTGAGGAGCCTGCTTCACCCTCCCAAAAGCTCTCTCACTATCTCTCTCTCTCAAATAAATAAATATTTTTTAAATAATAAAATACTCAGAAACTGAGAAATAAACCAATCAAAATACTTCCAGAATTTTAAAAAATCATTCCAGAATCCAAATTCCTTCAACTCACTTTCATTTAAGTAGAACAAAATCAAAAGCCGCAGAATCTTCAAAGAATACAGCAAAACACTCCACCAATGTGTTAAAGCTTTAGGGGATCCTAAAGCCCCTTTAGGGGCTCAGCGGTTCAGCACCTGCCTTTGGCCCAGGGCATGATCCTGGAGTCCTGGAGTCTGGGGATTGAGTCCCCCATCGGGCTCCCGGCATGAAGCCTGCTTCTCCCTCTGCCTGTGTCTCTGCCTCTCTCTCTCTCTCTCTCTCTCTCTCTCTATCATGAATAAATAAATAATTTAAAAAAAAATAAAAAATAAAAAAATAAAGCTTTAGATAAATCCAGACCAAAACATATACATACAGAAAGTTGAATGTGACATAGGTATACTTAAGGTATGTCTCAATCCTTATTCCAAACCCAAGAATTATTAAAGACTACATTAGTAATTCCTTTCACATACCTGTCAGCCATATTTCTCCACTTGAAAAGCAAATTACTTGCAGAATCACCAATGGGCAGATCCAATCTCTCTTTAAAATATTTAACAATGCCTTGTTCCTCCAAAAGCACTGGCACTCGATATGTGGATGAAACATCATGGATACATATGACCTGATTAATGATGATAAAACACCATATTTAAATGACATGCCTCAGATATGCCACAAGAATGAGTTCAAGAATGAACCAAAACTCGAGAGACAATGGTAGTTCATTTCTACTGACTGAAGAAAACCAAAAGCCCAGTGACCCAAACAAGAGGTAGAATTAACACAAGCTTAGTTTGACCCAATTATAAAACTCTTTGAACTCATTATTCCAACTCTAGAAACATGAATGCTGTGGTAGGACTTATTTAATATATCTCTATACATACATGAATAGAGAGAATCTGGTCTTTGTTCTCAATTCCTGGCACAAAGCTTCAAAAATCTCTAGAAATTCCTGAGTGACAGAGGTATCTTTGTTATGCTAATGAGGCGACCTATGGTGGGCCCTAGGCGGCTTCAGGATGGGAACTGGTCACCAGAAAATCCAACAAAGTTAGACTGGAACTTTCAGGCACCTGACCTCCAAGGATAATAAGGGGGTTAGAGAACGAGTTCAGTCACTTGACCAATGGTTTACTCAATCATGCCTAGATAGTGAAAGCCCCATAAAAAAAATCTCTGGACACCAAGACTCAGGCGAGTGTTCTGGTTGATAAATTTATAAATGTACCAGGAGGGTGGCACAGCCTGACTCCATGAGGACAAAAGCTCCTGAGCTTGGGACCTCCCAGGTCTTGCCCTATACATCTCTTTATCTGGCTGTTCATTTGCACTCCTTATAATAAAATGGTAATAGTAAGTATAACATTTTCTTGAGTTCCATGAGTCATTCTAGAGAATTACCGAACCCGAAGGGATTATTGGAAGCCCCAAATTTGTAGTTAGCCAGGCAGAAATGTAGGTGGCTTAGAACAGTGGAAACTTGTGGCTGGTGCCTGATGCGGAGGGCAGTCTTATAAAGAACTCGGCCCTCAAATTTGCGGAGTTTGATGCTCATTCCAAGTAGTTAGTGTCAGAGTTGAATTGCAGGACCCCAGCTGGAGTCAGAGAATTGGTGTTGAAACATGGATGCTTTATGTGTCAATGTCCAAGACACACGGCCCAAGGTATCACCTTCTAAGTCCCCTTCATTTGGATATATTTTCAAACACACACTGAACCCAAATTAATTACACCTGTTAAAGGAGAACAGCTCCTTTTTTTTTTTTTTTTTTTTTTAAATTTTTATTTATTTATGATAGTCACAGAGAGAGAACGAAAGAGAGGCAGAGACATAGACAGAGGGAGAAGCAGGCTCCATGCACCGGGAGCCCGATGTGGGATTCGATCCAGGGTCTCCAGGATCGCGCTCTGGGCCAAAGGCAGGCGCCAAACCGCTGCGCCACCCAGGGATCCCAGAACAGCTCCTTTAAATGCCAGGTGGTATGGTTGTTTTTCACATTCACCCTAACAAGCTTTCACCACCCTCTCAAGTATATCCAAGGGACTACTGGCAGGCATTTAAGGATCTGCCACATTCTAAATCAATGCCAAGAAATGTTCGCTAACTCTGTGTTCCATCTTCCCAAATCCATAGCCAAATCCACCCAAGGGTTCCTAAGCTGTTTGAACATTACCAACCTAATGCTTAGGACTATTGTGCCTCACTCTGCATACACCAAAGCAATTCAAAGTGCCAAGATGTCACTGATATGAGCTCCAGACCAACTACAGATTAAAACTAAATCTCTGGGCAGCCCAAACTCCCACAGTGGAAGACATGGAATGTGGAACTATTTACTCATTTATCCTCCAGGCCAGAGAGATTTTTTTCAAATGTCATGGTAATGACCACATCCATACAGACGTCTCTTACCCTCCATCCCTTCCTCAGGAAACTAGAGAAGATCTTTAAATGCAGGTTCACCAGGAACCAAGAAACGGGAGCATTAATTCACATTAGAAAAAAACAACACGCTGAAAAATGACTAATAAACTAACCTGTGGACTGCTGGGATAGAACGTTCTCTGGAATCTCTAGTTCTATCGAAAACAGGCTCTGGATGGTCAGAAATTTGCATTCTTCCCTTCCCAGAGCTCTCAATAATCCAACTCTGAAAACTGTATCCTCCTTCCATTTCAGTAACCAGGTTATATTTATATAATACAGACACAAAGTCCTATTTACCAATAGGAAGGACACAAAAAAAAAAACAGGAAAAAAACCTAAAGTGGCTTAATGACATTACAAATACAGGAGAGTCCTTTAAACTTGCTATCATCACATTTTTCACAAGAGTTCAGACTCGTGTGCCGACCCTGAAGCCTCAGGCAGGAGGCAGGAGCCTGTGCACTAGACTGCCTCCAGAGATACAGAAACCCAAGGAGATGGTTTCTAGGCTTCAAAGAACCCAGGGCTAATCTGGAAAAAAAAGGTTTCTGCCAAACCTCACCCTTTTCCTGAGCACCATTCATATCGCTTTTTAAACTACAGCCAGCTCTGATCCCTTACAACTAAACCTTATTGCAAACAAGAGACAGATAAGAGAATGAAAGAAAAAAGAAAAAGCTTTCAGATCCCCAGGTGGAAAGCCCTGCAGGACAGAGGTCTTGAGCCCAAATCACAGTACAGTTTCTATAGCAATGAAGTGAACTGAGGCCACTGATGTGATCAGAAGTGATGGTGTGAATGTCAATGGAACCGGCAGCCTGGGGAAAGTTAAGCTATAACATGTACAAAGCAGAAATCGCAGCAAAAGCAGTAAGTGTCCTGGAAAGACAAGATAAACAGACAATAAGCAGGCTTCACACGGTTTCTCTCTCTAGAAGCTTGACTGTAAGCTAAAAAGCCCCTAGTTTTGTACCTGTAACTTAAGGAGTGATTATGCCAAGAAACATGATCTACCTAAGGAATCAAGAGTCTCAGATTGCTCACTTCAGGGCACGGGAGCCGTGGCTGGATATGAATCTCCCAAAGCCTTCATAAATGCCATGAGAAGTAATACGATCATTTAAGAGATGCAAAACATTAGCATCAGCAGAAGTGCCTGCCGCAAGGCACTCAGAGCTCAGGAGCAGCACTAACCTGTTCAGGGTTCACGTGACAAAACATGGAAATCTTTTCCTTCACAGCCATTTCGATGGGCGTTGAACTACGGCAGACAATCTGTCAAAGTCAGTTGTGCACAGGTCAGCAAGAGGGAATCTGGCTGTTCATGCTGCTGTTCATTCTCTATATTAATTTCTTCTTACAGCCAGAGATTTGACCAAGTATGTACCTGTTCATTCTGGGCATGCCACCAGTAAGCACTCAAAATGTCTAGGCATCTCTAGTGAACAAGAGTGAAGGTTCACAAATGTTGCCTCTTTGGATACAAGAACAGAGCTAGACCAAAGGTTGGCAAACTTTTTCTCTAAAGGGCCAGATAGCAAACATTTTAGGTTTTGCAAGTCAAGAAGCTACTGTCCCGACTACTCAGTTGTATCACTGCAAGACAAAGGCAGCTGTGCACAAATGTAAGCAACAGACCATACCACATTCCATTAAGACTTTCTTTATAGGCAGCAGGCCTGCAGGCTGTTACTTGCCAACCTCTGATATAGACCATTGGTGATAACTGGATTATTGGTTATAATAAGGGCAATGACAGCCCACTGTACTGGGTGTCAGGAAAATCTGCAAGGTCCCACCTCACACTAAAGGACCCAGGGACCGTAAAAATGATGGGACATTGCACTTGTCCAGCTGTCAATGTGGCCAGTTCGAGGACCTGGAGGAGAACAGATGGCCAATTTAGAAACGTGTGAAGCTACCCTTGAGGATATGGGAATAAGCCTTCCCTGGCCCCAGATACAAAAACCTCAGTGTCATAGGAATCATTTGAGAGATAAAAAGGACTTAGATGATGTATAGATCAAAAAATGGAGGTCCTATTCCAAGAAATTTACCCATTCTCCTTTACTCACCAGATCAGGAGACAGGCCTAACCCCCTCAGCGCACGGACACTATTTTGTGTGGGTTTGGTTTTTTGTTCTCCGGTAGCACTGGGCTGAAAAGAAATGGGTCACTGTCAGTATACCGGACATTTAGCTTTTCTGGATAATGAATGGCTCCCTAGTCTAAAATGTGGAAAAAAAGAGGTGCCCGGGTGGCTCAGTGGTTGGGCATCTGCCTTCGGCTAGGGTCGTGATCCTGGCGTCTTGGGATTGAGTCCCACATCAGGGTTCCCACAGGGAGCCTGCTTCTCCCTCTGCCTGTGTCTCTGCCTCTCTCTCTGTGTCTTTCATGAATAAATAAAATCTTTTTAAGATAAACAAATAAAATGTGGAAAAAAACAGGCAGTTTCTCCTTTGCTGCCCTGTCTGCTGCTCCCTTGTAGTGTTTCAATAAACTTCTATCTCCTTAAAAAGTGTGGACTAAACAGAGTATCACAGGAAGATTTCTAGAAGTTGCTATCTACATACTTATCTGGAAAGCTCACCTGTGGGACAAGGCTAACATGGATATTACAGAAATTCTCTCTTTTCGCTTTAAACTGGAATTGTCTGAATGCTTCCACAAACGGCATCCCTTCAATGTCTCCAATGGTGCCACCCAACTGGGAATAGAAAAAAAAAAAAGACACAAGTGATCTTCCACAGCATACAGACTAATAGAAACGTCACCAATAAACAGAGCACAAGAACATACGTTTATAAATATACTAAAAATCATGGCATTTTACACTTTAGGCAGGTGAGATTTGTAATAGATAAATTACACCTCGCTAAGCTGTTTGACATAAAACGGAAAAGCATTGTACGTTTAAGAGAGACAGGAAGCAAAGGAAAGAGACGAGAAGGGAAACCAAGAAGAAAGGGTACAGGATGACAGAGCCAGGTAAGCAGGTGAGAGAACAGGAGAAGCATCAAGAAGGGAAAAGAAATCGGGGTCAAGGAGGGCTTTAAGCGGTGCCTAGGGGGCTCAGGTGGTTAAGCCTCTGACTTTTGGTTTTGGCTCAGGTCATGATCTTGGAGTCGTGGGATCAAGCCCTGTGTCAGGCTCAGGGATCAGTGAGGCGTCTGCCTGAGATTTTCTCTCTCCCTCTCCCTCTACCTCTCCCTACTCTCTAAAATAAATAAATAAATCTTTTTTTCTTTTTTTTTTTAAAGGAGGGCTTTAAGAATGACCTGATTCCTGTGTTTATAAGATCACCCTGCCTGCTGTGTGGAGATATGGACTAAGTTAAGTGAATCAATTCTGCTATCTCTGATTCAGTTGGATTTTACAGGTAGTAAATCTCCCCAACCCAGAAAAATGCGGGATCATTATAAAGCTGTCAACCCTTCCTCTCACCAAGACTGAAAAAAAAATGTTTACAAAGAAAGGAAGACTTTAATAGAAAGGAATTCTTTTATTTTTATTTTTATTTTATTTTAATTTTTTAAATTTTTTTATAGAAAGGAATTTTTTTTTTTTTTTTTTTTTAGAAAGGAATTCTTAAGCAGCCAAAAAGATTCCAGAATATAGGCCACTGAGGAATGAGATCAGCTAATTTCTATCAGTGGTCCACTTGGAAGGCAGAACTCAAATCCAGTGGCTCCAGTGACTATATGAGAACAGAGCCACCTGGCTCTGCCTGGTGTGAAATAGTGCCCTCTCACTCTCTCTCTCCCTCTCCACGTACAACACACACACGCACACGCACACACACCTGCATACATCTGAACAGTTTCTTTGCAACGGAGGTATGACTAGAATTAACTACTATTAAAACATGCTGGCTTGTTGAATTAAGTAGTTCCAAAAGCCGCAATAATATTCCTGACAGCTTAATCCTTTGATAAATGTGAACTTAATTTACAATGTGCTTCCTTCCAACAAGTAAGGCATTTTAAAGTAAGCATTTACTTTGGGATAAAATCTGCCTTAACCTACTCTTCCTCACCATATTTGAATACTTAAAGACTATCCCATGAATTTTAAAATTAATTCTCTAGCATTTGAGCATCTACTGCATGCTCAACACTATACATGAGGTGCAGGGAAGAATTTAAGACAACCTGCTCCTAAAGAGCTCAGAATTTAGCGAGGAAAATCAGGCAGAGCTAAAGAACAATAATAAAGGGACGCCTGGGTGGCTCAGCGGTTGGGCGCCTGCCTTTGGCTCAGGTCGTGATCCCCGGATCCGGGATCGAGTCCCGCATCGGGCTCCCTGCGAGGAGCCTGCTTCTCCCTCTGCCTATGTCTCTGCCTCTCCTCTCAATCTGTGTCTCTCATGAATAAATAAATAAATCTTAAAAAAAAAAAAGAACAATAATAAAGAGTGAAACTTGGAGCGCCTGGCTGGCTCAGTCGAAAGAGTGTGAACACTTGATCTCAGGGTCTCAAGCCATTTATACAAAAAGTTGGCTGACCCTCCCCTCCATCTAAATGGCCTCCTAGCTTCTACCCTCTCCTATTTCTACAATTAAATCATTTGTCACACACCAGTAGAGTGACCTTATAAAAACTCAGAATGTTAAAAAAAAAAATGTCAGAATATATCTTTCCTGTGCTTATACCCAAAGTGGCTCACTGCTTCACTAAAAATAAAATCTAAATTCCCTTCAGCAGGCAACCAAAGACCCTGCATGATCTGGCCCTTGCATACGTTCCTTTTTTTTTTTTTTTTTTTAAAGATTTTATTTATTGGGGCAGCCCGGGTGGCTCAGCGATTTAGCTCCACCTTAGGCCCAGGACCTGATCCTGGAGACCTGAAATCGAGTCCCACATCGGGCTCCCTGCATGGAGCCTGCTTCTCCCTCTGCCTGTGTCTCTGCCTCTCTCTCTCTCTCTCTCATAAATAAAATCTTTAAAAAAAAAAAAGATTTTATTTATCTATTTGAGAGAGAAAGCCAGAGACAGAGCAGAGGGAGAGGGAGAAGCTGACTCCCCACTAAGCAGGGAGCCCCAAGATGCGAGACTCGATCCCAGCACCCCGGGATCATGACCCAAACTGAAGGCAGACATTTAACTGACTGAGCCACCCAGGTGCCCTCCTTGCATATATTTGTAATCTCATCTTATGCCCCTGCTTGCCACAGCCCCCCCACACACACACACACAATGCCTGTACTTCAGCCCCACTGGCTTTGTAGGTTAGATGGGCTACTACCCTCCTTCTTTACGTATATCTATCTCTTTATCCTTCAGCCTAAAAACCTAGGTCTTCCTCAGAAAGCAGACTTTGACCACCCACCTAAGGCAGCCTCCCTCCCACCACTCCCTATCACAGTATTGTGTCTGTGCCCTTCTTACTGACTCAGCACCAGGTGCCATTATTTCCTGTGAGTTCTTGTTTCCTGCCTCTCTACCCCATTAGGCTATAAGCCCCATGAGAGTAGGAACATGCCTGCTCTGCTTTATACTCTATCTCTGGCACAAGCCCAGCTCCCTGTACACAGCACTGGAGTTGAAGGTTCAGGACAGGCCTCCCAGAAATATGCCACTTTGCCATGAAGATTATTTTGAGTTAAAAGCAATCAAAACCCAGCAGAGTCAGGAAAAGCTCTTTCCCTCTCCCCCTAAACTGTCTCCATTTACATTGGAAAGTGGGGAATCCCTGTGCCAGGAAGAGAGCTATCACCAGAGGTTCTCCTTTTCTTCTTTTTTTAAAAGATTTTATTTATTTATTCATGAGAGACACAGAGAAAGAGGCAGAGACACAGGCAGAGGGAGAAGCAGGCCCCATGCAGGGAGCCTGATGTGGGACTCGATCCCAGAACTCCAGGATCACACCCTGAGCCAAAGCAGATGCTCAACTGCTGAGCCACCCAGGCATCCCCAGAGGTTCCTCTTTACCTAAGAAACTTAGCTGCATAACACAGGAGTCTTTGTTTTACAAACCTGTCCTCTGCCTCCCTGCAAATGGCCTTCCTCCCTTCGGTAAGCTCTAGGCCTCAACCCTTCTACTTGGTTCCGGATATCACTGAGCCTCATTTTGCTGACTGCTTTGGAATCTCTCAGGTTTATATGGACTTTTTGTGCATATGGAATTAAACCTTTGTTTGATTTTCTCCTGGTAATATGTTTCATGTTTGATTCTTAGACCTGCCAGAAGAAGTTTGAAGAGTAACAGTAAAATTTTCCCTCTCCAACAGGTTTTAGCTTAGTACTCATCCCAGGACAGAAGGGTCTCAAAATTCAGTATAAGCCAAGGTAACAGCATTCTAGCGCCTGTTACCATAATTACAATGGAATCAAACTAAGAAATCTCGGACTACATTGTTACAGAAAAAAAATATTCTTTACTAATTTTAAGTCAGATAATAAAACATAATTAAAATTCAAGCTTCCTGGGTATGGAACAGATATGGAAATATATGACCTTTCCATTAAGAATGACAAACTTAATGATGAAAATCCGAAATATCACATGCAATCAAGAAATTGGCAGGGTGAGGGGTTTAAGTGCTCACCAACTGCAAGGTACCAGAATCTAATGAGAGAAAATTTTAGGCAAAAAAAAAAAGGTCTGCACTTAAACTAAACCATATAGGGACACCTGATTTTTCACAGGTGTACTCTGGTAATCAACAGGCAATCTGAAAAAAGGAAGCAAAAAACTTTTTTTTTTTTTAAAGATTTTATCCATTCATTCATGAGAGACACAGAGAGAAAGAGACACAGGCACGGGCAGAGGGAGAAGCAGGCTCCAAGCAGGGAACCCGACGCGGGACTCGATCCCCAGCCCCCGGGGTCCACACTCTGGACTGAAGGCGGCCCTAAACCGCCCAGCCACCCGGGCTGCCCAAAAAACTTTAAACGTTATCCACTTCTGCCCTCACATGGCCTATAGTGGCACTGCATCCTCTCAGCCAATTTGGAAGGTCCCATTACTACCACATCGTCGTCGTCGTTAGAAACCTTCAGTATTATTACTAGAATACACCTAAATTAATTACTTCCCCACACAAGTAAAGTATCACCTATAACAATATTTTAAGATTCATCCAAAGTTGAAATCGAAGCAACAGCAAATTTAGGAGATGTGCAATGTCTGTTTTGCCTTTAAGGAAAGGATTCTTCTTTTCTTTTTCTTTTTTTTTTTAAGATTTTATTTATTTATTCATGAGAGACACACAGAGAGAGAGAGAGAGAGAGGCAGAGACACAGGCAGAGGGAGAAGCAGGCTCCATGCAGGGAGCCCGATGTGGGATTCGATCCCAAGTCTCCAGGATTACGCTGTGGGCGGAAGGCAGCGCCAAACCGCTGGGCCACTGAGGCTGCCAGAAAAGAAAAGGAAAGGAAAAGGAAAAGGAAAGGGAAAAGGAAAGGGAAAAGAGGAAGGGAGGGACAGGGAGGGAGGGAGAAAAATAAAGAGAGAAAGAGAGAAAGCAAGCAAGCTGCTTATTCCTTTAAGCCAGGCATAAATTATTTCAGGTTTATGTGGAGATAACCTGGACTAATTAACAAATAAAGCCTGTTAGCTCCACTGGTCTGAAAAGTAAGAACCCCACGAAAAGGCTTTGGACACATTCCAACCACTTCTACACGCTTAAAACTGAAAATTAGCTCAGTAGTCCTTTCTCAGAAGCTTAAATCGTGCACAAACACAAATGTTGAGCACAACTGAAAACGAACCCAGAAGGATGCCTGAGCTAGTGTTCAATAAGCCAATATGACTGTTAGGGCTATATGAAGAAGGAGTTATGCTGGGGATAACTTGTCAGAATCTCTGTTTCCATGAAATTAGAAATGAAGACCGAGAGTCCCAGAAAACAGGAGTCAGATCACATTTGCCTTTACATGCCTCGCAGCTATTATTGGGGCTAGTGCATACTAAGTACTAAATTCATGTTTTTTAAGCCAAGCAAGTCAATTTAGGAGCAAGATGAAAGAATAATAATAAAGTACATAGACATTTAAAAAAAGAACACTCTGGGGCCCCTGAGTGGCTCAGGGGTTGAGCATCAGCCTTCCGCTCAGGTTGTGATCCCAGGGTCCTAGGAGGGAGCCTGCTTCTCCCTCTGCCTGTGTCTCTGCCTCTCTCTATATCTCTCATGAATAAATAAATAAAATCTTTTTTTTTAAGATTTTATTTATTCATGAGAGACAGAGACAAGCAGAGGGAGAAGCAGGCTCCATGCAAGGAGCCCGATGTGGAACTCGATCCCGGAACTTCAGGATCATGCCCTGAGTGGAAGGCAGACGCTCAACCACTGAGCCACTCAGGCATCCCCAAATAAATAAAATCTTAAAAAAACAAACAAACCTGAGAACACGAAAAGGAAGTGTTAAGAAGGCTCATCCTAAGGTCAAATTGGGTTTATATTTTAATGCCATTCAAAGGCAGCTCAATTACATTAAAAAATAGATTTCCTCTTTTTCCTTTTTTGTGATTATTTTTTTAATGTATTTTTTTAAAACGGAGAGCAGAGACAAAAACATCCATACGCTCCCAGTGCATGGAGCCTGCTTCTGTCTCTGCCTCTCTCTCTCTCCCTCTCTCTGTGTGTGACTATCATAAATAATAATAATAATAATAATAATAATAATAATAATAAATATATAAATAAAAATATTTTTTAAAAAAACATCCATACACATGACCATTTGGAAATTTTCTGTGATTAAGGTTAATAGTCTTTGGGAAAAAAAAACAAACAACAAGCTATCCTTTCACCTACAAAAACTAAAACAAAGAAAAACAATCACTGGAAAAGTTATAAAAATGTTCAGGTTTGGAAAATCGGTCATTAGTCTTGGGCCAGAGACTGGTTCTTCCTCAAGAAAAATGGACATATTTTGGATGCTTTACCTTTCCTTTTTTTTTTAATTTTTTTTTATTTACTTATGATAGTCACAGAGAGAGAGAGAGAGAGAGGCAGAGACACAGGCAGAGGGAGAAGCAGGCTCCATGCACCGGGAGCCCGATGTGGGATTCGATCCCGGGTCTCCAGGATCGTGCCCTGGGCCAGAGGCAGGCGCCAAACCGCTGCGCCACCCAGGGATCCCTGCTTTACCTTTCCTATTGCTAGAACAGCAGAAACCAGTGTAAGTGCTAGACAAGCACTGTCCAATAAAAACAAAAATGTAACATTAAAGTTCTTAGTTGTCACATTTAAAAGAACAAATGTAAATAGAAGAAATTAATTTTAACATTATGTTTTATGTAGCCCAATATATCCAAATGTTATTTTGACATATCACCAATATTTTAAAAATTATTAGGTATTTTACATTCTGGAGGTTTTTTCATGCTATTTGAAGCTCAGTGTATATTTAAAATTCACAGCACAGGGCAGCCCGGGTGGCGCAGCAGTTTAGCGCCGCCTGAAGCCCAGGGCATGATCCTGGAGACCCTGGATCGAGTCCCACATCGGGCTTTCCGCATGGAGCCTGCTTCTCCCTCTGCCTGTGTCTCTGCCTCTCTCTCTCTCTCTCTCTCTCTCTCTCTCTCTCTCTGTGTCTCTCATGAATAAATAAATAAAATATTTTAAAAAAAAAGATTGTAGGGGCCAAAGGCAGGCCACCACAAGATAAGCCACTCTAACATAAAGATTATTTTAAGTTAAAAGCAATCAAGACCCAGCAGATTCAGATACAGCTCTTTACCTATTCCTTTGTTCACGATTTCTTCTGCTACTTTCTATCACATCTCTAAACACCATCTCTCTCAACTCTTTCTTAACTTGCCCATTTCAGACATCTTCTGTAACACAAGTTGACTTGCTGCTGTGACAGGTGAGGCTGTAGCTCTCTGCTGCCCCATCCCCAGATCCCATCTCAATTGGTAGTTGTATGGGTTACTTTCCTAACCTGAGATATTTTTACCTCTTTTTTGGCCAACCATCACCGATCTCTGTATAGCTGCCTCACGGTGGAAAATGAAGTTCTTATCTCCCTCCCTCCCTCTCCAGCACCCACCCACATCTCCACCTCAAAGCTGACAGTTACATCCCTATTTTGAAGCCTTCTCTGATGCATCTTGAGGACTGAATCTAAAACCTGAATATCAATAAACAGAGAGGCTGTGTACGCCTCCTTCACCGTAGAGTCAAGCTATGCTCCGGTTCTCATATCAGATGTTATTCTTCCAGGAGCTTTTACCTGCCTATCTCTTTTCTTAAATTATTTGTCTTTATCATTGCCTCAATCAGCAATAGCAAACTATTCACTCTATTAGATATTAAGTATGTTTTAAAGGAAACCAGCTTAGTTACACAGGTATGTTCAGTTTATAAAACTTCATTACAGGGATCCCTGGGTGGTGCAGCGGTTTGGCGCCTGCCTCTGGCCCAGGGCGTGATCCTGGAGACCCGGGATCGAATCCCACAACGGGCTCCCGGTGCATGGAGCCTGCTTCTCCCTCAGCCTGTGTCTCTGCCTCTCTCTGTCTCTCTCTCTGTGTGTGACTATCATAAATAAATAAAAATTTAAAAAAATAAAAATAAAAAAATAAAACTTCATTACGTTGTATACCCATGATATGTGCACTTTTCTGTTTATGTTATACTCTAATTTTTAAAAATTATAAAGGAAGCACTCTCTCTTTTCCTTATAAATTGTGAAGGAAGAAATAGCAAAGGAGGGGCGGCTGGGTGGCTCAGTCAGTTAAGTGTCTGCCTTTGGCTTAGGCCATGATCTCAGAGTCTTCGAATGGAGCCCTGCGTCGGGCTTCCTCCTCAGCAGAGAATCTGCTTCTCCCTCTCCCTCTGTATCTCCCCACCTGCCCTTTTGCTCGTGCTCTCTCTGTCAAATAAATAAAATCTTTCAAACAAACAAAAGAAATAGTAAGAGAGAGAAAATTTTGCATAGCATATTTATGCATTTATATTGTTTATCAACCATACTGTTATAGTAGTACAATACATAGTTAATATAAGATAGTATAGCCCAGGGACATCTGGGTGGCTCAGTGGTTGAGCATCTGCCTTCAGCTCAGGGCATGATCCTGGAGTCCTGGGATCGAGTCCCACATCGGGCTCCCTGCATGGAGCCTGCTTCTCCCTCTGCCTATGTCTCTGCCTCTCTCTCTCTCTCTCTCTCTCTCTCTCTCTCTCTCTGTCTCTCATGAATAAATAAATAAAATCTTTTAAAAAACTGGATCTTGCAGGTAGCATAACATCTATCCACTGACCCTGACAATGATGACAGTAAGAACAGCTCTCATGTTTATGAACACTTCCTAAATACCAAACATGCCAAGTACTTTATATAATTGCACTTATTTCTCCCAATGACCCTGTTAATATAATCTGGCTTTTATTACAGACTTACATTATTATCATATTGTTCTAATGGAGGACATTGAAGCTTTGAGAGGTAATTTGCCAAAAGTCACACAAGCATCTTAATAATGGCTAATAATTTTTGAGTACTTACTATAGACCTGACATCCTTGAAACACTGTCCCCATTTAGCAGATGGGTAAACTAAGGCACACATTAGCATAATTGTCTAAGGTCACCCAGCTGGTAAGTGACACAGCTTGGCTATGAACCCAAGCCGTCTAGCTCCTGATTATTTTCCCCTTTTTTTTTAAGATTTTATTTATTTATTCACGAGAGAAGCAGAGAGAGAGAAGCAGAGACACAGCAGAGGGAGAAGCAGGCTCCCTGCAGGGAGCCCGATGTGGGACTTGAACCCAGGACTCCAGGATCACGCCCTGAGCCGAAGGTAGACACTCAACCGCTGAGCCACCCAGGCATCCCCTAGCTCCAGATTCTTAACCACAGAGCTGCACACTACTCAGAGGTCACGGCAGAAATCTGAACGTAGGCAGGCAGTCCCTAGGAACTAAATTGTTCATTATTCTGTTGGCCGGCCCAGCAATTAGGTCAACTGACACTTAGATAAGGAGTACATGCATGTCATTCTCCTTCAGTGAGAGGAAAGTTAACAGTAAACAAGTTACAAGTTCAAATACTCTTTTCTTTCTTCAAGGAGCTAATACTTCTCACCTCAAATCACCTCCACAACAGACTTTTAAAAAAAAAAAAAAAGATTGAAAAAAAAAAAAAGATTGTATTTATTTATTTATTTAAAGACAGAGCAGGAGTGGCAGGTAGAGGGGGGAGAGGGAGAAGCAGACTCCCCACTGAGCAGGGAGCCAGATGCAGGGCTCAATCCCAGGACCCTGAGATCTGATCTGAGCTGAAGGCAGACACTTAACCGACTGAGCCACCCAGGTACCCCCTTAATAACATTTTCTTTTCTCTAGCTTACTTTATTGTAAAAATATAGCCTATAACACACATACAAAGTATGTGTTAAGTGACTCTGTATGTTATCCGTAAAGCTCCTCATCAACAGTAGGCTGTTAGTAGTTACGTTTAGAGGGAGTCAAAGTTATACCTGGATTTTTGACTGGGAGTGAGAAGTCAGCATTCTTAACCCTCAAACAGCGCTCACTAGAAAGCATTCTGCAACTGATCTGTCTCCACGGGCAGGTTCCTGCATACCAATCCGAGGAATACTCGCCCTGTTTAATTATTTTTTTTTAAATATTTTTATTATTTATTCATGAGAGATACAGAGAGATAAGCAGAGACACAGGCAGAGGGAGAAGCAGGCTCCATGCAGGAAGCCCGATGCGGGACTCGATCCCAGGACTCCAGGATCACGCCCTGGGCTGAAGGCAGGCACCAAACCGCTGAGCCACCCAGGCGTCTCTACTCGCCCTGTTCAATGCCAATCCTGCCCACTGACTTGTGACCACAAGGGCAGGGACTATCTATGTCGTTCCTTGCTATAATCCCACCTCCTAGCCCAGTGTCTGGCACACAGGAAGCCATCTCTACATATGTGTTGAATGAATGAAGAGTAGATGTTTAAAAACTCAAAAGGATATAAGTTTATAAAGAAAAACTCCATGCTTGCCTCAATGACACATATTTGGGGTTCTTCTTTATGACCGTCCACGGGCACCATAGCTTGATTCATAACCCACTCCTGAACAGCATCGGTAATGTGCGGGACAACTGTAGAAAAAAGTAATAATTAGCACAAAAGCTGATTCCACAGTCACAGTCATGAGAAAGAAATGTATCCATGTCCTTAGACTTCCCAAGAACATGAAAGCCATTTGGCAAATGAGAGAAACTACATTCTCATGTTATCCATCTCACTGAAATTCATATTATAGGTACAATATAGTCATTTATTTTTTTATTTTTTAAAATATTTTATTTATTTATTCATGAGAGACATGGAGAGAGAGAGAGAGGCAGAAACACAGGCAGAGGGAGAAGCAGGCTCCACACAGAGAGCCCAATGTGGGACTCAATCCTGGGTCTCCAGGATCACGCCCTGGGCCAAAGGCGGACACCAAACTGCTGAGCCACCAGGGATCCCCTAGTTTAGTCATTTAAACGTTATGTCATTTCTTTTGAAAATAAGTGACCACAGAGAACAAGAAACAGAAAGCTGGAATGCCATCTTCGATGCAACTAGAAACACCTATAATGTCAACTAAAAACTGCAAGGAGGGCTGTCGGGTGCTGCATGCTGGGCTCCATGGGGAAGAACGATGCAGAGTGGCCCAGTGCTGCAGACTCTGGGCAGCCCACCAGCCAGTGGGGAGGGGTCCACACGGAGGGTGTAGATGAGACCTGTAGGCCGATCAGCGGCCTGCGGCTGCTGTCAGCTAAAGAAGCCAGAACGTGACAACTCCACAAGTATCTGAGGCCCAGAGAACTCTTCATGATGAGCAGGCCTCCAGCTACTGGTCTTTGCTGAAGAGACAGGAAGGGGACATCCTTGCAGGTGCAGCCAACTAACCTAATGTGATATACAAAGCAAGAACGTTGCCCTCTGGGAAGCTGAGGCGAAGAAGCATCTACTGCCTGGTCTACCTCACATCTGCTGCTTGAAGTGGAAGGAAGTTGTCACCAACTGCTGCACTTGGAGCAACCCACATTACATGTGCTGCTTGGCCCCTTTAGGTGGCAGGGGTGTTGGCCGGGCCCTGTCTCCATGTGGGCAGTGCAGGGGTCAGGAGTCAGAGCCCAGGCCCAGGACCTTGCCCTCTCCCCAGTATAGGGACGTGGCAAGTGTGAGGCAGCAACTCTCCCTCCTATGGGTCTTCCCAAGATCTACACTCGGGGGAGAAACTATTAGAAAGCACAACTGTAGCTGAGATCTAAGCCACACATCGAGTTTCAGTGAAAACACCACTGATCTTGTGATCTCCATCGGTCCGATCCCCAGGTCTCCTTCTCAGCTGGTTCCAACATGCGATTTAAAGGAACCCGGGAGGCTCAGCGGTTTAGCACTGCCTTCAGTCCAGGGTGTGATCCTGGAGACCTGGGATCAAGTCCCACGTCAGGCTCCCTACATGGAGCCTGCTTCTCCCTCTGTCTGTGTCTCTGCCTCTCTGTCTCTCATGAATAAATTTTTAAAAAAATCTTTAAATAAATAAAGTCATTAATTAATTAAAGGAGATGGGGAGGATGCCTAGGTGGCTCAGTGGTTGAGCATCTGCCCTTGGCTCCTGTTGTGATCCTGGGGTCCTGGAATCAAGTTTTGGGGTCCTGGGATCAAGTTCTCCCGCAGGGAGCCTGCTTCTCCTCTGCCTGTGTCTCTGCCTCTGTGTGTGTGTGTGTATGTGTGTGTGTGTGTCTCATGAATAAATAAATAAAATCTTTTTTTTTAAATTTTATTTATGATAGTCACAGAGAGAGAGAGGGAGAGAGAGGCAGAGACACAGGCAGAGGGAGAAGCAGGCTCCATGCACCGGGAGCCCGACGTGGGATTCGATCCGGGTCTCCAGGATCGCGCCCTGGGCCAAAGGCAGGCGCCAAACCGCTGCGCCACCCAGGGATCCCTAAAATCTTTTTTTTAAATAAAATCTTTAAAAAATAAATAAAGGAGATGGGGAATTATCACCTTTACCCTACCATTCGGGAATGCGTGGACACAAAACTTGCCGGGGGTAGGGGGAGAGACGGGAGCGCAGGGGTCTCTCCTAAGACAAAAGAGAATCATACACTCAGGAAGAGAGTTGATGAAAAAGGGTCAGACACTCCAGTTCAATCCCCCAGTGCCGCCCCTTCAAAGGGGAGTAATCATCATCCATGCAAAAATACAAGGGAGGAGACAGACAAAATAAAAGACAAGACAAAAGGCAAACCAAAAAAAGTCTGCACCTCAATCAGGTAAAAATGATGATTGAATGGTTCTCCATGGATTTTATAAATAAAACTTAGAGACATGGACTAGGGAAAACAATTAACATTAGTAACAAAGAAAAAGACTGAGGAAAATACACTCAAGAACTTGGAAGGTGGGATCCCTGGGTGGCGCAGCGGTTTGGCGCCTGCCTTTGGCCCAGGGCGCGATCCTGGAGACCCGGGATCGAATCCCACATCGGGCTCCCGGTGCATGGAGCCTGCTTCTCCCTCTGCCTGTGTCTCTGCCTCTCTCTCTCTCTGTGTGACTATCATAAATAAATAAAAATTTTAAAAAAATTTAAAAAAAAAAAGAACTTGGAAGGTGATGTGGACACCTCTGAAGAAAATGAAAAGGGAAAACAAGCAAGGATTTCAAAAGGATTAGATTTTGTAGAGCTCAAGGAGCACCTCACTTCATGTCTATTTTGAGCAGGGTGTGTGTGCTCAATACACAGGACTCTAACCTTTGTGGAATACAATACCTTGTACTGTTTTTCCCAGGTAATCGCCACGCCTCTCTTTATTGATCACATGCTGATATATCTTCCCAGTAGTGATGTTGTTGTCTTTATAAAGGTTAATATCCAAGAACCGTTCATAATTTCCAAGGTCTAAGTCAACTTCTCCACCATCATTTAAGACAAACACTTCACCTAAGATAAAAAGGCAACGTAAATATTAAATATTTGCTTTCAGGGGTGCCTGGATGGCTCAGACAGTGGAGTGCCCAACTCTTGATTTCACCTCAGGCCACAATCTTGGGGTCATGGGGTGGATCCCCAAAAGTCAGGCTCTCCATTCTGCCTCTCTTCCATTTCCTCTCCCTCTGCTCCTCCCACTCACTCTTTCTGCCTCTCTCCAACAACCCCACACACAAGCACATACACACACTCTCTAAAAATAAATAAAATCCTTTTGTTTTAAGATTTTATTTATTTATTCATGAGAGACACAGAGAGAGAGAGGCAGAGGGAAAAGCAGGCTCCATGCAGGGAGCCCGACGTGGGACTCGATACCGGGTCTCCAGGATCAGGCCCTGGGCCGAAGGCAGCGCTAAACTGCTGAGCCACCCAGGCTGCCCAAAATAAAATCTTTAAAAAAAAAAAAAGCATGTATGCATTATATTCCTAGAAGAGAAAGAAAAACTGTAGATTACAAGTCTTTAAAACAGGTTCTTAGATGTAATGTAATTAAAATAAAAATTCCAACAGATTTTTTTTTCAACTTGAGGATGACACTAAAGTTAATTTGTTAGAAAAAATGGGTCAGATTACCAAAACAAAGCACACAAAAAATAAATAAAAATAAAAGCCCTTATAACAAATAACAGTGAGTAAAGGAAGATTAAAATACATACACATACGTATATTCCAATATATATAAAGATGGAATAAGATAGCCTCAACAAATACACAAAACCAAAATATCCAAAAAGATCCCTATTGGGGTGCCTAGCTGGCTCAGTCAGCGGAGCATGTGACTCTTGATCTCAGGGTCGTGAATTTGAGCCCCACATAGGGTGTAGAGATAACTCAAAAAAATTAAACATTTAAAAAAAACAAAAAGATCCCTATTACATAAAAGAATCTAATACATGACTTGAAAAAAAAAAAGAAAACCAAGGGTATCATTACAAATAAAAGTAAATAGGGCAGCCCGGGTGGCGCAGTGGTTTAGCGTAGCCTTCAGCCCAGGGCGTGATCCTGGAGACCCAGTATCGAGTCCCATGTCAGGCTCCCTGCATGGAGCCTGCTTCTCCCACTCCTTGTGTCTCTGCCTCTCTCTCTCTCTGTGTCTCTTATGAATAAATAAATAAATAAATTTTTTAAAAAGTAAATAAAACATTCACAAATTCCAAAGAAATGTAGGAACTATATTTAGAAAACTTAAAAAGCTTACTTCAGAGATATAAAAAAAGGTACGAATAAAAGAAAAGCTGCTTCTAAAGTTCCTGAATGGGCCAGTCAATATTTTCCAGTGTTTAATTCTTCCCCCAAGTTAATTCATAAATTTAAAGAAACTTTTGTCAAAAACTCCAACGCAATTTCTTGTAAAGTCGGACAAAATGATTCCTAAGTTAATTCTGAAGACAACAAACATTTTGAGGGTAAGAAAAAAACAAAGGAACAACAAAAAAAGGTTAATGCTTTGTTAGAGGGATATTAAAAACACCTTTTTGCACCAAAAAAGAGAGAAAACAAAGGAAGAAGAAAAGGAATGTGGAAAGCTCTGACCCACTTGATAATAAAAAGCTGCAGCTTTTAAAATGATAGGCAGAAATAAACATAGAAATCCAGAACAGAACAGAATACAAAGACTATACTATCTAAGTATAGACAGAAACGTAGTATATGATAAAAGGTGGCATTTCAAGTCAGCAGGAAAAGAATGAAATCTTTGAGAAATGCCATTAAGAATAGTTGGCTAATCGGAAAAAAAAATTAGAAAAAAATTATGTTACATATTTATTTAACACCAAATTCAATTCCAGCTATGTTAAAAATGTGAAATAAGGTAGGGCAGCCTTCAGCCCAGGGTGTGATCCAGGAGACCCCGGATCAAGTTCCACGTTGGGCTCCCTGAATGGAGCCTGCTTCTCCCTCTGCCTGTGTCTCTGCCTTCTCTCTGTCTCTCATGAATAAATAAAATCTTTTTAAAAAAATGTTAAAGTAGGGGATCCCTGGGTGGCTCAGCGATTTGGCGCCTGCCTTTGGCCCAGGGCGTGATCCTGAAGTCCCGGGTCCCGCGTCGGGCTCCCTGCATGGAGCCTGCTTCTCCCTCCTCCTGTGTCTCTGCCTCTCTCTCTCTCTCTGTGTCTATCATAAATAAATAAAAATAAATAAATCTTTAAAAAAAATGTTAAAGTAAATGAAACTATAAAAGTTGCAAAAGAAAATATAGATCAATGTTTAATTCTTGAACCAGAGAAGTCTAAAAGTAACATCAAGGCAGAAACATAAAGAAAACAGTTGATACATTTAATCACATAAATGGTAAGTGGAAATTTATTAGTAACTAACAGAAGTAATATTAACACAAATTTCAAACAGTAAAACTCTTTCTATATAGGTTAATACACTTTACATAAAGTATTCTTGAAAATCATTTTTTAAAAATCCAAAGTGGGGCACCTGGGTGGCTCAGTCACTTAAGTGTTGGACTCTTGATTTCAGCTCTGGTCATGATCTCAAGGTTCTGAGAAGGAACCCCTTGTTGGGCTCCAAACTCAGTGGAGAGTCGGCTTGAGATTTTCTCTCCCTCTGCCCCTCCCCACATGTGTGCACACTCTCTCCCAAATAAATAATCTTTTAAAAAGTGCTTAAAAAAATACCCAAAGGAAAATTGGCATAACACATGGCCTTAGTGAATTTTACTGCATACCAAACAACCCTAAAACCTTAGCAACCTACAAAACGTTTGTTGATTTCTCCCTCGGGTTACATGTTATGCGGGGGTTGTGGGTCAGTTGTGAGTCTGCTTGGTCTCATTCCAGGACCCAGAACGAGGGAGAAATCCCTTATCCAGGGCAGGCAGTTTTCATGGCAGAGAGACGCAATAAAAAGAACCAAACCATGCCACTATACTGAAAATTTCTGCTTCAACAAGACAGATGTCACATTCACTAATGTCTCCTAGGGAAAAACAAATCAATGACCAAATAAGGTGACCAACCTCTTGGGTTTGCCCAAGACTAATAGGGTTCCCAGGATTTGGACTTTCAGTTTCAAAACCAGAAAAATTCCAAACAAACTAGACCAAACAAACTAGACCACATATGTGACCAAAGTCCAAAGTCAATGAGGCAAGGAAATTGACTCCACAGAAGGAAGTTGGCTAATAGTTTCTTTTTTCTTTTCTTTTCTTTTTTCTTTTTTTTTTTTTTTTTGGCTAATAGTTTCAAACAAAAATACAATCTGCCCATTGACTTGAAAAAGCCATTCCACAGACAAAATGAAAACCAAAGAAATCTAATTAGAACAATGAGATTCCCTTTTTGTTGTTGTTGTTGTTATTTGGTTTTCTCTCAGGTTAGTAAAGTTCAAAAATAATAATATTCCACAGGGGTATCAAAAAATAGGCCTTCTTATACACTGTTGATTTGTATATAAATTGCCACAGATCCACAGCCTTTATCAGAATTCTTGGAAACAAGATGGAAGTTGAAATTTGAAGTTTTTCAGATTATGGAAGGGTAATATAAAACACTTGCCATATATTAGAAAACACCCCAAATGCAAACACATTCCAAATGGAATAAAGAGTAGAGTCACAGCTTTTTGAAGATTTTTCAATTTTCAATATTTTTAAAAATAGTTTATTTATTTGAGAGAGACAGAGAGACAGAGATAGGAAGAGAGAGCACAAGCAAGGAGGAGAGGGAGAAGCAGGTTCCCCGCTGAGCAGGGAGCCCAATGTGGGACTCCATCCCAGGACCCCGGGACTATGACCTGAGCTAAAGGCAGATGCTTAACCAAATGACACACCCAGGTGCTCCAGTTTTCAATACTTTTGAAAAAAGACTATAAATAACCACAAACTTCTGAAGAATTTTAAGTTTTCAGAACTTTCTGGATTTTACAGTTATACATAAGAGATCATGAACCTAAAAACCTTTGGTAATATGTATTATACGTCAAAAGCCAGAAAAGCATACATACCTGTGAAATCAGAAACTGCATGAAGGTATTTATGTTTAAAGAAATAGTAAGTTTTAAAGATTTCCATCACAGTGTTGTTTATAATAACAATACATTGTAGTTATTTTCTGTTATTGTACAGATTCAGCACAGCCTTTAAGAGTATAAAATACATGTGAATGTTTACAGTACCTTGTTGGGTTTTCTTTTTAAGATTTTATTTATTTATTAGAGAGAGAGAGAATGCATGTATGAGCAAGGAGGAGGGGCAGAAGGAGAGGAAGAAGCAGACTCCCTGCTGAGCAGGAAGCCTGATGTGGGGCTCCATCCCAGGACCCTGGGATCATGACCTGAGCGGAAGGTAGACACTTCACTGACTGAGCCACCCAGATGCCCCCCACAGTAAATTGTTTTAAAAATTAGATTAAAAACTGGCTTGACTATAAGATTCAATTCATTTCAAGTTCAAAAACAAGCAAAAGTAGTCTCTGGAGTTAACTGTTACTACATGTCAAAGAGTTTGGAGAACATTAGTTAAGGAAGCATTTTCCTGATTATTGAAAAACAACTGTTATGGCCATCTATCGCTGCTAGTAGGTGATGCAGTGTATTATGCAACATGCCGTGTATTATGTAGTGCATAATAAAAATAAGTGAAAAAGTAAAAAAATAAGCAAAAGTAACTTACGGTGTTAGAAGACAGGATAGTGGTTACCTTGGTGGTTTTTGATGGGGAAAGACTAGAAGGGGCATAAAGGGGGTTTCTGTTTCTTGATCTGGGGGCCGGTTACACTGTATGCTCATCTTATCAAGTGGTACACTTATGATCTGTGCACTTGCCTGCTTGTGTGTAAAAAGTTTAAAAAGAAAGTACGTAATTACTAATATCTTTTAAAAAATAATTAGCATGTACATTAAAATGTCAACATTAATAATAGCCACTACAAGTGGTGGGAAATGGAGGACTTTTATTTTCTTCATGCCATTCTATGTTGTCAGTATAACTGTCAATATATTCCATATTGTCGGACTTTTTCTAAGAGACCTATATTACCTTTACAATAAAGTAAAACATAATTTGAACAGTAAAAGGTACAATAAAAATGGTATCCCAAAAAAAAAATGGTATCCCCATACGCTGTTTTCCAAAAGAGTGAACTAATTTGGAATGTCATCAGCAATCTGAAAAATGTCTCAACAACTATGAGAACATTCACATGTTCATACTGAATGATCCAGCAACTCTACTCCTGGAACTCTATCCTAAAGAAATTACCCCAAATACAAGAAGGAACTGCAATTTGTGCTTTATAAGAGGGGGAAGTTATTCTCTCTCATACCGTGCTCATAAGGTGAAAAAGTGCCTGCATCGATGTTAATATAGGGGTCAATTTTGATGGCAGTCACTCGGAGTCCACATGATTTTAGAATCGTCCCAATGCTGCTCGCGATGATCCCTTTACCAATGCCCGAGATGACCCCTCCAGTGACCAGAATGTACTTCATTGGCAGAGGAGTGGCTGGGTGTCAGCACCCAGATATAATCTGAAAGGTAATATAAGAGTCAGGGAAAAGAAGCATATTCTCAAACCAGTAAAGCAGGAGTGTGTTAAACCAGAAATTCCAAAGCACACAGCATTTTTCATATAAAGTAAATTTTCAAAACAAAGTCCTATCTTCTAGATTGTCCATTTTTGTCTATATGCAAAAGCTGTGGATACTTTCTGCAAGCAAAGTGGCTGGCTCCATTGCCCTGATTCCATTTACCCCTACTCTATCATGGGACAAAGTTCATCGTGAGAAACCAAATTTGTCTGGGATTCAGAAGCATGGTAAAATTAAGAGATAAGGATCTGGAATCAGACTGATCTGTACAAGCTGTACCTGGGCAAGTTACTAATCCTTTCTGTGCCTGTTTCTTCATCTGTGAAATAGAATTTAAAAATACCAGTCCCTGGGACATTACTCAGCACTAAAAAGAAATGAGCTATCAAGCCATGAAAAGACACGGGGGAAACTACAATGCATATTACTAAGTGAAAGAAGTCAATCTGAGAAGGCTACCTGCATACTGTGTGAGTCCAACTATTTGACATTCTGGAAAAGGCAAAACTATGGAGACAATAAAAAGATCAGTGGGTGCCTGGGGTTCGGGGGAGGGATGAAAACACAGAGCACAGAGGACTTTTAGGGCAATGAAACTATCCTGTATGACACTGTAATGGTGGATATACGTCATTATGCATTTGTCCAAACCCACAGAATGTACAGGGCCAAAAGCAAACTCCAATGTAACCAATGGACTTTGGATGATAATAAGGTATCAATGTAGCTTCATCAATTGTAACAAATGAACCACTCTGGTTCCAGATGTCTATAATGGGAGAGGCTATGAATGCAGGGGCAGCCAGTGTATGAGAACTTAGTGCTTTCTGTTCATTTTTGCTATGAACCTAAAATTGCTCCAAAAAATAAAGCCTTTTGGGGCAACCCCGGTGGTGCAGCGGTTTAGCGCCGCCTGCAGCCCGGGACGTGATCCTGGAGACCCTGGATCGAGTCCCACGTCAGGCTCCCTGCATGGAGCCTGCTTCTCCCTCTCTGCCTGTGTCTCTGCCTCTCTCTCTCTGTCTCTATGAATAAATAAATAAAAATCTTTTTTAAAAAAATAAAAAAATAATAAAGCCTTTAAAAAAACAATCAGTCTTGGGATCCCTGGGTGGCTCGGCGGTTTTGCACCTGCCTTTGGCCCAGGGCTTGATCCTGGAGTCCTGGGATCGATTCCCTGATTCCCCCATCAGGCTCCCTGCATGGAGCCTGCTTCTCCCTCTGCCTGTGTCTCTGCCTCTCTCTCTGTGTGTCTCTCATGAATAAATAAATAAAATCTTTAAAAAAAAATCAGTCTTCAAATATGCCAACATTAAAAAAAAATCTCATAGGCGGTTGTGAGGATTAAGTGAACTAAGGAATAGATGAGAGGTCAGCTGATGCCCATTCTGATTTTTTTTCCTCTACTTTCAAAAACAATCATTACTTGATGGTATATAAGGTTATCTCACTTCAGAGCTCTGAGCTCGATTTAAACTAATCAACCATGGTCAAGGCGAGTAAACGGATGCCACCCAAAATATACATGTCCCATCCCAAATGGCTTCCCTAAGTCCCTGGGCCTTTCTCTACACTCTCCAGTTGATCACATTCAATCTTCTTCCCTAGCCACATGGCATTCCACTCCCTCCAGCTGGGTTTAGCCTAAAAGACTAACAATCAATCCAAACCCCGAATGCTCCTCCTATAGATCCAAAATGTATCTAAATATTCACCTCTTTCCACACCTACTGTCCCAGGTGGTCATTATAGGGGTAATTTCTTCACACCTCCCTTACTCTTACTCACCACCCCTCCTGAGTTCTTCTATTTGGTAAGTGTCCCTCCTTTGGAGTCAGACAGCCTGGGTGCAAAAGCTAATTCTGTTATTCACAGCTATGACCCTGGGCACTTCTTCAACTTTTCTAAGCCTCGAATTTCTCTGTGCCTGCCTTATAGAGGTGCATGGGCACTCATAAAGAGAGTGCCCAAGTGCTTAATGAAAGCCGTTACCATTTTTCACAGTGATCTACTCACCATTCAATCAGTTCACAAATGTTTATTATAGGTCTATTATGCTTAACATGTTCCCAGGTGCTGGGGATAGACAAAAAGTCAGGGTCCTTGCCCTCTTCACCTTTCCTGTGGGATTTAGGGGCAAATTGAAAGCCACATCCATTTTGTTAGTTGAGATGAAAAAAAATGAATACTAGAGGTCATATCACCCCCAGGAAAGCTGGACTGGCCAAGAAACCCGTAGGAATGCAATTCCATTCACTTACAAGTAAAGATATAATTATCAGATGTACCTAATGAAATCTGCAACATAAAGAACAAAGATATTTTTCAGATTCTAAGTCTCTTGAGATGGAAAAGACCTCCAGGGGACCAGAAGAAGGATCACCAGGGCGCCTGCTAGCATGATCTTATGAGCCTCCAAATAATGGCACACACCTTCTCACGAGACCATGCCCCAAATCTTGCCCTTAAAAACCCTTACTTGCAAGCCATTGGGAAGTTTGGGACTTTAGAGCATTAGCTCCCTGTTCTCCTAGGTAGCACCACACCAATAAATAGCCCATCTTCCTTCACTGCAAAAGCTCAGTGTCAGTTTTTCTTGGCTTGCTGTGCATCGGGTGGACAAACTTGGTTTGATTCGGTTATAAAATGAGCACTGCCGTAATGGTACCTTATCCCAGCAGTCACACTATTAAAATGAATTCCTCTTTGTAAAAGTTAGCAAAATTGAAAAATGTCATTGAAAACTGGAATGCATTCATGTGAAGTCATATTATGTAGTCGCCAAAAAGCCTCGGAATTTATCATAAAAATTCCCTTATACATAAGGATATAAAATTGAATATAATATCTCAACAGTGTTAATTAAAACTCATCAAGACACCTGCACCCCGATGTTTATAGCAGCAATGTCCACAATAGCCAAACTGTGGAAGGAGCCTCGTTGTCCATCGAAAGATGAATGGATAAAGAAGGTGTGGTTTATGGATACAATGGAATATTCCTCAGCCATTAGAAACGACAAATACCCACCATTTGCTTCAATGTGGATGGACCTGGAGGGTATTATGCTGAGTGAAATGAGTCAATCGGAGAAGGACAAACATTATATGGTCTCATTCATTTGGGGAATATAAATAATAGTGAAAGGGAATATAAGGGAAGGGAGAAGAAATGGGTAGGAAATATCAGAAAGGGAGACAGAACATGAGAGACTCCTAACTCTGGGAAACGAACTAGGGGTGGTGGAAGGGGAGGAGGGCGGGGGGGGGGGTGAGTGGGTGACTGAGGGGAGCACTTGACGGGATGAGCACTGGGTGTTATTCTGTATGTTGGCAAATTGAACACCAATGAAAAATAAATTTGTCATTAAAAAAACTGATCAAAAGTCCATCAAAAAGCTAAATTTTAATACTTAGGTCGTTGGGCTGTAGGCAATTACTACTTTATTTTCAAAAGCACAAGATGCCTTTTTAAACACATCAGATAATTTATAAGGTCCTTCAAAATGTAACTTAATACCAAGGAGACGTTTACTTCTTTCGGTCTCCTGTAAGCAAACAAGTTAAGTTTGAAGCAAGTTTCAAAACTGCAGGAAAAAGCAGGCTAGTTTCAGGCTACTTCCTTGAGTTGCTTTTCCAAAATTCGGTAAAGACTGAAGTTTTTCATTTACGCTTATTGCAACACAGGAGGGTGTATAGCTGCTTCTGTCTGCTGTCCAAAAAAAACATTACAGGAACCACCTGTATAATTTTAAATTTTCTAGTAGCCATATTAAAAAAAGTAAAAAGAAACAGAGGAAGTTAATTTTAATAATATCTTATTTAGCCCAATGTATCCAAAATACTATCATTTTAAGACACGATCAACAGAGGAATTCATTAGTGAGGTATTTTTACATCCCCTCCACCCCCCCTTTTTGTACTAGGTCATCAGAATCCTGTGTGTCTACTCTCAGCACATCTCAATTCACACTCACGACATTTCGAAGGCTCAGGAGCCACATGTGGCCAGTGGCTACCAGACTGGACAGTGCAGGCCCAAGAGCAACTGAAAACATGAGAAGCACCAAGAAACACCTTCTCAACGATGGCCATTTAGGAAGTAATATTAGTCAAAAACAAGGGTACTTACTGAATGATCCCATTGTCTTAAGTTCTAAAGCAGGCAAAACTAAGCTGTGATAGAAAGCAGGCAAGGGGGAGGGGTGGTTTGGGGGCAGACCGGAGAGGGGCATGAGGGAACTTCCTGGGGTGATGCAAACGAAAGGATCTATTTCAACGCTGGGGCAGTGGTTACGCGGGAGTGTAATTTGTCAAATCCCCGATCTGCACCCTTAAAATGGGGGCATTTTGTTGTCTGTAAATTACACATCAAATCTGTAAATACTGTTGCCCAAAGAAAGCTATTTAGTTGCAGCAGCGTCCTTAGCCACAGCGCGCCCTAAGCAGCTATTCCGGGGGAAACGCCAGGGTCGTTGTTCAGCGACTGCACTGGGCGGGGGAGGGGACAGAAAGGCCATTTCACTCCGCGCGGGGCTTCACTTCCGCCAACGCCATCTCGGGGCTCTCGGGGCTCCCGAGGCCAGGGAGGAGTGGGGCCCGGGGTGCAGCCGGCCCTTGCGCCCCCTCCCGAGCCCCGTGCGGAGAGAAGCGCACCCCGAGAACGCGACGCTCGGGAGCCCGGACTGTGGGCCGCCGCAGGGCGGGCTCCGACGGCAGCGGGCGCGGGCAGGGCGGCCCCGGTCCCCGCCCGTCCGCCGTCCGCCCGCGGCTTGCGTGCGCCGGGTGCGGGGACGCACGGGGGGCCGGCCCCTCTCCGACTCGGCGCCGGCGCCATCGGCGAGGGGACAAAGGCGCCCGGCCCCACGTGCGCGCCCGGACTGGGGGCGCGGAGGCCCTGGGGGCGCGGGGAAGGTCCGGGCGGGGGGTTACCTGCGCGGTGGTGGTGGCGCCGGGAGAGTGGCCGGTGGGGACGGCGCGCTCCGCCCCGTGGCGGGCCCGCGCTCACCTGTAGGGCTGGGGAAGGGGCCGCCGCTAGGGGTGTCCCTTGTCGCCACCGAGTCCTTCCCGCTGCCCGCGCGGGCCTCGGGGTGCGCGGCGCCCTCCTCGCCCACCTTTCCCTTTCCTGCTGCTGCGGGCCCCGCTGACTCACGCTGGTGAGCTTGGGGTTTGCACCCGCGTTTGTGTAATGCTCCAGACCAAGCGCCTAAAAAGTGACTCCTCAGGCACAGACAGCTTCCCGCCACCCTCCGCCCTGGATGCACTTGGCCCCAGGCCTCCTCAGCCCGAGGACTGCTCCTCCCCTCCGTGGCTCACTTAGCAAAGGCACTTCTGGGGAGCGGGGGAACGCCACGTCCCCGGAGAGCCCCTGCCTCTCGGCAGGGAGATCCTCTTACTGCGGGCCTCCCGTCCAGTTCTCACCAGTGTGAACAGCTTCACACCGTCCACACACGTTTCTGGATCCCTTACTGCGCTCCGGGAACTGGAAACACGCTAAGAAGAAGATGCAAATAAAACTCGATTCCTGCTTTTGAGGGGTTCACAGTCTGGAGGCAGGTCTACAAGTCTATCGAAATCAGTAAAGTTTCTTCAGGCGCAGGGCTGGCTCAGTGGGTGGAGCCTTCAACTCGATCTCAGGTTGTAGGTTCAAGCCCCATGTTGGGTGTAGAGATTACATAAAAATAAATTCTTTTTTTTAATTTATTTATTTATGATAGGCACAGAGAGAGAGAAGCAGAGACACAGGCAGAGGGAGAAGCAGGCTCCATGCACCGGGAGCCCGACATGGGACCTGATCCCGGGTCTCCAGGATCACGCCCCGAGCCAAAGGCAGGCGCCAAACCGCTGCGCCACCCAGGGATCCCCATAAAAATAAATTCTTAAGAAAAAATTTATTAAAGTCCCTCAAAAATTGAGTTTCAAAGCAAAGGGGAGTTTCTCCCCACCAAGGATGACAGAGTAGTGTCATGGAAGAAGCAGGAAGGAGCTAGGGATAGTGATGTCAACTTCTGGCAAAATAAACAAAGGCTTCACTCAGCAGGAACCGTATGGAAGCCTCAAGTCTTCATGAAGGCCAATAAATAATTTTTTTTTTTTGAAAAGCAGAGAACACCTTTGGGGCGCCTGGATACCTCAGTCAGTTAAGCATCTGACTTCAGCTCAGGTCATGATCTTGGGGTCCTAGGATGGAGCCCTGCAGGTCAGGCTCCATGCTCAGTGAGGAGTTTGCAAGCCCCTCCCCCTCCTCCTTCTCCTGCTCTGTCACTCTCTCAAATAAAATCTTAAAAAAAAAAAAAAAAGGAGGAGGAGGAAAGGCCTTTGAAAGCTGGAGGCATGGAAAGGTTGGTTACAAAAAAAGTCTTCCAGAGTATCCTGTGGAAAGCTTCACTCATGAAATGGGCCGACATCAATGGTGATACTTACCTGTCACATATGTAAGGTTTCCTTCCACATGTCTTTTTTTTTTTTTTAAGATTTTATTTATTTACTCATGAGAGACACAGAGAGAATGAGGCAGAGACACAGGCAGAGGGAGAAGCAGGCTCCATGCTGGGAGCCTGACGTGGGGATTCCAGTTCTCCAGGATCAGGCCCTGGACTGAAGGTGGCGCTAAACCGCTGAGCCACCCGGGCTGCCCATCCTTCCACATTTCTTTTTTTTTTTTTTTAATTTTTTTTTTTTTTAATTTATGACAGTCACAGAGAGAGAGAGAGAGGCAGAGACACAGGCAGAGGGAGAAGCAGGCTCCATGCACCGGGAGCCCGACGTGGGATTCGATCCCGGGTCTCCAGGATCGCGCCCTGGGCCAAAGACTGGCACTAAACCACTGCGCCACCCAGGGATCCCTCCTTCCACATTTCAATACTTCATTCCCTGTTTACTTCCAGGACAATTACTAGGATCCCCCTTTCTATAATGAGGAATCTGAGGCTTAGAGATGTGAAGTGTCCTGACCAAAGGTATATTAGTTAATATGAGTGGCAAATCCAGGACATCAATGTAAAATATTTGTCCCTAAAGCCAGATTCTTCACCATAGGATGTGGGGCCTTATCCTCATTCTATTTATCCATGTAGCTAAAGGATGGAAGATATCTTGTGAATACAAAGGGATTATTATGGGGGCAGCCCTGGTGGCCTAGCAGTTTAGTGCCACCTTCAGCCCAGTGTGTGATTCTTGAGTCCCAGGATCGAGTCTGGGCTACCTGCATGGAGCTTGCTTCTCCGTCTGCCTATGTCTCTGCCTCTCTCTCTCTCTCTGCGTCTCTCATGAATAAATAAATAAAATCTTTAAAAAAGGGGGGGGATTATTATGATAACTACTGTATCATTAATCCAAAATGGGGGAAAAATTGAACAGAAAAATGAATTTGATAACAGGATTCAGATTGATTTGGGTAGGACAAGAATATCGTCATGAATAAACAAGTGTTTATTCATGGCCCACTACCAGAACAGCAATAAGAATAAAAAAGAGATGAAAAATAAAAAAGTCTGTCATTTAGTTGATTGCTCATGCTCTCTTACGATCTTTTATTTTGAAGAATTCTACCTTTCAGAACAATTGTGAAATTGTCTGTTCTCTGGGGAATATGCTGTGGTATTGAGTTCCTGGAGATAAAGTAAAAGTAGAGCTATATGGGCTGGGCTCCATCTCTGTGTATTGGATGCCAGTGCTATATTTTTACAGGCAAAGAAACGTGAAGCGCAGAAAGGACAAATAACAGGTCAAGGCTATTCATCTATTAGATAGTGAAGTTAGAACCTTCATTCCTCTAGGCTTCTGCCCAAAATTCTGGGCTCATTCCAATCATACTTGAACCAAATATCCCTGTTCAGTAAAGTGCTGACCACTTCAGGTTCTTACAGATATAAATCCTAGAAAACATGGGTCCTAAGATGTCTCTTGACTTTCAAGGCTGAATCAATACCCAGACTCAAAAAACTATTGATGCCACTGAATTGTACACTTAAAAATAGTTAAAATGGGGGGGGGGGAGCAGTACCTCAGTCGGTTAAGTGTCCAACTGTTGATGTCAGCTCAGGCCTTGATGTCAGGGTTGTGAATTCAAGCTAGGTGTGGATCGTACTTTTAAAAAAAAGTTAAGGGGATCGCTGGGTGGCTCAGTGGTTTAGTGCCTGCGTTTGGTTCAGGGCACGATCCTGGAGTCCCGCGATCAAGTCCCGCGTCGGGCTCCTGGCATGGAGCCTGCTTCTCCCTCTGCCTGTGTCTCTGCCTCTCTCTCTCTATGTCTATCATGAATAAATAAAAAATAAAATAAAATAAATATTTTTTAAAAAGTTAAAACAGCAAATTTTATGTTCTATATATTTTACCAGTTTAAAAAATTAATAGTGTAATAGACCAAAAACCATTGAACTGTACACTTTAAATGTGTTAATTATACGGTATGTGAATCATATCTCCATAAAGTTGTTTGGGCTTATTAAGCTAAAGTCCTGGATTTGAATAGTGAATATACCTCAGGCTGCAAAACTGGAGAGCAGGGAAATCTGTCTCCACATACTCCTACAGGACACTTGAAGTAGGTGGGAGGAGGAGGAATAATGGGTGTCCTTTGCCCATAGATTGCTTAAGAGTATGCTTGTGAAATCTGTGTATGCACTCCCTGCTGTGGAGGGGTAGTTGTTCACTTGACCAGTTTTTTTTTTCGTTTGCATGTTATTATGGAAAAAGTTAAAGGTACAGAGTATCAGATATAAAAGTATTACCACCAGCTTGGAGAACTGTCAAACTGTGGCTAAGCTCGTTTTATGTATATCCCTACCCATTTCTGCCTCGCCTCTGCCTTTAATTTGAATCAAATGGCAGATATCCTATCATTTCATTGGTAAATATCTTGGTAGGACAATGCAAAAGATCAGAACTCCTTTAAATACACACGATACTATTAGCACAATCAAAAAAAATAACAATCTGTATGTCCATAGACATATAAATGGATAAACAAAAAGTGGGGGAACCCTAGGTGGTGCAGCGGTTTAGCGCCTGCCTTTGGCCCAGGGCGCGATCCTGGAGACCCGGGATCGAATCCCACGTTGGGCTCCCGGTGCATGGAGCCTGCTTCTCCCTCTGCGTATGTCTCTGCCTCTCTCTCTGTGTGACTATCATAAATAAATAAAAAAATTTTTAAAAAGTGGTATATACACACAGTAGAATGTCATTCAGCCTTTTTTAACACAACATTTTAAAGGTCGAATTTTAAGAAAATTCTGATGCATCGTACATCATGGATGAACCTCAAGAAAATCTACTAGTGAAATAAGGCAGTCACAAAAATACAAACATGGTATGATTACACTTACATGAGGTTCCTGGAGTAGTCACCCTCATAGAGACATAAAGTAAAATGCTGAGTGCCAGGGACTGGTGGGGGGAGAGAATGGGGACTTGTGTCATGGGTCCAGTTCGTGTTGCAAGTTTAAAATACTTCTGGAGATTGGTTGCATATTGTGAATGGATTTCATGGTACTGAACTGCACACTTAAAAATGGTTGAGATGTTACAGTTTATGGGTATTTTTAGTACAATTAAAATTTCAATTTAACCATTCCCTAGTTACAGGAACTATGGTGTGGAGAAATTTCCAATTTTTATAAATGTTATAGTCCCCCTACCCCCACCATGTTTGTCTGAGTTAGGATCCAAATAAAATTCACAGGTTGGCATGGGTTATGGTTCTTAAATCATTTGTCATAGGGGCAGCCCGCGTGTCTGAGCAGTTTAGCGGCTCCCTTTGGCTCAGGTCGTGACTCTGGGGTCCCAGGATCGAGTCCCACGTCGGGCTCCCTGCTGGGAGCCTGCTTCTCCCTCTGCCTGTGTCTGTGCCTCTTTGTCTGTCTCTGTCTCGTGAATAAATAAATAAAATAAAAAATCATTTCTCATCTATAGGTTCCTCTTCTCCCTTCGTTGCAGTGCATTTGAGGAAACAGGGTCGCTTGCCGCATGGCTTCTCGCAGCTTAGACTCCAGGGCCCGGACCACGTCGTGTGCTTTACCACTTTCCTTCGTCCTCTGTATTTCCAGTTCATGAATTGTCGGACGTAGAGGCGCTGGGCCAGTTCTGCTCGGGGCTCGGAAAGGGTCTAGAGCCTTCGCTGTCCGAGGCGACGGGCCAGCGGGACCTGGGCCAGGGACGCCGTTTATACGTCGGGGTCAGTCACGCAGAAAAGCCGGGGGAGGACGAGACGGAAGCGGGCGGGGCCGACGCTGGGAAAACCCTTTGTCCGCTTTCCACGCACGTCACAAAGTCCCAGAAAGAAGCCGCCGACGGGGGCGGGACCTTTGGCGGAAATGACACAGGCGCGGGCGGCGGCCGAGCAGCCGCAGTGACCCGGAGGCGGTGCAGAGGCGGCTCCCGCGTCGCACTTCCGGGCATCTCCCGGGAGCCGGGCTCCGTGGAGTCGCGAGGCGGCCGACCTCCTAGGGTCTCCGGTGGCCCCGAGCGCGGCAGCGGCCCCGCGGGCGGCATGTTCCGGGGTCTGAGCAGCTGGCTTGGCTTGGAGCGGCCGGCCGAGGGAGCCGGGCCGCTGGACGCAGCCGCTGCCCCCGAGGAGTGCTGTGAGGCGCTGGCCGGCGACGCGGACGCGGAGCCGCGGCAAGCGGGGGACCAGGAACTGCTTCATCAGGCCAGGGGCCTCGGCAGTGAGTCTCCTCCGGCTCTTGGGACCGGGGGGGGGGGGGGAGCCGCTCCCTGCCCTGGACGCCCGGGGGTGCGGGCTCGGCTGCTTGGGGCTGTCGGGTGGGTAGGAGCGGGGCAAGCTGTGCGTGTCACTCGGTCGCCTTGGGACGGGACAGGTGGATCTGCAGCCGGGCGAGGCCGAGGCTTCATCCAGCGGCCAAATCCCGTGCCTGCCGCTGCTGATGACGGGTCACCCTGGAGGTGTCTAAACCTTGGGAGCCAGGGCCTCCGAAAAACGCTGCGGCTCCACGTCTTCGGCCTTGACAGGGAATCTTTTTTGGCCACGTCTCCAACTTTCATCTCCACATCGATCACCCCCAGGACGGGGGACGTCGTGGAGCTTAAGTTGCGTGGAAAAGTGCCCCTTTGTGTCCTTAGGACACAGTATGTTGTCTGAAGTACATTCCGGGAACACTTCGGTGTATTGGAATTCTTTTTAAGGCCGGGAAAGTAGCTGTCCATTATTGTCTGTGACTCAAGCTTCGGTGCTAGACTTTTTCTTCTTTTATATAAACATTCTATTTACTTATTTATTCATGAGAGACACACACAGAGAGAGAGAGAGGCAGAGACACAGGCTGACGGAGAAGCAGGCTCCTTGCAGAGAGCCGATCGCCAGATTCGATCCCGGGTCTCCAGGACCACGCCCTGGGCTGAAGGCAGGTGCCCAACCGCTGAACAACCCAGCCAGCCCGCTGCTATATACGTTTGATGAACGATATCTCCTTCACTCTTTTAAACCTCCCACTGACTTGGGAACACAAGCCCAGAAGTTACCAGCCCGAAATTATACTGATAGTAAGCACTAGAAGTGGAAATGGAACCTAGGTCTGTCTAATTTCAAACCCATACTCTGCAAGCCACAGTCTAGATAGGGAAGACAGTAAAAGTAGCAGACTTGAACAATCAACACCTAGCTCTGGTAATTCTGATTCTGAAGACCTTGGCGGGCTTAAATAATGAAAGAAAACATCTTGGACAACGTGGTGCCTAAAGTAGATAGATGGCACTACAAGTGAAAGAACTGAAGCAAACGTAGATACTTAATTTAGCAAGCATCTTTTAAGAATCTACTAAAATGCCAGAGCATAAGGGAGTCTAGGACCTGAGAGTGGACGAATACATATTTGAATAGAAAAGGCTCTGACATTCAAAAACTTTGAGGAGGGCACAGGGAAAACAAACATCATCTCAACTCTTCGCAGTACAGAATCTCAGTTCAAGGCCCCTGAACACTGCACAAGAGAAATAAAGCTAACTGCTGTGCAATACAACCTCTAAAGAGGGAACAACTGTTTTATATGTAGAACATTGACAACAAGGGAGCTTGCAGTACTCAAGAGATGTGACATAAATCGTACTACAGCAGAAAGGCTGTTAGGTACATAGTCAAGATAAATACAAGTGGGACCATGTTAGGAAAAGCAGGGTATGGGTCTTTACTCCATTTCATAAAACACACACAACCATTTGCGTCCATCTTCAAGAATCTAACAAAAGTCTTTTTTTTTTTTTAAGCAATCTCTGTGCCCAACGTAGGCCTTGAACTCACAACCCTGAGATCAAGAGTCACATGCTCTACTGACTTAGCCAGCCAGGCACTACAGAAGTCAATTCTTAAAACAGGGCTTTATTGACTTGAAACCTCACATTTAAAATTTTTTAAAGATTTTATTTATTTATTTGAGACACAGAGAATGAGCAGGAGGAGGAGATGGAGAGAAGGAGAGGGAGAGACACAAGCAGACTCCCTGCTGAGCAGGGAGCCCAATGTGTGGCTGGATCCCAGGACCCTATGATTATGACCCGAGCCAAAGTCAGACACTTAACCAGCTGAGCCAACTAGGCACCCCATCATATTTGTATTTAGTAACAAAGACTTGAATATTATAATATAAACATGTTTTTAAAGATATATTCATTTATTTATTTGTTTGAGAGCACAGCAAGGGAGAACATGAGTGTAGGGGCAGAGGGAGAAGGAGAAACAGGCTCCCCGCTGAGCAGGGAGCCTGATGATGTGAGGCTTCATCCCAGGACCCTAGGATCATGACCTGAACTGCAGGCAGAACTTCACTGAACTGAGCCACCCAGGCACCCCTTAAAATAGTTGTATTTTCAATATGTATGTCTACTTTGGAGCTTGATTCTCCCATCTTTCTCTCCTTACCAGACTCTTTTAGTGTTTGGATTAGATGGAAGTATGCCCTTACTTCCTTGCACATACACATTGTGAGTGTAAAGTCTCTAAATAAGTGAGAACTCTTTTGGTTCTGAAATTTATGTGATTTTAAAAAGATGTAAAGGTTCTAGTTTATACACAAACCTTCAGAAAGATGAGAGATGGATCAGATATTCTTTTTTTTTTTTTTAAAGATTTAATTCGGGCAGCCCTGGGGGCGCAGCGGTTTAGCACCGCCTGCAGCCCCGGGTGTGATCCTGGAGACCCGGAATTGAGTCCCACATCGGGCTTCCTGCATGGAGCCTGCTTCTCCCTCTGCCTGTGTCTCTGCCTCTCTCTCGCTCTCTCTGAATGAATAAATAAATAAAAATAAATATTTTATTCATGTATTCATGAGAGACACAGAAAGAGAGGCAGAGGGAGAAGCAGGCTCCATGCAAGGAGCCCGACACCGGACTCGATCCTGGGTCTCCAGGATCACGCCCTGGGCTGAAGGCAGCGCTAAACCGCTGAGCCACCCGGGCTGCCCCAGATATTCTTTAACATACTGATCCTAAGGGGTATCTTATTTTTAAAAAGACTCCTCTCTCAAAAACTGAAATTAAGTATCTCTGAGTCTGACTCCCACTGCATAGATACATTTCTTTAGCATTTTAAAATCTTTGGACTCTCCTTTGTTTTGTAAATACTTGTTGAGTGCCTGCCTTCAAGGTTGGATCCTAAATACATCTGGTTCATGGTGATCTATTTGTAAATTTAGGCAACTCACCAATTACAAATGGTGGATACCCAGGCCTAGATTCCACTCCCTTACTCAAAACCAATACCTTCCCATCCTCAGTCCTCCCCCCTGATGAACTCTGGCCTCCTAGGATCACCTGCTTCAGAAGGAAAGCATCTTATAAGGGAACACACTGAAGAGCTCCTCCCTATCTCACTGAAGGCCTTGTGCCCTAAAGTAACTTATTATTCAGCACACATTGGTTGCTTGGTTTTTGTTGAAGCTTTATCTGTACTCTTTCTTTGGAGAAAAAAAAATACAACACAATCCCATACCTCTGAGAGTGTTAAATAAAGAGAGTCATTTGCATAGTTTAAATAAGTGGGAGGGTGGCCAAAAATGAACTTTGCCTTTTTTTTTAAGATTTCATTTATTTATTCATGAGAGACACAGAGAGTGGCAGAGACTTAGGCAGAGGGAGAAGCAGGCTCCCCATGGGGAGCCTCATGCGGGACTTGATCCCAGAACCCCTGGATCATGACCTGAGCCAAAGGCAGCCCCTCAACCACTGAGCCACCCAGGTGTCCCAAGCTATACCTTTTTCAAAGCTGTCTCTAAGGCTAGTGCATGCCCAGAAATTGGAGGAAGGGCCACCTCCTCTTTTCCTTAGAAAAGTGCACCTAGTATTTGCAGTGGAACTGTATTAATTAGGCCATCTTCTTTTTCTGTAAGGAAAGTGCATTTCAAGTTCGAGGTGCCTAACTTGCTTAGTTTACAACTAAAGTTAGTGTGTATGTAGGAAAATATATGTCTGCTTCAATACAAAAGTAAAATAACAGATTTACCACGGAGGAGGGCAGTGCAAATGGTCAAGAGCTTGGATCCCACAGCTTATGAACAGTACCAAAAAGAACTGGGATTTTAGCTTGAAGAAGAAACTTAGGGGCATTACTCAAAATTCTGAAAGTTTGGGGGTTTTTTGTCAAAAACTCATTATATGTTATGTAAGAGGACAGATCTAAGTCAGAGAGAGGTAGAAATGACAAGGAAAATGGAAAGGATTTTCTTTTTTTTTAATTAAAGATTTTATTTATTTATTCATGAGAGACACACAGAGAGAGGCAGAGACACAGGCAGAGGGAGAAGCAGGCTCCATGCAGGGAGCCTGACATGGGACTAGATCCCAGTTCTCCTGGATCACACCCTGGGCTGAAGGCGGCGCTAAACCGCTGAGCCACAGGGGCTGCCCAAGGATTTTCGAATTAGAGGAGCATAACAGTAATAATTGGCTACCCTATGAAGTCATGTGCTCCCCATTCCTGGAGGTAGGGCTACTTGGGTAAGAGATTCAATTAGGTAACCTCTAAAGCCCCTTACAACATGAAGATTCTAAAATTGTATGAAATATAGCATCTTTTTAAAATTAGCCAGCCCCTTAAGAATATTGATTTCTAGAGCAACCCGGGTGGCTCAGCGGTTTGGCACAGCCTTCAGCCCAGGGTGTGATCCTGGAGACCTGGGATTGAGTCCCACATCGGGCTCCCTGCATGGAGCCTGCTTCTCCTTCTGCCTGTGTCTCTGCCCGCCCCCCCCCGCCCCCGCCCCATGTGTGTGTCTCTCATGAATAAATAAATAAAATCTTTTTTAAAATATTGATTTTTCTAAAGCAAAGCTTTAGAAACCATTGTCTGCTCCTTATTTTCGTATTCTAGCAGCAAGCCTTAAACTCTACCTTCTTTTACTCTGACAAATATATCCCTTTTCTGACTTTTGAGAACCTTCCTTCCTACTTTCTTTTATCCTTATCATTCCATTCAGTTCTGTAAGGTCTTGTCACTTGTTCATATGACATGAGGCAATATAGGATTGGGGCACAAGCTTGCCAGTTAGAAGCAGATAGCCTGGGCAGCCCAGATGGCTCAGCGATTTGGCACCTGCCTTTGGCCCAGGGCGCGATCCTGGAGTCCCAGGAGTCTCTGCCTCTCTCTCTCTCTCTCTCCCCCTCCCCCTCTGTGTGTGTGTGTGTCTCTCATGAATAAATGAAACCTTTTTTTAAAGATTTTATTTATTTATTTATTTATTTATTTATTTATTTATTTATTTATTTATTTATTTATTTATTTATGATAGAGAGGCAGAGACACAGGCAGAGGGAGAAGCAGGCTCCATGCACCGGGAGCCTGATGTGGGACTCGATCCCGCGTCTCCAGGATCGCGCCCTGGGCCAAAGGCAGGCGCCAAACCGCTGAGCCACCCAGGGATCCCCATACATAAAACCTTAAAAAAAAAAAAAAAAAAAGCAGATAGCCTGTGTTTGAGTTTCCTGTACGGTTGCCTTTATTGTGACGTCATTTGCAAATTACAGAAAATCCAACAGAGGCATAAAATGAGAAGTCCCCAAGACCACCCCTAGGTTTGATGAGCACCCACCAAAACTGGGGTTGCTTTGGCAAGGAGGAAGGGATTAGGCATTGGCTAGGCAGTCAGCAGAGTTGGCCGCTATCTTAACGGGCAAATCATTCAGTCTGTGTGAGCTTCAGCCAACCTAGCTATAAACTGGGCAGATTATACCTATTCTTCCCAGGATGATTGTGAGACTAAAATGACTACTTTCACTGTTAGCAGTTTGCCCTCTCCTTCCATAAGGTTGCATAGTCATACTCACTGAGAGGCATTTTACTCAGTCTTTTCTTCTTTGGTTGCTGCTTTAATTCAGACTTTCTCTTTGTGCCTGCATTCCTGAAGTGGACTTTGTACTCCTGTTACTTCCTGTTAACTCTTAGTCTCAATTTTTTCTAACAACTTAATGAAAACTATCTTTAAATTGGTGTCTTCCAGTATATTAATTTGCAAAATTAATAAGCCACTTTTCATCTGTATGAGCTTCTTACCTGAAAATCTCCTGGCAGATTTTCCCACGCCCCACTTCCTCTGACTTTGGAATCCAGGCCACTCTCTAATTACTCTTGGGAGACCTTCTCCCTCCTTTTCTCTGAGTGCCTCTGTTTAATGATTATTCTTGCTGCTGTTTTCTTTGAGCCTCTTAGTGGCTTGTTTAGAAATAGACATTCCTTGAGGACGAGAACTATAGTTTCTGCAATGTTCTCTGTGTTCAATGCACTCCACTCTTGGACCCATTAAAATCTGAGAATTGAGATTATTATGCCAAAATACCAGGGTTTTTTTTTTTAAGTTTACTTATTTATTCAAGTAATCTCTACACCCAATGTAGGGCTCAAGCTCACGACCCCGAGATTCACAGTCACAAGCTCTTCTGACTAAGCCAGGCAACCCTAAAATGCCAGTTTTTATTTATTTTTTTAAAGATTTTATTTATTTATTTATTCATGAGAGACACAGAGAGAGGCAGAGACACAGGCAGAGGGAGAAGCAGACTTCCTGTGGTGAGCCTGAGGAAGGACTCGATCCCAGGATCCCTGGATCACGACCTGAGCCGAAGTCAGATGCTCAACCACTGAGCCACCCGGGGGTCCCTAAAATACCAGTTTTTATTTATTTTTTTAATATTTTTTTAATTAATTTATTTATTATTTATGATAGTCACAGAGAGAGAGAGAGACAGAGACAGAGACGCAGGCAGAGGGAGAAGCAGGCTCCATGCACCGGGAGCCCGACGTGGGACTCGATCCCGGGTCTCCAGGATCGCGCCCTGGGCCAAAGGCAGGCACCAAACCACTGCGCCACCCAGGGATCCCCAAAATACCAGTTTTTAAATGACAGTCCTCCTTAAAATAAAAATGATTCTAATTAAAATATTTTCCTGAGAAAATCTTAAAAGGAACCCTACTCTTTTAGAACTTTAGATTTCTTTTTTTTAAAGATTTTATTTATTTATTCTTGAGAGACACACACACAGAAAGAGAGAGGCAGAGACACAGGCTGAGGGAGAAGCAGGCTCCATGCAGGGAGCCGGACTCAGGACTCGATCCCCGGTCTCCAGGATCACGCCCTGGGCTGAAGGTGGCGCTAAACCGCTGAGTCACCCAGGCTGCCCAGAACTTTAGATTTCTTTGACTATCTGCAAAGAATATTTTTACAAAAGAACCTGGCTGTCTACCCAATTTATTGTACCACTCTGAAAATAGATGAGTCATAACCAAAAAGAAATGAAGGACCTCCCTAAAACTCAGCAATTACTGTGTTGCTCCTCTGTCATTTAGCAAGTACTGATTGGTCATTCATTGGGGATACTGTGGTGAATCAGACAGCCTTGGTCCCCGCCTCAGTGGGACTTAGGGTGGGCCTTCAGTCTAACAGAGAGGACAGAGCCAAGTAATCAATAGTCCCATGAATTTTGTTGGTCTGGCAACACAGGTGCTGAGGGAACACATCTCAGGAGCTCCCACTCCAGTTGAGGAGCCAGAGAACTTTTTCTGAGAAGTGCTATGTAAGCGGAGACCCACAGTATATGTAGAGTTAGCCAGATAAAGGGCGGGCAGATACAAGTGTTTAAAATCAAGGAATAATGTATCTGAGACCTACTTAGAGATACTTGAGAATTTCTTGAGGTCATATGAATGTAGGATAGGAGGGAGAAGAATGGCAAGAATGAGACTAGAGCCAAGTAGAGTCCTGTGGTTTGGTCACAATGGAGTGTTGACATCACTGACAGGTGAACACCACCAGACACAATGAGGGAAAGTAGACTGTTTATGGTAAAGGCTACAGAAAGTGGAAGAGAAGTCATTCAGATTGGGAGATAGTACTGTTGCTCCCAGATAGCAGTACAAGTTGCCGGATTCCCTGGAACAGATACTAGCCACTAGTGAGGATTTAATCTGGTGTGCCAAGCTCCCTTTACCACTCTTACCTGGGTTTTCCCCCTGCCTGAGTGTTATGAGAGTCCGCCTACCTGCCCTCAGCAGGTGCAAGTAGCAGAGGCAAGACTGCCCTAATTTAGTATTTCCCACTAGATGAGGTTGAAAGGCCAGTTGCCCAGGAGAATCCCCCCAGCAAGTCTAGCTTCACAACCTGCCTGAGGTTGCTTCTTGCAGCCTACATTGTATACAGTGTGGACTTTGAAATGATATTTGTCTACATACAAGCCTTTGTTATAGTTGCAATAGAGCCTTGATACTTAGGTCTTTTCAAGTCTTAAGGAAAGTTAATATTGTGCTTTTGTAAAGGTGAAAGTTTGTGTGTTCCGGTTTTAATTTTATTCTATATATTTGCTCATATTAGTTAAGAAAGATTTATTTTTTTATTTTTTAAGAAGGATTTCTATTTATTAAAAATTCCCCCAGATTTATTATGGGATGGCTTAATCTAGGAAAGGAAGGACATGTTTTCTTTGAACAAGAGGGAAGAACAAAATAAAATAGGATATTAAAGGTCTAGAAAGGGAGGAAAGTGAAAGGGAGCCTTCATCTTATTTGTGAAGTTAGAAGGGAAATTATCTATTGAGATAAATTAAAATGAGAGAAAAGGGGTGGGAGTATGCTAACGCTATGGATGGCCAGTCCAGAGAGTGGAGTGTGTTTCAAGTCCTAGTTAGCAAGAATCATGCCCTATGGTTTAAGATTCCCATGCGAGCTCTTTAAGGGAACAATCACAAATATAATAATCATTGTACTTGAATGGAGCATAGACTGTCTTTTATTCTTTACAGACTATCTATTTAGCTTTGCAACTGCTGCTACAAAAAAGATAACTGAATCAGTTGCTGAAACAGCACAAACAATAAAGAAATCAGTAGAAGAAGGAAAGATAGATGACATCATTGATAAGGTACATTTAAACATCTTTTGAAATTGATTAGCAGCTAATATAATTATCCCTTCTTTTTATGAACTTTATTAACCCAAGTAGGATATCATATTTCTGGTAAAAATATTAATTGTTGAGATTCTTGTGTTTTTTTTTCACTTTTTGTATAAGAAGTAGCTATGATTTAAATAACTTTGGTTTTAATATATTCGAAAATACACTGATGCTTTTGGGTAATACTAAATTTTTTATATTTTAAGTTTAATTTTAAACTATAACTGTTTGCAAATATTTATGCCTTTGCATCATCCATTTAAGTGTTTCAAGTCCTGACACATTAGGAATTATACTTTTAAGACTTGAAAAAGTAAGTTTGTACATTTCCTGCAGTGGTAGGGTGCAGGCCCAGGGAATTTCATTTATGTTGACAATTATTTGAACTAAGGAGATCATCAATTAAACTTTAGAGAGCTTGTTATTTAGATGCTTTGTTGTGTGTGTGCCATTCATTAGAATGAGATTTGACCTGGCTTTTATTGTTTTTTGGAATAAAGCAAAAATTCAAAATGCAATTATCTTTGCATTTAAAAAGGTAATCCATCACAAAAGACTTGTATACTTAAAATTTTTAAATGTTGAATTTCTCTTTGTTGGGGAAAGAGGAAGTATCACTTTTTTAACCTTTTTGAAGAAAATTAATAAAATATCTCACAACTTCACAAATCTTAAATGTAATTCTTATCTAATAATAAACTTCTCAAAGTAACTTGACTCTTTATGTATTTTTTAACAGACCATTATAGGAGATTTTCAGAAGGAACAGAAAAAATTTGTTGAAGAACAGCATACCAAAAAGTCAGGTATGATGTAAGTTTTTTGTACATGACTTACTTACCTGCCAGATTTTATTGAGCACCTAATAATGTGCCAGACACCACAGTAAGGCTCTGAGAATACAAAAATGTGTAAGTAACAGCCCCATCCTTCAAGTAGCACAAAGACTAGTGGCAGAGACAAGCTCATAAATCTTTGGGCTTTAAAGGAAGGAATGAAATTGTTCCCTGTGGCTGGGATGGAGAGTGAGATTAGCCGGTGACAGCCCCTCTGGAGAGCTCGCTCTGAAAATGGGTAAGCTTTCATTTCTCAGTTTATAACCTGTCCAACACAATGTGTGATGTACACATAACAGACACTTAGCAAAAGTTGGCTCCCTTCCCATTCTGTTTGGGAGGGGAAAATGATAGAGCTTTCCAGAGGAGTAACAGAGGACTACAAAAAGTCATGAGGTGTTTGGGGAAGTTACTCAATATATTTCTTTTTTTAAAAACATGATTTTATTTATTTATTTGAGAGAGAGCACGAACAGGGGGAGAGGGTGGGCAAGAAGCAGACTCCCCACTGAATGGGGAGCCTGTCGCAGGATTCATTCCCAGGACCCTGAGATCATGACCTGAGCCAAAGGCAGGTGCTTAACCAACTGAACCACCCAGGCACCCCTTAATACATTTCTTTGCTGACAAGTGCTTGTTTACATGTTTAATAGTTATTAGGTCTCAGAATGTCTACTTTTACTGTTTGGTTGTACTCAAATACAAAACTGGCCTCATGTCTTTCTTTGAATTTGGCAAAAGAATAAAATAGTTTGATCAGATTGAGCAGTGCCACAAATTTCAAAAGAGCTAGTTAGTCCTGTGGTAAGTCAGGCATTGTCATGCCTAGGTAAACTCAAAGTGTAAAGCAGATCTTTGGGACAAATAATCCATACAAATTAGCATTCCTTCGTGATTCCAGGGAACCAGTGAAAATGATCTCAGCTTGGAGACTTGGGATAGGAGCTGGTTGGAGCCTCTGAGATAGGAACTTTGAGAGAGTAGGGTGAAAGGATTGGAGGGACTTTCAGTTTTGAGGTGCCCATTAAGACCCCAGGTGAGAAGAACATGTACAAAGGCAGGGAAGGGAATGCAAGTGGCATGTCAGGAAAATGCCATTGCTCAGTTGCACTAGTCACATTTCAAGGGCCCAATAGCCACATGGAGTTAGTGGCTTCCATATTGGACAGTGCAAACCTAGAACATTCCCATCATTGCAGGAAGTTCTTCTGGTCAGCACTGCTCTAAATTAACTGAATGGGGTCCAGCAGCAGCAGTTAGTTGATTCCTGTTTGAAGTATGGAGAATTCCATCTACCAATACAGATTATTAGTCAAGTCATGTAAAAACCATGAGAGTGGTGACCTCCTCAGTGAAAAGTGTGTAAAGCATGAAGAGAGCTGAGCAGAGATCTACAGTATTGAGGGGGAGGGAGGAATGGGAGAAATTGACAATTCCTAAGTACCTGCTAAGTGGCACGTACTTTATATACAATATCTTTTTTAGTAAAAGGATCAGCAAGGCTACGTAATTTTGCTGAAGGTTGCTCAGCTGGTGAGTGATGAAACAAATCTGCCATCAAAAACAAAACAAGTGATGCCTGGGTGGCTCAGTGGTTGAACGTCCATCTTTGGCTCAGGTCATGATCCCAGGGTCCTGGGATTGGGTCCCACATCAGGCTCCCTGCATGGATCCTGCTTCTCCCTCTGCCTGTATCTCTGCCTCTCTCTGTGTGTCTCTTGTGAATGAATAAATAAAACCTTTAAAAACAAAACAAAAAACGGTGCCCATTTACCTGAGAGAGAACACTAGGAGAGAGAAGCAATGGAAGCCCAGAGAGGGGAGAATTTCAAGGAGAGTGAGGTCAGCTGAGAGGTCGTTTTACAAGAGCCATACGAGAGGCCCTATGTGAGTGTTCCATGTGCATTTGTTCATTTAACGGTCACAGTAACTCTCTGAGGTACTTGAATCTCCATTTTGCAGAGAAAGAAACTGGGCCTAGAGTGAAAAGAACTAGGAAGTGCCCGTGGGTTGGACAACCAGGAGGTTATTGGTCGCCCTAGAAAGAGCAGTTTCAGAGGAACAGGGAGGTGGGGGGTGTCTTATCCAGGTAGGTAGGTTGGGCCTTGACAGGACCTTATCTGAAGGTAAGAAACACCAGGAGAGGCTGCTCAAGGTAAATAGACTTAAAATGGAGGCCAGAATATATTTTTTAAGCTTTTTTCTTTTTGAAGATTTATTTATTTATTCATGAGAGATACAGAGAGAGGCAGAGACACAGGCAGAGGGAGAAGCAGGCTCCACACAGGGAGCCCGACATGGGACTTGATCCCTGGACCCCGGGATCATGACCTGAGCCAAAGGCAGGCATTCAACCGCTGAGCCACCCAGGCGTCCCGAGGCCAGAATATTAAAATCAATAGTGTGAGGGGGGGAAAAAAGTTTTGAAAGGGCTTTACCCCAATTTTTTTTAAGTATGAAAATATGAAAAAAAAAGAAAATATGTTTATTTTATCTTATAGTTAAATGAAATTTGGATTATATAATTGCCGCCATTTGCTTGCTTAGGATAAGCCAAAAAAGGAGCCATGTATCTGTCTTTCGGTCCACATGTCCATCCACACATGCACATAACTTTTCTATCAGTTGGTACACAACAGGATGTCTCTTTCATTGGATTTTTGCAACGTGATAGAAAGGGAGGTCTTGGCAAAAATATTAGGACCCCCTGCAGATATATCTTCTGTGCTGACCTCCCACCTCCACAACCTTGGCTCTGCCCTCTTGCCCTGCCCCGGTTCGGATGGTAGCACTACTCAGATGAGCAACACACTCGCTGACTTTTTCTCCACTCTTTCACATTTGCTGCTCCCTCTGAACACCCCCTACACACATCCACCGCCCAACTCCTCCTCCTAGATTAAGATCAGCCCCCAGGTCTCCACAGAAAACCCCTGGGACTCACCTCTCAGTAGTTGTCATTTGTTTTCTGTCATTATAAGCCTGCTAAGCTGTACTGTCTTTTTCTTGTGAGCCCCAAGGACAATGTGTCTGTTGTAGATCCCAGCCCTCTTATTTATTGCCCCTGATTTGCCCATTTCTTTCTTCATTTGCTTTCATTCCTGACAACCCTTTTCTTAGTTCCTAATTGCTTATTACCTTTTGTCATGAATCAAGTACAGTGACTTTTTTTAAAAAGAGCTTTTTATTTAGAAATAATTTCAATTTACAGAGCAGTTGCAAGTATAAAGGGAGTATTGAGAACATCCGTACACCCTCTTACCTAGATTGTTGGTTTTATTCCATCTTTCTTGTCCTTTACATTCCTTCTCCCTTTGTGTGTGTCTTTTCTGCTCCGTTCAATATATATTTCCTAAGAATTAGGGGTATTCTCTTACATAATCACCGACCAGACAGCAGCTTTAGGAAATCTAACATTGATATAATGGGCATATTCTAATTTTGTCAACTGACCCAGTAATGTCCTTTGTACATTTTCCCCCTCAAATACAGCATGCAGTCTAGGGTACATTATTGTAACTTTGGTCCTGTGTCTTAGCCTCCTTTAATCTGCAACACTTCCATGGTCTTTGTCTTTTAGGACATTAATGTTTTGGAAGGTACTCCCCCACCCTTTTTTTAAATTTTATTTTATTTCAGGGAGAGAGAGCACAGCATGAGCAGGGGGTAGGACAGAGGGAGAAGCCAACTCCCTGCTGAGCAGGGAGCCTGACATGGGGCTCAGGGCTCCATCCCAGGACCCTGGAATCATGACCTGAGCCGACCTGACCCAGAGGCAGACACTTAACCAGCTGAGCCACCCTGGCAGGCCGCCCCCCCCTCCCCAGTCCTTTATTTAAATAAATCATTCCTCAGTTGGGCTTTGGCTGGTATTTCCTCATGATGAGATTCAGATTATGCATTCTTGGCCACAGTACTACGTACATGATGTTGTGACCTTTTCAGGATATCACATCTGGAAGCCCACAGTGGCCATCTCTTTTTCATTGGTGGTGATGACTTGGGTCACCTGATCAAGGCGTTATCCAATTTCTCCACCATATAATTTAAGTAATTTTTTTTTTGCCAAATACGTACATGCTTTAGTCATACATCATGTCTGGGAATTCAGATGAATGTTCATGTTTGGAACTTGTTAGTAAATTGCTAAAATGATTATGTGGAAACTCTCATTCTTTCAAACCACAGAGTGCAGTGTGTAACCCTTGTAAGCTGTTTTTCTCTTTTCTTTGTTATTAAAAACCTTTAGAAGCAGCGGTGCCCCCATGGGTTGATAGTAATGATGAAGAAACAATTCAACAACAAATCTTGGCCTTATCAGCTGTAAGTATCTTCTGATTCCCTGGATAGAAATACCTTCCTCCCCTTTTTTTTTTTTTAAAGAAATACCTTCCTATCATGATTTTATCCTTAGAATGTTTTCCTTCTGTACAATTTTTCAAATGTTTTGAGATGTTAGAACTGTACACATCTACTTTCATTGTTTTTTCCCCTAAATTTCTCCCTACCCTGTTTTTTTTCCCAACCCTAAGTTTTAACTTACTTCTCCTTAAGTTCTTTTTTCTTAATGGAAAACTATAATCTATTACACAAAATAATTCTTTCAGCCTTAAAAGGATTCTTTTATGTTATTAAGATATCTTTTGAGATATGCCATCATATAAAGTTTCTAGATAGCATTAGAATGCTCTGAATGAAAAGATTGTATTCTAAATTTTCTCTTTAATTGTTATGTGTATTTGAAACGGAAATTGAAAAAAATAAAATTTTCTATGTTGGCCCACAAAAATTTCTCTTGGGACATGAGAGACTCCTAACTCTGGGAAACGAACTAGGGGTGGTGGAAAGGGAGGTGGGTGGGGGGTGGGGGTGACTGGGTGACAGGCACTGAGGGGGGCACTTGATGGGATGAGCACTAGGTGTTATTCTATATGTTGGCAAATTGAACACCAATAAATAAATTTATAAAAAAAATTTGGGACTTCAGAAGGGAATACAATGATAACCAGTAAACAATTGTACAGCACCTGATAGTTTCAGAAAACTTTCGTACACATTATCTCCTTTGAGCCTCACTGCACGTCTGTGAGTTAGGTAGGAGCTTTATTGCTCTGTACAGGCGTGAGGAGTGTGACTCCCAAATGTGTCCTTCACTAAGGAACATGTGTCTCCACTGGGCTGTGCATTCTTAGTGGGCAGAGGCTGGCTTTGATCTCTGTCCTCAACATCCAGCAGCCTGCCTGGCATGGGACTCAGCAAATAGGGCTTTTATTGTATCAGTGGTTTTCAAGCTTTGTTTTTAATCCACTCTTTTTTTTTAGCTGACATTTTAAGGTTTTTTTCCTTTCCATTAGTAGACCCTTCAAAGGCCTGAGCATTCATTATGAATTCAGTGTGAACTCCATGTATTTGTTTACTGTATGATGGCCAGAGTTGATGCTGACATCACATAATGGTTTTCTCCAGAAGCAAATTGGGACAGTGAGACTCATTTGAGGGCAAACATCAGATATTCACCAGTCAGGTCCCCATAGCTCTTCTGTCCCTCAGACCTGTTCCTGTCCTCATTTCTCCATCTCAAAATAAGATTCCAGTTATTCACCAGTTTTTTCTAGTCACGAACCTAAGAGTTTTCCTTCATTCACCTTCAGTCACACACACACACACACACACACACACACACACACACACACACACACAGGTCTGCTCACATCCTGACAGTACTGTGTTCAAAATATACCTCTACTCCACTTCTTTACTGCCACTGCCACTGCTGTGCCCTTCATGTCACTCTCCTACATAGAGCCTTCTAATCTCTCATAGGCTAAGATCTAAACTCCCTCCATTGGCTTCTAAGGCCCTTGGCTTTGCACACCTCTCCTCCCTTGTGCCCCACTGCCCTGCCTCCCAGCACTCCAGCCAGTATTTTTTTCTGGTATACAAGCAAGCTGAGCTTTGTTCTGCTTTAGTGCCTTTTGCTCACTGTCCCCTCTTTCTAGAACACCACCCTGCACCATTCCATAAGATCTCATCTTACCTGTCACCTCCTCCCTCACCATCCTTTCAGCCCTCCACCAATTACCCCATCTCCTAGCCTTAGCAATCTAAACCTTGGTCTGTCTCTTCCCAGTCCTCCACCCCACAATTGGAATGGAAACGCTCGGAGGGCAGGGACTCCATCATGCCCTGCTGAGCAGGTGGCATGGTGCCTAGAGCATAGCAGGTGCTGAATGGGCATCTGCTGAATGGGTGATGCCGTGAACATTGCATACAGATACACCTACAAGAGAGCACCCAAGATTTCAGCATGGCCCAGAGGCTTTGAACGACCTTGAGTACAGCCTTTATGGTGGCTACTGAATTTGTTAAGGGATAGACTAAGTTGCTATAATAGAGAAATCCAAAAATACAGTAGGTTAAATGGGCTGTGACTTTGTCTCCCTCCCTCCTTCTGCTTCATGTAGGAGTCCAGAAGTAGATGGTCCTTGTAGGTGTGCTTTGCCCATGAAGTCATCTACATACCCAAGTATTTCCTATCTTAATCCTATCCTATGCCAGCCTCTATGGTGTTGTCTGCCTTCTATATAGTGAAGCCAGTTCCCATGACCATGGTTGCATTCCAGCCTGTGGGAATTGGGAAAGAGGTGGGTGGGCATGCCAGACTGTTTGAAAGATGAGACTCAGAAATTGTACATATCACTCAGGCCTACATCCCTTTGGCAGCCTAAATTCATGGCCACTCCTAGATGCCAGGGAGCCTGGGAAACCCAGTCTCTGGCTGGGTGGACATATGCCCAGCTGGAGCTCAAGAGTTGTGATCCTAAAAGGAAGGAAGGAAGGAAGGAAGGAAGGAAGGAAGGAAGGAAGGAAGGGAGGAGGGAGGGAGGGAGGGAGGGAGGGAGGGAGGGAGGGGTACTGGGAGATAATTTGCAATCTCTGCCATAGTTGCCTTACATTCTCTGATTAGCCAAGCACTAGTTAAGACAATTCAGAGCCTACAGCAGAGTAACCCTTTAAGCTCCTTGTGTTGGGGCACCCCTTACTTAGGACGTAATGCTGTCGTTAGGTAGTGGTAGAGAACTCAATTCAGCAAATTGTTTTTAGAACCTCCTCTGGGCCAACCTTGTCCTAGGACCGGAGGTAGATGAGATCTACCCTCTGAAGGAGCCTGAAGGCTTATTAGACAGTGCTACTTGAGTGCACGCACAGCATCACTGCCTATGATGAGCACCGTAATGCAGCATGGTGACGAAGCACCGAGGAGGGGGGGGGCATTTCCTTGATTTTGGAGAGGGAAGAGGATGATCTCAGAAAAGCTGTCCAGAACTGATGACATTGGAGCTGAGTTATTGTCTTGGGAGGAAGGTGTGTAGATGTTTGGGGGATGGGAGGCAGGGTTTGAGATTCAGATAGGGGGCGTTGTAAGCATTTGGGTATGACTGGACTGCAGGATACAGGTGGAAGTGTGGATAAGGAGCCAAATCATGGAGACCTTTTTATACCTTTCTGATGAGTTTAGGTTTCATCTTAAAGGCGACAAAGGAGTCATTGAAGGATTTTAGTGATAGGTAAAACACATGTTTTTCTTGGGCAGGGTAGAAAGTGGGTTGCTCTGAGTAAGAAAAACAGGACTGGAGACAGCTGCAGCTGTAGAAATCCAGGTGAAACATGATGGGGCAATTTTAGACTTTGCAGTTTTTAGGTTGGAAGGTAAAATAACTAAAATCCAGTTTGGTTCAGGTTTGTTCTTGCTTTATTAATGTAGGAATTCTCAAAAACAAAAATACTGTTAAAATCTAACACAGGCAAGATGAGATGAAACTGGTGCTGTTAATAGCCAGCTTCTAAGATTTAAGTAGCCAGTTTTCTAAGATTATTCAACACTAGTTTTCACATACCTAAAGTGCTCACTGAAACAAACGTGTTCATATGATTTCAAACTCTAATTTCAACTAATTGCATGATTGAATTTCCTGGTCTCCCACGAGGCTCTCTTCAGTTGAGACTGTTAAATATATGACAGGATCCGTCATTCTCCACTCTGGTCAGCCGACAGGTTAATGATACCTCAGTCGACTTTGTGACTGAAATCTTTAGAATTTGGTGTTTGTCAAATCAGTGATGCATTGTTACATATTAATCGCATCCTATGGTTTTCCCCATGTTTTCCCCCTTTTCATCAAAGGACAAGAGGAATTTCCTTCGTGACCCTCCAGCTGGAGTGCAGTTTAATTTTGACTTTGAACAGATGTACCCTGTTGCCCTAGTCATGCTCCAGGAAGACGAGCTGCTGAGCAGGATGAGATTCGCCCTTGTTCCTAAACTGTAAGCAGTGTGTTCCTGAGCTGGAGCAGTGCTGTTCACACAGCGTGAACTTGCGTGTTCTAATGGCCTTGGTCGTATGCACAGTATCAGGGAAAAATTGTGGAATGGGAGCCAGAGCAGGTTCCTACTCTCTTTTCATGAAAAACAGGCTCTGTGGCCCTTCATCTTGCTCGCTCATGCTCTTGCTGTCCCCTCTGTCTCTCTGTCTCACACACACACACACACACACACACACACACAGAGAGCCATAGAATCAAAACTGAGAATGGACTTAATAGGAAATTTAGGGTGGAGATGAGATGTGGTCTTTTATCCCCAGTTAGAAGTGAGAACATAGTTCCTACAGAAACAACCAACGTACCCATGTCTTCCAAATAAAATTAAGGTCTACAAAGCTCATCAGGACCTGGCCCACTGCTTTTTTCCACTCAGGCTCTGCCCTTTGGCAACAGTGTTCCTGTCCTCTTTCCCACCCGAGGTTTTTCCTCTACCCGAAGGCCCTCTTCTCTTCCGAAAGTACCTGCTTGTGCTTGGGGCTCCAGTGCAAGCATCATGTCTTCAGGGACACAACCCTGACAGGTATCAGCAGAGGCCCCCCACAGAGGTCCCTTTCCTTTCCCCTCTGCCACCACGGGCTCTTAATCACCTTTTTAAATTCCAGTTCCTTGTTTTCAATCTGCACTTTTAGTCTGCAGTCTTTCTTACTCTGAGTGTTCCTTTTTTAGAGCACTCTATTTTTGTTTTTAAATTTTTTTAATATTTAATTAATTTATTTAGAGAGAGAATGTACATGTGCACGAGTGGGGTGAGTGCCAGAGGGAGGAGTAGAGAAAGAATCCCAAGCAGACTCCATGCTGAGCAGGAAGCCCAATGTGGAGCTTGATGCGGAGCTTGATCCCAGGACCCTGAGATCACAACCTGAGCCAAAATCAAGAGTTGGCTGCTCAACCCGCTGAGCCACCCAGGCATCCCAGCACTCTATTCTTTTTAGATGGGTACGGTATCTTGCTGTTCTCTTAGAACGTGAAGTATAGTTTCCTTGAAATACTCTTTTGTCTCAATGCTTTTCTCAAAGCCTTCATGTTTGTCTTGGGCTCTGTCGTTCATGTTGCAGGTTTTCCTTACCTGCTCTACATATCTGAGGGCACTGTAGTGAAGGAACACTTAGAGCTGTGCATTCCCACAGGCCTTTTGGAGAGGGAGACTCAGTAGCCAAGGGCTGGGTGGCCTCCCCCAAGAGGACTCATCCACCTCCTGCCTGACCCCTCTCAGCCATGCCAGCTGTCCGAGTGTGGAGTGGTTTAACTCATAGTTAACTGTCACACTCTGCTGCATGAGAACACAGTCCCTGGCTGGAAGGGGCAGCGTGGGAGGCAGAGCCAGCTGGCCACTCCTCTGGGGCCTTGCCACCATTCCTCTTGTCTTGAGCCAAACCTCCACCAGCCTTCAGAGATGCCTGGTGCCTCCTGTCCCTGGGTCTTTCTGAGCCGATGCCTGGTAGGCCTATTCTTGCTGGCTGGCCCTCCTGCACGCTCTCTGGTCGATGGAGTATATTACTATTTGCCCTTCACCTTTTTGGCTTCCGCTGTGGTTTCCTGGCCAATTCTCTTTGTCGTGTGGATTTTATCGACTTAATGTCTTTTCTATTATTTTAGAAGTGTTTTCAAAGGGAGCACAGATATATACATGCTCATTGTGTGCTTTGTTTAGCAGGCCAAACAGGGGTTTTAACAAATATTTGCTAGCCCTTTGATTCATATGGGAGCAAAGATCTTCTGTCTCTGAGAGAACAAATGTTCTTCCAGACCCGGAACAATAGTTATATCGAACCTTTTACTTATTTTTCCTTTTTAGTGAAACTCTTCATAATTATTAACATGTTGGAGGTGGATTTTTGTAGCCCTTCTCTCACTTCACCTCCTTTTCTTTTTGCTTAAAGATTTTATTCATTCATTCATGAGAGATACAGAGAGAGAGGCAGAGACACAGGCAGAGGAAGAAGCAGGCCCCATGCAGGGAGCCCAGATCCCGGGATCACGCCCCGAGCCAAAGGCGGATGCTCAACCACTAAGCTACCCAGGCATCCTTCTCCCTTCCCCCCCTAAAAAGAAAAACGTGTTTTATGGCTAAAATCTCATTACAAATCTAATTCCTAGATTGTGTCTAAAGTAGCTATTTTTAGGGCGCCTGGCTCTTGATCTCGGAGTCATGAGTTTGAACCTGACATTAGGTGTAGAGATTATGACAAACAAACAAACAAATAAATAAAGGAACTATTTTTAGTTAAGGATATAAAAAAATTATCATCTGATCTGTTCTTAACTATTATGCTCACAAAATCCCGAGAGTTGGCTTTTGAACAGTTCATGTGTATATATCTGTTGGAAGCTCTTTCATCTCAGAATTCGGGGTTGCACCTATTCTGAATAACTGCCTCCTCCTTTTTTTTTTTAAATTGCAACCTTCTTTTTTTTTAAGATTTTATTTATCCATTCATAAGAGACACAGAAAGAGAGAGAGAGAGGCAGAGACACAGGCAGAGGGAGAAGCAGGCTCCATGCAGGGAGCCCGATGTGGGACTCCATCCCGGATCTCCAGGATCACACCCTGGGCTGAAGGTGGCACTAAACCACTGAGCCACCCAGGCTGCCCTAACTGCTTCCTTCTGAGATAAGAGTAGCAAAGCTCTGGGGTTCAGGTGGCCTTTGCACCTAAAGGCTCCAGCAACTTGAAGAACATTTGAATCACCTTGGGCCACACAGTGGGTTCCCTGCCAGTGCTCTTGGGACTGTCCAGAGGCCCGGGGACGCTGGGGCATGTGGCCTGGGGTACTCATGGCAGACATGTAGCTAGCTTTGATTCCATAGTTTGGGTTATTGACAATTCTGGACTTCCTCTCACTGCTGAGAGTAATTTTAAAGTTCATAAAAGATTTGGAGAATTTGTATTTGGTAAATCATATTTCTAGTTTGTTGCTGGCTAGGTAAATTGTCTATTGAGTAATATGATTCCAGTTTCCTATTAATTCTGTTAGGGATGATTTAGAGATTAGGGTTGTCATTTTTTATAATTATTTATCTGTTAGAAACACTTACTGAAATATTTGTGGATGAAAGGATGTAATATCTGGCATTGCCTTAAAATATTCCATCCTACACCCAGAGAAAGGTGTGCGTGCAAGGAAGAGGGGCATAGATAAAACATGATTGGCAAAATATTGGTGATTGTTAGTTAGGTCACGGGTACATGGGCTTCTTTGTCCTAGTCACTCCATTTTTGTTTTTGTTGGAACTTCCATAATAAAACAAATGAGCCATCACACACAAATCTAGGACTTCCCTTCCTGGCATGCAGAAGTGAAACTTTGAGACACTTTTTGTAAACAGAAGCCATCATTAGATAGGAACAATTTAGAAAATAAATCAAGGGACACCTGGGTGGCTCAGTGGTTGAGTGCCTGCCTTTGGCCCAGGGCGTGATCCTGGAGACCCGAGATCGAGTCCCACGTCGGGCTTCCTGCATAGAGCCTGCTTCTCCCTCTGCCTGTGTCTGCCTCTCTCTCTCTCTCTGTCATGAATAAATAAATAAAACCTTAAAAAAAATCAAACACTCTGTATTTCAAAATACCTTGTAGTGCTTAACACTTCCCTGTAACACCAATGCTGGTATGAGACAGGGCCCTGCTCTCATATCACAGACACCCTCTGAGGCCTTCACTCTGACGGCAGTAGAGAAATCACAAGTCCTTTCCAGCCTTGGACAGTGACCTACGCCCATTGTTTCCCAGAGGATGTATATATCATTCTAATGCCTTAAAATTGTCCGTGAAAGCGTAAGTGGTAAGATAGACATTTGGGAGTTGCTATATTCCATGGTTTTCTTTATCATAGGGGTCCTCAGAATCTTTATTATGTCATGGGCATTGTAACTCTGTCCAGAGGGTAACAGAACATTTCTTTAGTGTGCCTCTGTGACCTCTTCTTCTTATATCAAGAGGAAAGAAAGAAGAAAAAAGAAAACAGTCCAGATGTTTGTTTTTATCAAGAGGGCAAACATTGCCCATAATCTGCTGTAAATTGATGGTACACCTGATTCATTTTGGACATTTCATGGAGCTCAGACTTAAGTGACTTTAAAAATATTCAGGCAGCTCACTACCTCATGGGAAGCTAAACTCACTTCTGTCTGTGATGTTCATTGTTTAAGATTCTTGAACTTATCCAGGTAAAGACCTTAGTTCTTTTTTTTTGTTTGTTTGTTTCTTGGGTATCTTCATCTCTATACCCAGTCACCATCCAGGTACTTAACCTCCAAAAGTGAATTCTCCAAAGTGAACATAAAGTGATGTCTAATTGCAGAAGAGCACACTATAGTATATCTTGTGTTGCTTTTTAGGGATTTATTTATTTTACTTATTCGATGGGGCTCTGGGGCAGAGGGAAAGAGAATCCTGAAGCAGACTCCCTGCTGAGTGGGAGCTTGACCTTGAGCTCAATCCCAGGACCTGAGATCATGACCTGAGCTGAAATCAAGAGTCAGCCACTTAACTAAGCCACCCAGGCACCCTTTGTATTACTTTTTAATGCTACCTAAGATTTTGTTAGCTTTTCTAGCAGCTACAGCATACTCTCTTTTGGTCAGGTAAACGTGTGGTTGACTATAGTGCCTCACGAACTACTGTTAAGCTAGGTCTGCCTCCTGCTGAACTATTTCCAAGAGATGTTATAAGAAAAAGAGGTTTGTGAGAGCACATGAGTTTGGGAAATGCTACTTGGCATTTACTTAACATAGTAAGAGCTTAACAAGTAAGAGGTCATTATTCCTGTGACCACCTGTGTTGGCAGATAACTTGGTTTATTCATCCCCGAATCACCTGGCATGGGGCCTGATGTATGTGGCACTCAGTAAGTATTGGTGGAATTAATGAAAGAAAAGATGGGCTGCATCTAGCAGCATGTCATCTTGTTACCCAGCCTAGCCTTGTGGATAATCTTGTATTTTACCTCTGTCACTTAAAAACCTAGCCTCGGGGCATCCCTGGTGGCTTAGTGGTTTAGCACCACCTTCAGCCCAAGGCGTGATCCTGGAGAGGGGGCGGGGGTCCCACGTCAGGCTCCCTGCATGGAGCCTGCTTCTCCCTCTGCCTGTGTCTCTGTCTCTCTCTCTCTCTCTCTCTCTCTCTCTCTCCTCCCTCCCTCCCCCTCCCTCCCTCCCTCCCTCCCTCTCCCTCTCCCTCTCCCTCTCCCTCTCCCTGTGTCTCTCATGAATAAATAAATAAAATATTAAAAAAAAAAAACTAGCCTCTGTTAGGGCACTTGGGTGGTTCAGTCAGTTGAGCATCCGTCTCTTGATTTTGGCTCAGGTCATGATTCCAGGGTCCTGGGATCAAGCCCCATGTTGGGCTCCCTGCTCAATGGGGAGTCTGATTCTTTTCCTTCTGGCTCTCCCCTTGCTTGTGCTGTCTCTCAAGTGAATGAATGAACAAATAAGATTCTCTCTCTCTCCCCCACTCCCTCTCTTTAAAAAAAAAAAAAAAAGCCAGCCTCTGTCTCCTGGCCCAGCTTCACCATTCACAAATGTGACAACCATGTGTTCTTCTTAGGTCTTAACTGAGGCCTATTCTCATCCATAAGGCCGGGTCTCAGAATTTTCTCTTAGTTCTTATTGATTTTTTTCTATTCCCTCAAAATCTTTTTCAGTCATGCTTCCTTAAGTTTCTCCCTGTTAGGTTTTTTGGTAACTAAATGGAAATGAGACCGCCAAGGCAAGCGAGGGTCCAAGAACTGATTTTATTGCAGGCACCCTCGGGCGAGGTTCCACGACTCACGGAGGGAAAGAGTGAGTCGGGGAAGTCGCCCCAAGACAAGGTGGCAGGGGGTTTACATAACGTTGTAAGGCAGAACGGTTTCCTATTGGTCGGCTCATATGCAAAGGAAGGATTGCAGTCCAACCAGTCAGAGTGACCCTCACTATGCAAAGGAAGGATTGCAATTCGGTCAGTCAAAGGTGACTTCCTCCTCTGGGGTTTGAAGGGCATTGGGTCCTGTTGGGTAAGTCCAAAGGAGAGGTCTAAGGGTCTGCGTCAAGCTGTCAGCAGGTCATTGGTCCATTGGCGTCCTAGGTGGAGGTGGTGACAGGAACCTCAGCCATTTGGGGTATCCGCCATCTTGAGGAGTTTCTCTTCCCGCCTGGCCCCAACACTCCCCATTCTAAGACCCCGCATCCCTTCTAGTAAACCAGGGGGTAGAGAACATTCTCCTTACCCCCTGTTTTGTCACTTCTATTAGCAAAATGTTTTGGAAACACAAAATGAGTGACTCCTCCAGACAAAAAAATACTCCACAGGGATCCCTGGGTGGCGCAGCGGTTTGGCGCCTGCCTTTGGCCCAGGGCCCGATCCTGGAGACCCGGGATCGAGTCCCACATCGGGCTCCTGGTGCATGGAGCCTGCTTCTCCCTCTGCCTGTGTCTGCCTCTCTCTCTCTCTGTGTGTGTGTGACTATCATGGATAAATAAAAATTAAAAAAAAATACTCCACAGGTCACCAACCCCATCGCTAGTTATGTGATGGAGGTGTACATTTTATGTTTTTGTTTGAATTTTGTTTTGCCTTCCACCCTTAGAATTTTATTTAATAGCTCTGAGGTAAGCATAGTCATCAATGTTGTTTTTTAGTTGTTTTTTTTTAATTTATTTATTCACAAGAGACACAGAGAGAGAGAGGCAGAGACACAGGCAGAGGGAGAAGCAGGCTCCGTGTAGGGAGCCTGACGTGGGACTCGATCCCGGGTCTCCAGGATCAGGCCCTGGGCTGAAGGTGGCGCTAAACCACTGAGCCACCTGGGCTGCCCTATTTTTTAGTTTTAAACAATCACACCTTTATGTAAAAAGGTTGGAGGTATAGCATAAAAAGTTTTTTTTTTCACTCGTTTGAGACCTGATGCTCCATCACTCCTGAATGCTAAAGCATTCACTAAATACACTAAAGTGTGTATTTCCTGCAAACAAGTCTTTTTCTACATAACCACAATGTAACCCTCCAAATGAGGAAACAGTTACTCATGCATTATTGCCATCTGATTCCCAGACCCCATTCAAGGTTTCCCATTTGTCCCAGTGTCCTCTTTAGCAAAGGACCCAGTACAGGCTCACATGGTGCATTTCATTTTTGTGTCTCATCAGTGTCCTATAATCTGTTGCACCCTATCAGGTGGTGTATGCTGCCATTTTGTCCCCTTTACTGCCCACACTGTGGGCACTTCACTTGATGAAGGTGGTTTCTGCCGGACTTTTTTTTTTTTTAAGATTTTATTTATTTATTCATGAGAGACCGAGAGAGAGGCAGAGGCATAGACAGAGAGAGGGAGAAGCAGGCTCCCTGCGGGGAGCCCGATGCAGGACTCATCCCAATCCCTGGACCAAGGATCATGCCCTGAATGAAAGGCAGGCATTCAACTGCTGAGCCAGCCACCCAGGCATCCCTCTGCCAGACTTCTTGACTGTAAAGTTACTTCTTTTCTCTTTGAAATTAATAAGTATTTTCTGGGGGAGGTACTTTGAACTCTGTAAAACTATTCCATTCCTCATCAGACTTGGAACATATTCATGTATTTATTTGTATCTGTATAGACTCACCATCCTGTCTTATGCAATGGTTATAATCGTTGCCATCATTATTTATTTTGATGCTCAAATTATCACCGTTTTAGCCAGTGGGAGCCCATTCAAGTTGGTTTCTGTGTCTTTTTGACCCATCCTCATTATTCGTTAAGTGCTTCCTTGCTTTTTGACATGAGGTAGTCTGGGCTCATCCTGTTCTCTCCTGCAGTGACTCTGGAATTGGCCACTAATCCAAAGAGTTCTGGTTTTTTTTAGTGGAAAATGGTGTACAGACACCAAGATCTGAGCGCTAGGCATGTTCATTGCTTATTGGAGTGTCATTATTCCTTGGTCCACTCAGTGGACAGAGCTAGGGAATATTTGTGTGCTCATGTATATTCACATACATTCTCTACTGAATGAAAACCATGTATTCATGGTGCTACCTCACAGCAGGGATCATTCTAGAATTTTCCCTTTCAATGTTTGTAACTCCCTTCTCTGACCACGAGAATCTTGGTTTCCACTCTCCTTAATATTTTTATTTAATTGATCAACCCCTTGCGTGTAACCAATCTTCCATTTTTGCCACCACCCACTCCCCTGCTCAGACACCCTCCTTTCTGGGCTCAGGCTGACATTCCCCATTCCAAGGCATCCCCATGTGGCCAGTCACCTTACCCTACTTGGTCCCTGGCACCCCCTGCCAGGTGTTTCTCATATGCAGACAAGTTTGAGGACCCCTGAGGGTCCTCTGGTTGAACTGCACTTTAGTCTTTTTTTCAGTCATCTCCCACCTCACTCTTACTGATCCCCAAGTTATTTGCATGCTGCCAGACATTTCCTTTCATAAGGAGCAACACCCACAATCCTTTCTTGTCACTGCTGGAAAGTTCTTAATCCTTCGGCAAACAGCAAATCCAGTGAAGTCCTGGCTGGCTGTGCTTGCAGTCTCCTAGGTTGATGTGCTGGTTTCACAACAGTGCCTGTTTGCTTTTGCTGAGGGCAATGTTGGTATCATTAAAATACCAAGAAATATGGAGGTTTCATTGGTGTTCTGTAAGTTGTCTTTTGCTGCTGTGGAGAAGATAGCTATTCTTTTTATCCTGTTCCTTAGCTTTTAGTTCAAAAGCAAGTAAAATCTCCTTTGAGCCTCACTCAGATTTGAAAATGCCTCTGAAAAATCATCTCTTCCCACCTCCACTAAAACAAATAACCCCCATGTGCATTTGCATGTGTTGCACGCATTCTCAAATGTGTTGTTGTCTGTCCTGAAAAGCGTGAAGGAAGAAGTGTTTTGGAGGAACTACTTTTACCGTGTCTCCCTGATTAAGCAGTCAGCCCAGCTCACAGCCCTGGCCGCCCAGCAGCAGGCCGCCGGGAAGGAGGAGAAGAGCCGTGGCAGAGAGGAAGACTTGCCACTGACAGGTATATTCAGAGAAGACTTAACTCTGTGTTTAAAAAAAAAAAAAAAAAGTTACTTGAAAAATAATCTTAGAGACTCTCATGAGCTTGTCATCTTGTAAGTACCAAAAATGTCATTGTCATCTACTGAAAAACTCTTTCCTTTCCAAAGGAATGTTCATTCTCATGCCCTCTCTCTGACCCTGCTCACACTTCTCCCCCAAGCTTTCCTTTCCTTGGCTTTCTTTTTCTTGTTCTTCGGGGGTTTTACTTCTTTTTATTTCTTCCTCAGCCACTGGTCATTTTCACATCTCTTTCCTTGCCCTTTACCCTGTAACATTTGATACCTTCTATCCTCTACCGACTCAGTCCACTGTTTTTCTTTGTTTCTCTGCCTCTCATTCAAGCTGATGTTCCCCTAGTCCTGTACTCTGTAGAGCGGAACTAAGCTCCATTCCACTCCAAGTTACCAGTGTCTAGCTCAGACCTGGGCACCGTTACATTGCACGCTGGACTCTTACTGTGACAGTTGACCCCTGGTTGTTGGGGAAGTGTTCTATAATATCAGCAACAATTTAAGATCAGTAATACTAATTAAAATAAGAAAGATTAAAAATAATAAGGTATTTTGGGTCATATTTTTAATGTTTCATGAATATCTGTGTATAGGTACTAATTATACCTACTAGAGGCTTACCTGTTCATGGAATTTTAAATAATTATGCAAAACCATGTATCTTAAGGTACGGGTTGTACAGACCACTAGAAAAGAACCTGCCACTGCATTTCAGCTCAGGGAAATGTCATGAGGTTGCTTTACACAGTGAAATTTGGCATTTTGCATATAGATGTCAAAAAAGAATCCCAATTGTCTATTATTCTTTACTATTTATTTTTAGTAATTTTATTAGAAAATGCCATTTTACCAAAACTGCCTGTGTATCAAAATGGGCTTAAGACAGGATTCAGTAAAGACTATACACCTACTGAGGTTTGTAAGATAGAAAATGCGGCCCAGGAGAAAGAGGGGAAGCTATGGCTGAGTGTTGCACTTCACTTTGTGCTTCCTAACATTCGTGACAAAAGGAAAATTTGACAAATAACTGAATTCTCCTTTTCCTAAAAGAAAGAGCAGAACTATTCCTGAATTTGACTTCAGCTAACACTGTGGTCAAAATTTATTTCTTGTTTGGAAATCTTATATGAGGAGCATCAAATATGATGACCTAAAAAATACATATACCCCAAAGAAAGAGGTTAAAATATGGTCTCGCCTAGCTATTTCTTGAAAGCATAATATAAAAGCTCATTTCTGAAAATTATTTAGTATCATTATACTTGTGGATATTTTAGTTGTTACTATAATATGTATTCAGAATTGAATCAAGCAATTTTTATCTCTTTTATTCTCACTTCTTAGAGGCAGTACGGCCCAAAACGCCACCTGTCGTAATCAAATCTCAGCTTAAAACTCAAGAGGTAATACAGTTTTACGTTGTACCTAGTGGTTGATGTCTGGAAATGAAGTAACTCATGTTAACTATCTCAGATCCCATTTGAAACTGCTTATGAATACGGGTCTTGTATGCTTTGAAGAAGAGGGGCCCAGCACTTATCTAGTTAAGGACCTGTAGCTGAGACTTGAGGCAATTCCCTGGCATCAGGAATTGGACTGAATGACTGGGGTGACCCAAACTGTGAGAGAGCCTAGTAGATTCAGGCAGTAGCTCATCTGGCTCCGAAGCAACCAGTACAGGTGAGATGACTGGAGAGCAGTGAGCGTCTGACTAGTGGAGGAAGGCGATGAAAGGGACACTAAGCTAAATGCCATTTAAGAAAACCATTCCCACAGCTCCTTTGTTGTATTTCAGGATGAAGAGGAGATTTCTACCAGCCCAGGGGTTTCTGAGTTTGTCAGTGATGCCTTTGATGCCTGTAACTTAAATCAGGAGGATCTGAGGAAGGAAATGGAGCAACTGGTTCTTGACAAAAAGGAGGAGGAGACAGCCATCCTAGAAGGTACCAGACAAACAAAATAGCTGTGCTCTTTTCTGATTCCGAAGTTGACTGGAGAAAATGTCATTCTGAAGCAGATATACAAACATATTGTAATTTATTGTGTTCGCCATTAGAAGGTGGATTCTTGCACACGTGACCAGACCTCACATCCCTCTGCCTTAAGCATGGCCAGGAATATAGAGAGGAGAAACTGAGCCCAGAGAGGATAAGTGATTGATCCAAGGCACCTCAGCTCTTTGAACATGTGGTTAGCAACAGGCAACAAAGAGTGCATACCCTTTCACTTAGAGACACTGCCCTCGGGATCCCTGGGTGGCGCAGCAGTTTGGCGCCTACCTTTGGCCCAGGGCACGATCCTAGAGACCCGGGATCGAGTCCCACGTCGGGCTTCCGGTGCATGGAGCCTGCTTCTCCTTCTGCCTGTGTCTCTGCCTCTCTGTGCGTGTGTCTCTCATGAATAAATAAATAAAATCTTTAAAAAAAAAAAAAGACACTGCCCTCCAGCCTTCTACTTGGGCTTCTACTTTTTTTTTTTTAAGGTTTTATTATTTGAGACAGAGAGCATGTGCACATGAGCAGGGAGAGGGACAGAGAGAGAAGCAGACACCCCACTGAGCAGGGAGCCCAAATGGGTCTTGATCCCAGGACCCTGAGATCATGACCTGAATTGAAAGCAAATGCTTTACTGACTGAGCCACCCTTGCGCCTCTTGGGTTTATACTGTTATGTAGAAGATTCTTTTTAATATTTTTTATTTATTTATTTTTATTTATTTATGACAATCACACAGATAGAGAGAGAGAGGCAGAGACACAGGCAGAGGGAGAAGCAGGCTCCATGCACCGGGAGCCTGACGTGGGATTCGATCCCGGGTCTCCAGGATCGCGCCCTGGGCCAAAGGCAGGCGCTAAACCGCTGCGCCACCCAGGGATCCCTATGTAGAAGATTCTTTTCCCTGCTGCTATGTGCCACAAGAGTATTGCTTCTGGGAAGGAGCAGGCTGCCTTTAAAATAATAATAATAGGGGCAGCCCCGGTGGCTCAGCGGTTTAGCACCGCCTACAGCCCAGGGCTTGATCCTGGAGACCCAGGATCGAGTCCCACATCAGGCTCCCTGCATGGAGCCTACTTCTCCCTCTGCCTATGTCTTTGCCTCTCTCTCTCTCTCTCTCTGTGTGTGTGTGTGTGTGTGTATCTCTCATGAATGAATAAATAAAATCTTAATTAATAATAATGATGATGATTTAGGGCACCTGGGTGGCACAGAGTTTGGGAGTCTGCCTTCGGCTTGGGTCATGATCCTGTGTCCTGGGATCGAGTCCCACATCAGGCTCCCCGCAGGGAGCCTGCTTCTCCCTCTGCCTATGTCTCTGTCTCTCATGAATAAATAAATAAAATCTTTAATAATAATAATTTAGAGACAAAGAACAAGCAGAAGGAGGGAGGGCTGCTTTCTTTGGCACATCAGGACAAATGACTGGCTTTCTACTGGATGAAAAGCAAAGGGTCGAGTTAATCATCATCATATGAAGAGTGTTTCATGAAGCCTTCTGAGACTGACAATGCACTCAGGAATCTGGCTTTCCCCTAGTTGTACAGAGAGCTCCCATGAGAAAATTAGCCTCCCAGAGGTGAACCAGAACCCTGTTTGCACACTGCGGAGGGACTCTGGAGAGAATTGGGAAAAGAGGAAGGAAGAGCTTCTGGGGGAAAGAGAGGCCAGAGGAGAAGTGAAAACTTGGGCTTGCTAGGTGCCTCAGATTCCTTCTACCCTTACCTGTTTCTGATAGAGATGGCTGCCAGCCACCACAGAAGGACAGTGGGCAAGAGCCCCATGTGTTCTAGGCGATAGCTAGAGTGGACTGTGCGTGGGTTCCCTTTTTGCCAGTGATGGCTAGTAGCACAGGCCCCACAGGAAACTGGAAGTTGCCCTGAGGCAGGATTCATAAGGTGCTGGCTGGCTGCTCCAGGCAAGCTATTCTTTTATTGAATTCCTGCCCAAGTTATAATTCAGAACACGTAATATTCTTTTATATATTCATTGTCTTGGCCCTCCAGCTAAATTTTAAGTACCTCAAGGGCAGTTACACCTTGGATTTGTCACCGCACAGTACCTGACATGGAGTTTGGCACCCAGTAAGCCCCTAATAAATATCTATGACATTGGTGGTTGGCCATGCAACACACTGTGTCCTTTCCCTTGAGTCACCGCTGCCAAAAAAAATTAAAACACTTGGTTTTCAAGGTTTAAGGTTTGTCTGTTTGTTTTAAGATTTTATTTATTTATTTATTTATTTATTTATTATTTATTCATTCATTCATTCATTCATTCATTCATGAGAAACACAGAGAGAGAGACAGAGACACAGGCAGAGAGAGAAGCAGGCTCCACGCAGGGAGCCCGATGCGGGACTCGATCCCGGGTCTCCAGGATCACGCCCTGGGCTGAAGGCGACGCTAAACCGCTGAGCCACCCTGGCTGCCCTAAGGTTTGTTTTTAAAAGAAGAAAAGCGAGGTGCCTGACTGGCTCAGTCAGTGGAGCAGGCGACTCTTGGTTTCGGGGTTGTGAGTTTGAGCCCCACACTGGGTGATTACTTAAAATCTTAAAAAAAAAAAAGATGAAAATGAATTTTAGCTTTACTTTTTATTATTATTTTTTAAGATTTATTTATTTATTTGAGAGAGAGAGAGAGAGAGAGAGAGAGAGAGAGAAAGCACAGAGCAAGGGAGTGAGAACAAGAGTGGGGGAGAGTGGCAGAGGGAGAGTGAGCAGCAGACTCCCTGCTGAGCAGGAAGCCCTATGACACCAAGATCATGACCTGAGCTTAAGGCAGATGCATAACCCACTGAGCCACCGAGGCGCCCCTAACTTTACTTTTTAAATAGCTGGTTTGTTTTCTATTTTAAAACACCACATAGCAGGGATCCCTGGGTGGCTCAGCGGTTTAGCACCTGCCTTTGGCCCAGGGCGCGATCCTGGGGTCCCGGGATCGAGTCCCGCATCGGGCTCCCGGCATGGAGCCTGCTTCTCCCTCCTCCTGTGTCTCTGCCTCTCTCTCTCTCTCTATGCCTATCATAAATAAATAAATAAATAAATAAATAAATAAATAAATAAATAAATAAATAAATCTTTTTAAAAAAATAAAATAAAATAAAACACCACATAGCAGATGTCTTATCGCCTACATATATACATACATGTACACATATACACACACACATATATTGAGTGTCTAAGCAGAAAGGTGCAGTTCTGAATCTCAACACAGAGGAGGAACATGAGAGCTTAGATGTGACCTCTAAGACTAGACTAAGACTGTGACCCAGTGTGAGGGGCCAGGCTTCAGCAAGAGACCTGACTTCACGGTCTGGTATCCTGTTGCCAATCTAGGGAGACTACTGCTAAAATGGTGATGCACAGATTGTGAAGCCTGCAAATCTGGTTCCATCTGTTGCTATCAAACTGTGTGTTGTTGGGCAAGTCACTTAACCTTTCTAAGCCTCTGTTTTGCAACCTGTAAAATGTACAGCAGTGTATCTAGTGCCTGGATTGTTCGTTCTAAGGATGAAAAAAAAAAGTAATATGTTGAAAGCAGTTAGCACAGGGCCGAGCTAGTGAGTGCTCAAGAAACCTTAGCTGTTGGGCAGCCCGGGTGGTCAGCGGTTTAGCACCTGCCTTCAGCCCAAGGTGTGATCCTGGAGTCCTGGGATCGAGTCCCCCATCAGGCTCTCTGCATGAAGCCTGCTTCTCCCTCGGCCTGTGTCTTTGCCTCTCTCTGTGTGTGTCTCTCATGAATAAATAAATAAAATCTTAAAAAAAAAAAAGAAACCTTAGCTGTTTTTTCTACCATTGTCATCATTGATAGTGGTAAAAATTAATTTGCAACCAAATATTATTAACTATCCATTTAAATATACAAAAAAGCAGAGGTTTTTGTTTTTTAAAGATTTTATTTATTTACTCATGAGAGAGAGAGAGAGAGGCAGAGACACAGGCAGAGGGAGAAGCAGGCTCCATGCAGGGAGCCCGACATGGGACTCGATCCTGGGTCCCCAGGATCAGGCCCTTGGCTGAAGGCGGCACTAAACTGCTGAGCCACCAGGGCAGCCCAAAAGCAGAGGTTTTAATAAAGCAAAACAACACCTGAATGTCTGGCACTTAACTGATTTATCTTTCTAATCGTATTTCCCTTTGGTTACTGTTAAAATTTCTCAGGTTTTCTGAGTACACACAGTGAGGAAGCTGGAGACATTAAAAATTAACATGGCTCGGACTTCCACAGGGAACTGTACTTGACCAAGTTCTTAAAAACAAGCATTGTGAATTCAAAGAGAATCTTTTCCTTCTCATTTGTTTCTTTCAGAAGA